>NW_027192655.1:0-1440033 GCF_949987515.2 Delphinus delphis | reverse complement strand
GCAACACCGCAGGATGGCTTCAGGCCCTAATCTGGTTCCGGTACAGCATGCTGAGCCTTTGGTTATTTCCTGTTCCTGGTGGGAAATGAGAGTTAAATTTGCCCGTCCAGACACCTCCAGCTAGCCTCTCATTGGTTCTCGCTATTCCTCTTCATCTTCCGCAGAAATTGCAAATTGGGCCAAACACGAGGTTAAAGGCGCTCACTCTCCAAGTGGGGAGAGTGTTAGTAAAGCGTCTGGAATGTTGCACCCGAGTACCAGGGGAGGAAAACTGAGACATATTTGAACACGTCTCCCGTTCACATGGTTGATCATACTTGGGTTCCACATGCATGTTTTAGCTGAAGGAAGAATACCTTAAACCTGGAGAGTTGAGACCCGTGGAATGGGTACCATGCAATATGACTTCAAAGGGTCTTCATTTGCTCACCGAACCTCTCCAATCCTATCACTGCTGCGTTTATGCCCCTGTACACACGCTTGATTCTCTTTTAGAGACATAGCAATCCATAGGTTTTAAGATACTTACTAGTCAGGTATATTCTTAGGCGTTTAATATGGGGTGTTGAGTCCATTTCGTTGAGCAAGGAGTAGCTCTTGTCTATTCCATATTTGGCTTAAGGAACTTTATCTGTGCTCATTTCAATCTCTGGTTTTATGCAGCACCCCAACTCACCTTTCCCCTTAAGCAAGCATAAGTTGGTTTTCTAAATTTGAGACCCTGTTCTGTTCTGTAATTCAGTTCCTGTGTAGCCAAGTTTACATTCCGTGTATTACAGATATCTTATGATGTTTCTTTTTCTGTGTGACTTATTTCAGTTAGAATCATCATACCTGAATCCACTCATTGTGCTGCTAAGGGCCTGATGACACATATTTCAATGCTGAGTGATATTGCTTTGTAAGTAAATACCACAACTTCTTTATCCATTTTTCACTTTCTGCGATGTTGAACTTGTACTGTAAAGGAGGTTCTTGTAAACAGAGCCGTTCCAATCTTTGGGGTTGCTGTGTCTTTTTGATTGTAATTACCCTAAGCTATAGGACCATAAGTGGAAGTGCCCTAGGTTCTGTTTCTTTGTTTTTTAGATGTTTCAGGAAACACCATACACTTCTCCCGAGTGGTTGTTGGCAATTTACATCCCGCCCATCAGCATAACAAGGCTCCCAGTTCTCCATGGCCTGTCCTGCCTTTCTGGATTTTACACTTTTTTCAGATGGCCCTTTTGACCGGGGGGAAGTGAGACTTCATTGTAGTGCAGATTTCCTTTGCAAGCTTGCTTGGTTGGCCAAAAAGGGCGTATGCGTTTTTTCCTGAATATATTCAGGAAAAAACGCATACGCCCTTTTTGGCCAAGTGCATCATTGTGGACGTTCTGCCTCTTTTCCTATGCTTTCTATGCAATTCCAGTCTACCTCCTGAAATCGGTTTCCTGCAATTCTGCCCTGCTTTCAAGTCCTCTTGGCAGCCTTACTTCAGTCTATTTTTGGACGATAGCTGTCATTTATAACTCTGCAGGTTTGTGAATTACAGTGCCCCTGAGCTCCTTTCTTCAACTCGCTTTCTTGTGACCTGGCCGCAACACCGCAGGATGGCTTCAGGCCCTAATCTGGTTACGGCCCCGCCTGCTGAGCCTTTGGTTAATTCCTCTTCCTGGTGGGAAATGAGAGTTAAATTTGCCCGTCCAGACACCTCCAGCTAGCCTCTCATTGGTTCTCGCTATTCCTGTTCATCTTCTGCAGAAATTGCAAACTGGGCCAAACAGGAGGTTAAAGGGACTGACTCTCCAAGTGGGGAGAGTGTTAGTAAAGCGTCTGGAATGTTGCACCGGAGTACCAGGGGAGGAAAACTGAGACATATTTGAACACATCTCCCGATCACATGGTTGATCATACTCTGGGTTCCACATGCATGTTTTAGCTGAAGGAAGAATACCTAAAATCTGGGTAGTTGAAACCCGTGGAATGGGTACCATGCAATATGATTTCAAAGGGTCTTCATTTGCTCACCGAACCTCTCCAATCCTATCACTGCTGCGTTTATGCCCCTGTACACATGCTTGATTCTCTTTCGGAGACATAGCAATCTATAGGTTTTAAGATACTTACTAGTCAGGTACATTCTTTGGCGTTTAATATGCGGTGTTGAGTCCATTTCGTTGAGCAAGGAGTAGCTCTTGTCTATTCCATATTTGGCTTAAGGAACTTTATCTGTGCTCATTTCAATCTCTGGTTTTATGCAGCACCCCAACTCACCTTTCCCCTTAAGCAAGCATAAGTTGGTTTTCTAAATTTGAGATCCTGTTCTGTTCTGTAATTCAGTTCCTGTGTAGCCAAGTTTACATTCCGTGTATTACTGATATCTTATGATGTTTCTTTTTCTGTGTGACTTATTTCAGTTAGAATCATCGTACCTGAATCCACTCATTATGCTGCTACGGGCCTGATGACATAGATTTCATTGCTGAGTGATACTGCATTGTACGTAAGTACCACAAGTTCTTTATCCATTTTTCACTTTCTGTGATATTGAACTTGTACGGTAAACGAGGTTCTTGTAAACGGAGGCGTCCCAAACTTTGGGGTGGCTGTGTCTTTTTGATTTTAATTTCCCTAAGCTATAGGACCATAAGTGGAAGTGCCCTAGGCTCTGTTGCTTTGTTTTTTAGATGTTTCAGGAAACACCATACACTTCTCCTGAGTGTCTGTTGGCAATTTACATCCTGCCCATCAGCATAACAAGGCTCCCAGTTCTCCATGGCCTGTCCTGCCTTTCTGGATTTAACACTTTTTTCAGATGGCCCTTTTGACCGGGGAGAAGTGAGACTTCATTGTAGTGCAGATTTCCTTTGCAAGTTTGCTTGGTTGGCCATAAAGGGCGTATGCGTTTTTTCCTGAATATATTCAGGAAAAAACGCATACGCCCTTTTTGGCCAAGTGCATCATTGTGGACGTTCTGCCTCTTTTCCTATGCTTTCAATGCAATTCCAGTCTACCTCCTGAAATCGGTTTCCTGCAATTCTGCCCCGCTTTCAAGTCCTCTTGGCAGCCTTACTTCAGTCTATTTTTGGACGATAGCTGTCATTTATAACTCTGCAGGTTTGTGAATTACAGTGCCCCTGAGCTCCTTTCTTCAACTCGCTTTCTTGTGACTTGGCCGCAACACCGCAGGATGGCTTCAGGCCCTAATCTGGTTCCGGCACGGCACGCTGAGCCTTTGGTTATTTCCTCTTTCTGGTGGGAAATGAGAGTTAAATTTGCCCGTCCAGACACCTCCAGCTAGTCTCTCATTGGTTCTCGCTATTCCTGTTCATCTTCCGCAGAAATTGCAAACTGGGCCAAACAGGAGGTTAAAGGCGCTGACTCTCCAAGTCGGGAGAGTGTTAGTAAAGCGTCTGGAATGTTGCACCCGAGTACCAGGGCACGAAAACTGAGACATATTTGAACACGTCTCCCAATCACATGGTTGATCATACTCTAGGTTCCACATGCATGATTTAGCTGAAGGAAGAATACCTTAAACCTGGGTAGTTGAAACCCGTGGAATGGGTACCATGCAATATGACTTCAAAGGGTCTTCATTTGCTCACCGAACCTCTCCAATCCTATCACTGCTGCGTTTATGCCCCTGTACACATGCTTGATTCTCTTTCAGAGACATAGCAATCCATAGGTTTTAAGATACTTACTAGTCAGGTACATTCTTAGGCGTTTAATATGCGGTGTTGAGTCCATTTCGTTGAGCAAGGAGTAGCTCTTGTCTATTCCATATTTGACTTAAGGAACTTTATCTGTGCTCATTTCAATCTCTGGTTTTATGCAGCACCCCAACTCACCTTTACCCTTAAGCAAGCATAAGTTGGTTTTCTAAATTTGAGACCCTGTTCTGTTTTGGAATTCAGTTCCTGTGTAGCCAAGTTTACATTCCATTTATTAGTGATATCTTATGATGTTTCTTTTTCTGTGTGACTTATTTCAGTTAGAATCATCATACCTGAATCCACTCATTATGCTGATACGGGCCTGATGACATAGATTTCATTGCTGAGTGATACTGCATTGTACGTAAGTACCACAAGTTCTTTATCCATTTTTCACTTTCTGTGATATTGAACTTGTACGGTAAACGAGGTTCTTGTAAACAGAGGCGTCCCAAACTTTGAGGTGGCTGTGTCTTTTTGATTTTAATTTCCCTAAGCTATAGGACCATAAGTGGAAGTGCCCTAGGCTCTGTTGCTTTGTTTTTTAGATGTTTCAGGAAACACCATACACTTCTCCCGAGTGTCTGTTGGCAATTTACATCCCGCCCATCAGCATAACAAGGCTCCCAGTTCTCCATGGCCTGTCCTGCCTTTCTGGATTTTACACTTTTTTCAGATGGCCCTTTTGACCGGGGGGAAGTGAGACTTCATTGTAGTGCAGATTTCCTTTGCAAGCTTGCTTGGTTGGCCAAAAAGGGCGTATGCGTGTTTTCCTGAATATATTCAGGAAAACACGCATACGCCCTTTTTGGCCAAGTGCATCATTGTGGACGTTCTGCCTCTTTTCCTATGCTTTCAATGCAATTCCAGTCTACCTCCTGAAATCGGTTTCCTGCAATTCTGCCCCGCTTTCAAGTCCTCTTGGCAGCCTTACTTCAGTCTATTTTTGGACGATAGCTGTCATTTATAACTCTGCAGGTTTGTGAATTACAGTGCCCCTGAGCTCTTTTCTTCAACTCGCTTTCTTGTGACCTGGCCGCAACACCGCAGGATGGCTTCAGGCCCTAATCTGGTTCCGGCACGGCACGCTGAGCCTTTGGTTATTTCCTCTTCCTGGTGGGAAATGAGAGTTAAATTTGCCCGTCCAGACACCTCCAGCTAGTCTCTCATTGGTTCTCGCTATTCCTGTTCATCTTCCGCAGAAATTGCAAACTGGGCCAAACAGGAGGTTAAAGGCGCTGACTCTCCAAGTCGGGAGAGTGTTAGTAAAGCGTCTGGAATGTTGCACCCGAGTACCAGGGTACGAAAACTTAGACATATTTGAACACGTCTCCCAATCACATGGTTGATCATACTCTAGGTTCCACATGCATGTTTTAGCTGAAGGAAGAATACCTTAAACCTGGGTAGTTGAAACCCGTGGAATGGGTACCATGCAATATGATTTCAAAGGGTCTTCATTTGCTCACCGAACCTCTCCAATCCTATCACTGCTGCGTTTATGCCCCTGTACACATGCTTGATTCTCTTTCAGAGACATAGCAATCCATAGGTTTTAAGATACTTACTAGTCAGGTACATTCTTAGGCGTTTAATATGCGGTGTTGAGTCCATTTCGTTGAGCATGGAGTAGCTCTTGTCTATTCCATATTTGACTTAAGGAACTTTATCTGTGCTCATTTCAATCTCTGGTTTTATGCAGCACCCCAACTCACCTTTACCCTTAAGCAAGCATAAGTTGGTTTTCTAAATTTGAGACCCTGTTCTGTTTTGGAATTCAGTTCCTGTGTAGCCAAGTTTACATTCCGTTTATTAGTGATATCTTATGATGTTTCTTTTTCTGTGTGACTTATTTCAGTTAGAATCATCGTACCTGAATCCACTCATTATGCTGATACGGGCCTGATGACATAGATTTCATTGCTGAGTGATACTACATTGTACGTAAGTACCACAAGTTCTTTATCCATTTTTCACTTTCTGTGATATTGAACTTGTACGGTAAACGAGGTTCTTGTAAACAGAGGCGTCCCAAACTTTGAGGTGGCTGTGTCTTTTTGATTTTAATTTCCCTAAGCTATAGGACCATAAGTGGAAGTGCCCTAGGCTCTGTTGCTTTGTTTTTTAGATGTTTCAGGAAACACCATACACTTCTCCCGAGTGTCTGTTGGCAATTTACATACCGCCCATCAGCATAACAAGGCTCCCAGTTCTCCATGGCCTGTCCTGCCTTTCTGGATTTTACACTTTTTTCAGATGGCCCTTTTGACCGGGGGGAAGTGAGACTTCATTGTAGTGCAGATTTCCTTTGCAAGCTTGCTTGGTTGGCCAAAAAGGGCGTATGCGTTTTTTCCTGAATATATTCAGGAAAAAACGCATACGCCCTTTTTGGCCAAGTGCATCATTGTGGACGTTCTGCCTCTTTTCCTATGCTTTCAATGCAATTCCAGTCTACCTCCTGAAATCGGTTTACTGCAATTCTGCCCTGCTTTCAAGTCCTCTTGGCAGCCTTACTTCAGTCTATTTTTGGACGATAGCTGTCATTTATAACTCTGCAGGTTTGTGAATTACAGTGCCCCTGAGCTCCTTTCTTCAACTCGCTTTCTTGTGACCTGGCCGCAACACCGCAGGATGGCTTCAGGCCCTAATCTGGTTACGGCCCGGCATGCTGAGCCTTTGGTTAATTCCTCTTCCTGGTGGGAAATGAGAGTTAAATTTGCCCGTCCAGACACCTCCAGCTAGCCTCTCATTGGTTCTCGCTATTCCTGTTCATCTTCTGCAGAAATTGCAAACTGGGCCAAACAGGAGGTTAAAGGGACTGACTCTCCAAGTGGGGAGAGTGTTAGTAAAGCGTCTGGAATGTTGCACCCGAGTACCAGGGTTCGAAAACTGAGACATATTTGAACACGTCTCCCGATCACATGGTTGATCATACTCTGGGTTCCACATGCATGTTTTAGCTGAAGGAAGAATACCTAAAACCTGGGTAGTTGAAACCCGTGGAATGGGTACCATGCAATATGATTTCAAAGGGTCTTCATTTGCTCACCGAACCTCTCCAATCCTATCACTGCTGCGTTTATGCCCCTGTACACATGCTTGATTCTCTTTCGGAGACATAGCAATCTATAGGTTTTAAGATACTTACTAGTCAGGTACATTCTTTGGCGTTTAATATGCGGTGTTGAGTCCATTTCGTTGAGCAAGGAGTAGCTCTTGTCTATTCCATATTTGGCTTAAGGAACTTTATCTGTGCTCATTTCAATCTCTGGTTTTATGCAGCACCCCAACTCACCTTTACCCTTAAGCAAGCATAAGTTGGTTTTCTAAATTTGAGACCCTGTTCTGTTCTGTAATTCAGTTCCTGTGTAGCCAAGTTTACATTCCGTGTATTAGTGATATCTTGTGATGTTTCTTTTTCTGTGTGACTTATTTCAGTTAGAATCATCATACCTGAATCCACTCATTGTGCTGCTAAGGGCCTGATGACACAGATTTCATTGCTGAGTGATATTGCTTTGTAAGTAAATACCACAACTTCTTTATCCATTTTTCACTTTCTGCGATGTTGAACTTCTACTGTAAACGAGGTTCTTGTAAACAGAGCCATTCCAAACTTTGGGGTGGCTGTGTCTTTTTGATTTTAATTTCCCTAAGCTATAGGACCATAAGTGGAAGTGCCCTAGGCTCTGTTGCTTTGTTTTTTAGATGTTTCAGGAAACACCATACACGTCTCCCAAGTGGTTGTTGGCAATTTACATCCCACCCTTCAGCATAACAAGGCTCCCATTTCTCCATGGCCTGTCCTGCCTTTCTGGATTTTACACTTTTTTCAGATGGCCCTTTTGACCGGGGGGAAGTGAGACTTCATTGTAGTGGAGATTTCCTTTGCAAGCTTGCTTGGTTGGCCAAAAACGGCGTATGCGTTTTTTCCTGAATATATTCAGGAAAAAACGCATACGCCCTTTTTGGCCAAGTGCATCATTGTGGACGTTCTGCCTCTTTTCCTATGCTTTCAATGCAATTCCAGTCTACCTCCTGAAATCGGTTTCCTGCAATTCTGCCCCGCTTTCAAGTCCTCTTGGCAGCCTTACTTCAGTCTACTTTTGGATGATAGCTGTCATTTATAACTCTGCAGGTTTGTGAATTACAGTGCCCCTGAGCTCCTTTCTTCATCTCGCTTTCTTTTGAGCTGGCCGCAACACCGCAGGATGGCTTCAGGCCCTAATCTGGTTCTGGTACGGCACGCTGAGCCTTTGGTTATTTCCTCTTCCTGGTGGGAAATGAGAGTTAAATTTGCCCGTCCAGACACCTCCAGCTAGCCTCTCATTGGTTCTCGCTATTCCTGTTCATCTTCCGCAGAAATTGCAAACTGGGCCAAACAGGAGGTTAAAGGGACTGACTCTCCAAGTGGGGAGAGTGTTAGTAAAGCGTCTGGAATGTTGCAGCCAAGTACCAGGGGAGGAAAACTGAGACATATTTGAACACGTCTCCCGTTCACATGGTTGATCATACTTGGGTTCCACATGCATGTTTTAGCTGAAGGAAGAATACCTTAAACCTGGAGAGTTGAGACCCGTGTAACGGGTACCATGCAATATGACTTCAAAGGTTCTTCATTTACTCACCAAACCTCCCCAATCCTATCACTGCTGCGTTTATGCCCCTGAACACACGCTTGATTCTCTTTTGGAGACATAGCAATCCATAGGTTTTAAGATACTTACTAGTCAGGTACATTCTTAGGCGTTTAATATGGGGTTTTGAGTCCATTTCGTTGAGCAAGGAGTAGCTCTTGTCTATTCCATATTTGTCTTAAGGAACATTATCTGTGCTCATTTCAATCTCTGGTTTTATGTAGCACCCCAACTCACCTTTCCCCTTAAGCAAGCTTAAGTTGGTTTTCTAAATTTGAGACCCTGTTCTGTTTTGGAATGCAGTTCCTGTGTAGCCAAGTATACATTCCGTGTATCAGTGATATCTTATGATGTTTCTTTTTCTGTGTGACTTACTTCAGTTAGAATCATCATACCTGAATCCACTCATTGTGCTGCTAAGGGCCTGATGACACAGATTTCATTGCTGAGTGATATTGCTTTGTAAGTAAATACCACAACTTCTTTATCCATTTTTCACTTTCTGCGATGTTGAACTTGTACTGTAAACGAGGTTCTTGTAAACAGAGGCGTCCCAAACTTTGGGGTGGCTGTGTCTTTTTGATTTTAATTTCCCTAAGCTATAGGACCATAAGTGGCAGTGCCCTAGGCTCTGTTGCTTTGTTTTTTAGATGTTTCAGGAAACACCATACACTTCTCCCGAGTGTCTGTTGGCAATTTACATCCCGCCCATCAGCATAACAAGGCTCCCAGTTCTCCATGGCCTGTCCTGCCTTTCTGGATTTTACACTTTTTTCAGATGGCCCTTTTGACCGGGGGGAAGTGAGACTTCATTGTAGTGCAGATTTCCTTTGCAAGCTTGCTTGGTTGGCCAAAAAGGGCGTATGCGTTTTTTCCTGAATATATTCAGGAAAAAACGCATACGCCCTTTTTGGCCAAGTGCATCATTGTGGACGTTCTGCCTCTTTTCCTATGCTTTCAATGCAATTTCAATCTACCTCCTGAAATCGGTTTCCTGCAATTCTGCCCCGCTTTCAAGTCCTCTTGGCAGCCTTACTTCAGTCTATTTTTGGACGATAGCTGTCATTTATAACTCTGCAGGTTTGTGAATTACAGTGCCCCTGAGCTCCTTTCTTCAACTCGCTTTCTTTTGAGCTGGCCGCAACACCGCAGGATGGCTTCAGGCCCTAATCTGGTTCCGGCACGGCACGCTGAGCCTTTGTTTAATTCCTCGTCCTGGTGGGAAATGAGAGTTAAATTTGCCCATCCAGACACCTCAAGCTAGTCTCTCATTGGTTCTTGCTATTCCTGTTCATCTTCCACAGAAATTGCAAACTGGGCCAAACAGGAGGTTAAAGGGACTGACTCTCCAAGTGGGGAGAGTGTTAGTAAAGCGTCTGGAATGTGGCACCCGAGTACCAGGGTACGAAAACTGAGACATATTTGAACACGTCTCCGGATCACATGGTTGATCATACTCTAGGTTCCACATGCATGTTTTAGCTGAAGGAAGAATACCTTAAACCTGGGTAGTTGAAACCCGTGGACTGGGTACCATGCAATATGCCTTCAAAGGGTCTTCATTTGCTCACGAACCTCTCCAATCCTATCACTGCTGCGTTTATGCCCCTGTACACATGCTTGATTCTCTTTCGGAGACATAGCAATCCATAGGTTTTAAGATACTTACTAGTCAGGTACCTTCTTAGGCGTTTAATATGCGGTGTTGAGTCCATTTCGTTGAGCAAGGAGTAGCTCTTGTCTATTCCATATTTGGCTTAAGGAACTTTATCTGTGCTCCTTTCAATCTCTGGTTTTATGCAGCACCCCAACTCACCTTTCCCCTTAAGCAAGCATAAGTTGGTTTTCTAAATTTGAGACCCTGTTCTGTTCTGTAATTCAGTTCCTGTGTAGCCAAGTTTCCATTCCGTTTATTACTGATATCTTATGATGTTTCTTTTTCTGTGTGACTTATTTCAGTTAGAATCATCATACCTGAATCCACTCATTGTGCTGCTAAGGGCCTGATGACATAGATTTCATTGCTGAGTGATATTGCTTTGTAAGTAAATACCACAACTTCTTTATCCATATTTCACTTTCTGCGATGTTGAACTTGTACTGTAAACGAGGTTCTTGTAAACAGAGCCGTTCCAAACTTTGGGGTGGCTGTGTCTTTTTGATTTTAATTTCCCTAAGCTATAGGACCATAAGTGGAAGTGCCCTAGGCTCTGTTGCTTTGTTTTTTAGATGTTTCAGGAAACACCATACACTTCTCCCAAGTGTCTGTTGGCAATTTTCATCCTGCCCATCATCATTACAAGGCTCCCAGTTCTCCATGGCCTGTTGCCTTTCTGGATTTTACACTTTTTTCAGATGGCCCTTTTGACCGGGGGGAAGTGAGACTTCATTGTAGTGCAGATTTCCTTTGCAAGCTTGCTTGGTTGGCCAAAAAGGGCGTATGCGTTTTGTCCTGAATATATTCAGGAAAAAACACATACGCCCTTTTTGGCCAAGTGCATCATTGTGGACGTTCTGCCTCTTTTCCTATGCTTTCAATGCAATTCCAGTCTACCTCCTGAAATCGGTTTCCTGCAATTCTGCCCCGCTTTCAAGTCCTCTTGGCAGCCTTACTTCAGTCTATTTTTGGACGATAGCTGTCATTTATAACTCTGCAGGTTTGTGAATTACAGTGCCCCTGAGCTCCTTTCTTCAACTCGCTTTCTTGTGACCTGGCCGCAACACCGCAGGATGGCTTCAGGCCCTAATCTGGTTCCGGCCCGGCATGCTGAGCCTTTGGTTAATTCCTCTTCCTGGTGGGAAATGAGAGTTAAATTTGCCCGTCCAGACACTTCCAGCTAGCCTCTCATTGGTTCTCGCTATTCCTGTTCATCTTCCGCAGAAATTGCAAACTGTGCCAAACAGGAGGTTAAAGGCGCTGACTCTCCAAGTGGGGAGAGTGTTAGTAAAGCGTCTGGAATGTTGCACCCGAGTACCAGGGGAGGAAAACTGAGACATATTTGAACACGTCTCCCGTTCACATGGTTGATCATACTCTGGGTTCCACATGCATGTTTTAGCTGAAGGAAAAATACCTTAAACCTGGAGAGTTGAGACCCGTGGAATGGGTACCATGCAATATGACTTTAAAGGGTCTTCATTTGCTCACCGAACCTCTCCAATCCTATCACTGCTGCGTTTATGCCCCTGTACACACGCTTGATTCTCTTTTGGAGACATAGCAATCCATAGGTTTTAAGATACTTACTAGCCAGGTACATTCTTAGGCGTTTAATATGGGGTGTTGAGTCCATTTCGTTGAGCAAGGAGTAGCTCTTGTCTATTCCATATTTGGCTTAAGGAACTTTATCTGTGCTCATTTCAATCTCTGGTTTTATGCAGCACCCCAACTCACCTTTACCCTTAAGCAAGCATAAGTTGGTTTTCTAAATTTGAGACCCTGTTCTGTTCTGTAATTCAGTTCCTGTGTAGCCAAGTTTACATTCCGTGTATTAGTGATATCTTATGATGTTTCTTTTTCTGTGTGACTTATTTCAGTTAGAATCATCGTACCTGAACCCACTCATTATGCTGCTACGGGCCTGATGACATAGATTTCATTGCTGAGTGATACTGCATTGTACGTAAGTACCACAAGTTCTTTATCCATTTTTCACTTTCTGTGATATTGAACTTGTACGGTAAACGAGGTTCTTGTAAACGGAGGCGTTCCAAACTTTGGGGTGGCTGTGTCTTTTTGATTTTAATTTCCCTAAGCTATAGGACCATAAGTGGAAGTGCCCTAGGCTCTGTTGCTTTGTTTTTTAGATGTTTCAGGAAACACCATACACTTCTCCTAAGTAGTTGTTGGCAATTTACATCCCGCCCATCAGCATAACAAGGCTCCCAGTTCTCCATGGCCTGTCCTGCCTTTCTGGATTTTACACTTTTTTCAGATGGCCCTTTTGACCGGGGGGAAGTGAGACTTCATTGTAGTGCAGATTTCCATTGCAAGCTTGCTTGGTTGGCCAAAAAGGGCGTATGCGTTTTTTCCTGAATATATTCAGGAAAAAACGCATACGCCCTTTTTGGCCAAGTGCATCATTGTGGACGTTCTGCCTCTTTTCCTATGCTTTCAATGCAATTCCAGTCTACCTCCTGAAATCGGTTTCCTGCAATTCTGCCCCGCTTTCAAGTCCTCCTGGCAGCCTTACTTCAGTCTATTTTTGGACGATAGCTGTCATTTATAACTCTGCAGGTTTGTGAATTACAGTGCCCCTGAGCTCCTTTCTTCAACTCGCTTTCTTGTGAGCTGGCCGCAACACCGCAGGATGGCTTCAGGCCCTAATCTGGTTCCGGTATGGCACGCTGAGCCTTTGGTTATTTCCTCTTCCTGGTGGGAAATGAGAGTTAAATTTGCCCGTCCAGACACCTCCAGCTAGCCTCTCATTGGTTCTCGCTATTCCTGTTCATCTTCCGCAGAAATTGCAAACTGGGCCAAACAGGAGGTTAAAGGCGCTGACTCTCCAAGTGGGGAGAGTGTTAGTAAAGCGTCTGGAATGTTGCACCCGAGTACCAGGGGAGGAAAACTGAGACATATTTGAACACGTCTCCCGATCACATGGTTGATCATACTCTCGGTTCCACATGCATGTTTTAGCTGAAGGAAGAATACCTAAAACCTGGGTAGTTGAAACCCGTGGAATGGGTACCATGCAATATGACTTCAAAGGGTCTTCATTTGCTCACCGAACCTCTCCAATCCTATCACTGCTGCGTTTATGCCCCTGTACACATGCTTGATTCTCTTTCAGAGACATAGCAATCCCTAGGTTTTAAGATACTTACTACTCAGGTACATTCTTAGGAGTTTAATATGCGGTGTTGAGTCCATTTCGTTGAGCAAGGAGTAGCTCTTGTCTATTCCATATTTGACTTAAGGAACTTTATCTGTGCTCATTTCAATCTCTGGTTTTATGCAGCACCCCAACTCACCTTTACCCTTAAGCAAGCATAAGTTGGTTTTCTAAATTTGAGACCCTGTTCTGTTCTGTATTTCAGTTCCTCTGTAGCCAAGTTTATATTCTGTGTATTACTGATATCTTATGATGTTTCTTTTTCTGTGTGACTTATTTCAGTTAGAATCATCATACCTGAATCCACTCATTGTGCTGCTAAGTGCCTGATGACACAGATTTCATTGCTGAGTGATATTGCTTTGTAAGTAAATACCACAAGTTCTTTATCCATTTTTCACTTTCTGCGATGTTGAACTTGTACTGTAAACGAGGTTCTTGTAAACGGAGCCGTTTCAAACTTTGGGGTGGCTGTGTCTTTTTGATTTTAATTTCCCTAAGCTATAGGACCATAAGTGGAAGTGCCCTAGGTTCTGTTGCTTTGTTTTTTAGATGTTTCAGGAAACACCATACACGTCTCCCGAGTGGTTGTTGGCAATTTACATCCCACCCTTCAGCATAACAAGGCTCCCATTTCTCCATGGCCTGTCCTGCCTTTCTGGATTTTACACTTTTTTCAGATGGCCCTTTTGACCGGGGGGAAGTGAGACTTCATTGTAGTGCAGATTTCCTTTGCAAGCTTGCTTGGTTGGCCAAAAAGGGCGTATGCGTTTTTTCCTGAATATATTCAGGAAAAAACGCATACGCCCTTTTTGGCCAAGTGCATCATTGTGGACGTTCTGCCTCTTTTCCTATGCTTTCAATGCAATTCCAGTCTACCTCCTGAAATCGGTTTCCTGCAATTCTGCCCCGCTTTCAAGTCCTCTTGGCAGCCTTACTTCAGTCTATTTTTGGACGATAGCTGTCATTTATAACTCTGCAGGTTTGTGAATTACAGTGCCCCTGAGCTCCTTTCTTCAACTCGCTTTCTTTTGAGCTGGCCGCAACACCGCAGGATGGCTTCATGCCCTAATCTGGTTCCGGTACGGCACGCTGAGCCTTTGGTTATTTCCTCTTCCTGGTGGGAAATGAGAGTTAAATTTGCCCGTCCAGACACCTCCAGCTAGCCTCTCATTGGTTCTCGCTATTCCTGTTCATCTTCCGCAGAAATTGCAAACTGGGCCAAACAGGAGGTTAAAGGCGCTGACTCTCCAAGTGGGGAGACTGTTAGTAAAGCGTCTGGAATGTTGCACCCGAGTACCAGGGGAGGAAAACTGAGACATATTTGAACACGTCTCCCGATCACATGGTTGATCATACTCTGGGTTCCACATGCATGTTTTAGCTGAAGGAAGAATACCTAAAACCTGGGTAGTTGAAACCCGTGAATGGGTACCATGCAATATGACTTCAAAGGGTCTTCATTTGCTCACCGAACCTCTCCAATCCTATCACTGCTGCGTTTATGCCCCTGTACACATGCTTGATTCTCTTTCGGAGACATAGCAATCCATAGGTTTTAAGATACTTACTAGTCAGGTACATTCTTAGGCGTTTAATATGCGGTGTTGAGTCCATTTCGTTGAGCAAGGTGTAGCTCTTGTCTATTCCATATTTGGCTTAAGGAAGTTTATCTGTGCTCATTTCTATCTCTGGTTTTATGCAGCACCCCAACTCACCTTTACCCTTAAGCAAGCATAAGTTGGTTTTCTAAATTTGAGACCCTGTTCTGTTCTGTAATTCAGTTCCTGTGTAGCGAAGTTTACATTCCGTGTATTACTGATATCTTATGATGTTTCTTTTTCTGTGTGACTTATTTCAGTTAGAATCATCATACCTGAATCCACTCATTGTGCTGCTAAGGGCCTGATGACACAGATTTCATTGCTGAGTGATATTGCTTTGTAAGTAAATACCACAAGTTCTTTATCCATTTTTCACTTTCTGTGATGTTGAACTTGTACTGTAAACGAGGTTCTTGTAAACAGAGCCGTTCCAAACTTTGGGGTGGCTGTGTCTTTTTGATTTTAATTTCCCTAAGCTATAGGACCATAAGTGGAAGTGCCCTAGGTTCTGTTGCTTTGTTTTTTAGATGTTTCAGGAAACACCATACACTTCTCCCGAGTGGTTGTTGGCAATTTACATCCCGCCCATCAGCATAACAAGGCTCCCAGTTCTCCATGGCCTGTCCTGCCTTTCTGGATGTTACACTTTTTTCAGATGGCCCTTTTGACCAGGGGGAAGTGAGACTTCATTGTAGTGCAGATTTCCTTTGCAAGCTTGCTTGGTTGGCCAAAAAGGGCGTATGCGTTTTTTCCTGAATATATTCAGGAAAAAACGCATACGCCCTTTTTGGCCAAGTGCATCATTGTGGACGTTCTGCCTCTTTTCCTATGCTTTCAATGCAATTCCAGTCTACCTCCTGAAATCGGTTTCCTGCAATTCTGCCCCGCTTTCAAGTCCTCTTGGCAGCCTTACTTCAGTCTATTTTTGGACAATAGCTGTCATTTATAACTCTGCAAGTTTGTGAATTACAGTGCCCCTGAGCTCCTTTCTTCAACTCGCTTTCTTTTGAGCTGCCCGCAACACCGCAGGATGGCTTCATGCCCTAATCTGGTTCCGGTATGGTACGCTGAGCCTTTGGTTATTTCCTCTTCCTGGTGGGAAATGAGAGTTAAATTTGCCCGTCCAGACACCTCCAGCTAGCCTCTCATTGGTTCTCGCTATTCCTGTTCATCTTCCGCAGAAATTGCAAACTGGGCCAAACAGGAGGTTAAAGGCGCTGACTCTCCAAGTGGGGAGAGTGTTAGTAAAGCGTCTGGAATGTTGCATCCGAGTACCAGGGGAGGAAAACTGAGACATATTTGAACACGTCTCCCGATCACATGGTTGATCATACTCTGGGTTCCACATGCATGTTTTAGCTGAAGGAAGAATACCTAAAACCTGGGTAGTTGAAACCCGTGGAATGGGTACCATGCAATATGACTTCAAAGGGTCTTCATTTGCTCACGAACCTCTCCAATCCTATCACTGCTGCGTTTATGCCCCTGTACACATGCTTGATTCTCTTTCGGAGACATAGCAATCCATAGGTTTTAAGATACTTACTAGTCAGGTACATTCTTAGGCGTTTAATATGCGGTGTTGAGTCCATTTCGTTGAGCAAGGAGTAGCTCTTGTCTATTCCATATTTGGCTTAAGGAACTTTATCTGTGCTCATTTCAATCTCTGGTTTTATGCAGCACCCCAACTCACCTTTACCCTTAAGCAAGCATAAGTTGGTTTTCTCAATTTGAGACCCTGTTCTGTTCTGTAATTCAGGTCCTGTGTAGCCAAGTTTCCATTCCGTGTATTACTGATATCTTATGATGTTTCTTTTTCTGTGTGACTTATTTCAGTTAGAATCATCATATCTGAATCCACTCATTGTGCTGCTAAGGGCCTGATGACACAGATTTCATTGCTGAGTGATATTGCTTTGTAAGTAAATACCACAAGTTCTTTATCCATTTTTCACTTTCTGCGATGTTGAACTTGTACTGTAAACGAGGTTCTTGTAAACAGAGCCGTTCCAAATTTTGGGGTGGCTGTGTCTTTTTGATTTTAATTTCCCTAAGCTATAGGACCATAAGTGGAAGTTCCCTAGGTTCTGTTGCTTTGTTTTTTAGATGTTTCAGGAAACACCATACACTTCTCCCGAGTGGTTGTTGGCAATTTACATCCCGCCCATCAGCATAACAAGGCTCCCAGTTCTCCATGGCCTGTCCTGCCTTTCTGGATGTTACACTTTTTTCAGATGGCCCTTTTGACCAGGGGGAAGTGAGACTTCATTGTAGTGCAGATTTCCTTTGCAAGCTTGCTTGGTTGGCCAAAAAGGGCGTATGCGTTTTTTCTTGAATATATTCAGGAAAAAACGCATACGCCCTTTTTGGCCAAGTGCATCCTTGTGGACGTTCTGCCTCTTTTCCTATGCTTTCAATGCAATTCCAGTCTACCTCCTGAAATCGGTTTCCTGCAATTCTGCCCCGCTTTCAAGTCCTCTTGGCAGCCTTACTTCAGTCTATTTTTGGACGATAGCTGTCATTTATAACTCTGCAGGTTTGTGAATTACAGTGCCCCTGAGCTCCTTTCTTCAACTCGCTTTCTTGTGACCTGGCCGCAACACCGCAGGATGGCTTCAGGCCTTAATCTGGTTCTGGCACGGCACGCTGAGCCTTTGGTTAATTCCTCTTCCTGGTGGGAAATGAGAGTTAAATTTGCCCGTCCAGACACCTCCAGCTAGTCTCTCATTGGTTCTCGCTATTCCTGTTCATCTTCCGCAGAAATTGCAAACTGGGCCAAACAGGAGGTTAAAGGCGCTGACTCTCCAAGTGGGGAGAGTGTTAGTAAAGCGTCTGGAATGTTGCACCCGAGTACCAGGGGAGGAAAACTGAGACATATTTGAACACGTCTCCCGATCACATGGTTGATCATACTCTGGGTTCCACATGCATGTTTTAGCTGAAGGAAGAATACCTAAAACCTGGGTAGTTGAAACCCGTGGAATGGGTACCATGCAATATGACTTCAAAGGGTCTTCATTTGCTCACGAACCTCTCCAATCCTATCACTGCTGCGTTTATGTCCCTGTACACATGCTTGATTCTCTTTCGGAGACATAGCAATCCATAGGTTTTAAGATACTTACTAGTCAGGTACCTTCTTAGGCGTTTAATATGCGGTGTTGAGTCCATTTCGTTGAGCAAGGAGTAGCTCTTGTCTATTCCATATTTGACTTAAGGAACTTTATCTGTGCTCATTTCAATCTCTGGTTTTATGCAGCACCCCAACTCACCTTTACCCTTAAGAAAGCATAAGTTGGTTTTCTAAATTTGAGACCCTGTTCTGTTCTGTAATTCAGTTCCTCTGTAGCCAAGTTTACATTCTGTGTATTACTGATATCTTATGATGTTTCTTTTTCTGTGTGACTTATTTCAGTTAGAATCATCATACCTGAATCCACTCATTGTGCTGCTAAGTGCCTGATGACACAGATTTCATTGCTGAGTGATATTGCTTTGTAAGTAAATACCACAACTTCTTTATCCATTTTTCACTTTCTGCGATGTTGAACTTGTACTGTAAAGGAGGTTCTTGTAAACGGAGCCGTTTCAAACTTTGGGGTGGCTGTGTCTTTTTGATTTTAATTTCCCTAAGCTATAGGACCATAAGTGGAAGTGCCCTAGGTTCTGTTGCTTTGTTTTTTAGATGTTTCAGGAAACACCATACACGTCTCCCGAGTGGTTGTTGGCAATTTACATCCCGCCCTTCAGCATAACAAGGCTCCCAGTTCTCCATGGCCTGTCCTGCCTTTCTGGATTTTACACTTTTTTCAGATGGCCCTTTTGACCGGGGGGAAGTGAGACTTCATTGTAGTGCAGATTTCCTTTGCAAGCTTGCTTGGTTGGCCAAAAAGGGCGTATGCATTTTTTCCTGAATATATTCAGGAAAAAATGCATACGCCCTTTTTGGCCAAGTGCATCATTGTGGACGTTCTGCCTCTTTTCCTATGCTTTCAATGCAATTCCAGTCTACCTCCTGAAATCGGTTTCCTGCAATTCTGCCCCGCTTTCAAGTCCTCTTGGCAGCCTTACTTCAGTCTATTTTTGGACGATAGCTGTCATTTATAACTCTGCAGGTTTGTGAATTACAGTGCCCCTGAGCTCCTTTCTTCAACTCGCTTTCTTTTGAGCTGGCCGCAACACCGCAGGATGGCTTCATGCCCTAATCTGGTTCCGGTACGGCACGCTGAGCCTTTGGTTATTTCCTCTTCCTGGTGGGAAATGAGAGTTAAATTTGCCCGTCCAGACACCTCCAGCTAGCCTCTCATTGTTTCTCGCTATTCCTGTTCATCTTCCGCAGAAATTGCAAACTGGGCCAAACAGGAGGTTAAAGGCGCTGACTCTCCAAGTGGGGAGACTGTTAGTAAAGCGTCTGGAATGTTGCACCCGAGTACCAGGGGAGGAAAACTGAGACATATTTGAACACGTCTCCCGATCACATGGTTGATCATACTCTGGGTTCCACATGCATGTTTTAGCTGAAGGAAGAATACCTAAAACCTGGGTAGTTGAAACCCGTGAATGGGTACCATGCAATATGACTTCAAAGGGTCTTCATTTGCTCACCGAACCTCTCCAATCCTATCACTGCTGCATTTATGCCCCTGTACACATGCTTGATTCTCTTTCGGAGACATAGCAATCCATAGGTTTTAAGATACTTACAAGTCAGGTACATTCTTAGGCGTTTAATATGCGGTGTTGAGTCCATTTCGTTGAGCAAGGTGTAGCTCTTGTCTATTCCATATTTGGCTTAAGGAAGTTTATCTGTGCTCATTTCAATCTCTGGTTTTATGCAGCACCCCAACTCACCTTTACCCTTAAGCAAGCATAAGTTGGTTTTCTAAATTTGAGACCCTGTTCTGTTCTGTAATTCAGTTCCTGTGTAGCGAAGTTTACATTCCGTGTATTACTGATATCTTATGATGTTTCTTTTTCTGTGTGACTTATTTCAGTTAGAATCATCATACCTGAATCCACTCATTGTGCTGCTAAGGGCCTGATGACACAGATTTCATTGCTGAGTGATATTGCTTTGTAAGTAAATACCACAAGTTCTTTATCCATTTTTCACTTTCTGCGATGTTGAACTTGTACTGTAAACGAGGTTCTTGTAAACAGAGCCGTTCCAAACTTTGGGGTGGCTGTGTCTTTTTGATTTTAATTTCCCTAAGCTATAGGACCATAAGTGGAAGTGCCCTAGGTTCTGTTGCTTTGTTTTTTAGATGTTTCAGGAAACACCATACACTTCTCCCGAGTGGTTGTTGGCAATTTACATCCCGCCCATCAGCATAACAAGGCTCCCAGTTCTCCATGGCCTGTCCTGCCTTTCTGGATTTTACACTTTTTTCAGATGGCCCTTTTGACCAGGGGGAAGTGAGACTTCATTGTAGTGCAGATTTCCTTTGCAAGCTTGCTTGGTTGGCCAAAAAGGGCGTATGCGTTTTTTCCTGAATATATTCAGGAAAAAACGCATACGCCCTTTTTGGCCAAGTGCATCATTGTGGACGTTCTGCCTCTTTTCCTATGCTTTCAATGCAATTCCAGTCTACCTCCTGAAATCGGTTTCCTGCAATTCTGCCCCGCTTTCAAGTCCTCTTGGCAGCCTTACTTCAGTCTATTTTTGGACAATAGCTGTCATTTATAACTCTGCAGGTTTGTGAATTACAGTGCCCCTGAGCTCCTTTCTTCAACTCGCTTTCTTTTGAGCTGCCCGCAACACCGCAGGATGGCTTCATGCCCTAATCTGGTTCCGGTACGGTACGCTGAGCCTTTGGTTATTTCCTCTTCCTGGTGGGAAATGAGAGTTAAATTTGCCCGTCCAGACACCTCCAGCTAGCCTCTCATTGGTTCTCGCTATTCCTGTTCATCTTCCGCAGAAATTGCAAACTGGGCCAAACAGGAGGTTAAAGGCGCTGACTCTCCAAGTGGGGAGAGTGTTAGTAAAGCGTCTGGAATGTTGCATCCGAGTACCAGGGGAGGAAAACTGAGACATATTTGAACACGTCTCCCGATCACATGGTTGATCATACTCTGGGTTCCACATGCATGTTTTAGCTGAAGGAAGAATACCTAAAACCTGGGTAGTTGAAACCCGTGGAATGGGTACCATGCAATATGACTTCAAAGGGTCTTCATTTGTTCACGAACCTCTCCAATCCTATCACTGCTGCATTTATGCCCCTGTACACATGCTTGATTCTCTTTCGGAGACATAGCAATCCATAGGTTTTAAGATACTTACTAGTCAGGTACATTCTTAGGCGTTTAATATGCGGTGTTGAGTCCATTTCGTTGAGCAAGGAGTAGCTCTTGTCTATTCCATATTTGGCTTAAGGAACTTTATCTGTGCTCATTTCAATCTCTGGTTTTATGCAGCACCCCAACTCACCTTTACCCTTAAGCAAGCATAAGTTGGTTTTCTAAATTTGAGACCCTGTTCTGTTCTGTAATTCAGTTCCTTTGTAGCCAAGTTTCCATTCCGTGTATTACTGATATCTTATGATGTTTCTTTTTCTGTGTGACTTATTTCAGTTAGAATCATCATATCTGAATCCACTCATTGTGCTGCTAAGGGCCTGATGACACAGATTTCATTGCTGAGTGATATTGCTTTGTAAGTAAATACCACAAGTTCTTTATCCATTTTTCACTTTCTGCGATGTTGAACTTGTACTGTAAACGAGGTTCTTGTAAACAGAGCCGTTCCAAACTTTGGGGTGGCTGTGTCTTTTTGATTTTAATTTCCCTAAGCTATAGGACCATAAGTGGAAGTGCCCTAGGTTCTGTTGCTTTGTTTTTTAGATGTTTCAGGAAACACCATACACTTCTCCCGAGTGGTTGTTGGCAATTTACATCCCGCCCATCAGCATAACAAGGCTCCCAGTTCTCCATGGCCTGTCCTGCCTTTCTGGATGTTACACTTTTTTCAGATGGCCCTTTTGACCAGGGGGAAGTGAGACTTCATTGTAGTGCAGATTTCCTTTGCAAGCTTGCTTGGTTGGCCAAAAAGGGCGTATGCGTTTTTTCCTGAATATATTCAGGAAAAAACGCATACGCCCTTTTTGGCCAAGTGCATCATTGTGGACGTTCTGCCTCTTTTCCTATGCTTTCAATGCAATTCCAGTCTACCTCCTGAAATCGGTTTCCTGCAATTCTGCCCCGCTTTCAAGTCCTCTTGGCAGCCATACTTCAGTCTATTTTTGGACAATAGCTGTCATTTATAACTCTGCAGGTTTGTGAATTACAGTGCCCCTGAGCTCCTTTCTTCAACTCGCTTTCTTTTGAGCTGCCCGCAACACCGCAGGATGGCTTCATGCCCTAATCTGGTTCCGGTACGGTACGCTGAGCCTTTGGTTATTTCCTCTTCCTGGTGGGAAATGAGAGTTAAATTTGCCCGTCCAGACACCTCCAGCTAGCCTCTCATTGGTTCTCGCTATTCCTGTTCATCTTCCGCAGAAATTGCAAACTGGGCCAAACAGGAGGTTAAAGGCGCTGACTCTCCAAGTGGGGAGAGTGTTAGTAAAGCGTCTGGAATGTTGCACCCGAGTACCAGGGGAGGAAAACTGAGACATATTTGAACACGTCTCCCGATCACATGGTTGATCATACTCTGGGTTCCACATGCATGTTTTAGCTGAAGGAAGAATACCTAAAACCTGGGTAGTTGAAACCCGTGGAATGGGTACCATGCAATATGACTTCAAAGGGTCTTCATTTGCTCACGAACCTCTCCAATCCTATCACTGCTGCGTTTATGTCCCTGTACACATGCTTGATTCTCTTTCAGAGAAATAGCAATCCATAGGTTTTAAGATACTTACTAGACAGGTACCTTCTTAGGCGTTTAATATGCGGTGTTGAGTCCATTTCGTTGAGCAAGGAGTAGCTCTTGTCTATTCCATATTTGACTTAAGGAACTTTATCTGTGCTCATTTCAATCTCTGGTTTTATGCAGCACCCCAACTCACCTTTACCCTTAAGAAAGCATAAGTTGGTTTTCTAAATTTGAGACCCTGTTCTGTTCTGTAATTCAGTTCCTCTGTAGCCAAGTTTACATTCTGTGTATTACTGATATCTTATGATGTTTCTTTTTCTGTGTGACTTATTTCAGTTAGAATCATCATACCTGAATCCACTCATTGTGCTGCTAAGTGCCTGATGACACAGATTTCATTGCTGAGTGATATTGCTTTGTAAGTAAATACCACAACTTCTTTATCCATTTTTCACTTTCTGCGATGTTGAACTTGTACTGTAAAGGAGGTTCTTGTAAACGGAGCCGTTTCAAACTTTGGGGTGGCTGTGTCTTTTTGATTTTAATTTCCCTAAGCTATAGGACCATAAGTGGAAGTGCCCTAGGTTCTGTTGCTTTGTTTTTTAGATGTTTCAGGAAACACCATACACGTCTCCCGAGTGGTTGTTGGCAATTTACATCCCGCCCTTCAGCATAACAAGGCTCCCATTTCTCCATGGCCTGTCCTGCCTTTCTGGATTTTACACTTTTTTCAGATGGCCCTTTTGACCGGGGGGAAGTGAGACTTCATTGTAGTGCAGATTTCCTTTGCAAGCTTGCTTGGTTGGCCAAAAAGGGCGTATGCGTTTTTTCCTGAATATATTCAGGAAAAAATGCATACGCCCTTTTTGGCCAAGTGCATCATTGTGGACGTTCTGCCTCTTTTCCTATGCTTTCAATGCAATTCCAGTCTACCTCCTGAAATCGGTTTCCTGCAATTCTGCCCCGCTTTCAAGTCCTCTTGGCAGCCTTACTTCAGTCTATTTTTGGACGATAGCTGTCATTTATAACTCTGCAGGTTTGTGAATTACAGTGCCCCTGAGCTCCTTTCTTCAACTCGCTTTCTTTTGAGCTGGCCGCAACACCGCAGGATGGCTTCATGCCCTAATCTGGTTCCGGTACGGCACGCTGAGCCTTTGGTTATTTCCTCTTCCTGGTGGGAAATGAGAGTTAAATTTGCCCGTCCAGACACCTCCAGCTAGCCTCTCATTGTTTCTCGCTATTCCTGTTCATCTTCCGCAGAAATTGCAAACTGGGCCAAACAGGAGGTTAAAGGCGCTGACTCTCCAAGTGGGGAGACTGTTAGTAAAGCGTCTGGAATGTTGCACCCGAGTACCAGGGGAGGAAAACTGAGACATATTTGAACACGTCTCCCGATCACATGGTTGATCATACTCTGGGTTCCACATGCATGTTTTAGCTGAAGGAAGAATACCTAAAACCTGGGTAGTTGAAACCCGTGAATGGGTACCATGCAATATGACTTCAAAGGGTCTTCATTTGCTCACCGAACCTCTCCAATCCTATCACTGCTGCGTTTATGCCCCTGTACACATGCTTGATTCTCTTTCGGAGACATAGCAATCCATAGGTTTTAAGATACTTACTAGTCAGGTACATTCTTAGGCGTTTAATATGCGGTGTTGAGTCCATTTCGTTGAGCAAGGTGTAGCTCTTGTCTATTCCATATTTGGCTTAAGGAAGTTTATCTGTGCTCATTTCAATCTCTGGTTTTATGCAGCACCCCAACTCACCTTTACCCTTAAGCAAGCATAAGTTGGTTTTCTAAATTTGAGACCCTGTTCTGTTCTGTAATTCAGTTCCTGTGTAGCGAAGTTTACATTCCGTGTATTACTGATATCTTATGATGTTTCTTTTTCTGTGTGACTTATTTCAGTTAGAATCATCATACCTGAATCCACTCATTGTGCTGCTAAGGGCCTGATGACACAGATTTCATTGCTGAGTGATATTGCTTTGTAAGTAAATACCACAAGTTCTTTATCCATTTTTCACTTTCTGCGATGTTGAACTTGTACTGTAAACGAGGTTCTTGTAAACAGAGCCGTTCCAAACTTTGGGGTGGCTGTGTCTTTTTGATTTTAATTTCCCTAAGCTATAGGACCATAAGTGGAAGTGCCCTAGGTTCTGTTGCTTTGTTTTTTAGATGTTTCAGGAAACACCATACACTTCTCCCGAGTGGTTGTTGGCAATTTACATCCCGCCCATCAGCATAACAAGGCTCCCAGTTCTCCATGGCCTGTCCTGCCTTTCTGGATTTTACACTTTTTTCAGATGGCCCTTTTGACCAGGGGGAAGTGAGACTTCATTGTAGTGCAGATTTCCTTTGCAAGCTTGCTTGGTTGGCCAAAAAGGGCGTATGCGTTTTTTCCTGAATATATTCAGGAAAAAACGCATACGCCCTTTTTGGCCAAGTGCATCATTGTGGACGTTCTGCCTCTTTTCCTATGCTTTCAATGCAATTCCAGTCTACCTCCTGAAATCGGTTTCCTGCAATTCTGCCCCGCTTTCAAGTCCTCTTGGCAGCCTTACTTCAGTCTATTTTTGGACAATAGCTGTCATTTATAACTCTGCAGGTTTGTGAATTACAGTGCCCCTGAGCTCCTTTCTTCAACTCGCTTTCTTTTGAGCTGCCCGCAACACCGCAGGATGGCTTCATGCCCTAATCTGGTTCCGGTACGGTACGCTGAGCCTTTGGTTATTTCCTCTTCCTGGTGGGAAATGAGAGTTAAATTTGCCCGTCCAGACACCTCCAGCTAGCCTCTCATTGGTTCTCGCTATTCCTGTTCATCTTCCGCAGAAATTGCAAACTGGGCCAAACAGGAGGTTAAAGGCGCTGACTCTCCAAGTGGGGAGAGTGTTAGTAAAGCGTCTGGAATGTTGCATCCGAGTACCAGGGGAGGAAAACTGAGACATATTTGAACACGTCTCCCGATCACATGGTTGATCATACTCTGGGTTCCACATGCATGTTTTAGCTGAAGGAAGAATACCTAAAACCTGGGTAGTTGAAACCCGTGGAATGGGTACCATGCAATATGACTTCAAAGGGTCTTCATTTGCTCACGAACCTCTCCAATCCTATCACTGCTGCATTTATGCCCCTGTACACATGCTTGATTCTCTTTCGGAGACATAGCAATCCATAGGTTTTAAGATACTTACTAGTCAGGTACATTCTTAGGCGTTTAATATGCGGTGTTGAGTCCATTTCGTTGAGCAAGGAGTAGCTCTTGTCTATTCCATATTTGGCTTAAGGAACTTTATCTGTGCTCATTTCAATCTCTGGTTTTATGCAGCACCCCAACTCACCTTTACCCTTAAGCAAGCATAAGTTGGTTTTCTCAATTTGAGACCCTGTTCTGTTCTGTAATTCAGTTCCTTTGTAGCCAAGTTTCCATTCCGTGTATTACTGATATCTTATGATGTTTCTTTTTCTGTGTGACTTATTTCAGTTAGAATCATCATATCTGAATCCACTCATTGTGCTGCTAAGGGCCTGATGACACAGATTTCATTGCTGAGTGATATTGCTTTGTAAGTAAATACCACAAGTTCTTTATCCATTTTTCACTTTCTGCGATGTTGAACTTGTACTGTAAACGAGGTTCTTGTAAACAGAGCCGTTCCAAACTTTGGGGTGGCTGTGTCTTTTTGATTTTAATTTCCCTAAGCTATAGGACCATAAGTGGAAGTGCCCTAGGTTCTGTTGCTTTGTTTTTTAGATGTTTCAGGAAACACCATACACTTCTCCCGAGTGGTTGTTGGCAATTTACATCCCGCCCATCAGCATAACAAGGCTCCCAGTTCTCCATGGCCTGTCCTGCCTTTCTGGATGTTACACTTTTTTCAGATGGCCCTTTTGACCAGGGGGAAGTGAGACTTCATTGTAGTGCAGATTTCCTTTGCAAGTTTGCTTGGTTGGCCAAAAAGGGCGTATGCGTTTTTTCCTGAATATATTCAGGAAAAAACGCATACGCCCTTTTTGGCCAAGTGCATCATTGTGGACGTTCTGCCTCTTTTCCTATGCTTTCAATGCAATTCCAGTCTACCTCCTGAAATCGGTTTCCTGCAATTCTGCCCCGCTTTCAAGTCCTCTTGGCAGCCTTACTTCAGTCTATTTTTGGACGATAGCTGTCATTTATAACTCTGCAGGTTTGTGAATTACAGTGCCCCTGAGCTCCTTTCTTCAACTCGCTTTCTTGTGACCTGGCCGCAACACCGCAGGATGGCTTCAGGCCTTAATCTGGTTCCGGCACGGCACGCTGAGCCTTTGGTTAATTCCTCTTCCTGGTGGGAAATGAGAGTTAAATTTGCCCGTCCAGACACCTCCAGCTAGTCTCTCATTGGTTCTCGCTATTCCTGTTCATCTTCCGCAGAAATTGCAAACTGGGCCAAACAGGAGGTTAAAGGCGCTGACTCTCCAAGTGGGGAGACTGTTAGTAAAGCGTCTGGAATGTTGCACCCGAGTACCAGGGGAGGAAAACTGAGACATATTTGAACACGTCTCCCGATCACATGGTTGATCATACTCTGGGTTCCACATGCATGTTTTAGCTGAAGGAAGAATACCTAAAACCTGGGTAGTTGAAACCCGTGGAATGGGTACCATGCAATATGACTTCAAAGGGTCTTCATTTGCTCACGAACCTCTCCAATCCTATCACTGCTGCGTTTATGTCCCTGTACACATGCTTGATTCTCTTTCAGAGACATAGCAATCCATAGGTTTTAAGATACTTACTAGTCAGGTACCTTCTTAGGCGTTTAATATGCGGTGTTGAGTCCATTTCGTTGAGCAAGGAGTAGCTCTTGTCTATTCCATATTTGACTTAAGGAACTTTATCTGTGCTCATTTCAATCTCTGGTTTTATGCAGCACCCCAACTCACCTTTACCCTTAAGAAAGCATAAGTTGGTTTTCTAAATTTGAGACCCTGTTCTGTTCTGTAATTCAGTTCCTCTGTAGCCAAGTTTACATTCTGTGTATTACTGATATCTTATGATGTTTCTTTTTCTGTGTGACTTATTTCAGTTAGAATCATCATACCTGAATCCACTCATTGTGCTGCTAAGTGCCTGATGACACAGATTTCATTGCTGAGTGATATTGCTTTGTAAGTAAATACCACAACTTCTTTATCCATTTTTCACTTTCTGCGATGTTGAACTTGTACTGTAAAGGAGGTTCTTGTAAACGGAGCCGTTTCAAACTTTGGGGTGGCTGTGTCTTTTTGATTTTAATTTCCCTAAGCTATAGGACCATAAGTGGAAGTGCCCTAGGTTCTGTTGCTTTGTTTTTTAGATGTTTCAGGAAACACCATACACGTCTCCCGAGTGGTTGTTGGCAATTTACATCCCGCCCTTCAGCATAACAAGGCTCCCATTTCTCCATGGCCTGTCCTGCCTTTCTGGATTTTACACTTTTTTCAGATGGCCCTTTTGACCGGGGGGAAGTGAGACTTCATTGTAGTGCAGATTTCCTTTGCAAGCTTGCTTGGTTGGCCAAAAAGGGTGTATGCGTTTTTTCCTGAATATATTCAGGAAAAAATGCATACGCCCTTTTTGGCCAAGTGCATCATTGTGGACGTTCTGCCTCTTTTCCTATGCTTTCAATGCAATTCCAGTCTACCTCCTGAAATCGGTTTCCTGCAATTCTGCCCCGCTTTCAAGTCCTCTTGGCAGCCTTACTTCAGTCTATTTTTGGACGATAGCTGTCATTTATAACTCTGCAGGTTTGTGAATTACAGTGCCCCTGAGCTCCTTTCTTCAACTCGCTTTCTTTTGAGCTGGCCGCAACACCGCAGGATGGCTTCATGCCCTAATCTGGTTCCGGTATGGCACGCTGAGCCTTTGGTTATTTCCTCTTCCTGGTGGGAAATGAGAGTTAAATTTGCCCGTCCAGACACCTCCAGCTAGCCTCTCATTGTTTCTCGCTATTCCTGTTCATCTTCCGCAGAAATTGCAAACTGGGCCAAACAGGAGGTTAAAGGCGCTGACTCTCCAAGTGGGGAGACTGTTAGTAAAGCGTCTGGAATGTTGCACCCGAGTACCAGGGGAGGAAAACTGAGACATATTTGAACACGTCTCCCGATCACATGGTTGATCATACTCTGGGTTCCACATGCATGTTTTAGCTGAAGGAAGAATACCTAAAACCTGGGTAGTTGAAACCCGTGAATGGGTACCATGCAATATGACTTCAAAGGGTCTTCATTTGCTCACCGAACCTCTCCAATCCTATCACTGCTGCGTTTATGCCCCTGTACACATGCTTGATTCTCTTTCGGAGACATAGCAATCCATAGGTTTTAAGATACTTACTAGTCAGGTACATTCTTAGGCGTTTAATATGCGGTGTTGAGTCCATTTCGTTGAGCAAGGAGTAGCTCTTGTCTATTCCATATTTGGCTTAAGGAACTTTATCTGTGCTCATTTCAATCTCTGGTTTTATGCAGCACCCAACTCACCTTTACCCTTAAGCAAGCATAAGTTGGTTTTCTAAATTTGAGACCCTGTTCTGTTCTGTAATTCAGTTCCTTTGTAGCCAAGTTTCCATTCCGTGTATTACTGATATCTTATGATGTTTCTTTTTCTGTGTGACTTATTTCAGTTAGAATCATCATATCTGAATCCACTCATTGTGCTGCTAAGGGCCTGATGACACAGATTTCATTGCTGAGTGATATTGCTTTGTAAGTAAATACCACAAGTTCTTTATCCATTTTTCACTTTCTGCGATGTTGAACTTGTACTGTAAACGAGGTTCTTGTAAACAGAGCCGTTCCAAACTTTGGGGTGGCTGTGTCTTTTTGATTTTAATTTCCCTAAGCTATAGGACCATAAGTGGAAGTGCCCTAGGTTCTGTTGCTTTGTTTTTTAGATGTTTCAGGAAACACCATACACTTCTCCCGAGTGGTTGTTGGCAATTTACATCCCGCCCATCAGCATAACAAGGCTCCCAGTTCTCCATGGCCTGTCCTGCCTTTCTGGATTTTACACTTTTTTCAGATGGCCCTTTTGACCAGGGGGAAGTGAGACTTCATTGTAGTGCAGATTTCCTTTGCAAGCTTGCTTGGTTGGCCAAAAAGGGCGTATGCGTTTTTTCCTGAATATATTCAGGAAAAAACGCATACGCCCTTTTTGGCCAAGTGCATCATTGTGGACGTTCTGCCTCTTTTCCTATGCTTTCAATGCAATTCCAGTCTACCTCCTGAAATCGGTTTCCTGCAATTCTGCCCCGCTTTCAAGTCCTCTTGGCAGCCATACTTCAGTCTATTTTTGGACAATAGCTGTCATTTATAACTCTGCAGGTTTGTGAATTACAGTGCCCCTGAGCTCCTTTCTTCAACTCGCTTTCTTTTGAGCTGCCCGCAACACCGCAGGATGGCTTCATGCCCTAATCTGGTTCCGGTACGGTACGCTGAGCCTTTGGTTATTTCCTCTTCCTGGTGGGAAATGAGAGTTAAATTTGCCCGTCCAGACACCTCCAGCTAGCCTCTCATTGGTTCTCGCTATTCCTGTTCATCTTCCGCAGAAATTGCAAACTGGGCCAAACAGGAGGTTAAAGGCGCTGACTCTCCAAGTGGGGAGAGTGTTAGTAAAGCGTCTGGAATGTTGCATCCGAGTACCAGGGGAGGAAAACTGAGACATATTTGAACACGTCTCCCGATCACATGGTTGATCATACTCTGGGTTCCACATGCATGTTTTAGCTGAAGGAAGAATACCTAAAACCTGGGTAGTTGAAACCCGTGGAATGGGTACCATGCAATATGACTTCAAAGGGTCTTCATTTGCTCACGAACCTCTCCAATCCTATCACTGCTGCATTTATGCCCCTGTACACATGCTTGATTCTCTTTCGGAGACATAGCAATCCATAGGTTTTAAGATACTTACTAGTCAGGTACATTCTTAGGCGTTTAATATGCGGTGTTGAGTCCATTTCGTTGAGCAAGGAGTAGCTCTTGTCTATTCCATATTTGGCTTAAGGAACTTTATCTGTGCTCATTTCAATCTCTGGTTTTATGCAGCACCCCAACTCACCTTTACCCTTAAGCAAGCATAAGTTGGTTTTCTAAATTTGAGACCCTGTTCTGTTCTGTAATTCAGGTCCTGTGTAGCCAAGTTTCCATTCCGTGTATTACTGATATCTTATGATGTTTCTTTTTCTGTGTGACTTATTTCAGTTAGAATCATCATATCTGAATCCACTCATTGTGCTGCTAAGGGCCTGATGACACAGATTTCATTGCTGAGTGATATTGCTTTGTAAGTAAATACCACAAGTTCTTTATCCATTTTTCACTTTCTGCGATGTTGAACTTGTACTGTAAACGAGGTTCTTGTAAACAGAGCCGTTCCAAACTTTGGGGTGGCTGTGTCTTTTTGATTTTAATTTCCCTAAGCTATAGGACCATAAGTGGAAGTGCCCTAGGTTCTGTTGCTTTGTTTTTTAGATGTTTCAGGAAACACCATACACTTCTCCCGAGTGGTTGTTGGCAATTTACATCCCGCCCATCAGCATAACAAGGCTCCCAGTTCTCCATGGCCTGTCCTGCCTTTCTGGATTTTACACTTTTTTCAGATGGCCCTTTTGACCGGGGGGAAGTGAGACTTCATTGTAGTGCAGATTTCCTTTGCAAGCTTGCTTGGTTGGCCAAAAAGGGCGTATGCGTTTTTTCCTGAATATATTCAGGAAAAAACGCATACGCCCTTTTTGGCCAAGTGCATCATTGTGGACGTTCTGCCTCTTTTCCTATGCTTTCAATGCAATTCCAGTCTACCTCCTGAAATCGGTTTCCTGCAATTCTGCCCCGCTTTCAAGTCCTCTTGGCAGCCTTACTTCAGTCTATTTTTGGACGATAGCTGTCATTTATAACTCTGCAGGTTTGTGAATTACAGTGCCCCTGAGCTCCTTTCTTCAACTCGCTTTCTTGTGACCTGGCCGCAACACCGCAGGATGGCTTCAGGCCCTAATCTGGTTCCGGCACGGCACGCTGAACCTTTGGTTAATTCCTCTTCCTGGTGGGAAATGAGAGTTAAATTTGCCCGTCCAGACACCTCCAGCTAGTCTCTCATTGGTTCTCGCTATTCCTGTTCATCTTCCGCAGAAATTGCAAACTGGGCCAAACAGGAGGTTAAAGGCGCTGACTCTCCAAGTGGGGAGAGTGTTAGTAAAGCGTCTGGAATGTTGCACCCGAGTACCAGGGGAGGAAAACTGAGACATATTTGAACACGTCTCCCGATCACATGGTTGATCATACTCTGGGTTCCACATGCATGTTTTAGCTGAAGGAAGAATACCTAAAACCTGGGTAGTTGAAACCCGTGGAATGGGTATCATGCAATATGACTTCAAAGGGTCTTCATTTGCTCACCGAACCTCTCCAATCCTATCACTGCTGCGTTTATGTCCCTGTACACATGCTTGATTCTCTTTCGGAGACATAGCAATCCATAGGTTTTAAGATACTTACTAGTCAGGTACATTCTTAGGAGTTTAATATGCGGTGTTGAGTCCATTTCGTTGAGCAAGGAGTAGCTCTTGTCTATTCCATATTTGGCTTATGGAACTTTATCTGTGCTCATTTCAATCTCTGGTTTTATGCAGCACCCCAACTCACCTTTCCCCTTAAGCAAGCATAAGTTGGTTTTCTAAATTTGAGACCCTGTTCTGTTTTGGAATGCAGTTCCTGTGTAGCCAAGTTTACATTCCGTGTATTAGTGATATCTTATGATGTTTCTTTTTCTGTGTGACTTATTTCAGTTAGAATCATCGTACCTGAATCCACTCATTATGCTGCTACGGGCCTGATGACATAGATTTCATTGCTGAGTGATACTGCATTGTACGTAAGTACCAAAAGTTCTTTATCCATTTTTCACTTTCTGTGATGTTGAACTTGTACGGTAAACGAGGTTCTTGTAAACGGAGGCGTCCCAAACTTTGGGGTGGCTGTGTCTTTTTGATTTTAATTTCCATAAGCTATAGGAGCATAAGTGGAAGTGCCCTAGGCTCTGTTGCTTTGTTTTTTAGATGTTTCAGGAAACACCATACACTTATCCTGAGTGTCTGTTGGCAATTTACATACCGCCCATCAGGATAACAAGGCTCCCAGTTCTCCATGGCCTGTCCTGCCTTTCTGGATTTTACACTTTTTTCAGATGGCCCTTTTGACCGGGGAGCAGTGAGACTTCATTGTAGTGCAGATTTCCTTTGCAGGCTTGCTTGGTTGGCCAAAAAGTGCGTATGCGTTTTTTCCTGAATATATTCAGGAAAAAACGCATACGCCCTTTTTGGCCAAGTGCATCATTGTGGACGTTCTGCCTCTTTTCCTATGCTTTCAATGCAATTCCAGTCTACCTCCTGAAATCGGTTTCCTGCAATTCTGCCCCGCTTTCAAGTCCTCTTGGCAGCCTTACTTCAGTCTATTTTTGGACGATAGCTGTCATTTATAACTCTGCAGGTTTGTGAATTACAGTGCCCCTGAGCTCCTTTCTTCAACTCGCTTTCTTGTGACCTGGCCGCAACACCGCAGGATGGATTCAGGGCCTAATCTGGTTCCGGCACGGCACGCTGAGCCTCTGGTTATTTCCTCTTCCTGGTGGGAAATGAGAGTTAAATTTGCCCGTCCAGACACCTCCAGCTAGCCTCTCATTGGTTCTCGCTATTCCTTTTCATCTTCCGCAGAAATTGCAAACTGGGCCAAACAGGAGGTTAAAGGCGCTGAGTCTCCAAGTGGGGAGAGTGTTAGTAAAGCGTCTGGAATGTTGCACCCGAGTACCAGGGGAGGAAAACTGAGACATATTTGAACACGTCTCCCGATCACATGGTTGATCATACTCTGGGTTCCACATGCATGTTTTAGCTGAAGGAAGAATACCTAAAACCTGGGTAGTTGAAACCCGTGGAATGGGTACCATGCAATATGACTTCAAAGGGTCTTCATTTGCTCACGAACCTCTCCAATCCTATCACTGCTGCGTTTATGTCCCTGTACACATGCTTGATTCTCTTTCAGAGACATAGCAATCCATAGGATTTAAGATACTTACTAGTCAGGTACCTTCTTAGGCGTTTAATATGCGGTGTTGAGTCCATTTCGTTGAGCAAGGAGTAGCTCTTGTCTATTCCATATTTGACTTAAGGAACTTTATCTGTGCTCATTTCAATCTCTGGTTTTATGCAGCACCCCAACTCACCTTTCCCCTTAAGCAAGCATAAGTTGGTTTTCTAAATTTGAGACCCTGTTCTGTTCTGTAATTCAGTTCCTCTGTAGCCAAGTTTACATTCTGTGTATTACTGATATCTTATGATGTTTCTTTTTCTGTGTGACTTATTTCAGTTAGAATCATCATACCTGAATCCACTCATTGTGCTGCTAAGTGCCTGATGACACAGATTTCATTGCTGAGTGATATTGCTTTGTAAGTAAATACCACAACTTCTTTATCCATTTTTCACTTTCTGCGATGTTGAACTTGTACTGTAAAGGAGGTTCTTGTAAACGGAGCCGTTTCAAACTTTGGGGTGGCTGTGTCTTTTTGATTTTAATTTCCCTAAGCTATAGGACCATAAGTGGAAGTGCCCTAGGTTCTGTTGCTTTGTTTTTTAGATGTTTCAGGAAACACCATACACGTCTCCCGAGTGGTTGTTGGCAATTTACATCCCGCCCTTCAGCATAACAAGGCTCCCATTTCTCCATGGCCTGTCCTGCCTTTCTGGATTTTACACTTTTTTCAGATGGCCCTTTTGACCGGGGGGAAGTGAGACTTCATTGTAGTGCAGATTTCCTTTGCAAGCTTGCTTGGTTGGCCAAAAAGGGCGTATGCGTTTTTTCCTGAATATATTCAGGAAAAAATGCATACGCCCTTTTTGGCCAAGTGCATCATTGTGGACGTTCTGCCTCTTTTCCTATGCTTTCAATGCAATTCCAGTCTACCTCCTGAAATCGGTTTCCTGCAATTCTGCCCCGCTTTCAAGTCCTCTTGGCAGCCTTACTTCAGTCTATTTTTGGACGATAGCTGTCATTTATAACTCTGCAGGTTTGTGAATTACAGTGCCCCTGAGCTCCTTTCTTCAACTCGCTTTCTTTTGAGCTGGCCGCAACACCGCAGGATGGCTTCATGCCCTAATCTGGTTCCGGTACGGCACGCTGAGCCTTTGGTTATTTCCTCTTCCTGGTGGGAAATGAGAGTTAAATTTGCCCGTCCAGACACCTCCAGCTAGCCTCTCATTGGTTCTCGCTATTCCTGTTCATCTTCCGCAGAAATTGCAAACTGGGCCAAACAGGAGGTTAAAGGCGCTGACTCTCCAAGTGGGGAGACTGTTAGTAAAGCGTCTGGAATGTTGCACCCGAGTACCAGGGGAGGAAAACTGAGACATATTTGAACACGTCTCCCGATCACATGGTTGATCATACTCTGGGTTCCACATGCATGTTTTAGCTGAAGGAAGAATACCTAAAACCTGGGTAGTTGAAACCCGTGAATGGGTACCATGCAATATGACTTCAAAGGGTCTTCATTTGCTCACCGAACCTCTCCAATCCTATCACTGCTGCGTTTATGCCCCTGTACACATGCTTGATTCTCTTTCGGAGACATAGCAATCCATAGGTTTTAAGATACTTACTAGTCAGGTACATTCTTAGGCGTTTAATATGCGGTGTTGAGTCCATTTCGTTGAGCAAGGTGTAGCTCTTGTCTATTCCATATTTGGCTTAAGGAAGTTTATCTGTGCTCATTTCAATCTCTGGTTTTATGCAGCACCCCAACTCACCTTTACCCTTAAGCAAGCATAAGTTGGTTTTCTAAATTTGAGACCCTGTTCTGTTCTGTAATTCAGTTCCTGTGTAGCCAAGTTTCCATTCCGTGTATTACTGATATCTTATGATGTTTCTTTTTCTGTGTGACTTATTTCAGTTAGAATCATCATACCTGAATCCACTCATTGTGCTGCTAAGGGCCTGATGACACAGATTTCATTGCTGAGTGATATTGCTTTGTAAGTAAATACCACAAGTTCTTTATCCATTTTTCACTTTCTGCGATGTTGAACTTGTACTGTAAACGAGGTTCTTGTAAACAGAGCCGTTCCAAACTTTGGGGTGGCTGTGTCTTTTTGATTTTAATTTCCCTAAGCTATAGGACCATAAGTGGAAGTGCCCTAGGTTCTGTTGCTTTGTTTTTTAGATGTTTCAGGAAACACCATACACTTCTCCCGAGTGGTTGTTGGCAATTTACATCCCGCCCATCAGCATAACAAGGCTCCCAGTTCTCCATGGCCTGTCCTGCCTTTCTGGATTTTACACTTTTTTCAGATTGCCCTTTTGACCAGGGGGAAGTGAGACTTCATTGTAGTGCAGATTTCCTTTGCAAGCTTGCTTGGTTGGCCAAAAAGGGCGTATGCGTTTTTTCCTGAATATATTCAGGAAAAAACGCATACGCCCTTTTTGGCCAAGTGCATCATTGTGGACGTTCTGCCTCTTTTCCTATGCTTTCAATGCAATTCCAGTCTACCTCCTGAAATCGGTTTCCTGCAATTCTGCCCCGCTTTCAAGTCCTCCTGGCAGCCTTACTTCAGTCTATTTTTGGACGATAGCTGTCATTTATAACTCTGCAGGTTTGTGAATTACAGTGCCCCTGAGCTCCTTTCTTCAACTCGCTTTCTTGTGAGCTGGCCGCGACACCGCTGGATGGCTTCAGGCCCTAATCTGGTTCCGGCCAGGCATGCTGAGCCTTTGGTTAATTCCTCTTCCTGGTGGGAAATGAGAGTTAAATTTGCCCGTCCAGACACCTCCAGCTAGCCTCTCATTGGTTCTCGCTATTCCTGTTCATCTTCCACAGAAATTGCAAACTGGGCCAAACAGGAGGTTAAAGGGACTGACTCTCCTATTCGGGAGAGTTAGTAAAGCGTCTGGAATGTTGCACCCGAGTACCAGGGGAGGAAAACTGAGACATATTTGAACACGTCTCCCGTTCACATGGTTGATCATACTCTGGGTTCCACATGCATGTTTTAGCTGAAGGAAAAATACCTTAAACCTGGAGAGTTGAGACCCGTGTAATGGGTACCATGCAATATGACTTCAAAGGGTCTTCATTTGCTCACGAACCTCTGCAATCCTACCACTGCTGCATTTATGCCCCTGTACACACGCTTGATTCTCTTTTGGGACATAGCAATCCATAGGTTTTAAGATACTTACTAGTCAGGTACATTCTTAGGCGTTTAATATGGGGTTTTGAGTCCATTTCGTTGAGCAAGGAGTAGCTCTTGTCTATTCCATATTTGGCTTAAGGAAGTTTATCTGTGCTCATTTCAATCTCTGGTTTTATGCAGCACCCCAACTCACCTTTCCCCTTAAGCAAGCATAAGTTGGTATTCTAAATTTGAGACCCTGTTCTGTTTTGGAATGCAGTTCCTGTGTAGCCAAGTTTACATTCCGTGTATTAGTGATATCTTATGATGTTTCTTTTTCTGTGTGACTTATTTCAGTTAGAATCATCGTACCTGAATCCACTCATTATGCTGCTACGAGCCTGATGACATAGATTTCATTGCTGAGTGATACTGCAATGTACGTAAGTACCAAAAGTTCTTTATCCATTTTTCACTTTCTGTGATGTTGAACTTGTACGGTAAACGAGGTTCTTGTAAACGGAGGCATCCCAAACTTTGGGGTGGCTGTGTCTTTTTGATTTTAATTTCCCTAAGCTATAGGACCATAAGTGGAAGTGCCCTAGGCTCTGTTGCTTTGTTTTTTAGATGTTTCAGGAAACACCATACACTTCTCCTGAGTGTCTGTTGGCAATTTACATCCCGCCCATCAGCATAACAAGGCTCCCAGTTCTCCATGGCCTGTCCTGCCTTTCTGGATTTTACACTTTTTTCAGATGGCCCTTTTGACCGGGGAGAAGTGAGACTTCATTGTAGTGCAGATTTCCTTTGCAAGCTTGCTTGGTTGGCCAAAAAGTGCGTATGCGTTTTTTCCTGAATATATTCAGGAAAAAACGCATACGCCCTTTTTGGCCAAGTGCATCATTGTGGACGTTCTGCCTCTTTTCCTATGCTTTCAATGCAATTCCAGTCTACCTCCTGAAATCGGTTTCCTGCAATTCTGCCCCGCTTTCAAGTCCTCTTGGCAGCCTTACTTCAGTCTATTTTTGGACGATAGCTGTCATTTATAACTCTGCAGGTTTGTGAATTACAGTGCCCCTGAGCTCCTTTCTTCAACTCGCTTTCTTTTGAGCTGGCCGCAACACCGCAGGATGGCTTCAGGCCCTAATCTGGTTCCGGTACGGCACGCTGAGCCTTTGGTTATTTCCTCTTCCTTGTGGGAAATGAGAGTTAAATTTGCCCGTCCAGAAACCTCCAGCTAGCCTCTCATTGGTTCTCGCTATTCCTGTTCATCTTCCGAAGAAATTGCAAACTGGGCCAAACAGGAGGTTAAAGGCGCTGACTCTCCAAGTGGGGAGAGTGTTAGTAAAGCGTCTGGAATGTTGCACCCGAGTACCAGGGGAGGAAAACTGAGACATATTTGAACACGTCTCCCGTTCACATGGTTGATCATACTTGGGTTCCACATGCATGTTTTAGCTGAAGGAAGAATACCTTAAACCTGGAGAGTTAAGACCCGTGTAATGGGTACCATGCAATATGACTTCAAAGGGTCTTCATTTGCTCACCGAACCTCTCCAATCCTATCACTGCTGCGTTTATGCCCCTGTACACATGCTTGATTCTCTTTCAGAGACATAGCAATCCATAGGTTTTAAGATACTTACTAGTCAGGTACATTCTTAGACGTTTAATATGCGGTGTTGAGTCCATTTCGTTGAACAAGGAGTAGCTCTTGTCTATTCCATATTTGACTTAAGGAACTTTATCTGTGCTCATTTCAATCTCTGGTTTTATGCAGCACTCCAACTCACCTTTCCCCTTAAGCAAGCATAAGTTGGTTTTCTAAATTTGAGACCCTGTTCTGTTTTGGAATTCAGTTACTGTGTAGCCAGTTTACATTCCGTGTATTAGTGATATCTTATGATGTTTCTTTTTCTGTGTGACTTATTTCAGTTAGAATCATCGTACCTGAATCCACTCATTATGCCGCTACGGGCCTGATGACATAGATTTCATTGCTGATTGATACTGCATTGTACGTAAGTACCACAACTTCTTTATCCATTTTTCACTTTCTGCGATATTGAAATTGTACGGTAAACGAGGTTCTTGTAAACAGAGGCGTCGCAAACTTTGGGGTGGCTGTGTCTTTTTTATTTTAATTTCCCTAAGCTATAGGACCATAAGTGGAAGTGCCCTAGGCTCTGTTGCTTTGTTTTTTAGATGTTTCAGGAAACACCATACATTTCTCCCGAGTGTCTGTTGGCAATTTACATCCCGCCCATCAGCATAACAAGGCTCCCAATTCTCCATGGCCTGTCCTGCCTTTCTGGATTTTACACTTTTTTCAATTGGCCCCTTTGAGCAGGGGGAATTGAGACTTCATTGTAGTGCAGATTATTTTTGTAAGCCTGCTTGGTTGGCCAAAAAGGGCGTATGCGTTTTTTCCTGAATATATTCAGGAAAAAACGCATACGCCCTATTTGGCCAAGTGCATCATTGTGGACGTTCTGCCTCTTTTCCTATGCTTGAAATGCAATTCCAGTCTACCTCCTGAAATCGGTTTCCTGCAATTCTGCCCCGCTCTCAAGTCCTCTTGGCAGCCTTACTTCAGTCTATTTTTGGACGATAGCTGTCATTTATAACTCTGCAGGTTTGTGAATTACAGTGCCCCTGAGCTCCTTTCTTCAACTCGCTTTCTTTTGAGCTGGCCGCAACACCGCAGGATGGCTTCAGGCCCTAATCTGGTTCCGGCACGGCACGCTGAGCCTTTGGTTATTTCCTCTTCCTGGTGGGAAATGAGAGTTAAATTTGCCCGTCCAGACACCTCCAGCTAGCCTCTCATTGGTTCTCGCTATTCCTGTTCATCTTCCGCAGAAATTGCAAACTGGGCCAAACAGGAGGTTAAAGGCGCTGACTCTCCAAGTGGGGAGACTGTTAGTAAAGCGTCTGGAATGTTGCACCCGAGTACCAGGGGAGGAAAACTGAGACATATTTGAACACGTCTCCCGATCACATGGTTGATCATACTCTGGGTTCCACATGCATGTTTTAGCTGAAGGAAGAATACCTAAAACCTGGGTAGTTGAAACCCGTGAATGGGTACCATGCAATATGACTTCAAAGGGTCTTCATTTGCTCACCGAACCTCTCCAATCCTATCACTGCTGCGTTTATGCCCCTGTACACATGCTTGATTCTCTTTCGGAGACATAGCAATCCATAGGTTTTAAGATACTTACTAGTCAGGTACATTCTTAGGCGTTTAATATGCGGTGTTGAGTCCATTTCGTTGAGCAAGGAGTAGCTCTTGTCTATTCCATATTTGGCTTAAGGAACTTTATCTGTGCTCATTTCAATCTCTGGTTTTATGCAGCACCCCAACTCACCTTTACCCTTAAGCAAGCATAAGTTGGTTTTCTAAATTTGAGACCCTGTTCTGTTCTGTAATTCAGTTCCTTTGTAGCCAAGTTTCCATTCCGTGTATTACTGATATCTTATGATGTTTCTTTTTCTGTGTGACTTATTTCAGTTAGAATCATCATATCTGAATCCACTCATTGTGCTGCTAAGGGCCTGATGACACAGATTTCATTGCTGAGTGATATTGCTTTGTAAGTAAATACCACAAGTTCTTTATCCATTTTTCACTTTCTGCGATGTTGAACTTGTACTGTAAACGAGGTTCTTGTAAACAGAGCCGTTCCAAACTTTGGGGTGGCTGTGTCTTTTTGATTTTAATTTCCCTAAGCTATAGGACCATAAGTGGAAGTGCCCTAGGTTCTGTTGCTTTGTTTTTTAGATGTTTCAGGAAACACCATACACTTCTCCCGAGTGGTTGTTGGCAATTTACATCCCGCCCATCAGCATAACAAGGCTCCCAGTTCTCCATGGCCTGTCCTGCCTTTCTGGATTTTACACTTTTTTCAGATGGCCCTTTTGACCAGGGGGAAGTGAGACTTCATTGTAGTGCAGATTTCCTTTGCAAGCTTGCTTGGTTGGCCAAAAAGGGCGTATGCGTTTTTTCCTGAATATATTCAGGAAAAAACGCATACGCCCTTTTTGGCCAAGTGCATCATTGTGGACGTTCTGCCTCTTTTCCTATGCTTTCAATGCAATTCCAGTCTACCTCCTGAAATCGGTTTCCTGCAATTCTGCCCCGCTTTCAAGTCCTCTTGGCAGCCATACTTCAGTCTATTTTTGGACAATAGCTGTCATTTATAACTCTGCAGGTTTGTGAATTACAGTGCCCCTGAGCTCCTTTCTTCAACTCGCTTTCTTTTGAGCTGCCCGCAACACCGCAGGATGGCTTCATGCCCTAATCTGGTTCCGGTACGGTACGCTGAGCCTTTGGTTATTTCCTCTTCCTGGTGGGAAATGAGAGTTAAATTTGCCCGTCCAGGCACCTCCAGCTAGCCTCTCATTGGTTCTCGCTATTCCTGTTCATCTTCCGCAGAAATTGCAAACTGGGCCAAACAGGAGGTTAAAGGCGCTGACTCTCCAAGTGGGGAGAGTGTTAGTAAAGCGTCTGGAATGTTGCATCCGAGTACCAGGGGAGGAAAACTGAGACATATTTGAACACGTCTCCCGATCACATGGTTGATCATACTCTGGGTTCCACATGCATGTTTTAGCTGAAGGAAGAATACCTAAAACCTGGGTAGTTGAAACCCGTGGAATGGGTACCATGCAATATGACTTCAAAGGGTCTTCATTTGCTCACGAACCTCTCCAATCCTATCACTGCTGCGTTTATGCCCCTGTACACATGCTTGATTCTCTTTCGGAGACATAGCAATCCATAGGTTTTAAGATACTTACTAGTCAGGTACATTCTTAGGCGTTTAATATGCGGTGTTGAGTCCATTTCGTTGAGCAAGGAGTAGCTCTTGTCTATTCCATATTTGGCTTAAGGAACTTTATCTGTGCTCATTTCAATCTCTGGTTTTATGCAGCACCCCAACTCACCTTTACCCTTAAGCAAGCATAAGTTGGTTTTCTAAATTTGAGACCCTGTTCTGTTTTGGAATTCAGTTCCTGTGTAGCCAAGTTTCCATTCCGTGTATTACTGATATCTTATGATGTTTCTTTTTCTGTGTGACTTATTTCAGTTAGAATCATCATATCTGAATCCACTCATTGTGCTGCTAAGGGCCTGATGACACAGATTTCATTGCTGAGTGATATTGCTTTGTAAGTAAATACCACAAGTTCTTTATCCATTTTTCACTTTCTGCGATGTTGAACTTGTACTGTAAACGAGGTTCTTGTAAACAGAGCCGTTCCAAACTTTGGGGTGGCTGTGTCTTTTTGATTTTAATTTCCCTAAGCTATAGGACCATAAGTGGAAGTGCCCTAGGTTCTGTTGCTTTGTTTTTTAGATGTTTCAGGAAACACCATACACTTCTCCCGAGTGGTTGTTGGCAATTTACATCCCGCCCATCAGCATAACAAGGCTCCCAGTTCTCCATGGCCTGTCCTGCCTTTCTGGATTTTACACTTATTTCAGATGGCCCTTTTGACCGGGGGGAAGTGAGACTTCATTGTAGTGCAGATTTCCTTTGCAAGCTTGCTTGGTTGGCCAAAAAGGGCGTATGCGTTTTTTCCTGAATATATTCAGGAAAAAACGCATACGCCCTTTTTGGCCAAGTGCATCATTGTGGACGTTCTGCCTCTTTTCCTATGCTTTCAATGCAATTCCAGTCTACCTCCTGAAATCGGTTTCCTGCAATTCTGCCCCGCTTTCAAGTCCTCTTGGCAGCCTTACTTCAGTCTATTTTTGGACGATAGCTGTCATTTATAACTCTGCAGGTTTGTGAATTACAGTGCCCCTGAGCTCCTTTCTTCAACTCGCTTTCTTGTGACCTGGCCGCAACACCGCAGGATGGCTTCAGGCCCTAATCTGGTTCCGGCACGGCACGCTGAACCTTTGGTTAATTCCTCTTCCTGGTGGGAAATGAGAGTTAAATTTGCCTGTCCAGACACCTCCAGCTAGTCTCTCATTGGTTCTCGCTATTCCTGTTCATCTTCCGCAGAAATTGCAAACTGGGCCAAACAGGAGGTTAAAGGCGCTGACTCTCCAAATGGGGAGAGTGTTAGTAAAGCGTCTGGAATGTTGCACCCGAGTACCAGGGGAGGAAAACTGAGACATATTTGAACACGTCTCCCGATCACATGGTTGATCATACTCTGGGTTCCACATGCATGTTTTAACTGAAGGAAGAATACCTAAAACCTGGGTAGTTGAAACCCGTGGAATGGGTATCATGCAATATGACTTCAAAGGGTCTTCATTTGCTCACCGAACCTCTCCAATCCTATCACTGCTGCGTTTATGTCCCTGTACACATGCTTGATTCTCTTTCGGAGACATAGCAATCCATAGGTTTTAAGATACTTACTAGTCAGGTACATTCTTAGGAGTTTAATATGCGGTGTTGAGTCCATTTCGTTGAGCAAGGAGTAGCTCTTGTCTATTCCATATTTGGCTTATGGAACTTTATCTGTGCTCATTTCAATCTCTGGTTTTATGCAGCACCCCAACTCACCTTTCCCCTTAAGCAAGCATAAGTTGGTTTTCTAAATTTGAGACCCTGTTCTGTTTTGGAATGCAGTTCCTGTGTAGCCAAGTTTACATTCCGTGTATTAGTGATATCTTATGATGTTTCTTTTTCTGTGTGACTTATTTCAGTTAGAATCATCGTACCTGAATCCACTCATTATGCTGCTACGGGCCTGATGACATAGATTTCATTGCTGAGTGATACTGCATTGTACGTAAGTACCAAAAGTTCTTTATCCATTTTTCACTTTCTGTGATGTTGAACTTGTACGGTAAACGAGGTTCTTGTAAACGGAGGCGTCCCAAACTTTGGGGTGGCTGTGTCTTTTTTATTTTAATTTCCATAAGCTATAGGAGCATAAGTGGAAGTGCCCTAGGCTCTGTTGCTTTGTTTTTTAGATGTTTCAGGAAACACCATACACTTATCCTGAGTGTCTGTTGGCAATTTACATACCGCCCATCAGGATAACAAGGCTCCCAGTTCTCCATGGCCTGTCCTGCCTTTCTGGATTTTACACTTTTTTCAGATGGCCCTTTTGACCGGGGAGCAGTGAGACTTCATTGTAGTGCAGATTTCCTTTGCAGGCTTGCTTGGTTGGCCAAAAAGTGCGTATGCGTTTTTTCCTGAATATATTCAGGAAAAAACGCATACGCCCTTTTTGGCCAAGTGCATCATTGTGGACGTTCTGCCTCTTTTCCTATGCTTTCAATGCAATTCCAGTCTACCTCCTGAAATCGGTTTCCTGCAATTCTGCCCCGCTTTCAAGTCCTCTTGGCAGCCTTACTTCAGTCTATTTTTGGACGATAGCTGTCATTTATAACTCTGCAGGTTTGTGAATTACAGTGCCCCTGAGCTCCTTTCTTCAACTCGCTTTCTTGTGACCTGGCCGCAACACCGCAGGATGGCTTCAGGGCCTAATCTGGTTCCGGCACGGCACGCTGAGCCTCTGGTTATTTCCTCTTCCTGGTGGGAAATGAGAGTTAAATTTGCCCGTCCAGACACCTCCAGCTAGCCTCTCATTGGTTCTCACTATTCCTGTTCATCTTCCGCAGAAATTGCAAACTGGGCCAAACAGGAGGTTAAAGGCGCTGAGTCTCCAAGTGGGGAGAGTGTTAGTAAAGCGTCTGGAATGTTGCACCCGAGTACCAGGGGAGGAAAACTGAGACATATTTGAACACGTCTCCCGATCACATGGTTGATCATACTCTGGGTTCCACATGCATGTTTTAGCTGAAGGAAGAATACCTAAAACCTGGGTAGTTGAAACCCGTGGAATGGGTACCATGCAATATGACTTCAAAGGGTCTTCATTTGCTCACGAACCTCTCCAATCCTATCACTGCTGCGTTTATGTCCCTGTACACATGCTTGATTCTCTTTCAGAGACATAGCAATCCATAGGATTTAAGATACTTACTAGTCAGGTACCTTCTTAGGCGTTTAATATGCGGTGTTGAGTCCATTTCGTTGAGCAAGGAGTAGCTCTTGTCTATTCCATATTTGACTTAAGGAACTTTATCTGTGCTCATTTCAATCTCTGGTTTTATGCAGCACCCCAACTCACCTTTCCCCTTAAGCAAGCATAAGTTGGTTTTCTAAATTTGAGACCCTGTTCTGTTCTGTAATTCAGTTCCTCTGTAGCCAAGTTTACATTCTGTGTATTACTGATATCTTATGATGTTTCTTTTTCTGTGTGACTTATTTCAGTTAGAATCATCATACCTGAATCCACTCATTGTGCTGCTAAGTGCCTGATGACACAGATTTCATTGCTGAGTGATATTGCTTTGTAAGTAAATACCACAACTTCTTTATCCATTTTTCACTTTCTGCGATGTTGAACTTGTACTGTAAAGGAGGTTCTTGTAAATGGAGCCGTTTCAAACTTTGGGGTGGCTGTGTCTTTTTGATTTTAATTTCCCTAAGCTATAGGACCATAAGTGGAAGTGCCCTAGGTTCTGTTGCTTTGTTTTTTAGATGTTTCAGGAAACACCATACACGTCTCCCGAGTGGTTGTTGGCAATTTACATCCCGCCCTTCAGCATAACAAGGCTCCCATTTCTCCATGGCCTGTCCTGCCTTTCTGGATTTTACACTTTTTTCAGATGGCCCTTTTGACCGGGGGGAAGTGAGACTTCATTGTAGTGCAGATTTCCTTTGCAAGCTTGCTTGGTTGGCCAAAAAGGGCGTATGCGTTTTTTCCTGAATATATTCAGGAAAAAACGCATACGCCCTTTTTGGCCAAGTGCATCATTGTGGACGTTCTGCCTCTTTTCCTATGCTTTCAATGCAATTCCAGTCTACCTCCTGAAATCGGTTTCCTGCAATTCTGCCCCGCTTTCAAGTCCTCTTGGCAGCCTTACTTCAGTCTATTTTTGGACGATAGCTGTCATTTATAACTCTGCAGGTTTGTGAATTACAGTGCCCCTGAGCTCCTTTCTTCAACTCGCTTTCTTTTGAGCTGGCCGCAACACCGCAGGATGGCTTCATGCCCTAATCTGGTTCCGGTACGGCACGCTGAGCCTTTGGTTATTTCCTCTTCCTGGTGGGAAATGAGAGTTAAATTTGCCCGTCCAGACACCTCCAGCTAGCCTCTCATTGGTTCTCGCTATTCCTGTTCATCTTCCGCAGAAATTGCAAACTGGGCCAAACAGGAGGTTAAAGGCGCTGACTCTCCAAGTGGGGAGACTGTTAGTAAAGCGTCTGGAATGTTGCACCCGAGTACCAGGGGAGGAAAACTGAGACATATTTGAACACGTCTCCCGATCACATGGTTGATCATACTCTGGGTTCCACATGCATGTTTTAGCTGAAGGAAGAATACCTAAAACCTGGGTAGTTGAAACCCGTGAATGGGTACCATGCAATATGACTTCAAAGGGTCTTCATTTGCTCACCGAACCTCTCCAATCCTATCACTGCTGCGTTTATGCCCCTGTACACATGCTTGATTCTCTTTCAGAGACATAGCAATCCATAGGTTTTAAGATACTTACTAGTCAGGTACATTCTTAGGCGTTTAATATGCGGTGTTGAGTCCATTTCGTTGAGCAAGGAGTAGCTCTTGTCTATTCCATATTTGGCTTAAGGAACTTTATCTGTGCTCATTTCAATCTCTGGTTTTATGCAGCACCCCAACTCACCTTTCCCCTTAAGCAAGCATAAGTTGGTTTTCTAAATTTGAGACCCTGTTCTGTTCTGTAATTCAGTTCCTGTGTAGCCAAGTTTCCATTCCGTGTATTACTGATATCTTATGATGTTTCTTTTTCTGTGTGACTTATTTCAGTTAGAATCATCATACCTGAATCCACTCATTGTGCTGCTAAGGGCCTGATGACACAGATTTCATTGCTGAGTGATATTGCTTTGTAAGTAAATACCACAAGTTCTTTATCCATTTTTCACTTTCTGCGATGTTGAACTTGTACTGTAAACGAGGTTCTTGTAAACAGAGCCGTTCCAAACTTTGGGGTGGCTGTGTCTTTTTGATTTTAATTTCCCTAAGCTATAGGACCATAAGTGGAAGTGCCCTAGGTTCTGTTGCTTTGTTTTTTAGATGTTTCAGGAAACACCATACACTTCTCCCGAGTGGTTGTTGGCAATTTACATCCCGCCCATCAGCATAACAAGGCTCCCAGTTCTCCATGGCCTGTCCTGCCTTTCTGGATTTTACACTTTTTTCAGATTGCCCTTTTGACCAGGGGGAAGTGAGACTTCATTGTAGTGCAGATTTCCTTTGCAAGCTTGCTTGGTTGGCCAAAAAGGGCGTATGCGTTTTTTCCTGAATATATTCAGGAAAAAACGCATACGCCCTTTTTGGCCAAGTGCATCATTGTGGACGTTCTGCCTCTTTTCCTATGCTTTCAATGCAATTCCAGTCTACCTCCTGAAATCGGTTTCCTGCAATTCTGCCCCGCTTTCAAGTCCTCCTGGCAGCCTTACTTCAGTCTATTTTTGGACGATAGCTGTCATTTATAACTCTGCAGGTTTGTGAATTACAGTGCCCCTGAGCTCCTTTCTTCAACTCGCTTTCTTGTGAGCTGGCCGCGACACCGCTGGATGGCTTCATGCCCTAATCTGGTTCCGGCCAGGCATGCTGAGCCTTTGGTTAATTCCTCTTCCTGGTGGGAAATGAGAGTTAAATTTGCCCGTCCAGACACCTCCAGCTAGCCTCTCATTGGTTCTCGCTATTCCTGTTCATCTTCCACAGAAATTGCAAACTGGGCCAAACAGGAGGTTAAAGGGACTGACTCTCCTATTCGGGAGAGTTAGTAAAGCGTCTGGAATGTTGCACCCGAGTACCAGGGGAGGAAAACTGAGACATATTTGAACACGTCTCCCGTTCACATGGTTGATCATACTCTGGGTTCCACATGCATGTTTTAGCTGAAGGAAAAATACCTTAAACCTGGAGAGTTGAGACCCGTGTAATGGGTACCATGCAATATGACTTCAAAGGGTCTTCATTTGCTCACGAACCTCTGCAATCCTACCACTGCTGCATTTATGCCCCTGTACACACGCTTGATTCTCTTTTGGGACATAGCAATCCATAGGTTTTAAGATACTTACTAGTCAGGTACATTCTTAGGCGTTTAATATGGGGTTTTGAGTCCATTTCGTTGAGCAAGGAGTAGCTCTTGTCTATTCCATATTTGGCTTAAGGAAGTTTATCTGTGCTCATTTCAATCTCTGGTTTTATGCAGCACCCCAACTCACCTTTCCCCTTAAGCAAGCATAAGTTGGTATTCTAAATTTGAGACCCTGTTCTGTTTTGGAATGCAGTTCCTGGGTAGCCAAGTTTACATTCCGTGTATTAGTGATATCTTATGATGTTTCTTTTTCTGTGTGACTTATTTCAGTTAGAATCATCGTACCTGAATCCACTCATTATGCTGCTACGAGCCTGATGACATAGATTTCATTGCTGAGTGATACTGCAATGTACGTAAGTACCAAAAGTTCTTTATCCATTTTTCACTTTCTGTGATGTTGAACTTGTACGGTAAACGAGGTTCTTGTAAACGGAGGCATCCCAAACTTTGGGGTGGCTGTGTCTTTTTGATTTTAATTTCCCTAAGCTATAGGACCATAAGTGGAAGTGCCCTAGGCTCTGTTGCTTTGTTTTTTAGATGTTTCAGGAAACACCATACACTTCTCCTGAGTGTCTGTTGGCAATTTACATCCCGCCCATCAGCATAACAAGGCTCCCAGTTCTCCATGGCCTGTCCTGCCTTTCTGGATTTTACACTTTTTTCAGATGGCCCTTTTGACCGGGGAGAAGTGAGACTTCATTGTAGTGCAGATTTCCTTTGCAAGCTTGCTTGGTTGGCCAAAAAGGGCGTATGCGTTTTTTCCTGAATATATTCAGGAAAAAACGCATACGCCCTTTTTGGCCAAGTGCATCATTGTGGACGTTCTGCCTCTTTTCCTATGCTTTCAATGCAATTCCAGTCTACCTCCTGAAATCGGTTTCCTGCAATTCTGCCCCGCTTTCAAGTCCTCTTGGCAGCCTTACTTCAGTCTATTTTTGGACGATAGCTGTCATTTATAACTCTGCAGGTTTGTGAATTACAGTGCCCCTGAGCTCCTTTCTTCAACTCGCTTTCTTTTGAGCTGGCCGCAACACCGCAGGATGGCTTCAGGCCCTAATCTGGTTCCGGTACGGCACGCTGAGCCTTTGGTTATTTCCTCTTCCTTGTGGGAAATGAGAGTTAAATTTGCCCGTCCAGAAACCTCCAGCTAGCCTCTCATTGGTTCTCGCTATTCCTGTTCATCTTCCGAAGAAATTGCAAACTGGGCCAAACAGGAGGTTAAAGGCGCTGACTCTCCAAGTGGGGAGAGTGTTAGTAAAGCGTCTGGAATGTTGCACCCGAGTACCAGGGGAGGAAAACTGAGACATATTTGAACACGTCTCCCGTTCACATGGTTGATCATACTTGGGTTCCACATGCATGTTTTAGCTGAAGGAAGAATACCTTAAACCTGGAGAGTTAAGACCCGTGTAATGGGTACCATGCAATATGACTTCAAAGGGTCTTCATTTGCTCACCGAACCTCTCCAATCCTATCACTGCTGCGTTTATGCCCCTGTACACATGCTTGATTCTCTTTCAGAGACATAGCAATCCATAGGTTTTAAGATACTTACTAGTCAGGTACATTCTTAGACGTTTAATATGCGGTGTTGAGTCCATTTCGTTGAACAAGGAGTAGCTCTTGTCTATTCCATATTTGACTTAAGGAACTTTATCTGTGCTCATTTCAATCTCTGGTTTTATGCAGCACTCCAACTCACCTTTCCCCTTAAGCAAGCATAAGTTGGTTTTCTAAATTTGAGACCCTGTTCTGTTTTGGAATTCAGTTACTGTGTAGCCAGTTTACATTCCGTGTATTAGTGATATCTTATGATGTTTCTTTTTCTGTGTGACTTATTTCAGTTAGAATCATCGTACCTGAATCCACTCATTATGCCGCTACGGGCCTGATGACATAGATTTCATTGCTGATTGATACTGCATTGTACGTAAGTACCACAACTTCTTTATCCATTTTTCACTTTCTGCGATATTGAAATTGTACGGTAAACGAGGTTCTTGTAAACAGAGGCGTCGCAAACTTTGGGGTGGCTGTGTCTTTTTTATTTTAATTTCCCTAAGCTATAGGACCATAAGTGGAAGTGCCCTAGGCTCTGTTGCTTTGTTTTTTAGATGTTTCAGGAAACACCATACATTTCTCCCGAGTGTCTGTTGGCAATTTACATCCCGCCCATCAGCATAACAAGGCTCCCAATTCTCCATGGCCTGTCCTGCCTTTCTGGATTTTACACTTTTTTCAATTGGCCCCTTTGAGCAGGGGGAATTGAGACTTCATTGTAGTGCAGATTATTTTTGTAAGCCTGCTTGGTTGGCCAAAAAGGGCGTATGCGTTTTTTCCTGAATATATTCAGGAAAAAACGCATACGCCCTATTTGGCCAAGTGCATCATTGTGGACGTTCTGCCTCTTTTCCTATGCTTGAAATGCAATTCCAGTCTACCTCCTGAAATCGGTTTCCTGCAATTCTGCCCCGCTCTCAAGTCCTCTTGGCAGCCTTACTTCAGTCTATTTTTGGACGATAGCTGTCATTTATAACTCTGCAGGTTTGTGAATTACAGTGCCCCTGAGCTCCTTTCTTCAACTCGCTTTCTTTTGAGCTGGCCGCAACACCGCAGGATGGCTTCAGGCCCTAATCTGGTTCCGGCACGGCACGCTGAGCCTTTGGTTAATTCCGCTTCCTGGTGGGAAATGAGAGTTAAATTTGCCCGTCCAGACACCTCCAGCTAGTCTCTCATTGGTTCTCGCTATTCCTGTTCATCTTCCGCAGAAATTGCAAACTGGGCCAAACAGGAGGTTAAAGGGACTGACTCTCCAAGTCGGGAGAGTGTTAGTAAAGCATCTGGAATGTTGCACCCAAGTACCAGGGTACGAAAACTGAGACATATTTGAACACGTCTCCCGATCACATGGTTGATCATACTCTAGGTTCCACATGCATCTTTTAGCTGAAGGAAGAATACCTTAAACCTGGGTAGTTGAAACCCGTGGAATGGGTACCATGCAATATGACTTCAAAGGGTCTTCATTTGCTCACCGAACCTCTCCAATCCTATCGCTGCTGCATTTATGCCCCTGTACACATGCTTGATTCTCTTTCGGAGACATAGCAATCCATAGGTTTTAAGATACTTACTAGTCAGGTACATTCTTAGGCGTTTAATATGCGGTGTTGAGTCCATTTCGTTGAGCAAGGAGTAGCTCTTGTCTATTCCATATTTGGCTTAAGGAACTTTATCTGTGCTCATTTCAATCTCTGGTTTTATGCAGCACCCCAACTCACCTTTACCCTTAAGCAAGCATAAGTTGGTTTTCTAAATTTGAGACCCTGTTCTGTTCTGTAATTCAGTTCCTGTGTAGCCAAGTTTACATTCCGTGTATTACTGATATCTTATGATGTTTCTTTTTCTGTGTGACTTATTTCAGTTAGAGTCATCATACCTGAATCCACTCATTGTGCTGCTAAGGGCCTGATGACATAGATTTCATTGCTGAGTGATATTGCTTTGTAAGTGAATACCACAACTTCTTTATCCATTTTTCACTTTCTGCAATGTTGAACTTGTACTGTAAACGAGGTTCTTGTAAACAGAGCCGTTCCAAACTTTGGGGTGGCTGTGTCTTTTTGATTTTAATTTCCCTAAGCTATAGGACCATAAGTGGAAGTGCCCTAGGCTCTGTTGCTTTGTTTTTTAGATGTTTCAGGAAACACCATACACTTCTCCTGAGTGTCTGTTGGCAATTTACATCCCGCCCATCAGCATAACAAGGCTCCCAGTTCTCCATGGCCTGTCCTGCCTTTCTGGATTTTACACTTTTTTCAGATGGCCCTTTTGACCGGGGGGAAGTGAGACTTCATTGTAGTGCAGATTTCCTTTGCAAGTTTCCTTGGATGGCCAAAAAGTGCGTATGCGTTTTTTCCTGAATATATTCAGGAAAAAACGCATACGCACTTTTTGGCCAAGTGCATCATTGTGGACGTTCTGCCTCTTTTCCTATGCTTTCAATGCAATTCCAGTCTACCTCCTGAAATCGGTTTCCTGCAATTCTGCCCCGCTTTCAAGTCCTCTTGGCAGCCTTACTTCAGTCTATTTTTGGACGATAGCTGTCATTTATAACTCTGCAGGTTTGTGAATTACAGTGCCCCTGAGCTCCTTTCTTCAACTCGCTTTCTTGTGACCTGGCCGCAAAACCGCAGGATGGCTTCAGGCCCTAATCTGGTTCCGGCACGGCACGCTGAGCCTTTGGTTAATTCCTCTTCCTGGTGGGAAATGAGAGTTAAATTTGCCAGTCCAGACACCTCCAGCTAGTCTCTCATTGGTTCTCGCTATTCATGTTCATCTTCCGCAGAAATTGCAAACTGGGCCAAACAGGAGGTTAAAGGGACTGACTCTCCAAGTGGGGAGAGTGTTAGTAAAGCGTCTGGAATGTTGCACCCGAGTACCAGGGTATGAAAACTGAGACATATTTGAACACGTCTCCCGATCACATGGTTGATCATACTCTGGGGTCCACATGCATGTTTTAGCTGAAGGAAGAATACTTTAAAACTGGAGAGTTGAGACCCGTGGAATGGGTACCATGCAATATGAATTCAAAGGGTCTTCATTTGCTCACTGAACCTCTCCAATCCTATCACTGCTGTGTTTATGCCCCTGTACACATGCTTGATTCTCTTTTGGAGACATAGCAATCCATAGGTTTTAAGATACTTACTAGTCAGGTACATTCTTAGGCGTTTAATATGCGGTGTTGAGTCCATTTCGTTGAGCAAGGAGTAGCTCTTGTCTATTCCATATTTGGCTTAAGGAACTTTATCTGTGCTCATTTCAATCTCTGGTTTTATGCAGCACCCCAACTCACCTTTACCCTTAGGCAAGCATAAGTTGGTTTTCTAAATTTGACACCCTGTTCTGTTCTGTAATTCAGTTCCTGTGTAGCGAAGTTTACATTCCGTGTATTACTGATATCTTATGATGTTTCTTTTTCTGTGTGACTTATTTCAGTTAGAATCATCATACCTGAATCCACTCATTGTGCTGCTAAGGGCCTGATGACACAGATTTCATTGCTGAGTGATATTGCTTTGTAAGTAAATACCACAAGTTCTTTATCCATTTTTCACTTTCTGCGATGTTGAACTTGTACTGTAAACGAGGTTCTTGTAAACAGAGCCGTTCCAAACTTTGGGGTGGCTGTGTCTTTTTGATTTTAATTTCCCTAAGCTATAGGACCATAAGTTGAAGTGCCCTAGGTTCTGTTGCTTTGTTTTTTAGATGTTTCAGGAAACACCATACACTTCTCCCGAGTGGTTGTTGGCAATTTACATCCCGCCCATCAGCATAACAAGGCTCCCAGTTCTCCATGGCCTGTCCTGCCTTTCTGGATTTTACACTTTTTTCAGATGGCCCTTTTGACCAGGGGGAAGTGAGACTTCATTGTAGTGCAGATTTCCTTTGCAAGCTTGCTTGGTTGGCCAAAAAGGGCGTATGCGTTTTTTCCTGAATATATTCAGGAAAAAACGCATACGCCCTTTTTGGCCAAGTGCATCATTGTGGACGTTCTGCCTCTTTTCCTATGCTTTCAATGCAATTCCAGTCTACCTCCTGAAATCGGTTTCCTGCAATTCTGCCCCGCTTTCAAGTCCTCTTGGCAGCCTTACTTCAGTCTATTTTTGGACAATAGCTGTCATTTATAACTCTGCAGGTTTGTGAATTACAGTGCCCCTGAGCTCCTTTCTTCAACTCGCTTTCTTTTGAGCTGCCCGCAACACCGCAGGATGGCTTCATGCCCTAATCTGGTTCCGGTACGGTACGCTGAGCCTTTGGTTATTTCCTCTTCCTGGTGGGAAATGAGAGTTAAATTTGCCCATCCAGACACCTCCAGCTAGCCTCTCATTGGTTCTCGCTATTCCTGTTCATCTTCCGCAGAAATTGCAAACTGGGCCAAACAGGAGGTTAAAGGCGCTGACTCTCCAAGTGGGGAGACTGTTAGTAAAGCGTCTGGAATGTTGCACCCGAGTACCAGGGGAGGAAAACTGAGACATATTTGAACACGTCTCCCGATCACATGGTTGATCATACTCTGGGTTCCACATGCATGTTTTAGCTGAAGGAAGAATACCTAAAACCTGGGTAGTTGAAACCCGTGAATGGGTACCATGCAATATGACTTCAAAGGGTCTTCATTTGCTCACCGAACCTCTCCAATCCTATCACTGCTGCGTTTATGCCCCTGTACACATGCTTGATTCTCTTTCGGAGACATAGCAATCCATAGGTTTTAAGATACTTACTAGTCAGGTACATTCTTAGGCGTTTAATATGCGGTGTTGAGTCCATTTCGTTGAGCAAGGAGTAGCTCTTGTCTATTCCATATTTGGCTTAAGGAACTTTATCTGTGCTCATTTCAATCTCTGGTTTTATGCAGCACCCCAACTCACCTTTACCCTTAAGCAAGCATAAGTTGGTTTTCTAAATTTGAGACCCTGTTCTGTTCTGTAATTCAGTTCCTTTGTAGCCAAGTTTCCATTCCGTGTATTACTGATATCTTATGATGTTTCTTTTTCTGTGTGACTTATTTCAGTTAGAATCATCATATCTGAATCCACTCATTGTGCTGCTAAGGGCCTGATGACACAGATTTCATTGCTGAGTGATATTGCTTTGTAAGTAAATACCACAAGTTCTTTATCCATTTTTCACTTTCTGCGATGTTGAACTTGTACTGTAAACGAGGTTCTTGTAAACAGAGCCGTTCCAAACTTTGGGGTGGCTGTGTCTTTTTGATTTTAATTTCCCTAAGCTATAGGACCATAAGTGGAAGTGCCCTAGGTTCTGTTGCTTTGTTTTTTAGATGTTTCAGGAAACACCATACACTTCTCCCGAGTGGTTGTTGGCAATTTACATCCCGCCCATCAGCATAACAAGGCTCCCAGTTCTCCATGGCCTGTCCTGCCTTTCTGGATTTTACACTTTTTTCAGATGGCCCTTTTGACCAGGGGGAAGTGAGACTTCATTGTAGTGCAGATTTCCTTTGCAAGCTTGCTTGGTTGGCCAAAAAGGGCGTATGCGTTTTTTCCTGAATATATTCAGGAAAAAACGCATACGCCCTTTTTGGCCAAGTGCATCATTGTGGACGTTCTGCCTCTTTTCCTATGCTTTCAATGCAATTCCAGTCTACCTCCTGAAATCGGTTTCCTGCAATTCTGCCCCGCTTTCAAGTCCTCTTGGCAGCCATACTTCAGTCTATTTTTGGACAATAGCTGTCATTTATAACTCTGCAGGTTTGTGAATTACAGTGCCCCTGAGCTCCTTTCTTCAACTCGCTTTCTTTTGAGCTGCCCGCAACACCGCAGGATGGCTTCATGCCCTAATCTGGTTCCGGTACGGTACGCTGAGCCTTTGGTTATTTCCTCTTCCTGGTGGGAAATGAGAGTTAAATTTGCCCGTCCAGGCACCTCCAGCTAGCCTCTCATTGGTTCTCGCTATTCCTGTTCATCTTCCGCAGAAATTGCAAACTGGGCCAAACAGGAGGTTAAAGGCGCTGACTCTCCAAGTGGGGAGAGTGTTAGTAAAGCGTCTGGAATGTTGCATCCGAGTACCAGGGGAGGAAAACTGAGACATATTTGAACACGTCTCCCGATCACATGGTTGATCATACTCTGGGTTCCACATGCATGTTTTAGCTGAAGGAAGAATACCTAAAACCTGGGTAGTTGAAACCCGTGGAATGGGTACCATGCAATATGACTTCAAAGGGTCTTCATTTGCTCACGAACCTCTCCAATCCTATCACTGCTGCGTTTATGCCCCTGTACACATGCTTGATTCTCTTTCGGAGACATAGCAATCCATAGGTTTTAAGATACTTACTAGTCAGGTACATTCTTAGGCGTTTAATATGCGGTGTTGAGTCCATTTCGTTGAGCAAGGAGTAGCTCTTGTCTATTCCATATTTGGCTTAAGGAACTTTATCTGTGCTCATTTCAATCTCTGGTTTTATGCAGCACCCCAACTCACCTTTACCCTTAAGCAAGCATAAGTTGGTTTTCTAAATTTGAGACCCTGTTCTGTTTTGGAATTCAGTTCCTGTGTAGCCAAGTTTCCATTCCGTGTATTACTGATATCTTATGATGTTTCTTTTTCTGTGTGACTTATTTCAGTTAGAATCATCATATCTGAATCCACTCATTGTGCTGCTAAGGGCCTGATGACACAGATTTCATTGCTGAGTGATATTGCTTTGTAAGTAAATACCACAAGTTCTTTATCCATTTTTCACTTTCTGCGATGTTGAACTTGTACTGTAAACGAGGTTCTTGTAAACAGAGCCGTTCCAAACTTTGGGGTGGCTGTGTCTTTTTGATTTTAATTTCCCTAAGCTATAGGACCATAAGTGGAAGTGCCCTAGGTTCTGTTGCTTTGTTTTTTAGATGTTTCAGGAAACACCATACACTTCTCCCGAGTGGTTGTTGGCAATTTACATCCCGCCCATCAGCATAACAAGGCTCCCAGTTCTCCATGGCCTGTCCTGCCTTTCTGGATTTTACACTTATTTCAGATGGCCCTTTTGACCGGGGGGAAGTGAGACTTCATTGTAGTGCAGATTTCCTTTGCAAGCTTGCTTGGTTGGCCAAAAAGGGCGTATGCGTTTTTTCCTGAATATATTCAGGAAAAAACGCATACGCCCTTTTTGGCCAAGTGCATCATTGTGGACGTTCTGCCTCTTTTCCTATGCTTTCAATGCAATTCCAGTCTACCTCCTGAAATCGGTTTCCTGCAATTCTGCCCCGCTTTCAAGTCCTCTTGGCAGCCTTACTTCAGTCTATTTTTGGACGATAGCTGTCATTTATAACTCTGCAGGTTTGTGAATTACAGTGCCCCTGAGCTCCTTTCTTCAACTCGCTTTCTTGTGACCTGGCCGCAACACCGCAGGATGGCTTCAGGCCCTAATCTGGTTCCGGCACGGCACGCTGAACCTTTGGTTAATTCCTCTTCCTGGTGGGAAATGAGAGTTAAATTTGCCCGTCCAGACACCTCCAGCTAGTCTCTCATTGGTTCTCGCTATTCCTGTTCATCTTCCGCAGAAATTGCAAACTGGGCCAAACAGGAGGTTAAAGGCGCTGACTCTCCAAGTGGGGAGAGTGTTAGTAAAGCATCTGGAATGTTGCACCCGAGTACCAGGGGAGGAAAACTGAGACATATTTGAACAGGTCTCCCGATCACATGGTTGATCATACTCTGGGTTCCACATGCATGTTTTAGCTGAAGGAAGAATACCTAAAACCTGGGTAGTTGAAACCCGTGGAATGGGTATCATGCAATATGACTTCAAAGGGTCTTCATTTGCTCACCGAACCTCTCCAATCCTATCACTGCTGCGTTTATGTCCCTGTACACATGCTTGATTCTCTTTCGGAGACATAGCAATCCATAGGTTTTAAGATACTTACTAGTCAGGTACATTCTTAGGAGTTTAATATGCGGTGTTGAGTCCATTTCGTTGAGCAAGGAGTAGCTCTTGTCTATTCCATATTTGGCTTATGGAACTTTATCTGTGCTCATTTCAATCTCTGGTTTTATGCAGCACCCCAACTCACCTTTCCCCTTAAGCAAGCATAAGTTGGTTTTCTAAATTTGAGACCCTGTTCTGTTTTGGAATGCAGTTCCTGTGTAGCCAAGTTTACATTCCGTGTATTAGTGATATCTTATGATGTTTCTTTTTCTGTGTGACTTATTTCAGTTAGAATCATCGTACCTGAATCCACTCATTATGCTGCTACGGGCCTGATGACATAGATTTCATTGCTGAGTGATACTGCATTGTACGTAAGTACCAAAAGTTCTTTATCCATTTTTCACTTTCTGTGATGTTGAACTTGTACGGTAAACGAGGTTCTTGTAAACGGAGGCGTCCCAAACTTTGGGGTGGCTGTGTCTTTTTGATTTTAATTTCCATAAGCTATAGGAGCATAAGTGGAAGTGCCCTAGGCTCTGTTGCTTTGTTTTTTAGATGTTTCAGGAAACACCATACACTTATCCTGAGTGTCTGTTGGCAATTTACATACCGCCCATCAGGATAACAAGGCTCCCAGTTCTCCATGGCCTGTCCTGCCTTTCTGGATTTTACACTTTTTTCAGATGGCCCTTTTGACCGGGGAGCAGTGAGACTTCATTGTAGTGCAGATTTCCTTTGCAGGCTTGCTTGGTTGGCCAAAAAGGGCGTATGCGTTTTTTCCTGAATATATTCAGGAAAAAACGCATACGCCCTTTTTGGCCAAGTGCATCATTGTGGACGTTCTGCCTCTTTTCCTATGCTTTCAATGCAATTCCAGTCTACCTCCTGAAATCGGTTTCCTGCAATTCTGCCCCGCTTTCAAGTCCTCTTGGCAGCCTTACTTCAGTCTATTTTTGGACGATAGCTGTCATTTATAACTCTGCAGGTTTGTGAATTACAGTGCCCCTGAGCTCCTTTCTTCAACTCGCTTTCTTGTGACCTGGCCGCAACACCGCAGGATGCCTTCAGGGCCTAATCTGGTTCCGGCACGGCACGCTGAGCCTCTGGTTATTTCCTCTTCCTGGTGGGAAATGAGAGTTAAATTTGCCCGTCCAGACACCTCCAGCTAGCCTCTCATTGGTTCTCGCTATTCCTGTTCATCTTCCGCAGAAATTGCAAACTGGGCCAAACAGGAGGTTAAAGGCGCTGAGTCTCCAAGTGGGGAGAGTGTTAGTAAAGCGTCTGGAATGTTGCACCCGAGTACCAGGGGAGGAAAACTGAGACATATTTGAACACGTCTCCCGATCACATGGTTGATCATACTCTGGGTTCCACATGCATGTTTTAGCTGAAGGAAGAATACCTAAAACCTGGGTAGTTGAAACCCGTGGAATGGGTACCATGCAATATGACTTCAAAGGGTCTTCATTTGCTCACGAACCTCTCCAATCCTATCACTGCTGCGTTTATGTCCCTGTACACATGCTTGATTCTCTTTCAGAGACATAGCAATCCATAGGATTTAAGATACTTACTAGTCAGGTACCTTCTTAGGCGTTTAATATGCGGTGTTGAGTCCATTTCGTTGAGCAAGGAGTAGCTCTTGTCTATTCCATATTTGACTTAAGGAACTTTATCTGTGCTCATTTCAATCTCTGGTTTTATGCAGCACCCCAACTCACCTTTCCCCTTAAGCAAGCATAAGTTGGTTTTCTAAATTTGAGACCCTGTTCTGTTCTGTAATTCAGTTCCTCTGTAGCCAAGTTTACATTCTGTGTATTACTGATATCTTATGATGTTTCTTTTTCTGTGTGACTTATTTCAGTTAGAATCATCATACCTGAATCCACTCATTGTGCTGCTAAGTGCCTGATGACACAGATTTCATTGCTGAGTGATATTGCTTTGTAAGTAAATACCACAACTTCTTTATCCATTTTTCACTTTCTGCGATGTTGAACTTGTACTGTAAAGGAGGTTCTTGTAAACGGAGCCGTTTCAAACTTTGGGGTGGCTGTGTCTTTTTGATTTTAATTTCCCTAAGCTATAGGACCATAAGTGGAAGTGCCCTAGGTTCTGTTGCTTTGTTTTTTAGATGTTTCAGGAAACACCATACACGTCTCCCGAGTGGTTGTTGGCAATTTACATCCCGCCCTTCAGCATAACAAGGCTCCCATTTCTCCATGGCCTGTCCTGCCTTTCTGGATTTTACACTTTTTTCAGATGGCCCTTTTGACCGGGGGGAAGTGAGACTTCATTGTAGTGCAGATTTCCTTTGCAAGCTTGCTTGGTTGGCCAAAAAGGGCGTATGCGTTTTTTCCTGAATATATTCAGGAAAAAATGCATACGCTCTTTTTGGCCAAGTGCATCATTGTGGACGTTCTGCCTCTTTTCCTATGCTTTCAATGCAATTCCAGTCTACCTCCTGAAATCGGTTTCCTGCAATTCTGCCCCGCTTTCAAGTCCTCTTGGCAGCCTTACTTCAGTCTATTTTTGGACGATAGCTGTCATTTATAACTCTGCAGGTTTGTGAATTACAGTGCCCCTGAGCTCCTTTCTTCAACTCGCTTTCTTTTGAGCTGGCCGCAACACCGCAGGATGGCTTCATGCCCTAATCTGGTTCCGGTACGGCACGCTGAGCCTTTGGTTATTTCCTCTTCCTGGTGGGAAATGAGAGTTAAATTTGCCCGTTCAGACACCTCCAGCTAGCCTCTCATTGGTTCTCGCTATTCCTGTTCATCTTCCGCAGAAATTGCAAACTGGGCCAAACAGGAGGTTAAAGGCGCTGACTCTCCAAGTGGGGAGACTGTTAGTAAAGCGTCTGGAATGTTGCACCCGAGTACCAGGGGAGGAAAACTGAGACATATTTGAACACGTCTCCCGATCACATGGTTGATCATACTCTGGGTTCCACATGCATGTTTTAGCTGAAGGAAGAATACCTAAAACCTGGGTAGTTGAAACCCGTGAATGGGTACCATGCAATATGACTTCAAAGGGTCTTCATTTGCTCACCGAACCTCTCCAATCCTATCACTGCTGCGTTTATGCCCCTGTACACATGCTTGATTCTCTTTCGGAGACATAGCAATCCATAGGTTTTAAGATACTTACTAGTCAGGTACATTCTTAGGCGTTTAATATGCGGTGTTGAGTCCATTTCGTTGAGCAAGGTGTAGCTCTTGTCTATTCCATATTTGGCTTAAGGAAGTTTATCTGTGCTCATTTCAATCTCTGGTTTTATGCAGCACCCCAACTCACCTTTACCCTTAAGCAAGCATAAGTTGGTTTTCTAAATTTGAGACCCTGTTCTGTTCTGTAATTCAGTTCCTGTGTAGCCAAGTTTCCATTCCGTGTATTACTGATATCTTATGATGTTTCTTTTTCTGTGTGACTTATTTCAGTTAGAATCATCATACCTGAATCCACTCATTGTGCTGCTAAGGGCCTGATGACACAGATTTCATTGCTGAGTGATATTGCTTTGTAAGTAAATACCACAAGTTCTTTATCCATTTTTCACTTTCTGCGATGTTGAACTTGTACTGTAAACGAGGTTCTTGTAAACAGAGCCGTTCCAAACTTTGGGGTGGCTGTGTCTTTTTGATTTTAATTTCCCTAAGCTATAGGACCATAAGTGGAAGTGCCCTAGGTTCTGTTGCTTTGTTTTTTAGATGTTTCAGGAAACACCATACACTTCTCCCGAGTGGTTGTTGGCAATTTACATCCCGCCCATCAGCATAACAAGGCTCCCAGTTCTCCATGGCCTGTCCTGCCTTTCTGGATTTTACACTTTTTTCAGATTGCCCTTTTGACCAGGGGGAAGTGAGACTTCATTGTAGTGCAGATTTCCTTTGCAAGCTTGCTTGGTTGGCCAAAAAGGGCGTATGCGTTTTTTCCTGAATATATTCAGGAAAAAACGCATACGCCCTTTTTGCCCAAGTGCATCATTGTGGACGTTCTGCCTCTTTTCCTATGCTTTCAATGCAATTCCAGTCTACCTCCTGAAATCGGTTTCCTGCAATTCTGCCCCGCTTTCAAGTCCTCTTGGCAGCCTTACTTCAGTCTATTTTTGGACGATAGCTGTCATTTATAACTCTGCAGGTTTGTGAATTACAGTGCCCCTGAGCTCCTTTCTTCAACTCGCTTTCTTGTGACCTGGCCGCAACACCGCAGGATGGCTTCAGGGCCTAATCTGGTTCTGGCACGGCATGCTGAGCCTCTGGTTATTTCCTCTTCCTGGTGGGAAATGAGAGTTAAATTTGCCCGTCCAGACAACTCCAGCTAGCCTCTCATTGGTTCTCGCTATTCCTGTTCATCTTCCGCACAAATTGCAAACTGGGCCAAACAGGAGGTTAAAGGCGCTGAGTCTCCAAGTGGGGAGAGTGTTAGTAAAGCGTCTGGAATGTTGCACCCGAGTACCAGGGGAGGAAAACTGAGACATATTTGAACACATCTCCCGATCACATGTTGATCATACTCTGGGTTCCACATGCATGTTTTAGCTGAAGGAAGAATACCTAAAACCTGGGTAGTTGAAACCCGTGGAATGGGTACCATGCAATATGACTTCAAAGGGTCTTCATTTGCTCACCGAACCTCTCCAGTCCTATCACTGCTGCGTTTATGCCCCTGTACACATGCTTGATTCTCTTTCGGAGACATAGCAATCCCTAGGTTTTAAGATACTTACTAGTCAGGTACATTCTTAGGAGTTTAATATGCGGTGTTGAGTCCATTTCGTTGAGCAAGGAGTAGCTCTTGTCTATTCCATATTTGGCTTAAGGAACTTTATCTGTGCTAATTTCAATCTCTGGTTTTATGCAGCACCCCAACTCACCTTTCCCCTTAAGCAAGCTTAAGTTGGTTTTCTAAATTTGAGACCCTGTTCTGTTCTGTAATTCAGTTCCTGTGTAGCCAAGTTTCCATTCCGTGTATTACTGATATCTTATGATGTTTCTTTTTCTGTGTGACTTATTTCAGTTAGAATCATCATACCTGAATCCACTCATTGTGCTGCTAAGGGCCTGATGACACAGATTTCATTGCTGAGTGATATTGCTTTGTAAGTAAATACCACAAGTTCTTTATCCATTTTTCACTTTCTGCGATGTTGAACTTGTACTGTAAACGAGGTTCTTGTAAACAGAGCCGTTCCAAACTTTGGGGTGGCTGTGTCTTTTTGATTTTAATTTCCCTAAGCTATAGGACCATAAGTGGAAGTGCCCTAGGTTCTGTTGCTTTGTTTTTTAGATGTTTCAGGAAACACCATACACTTCTCCCGAGTGGTTGTTGGCAATTTACATCCCGCCCATCAGCATAACAAGGCTCCCAGTTCTCCATGGCCTGTCCTGCCTTTCTGGATTTTACACTTTTTTCAGATTGCCCTTTTGACCAGGGGGAAGTGAGACTTCATTGTAGTGCAGATTTCCTTTGCAAGCTTGCTTGGTTGGCCAAAAAGGGCGTATGCGTTTTTTCCTGAATATATTCAGGAAAAAACGCATACGCCCTTTTTGCCCAAGTGCATCATTGTGGACGTTCTGCCTCTTTTCCTATGCTTTCAATGCAATTCCAGTCTACCTCCTGAAATCGGTTTCCTGCAATTCTGCCCCGCTTTCAAGTCCTCTTGGCAGCCTTACTTCAGTCTATTTTTGGACGATAGCTGTCATTTATAACTCTGCAGGTTTGTGAATTACAGTGCCCCTGAGCTCCTTTCTTCAACTCGCTTTCTTGTGACCTGGCCGCAACACCGCAGGATGGCTTCAGGACCTAATCTGGTTCTGGCACGGCATGCTGAGCCTCTGGTTATTTCCTCTTCCTGGTGGGAAATGAGAGTTAAATTTGCCCGTCCAGACAACTCCAGCTAGCCTCTCATTGGTTCTCGCTATTCCTGTTCATCTTCCGCAGAAATTGCAAACTGGGCCAAACAGGAGGTTAAAGGCGCTGACTCTCCAAGTGGGGAGAGTGTTAGTAAAGCATCTGGAATGTTGCACCCGAGTACCAGGGGAGGAAAACTGAGACATATTTGAACAGGTCTCCCGATCACATGGTTGATCATACTCTGGGTTCCACATGCATGTTTTAGCTGAAGGAAGAATACCTAAAACCTGGGTAGTTGAAACCCGTGGAATGGGTATCATGCAATATGACTTCAAAGGGTCTTCATTTGCTCACCGAACCTCTCCAATCCTATCACTGCTGCGTTTATGTCCCTGTACACATGCTTGATTCTCTTTCGGAGACATAGCAATCCATAGGTTTTAAGATACTTACTAGTCAGGTACATTCTTAGGAGTTTAATATGCGGTGTTGAGTCCATTTCGTTGAGCAAGGAGTAGCTCTTGTCTATTCCATATTTGGCTTATGGAACTTTATCTGTGCTCATTTCAATCTCTGGTTTTATGCAGCACCCCAACTCACCTTTCCCCTTAAGCAAGCATAAGTTGGTTTTCTAAATTTGAGACCCTGTTCTGTTTTGGAATGCAGTTCCTGTGTAGCCAAGTTTACATTCCGTGTATTAGTGATATCTTATGATGTTTCTTTTTCTGTGTGACTTATTTCAGTTAGAATCATCGTACCTGAATCCACTCATTATGCTGCTACGGGCCTGATGACATAGATTTCATTGCTGAGTGATACTGCATTGTACGTAAGTACCAAAAGTTCTTTATCCATTTTTCACTTTCTGTGATGTTGAACTTGTACGGTAAACGAGGTTCTTGTAAACGGAGGCGTCCCAAACTTTGGGGTGGCTGTGTCTTTTTGATTTTAATTTCCATAAGCTATAGGAGCATAAGTGGAAGTGCCCTAGGCTCTGTTGCTTTGTTTTTTAGATGTTTCAGGAAACACCATACACTTATCCTGAGTGTCTGTTGGCAATTTACATACCGCCCATCAGGATAACAAGGCTCCCAGTTCTCCATGGCCTGTCCTGCCTTTCTGGATTTTACACTTTTTTCAGATGGCCCTTTTGACCGGGGAGCAGTGAGACTTCATTGTAGTGCAGATTTCCTTTGCAGGCTTGCTTGGTTGGCCAAAAAGGGCGTATGCGTTTTTTCCTGAATATATTCAGGAAAAAACGCATACGCCCTTTTTGGCCAAGTGCATCATTGTGGACGTTCTGCCTCTTTTCCTATGCTTTCAATGCAATTCCAGTCTACCTCCTGAAATCGGTTTCCTGCAATTCTGCCCCGCTTTCAAGTCCTCTTGGCAGCCTTACTTCAGTCTATTTTTGGACGATAGCTGTCATTTATAACTCTGCAGGTTTGTGAATTACAGTGCCCCTGAGCTCCTTTCTTCAACTCGCTTTCTTGTGACCTGGCCGCAACACCGCAGGATGCCTTCAGGGCCTAATCTGGTTCCGGCACGGCACGCTGAGCCTCTGGTTATTTCCTCTTCCTGGTGGGAAATGAGAGTTAAATTTGCCCGTCCAGACACCTCCAGCTAGCCTCTCATTGGTTCTCGCTATTCCTGTTCATCTTCCGCAGAAATTGCAAACTGGGCCAAACAGGAGGTTAAAGGCGCTGAGTCTCCAAGTGGGGAGAGTGTTAGTAAAGCGTCTGGAATGTTCAACCCGAGTACCAGGGGAGGAAAACTGAGACATATTTGAACACGTCTCCCGATCACATGGTTGATCATACTCTGGGTTCCACATGCATGTTTTAGCTGAAGGAAGAATACCTAAAACCTGGGTAGTTGAAACCCGTGGAATGGGTACCATGCAATATGACTTCAAAGGGTCTTCATTTGCTCACGAACCTCTCCAATCCTATCACTGCTGCGTTTATGTCCCTGTACACATGCTTGATTCTCTTTCAGAGACATAGCAATCCATAGGATTTAAGATACTTACTAGTCAGGTACCTTCTTAGGCGTTTAATATGCGGTGTTGAGTCCATTTCGTTGAGCAAGGAGTAGCTCTTGTCTATTCCATATTTGACTTAAGGAACTTTATCTGTGCTCATTTCAATCTCTGGTTTTATGCAGCACCCCAACTCACCTTTCCCCTTAAGCAAGCATAAGTTGGTTTTCTAAATTTGAGACCCTGTTCTGTTCTGTAATTCAGTTCCTCTGTAGCCAAGTTTACATTCTGTGTATTACTGATATCTTATGATGTTTCTTTTTCTGTGTGACTTATTTCAGTTAGAATCATCATACCTGAATCCACTCATTGTGCTGCTAAGTGCCTGATGACACAGATTTCATTGCTGAGTGATATTGCTTTGTAAGTAAATACCACAACTTCTTTATCCATTTTTCACTTTCTGCGATGTTGAACTTGTACTGTAAAGGAGGTTCTTGTAAACGGAGCCGTTTCAAACTTTGGGGTGGCTGTGTCTTTTTGATTTTAATTTCCCTAAGCTATAGGACCATAAGTGGAAGTGCCCTAGGTTCTGTTGCTTTGTTTTTTAGATGTTTCAGGAAACACCATACACGTCTCCCGAGTGGTTGTTGGCAATTTACATCCCACCCTTCAGCATAACAAGGCTCCCATTTCTCCATGGCCTGTCCTGCCTTTCTGGATTTTACACTTTTTTCAGATGGCCCTTTTGACCGGGGGGAAGTGAGACTTCATTGTAGTGCAGATTTCCTTTGCAAGCTTGCTTGGTTGGCCAAAAAGGGCGTATGCGTTTTTTCCTGAATATATTCAGGAAAAAATGCATACGCTCTTTTTGGCCAAGTGCATCATTGTGGACGTTCTGCCTCTTTTCCTATGCTTTCAATGCAATTCCAGTCTACCTCCTGAAATCGGTTTCCTGCAATTCTGCCCCGCTTTCAAGTCCTCTTGGCAGCCTTACTTCAGTCTATTTTTGGACGATAGCTGTCATTTATAACTCTGCAGGTTTGTGAATTACAGTGCCCCTGAGCTCCTTTCTTCAACTCGCTTTCTTTTGAGCTGGCCGCAACACCGCAGGATGGCTTCATGCCCTAATCTGGTTCCGGTACGGCACGCTGAGCCTTTGGTTATTTCCTCTTCCTGGTGGGAAATGAGAGTTAAATTTGCCCGTTCAGACACCTCCAGCTAGCCTCTCATTGGTTCTCGCTATTCCTGTTCATCTTCCGCAGAAATTGCAAACTGGGCCAAACAGGAGGTTAAAGGCGCTGACTCTCCAAGTGGGGAGACTGTTAGTAAAGCGTCTGGAATGTTGCACCCGAGTACCAGGGGAGGAAAACTGAGACATATTTGAACACGTCTCCCGATCACATGGTTGATCATACTCTGGGTTCCACATGCATGTTTTAGCTGAAGGAAGAATACCTAAAACCTGGGTAGTTGAAACCCGTGAATGGGTACCATGCAATATGACTTCAAAGGGTCTTCATTTGCTCACCGAACCTCTCCAATCCTATCACTGCTGCGTTTATGCCCCTGTACACATGCTTGATTCTCTTTCGGAGACATAGCAATCCATAGGTTTTAAGATACTTACTAGTCAGGTACATTCTTAGGCGTTTAATATGCGGTGTTGAGTCCATTTCGTTGAGCAAGGTGTAGCTCTTGTCTATTCCATATTTGGCTTAAGGAAGTTTATCTGTGCTCATTTCAATCTCTGGTTTTATGCAGCACCCCAACTCACCTTTACCCTTAAGCAAGCATAAGTTGGTTTTCTAAATTTGAGACCCTGTTCTGTTCTGTAATTCAGTTCCTGTGTAGCCAAGTTTCCATTCCGTGTATTACTGATATCTTATGATGTTTCTTTTTCTGTGTGACTTATTTCAGTTAGAATCATCATACCTGAATCCACTCATTGTGCTGCTAAGGGCCTGATGACACAGATTTCATTGCTGAGTGATATTGCTTTGTAAGTAAATACCACAAGTTCTTTATCCATTTTTCACTTTCTGCGATGTTGAACTTGTACTGTAAACGAGGTTCTTGTAAACAGAGCCGTTCCAAACTTTGGGGTGGCTGTGTCTTTTTGATTTTAATTTCCCTAAGCTATAGGACCATAAGTGGAAGTGCCCTAGGTTCTGTTGCTTTGTTTTTTAGATGTTTCAGGAAACACCATACACTTCTCCCGAGTGGTTGTTGGCAATTTACATCCCGCCCATCAGCATAACAAGGCTCCCAGTTCTCCATGGCCTGTCCTGCCTTTCTGGATTTTACACTTTTTTCAGATTGCCCTTTTGACCAGGGGGAAGTGAGACTTCATTGTAGTGCAGATTTCCTTTGCAAGCTTGCTTGGTTGGCCAAAAAGGGCGTATGCGTTTTTTCCTGAATATATTCAGGAAAAAACGCATACGCCCTTTTTGCCCAAGTGCATCATTGTGGACGTTCTGCCTCTTTTCCTATGCTTTCAATGCAATTCCAGTCTACCTCCTGAAATCGGTTTCCTGCAATTCTGCCCCGCTTTCAAGTCCTCTTGGCAGCCTTACTTCAGTCTATTTTTGGACGATAGCTGTCATTTATAACTCTGCAGGTTTGTGAATTACAGTGCCCCTGAGCTCCTTTCTTCAACTCGCTTTCTTGTGACCTGGCCGCAACACCGCAGGATGGCTTCAGGGCCTAATCTGGTTCTGGCACGGCATGCTGAGCCTCTGGTTATTTCCTCTTCCTGGTGGGAAATGAGAGTTAAATTTGCCCGTCCAGACAACTCCAGCTAGCCTCTCATTGGTTCTCGCTATTCCTGTTCATCTTCCGCACAAATTGCAAACTGGGCCAAACAGGAGGTTAAAGGCGCTGAGTCTCCAAGTGGGGAGAGTGTTAGTAAAGCGTCTGGAATGTTGCACCCGAGTACCAGGGGAGGAAAACTGAGACATATTTGAACACATCTCCCGATCACATGTTGATCATACTCTGGGTTCCACATGCATGTTTTAGCTGAAGGAAGAATACCTAAAACCTGGGTAGTTGAAACCCGTGGAATGGGTACCATGCAATATGACTTCAAAGGGTCTTCATTTGCTCACCGAACCTCTCCAGTCCTATCACTGCTGCGTTTATGCCCCTGTACACATGCTTGATTCTCTTTCGGAGACATAGCAATCCCTAGGTTTTAAGATACTTACTAGTCAGGTACATTCTTAGGAGTTTAATATGCGGTGTTGAGTCCATTTCGTTGAGCAAGGAGTAGCTCTTGTCTATTCCATATTTGGCTTAAGGAACTTTATCTGTGCTAATTTCAATCTCTGGTTTTATGCAGCACCCCAACTCACCTTTCCCCTTAAGCAAGCTTAAGTTGGTTTTCTAAATTTGAGACCCTGTTCTGTTCTGTAATTCAGTTCCTGTGTAGCCAAGTTTCCATTCCGTGTATTACTGATATCTTATGATGTTTCTTTTTCTGTGTGACTTATTTCAGTTAGAATCATCATACCTGAATCCACTCATTGTGCTGCTAAGGGCCTGATGACACAGATTTCATTGCTGAGTGATATTGCTTTGTAAGTAAATACCACAAGTTCTTTATCCATTTTTCACTTTCTGCGATGTTGAACTTGTACTGTAAACGAGGTTCTTGTAAACAGAGCCGTTCCAAACTTTGGGGTGGCTGTGTCTTTTTGATTTTAATTTCCCTAAGCTATAGGACCATAAGTGGAAGTGCCCTAGGTTCTGTTGCTTTGTTTTTTAGATGTTTCAGGAAACACCATACACTTCTCCCGAGTGGTTGTTGGCAATTTACATCCCGCCCATCAGCATAACAAGGCTCCCAGTTCTCCATGGCCTGTCCTGCCTTTCTGGATTTTACACTTTTTTCAGATTGCCCTTTTGACCAGGGGGAAGTGAGACTTCATTGTAGTGCAGATTTCCTTTGCAAGCTTGCTTGGTTGGCCAAAAAGGGCGTATGCGTTTTTTCATGAATATATTCAGGAAAAAACGCATACGCCCTTTTTGCCCAAGTGCATCATTGTGGACGTTCTGCCTCTTTTCCTATGCTTTCAATGCAATTCCAGTCTACCTCCTGAAATCGGTTTCCTGCAATTCTGCCCCGCTTTCAAGTCCTCTTGGCAGCCTTACTTCAGTCTATTTTTGGACGATAGCTGTCATTTATAACTCTGCAGGTTTGTGAATTACAGTGCCCCTGAGCTCCTTTCTTCAACTCGCTTTCTTGTGACCTGGCCGCAACACCGCAGGATGGCTTCAGGGCCTAATCTGGTTCTGGCACGGCATGCTGAGCCTCTGGTTATTTCCTCTTCCTGGTGGGAAATGAGAGTTAAATTTGCCCGTCCAGACAACTCCAGCTAGCCTCTCATTGGTTCTCGCTATTCCTGTTCATCTTCCGCAGAAATTGCAAACTGGGCCAAACAGGAGGTTAAAGGCGCTGAGTCTCCAAGTGGGGAGAGTGTTAGTAAAGCGTCTGGAATGTTGCACCCGAGTACCAGGGGAGGAAAACTGAGACATATTTGAACACATCTCCCGATCACATGTTGATCATACTCTGGGTTCCACATGCATGTTTTAGCTGAAGGAAGAATACCTAAAACCTGGGTAGTTGAAACCCGTGGAATGGGTACCATGCAATATGACTTCAAAGGGTCTTCATTTGCTCACCGAACCTCTCCAGTCCTATCACTGCTGCGTTTATGCCCCTGTACACATGCTTGATTCTCTTTCGGAGACATAGCAATCCCTAGGTTTTAAGATACTTACTAGTCAGGTACATTCTTAGGAGTTTAATATGCGGTGTTGAGTCCATTTCGTTGAGCAAGGAGTAGCTCTTGTCTATTCCATATTTGGCTTAAGGAACTTTATCTGTGCTAATTTCAATCTCTGGTTTTATGCAGCACCCCAACTCACCTTTCCCCTTAAGCAAGCTTAAGTTGGTTTTCTAAATTTGAGACCCTGTTCTGTTCTGTAATTCAGTTCCTGTGTAGCCAAGTTTACATTCCGTGTATTACTGATATCTTATGATGTTTCTTTTTCTGTGTGACTTATTTCAGTTAGAATCATCATACCTGAATCCACTCATTGTGCTGCTAAGGGCCTGATGACACAGATTTCATTGCTGAGTGATATTGCTTTGTAAGTAAATACCACAACTTCTTTATCCATTTTTCACTTTCTGTGATGTTGAACTTGTACTGTAAACGAGGTTCTTGTAAACAGAGCCGTTCGAAACTTTGGGGTGGCTGTGTCTTTTTGATTTTAATTTCCCTAAGCTATAGGACCATAAGTGGAAGTGCCCTAGGTTCTGTTGCTTTGTTTTTTAGATGTTTCAGGAAACACCATACACTTCTCCCGAGTGGTTGTTGGCAATTTACATCCCGCCCATCAGCATAACAAGGCTCCCAGTTCTCCATGGCCTGTCCTGCCTTTCTGGATTTTACACTTTTTTCAGATGGCCCTTTTGACCGGTGGGAAGTGAGACTTCATTGTAGTGCAGATTTCCTTTGCAAGCTTGCTTGGTTGGCCAAAAAGGCGTATGCGTTTTTTCCTGAATATATTCAGGAAAAACCGCATACGCCCTTTTTGGCCAAGTGCATCATTGTGGACGTTCTGCCTCTTTTCCTATGCTTTCAATGCAATTCCAGTCTACCTCCTGAAATCGGTTTCCTGCAATTCTGCCCCGCTTTCAAGTCCTCCTGGCAGCCTTACTTCAGTCTATTTTTGGACGATAGCTGTCATTTATAACTCTGCAGGTTTGTGAATTACAGTGCCCCTGAGCTCCTTTCTTCAACTCGCTTTCTTGTGAGCTGGCCGCGACACCGCTGGATGGCTTCAGGCCCTAATCTGGTTCCGGCCAGGCATGCTGAGCCTTTGGTTAATTCCTCTTCCTGGTGGGAAATGAGAGTTAAATTTGCCCGTCCAGACACCTCCAGCTAGCCTCTCATTGGTTCTCGCTATTCCTGTTCATCTTCCACAGAAATTGCAAACTGGGCCAAACAGGAGGTTAAAGGGACTGACTCTCCTATTCGGGAGAGTTAGTAAAGCGTCTGGAATGTTGCACCCGAGTACCAGGGGAGGAAAACTGAGACATATTTGAACACGTCTCCCGTTCACATGGTTGATCATACTCTGGGTTCCACATGCATGTTTTAGCTGAAGGAAAAATACCTTAAACCTGGAGAGTTGAGACCCGTGTAATGGGTACCATGCAATATGACTTCAAAGGGTCTTCATTTGCTCACGAACCTCTGCAATCCTACCACTGCTGCATTTATGCCCCTGTACACACGCTTGATTCTCTTTTGGGACATAGCAATCCATAGGTTTTAAGATACTTACTAGTCAGGTACATTCTTAGGCGTTTAATATGGGGTTTTGAGTCCATTTCGTTGAGCAAGGAGTAGCTCTTGTCTATTCCATATTTGGCTTAAGGAAGTTTATCTGTGCTCATTTCAATCTCTGGTTTTATGCAGCACCCCAACTCACCTTTCCCCTTAAGCAAGCATAAGTTGGTATTCTAAATTTGAGACCCTGTTCTGTTTTGGAATGCAGTTCCTGTGTAGCCAAGTTTACATTCCGTGTATTAGTGATATCTTATGATGTTTCTTTTTCTGTGTGACTTATTTCAGTTAGAATCATCGTACCTGAATCCACTCATTATGCTGCTACGAGCCTGATGACATAGATTTCATTGCTGAGTGATACTGCAATGTACGTAAGTACCAAAAGTTCTTTATCCATTTTTCACTTTCTGTGATGTTGAACTTGTACGGTAAACGAGGTTCTTGTAAACGGAGGCATCCCAAACTTTGGGGTGGCTGTGTCTTTTTGATTTTAATTTCCCTAAGCTATAGGACCATAAGTGGAAGTGCCCTAGGCTCTGTTGCTTTGTTTTTTAGATGTTTCAGGAAACACCATACACTTCTCCTGAGTGTCTGTTGGCAATTTACATCCCGCCCATCAGCATAACAAGGCTCCCAGTTCTCCATGGCCTGTCCTGCCTTTCTGGATTTTACACTTTTTTCAGATGGCCCTTTTGACCGGGGAGAAGTGAGACTTCATTGTAGTGCAGATTTCCTTTGCAAGCTTGCTTGGTTGGCCAAAAAGGGCGTATGCGTTTTTTCCTGAATATATTCAGGAAAAAACGCATACGCCCTTTTTGGCCAAGTGCATCATTGTGGACGTTCTGCCTCTTTTCCTATGCTTTCAATGCAATTCCAGTCTACCTCCTGAAATCGGTTTCCTGCAATTCTGCCCCGCTTTCAAGTCCTCTTGGCAGCCTTACTTCAGTCTATTTTTGGACGATAGCTGTCATTTATAACTCTGCAGGTTTGTGAATTACAGTGCCCCTGAGCTCCTTTCTTCAACTCGCTTTCTTTTGAGCTGGCCGCAACACCGCAGGATGGCTTCAGGCCCTAATCTGGTTCCGGTACGGCACGCTGAGCCTTTGGTTATTTCCTCTTCCTTGTGGGAAATGAGAGTTAAATTTGCCCGTCCAGAAACCTCCAGCTAGCCTCTCATTGGTTCTCGCTATTCCTGTTCATCTTCCGAAGAAATTGCAAACTGGGCCAAACAGGAGGTTAAAGGCGCTGACTCTCCAAGTGGGGAGAGTGTTAGTAAAGCGTCTGGAATGTTGCACCCGAGTACCAGGGGAGGAAAACTGAGACATATTTGAACACGTCTCCCGTTCACATGGTTGATCATACTTGGGTTCCACATGCATGTTTTAGCTGAAGGAAGAATACCTTAAACCTGGAGAGTTAAGACCCGTGTAATGGGTACCATGCAATATGACTTCAAAGGGTCTTCATTTGCTCACCGAACCTCTCCAATCCTATCACTGCTGCGTTTATGCCCCTGTACACATGCTTGATTCTCTTTCAGAGACATAGCAATCCATAGGTTTTAAGATACTTACTAGTCAGGTACATTCTTAGACGTTTAATATGCGGTGTTGAGTCCATTTCGTTGAGCAAGGAGTAGCTCTTGTCTATTCCATATTTGACTTAAGGAACTTTATCTGTGCTCATTTCAATCTCTGGTTTTATGCAGCACCCCAACTCACCTTTCCCCTTAAGCAAGCATAAGTTGGTTTTCTAAATTTGAGACCCTGTTCTGTTTTGGAATTCAGTTACTGTGTAGCCAGTTTACATTCCATGTATTAGTGATATCTTATGATGTTTCTTTTTCTGTGTGACTTATTTCAGTTAGAATCATCGTACCTGAATCCACTCATTATGCCGCTACGGGCCTGATGACATAGATTTCATTGCTGATTGATACTGCATTGTACGTAAGTACCACAACTTCTTTATCCATTTTTCACTTTCTGCGATATTGAAATTGTACGGTAAACGAGGTTCTTGTAAACAGAGGCGTCGCAAACTTTGGGGTGGCTGTGTCTTTTTGATTTTAATTTCCCTAAGCTATAGGACCATAAGTGGAAGTGCCCTAGGCTCTGTTGCTTTGTTTTTTAGATGTTTCAGGAAACACCATACATTTCTCCCGAGTGTCTGTTGGCAATTTACATCCCGCCCATCAGCATAACAAGGCTCCCAATTCTCCATGGCCTGTCCTGCCTTTCTGGATTTTACACTTTTTTCAATTGGCCCCTTTGAGAAGGGGGAATTGAGACTTCATTGTAGTGCAGATTATTTTTGTAAGCCTGCTTGGTTGGCCAAAAAGGGCGTATGCGTTTTTTCCTGAATATATTCAGGAAAAAACGCATACGCCCTATTTGGCCAAGTGCATCATTGTGGACGTTCTGCCTCTTTTCCTATGCTTGAAATGCAATTCCAGTCTACCTCCTGAAATCGGTTTCCTGCAATTCTGCCCCGCTCTCAAGTCCTCTTGGCAGCCTTACTTCAGTCTATTTTTGGACGATAGCTGTCATTTATAACTCTGCAGGTTTGTGAATTAGAGTGCCCCTGAGCTCCTTTCTTCAACTCGCTTTCTTTTGAGCTGGCCGCAACACCGCAGGATGGCTTCAGGCCCTAATCTGGTTCCGGCACGGCACGCTGAGCCTTTGGTTAATTCCGCTTCCTGGTGGGAAATGAGAGTTAAATTTGCCCGTCCAGACACCTCCAGCTAGTCTCTCATTGGTTCTCGCTATTCCTGTTCATCTTCCGCAGAAATTGCAAACTGGGCCAAACAGGAGGTTAAAGGGACTGACTCTCCAAGTCGGGAGAGTGTTAGTAAAGCATCTGGAATGTTGCACCCAAGTACCAGGGTACGAAAACTGAGACATATTTGAACACGTCTCCCGATCACATGGTTGATCATACTCTAGGTTCCACATGCATCTTTTAGCTGAAGGAAGAATACCTTAAACCTGGGTAGTTGAAACCCGTGGAATGGGTACCATGCAATATGACTTCAAAGGGTCTTCATTTGCTCACCGAACCTCTCCAATCCTATCGCTGCTGCATTTATGCCCCTGTACACATGCTTGATTCTCTTTCGGAGACATAGCAATCCATAGGTTTTAAGATACTTACTAGTCAGGTACATTCTTAGGCGTTTAATATGCGGTGTTGAGTCCATTTCGTTGAGCAAGGAGTAGCTCTTGTCTATTCCATATTTGGCTTAAGGAACTTTATCTGTGCTCATTTCAATCTCTGGTTTTATGCAGCACCCCAACTCACCTTTCCCCTTAAGCAAGCATAAGTTGGTTTTCTAAATTTGAGACCCTGTTCTGTTCTGTAATTCAGTTCCTGTGTAGCCAAGTTTACATTCCGTGTATTACTGATATCTTATGATGTTTCTTTTTCTGTGTGACTTATTTCAGTTAGAGTCATCATACCTGAATCCACTCATTGTGCTGCTAAGGGCCTGATGACATAGATTTCATTGCTGAGTGATATTGCTTTGTAAGTGAATACCACAACTTCTTTATCCATTTTTCACTTTCTGCAATGTTGAACTTGTACTGTAAACGAGGTTCTTGTAAACAGAGCCGTTCCAAACTTTGGGGTGGCTGTGTCTTTTTGATTTTAATTTCCCTAAGCTATAGGACCATAAGTGGAAGTGCCCTAGGCTCTGTTGCTTTGTTTTTTAGATGTTTCAGGAAACACCATACACTTCTCCTGAGTGTCTGTTGGCAATTTACATCCCGCCCATCAGCATAACAAGGCTCCCAGTTCTCCATGGCCTGTCCTGCCTTTCTGGATTTTACACTTTTTTCAGATGGCCCTTTTGACCGGGGGGAAGTGAGACTTCATTGTAGTGCAGATTTCCTTTGCAAGTTTGCTTGGATGGCCAAAAAGTGCGTATGCGTTTTTTCCTGAATATATTCAGGAAAAAACGCATACGCACTTTTTGGCCAAGTGCATCATTGTGGACGTTCTGCCTCTTTTCCTATGCTTTCAATGCAATTCCAGTCTACCTCCTGAAATCGGTTTCCTGCAATTCTGCCCCGCTTTCAAGTCCTCCTGGCAGCCTTACTTCAGTCTATTTTTGGACGATAGCTGTCATTTATAACTCTGCAGGTTTGTGAATTACAGTGCCCCTGAGCTCCTTTCTTCAACTCGCTTTCTTGTGACCTGGCCGCAAAACCGAAGGATGGCTTCAGGCCCTAATCTGGTTCCGGCACGGCACGCTGAGCCTTTGGTTAATTCCTCTTCCTGGTGGGAAATGAGAGTTAAATTTGCCAGTCCAGACACCTCCAGCTAGTCTCTCATTGGTTCTCGCTATTCATGTTCATCTTCCGCAGAAATTGCAAACTGGGCCAAACAGGAGGTTAAAGGGACTGACTCTCCAAGTGGGGAGAGTGTTAGTAAAGCGTCTGGAATGTTGCACCCGAGTACCAGGGTATGAAAACTGAGACATATTTGAACACGTCTCCCGATCACATGGTTGATCATACTCTGGGGTCCACATGCATGTTTTAGCTGAAGGAAGAATACTTTAAAACTGGAGAGTTGAGACCCGTGGAATGGGTACCATGCAATATGAATTCAAAGGGTCTTCATTTGCTCACTGAACCTCTCCAATCCTATCACTGCTGTGTTTATGCCCCTGTACACACGCTTGATTCTCTTTTGGAGACATAGCAATCCATAGGTTTTTAGATACTTACTAGTCAGGTACATTCTTAGGCGTTTAATATGGGGTTTTGAGTCCATTTCGTTGAGCAAGGAGTAGCTCTTGTCTATTCCATATTTGGCTTAAGGAAGTTTATCTGTGCTCATTTCAATCTCTGGTTTTATGCAGCACCCCAACTCACCTTTCCCCTTAAGCAAGCATAAGTTGGTATTCTAAATTTGAGACCCTGTTCTGTTTTGGAATGCAGTTCCTGTGTAGCCAAGTTTACATTCCGTGTATTAGTGATATCTTATGATGTTTCTTTTTCTGTGTGACTTATTTCAGTTAGAATCATCGTACCTGAATCCACTCATTATGCTGCTACGGGCCTGATGACATAGATTTCATTGCTGAGTGATACTGCATTGTACGTAAGTACCACAAGTTCTTTATCCATTTTTCACTTTCTGTGATATTGAACTTGTACGGTAAACGAGGTTCTTGTAAACAGAGGCGTCCCAAACTTTGGGGTGGCTGTGTCTTTTTGATTTTAATTTCCCTAAGCTATAGGACCATAAGTGGAAGTGCCCTAGGCTCTGTTGCTTTGTTTTATAGATGTTTCAGGAAACACCATACACTTCTCCTGAGTGTCTGTTGGCAATTTACATCCCGCCGATCAGCATAACAAGGCTCCCAGTTCTCCATGGCCTGTCCTGCCTTTCTGGATTTTACACTTTTTTCAGATGGCCCTTTTGACCGGTGGGAAGTGAGACTTCATTGTAGTGCAGATTTCCTTTGCAAGCTTGCTTGGTTGGCCAAAAAGGGCGTATGCTTTTTTTCCTGAATATATTCAGGAAAAAACGCATACGCCCTTTTTGGCCAAGTGCATCATTGTGGACGTTCTGCCTCTTTTCCTATGCTTTCAATGCAATTCCAGTCTACCTCCTGAAATCGGTTTCCTGCAATTCTGCCCCGCTTTCAAGTCCTCTTGGCAGCCTTACTTCAGTCTATTTTTGGATGATAGCTGTCATTTATAAGTCTGCAGGTTTGTGAATTACAGTGCCCCTGAGCTCCTTTCTTCAACTCACTTTCTTGTGAGCTGGCCGCCACACCACAGGATTGCTTCAGGCCCTAATCTGTTTCCAGCACGGCACGCTGAGCCTTTGGTTAATTCCTCATCCTGGTGGGAAATGAGAGTTAAATTTGCCCGTCCAGACACCTCCCGCTTGTCTCTCATTGGTTCTCCCTATTCCTGTACATCTTCCGCAGAAATTGCAAATGGGCCAAACAGGAAGTTAAAGGCACTGACTCTCCAAGTGGGGAGAGTGTTAGTAAAGCGTCTGGAATGTTGCTCCGAAGTACCAGGGCACGAAAACTGAGACATATTTGAACACGTCTCCCGATCACACGGTTGATCATACTCTGGGTTCCACATGCATGTTTTAGCTGAAGAAAGAATACCTTAAACCTGGAGAGTTGAGACCCGTGGAATGGGTACCATGTAATATGACTTCAAAGGGTCTTCATTTGCTCACCGAACATCTCCAATCCTATCACTGCTGCGTTTATGCCCCTGTACACATGCTTGATTCTCTTTTGGAGACATAGCAATCCATAGGTTTTAAGATACTTACTAGTCAGGTATATTCTTAGGCGTTTAATATGGGGTGTTGAGTCCATTTCGTTGAGCAAGGAGTAGCTCTTGTCTATTCCATATTTGACTTAAGGAAATTTATCTGTGCTCATTTCAATCTCTGGTTTTATGCAGCACCCCAACTCACCTTTCCCCTTAAGCAAGCATAAGTTGGTTTTCTAAATTTGAGACCCTGTTCTGTTTTGGAATTCAGTTCCTGTGTAGCCAGTTTACATTCCGTGTATTAGTGATATCTTATGATGTTTCTTTTTCTGTGTGACTTATTTCAGTTAGAATCATCGTACCTGAATCCACTCATTATGCCGTTATGGGCCTGACGACATAGATTTCATTGCTGATTGATACTGCATTGTACGTAAGTACCGCAACTTCTTTATCCATTTTTCACTTTCTGCGATATTGAAATTGTACGGTAAACGAGGTTGTTGTAAACAGAGGCGTCGCAAACTTTGGGGTGGCTGTGTCTTTTTGATTTTAATTTCCCTAAGCTATAGGACCATAAGTGGAAGTGCCCTAGGCTCTGTTGCTTTGTTTTTTAGATGTTTCTGGAAACACCATACATTTCTCCCGAGTGTCTGTTGGCAATTTACATCCAGCCCATCAGCATAACAAGGCTCCCAGTTCTCCATGGCCTGTCCTGCCTTTCGGGATTTTACACTTTTTTCAATTGGCCCCTTTGAGCAGGGGGAATTGAGACTTCATTGTAGTGCAGATTACCTTTGTAAGCCTGCTTGGTTGGCCAAAAAGTGCGTATGCGTTTTTTCCTGAATATATTCAGGAAAAAATGCATACGCCCTTTTTGGCCAAGTGCATCATTGTGGACGTTCTGCCTCTTTTCCTATGCTTGAAATGCAATTCCAGTCTACCTCCTGAAATCGGTTTCCTGCAATTCTGCCCCGCTCTCAAGTCCTCTTGGCAGCCTTACTTCAGTCTATTTTTGGACGATAGCTGTCATTTATAACTCTGCAGGTTTGTGAATTACAGTGCCCCTGAGCTCCTTTCTTCAACTCGCTTTCTTTTGAGCTGGCCGCAACACCGCAGGATGGCTTCAGGCCCTAATCTGGTTCCGGCACGGCACGCTGAGCCTTTGGTTAATTCCACTTCCTGGTGGGAAATGAGAGTTAAATTTGCCCGTCCAGACACCTCCAGCTAGTCTCTCATTGGTTCTCGCTATTCCTGTTCATCTTCCGCAGAAATTGCAAACTGGGCCAAACAGGAGGTTAAAGGGACTGACTCTCCAAGTCGGGAGAGTGTTAGTAAAGCGTCTGGAATGTTGCACCCGAGTACCAGGGTACGAAAACTGAGACATATTTGAACACATCTCCCGATCACATGTTGATCATACTCTAGGTTCCACATGCATATTTTAGCTGAAGGAAGAATACCTTAAACCTTGGTAGTTGAAACCCGTGGAATGGGTACCATGCAATCTGACTTCAAAGGGTCTTCATTTGCTCACCGAACCTCTCCAATCCTATCGCTGCTGCGTTTATGCTCCTGTACACATGCTTGATTCTCTTTCGGAGACATAGCAATCCATAGGTTTTAAGATACTTACTAGTCAGGTACATTCTTAGGCGTTTAATATGCGGTGTTGAGTCCATTTCGTTGAGCAAGGAGTAGCTCTTGTCTATTCCATATTTGGCTTAAGGAACTTTATCTGTGCTCATTTCAATCTCTGGTTTTATGCAGCACCCCAACTCACCTTTACCCTTAAGCAAGCATAAGTTGGTTTTCTAAATTTGAGACCCTGTTCTGTTCTGTAATTCAGTTCCTGTGTAGCCAAGTTTACATTCCGTGTATTACTGATATCTTATGATGTTTCTTTTTCTGTGTGACTTATTTCAGTTAGAATCATCATACCTGAATCCACTCATTGTGCTGCTAAGGGCCTGATGACATAGATTTCATTGCTGAGTGATATTGCTTTGTAAGTGTATACCACAACTTCTTTATCCATTTTTCACTTTCTGCAATGTTGAACTTGTACTGTAAACGAGGTTCTTGTAAACAGAGCCGTTCCAAACTTTGGGGTGGCTGTGTCTTTTTGATTTTAATTTCCCTAAGCTATAGGACCATAAGTTGAAGTGCCCTAGGTTCTGTTGCTTTGTTTTTTATATGTTTCAGGAAACACCATACACTTCTCCCGAGTGTCTGTTGGCAATTTACATCCCGCCCATCAGCATAACAAGGCTCCCAGTTCTCCATGGCCTGTCCTGCCTTTCTGGATTTTACACTTTTTCCAGATGGCCCTTTTGACCGGGGGGAAGTGAGACTTCATTGTAGTGCAGATTTCCTTTGCAACCTTGCTTGGTTGGCCAAAAAGGGCGTATGCGTTTTTTCCTGAATATATTCAGGAAAAAACGCATACGCCCTATTTGGCCAAGTGCATCATTGTGGACGTTCTGCCTCTTTTCCTATGCTTGAAATGCAATTCCAGTCTACCTCCTGAAATCGGTTTCCTGCAATTCTGCCCCGCTCTCAAGTCCTCTTGGCAGCCTTACTTCAGTCTATTTTTGGACGATAGCTGTCATTTATAACTCTGCAGGTTTGTGAATTACAGTGCCCCTGAGCTCCTTTCTTCAACTCGCTTTCTTTTGAGCTGGCCGCAACACCGCAGGATGGCTTCAGGCCCTAATCTGGTTCCGGCACGGCACGCTGAGCCTTTGGTTAATTCCGCTTCCTGGTGGGAAATGAGAGTTAAATTTGCCCGTCCAGACACCTCCAGCTAGTCTCTCATTGGTTCTCGCTATTCCTGTTCATCTTCCGCAGAAATTGCAAACTGGGCCAAACAGGAGGTTAAAGGGACTGACTCTCCAAGTCGGGAGAGTGTTAGTAAAGCATCTGGAATGTTGCACCCAAGTACCAGGGTACGAAAACTGAGACATATTTGAACACGTCTCCCGATCACATGGTTGATCATACTCTAGGTTCCACATGCATCTTTTAGCTGAAGGAAGAATACCTTAAACCTGGGTAGTTGAAACCCGTGGAATGGGTACCATGCAATATGACTTCAAAGGGTCTTCATTTGCTCACCGAACCTCTCCAATCCTATCGCTGCTGCATTTATGCCCCTGTACACATGCTTGATTCTCTTTCGGAGACATAGCAATCCATAGGTTTTAAGATACTTACTAGTCAGGTACATTCTTAGGCGTTTAATATGCGGTGTTGAGTCCATTTCGTTGAGCAAGGAGTAGCTCTTGTCTATTCCATATTTGGCTTAAGGAACTTTATCTGTGCTCATTTCAATCTCTGGTTTTATGCAGCACCCCAACTCACCTTTCCCCTTAAGCAAGCATAAGTTGGTTTTCTAAATTTGAGACCCTGTTCTGTTCTGTAATTCAGTTCCTGTGTAGCCAAGTTTACATTCCGTGTATTACTGATATCTTATGATGTTTCTTTTTCTGTGTGACTTATTTCAGTTAGAGTCATCATACCTGAATCCACTCATTGTGCTGCTAAGGGCCTGATGACATAGATTTCATTGCTGAGTGATATTGCTTTGTAAGTGAATACCACAAATTCTTTATCCATTTTTCACTTTCTGCAATGTTGAACTTGTACTGTAAACGAGGTTCTTGTAAACAGAGCCGTTCCAAACTTTGGGGTGGCTGTGTCTTTTTGATTTTAATTTCCCTAAGCTATAGGACCATAAGTGGAAGTGCCCTAGGCTCTGTTGCTTTGTTTTTTAGATGTTTCAGGAAACACCATACACTTCTCCTGAGTGTCGTTGGCAATTTACATCCCGCCCATCAGCATAACAAGGCTCCCAGTTCTCCATGGCCTGTCCTGCCTTTCTGGATTTTACACTTTTTTCAGATGGCCCTTTTGACCGGGGGGAAGTGAGACTTCATTGTAGTGCAGATTTCCTTTGCAAGTTTGCTTGGATGGCCAAAAAGTGCGTATGCGTTTTTTCCTGAATATATTCAGGAAAAAACGCATACGCACTTTTTGGCCAAGTGCATCATTGTGGACGTTCTGCCTCTTTTCCTATGCTTTCAATGCAATTCCAGTCTACCTCCTGAAATCGGTTTCCTGCAATTCTGCCCCGCTTTCAAGTCCTCCTGGCAGCCTTACTTCAGTCTATTTTTGGACGATAGCTGTCATTTATAACTCTGCAGGTTTGTGAATTACAGTGCCCCTGAGCTCCTTTCTTCAACTCGCTTTCTTGTGACCTGGCCGCAAAACCGAAGGATGGCTTCAGGCCCTAATCTGGTTCCGGCACGGCACGCTGAGCCTTTGGTTAATTCCTCTTCCTGGTGGGAAATGAGAGTTAAATTTGCCAGTCCAGACACCTCCAGCTAGTCTCTCATTGGTTCTCGCTATTCATGTTCATCTTCCGCAGAAATTGCAAACTGGGCCAAACAGGAGGTTAAAGGGACTGACTCTCCAAGTGGGGAGAGTGTTAGTAAAGCGTCTGGAATGTTGCACCCGAGTACCAGGGTATGAAAACTGAGACATATTTGAACACGTCTCCCGATCACATGGTTGATCATACTCTGGGGTCCACATGCATGTTTTAGCTGAAGGAAGAATACTTTAAAACTGGAGAGTTGAGACCCGTGGAATGGGTACCATGCAATATGAATTCAAAGGGTCTTCATTTGCTCACTGAACCTCTCCAATCCTATCACTGCTGTGTTTATGCCCCTGTACACACGCTTGATTCTCTTTTGGAGACATAGCAATCCATAGGTTTTTAGATACTTACTAGTCAGGTACATTCTTAGGCGTTTAATATGCGGTGTTGAGTCCATTTCGTTGAGCAAGGAGTAGCTCTTGTCTATTCCATATTTGGCTTAAGGAAGTTTATCTGTGCTCATTTCAATCTCTGGTTTTATGCAGCACCCCAACTCACCTTTCCCCTTAAGCAAGCATAAGTTGGTATTCTAAATTTGAGACCCTGTTCTGTTTTGGAATGCAGTTCCTGTGTAGCCAAGTTTACATTCCGTGTATTAGTGATATCTTATGATGTTTCTTTTTCTGTGTGACTTATTTCAGTTAGAATCATCGTACCTGAATCCACTCATTATGCTGCTACGGGCCTGATGACATAGATTTCATTGCTGAGTGATACTGCATTGTACGTAAGTACCACAAGTTCTTTATCCATTTTTCACTTTCTGTGATATTGAACTTGTACGGTAAACGAGGTTCTTGTAAACAGAGGCGTCCCAAACTTTGGGGTGGCTGTGTCTTTTTGATTTTAATTTCCCTAAGCTATAGGACCATAAGTGGAAGTGCCCTAGGCTCTGTTGCTTTGTTTTATAGATGTTTCAGGAAACACCATACACTTCTCCTGAGTGTCTGTTGGCAATTTACATCCCGCCGATCAGCATAACAAGGCTCCCAGTTCTCCATGGCCTGTCCTGCCTTTCTGGATTTTACACTTTTTTCAGATGGCCCTTTTGACCGGTGGGAAGTGAGACTTCATTGTAGTGCAGATTTCCTTTGCAAGCTTGCTTGGTTGGCCAAAAAGGGCGTATGCTTTTTTTCCTGAATATATTCAGGAAAAAACGCATACGCCCTTTTTGGCCAAGTGCATCATTGTGGACGTTCTGCCTCTTTTCCTATGCTTTCAATGCAATTCCAGTCTACCTCCTGAAATCGGTTTCCTGCAATTCTGCCCCGCTTTCAAGTCCTCTTGGCAGCCTTACTTCAGTCTATTTTTGGACGATAGCTGTCATTTATAACTCTGCAGGTTTGTGAATTACAGTGCCCCTGAGCTCCTTTCTTCAACTCGCTTTCTTTTGAGCTGGCCGCAACACCGCAGGATGGCTTGTCTCTCATTGGTTCTCCCTATTCCTGTACATCTTCCGCAGAAATTGCAAATGGGCCAAACAGGAAGTTAAAGGCACTGACTCTCCAAGTGGGGAGAGTGTTAGTAAAGCGTCTGGAATGTTGCTCCGAAGTACCAGGGGACGAAAACTGAGACATATTTGAACACGTCTCCCGATCACACGGTTGATCATACTCTAGGTTCCACATGCATATTTTAGCTGAAGGAAGAATACCTTAAACCTGGAGAGTTGAAACCCGTGGAATGGGTACCATGCAATATGACTTCAAAGGGTCTTCATTTGCTCACCGAACCTCTCCAATCCTATCACTGCTGCGTTTATGCTCCTGTACACATGCTTGATTCTCTTTTGGAGACATAGCAATCCATAGGTTTTAAGATACTTACTAGTCAGGTACATTCTTAGGCGTTTAATATGGGGTGTTGAGTCCATTTCGTTGAGCAAGGAGTAGCTCTTGTCTATTCCATATTTGACTTAAGGAAATTTATCTGTGCTCATTTCAATCTCTGGTTTTATGCAGCACCCCAACTCACCTTTCCCCTTAAGCAAGCATAAGTTGGTTTTCTAAATTTGAGACCCTGTTCTGTTTTGGAATTCAGTTCCTGTGTAGCCAGTTTACATTCCGTGTATTAGTGATATCTTATGATGTTTCTTTTTCTGTGTGACTTATTTCAGTTAGAATCATCATACCTGAATCCACTCATTGTGCTGCTAAGGGCCTGATGACATAGATTTCATTGCTGATTGATACTGCATTGTACGTAAGTACCGCAACTTCTTTATCCATTTTTCACTTTCTGCGATATTGAACTTGTACTGTAAACGAGGTTCTTGTAAACAGAGCCGTTCCAAACTTTGGGGTGGCTGTGTCTTTTTGATTTTAATTTCCCTAAGCTATAGGACCATAAGTGGAAGTGCCCTAGGTTCTGTTGCTTTGTTTTTTATATGTTTCAGGAAACACCATACACTTCTCCCGAGTGTCTGTTGGCAATTTACATCCCGCCCATCAGCATAACAAGGCTCCCAGTTCTCCATGGCCTGTCCTGCCTTTCTGGATTTTACACTTTTTCCAGATGGCCCTTTTGACCGGGGGGAAGTGAGACTTCATTGTAGTGCAGATTTCCTTTGCAACCTTGCTTGGTTGGCCAAAAAGGGCGTATGCGTTTTTTCCTGAATATATTCAGGAAAAAACGCATACGCCCTTTTTGGCCAAGTGCATCATTGTGGACGTTCTGCCTCTTTTCCTATGCTTTCAATGCAATTCCAGTCTACCTCCTGAAATCGGTTTCCTGCAATTCTGCCCCGCTTTCAAGTCCTCTTGGCAGCCTTACTTCAGTCTATTTTTGGACGATAGCTGTCATTTATAACTCTGCAGGTTTGTGAATTACAGTGCCCCTGAGCTCCTTTCTTCAACTCGCTTTCTTTTGAGCTGGCCGCAACACCGCAGGATGGCTTCAGGCCCTAATCTGGTTCTGGCACGGCACGCTGAGCCTTTGGTTAATTCTTCTTAATAGTGGGAAATGAGAGTTAAATTTGCCTGTCCAGACACCTCCAGCTAGCCTCTCATTGGTTCTCGCTATTCCTGTTCATCTTCCGCAGAAATTGCAAACTGGGCCAAACAGGAGGTTAAAGGGACTGACTCTCCAAGTCGGGAGAGTGTTAGTAAAGCGTCTGGAATGTTGCACCCGAGTACCAGGGTACGAAAATTGAGACATATTTGAACACGTCTCCCGTTCACATGGTTGATCATACTCTGGGTTCCACATGCATGTTTTAGCTGAAGGAAGAATACCTTAAACCTGGAGAGTTGAGACCCGTGGAATGGGTACCATGCAATATGAATTCAAAGGGTCTTCATTTGCTCACCGAACCTCTCCAATCCTATCACTGCTGCGTTTATGCCCCTGTACACATGCTTGATTCTCTTTTGGAGACATAGCAATCCATAGGTTTTAAGATACTTACTAGTCAGGTATATTCTTAGGCGTTTAATATGGGTTGTTGAGTCCATTTCGTTGAGCAAGGAGTAGCTCTTGTCTATTCCATATTTGACTTAAGGAACTTTATCTGTGCTCATTTCAATCTCTGGTTTTATGCAGCACCCCAACTCACCTTTCCCCTTAAGCAAGCATAAGTTGGTTTTCTAAATTTGAGACCCTGTTCTGTTTTGGAATTCAGTTCCTGTGTAGCCAGCTTACATTCCGTGTATTAGTGATATCTTATGATGTTTCTTTTTCTGTGTGACTTATTTCAGTTAGAATCATCGTACCTGAATCCACTCATTATGCCGCTACGGGCCTGATGACATAGATTTCATTGCTGATTGATACTGCATTGTACGTAAGTACCACAACTTCTTTATCCATTTTTCACTTTCTGCGATATTGAAATTGTACGGTAAACGAGGTTCTTGTAAACAGAGGCGTCGCAAACTTTGGGGTGGCTGTGTATTTTTGATTTTAATTTCCCTAAGCTATAGGACCATAAGTGGAAGTGCCCTAAGCTCTGTTGCTGTGTTTTTTAGATGTTTCTGGAAACACCATACATTTCTCCCGAGTGTCTGTTGGCAATTTACATCCCGCCCATCAGCATAACAAGGCTCCCAGTTCTCCATGGCCTGTCCTGCCTTTCTGGATTTTACACTTTTTTCAATTGGCCCCTTTGAGCAGGGGGAATTGAGACTTCATTGTAGTGCAGATTACCTTTGTAAGCCTGCTTGTTTGGCCAAAAAGGGCGTATGCGTTTTTTCCTGAATATATTCAGGAAAAAACGCATACGCCCTTTTTGGCCAAGTGCATCATTGTGGACGTTCTGCCTCTTTTCCTATGCTTGAAATGCAATTCCAGTCTACCTCCTGAAATCGGTTTCCTGCAATTCTGCCCCGCTCTCACGTCCTCTTGGCAGCCTTACTTCAGTCTATTTTTGGACGATAGCTGTCATTTATAACTCTGCAGGTTTGTGAATTACAGTGCCCCTGAGCTCCTTTCTTCAACTCGCTTTCTTGTGACCTGGCCGCAAAACCGCAGGATGGCTTCAGGCCCTAATCTGGTTCCGGCACGGCACGCTGAGCCTTTGGTTAATTCCTCTTCCTGGTGGGAAATGATAGTTAAATTTGCCAGTCCAGACACCTCCAGCTAGTCTCTCATTGGTTCTCGCTATTCCTGTTCATCTTCCGCAGAAATTGCAAACTGGGCCAAACAGGAGGTTAAAGGGACTGACTCTCCAAGTCGGGAGAGTGTTAGTAAAGCGTCTGGAATGTTGCACCCGAGTACCAGGGTACGAAAACTGAGACATATTTGAACACGTCTCCCGATCACATGGTTGATCATACTCTGGGTTCCACATGCATGTTTTAGCTGAAGGAAGAATACTTTAAAACTGGAGAGTTGAGACCCGTGGAATGGGTACCATGCAATATGACTTCAAAGGGTCTTCATTTGCTCACTGAACCTCTCCAATCCTATCACTGCTGCGTTTATGCCCCTGTACACATGCTTGATTCTCTTTCGGAGACATAGCAATCCCTAGGTTTTAAGATACTTACTAGTCAGGTACATTCTTAGGCGTTTAATATGCGGTGTTGAGTCCATTTCGTTGAGCAAGGAGTAGCTCTTGTCTATTCCATATTTGGCTTAAGGAACTTTATCTGTGCTCATTTCAATCTCTGGTTTTATGCAGCACCCCAACTCACCTTTACCCTTAAGCAAGCATAAGTTGGTTTTCTAAATTTGAGACCCTGTTCTGTTCTGTAATTCAGTTCCTGTGTAGCCAAGTTTACATTCCGTGTATTACTGATATCTTATGATGTTTCTTTTTCTGTGTGACTTATTTCAGTTAGAATCATCATACCTGAATCCACTCATTGTGCTGCTAAGGGCCTGATGACATAGATTTCATTGCTGAGTGATATTGCTTTGTAAGTGTATACCACAACTTCTTTATCCATTTTTCACTTTCTGCAATGTTGAACTTGTACTGTAAACGAGGTTCTTGTAAACAGAGCCGTTCCAAACTTTGGGGTGGCTGTGTCTTTTTGATTTTAATTTCCCTAAGCTATAGGACCATAAGTTGAAGTGCCCTAGGTTCTGTTGCTTTGTTTTTTATATGTTTCAGGAAACACCATACACTTCTCCCGAGTGTCTGTTGGCAATTTACATCCCGCCCATCAGCATAACAAGGCTCCCAGTTCTCCATGGCCTGTCCTGCCTTTCTGGATTTTACACTTTTTCCAGATGGCCCTTTTGACCGGGGGGAAGTGAGACTTCATTGTAGTGCAGATTTCCTTTGCAACCTTGCTTGGTTGGCCAAAAAGGGCGTATGCGTTTTTTCCTGAATATATTCAGGAAAAAACGCATACGCCCTTTTTGGCCAAGTGCATCATTGTGGACGTTCTGCCTCTTTTCCTATGCTTTCAATGCAATTCCAGTCTACCTCCTGAAATCGGTTTCCTGCAATTCTGCCCCGCTTTCAAGTCCTCTTGGCAGCCTTACTTCAGTCTATTTTTGGACGATAGCTGTCATTTATAACTCTGCAGGTTTGTGAATTACAGTGCCCCTGAGCTCCTTTCTTCAACTCGCTTTCTTTTGAGCTGGCCGCAACACCGCAGGATGGCTTCAGGCCCTAATCTGGTTCTGGCACGGCACGCTGAGCCTTTGGTTAATTCTTCTTAATAGTGGGAAATGAGAGTTAAATTTGCCTGTCCAGACACCTCCAGCTAGCCTCTCATTGGTTCTCGCTATTCCTGTTCATCTTCCGCAGAAATTGCAAACTGGGCCAAACAGGAGGTTAAAGGGACTGACTCTCCAAGTCGGGAGAGTGTTAGTAAAGCGTCTGGAATGTTGCACCCGAGTACCAGGGTACGAAAATTGAGACATATTTGAACACGTCTCCCGTTCACATGGTTGATCATACTCTGGGTTCCACATGCATGTTTTAGCTGAAGGAAGAATACCTTAAACCTGGAGAGTTGAGACCCGTGGAATGGGTACCATGCAATATGAATTCAAAGGGTCTTCATTTGCTCACCGAACCTCTCCAATCCTATCACTGCTGCGTTTATGCCCCTGTACACATGCTTGATTCTCTTTTGGAGACATAGCAATCCATAGGTTTTAAGATACTTACTAGTCAGGTATATTCTTAGGCGTTTAATATGGGTTGTTGAGTCCATTTCGTTGAGCAAGGAGTAGCTCTTGTCTATTCCATATTTGACTTAAGGAACTTTATCTGTGCTCATTTCAATCTCTGGTTTTATGCAGCACCCCAACTCACCTTTCCCCTTAAGCAAGCATAAGTTGGTTTTCTAAATTTGAGACCCTGTTCTGTTTTGGAATTCAGTTCCTGTGTAGCCAGCTTACATTCCGTGTATTAGTGATATCTTATGATGTTTCTTTTTCTGTGTGACTTATTTCAGTTAGAATCATCGTACCTGAATCCACTCATTATGCCGCTACGGGCCTGATGACATAGATTTCATTGCTGATTGATACTGCATTGTACGTAAGTACCACAACTTCTTTATCCATTTTTCACTTTCTGCGATATTGAAATTGTACGGTAAACGAGGTTCTTGTAAACAGAGGCGTCGCAAACTTTGGGGTGGCTGTGTATTTTTGATTTTAATTTCCCTAAGCTATAGGACCATAAGTGGAAGTGCCCTAAGCTCTGTTGCTGTGTTTTTTAGATGTTTCTGGAAACACCATACATTTCTCCCGAGTGTCTGTTGGCAATTTACATCCCGCCCATCAGCATAACAAGGCTCCCAGTTCTCCATGGCCTGTCCTGCCTTTCTGGATTTTACACTTTTTTCAATTGGCCCCTTTGAGCAGGGGGAATTGAGACTTCATTGTAGTGCAGATTACCTTTGTAAGCCTGCTTGTTTGGCCAAAAAGGGCGTATGCGTTTTTTCCTGAATATATTCAGGAAAAAACGCATACGCCCTTTTTGGCCAAGTGCATCATTGTGGACGTTCTGCCTCTTTTCCTATGCTTGAAATGCAATTCCAGTCTACCTCCTGAAATCGGTTTCCTGCAATTCTGCCCCGCTCTCAAGTCCTCTTGGCAGCCTTACTTCAGTCTATTTTTGGACGATAGCTGTCATTTATAACTCTGCAGGTTTGTGAATTACAGTGCCCCTGAGCTCCTTTCTTCAACTCGCTTTCTTGTGACCTGGCCGCAAAACCGCAGGATGGCTTCAGGCCCTAATCTGGTTCCGGCACGGCACGCTGAGCCTTTGGTTAATTCCTCTTCCTGGTGGGAAATGATAGTTAAATTTGCCAGTCCAGACACCTCCAGCTAGTCTCTCATTGGTTCTCGCTATTCCTGTTCATCTTCCGCAGAAATTGCAAACTGGGCCAAACAGGAGGTTAAAGGGACTGACTCTCCAAGTCGGGAGAGTGTTAGTAAAGCGTCTGGAATGTTGCACCCGAGTACCAGGGTACGAAAACTGAGACATATTTGAACACGTCTCCCGATCACATGGTTGATCATACTCTGGGTTCCACATGCATGTTTTAGCTGAAGGAAGAATACTTTAAAACTGGAGAGTTGAGACCCGTGGAATGGGTACCATGCAATATGACTTCAAAGGGTCTTCATTTGCTCACTGAACCTCTCCAATCCTATCACTGCTGCGTTTATGCCCCTGTACACATGCTTGATTCTCTTTCGGAGACATAGCAATCCCTAGGTTTTAAGATACTTACTAGTCAGGTACATTCTTAGGCGTTTAATATGCGGTGTTGAGTCCATTTCGTTGAGCAAGGAGTAGCTCTTGTCTATTCCATATTTGGCTTAAGGAACTTTATCTGTGCTCATTTCAATCTCTGGTTTTATGCAGCACCCCAACTCACCTTTACCCTTAAGCAAGCATAAGTTGGTTTTCTAAATTTGAGACCCTGTTCTGTTCTGTAATTCAGTTCCTGTGTAGCCAAGTTTACATTCCGTGTATTACTGATATCTTATGATGTTTCTTTTTCCGTGTGACTTTCTTCAGTTAGAATCATCATACCTGAATCCAGTCATTGTGCTGCTAAGGGCCTGATGACACAGATTTCATTGTTGAGTGATATTGCTTTGTAAGTAAATACCACAACTTCTTTATCCATTTTTCACTTTCTGCGATGTTGAACTTGTACTGTAAACGAGGTTCTTGTAAACAGAGCCGTTCCAAACTTTGGGGTGGCTGTGTCTTTTTGATTTTAATTTCCCTAAGCTATAGGACCATAAGTGGAAGTGCCCTAGGTTCTGTTGCTTTGTTTTTTAGATGTTTCAGGAAACACCATACACTTCTCCCGAGTGGTTGTTGGCAATTTACATCCCGCCCATCAGCATAACAAGGCTCCCAGTTCTCCATGGCCTGTCCTGCCTTTCTGGATTTTACACTTTTTTCAGATGGCCCTTTTGACCGGGGAGAAGTGAGACTTCATTGTAGTGCAGATTTCCTTTGCAAGCTTGCTTGGTTGGCCAAAAAGGGCGTATGCGTTTTTTCCTGAATATATTCAGGAAAAAACGCATACGCCCTTTTTGGCCAAGTGCATCATTGTGGACGTTCTGCCTCTTTTCCTATGCTTTCAATGCAATTCCAGTCTACCTCCTGAAATCGGTTTCCTGCAATTCTGCCCCGCTTTCAAGTCCTCTTGGCAGCCTTACTTCAGTCTATTTTTGGACGATAGCTGTCATTTATAACTCTGCAGGTTTGTGAATTACAGTGCCCCTGAGCTCCTTTCTTCAACTTGCTTTTTTGTGACCTGGCCGCAACACCGCAGGATGGCTTCAGGCCCTAATCTGGTTCCGGCGTGGCACGCTGAGCCTTTGGTTATTTCCTCTTCCTGGTGGGAAATGAGAGTTAAATTTGCCCGTCCAGACACCTCCAGCTAGTCTCTCATTGGTTCTCGCTATTCCTGTTCATCTTCCGCAGAAATTGCAAACTGGGCCAAACAGGAGGTTAAAGGCGCTGACTCTCCAAGTGGGGAGAGTGTTAGTAAAGCGTCTGGAATGTTGCACCCGAGTACCAGGGGAGGAAAACTGAGACATATTTGAACACGTCTCCCGTTCACATGGTTGATCATACTTGGGTTCCACATGCATGTTTTAGCTGAAGGAAGAATACCTTAAACCTGGAGAGTTGAGACCCGTGGAATGGGTACCATGCAATATGACTTCAAAGGGTCTTCATTTGCTCACCGAACCTCTCCAATCCTATCACTGCTGCGTTTATGCCCCTGTACACATGCTTGATTCTCTTTCGGAGACATAGCAATCCATAGGTTTTAAGATACTTACTAGTCAGGTACATTCTTAGGCGTTTAATATGCGGTGTTGAGTCCATTTCGTTGAGCAAGGAATAGCTCTTGTCTATTCCATATTTGACTTAAGGAACTTTATCTGTGCTCATTTCAATCTCTGGTTTTATGCAGCACCCCAACTCACCTTTACCCTTAAGCAAGCATAAGTTGTTTTTCTAAATTTGAGACCCTGTTCTGTTCTGTAATTCAGTTCCTGTGTAGCCAAGTTTCCATTCCGTGTATTACTGATATCTTATGATGTTTCTTTTTCTGTGTGACTTACTTCAGTTAGAATCATCATACCTGAATCCACTCATTGTGCTGCTAAGGGCCTGATGACACAGATTTCATTGCTGAGTGATATTGCTTTGTAAGTAAATACCACAACTTCTTTATCCATTTTTCACTTTCTGCGATGTTGAACTTGTACTGTAAACGAGGTTCTTGTAAACAGAGCCGTTCCAAACTTTGGGGTGGCTGTGTCTTTTTGATTTTAATTTCCCTAAGCTATAGGACCATAAGTGGAAGTGCCCTAGGTTCTGTTGCTTTGTTTTTTAGATGTTTCAGGAAACACCATACACTTCTCCCGAGTGGTTGTTGGCAATTTACATCCCGCCCATCAGCATAACAAGGCTCCCAGTTCTCCATGGCCTGTCCTGCCTTTCTGGATTTTACACTTTTTTCAGATGGCCCTTTTGACCGGGGGGAAGTGAGACTTCATTGTAGTGCAGATTTCCTTTGCAAGCTTGCTTGGTTGGCCAAAAAGGGCGTATGCTTTTTTTCCTGAATATATTCAGGAAAAAAAGCATACGCCCTTTTTGGCCAAGTGCATCATTGTGGACGTTCTGCCTCTTTTCCTATGCTTTCAATGCAATTCCAGTCTACCTCCTGAAATCGGTTTCCTGCAATTCTGCCCCGCTTTCAAGTCCTCTTGGCAGCCTTACTTCAGTCTATTTTTGGACGATAGCTGTCATTTATAACTCTGCAGGTTTGTGAATTACAGTGCCCCTGAGCTCCTTTCTTCAACTCGCTTTCTTTTGAGCTGGCCGCAACACCGCAGGATGGCTTCAGGCCCTAATCTGGTTCCGGTACGGCATGCTGAGCCTTTGGTTATTTCCTCTTCCTGGTGGGAAATGAGAGTTAAATTTGCCCGTCCAGACACCTCCAGCTAGCCTCTCATTGGTTCTCGCTATTCCTGTTCATCTTCCGCAGAAATTGCAAACTGGGCCAAACAGGAGGTTAAAGGCGCTGACTCTCCAAGTGGGGAGAGTGTTAGTCAAGCGTCTGGAATGTTGCACCCGAGTACCAGGGGAGGAAAACTGAGACATATTTGAACACGTCTCCCGTTCACATGGTTGATCATACTCTAGGTTCCACATGCATGTTTTAGCTGAAGGAAGAATACCTTAAACCTGGAGAGTTAAGACCCGTGTAATGGGTACCATGCAATATGACTTCAAAGGGTCTTCATTTGCTCACCGAACCTCTCCAATCCTATCACTGCTGCGTTTATGCCCCTGTACACATGCTTGATTCTCTTTCGGAGACATAGCAATCCATAGGTTTTAAGATACTTACTAGTCAGGTACATTCTTAGACGTTTAATATGCGGTGTTGAGTCCATTTCGTTGAGCAAGGAGTAGCTCTTGTCTATTCCATATTTGACTTAAGGAACTTTATCTGTGCTCATTTCAATCTCTGGTTTTATGCAGCACCCCAACTCACCTTTCCCCTTAAGCAAGCATAAGTTGGTTTTCTAAATTTGAGACCCTGTTCTGTTCTGTAATTCAGTTCCTGTGTAGCCAAGTTTACATTCCGTGTATTACTGATATCTTATGATGTTTCTTTTTCTGTGTGACTTACTTCAGTTAGAATCATCATACCTGAATCCACTCATTGTGATGCTAAGGGCCTGATGACATAGATTTAATTGCTGAGTGATATTGCTTTGTAAGTAAATACCACAACTTCTTTATCCATTTTTCACTTTCTGCGATGTTGAACTTGTACTGTAAACGAGGTTCTTGTAAACAGAGGCGTCCCAAACTTTGAGGTGGCTGTGTCTTTTTGATTTTAATTTCCCTAAGCTATAGGACCATAAGTGGAAGTGCCCTAGGCTCTGTTGCATTGTTTTTTAGATGTTTCAGGAAACACCATACACTTCTCCCAAGTGTCTGTTGGCAATTTACATCCCGCCCATCAGCATAACAAGGCTCCCAGTTCTCCATGGCCTGTCCTGCCTTTCTGTATTTTACACTTTTTTCAGATGGCCCTTTTAACCGGGGGGAAGTGAGACTTCATTGTAGTGCAGATTTCCTTTGCAAGCTTGCTTGGTTGGCCAAAAAGGGCGTATGCGTTTTTTCCTGAATATATTCAGGAAAAAACGCATACGCCCTTTTTGGCCAAGTGCATCATTGTGGACGTTCTGCCTCTTTTCCTATGCTTTCAATGCAATTCCAGTCTACCTCCTGAAATCGGTTTCCTGCAATTCTGCCCCGCTTTCAAGTCCTCTTGGCAGTCTTACTTCAGTCTATTTTTGGACGATAGCTGTCATTTATAACTCTGCAGGTTTGTGAATTACAGTGCCCCTGAGCTCCTTTCTTCAACTCGCTTTCTTGTGACCTGGCCGCAACACCGCAGGATGGCTTCAGGCCCTAATCTGGTTCCGGTACGGCATGCTGAGCCTTTGGTTATTTCCTCTTCCTGGTGGGAAATGAGAGTTAAATTTGCCCGTCCAGACACCTCCAGCTAGCCTCTCATTGGTTCTCGCTATTCCTGTTCATCTTCCGCAGAAATTGCAAACTGGGCCAAACAGGAGGTTAAAGGCGCTGACTCTCCAAGTGGGGAGAGTGTTAGTAAAGCGTCTGGAATGTTGCACCCGAGTACCAGGGGAGGAAAACTGAGACATATTTGAACACGTCTCCCGTTCACATGGTTGATCATACTTGGGTTCCACATGCATGTTTTAGCTGAAGGAAGAATACCTTAAACCTGGAGAGTTGAGACCCGTGGAATGGGTACCATGCAATATGACTTCAAAGGGTCTTCATTTGCTCACCGAACCTCTCCAATCCTATCACTGCTGCGTTTATGCCCCTGTACACATGCTTGATTCTCTTTCGGAGACATAGCAATCCATAGGTTTTAAGATACTTACTAGTCAGGTACATTCTTAGGCGTTTAATATGCGGTGTTGAGTCCATTTCGTTGAGCAAGGAGTAGCTCTTGTCTATTCCATATTTGACTTAAGGAACTTTATCTGTGCTCATTTCAATCTCTGGTTTTATGCAGCACCCCAACTCACCTTTACCCTTAAGCAAGCATAAGTTGGTTTTCTAAATTTGAGACCCTGTTCTGTTCTGTAATTCAGTTCCTGTGTAGCCAAGTTTCCATTCCGTGTATTACTGATATCTTATGATGTTTCTTTTTCTGTGTGACTTACTTCAGTTAGAATCATCATACCTGAATCCACTCATTGTGCTGCTAAGGGCCTGATGACACAGATTTCATTGCTGAGTGATATTGCTTTGTAAGTAAATACCACAACTTCTTTATCCATTTTTCACTTTCTGCGATGTTGAACTTGTACTGTAAACGAGGTTCTTGTAAACAGAGCCGTTCCAAACTTTGGGGTGACTGTGTCTTTTTGATTTTAATTTCCCTAAGCTATAGGACCATAAGTGGAAGTGCCCTAGGTTCTGTTGCTTTGTTTTTTAGATGTTTCAGGATACACCATACACTTCTCCCGAGTGGTTGTTGGCAATTTACATCCCGCCCATCAGCATAACAAGGCTCCCAGTTCTCCATGGCCTGTCCTGCCTTTCTGGATTTTACACTTTTTTCAGATGGCCCTTTTGACCGGGGGGAAGTGAGACTTCATTGTAGTGCAGATTTCCTTTGCAAGCTTGCTTGGTTGGCCAAAAAGGGCGTATGCGTTTTCTCCTGAATATATTCAGGAAAAAACGCATACGCCCTTTTTGGCCAAGTGCATCATTGTGGACGTTCTGCCTCTTTTCCTATGCTTTCAATGCAATTCCAGTCTACCTCCTGAAATCGGTTTCCTGCAATTCTGCCCCGCTTTCAAGTCCTCTTGGCAGCCTTACTTCAGTCTATTTTTGGACGATAGCTGTCATTTATAACTCTGCAGGTTTGTGAATTACAGTGCCCCTGAGCTCCTTTCTTCAACTTGCTTTCTTGTGACCTGGCCGCAACACCGCAGGATGGCTTCAGGCCCTAATCTGGTTCCGGCCCGGCATGCTGAGCCTTTGGTTAATTCCTCTTCCTGGTGGGAAATGAGAGTTAAATTTGCCCGTCCAGAAACCTCCAGCTAGTCTCTCATTGGTTCTCGCTATTCCTGTTCATCTTCCGCAGAAATTGCAAACTGGGCCAAACAGGAGGTTAAAGGCGCTGACTCTCCAAGTGGGGAGAGTCTTAGTAAAGCGTCTGGAATGTTGCACCCGAGTACCAGGGGAGGAAAACTGAGACATATTTGAACACGTCTCCCGTTCACATGGTTGATCATACTTGGGTTCCACATGCATGTTTTAGCTGAAGGAAGAATACCTTAAACCTGGAGAGTTAAGACCCGTGGAATGGGTACCATGCAATATGACTTCAAAGGGTCTTCATTTGCTCACCGAACCTCTCCAATCCTATCACTGCTGCGTTTATGCCCCTGTACACATGCTTGATTCTCTTTCGGAGACATAGCAATCCATAGGTTTTAAGATACTTACTAGTCAGGTACATTCTTAGGCGTTTAATATGCGGTGTTGAGTCCATTTCGTTGAGCAAGGAGTAGCTCTTGTCTATTCCATATTTGACTTAAGGAACTTTATCTGTGCTCATTTCAATCTCTGGTTTTATGCAGCACCCCAACTCACCTTTCCCCTTAAGCAAGCATAAGTTGGTTTTCTAAATTTGAGACCCTGTTCTGTTCTGTAATTCAGTTCCTGTGTAGCCAAGTTTACATTCCGTGTATTACTGATATCTTATGATGTTTCTTTTTCTGTGTGACTTACTTCAGTTATAATCATCATACCTGAATCCACTCATTGTGCTGCTAAGGGCCTGATGACACAGATTTCATTGCTGAGTGATATTGCTTTGTAAGTGAATACCACAACTTCTTTATCCATTTTTCAATTTCTGCGATGTTGAACTTGTACTGTAAACGAGGTTCTTGTAAACAGAGGCGTCCCAAACTTTGGGGTGGCTGTGTCTTTTTGATTTTAATTTCCCTAAGCTATAGGACCATAAGTGGCAGTGCCCTAGGCTCTGTTGCTTTGTTTTTTAGATGTTTCAGGAAACACCATACAGTTCTCCCAAGTGTCTGTTGGCAATTTACATCCCGCCCATCAGCATAACAAGGCTCCCAGTTCTCCATGGCCTGTCCTGCCTTTCTGGATTTTACACTTTTTTCAGATGGCCCTTTTGACCGGGGGGAAGTGAGACTTCATTGTAGTGCAGATTTCCTTTGCAAGCTTGCTTGGTTGGCCAAAAAGGGCGTATGCGTTTTTTCCTGAATATATTCAGGAAAAAACGCATACGCCCTTTTTGGCCAAGTGCATCATTGTGGACGTTCTGCCTCTTTTCCTATGCTTTCAATGCAATTCCAGTCTACCTCCTGAAATCGGTTTCCTGCAATTCTGCCCCGCTTTCAAGTCCTCTTGGCAGCCTTACTTCAGTCTATTTTTGGACGATAGCTGTCATTTATAACTCTGCACGTTTGTGAATTACAGTGCCCCTGAGCTCCTTTCTTCAACTCGCTTTCTTTTGAGCTGGCCGCAACACCGCAGGATGGCTTCAGGCCCTAATCTGGTTCCGGTACGGCACGCTGAGCCTTTGGTTATTTCCTCTTCCTCGTGGGAAATGAGAGTTAAATTTGCCCGTCCAGACACCTCCAGCTAGCCTCTCATTGGTTCTCGCTATTCCTGTTCATCTTCCGCAGAAATTGCAAACTGGGCCAAACAGGAGGTTAAAGGCGCTGACTCTCCAAGTGGGGAGAGTGTTAGTAAAGCGTCTGGAATGTTGCACCCGAGTACCAGGGGAGGAAAACTGAGACATATTTGAACACGTCTCCCGTTCACATGGTTGATCATACTTGGGTTCCACATGCATGTTTTAGCTGAAGGAAGAATACCTTAAACCTGGAGAGTTGAGACCCGTGGAATGGGTACCATGCAATATGACTTCAAAGGGTCTTCATTTGCTCACCGAACCTCTCCAATCCTATCACTGCTGCGTTTATGCCCCTGTACACATGCTTGATTCTCTTTCGGAGACACAGCAATCCATAGGTTTTACGATACTTACTAGTCAGGTACATTCTTAGGCGTTTAATATGCGGTGTTGAGTCCATTTCGTTGAGCAAGGAGTAGCTCTTGTCTATTCCATATTTGACTTAAGGAACTTTATCTGTGCTCATTTCAATCTCTGGTTTTATGCAGCACCCCAACTCACCTTTACTCTTAAGCAAGCATAAGTTGTTTTTCTAAATATGAGACCCTGTTCTGTTCTGTAATTCAGTTCCTGTGTAGCCAAGTTTACATTCCATGTATTACTGATATCTTATTATGTTTCTTTTTCTGTGTGACTTACTTCAGTTAGAATCATCATACCTGAATCCACTCATTGTGCTGCTAAGGGCCTGATGACACAGATTTCATTGCTGAGTGATACTGCATTGTACGTAAGTACCACAAGTTCTTTATCCATTTTTCACTTTCTGCGATGTTGAACTTGTACGGTAAACGAGGTTCTTGTAAACAGAGGCGTCCCAAACTTTGGGGTGGCTGTGTCTTTTTGATTTTAATATCCCTAAGCTATAGGACCATAAGTGGCAGTGCCCTAGGCTCTGTTGCTTTGCTTTTTCGATGTTTCAGGAAACACCATACACTTCTCCCTAGTGTCTGTTGGCAATTTACATCCCGCCCATCAGCATAACAAGGCTCCCAGTTCTCCACGGCCTGTCCTGCCTTTCTGGATTTTACACTTTTTTCAGATGGCCCTTTTGACCGGGGGGAAGTGAGACTTCATTGTAGTGCAGATTTCCTTTGCAAGCTTGCTTGGTTGGCCAAAAAGGGCGTATGCGTTTTTTCCTGAATATATTCAGGAAAAAACGCATACGCCCTTTTTGGCCAAGTGCATCATTGTGGACGTTCTGCCTCTTTTCCTATGCTTTCAATGCAATTCCAGTCTACCTCCTGAAATCGGTTTCCTGCAATTCTGCCCCGCTTTCAAGTCCTCTTGGCAGCCTTACTTCAGTCTATTTTTGGACGATAGCTGTCATTTATAACTCTGCAGGTTTGTGAATTACAGTGCCCCTGAGCTCCTTTCTTCAACTCGCTTTCTTGTGACCTGGCCGCAAAACCGAAGGATGGCTTCAGGCCCTAATCTGGTTCCGGCACGGCACGCTGAGCCTTTGGTTAATTCCTCTTCCTGGTGGGAAATGAGAGTTAAATTTGCCAGTCCAGACACCTCCAGCTAGTCTCTCATTGGTTCTCGCTATTCATGTTCATCTTCCGCAGAAATTGCAAACTGGGCCAAACAGGAGGTTAAAGGGACTGACTCTCCAAGTGGGGAGAGTGTTAGTAAAGCGTCTGGAATGTTGCACCCGAGTACCAGGGTATGAAAACTGAGACATATTTGAACACGTCTCCCGATCACATGGTTGATCATACTCTGGGGTCCACATGCATGTTTTAGCTGAAGGAAGAATACTTTAAAACTGGAGAGTTGAGACCCGTGGAATGGGTACCATGCAATATGAATTCAAAGGGTCTTCATTTGCTCACTGAACCTCTCCAATCCTATCACTGCTGTGTTTATGCCCCTGTACACACGCTTGATTCTCTTTTGGAGACATAGCAATCCATAGGTTTTTAGATACTTACTAGTCAGGTACATTCTTAGGCGTTTAATATGCGGTGTTGAGTCCATTTCGTTGAGCAAGGAGTAGCTCTTGTCTATTCCATATTTGGCTTAAGGAAGTTTATCTGTGCTCATTTCAATCTCTGGTTTTATGCAGCACCCCAACTCACCTTTCCCCTTAAGCAAGCATAAGTTGGTATTCTAAATTTGAGACCCTGTTCTGTTTTGGAATGCAGTTCCTGTGTAGCCAAGTTTACATTCCGTGTATTAGTGATATCTTATGATGTTTCTTTTTCTGTGTGACTTATTTCAGTTAGAATCATCGTACCTGAATCCACTCATTATGCTGCTACGGGCCTGATGACATAGATTTCATTGCTGAGTGATACTGCATTGTACGTAAGTACCACAAGTTCTTTATCCATTTTTCACTTTCTGTGATATTGAACTTGTACGGTAAACGAGGTTCTTGTAAACAGAGGCGTCCCAAACTTTGGGGTGGCTGTGTCTTTTTGATTTTAATTTCCCTAAGCTATAGGACCATAAGTGGAAGTGCCCTAGGCTCTGTTGCTTTGTTTTATAGATGTTTCAGGAAACACCATACACTTCTCCTGAGTGTCTGTTGGCAATTTACATCCCGCCGATCAGCATAACAAGGCTCCCAGTTCTCCATGGCCTGTCCTGCCTTTCTGGATTTTACACTTTTTTCAGATGGCCCTTTTGACCGGTGGGAAGTGAGACTTCATTGTAGTGCAGATTTCCTTTGCAAGCTTGCTTGGTTGGCCAAAAAGGGCGTATGCTTTTTTTCCTGAATATATTCAGGAAAAAACGCATACGCCCTTTTTGGCCAAGTGCATCATTGTGGACGTTCTGCCTCTTTTCCTATGCTTTCAATGCAATTCCAGTCTACCTCCTGAAATCGGTTTCCTGCAATTCTGCCCCGCTTTCAAGTCCTCTTGGCAGCCTTACTTCAGTCTATTTTTGGACGATAGCTGTCATTTATAACTCTGCAGGTTTGTGAATTACAGTGCCCCTGAGCTCCTTTCTTCAACTCGCTTTCTTTTGAGCTGGCCGCAACACCGCAGGATGGCTTGTCTCTCATTGGTTCTCCCTATTCCTGTACATCTTCCGCAGAAATTGCAAATGGGCCAAACAGGAAGTTAAAGGCACTGACTCTCCAAGTGGGGAGAGTGTTAGTAAAGCGTCTGGAATGTTGCTCCGAAGTACCAGGGGACGAAAACTGAGACATATTTGAACACGTCTCCCGATCACACGGTTGATCATACTCTAGGTTCCACATGCATATTTTAGCTGAAGGAAGAATACCTTAAACCTGGAGAGTTGAAACCCGTGGAATGGGTACCATGCAATATGACTTCAAAGGGTCTTCATTTGCTCACCGAACCTCTCCAATCCTATCACTGCTGCGTTTATGCTCCTGTACACATGCTTGATTCTCTTTTGGAGACATAGCAATCCATAGGTTTTAAGATACTTACTAGTCAGGTACATTCTTAGGCGTTTAATATGGGGTGTTGAGTCCATTTCGTTGAGCAAGGAGTAGCTCTTGTCTATTCCATATTTGACTTAAGGAAATTTATCTGTGCTCATTTCAATCTCTGGTTTTATGCAGCACCCCAACTCACCTTTCCCCTTAAGCAAGCATAAGTTGGTTTTCTAAATTTGAGACCCTGTTCTGTTTTGGAATTCAGTTCCTGTGTAGCCAGTTTACATTCCGTGTATTAGTGATATCTTATGATGTTTCTTTTTCTGTGTGACTTATTTCAGTTAGAATCATCATACCTGAATCCACTCATTGTGCTGCTAAGGGCCTGATGACATAGATTTCATTGCTGATTGATACTGCATTGTACGTAAGTACCGCAACTTCTTTATCCATTTTTCACTTTCTGCGATATTGAACTTGTACTGTAAACGAGGTTCTTGTAAACAGAGCCGTTCCAAACTTTGGGGTGGCTGTGTCTTTTTGATTTTAATTTCCCTAAGCTATAGGACCATAAGTGGAAGTGCCCTAGGTTCTGTTGCTTTGTTTTTTATATGTTTCAGGAAACACCATACACTTCTCCCGAGTGTCTGTTGGCAATTTACATCCCGCCCATCAGCATAACAAGGCTCCCAGTTCTCCATGGCCTGTCCTGCCTTTCTGGATTTTACACTTTTTCCAGATGGCCCTTTTGACCGGGGGGAAGTGAGACTTCATTGTAGTGCAGATTTCCTTTGCAACCTTGCTTGGTTGGCCAAAAAGGGCGTATGCGTTTTTTCCTGAATATATTCAGGAAAAAACGCATACGCCCTTTTTGGCCAAGTGCATCATTGTGGACGTTCTGCCTCTTTTCCTATGCTTTCAATGCAATTCCAGTCTACCTCCTGAAATCGGTTTCCTGCAATTCTGCCCCGCTTTCAAGTCCTCTTGGCAGCCTTACTTCAGTCTATTTTTGGACGATAGCTGTCATTTATAACTCTGCAGGTTTGTGAATTACAGTGCCCCTGAGCTCCTTTCTTCAACTCGCTTTCTTTTGAGCTGGCCGCAACACCGCAGGATGGCTTCAGGCCCTAATCTGGTTCTGGCACGGCACGCTGAGCCTTTGGTTAATTCTTCTTAATAGTGGGAAATGAGAGTTAAATTTGCCTGTCCAGACACCTCCAGCTAGCCTCTCATTGGTTCTCGCTATTCCTGTTCATCTTCCGCAGAAATTGCAAACTGGGCCAAACAGGAGGTTAAAGGGACTGACTCTCCAAGTCGGGAGAGTGTTAGTAAAGCGTCTGGAATGTTGCACCCGAGTACCAGGGTACGAAAATTGAGACATATTTGAACACGTCTCCCGTTCACATGGTTGATCATACTCTGGGTTCCACATGCATGTTTTAGCTGAAGGAAGAATACCTTAAACCTGGAGAGTTGAGACCCGTGGAATGGGTACCATGCAATATGAATTCAAAGGGTCTTCATTTGCTCACCGAACCTCTCCAATCCTATCACTGCTGCGTTTATGCCCCTGTACACATGCTTGATTCTCTTTTGGAGACATAGCAATCCATAGGTTTTAAGATACTTACTAGTCAGGTATATTCTTAGGCGTTTAATATGGGTTGTTGAGTCCATTTCGTTGAGCAAGGAGTAGCTCTTGTCTATTCCATATTTGACTTAAGGAACTTTATCTGTGCTCATTTCAATCTCTGGTTTTATGCAGCACCCCAACTCACCTTTCCCCTTAAGCAAGCATAAGTTGGTTTTCTAAATTTGAGACCCTGTTCTGTTTTGGAATTCAGTTCCTGTGTAGCCAGCTTACATTCCGTGTATTAGTGATATCTTATGATGTTTCTTTTTCTGTGTGACTTATTTCAGTTAGAATCATCGTACCTGAATCCACTCATTATGCCGCTACGGGCCTGATGACATAGATTTCATTGCTGATTGATACTGCATTGTACGTAAGTACCACAACTTCTTTATCCATTTTTCACTTTCTGCGATATTGAAATTGTACGGTAAACGAGGTTCTTGTAAACAGAGGCGTCGCAAACTTTGGGGTGGCTGTGTATTTTTGATTTTAATTTCCCTAAGCTATAGGACCATAAGTGGAAGTGCCCTAAGCTCTGTTGCTGTGTTTTTTAGATGTTTCTGGAAACACCATACATTTCTCCCGAGTGTCTGTTGGCAATTTACATCCCGCCCATCAGCATAACAAGGCTCCCAGTTCTCCATGGCCTGTCCTGCCTTTCTGGATTTTACACTTTTTTCAATTGGCCCCTTTGAGCAGGGGGAATTGAGACTTCATTGTAGTGCAGATTACCTTTGTAAGCCTGCTTGTTTGGCCAAAAAGGGCGTATGCGTTTTTTCCTGAATATATTCAGGAAAAAACGCATACGCCCTTTTTGGCCAAGTGCATCATTGTGGACGTTCTGCCTCTTTTCCTATGCTTGAAATGCAATTCCAGTCTACCTCCTGAAATCGGTTTCCTGCAATTCTGCCCCGCTCTCAAGTCCTCTTGGCAGCCTTACTTCAGTCTATTTTTGGACGATAGCTGTCATTTATAACTCTGCAGGTTTGTGAATTACAGTGCCCCTGAGCTCCTTTCTTCAACTCGCTTTCTTGTGACCTGGCCGCAAAACCGCAGGATGGCTTCAGGCCCTAATCTGGTTCCGGCACGGCACGCTGAGCCTTTGGTTAATTCCTCTTCCTGGTGGGAAATGATAGTTAAATTTGCCAGTCCAGACACCTCCAGCTAGTCTCTCATTGGTTCTCGCTATTCCTGTTCATCTTCCGCAGAAATTGCAAACTGGGCCAAACAGGAGGTTAAAGGGACTGACTCTCCAAGTCGGGAGAGTGTTAGTAAAGCGTCTGGAATGTTGCACCCGAGTACCAGGGTACGAAAACTGAGACATATTTGAACACGTCTCCCGATCACATGGTTGATCATACTCTGGGTTCCACATGCATGTTTTAGCTGAAGGAAGAATACTTTAAAACTGGAGAGTTGAGACCCGTGGAATGGGTACCATGCAATATGACTTCAAAGGGTCTTCATTTGCTCACTGAACCTCTCCAATCCTATCACTGCTGCGTTTATGCCCCTGTACACATGCTTGATTCTCTTTCGGAGACATAGCAATCCCTAGGTTTTAAGATACTTACTAGTCAGGTACATTCTTAGGCGTTTAATATGCGGTGTTGAGTCCATTTCGTTGAGCAAGGAGTAGCTCTTGTCTATTCCATATTTGGCTTAAGGAACTTTATCTGTGCTCATTTCAATCTCTGGTTTTATGCAGCACCCCAACTCACCTTTACCCTTAAGCAAGCATAAGTTGGTTTTCTAAATTTGAGACCCTGTTCTGTTCTGTAATTCAGTTCCTGTGTAGCCAAGTTTACATTCCGTGTATTACTGATATCTTATGATGTTTCTTTTTCTGTGTGACTTATTTCAGTTAGAATCATCATACCTGAATCCACTCATTGTGCTGCTAAGGGCCTGATGACATAGATTTCATTGCTGAGTGATATTGCTTTGTAAGTGTATACCACAACTTCTTTATCCATTTTTCACTTTCTGCAATGTTGAACTTGTACTGTAAACGAGGTTCTTGTAAACAGAGCCGTTCCAAACTTTGGGGTGGCTGTGTCTTTTTGATTTTAATTTCCCTAAGCTATAGGACCATAAGTTGAAGTGCCCTAGGTTCTGTTGCTTTGTTTTTTATATGTTTCAGGAAACACCATACACTTCTCCCGAGTGTCTGTTGGCAATTTACATCCCGCCCATCAGCATAACAAGGCTCCCAGTTCTCCATGGCCTGTCCTGCCTTTCTGGATTTTACACTTTTTCCAGATGGCCCTTTTGACCGGGGGGAAGTGAGACTTCATTGTAGTGCAGATTTCCTTTGCAAGCTTGCTTGGTTGGCCAAAAAGGGCGTATGCGTTTTTTCCTGAATATATTCAGGAAAAAACGCATACGCCCTTTTTGGCCAAGTGCATCATTGTGGACGTTCTGCCTCTTTTCCTATGCTTTCAATGCAATTCCAGTCTACCTCCTGAAATCGGTTTCCTGCAATTCTGCCCCGCTTTCAAGTCCTCTTGGCAGCCTTACTTCAGTCTATTTTTGGACGATAGCTGTCATTTATAACTCTGCAGGTTTGTGAATTACAGTGCCCCTGAGCTCCTTTCTTCAACTCGCTTTCTTTTGAGCTGGCCGCAACACCGCAGGATGGCTTCAGGCCCTAATCTGGTTCTGGCACGGCACGCTGAGCCTTTGGTTAATTCTTCTTAATAGTGGGAAATGAGAGTTAAATTTGCCTGTCCAGACACCTCCAGCTAGCCTCTCATTGGTTCTCGCTATTCCTGTTCATCTTCCGCAGAAATTGCAAACTGGGCCAAACAGGAGGTTAAAGGGACTGACTCTCCAAGTCGGGAGAGTGTTAGTAAAGCGTCTGGAATGTTGCACCCGAGTACCAGGGTACGAAAATTGAGACATATTTGAACACGTCTCCCGTTCACATGGTTGATCATACTCTGGGTTCCACATGCATGTTTTAGCTGAAGGAAGAATACCTTAAACCTGGAGAGTTGAGACCCGTGGAATGGGTACCATGCAATATGAATTCAAAGGGTCTTCATTTGCTCACCGAACCTCTCCAATCCTATCACTGCTGCGTTTATGCCCCTGTACACATGCTTGATTCTCTTTTGGAGACATAGCAATCCATAGGTTTTAAGATACTTACTAGTCAGGTATATTCTTAGGCGTTTAATATGGGTTGTTGAGTCCATTTCGTTGAGCAAGGAGTAGCTCTTGTCTATTCCATATTTGACTTAAGGAACTTTATCTGTGCTCATTTCAATCTCTGGTTTTATGCAGCACCCCAACTCACCTTTCCCCTTAAGCAAGCATAAGTTGGTTTTCTAAATTTGAGACCCTGTTCTGTTTTGGAATTCAGTTCCTGTGTAGCCAGCTTACATTCCGTGTATTAGTGATATCTTATGATGTTTCTTTTTCTGTGTGACTTATTTCAGTTAGAATCATCGTACCTGAATCCACTCATTATGCCGCTACGGGCCTGATGACATAGATTTCATTGCTGATTGATACTGCATTGTACGTAAGTACCACAACTTCTTTATCCATTTTTCACTTTCTGCGATATTGAAATTGTACGGTAAACGAGGTTCTTGTAAACAGAGGCGTCGCAAACTTTGGGGTGGCTGTGTATTTTTGATTTTAATTTCCCTAAGCTATAGGACCATAAGTGGAAGTGCCCTAAGCTCTGTTGCTGTGTTTTTTAGATGTTTCTGGAAACACCATACATTTCTCCCGAGTGTCTGTTGGCAATTTACATCCCGCCCATCAGCATAACAAGGCTCCCAGTTCTCCATGGCCTGTCCTGCCTTTCTGGATTTTACACTTTTTTCAATTGGCCCCTTTGAGCAGGGGGAATTGAGACTTCATTGTAGTGCAGATTACCTTTGTAAGCCTGCTTGTTTGGCCAAAAAGGGCGTATGCGTTTTTTCCTGAATATATTCAGGAAAAAACGCATACGCCCTTTTTGGCCAAGTGCATCATTGTGGACGTTCTGCCTCTTTTCCTATGCTTGAAATGCAATTCCAGTCTACCTCCTGAAATCGGTTTCCTGCAATTCTGCCCCGCTCTCAAGTCCTCTTGGCAGCCTTACTTCAGTCTATTTTTGGACGATAGCTGTCATTTATAACTCTGCAGGATTGTGAATTACAGTGCCCCTGAGCTCCTTTCTTCAACTCGCTTTCTTGTGACCTGGCCGCAAAACCGCAGGATGGCTTCAGGCCCTAATCTGGTTCCGGCACGGAACGCTGAGCCTTTGGTTAATTCCTCTTCCTGGTGGGAAATGATAGTTAAATTTGCCAGTCCAGACACCTCCAGCTAGTCTCTCATTGGTTCTCGCTATTCCTGTTCATCTTCCGCAGAAATTGCAAACTGGGCCAAACAGGAGGTTAAAGGGACTGACTCTCCAAGTCGGGAGAGTGTTAGTAAAGCGTCTGGAATGTTGCACCCGAGTACCAGGGTACGAAAACTGAGACATATTTGAACACGTCTCCCGATCACATGGTTGATCATACTCTGGGTTCCACATGCATGTTTTAGCTGAAGGAAGAATACTTTAAAACTGGAGAGTTGAGACCCGTGGAATGGGTACCATGCAATATGACTTCAAAGGGTCTTCATTTGCTCACTGAACCTCTCCAATCCTATCACTGCTGCGTTTATGCCCCTGTACACATGCTTGATTCTCTTTCGGAGACATAGCAATCCCTAGGTTTTAAGATACTTACTAGTCAGGTACATTCTTAGGCGTTTAATATGCGGTGTTGAGTCCATTTCGTTGAGCAAGGAGTAGCTCTTGTCTATTCCATATTTGGCTTAAGGAACTTTATCTGTGCTCATTTCAATCTCTGGTTTTATGCAGCACCCCAACTCACCTTTACCCTTAAGCAAGCATAAGTTGGTTTTCTAAATTTGACACCCTGTTCTGTTCTGTAATTCAGTTCCTGTGTAGCCAAGTTTACATTCCGTGTATTACTGATATCTTATGATGTTTCTTTTTCTGTGTGACTTATTTCAGTTAGAATCATCATACCTGAATCCACTCATTGTGCTGCTAAGGGCCTGATGACATAGATTTCATTGCTGAGTGATATTGCTTTGTAAGTGTATACCACAACTTCTTTATCCATTTTTCACTTTCTGCAATGTTGAACTTGTACTGTAAACGAGGTTCTTGTAAACAGAGCCGTTCCAAACTTTGGGGTGGCTGTGTCTTTTTGATTTTAATTTCCCTAAGCTATAGGACCATAAGTTGAAGTGCCCTAGGTTCTGTTGCTTTGTTTTTTATATGTTTCAGGAAACACCATACACTTCTCCCGAGTGTCTGTTGGCAATTTACATCCCGCCCATCAGCATAACAAGGCTCCCAGTTCTCCATGGCCTGTCCTGCCTTTCTGGATTTTACACTTTTTCCAGATGGCCCTTTTGACCGGGGGGAAGTGAGACTTCATTGTAGTGCAGATTTCCTTTGCAACCTTGCTTGGTTGGCCAAAAAGGGCGTATGCGTTTTTTCCTGAATATATTCAGGAAAAAACGCATACGCCCTTTTTGGCCAAGTGCATCATTGTGGACGTTCTGCCTCTTTTCCTATGCTTTCAATGCAATTCCAGTCTACCTCCTGAAATCGGTTTCCTGCAATTCTGCCCCGCTTTCAAGTCCTCTTGGCAGCCTTACTTCAGTCTATTTTTGGACGATAGCTGTCATTTATAACTCTGCAGGTTTGTGAATTACAGTGCCCCTGAGCTCCTTTCTTCAACTCGCTTTCTTTTGAGCTGGCCGCAACACCGCAGGATGGCTTCAGGCCCTAATCTGGTTCTGGCACGGCACGCTGAGCCTTTGGTTAATTCTTCTTAATAGTGGGAAATGAGAGTTAAATTTGCCTGTCCAGACACCTCCAGCTAGCCTCTCATTGGTTCTCGCTATTCCTGTTCATCTTCCGCAGAAATTGCAAACTGGGCCAAACAGGAGGTTAAAGGGACTGACTCTCCAAGTCGGGAGAGTGTTAGTAAAGCGTCTGGAATGTTGCACCCGAGTACCAGGGTACGAAAATTGAGACATATTTGAACACGTCTCCCGTTCACATGGTTGATCATACTCTGGGTTCCACATGCATGTTTTAGCTGAAGGAAGAATACCTTAAACCTGGAGAGTTGAGACCCGTGGAATGGGTACCATGCAATATGAATTCAAAGGGTCTTCATTTGCTCACCGAACCTCTCCAATCCTATCACTGCTGCGTTTATGCCCCTGTACACATGCTTGATTCTCTTTTGGAGACATAGCAATCCATAGGTTTTAAGATACTTACTAGTCAGGTATATTCTTAGGCGTTTAATATGGGTTGTTGAGTCCATTTCGTTGAGCAAGGAGTAGCTCTTGTCTATTCCATATTTGACTTAAGGAACTTTATCTGTGCTCATTTCAATCTCTGGTTTTATGCAGCACCCCAACTCACCTTTCCCCTTAAGCAAGCATAAGTTGGTTTTCTAAATTTGAGACCCTGTTCTGTTTTGGAATTCAGTTCCTGTGTAGCCAGCTTACATTCCGTGTATTAGTGATATCTTATGATGTTTCTTTTTCTGTGTGACTTATTTCAGTTAGAATCATCGTACCTGAATCCACTCATTATGCCGCTACGGGCCTGATGACATAGATTTCATTGCTGATTGATACTGCATTGTACGTAAGTACCACAACTTCTTTATCCATTTTTCACTTTCTGCGATATTGAAATTGTACGGTAAACGAGGTTCTTGTAAACAGAGGCGTCGCAAACTTTGGGGTGGCTGTGTATTTTTGATTTTAATTTCCCTAAGCTATAGGACCATAAGTGGAAGTGCCCTAAGCTCTGTTGCTGTGTTTTTTAGATGTTTCTGGAAACACCATACATTTCTCCCGAGTGTCTGTTGGCAATTTACATCCCGCCCATCAGCATAACAAGGCTCCCAGTTCTCCATGGCCTGTCCTGCCTTTCTGGATTTTACACTTTTTTCAATTGGCCCCTTTGAGCAGGGGGAATTGAGACTTCATTGTAGTGCAGATTACCTTTGTAAGCCTGCTTGTTTGGCCAAAAAGGGCGTATGCGTTTTTTCCTGAATATATTCAGGAAAAAACGCATACGCCCTTTTTGGCCAAGTGCATCATTGTGGACGTTCTGCCTCTTTTCCTATGCTTGAAATGCAATTCCAGTCTACCTCCTGAAATCGGTTTCCTGCAATTCTGCCCCGCTTTCAAGTCCTCTTGGCAGCCTTACTTCAGTCTATTTTTGGACGATAGCTGTCATTTATAACTCTGCAGGTTTGTGAATTACAGTGCCCCTGAGCTCCTTTCTTCAACTCGCTTTCTTGTGACCTGGCCGCAAAACCGCAGGATGGCTTCAGGCCCTAATCTGGTTCCGGCACGGCACGCTGAGCCTTTGGTTAATTCCTCTTCCTGGTGGGAAATGATAGTTAAATTTGCCTGTCCAGACACCTCCAGCTAGTCTCTCATTGGTTCTCGCTATTCCTGTTCATCTTCCGCAGAAATTGCAAACTGGGCCAAACAGGAGGTTAAAGGGACTGACTCTCCAAGTCGGGAGAGTGTTAGTAAAGCGTCTGGAATGTTGCACCCGAGTACCAGGGTACGAAAACTGAGACATATTTGAACACGTCTCCCGATCACATGGTTGATCATACTCTGGGTTCCACATGCATGTTTTAGCTGAAGGAAGAATACTTTAAAACTGGAGAGTTGAGACCCGTGGAATGGGTACCATGCAATATGACTTCAAAGGGTCTTCATTTGCTCACTGAACCTCTCCAATCCTATCACTGCTGCGTTTATGCCCCTGTACACATGCTTGATTCTCTTTCGGAGACATAGCAATCCCTAGGTTTTAAGATACTTACTAGTCAGGTACATTCTTAGGCGTTTAATATGCGGTGTTGAGTCCATTTCGTTGAGCAAGGAGTAGCTCTTGTCTATTCCATATTTGGCTTAAGGAACTTTATCTGTGCTCATTTCAATCTCTGGTTTTATGCAGCACCCCAACTCACCTTTCCCCTTAAGCAAGCATAAGTTGGTTTTCTAAATTTGACACCCTGTTCTGTTCTGTAATTCAGTTCCTGTGTAGACAAGTTTCCATTCCGTGTATTACTGATATCTTATGATGTTTCTTTTTCTGTGTGACTTATTTCAGTTAGAATCATCATACCTGAATCCACTCATTGTGCTGCTAAGGGCCTGATGACATAGATTTCATTGCTGAGTGATATTGCTTTGTAAGTGAATACCACAACTTCTTTATCCATTTTTCACTTTCTGCGATGTTGAACTTGTACTGTAAATGAGGTTCTTGTAAACAGAGCCTTTCCAAACTTTGGGTGGCTGTGTGTTTTTGATTCTAATTTCCCTAAGCTATAGGACCATAAGTGGAAGTGCCCTAGGTTCTGTTGCTTTGTTTTTTAGATGTTTCAGGAAACACCATACACTTCTCCCGAATGTCTGTTGGCAATTTACATCCCGCCCATCAGCATAACAAGGCTCCCAGTTCTCCATGGCCTGTCCTGCCTTTCTGGATTTTACACTTTTTTCAGATGGCCCTTTTGACCGGGGGGAAGTGAGACTTCATTGTAGTGCAGATTTCCTTTGCAAGCTTGCTTGGTTGGCCAAAAAGTGCGTATGCGTTTTTTCCTGAATATATTCAGGAAAAAACGCATACGCCCTTTTTGGCCAAGTGCATCATTGTGGCCGTTCTGCCTCTTTTCCTATGCTTTCAATGCAATTCCAGTCTACCTCCTGAAATCGGTTTCCTGCAATTCTGCCCCGCTTTCAAGTCCTCTTGGCAGCCTTACTTCAGTCTATTTTTGGACGATAGCTGTCATTTATAACTCTGCAGGTTTGTGAATTACAGTGCCCCTGAGCTCCTTTCTTCAACTCGCTTTCTTTTGAGCTGGCCGCAACACCGCAGGATGGCTTCAGGCACTAATCTGGTTCCGGCACGGCACGCTGAGCCTTTGGTTAATTCTTCTTACTAGTGGGAAATGAGAGTTAAATTTGCCCGTCCAGACACCTCCAGCTAGCCTCTCATTGGTTCTCGCTATTCCTGTTCATCTTCCGCAGAAATTGCAAAGTGGGCCAAACAGGAGGTTAAAGGGACTGACTCTCCAAGTGGGGAGAGTGTTAGTAAAGCGTCTGGAATGTTGCTCCCGAGTACCAGGGTACAAAAATTGAGACATATTTGAACACGTCTCCCGTTCACATGGTTGATCATACTCTGGGTTCCACATGCATGTTTTAGCTGAAGGAAGAATACCTTAAACCTGGAGAGTTGAGACCCGTGGAATGGGTACCATGCAATATGACTTCAAAGGGTCTTCATTTGCTCACCGAACCTCTCCAATCCTATCACTGCTGCGTTTATGCCCCTGTACACATGCTTGATTCTCTTTTGGAGACATAGCAATCCATAGGTTTTAAGATACTTACTAGTCAGGTATATTCTTAGGCGTTTAATATGGGGTGTTGAGTCCATTTCGTTGAGCAAGGAGTAGCTCTTGTCTATTCCATATTTGACTTAAGGAACTTTATCTGTGCTCATTTCAATCTCTGGTTTTATGCAGCACCCCAACTCACCTTTCCCCTTAAGCAAGCATAAGTTGGTTTTCTAAATTTGAGACCCTGTTCTGTTTTGGAATTCAGTTCCTGTGTAGCCAGCTTACATTCCGTGTATTAGTGATATCTTATGATGTTTCTTTTTCTGTGTGACTTATTTCAGTTAGAATCATCGTACCTGAATCCACTCATTATGCCGCTACGGGCCTGATGACATAGATTTCATTGCTGATTGATACTGCATTGTACGTAAGTACCACAACTTCTTTATCCATTTTTCACTTTCTGCGATATTGAAATTGTACGGTAAACGAGGTTCTTGTAAACAGAGGCGTCGCAAACTTTGGGGTGGCTGTGTCTTTTTGATTTTAATTTCCCTAAGCTATAGGACCATAAGTGGAAGTGCCCTAGGCTCTGTTGCTTTGTTTTTTAGATGTTTCTGGAAACACCATACATTTCTCCCGAGTGTCTGTTGGCAATTTACATCCCGCCCATCAGCATAACAAGGCTCCCAGTTCTCCATGGCCTGTCCTGCCTTTCTGGATTTTACACTTTTTTCAATTGGCCCCTTTGAGCAGGGGGAATTGAGACTTCATTGTAGTGCAGATTACCTTTGTAAGCCTGCTTGTTTGGCCAAAAAGGGCGTATGCGTTTTTTCCTGAATATATTCAGGAAAAAACGCATACGCCCTTTTTGGCCAAGTGCATCATTGTGGACGTTCTGCCTCTTTTCCTATGCTTTCAATGCAATTCCAGTCTACCTCCTGAAATCGGTTTCCTGCAATTCTGCCCCGCTTTCAAGTCCTCTTGGCAGCCTTACTTCAGTCTATTTTTGGACGATACCTGTCATTTATAACTCTGCAGGTTTGTGAATTACAGTGCCCCTGAGCTCCTTTCTTCAACTCGCTTTCTTTTGAGCTGGCCGCAACACCGCAGGATGGCTTCAGGCCCTAATCTGGTTCCGGCACGGCACGCTGAGCCTTTGGTTAATTCCGCTTCCTGGTGGGAAATGAGAGTTAAATTTGCCCGTCCAGACACCTCCAGCTAGTCTCTCATTGGTTCTCGCTATTCCTGTTCATCTTCCGCAGAAATTGCAAACTGGGCCAAACAGGAGGTTAAAGGGACTGACTCTCCAAGTCGGGAGAGTGTTAGTAAAGCGTCTGGAATGTTGCACCCGAGTACCAGGGTACGAAAACTGAGACATATTTGAACACGTCTCCCGATCACATGGTTGATCATACTCTAGGTTCCACATGCATATTTTAGCTGAAGGAATAATACCTTAAACCTGGGTAGTTGAAACCCGTGGAATAGGTACCATGCAATATGACTTCAAAGGGTCTTCATTTGCTCACCGAACCTCTCCAATCCTATCGCTGCTGCGTTTATGCCCCTGTACACATGCTTGATTCTCTTTCAGAGACATAGCAATCCATAGGTTTTAAGATACTTACTAGTCAGGTACATTCTTAGGCGTTTAATATGCGGTGTTGAGTCCATTTCGTTGAGCAAGGAGTAACTCTTGTCTATTCCATATTTGGCTTAAGGAACTTTATCTGTGCTCATTTCAATCTCTGGTTTATGCAGCACCCCAACTCACCTTTACCCTTAAGCAAGCATAAGTTGGTTTTCTAAATTTGAGACCCTGTTCTGTTCTGTAATTCCGTTCCTGTGTAGCCAAGTTTACATTCCGTGTATTACTGATATCTTATGATGTTTCTTTTTCTGTGTGACTTACTTCAGTTAGAATCATCATACCTGAATCCACTCATTGTGCTGCTAAGTGCCTGATGACACAGATTTCATTGCTGAGTGATATTGCTTTGTAAGTAAATACCACAACTTCTTTCCATTTTTCACTTTCTGCGATGTTGAACTTGTACTGTAAACGAGGTTCTTGTAAACAGAGCCGTTCCAAACTTTGGGGTGGCTGTGTCTTTTTGATTTTAATTTCCCTAAGCTATAGGCCCATAAGTGGAAGTGCCCTAGGTTCTGTTGCTTTGTTTTTTAGATGTTTCAGGAAACACCATACACTTCTCCCGAGTGGTTGTTGGCAATTTACATCCCGCCCATCAGCATAACAAGGCTCCCAGTTCTCCATGGCCTGTCCTGCCTTTCTGGATTTTACACTTTTTTCAGATGGCCCTTTTGACCGGGGGGAAGTGAGACTTCATTGTAGTGCAGATTTCCTTTGCAAGCTTGCTTGGTTGGCCAAAAAGGGCGTATGTGTTTTTTCCTGAATATATTCAGGAAAAAACGCATACGCCCTTTTTGGCCAAGTGCATCATTGTGGACGTTCTGCCTCTTTTCCTATGCTTTCAATGCAATTCCAGTCTACCTCCTGAAATCGGTTTCCTGCAATTCTGCCCCGCTTTCAAGTCCTCTTGGCAGCCTTACTTCAGTCTATTTTTGGACGATAGCTGTCATTTATAACTCTGCAGGTTTGTGAATTACAGTGCCCCTGAGCTCCTTTCTTCAACTCGCTTTCTTTTGAGCTGGCCGCAACACCGCAGGATGGCTTCAGGCCCTAATCTGGTTCTGGCACGGCACGCTGAGCCTTTGGTTAATTCTTCTTACTGGTGGGAAATGAGAGTTAAATTTGCCCGTCCAGACACCTCCAGCTAGCCTCTCATTGGTTCTCGCTATTCCTGTTCATCTTCCGCAGAAATTGCAAACTGGGCCAAACAGGAGGTTAAAGGGACTGACTCTCCAAGTCGGGAGAGTGTTAGTAAAGCGTCTGGAATGTTGCACCCGAGTACCAGGGTACGAAAATTGAGACATATTTGAACACGTCTCCCGTTCACATGGTTGATCATACTCTGGGTTCCACATGCATGTTTTAGCTGAAGGAAGAATACCTTAAAACTGGAGAGTTGAAACCCGTGGAATGGGTACCATGCAATATGACTTCAAAGGGTCTTCATTTGCTCACCGAACCTCTCCAATCCTATCACTGCTGCGTTTATGCCCCTGTACACATGCTTGATTCTCTTTTGGAGACATAGCAATCCATAGGTTTTACGATACTTACTAGTCAGGTACATTCTTAGGCGTTTAATATGCGGTGTTGAGTCCATTTCGTTGAGCAAGGAGTAGCTCTTGTCTATTCCATATTTGACTTAAGGAACTTTATCTGTGCTCATTTCAATCTCTGGTTTTATGCAGCACCCCAACTCACCTTTACCCTTAAGCAAGCATAAGTTGGTATTCTAAATTTGAGACCCTGTTCTGTTTTGGAATGCAGTTCCTGTGTAGCCAAGTTTACATTCCGTGTATTAGTGATATCTTATGATGTTTCTTTTTCTGTGTGACTTATTTCAGTTAGAATCATCGTACCTGAATCCACTCATTATGCTGCTACGGGCCTGATGACATAGATTTCATTGCTGAGTGATACTGCATTGTACGTAAGTACCACAAGTTCTTTATCCATTTTTCACTTTCTGTGATATTGAACTTGTACGGTAAACGAGGTTCTTGTAAACAGAGGCGTCCCAAACTTTGGGGTGGCTGTGTCTTTTTGATTTTAATTTCCCTAAGCTATAGGACCATAAGTGGAAGTGCCCTAGGCTCTGTTGCTTTGTTTTTTAGATGTTTCAGGAAACACCATACACTTCTCCTGAGTGTCTGTTGGCAATTTACATCCCGCCGATCAGCATAATAAGGCTCCCAGTTCTCCATGGCCTGTCCTGCCTTTCTGGATTTTACACTTTTTTCAGATGGCCCTTTTGACCGGGGAGAAGTGAGACTTCATTGTAGTGCAGATTTCCTTTGCAAGTTTGCTTGGTTGGCCAAAAAGGGCATATGCGATTTTTCCTGAATATATTCAGAAAAAAACGCATACGCCCTTTTTGGCCAAGTGCATTATTGTGGACGTTCTGCCTCTTTTCCTATGCTTTCAATGCAATTCCAGTCTGCCTCTTGAAATCGGTTTCCTGCAATTCTGCCCAGCTTTCAAGTCCTCTTGGCAGCCTTACTTCAGTCTATTTTTGGACGATAGCTGTCATTTATAACTCTGCAGGTTTGTGAATTACAGTGCCCCTGAGCTCCTTTCTTCAACTCGCTTTCTTGTGACCTGGCCGCAACACCGCAGGATGTCTTCAGGCCCTAATCTCGTTCTGGCATAGCACGCTGAGCCTTTGCTTAATTCCTCTTCCTGGTGGGAAATGAGAGTTAAATTTGCCCATCCAGACACCTCCAGCTAGTCTCTCATTGGTTCTCGCTATTCCTGTTCATCTTCTGCAGAAATTGCAAACTGGGCCAAACAGGAGGTTAAAGGGACTGACTCTCCAAGTGGGGAGAGTGTTAGTAAAGCGTCTGGAATGCTGCACCCGAGTACCAGGGTACGAAAACTGAGACATATTTGAACACGTCTCCCGATAACATGGTTGATCATACTCCAGGTTCCACATGCATGTTTTAGCTGAAGGAAGAATACCTTAAACCTGGGTAGTTGAAACCCGTGGAATGGGTACCATGCAATATGACTTCAAAGGGTCTTCATTTGCTCACCGAACCTCTCCAATCCTATCGCTGCTGCATTTATGCCCCTGTACACATGCTTGATTCTCTTTCGGAGACATAGCAATCCATAGGTTTTAAGATACTTACTAGTCAGGTACATTTTTAGGCGTTTAATATGGGGTGTTGAGTCCATTTCGTTGAGCAAGGAGTAGCTCTTGTCTATTCATATTTGGCTTAAGGAACTTTATCTGTGCTCATTTCAATCTCTGGTTTTATGCAGCACCCCAACTCACCTTTCCCCTTAAGCAAGCATAAGTTGGTTTTCTAAATTTGAGACCCTGTTCTGTTTTGGAATGCAGTTCCTGTGTAGCCAAGTTTACATTCCGTGTATTAGTGATATCTTATGATGTTTCTTTTTCTGTGTGACTTATTTCAGTTAGAATCATCGTACCTGAATCCACTCATTATGCTGCTACGGGCCTGATGACATAGATTTCATTGCTGAGTGATACTGCATTGTACGTAAGTACCACAAGTTCTTTATCCATTTTTCACTTTCTGTGATATTGAACTTGTACAGTAAACGAGGTTCTTGTAAATGGAGGCGTCCCAAACTTTGGGGTGGCTGTGTCTTTTTGATTTTAATTTCCCTAAGCTATAGGACCATAAGTGGAAGTGCCCTAGGCTCTGTTGCTTTGTTTTTTAGATGTTTCAGGAAACACCATACACTTCTCCTGAGTGTCTGTTGGCAATTTACATCCTGCCCATCAGCATAACAAGGCTCCCAGTTCTCCATGGCCTGTCCTGCCTTTCTGGATTTTACACTTTTTTCAGATGGCCCTTTTGACCGGGGGGAAGTGAGACTTCATTGTAGTGCAGATTTCCTTTGCAAGTTTGCTTGGATGGCCAAAAAGTGCGTATGCGTTTTTTCCTGAATATATTCAGGAAAAAACGCATACGCCCTTTTTGGCCAAGTGCATCATTGTGGACGTTCTGCCTCTTTTCCTATGCTTTCAATGCAATTCCAGTCTACCTCCTGAAATCGGTTTCCTGCAATTCTGCCCCGCTTTCAAGTCCTCTTGGCAGCCTTACTTCAGTCTATTTTTGGACGATAGCTGTCATTTATAACTCTGCAGGTTTGTGAATTACAGTGCCCCTGAGCTCCTTTCTTCAACTCGCTTTCTTTTGAGCTGGCCGCAACACCGCAGGATGGCTTCAGGCCCTAATCTGGTTCCGGCACGGCACGCTGAGCCTTTGGTTAATTCCTCTTCCTGGTGGGAAATGAGAGTTAAATTTGCCCGTCCAGACACCTCCAGCTAGTCTCTCATTGGTTCTCGCTATTCCTGTTCATCTTCCACAGAAATTGCAAACTGGGCCAAACAGGAGGTTAAAGGGACTGACTCTCCAAGTGGGGAGAGTGTTAGTAAAGCGTCTGGAATGTTGCACCCGAGTACCAGGGTACGAAAACTGAGACATATTTGAACACGTCTCCCGATCACATGGTTGATCATACTCTGGGTTCCACATGCATGTTTTAGCTGAAGGAAGAATACTTTAAAACTGGAGAGTTGAGACCCGTGGAATGGGTACCATGCAATATGAATTCAAAGGGTCTTCATTTGCTCACTGAACCTCTCCAATCCTATCACTGCTGCGTTTATGCCCCTGTACACATGCTTGATTCTCTTTCGGAGACATAGCAATCCATAGGTTTTAAGATACTTACTAGTCAGGTACATTCTTAGGCGTTTAATATGCGGTGTTGAGTCCATTTCGTTGAGCAAGGAGTAGTTCTTGTCTATTCCATATTTGGCTTAAGGAACTTTATCTGTGCTCATTTCAATCTCTGGTTTTATGCAGCACCCCAACTCACCTTTACCCTTAAGCAAGCATAAGTTGGTTTTCTAAATTTGACACCCTGTTCTGTTCTGTAATTTAGTTCCTGTGTAGACAAGTTTCCATTCCGTGTATTACTGATATCTTATGATGTTTCTTTTTCTGTGTGACTTATTTCAGTTAGAATCATCATACCTGAATCCACTCATTGTGCTGCTAAGGGCCTGATGACATAGATTTCATTGCTGAGTGATATTGCTTTGTAAGTGAATACCACAACTTCTTTATCCATTTTTCACTTTCTGCGATGTTGAACTTGTACTGTAAACGAGGTTCTTGTAAACAGAGCCATTCCAAACTTTGGGGTGGCTGTGTCTTTTTGATTTTAATTTCCCTAAGCTATAGGACCATAAGTGGAAGTGCCCTAGGTTCTGTTGCTTTGTTTTTTAGATGTTTCAGGAAACACCATACACTTCTCCCGAATGTCTGTTGGCAATTTACATCCCGCCCATCAGCATAACAAGGCTCCCAGTTCTCCATGGCCTGTCCTGCCTTTCTGGATTTTACACTTTTTTCAGATGGCCCTTTTGACCGGGGGGAAGTGAGACTTCATTGTAGTGCAGATTTCCTTTGCAAGCTTGCTTGGTTGGCCAAAAAGTGCGTATGCGTTTTTTCCTGAATATATTCAGGAAAAAACGCATACGCCCTTTTTGGCCAAGTGCATCATTGTGGACGTTCTGCCTCTTTTCCTATGCTTTCAATGCAATTCCAGTCTACCTCCTGAAATCGGTTTCCTGCAATTCTGCCCCGCTTTCAAGTCCTCTTGGCAGCCTTACTTCAGTCTATTTTTGGACGATAGCTGTCATTTATAACTCTGCAGGTTTGTGAATTACAGTGCCCCTGAGCTCCTTTCTTCAACTCGCTTTCTTTTGAGCTGGCCGCAACACCGCAGGATGGCTTCAGGCCCTAATCTGGTTCTGGCACGGCACGCTGAGCCTTTGGTTAATTCTTCTTACTGGTGGGAAATGAGAGTTAAATTTGCCCGTCCAGACACCTCCAGCTAGCCTCTCATTGGTTCTCGCTATTCCTGTTCATCTTCCGCAGAAATTGCAAACTGGGCCAAACAGGAGGTTAAAGGGACTGACTCTCCAAGTCGGGAGAGTGTTAGTAAAGCGTCTGGAATGTTGCACCCGAGTACCAGGGTACGAAAATTGAGACATATTTGAACACGTCTCCCGTTCACATGGTTGATCATACTCTGGGTTCCACATGCATGTTTTAGCTGAAGGAAGAATACCTTAAACCTGGAGAGTTGAGACCCGTGTAATGGGTACCATGCAATATGACTTCAAAGGGTCTACATTTGCTCACCGAACCTCTCCAATCCTATCACTGCTGCGTTTATGCCCCTGTACACACGCTTGATTCTCTTTGGGAGACATAGCAATCCATAGGTTTTAAGATACTTACTAGTCAGGTACATTCTTAGGCGTTTAATATGGGGTTTTGAGTCCATTTCGTTGAGCAAGGAGTAGCTCTTGTCTATTCCATATTTGGCTTAAGGAAGTTTATCTGTGCTCATTTCAATCTCTGGTTTTATGCAGCACCCCAACTCACCTTTCCCCTTAAGCAAGCATAAGTTGGTATTCTAAATTTGAGACCCTGTTCTGTTTTGGAATGCAGTTCCTGTGTAGCCAAGTTTACATTCCGTGTATTAGTGATATCTTATGATGTTTCTTTTTCTGTGTGACTTATTTCAGTTAGAATCATCGTACCTGAATCCACTCATTATGCTGCTACGGGCCTGATGACATAGATTTCATTGCTGAGTGATACTGCATTGTACGTAAGTACCACAAGTTCTTTATCCATTTTTCACTTTCTGTGATATTGAACTTGTACGGTAAACGAGGTTCTTGTAAACAGAGCCGTTCCAAACTTTGGGGTGGCTGTGTCTTTTTGATTTTAATTTCCCTAAGCTATAGGACCATAAGTGGAAGTGCCCTAGGCTCTGTTGCTTTGTTTTATAGATGTTTCAGGAAACACCATACACTTCTCCTGAGTGTCTGTTGGCAATTTACATCCCGCCGATCAGCATAACAAGGCTCCCAGTTCTCCATGGCCTGTCCTGCCTTTCTGGATTTTACACTTTTTTCAGATGGCCCTTTTGACCGGGGAGAAGTGAGACTTCATTGTAGTGCAGATTTCCTTTGCAAGTTTGCTTGGTTGGCCAAAAAGGGCATATGCGTTTTTTCCTGAATATATTCAGAAAAAAACGCATACGCCCTTTTTGGCCAAGTGCATCATTGTGGACGTTCTGCCTCTTTTCCTGTGCTTTCAATGCAATTCCAGTCTGCCTCCTGAAATCGGTTTCCTGCAATTCTGCCCAGCTTTCAAGGCCTCTTGGCAGCCTTACTTCAGTCTATTTTTGGACGATAGCTGTCATTTATAACTCTGCAGGTTTGTGAATTACAGTGCCCCTGAGCTCCTTTCTTCAACTCGCTTTCTTGTGACCTGGCCGCAACACCGCAGGATGTCTTCAGGCCCTAATCTGGTTCTGGCATGGCACGCTGAGCCTTTGGTTAATTCCTCTTCCTGGTGGGAAATGAGAGTTAAATTTGCCCATCCATACACCTCCAGCTAGTCTCTCATTGGTTCTCGCTATTCCTGTTCATCTTCCGCAGAAATTGCAAACTGGGCCAAACAGGAGGTTAAAGACGCTGACTCTCCAAGTGGGGAGAGTGTTAGTAAAGCGTCTGGAATGCTGCACCCGAGTACCAGGGTACGAAAACTGAGATATATTTGAACACGTCTCCCGATAACATGGTTGATCATACTCTAGGTTCCACATGCATGTTTTAGCTGAAGGAAGAATACCTTAAACCTGGGTAGTTGAAACCCGTGGAATGGGTACCATGCAATATGACTTCAAAGGGTATTCATTTGCTCACGAACCTCTCCAATCCTATCACTGCTGCGTTTATGCCCCTGTACACATGCTTGATTCTCTTTCAGAGACTTAGCAATCCATAGGTTTTAAGATACTTACTAGTCAGGTACATCCTTAGGAGTTTAATATGCGGTGTTGAGTGCATTTCGTTGAGCAAGGAGTAGCTCTTGTCTATTCCATATTTGGCTTAAGGAACTTTATCTGTGCTCATTTCAATCTCTGGTTTTATGCAGCACCCCAACTCACCTTTCCCCTTAAGCAAGCATAAGTTGGTTTTCTAAATTTGAGACCCTGTTCTGTTCTGTAATTCAGTTCCTGTGTAGCCAAGTTTCCATTCCGTGTATTACTGATATCTTATGATGTTTCTTTTTCTGTGTGACTTATTTCAGTTAGAATCATCATACCTGAATCCACTCATTGTGCTGCTAAGGGCCTGATGACATAGATTTCATTGCTGAGTGATATTGCTTTGTAAGTAAATACCACAACTTCTTTATCCATTTTTCACTTTCTGCGATGTTGAACTTGTACTGTAAACGAGGTTCTTGTAAACAGAGGCGTCCCAAACTTTGGGGTGGCTGTGTCTTTTTGATTTTAATTTCCCTAAGCTATAGGACCATAAGTGGAAGTGCCCTACATTCTGTTGCTTTGTTTTTTATATGTTTCAGGAAACACCATACACTTCTCCCGAATGTCTGTTGGCAATTTACATCCCGCCCATCAGCATAACAAGGCTCCCAGTTCTCCATGGCCTGTCCTGCCTTTCTGGATTTTACACTTTTTTCAGATGGCCCTTTTGACCGGGGGGAAGTGAGACTTCATTGTAGTGCAGATTTCCTTTGCAAGCTTGCTTGGTTGGCCAAAAAGGGCGTATGCGTTTTTTCCTGAATATATTCAGGAAAAAACGCATACGCCCTTTTTGGCCAAGTGCATCATTGTGGACGTTCTGCCTCTTTTCCTATGCTTTCAATGCAATTCCAGTCTACCTCCTGAAATCGGTTTCCTGCAATTCTGCCCCGCTTTCAAGTCCTCTTGGCAGCCTTACTTCAGTCTATTTTTGGACGATAGCTGTCATTTATAACTCTGCAGGTTTGTGAATTACAGTGCCCCTGAGCTCCTTTCTTCAACTCGCTTTCTTGTGACCTGGCCGCAACACCGCAGGATGTCTTCAGGCCCTAATCTGGTTCTGGCATGGCACGCTGAGCCTTTGGTTAATTCCTCTTCCTGGTGGGAAATGAGAGTTAAATTTGCCCATCCAGACACCTCCAGCTAGTCTCTCATTGGTTCTCGCTATTCCTGTTCATCTTCCACAGAAATTGCAAACTGGGCCAAACAGGAGGTTAAAGGGACTGACTCTCCAAGTGGGGAGAGTGTTAGTAAAGCGTCTGGAATGCTGCACCCGAGTACCAGGGTACGAAAACTGAGACATATTTGAACACGTCTCCCGATAACATTGTTGATCATACTCTAGGTTCCACATGCATGTTTTAGCTGAAGGAAGAATACCTTAAACCTGGGTAGTTGAAACCCGTGGAATGGGTACCATGCAATATGACTTCAAAGGGTCTTCATTTGCTCACGAACCTCTCCAATCCTATCACTGCTGCGTTTATGCCCCTGTACACACGCTTGATTCTCTTTTGGAGACATAGCAATCCATAGGTTTTAAGATACTTACTAGTCAGGTACATTCTTAGGCGTTTAATATGGGGTTTTGAGTCCATTTCGTTGAGCAAGGAGTAGCTCTTGTCTATTCCATATTTGGCTTAAGGAAGTTTATCTGTGCTCATTTCAATCTCTGGTTTTATGCAGCACCCCAACTCACCTTTCCCCTTAAGCAAGCATAAGTTGGTATTCTCAATTTGAGACCCTGTTCTGTTTTGGAATGCAGTTCCTGTGTAGCCAAGTTTACATTCCGTGTATTAGTGATATCTTATGATGTTTCTTTTTCTGTGTGACTTATTTCAGTTTGAATCATCGTACCTGAATCCACTCATTATGCTGCTATGGGCCTGATGACATAGATTTCATTGCTCAGTGATACTGCATTGTACGTAAGTACCACAAGTTCTTTATCCATTTTTCACTTTCTGTGATATTGAACTTGTACGGTAAACGAGGTTCTTGTAAACAGAGCCGTTCCAAACTTTGGGGTTGCTGTGTCTTTTTGATTTTAATTTCCCTAAGCTATAGGACCATAAGTGGAAGTGCCCTAGGCTCTGTTGCTTTGTTTTATAGATGTTTCAGGAAACACCATACACTTCTCCTGAGTGTCTGTTGGCAATTTACATCCCGCCCATCAGCATAACAAGGCTCCCAGTTCTCCATGGCCTGTCCTGCCTTTCTGGATTTTACACTTTTTTCAGATGGCCCTTTTGACCAGGGAGAAGTGAGACTTCATTGTAGTGCAGATTTCCTTTGCAAGTTTGCTTGGTTGGCCAAAAAGGGCATATGCGTTTTTTCCTGAATATATTCAGAAAAAAACGCATACGCCCTTTTTGGCCAAGTGCATCATTGTGGACGTTCTGCCTCTTTTCCTATGCTTTCAATGCAATTCCATTCTGCCTCTTGAAATCGGTTTCCTGCAATTCTGCCCCGCTTTCAAGTCCTCTTGGCAGCCTTACTTCAGTCTATTTTTGGACGATAGCTGTCATTTATAACTCTGCAGGTTTGTGAATTACAGTGCCCCTGAGCTCCTTTCTTCAACTCGCTTTCTTGTGACCTGGCCGCAACACCGCAGGATGTCTTCAGGCCCTAATCTGGTTCTGGCATGGCACGCTGAGCCTTTGGTTAATTCCTCTTCCTGGTGGGAAATGAGAGTTAAATTTGCCCATCCAGACACCTCCAGCTAGTCTCTCATTGGTTCTCGCTATTCCTGTTCATCTTCCACAGAAATTGCAAACTGGGCCAAACAGGAGGTTAAAGGGACTGACTCTCCAAGTGGGGAGAGTGTTAGTAAAGCGTCTGGAATGCTGCACCCGAGTACCAGGGTACGAAAACTGAGACATATTTGAACACGTCTCCCGATAACATTGTTGATCATACTCTAGGTTCCACATGCATGTTTTAGCTGAAGGAAGAATACCTTAAACCTGGGTAGTTGAAACCCGTGGAATGGGTACCATGCAATATGACTTCAAAGGGTCTTCATTTGCTCACGAACCTCTCCAATCCTATCACTGCTGCGTTTATGCCCCTGTACACACGCTTGATTCTCTTTTGGAGACATAGCAATCCATAGGTTTTAAGATACTTACTAGTCAGGTACATTCTTAGGCGTTTAATATGGGGTTTTGAGTCCATTTCGTTGAGCAAGGAGTAGCTCTTGTCTATTCCATATTTGGCTTAAGGAAGTTTATCTGTGCTCATTTCAATCTCTGGTTTTATGCAGCACCCCAACTCACCTTTCCCCTTAAGCAAGCATAAGTTGGTATTCTCAATTTGAGACCCTGTTCTGTTTTGGAATGCAGTTCCTGTGTAGCCAAGTTTACATTCCGTGTATTAGTGATATCTTATGATGTTTCTTTTTCTGTGTGACTTATTTCAGTTTGAATCATCGTACCTGAATCCACTCATTATGCTGCTATGGGCCTGATGACATAGATTTCATTGCTCAGTGATACTGCATTGTACGTAAGTACCACAAGTTCTTTATCCATTTTTCACTTTCTGTGATATTGAACTTGTACGGTAAACGAGGTTCTTGTAAACAGAGCCGTTCCAAACTTTGGGGTTGCTGTGTCTTTTTGATTTTAATTTCCCTAAGCTATAGGACCATAAGTGGAAGTGCCCTAGGCTCTGTTGCTTTGTTTTATAGATGTTTCAGGAAACACCATACACTTCTCCTGAGTGTCTGTTGGCAATTTACATCCCGCCCATCAGCATAACAAGGCTCCCAGTTCTCCATGGCCTGTCCTGCCTTTCTGGATTTTACACTTTTTTCAGATGGCCCTTTTGACCAGGGAGAAGTGAGACTTCATTGTAGTGCAGATTTCCTTTGCAAGTTTGCTTGGTTGGCCAAAAAGGGCATATGCGTTTTTTCCTGAATATATTCAGAAAAAAACGCATACGCCCTTTTTGGCCAAGTGCATCATTGTGGACGTTCTGCCTCTTTTCCTATGCTTTCAATGCAATTCCATTCTGCCTCTTGAAATCGGTTTCCTGCAATTCTGCCCCGCTTTCAAGTCCTCTTGGCAGCCTTACTTCAGTCTATTTTTGGACGATAGCTGTCATTTATAACTCTGCAGGTTTGTGAATTACAGTGCCCCTGAGCTCCTTTCTTCAACTCGCTTTCTTGTGACCTGGCCGCAACACCGCATGATGTCTTCAGGCCCTAATCTGGTTCTGGCATGGCACGCTGAGCCTTTGGTTAATTCCTCTTCCTGGTGCGAAATGAGAGTTAAATTTGCCCATCCAGACACCTCCAGCTAGTCTCTCATTGGTTCTCGCTATTCCTGTTCATCTTCCGCAGAAATTGCAAACTGGGCCAAACAGGAGGTTAAAGGGACTGACTCTCCAAGTGGGGAGAGTGTTAGTAAAGCGTCTGGAATGCTGCACCCGAGTACCAGGGTACGAAAACTGAGACATATTTGAACACGTCTCCCGATAACATGGTTGATCATACTCTAGGTTCCACATGCATGTTTTAGCTGAAGGAAGAATACCTTAAACCTGGGTAGTTGAAACCCGTGGAATGGGTACCATGCAATATGACTTCAAAGGGTCTTCATTTGCTCACGAACCTCTCCAATCCTATCACTGCTGCGTTTATGCCCCTGTACACATGCTTGATTCTCTTTCGGAGACTTAGCAATCCATAGGTTTTAAGATACTTACTAGTCAGGTACATTCTTAGGCGTTTAATATGCGGTGTTGAGTCCATTTCTTTGAGCAAGGAGTAGCTCTTGTCTATTCCATATTTGGCTTAAGGAAGTTTATCTGTGCTCATTTCAATCTCTGGTTTTATGCAGCACCCCAACTCACCTTTCCCCTTAAGCAAGCATAAGTTGGTTTTCTAAATTTGAGACCCTGTTCTGTTCTGTAATTCAGTTCCTGTGTAGCCAAGTTTCCATTCCGTGTATTACTGATATCTTATGATGTTTCTTTTTCTGTGTGACTTATTTCAGTTAGAATCATCATACCTGAATCCACTCATTGTGCTGCTAAGGGCCTGATGACATAGATTTCATTGCTGAGTGATATTGCTTTGTAAGTAAATACCACAACTTCTTTATCCATTTTTCACTTTCTGCGATGTTGAACTTGTACTGTAAACGAGGTTCTTGTAAACAGAGGCGTCCCAAACTTTGGGGTGGCTGTGTCTTTTTGATTTTAATTTCCCTAAGCTATAGGACCATAAGTGGCAGTGCCCTAGGCTCTGTTGCTTTGTTTTTTAGATGTTTCAGGAAACACCATACACTTCTCCCAAGTGTCTGTTGGCAATTTACATCCCGCCCATCAGCATAACAAGGCTCCCAGTTCTCCATGGCCTGTCCTGCCTTTCTGGATTTTACACTTTTTTCAGTTGGCCCTTTTGACCGGGGAGAAGTGAGACTTCATTGTAGTGCAGATTTCCTTTGCAAGTTTGCTTGGTTGGCCTAAAAGGGCGTATGCGTTTTTTCCTGAATATATTCAGGAAAAAACGCATACGCACTTTTTGGCCAAGTGCATCATTGTGGACGTTCTGCCTCTTTTCCTATGCTTTCAATGCAATTCCAGTCTACCTCCTGAAATCGGTTTCCTGCAATTCTGCCCCGCTTTCAAGTCCTCTTGGCAGCCTTACTTCAGTCTATTTTTGGACGATAGCTGTCATTTATAACTCTGCAGGTTTGTGAATTACAGTGCCCCTGAGCTCCTTTCTTCAACTCGCTTTCTTTTGAGCTGGCCGCAACACCGCAGGATGGCTTCAGGCCCTAATCTGGTTCCGGTACGGCACGCTGAGCCTTTGGTTATTTCCTCTTCCTGGTGGGAAATGAGAGTTAAATTTGCCCGTCCAGACACCTCCAGCTAGTCTCTCATTGGTTCTCGCTATTCCTGTTCATCTTCCGCAGAAATTGCAAACTGGGCCAAACAGGAGGTTAAAGGGACTGACTCTCCAAGTGGGGAGAGTGTTAGTAAAGCGTCTGGAATGTTGCACCCGAGTACCAGGGGAGGAAAACTGAGACATATTTGAACACGTCTCCCGATAACATGGTTGATCATACTCTGGGTTCCACATGCAAGTTTTAGCTGAAGGAAGAATACCTTAAACCTGGGTAGTTGAAACCCGTGGAATGGGTACCATGCAATATGACTTCAAAGGGTCTTCATTTGCTCACGAACCTCTCCAATCCTATCACTGCTGCGTTTATGCCCCTGTACACATGCTTGATTCTCTTTCGGAGACATAGCAATCCATAGGTTTTAAGATACTTACTAGTCAGGTACATCCTTAGGCGTTTAATATGCGGTGTTGAGTGCATTTCGTTGAGCAAGGAGTAGCTCTTGTCTATTCCATATTTGGCTTAAGGAACTTTATCTGTGCTCATTTCAATCTCTGGTTTTATGCAGCACCCCAACTCACCTTTACCCTTAAGCAAGCATAAGTTGGTTTTCTAAATTTGAGACCCTGTTCTGTTCTGTAATTCAGTTCCTGTGTAGCCAAGTTTACATTCCGTGTATTACTGATATCTTATGATGTTTCTTTTTCTGTGTGACTTATTTCAGTTAGAATCATCATACCTGAATCCACTCATTGTGCTGCTAAGGGCCTGATGACACAGATTTCATTGCTGAGTGATATTGCTTTGTAAGTAAATACCACAACTTCTTTATCCATTTTTCACTTTCTGTGATGTTGAACTTGTACTGTAAACGAGGTTCTTGTAAACAGAGCCGTTCCAAACTTTGGGGTGGCTGTGTCTTTTTGATTTTAATTTCCCTAAGCTATAGGACCATAAGTGGAAGTGCCCTAGGTTCTGTTGCTTTGTTTTTTAGATGTTTCAGGAAACACCATACACTTCTCCCGAGTGGTTGTTGGCAATTTACATCCCGCCCATCAGCATAACAAGGCTCCCAGTTCTCCATGGCCTGTCCTGCCTTTCTGGATTTTACACTTTTTTCAGATGGCCCTTTTGATCGGGGGGAAGTGAGACTTCATTGTAGTGCAGATTTCCTTTGCAAGCTTGCTTGGTTGGCCAAAAAGGGCGTATGCGTTTTTTCCTGAATATATTCAGGAAAAAACGCATACGCCCTTTTTGGCCAAGTGCATCATTGTGGACGTTCTGCCTCTTTTCCTATGCTTTCAATGCAATTCCAGTCTACCTCCTGAAATCGGTTTCCTGCAATTCTGCCCCGCTTTCAAGTCCTCTTGGCAGCCTTACTTCAGTCTATTTTTGGACGATAGCTGTCATTTATAACTCTGCAGGTTTGTGAATTACAGTGCCCCTGAGCTCCTTTCTTCAACTCGCTTTCTTTTGAGCTGGCCGCAACACCGCAGGATGGCTTCAGGCCCTAATCTGGTTCCGGTCCGGCACGCTGAGCCTTTGGTTATTTCCTCTTCCTGGTGGGAAATGAGAGTTAAATTTGCCCGTTCAGACACCTCCAGCTAGCCTCTCATTGCTTCTCGCTATTCCTGTTCATCTTCCGCAGAAATTGCAAACTGGGCCAAACAGGAGGTTAAAGGCGCTGACTCTCCAAGTGGGGAGAGTGTTAGTAAAGCGTCTGGAATGTTGCACCCAAGTACCAGGGGAGGAAAACTGAGACATATTTGAACACGTCTCCCGATCACATGGTTGATCATACTCTGGGTTCCACATGCATGTTTTAGCTGAAGGAAGAATACCTAAAACCTGGGTAGTTGAAACCCGTGGAATGTGTACCATGCAATATGACTTCAAAGGGTCTTCATTTGCTCACCGAACCTCTCCAATCCTATCACTGCTGCGTTTATGCCCCTGTACTCATGCTTGATTCTCTTTCGGAGACATAGCAATCCATAGGTTTTAAGATACTTACTAGTCAGGTACATTCTTAGGTGTTTAATATGCGGTGTTGAGTCCATTTCGTTGAGCAAGGAGTAGCTCTTGTCTATTCCATATTTGGCTTAAGGAACTTTATCTGTGCTCATTTCAATCTCTGGTTTTATGCAGCAACCCAACTCACCTTTCCCCTTAAGCAAGCATAAGTTGGGTTTCTAAATTTGAGACCCTGTTCTGTTCTGTAATCAGTTCCTGTGTAGCCAAGTTTACATTCCGTGTATTAGTGATATCTTATGATGTTTCTTTTTCTGTGTGACTTATTTCAGTTAGAATCATCGTACCTGAATCTACTCATTATGCTGCTATGGGCCTGATGACATAGATTTCATTGCTGAGTGATACTGCATTGTACGTAAGTACCACAAGTTCTTTATCCATTTTTCACTTTCTGCGATGTTGAACTTGTACTGTAAACGAGGTTCTTGTAAACAGAGCCGTTCCAAACTTTGGGGTGGCTGTGTCTTTTTTATTTTAATTTCCCTAAGCTATAGGACCATAAGTGGAAGTGCCCTAGGCTCTGTTGCTTTGTTTTTTAGATGTTTCAGGAAACACCATACACTTCTCCCGAGTGTCTGTTGCCAGTTTACATCCCGCCCATCAGCATAACAAGGCTCCCAGTTCTCAATGGCCTGTTGCCTTTCTGGATTTTACACTTTTTTCAGATGGCCCTTTTGACCGGGGGGAAGTGAGACTTCATTGTAGTGCAGATTTCCTTTGCAAGCTTGCTTGGTTGGCCAAAAAGGGCGTATGCGTTTTTTCCTGAATATATTCAGGAAAAAACGCATACGCCCTTTTTGGCCAAGTGCATCATTGTGGACATTCTGCCTCTTTTCCTATGCTTTCAATGCAATTCCAGTCTACCTCCTGAAATCGGTTTCCTGCAATTCTGCCCCGCTTTCAAGTCCTCTTGGCAGCCTTACTTCAGTCTATTTTTGGACGATAGCTGTCATTTATAACTCTGCAGGTTTGTGAATTACAGTGTCCCTGAGCTCCTTTCTTCAACTCGCTTTCTTTTGAGCTGGCCGCAACACCGCAGGATGGCTTCAGGCCCTAATCTGTTGTCGGTCCGGCATGCTGAGCCTTTGGTTATTTCCTCTTCCTGGTGGGAAATGAGAGTTAAATTTGCCCGTCCAGACACCTCCAGCTAGCCTCTCATTGCTTCTCGCTATTCCTGTTCATCTTCCGCAGAAATTGCAAACTGGGCCAAACAGGAGGTTAAAGGCGCTGACTCTCCAAGTGGGGAGAGTGTTAGTAAAGCGTCTGGAATGTTGCACCCAAGTACCAGGGGAGGAAAACTGAGACATATTTGAACACGTCTCCCGATCACATGGTTGATCATACTCTGGGTTCCACATGCATGTTTTAGCTGAAGGAAGAATACCTAAAACCTGGGTAGTTGAAACCCGTGGAATGTGTACCATGCAATATGACTTCAAAGGGTCTTCATTTGCTCACCGAACCTCTCCAATCCTATCACTGCTGCGTTTATGCCCCTGTACACATGCTTGATTCTCTTTCGGAGACATAGCAATCCATAGGTTTTAAGATACTTACTAGTCAGGTACATTCTTAGGCGTTTAATATGCGGTGTTGAGTCCATTTCGTTGAGCAAGGAGTAGCTCTTGTCTATTCCATATTTGGCTTAAGGAACTTTATCTGTGCTCATTTCAATCTCTGGTTTTATGCAGCAACCCAACTCACCTTTCCCCTTAAGCAAGCATAAGTTGGGTTTCTAAATTTGAGACCCTGTTCTGTTTTGGAATGCAGTTCCTGTGTAGCCAAGTTTACATTCCGTGTATTAGTGATATCTTATGATGTTTCTTTTTCTGTGTGACTTATTTCAGTTAGAATCATCATACCTGAATCCACTCATTATGCTGCTACGGGCCTGATGACATAGATTTCATTGCTGAGTGATATTGCTTTGTAAGTAAATACCACAAGTTCTTTATCCATTTTTCACTTTCTGCGATGTTGAACTTGTACTGTAAACGAGGTTCTTGTAAACAGAGGCGTCCCAAACTTTGGGGTGGCTGTGTCTTTTTGATTTTAATTTCCCTAAGCTATAGGACCATAAGTGGAAGTGCCCTAGGCTCTGTTGCTTTGTTTTTTAGATGTTTCAGGAAACACCATACACTTCTCCCGATTGTCTGTTGGCAATTTACATCCCGCCCATCAGCATAACAAGGCTCCCAGTTCTCCATGGCCTGTCCTGCCTTTCTGGATTTTACACTTTTTTCAGATGGCCCTTTTGACTGGGGGGAAGTGAGACTTCATTGTAGTGCAGATTTCCTTTGCAAGCTTGCTTGGTTGGCCAAAAAGCGCGTATGCGTTTTTTCCTGAATATATTCAGGAAAAAACGCATACGCCCTTTTTGGCCAAGTGCATCATTGTGGACATTCTGCCTCTTTTCCTATGCTTTCAATGCAATTCCAGTCTACCTCCTGAAATCGGTTTCCTGCAATTCTGCCCCGCTTTCAAGTCCTCTTGGCAGCCTTACTTCAGTCTATTTTTGGACGATAGCTGTCATGTATAACTCTGCATGTTTCTGAATTAAAGTGTCCCAGAGCTCCTTTCTTCAACTCGCTTTCTTGTGACCTGGCCGCAACACCGCAGGATGGCTTCAGGCCCTAATCTGGTTCTGGCATGGCATGCTGAGCCTTTGGTTAATTCCTCTTCCTGGTAGGAAATGAGAGTTAAATTTGCCCGTCCAGACACCTCCAGCTAGTCTCCATTGGTTCTCGCTATTCCTGTTCATCTTCCGCAGAAATTGCAAACTGGGCCAAACAGGAGGTTAAAGGGACTGACTCTCCAAGTCGGGAGAGTGTTAGTAAAGCATCTGGAATGTTGCACCCGAGTACCAGGGTACGAAAACTGAGACATATTTGAACACGTCTCCCGATCACATGGTTGATCATACTCTGGGTTCCACATGCATGTTTTAGCTGAAGGAAGAATACCTTAAACCTGGGTAGTTGAAACCCGTGGAATGGGTACCATGCAATATGACTTCAAAGGGTCTTCATTTGCTCACCGAACCTCTCCAATCCTATCACTGCTGCGTTTATGCCCCTGTACACATGCTTGATTCTCTTTCGGAGACATAACAATCCATAGGTTTTAAGACACTTACTAGTCAGGTACATTCTTAGGCATTTAATATGCGGTGTTGAGTCCATTTCGTTGAGCAAGGAGTAGCTCTTGTCTATTCCATATTTGGCTGAAGGAACTTTATCTGTGCTCGTTTCAATCTCTGGTTTTATGCAGCACCCCAACTCACCTTTACCCTTAAGCAAGAATAAGTTGGTTTTCTAAATTTGAGACCCTGTTCTGTTCTGTAATTCAGTTCCTGTGTAGCCAAGTTTACATTCCGTGTATTAGTGATATCTTATGATGTTTCTTTTTCTGTGTGACTTATTTCAGTTAGAATCATCATACCTGAATCCACTCATTGTGCTGCTAAGGGCCTGATGACATAGATTTCATTGCTGAATGATATTGCTTTGTAAGTAAATACCACAGCTTCTTTATCCATTTTTCATTTTCTGCGATGTTGAACTTGTACTGTAAAGGAGGTTCTTGTAAACAGAGCCATCCCAAACTTTGGGGTGGCTGTGTCTTTTTGATTTTAATTTCCCTAAGCTATAGGACCATAAGTGGAAGTGCCCTAGGCTCTGTTGCTTTGTTTTTTCGATGTTTCAGGAAACACCATACACTTCTCCCGAGTGTCTGTTGGCAATTTACATCCCGCCCATCAGCATAACAAGGCTCCCAGTTCTCCATGGCCTGTCCTGCCTTTCTGGATTTTACACTTTTTTCAGATGGCCCTTTTGACCGGGGGGAAGTGAGACTTCATTGTAGTGCAGATTTCCTTTGCAAGCTTGTTTGGTTGGCCAAAAAGGGGCGTATGCGTTTTTTCCTGAATATATTCAGGAAAAAACGCATACGCCCTTTTTGGCCAAGTGCATCATTGTGGACGTTCTGCCTCTTTTCCTATGCTTTCAATGCAATTCCAGTCTACCTCCTGTAATCGGTTTCCTGCAATTCTGCCCCGCTTTCAAGTCCTCTTGGCAGCCTTACTTCAGTATATTTTTGGACGATAGCTGTCATTTATAACTCTGCAGGTTTGTGAATTACAGTGCCCCTGAGCTCCTTTCTTCAACTCGTTTTCTTGTGAGCTGGCTGCAACACCGCTGGATGGCTTCAGGCCCTAATCTGGTTCCGGCACGGCATGCTGAGCCTTTGGTTATTTCCTCTTTCTGGTGGGAAATGAGAGTTAAATTTGCCCGTGCAGACACCTCCAGGTAGTCTCTCATTGGTTCTCCCTATTCCTGTTCATCTTCCGCAGAAATTGCAAACGGGGCCAAACAGGAGGTTAAAGGTGCTGACTCTCCAAGTGGGGAGAGTGTTAGTAAAGCGTCTGGAATGTTGCACCCGAGTACCAGGGTACGAAAACTGAGACATATTTGAACACGTCTCCCGTTCACACGGTTGATCATACTCTGGGTTCCACATGCATGTTTTAGCTGAAGGAAGAATACCTTAAACCTGGAGAGTTGAGACCCGTGTAATGGGTACCATGCAATATGACTTCAAAGGGTCTTCATTTGCTCACCGAACCTCTCCAATCCTATCACTGCTGCGTTTATGGCCCTGTACACACGCTTGATTCTCTTTTGGAGACATAGCAATCCATAGGTTTTAAGATACTTACTAGTCAGGTACATTCTTAGGCGTTTAATATGGGGTGTTGAGTCCATTTCGTTGAGCAAGGAGTAGCTCTTGTCTATTCCATATTTGGCTTAAGGAACTTTATCTGTGCTCATTTTAATCTCTGGTTTTATGCAGCACCCCAACTCACCTTCCCCCTTAAGCAAGCATAAGTTGGTTTTCTAAACTTGAGACACTGTTCTGTTTTGTAATTCAGTTCATGTGTAGCCAAGTTCACATTCTGTGTATTAGTGATACCTTATGATGTTTCTTTTCTGTGTGACTTATTTCAGTTTGAATCATCATACCTGAATCCACTCATTATGCTGCTACGGGCCTGATGACATAGATTTCATTGCTGAGTGATATTGCATTGTACGTAAGTACCACAAGTTCTTTATCCATTTTTCACTTTCTTCGATATTGAACTTGTACCGTAAACGAGGTTCTTGTAAACAGAGGCGTCCCAAACTTTGGGTGGCTGTGTGTTTTTGATTTTAATTTCCCTAAGCTATAGGACCATAAGTGGAAGTGCCCTAGGCTCTGTTGCTTTGTTTTTTAGATGTTTCAGGAAACACCATACACTTCTCCAGAGTGGCTGTTGGCAATTTACATCCCGCCCATCAGCATAAGAAGGCTCCCAGTTCTCCATGGCTTGTCGTGCCTTTATGGATTTTACACTTTTTTCAGATGGCCCTTTTGACCAGGTGGAAGTGAGACTTCATTGTAGTGCAGATTTCCTTTGCAAGCTTGCTTGGTTGGCCAAAAAGGGCGTATGCGTTTTTTCCTGAATATATTCAGGAAAAAACGCATACGCCCTTTTTGGCCAAGTGCATCATTGTGGACGTTCTGCCTCTTTTCCTATGCTTTCAATGCAATTCCAGTCTACCTCCTGAAATCGGTTTCCTGCAATTCCGCCTTGCTTTCAATGCCTCTTCATAGCCTTACCTCAATATATTTTTTAAAAATAGTTGGCCTTTATAACTCTGCATGTTTTTGAATTGCAGTGGCCCTTAGCTCCATTTTTTAGCTCTTATTTTTGTGGTCTTGCCCCATAACCACAGGATTCCTTGAAGCCCTATTTTTCTTCTGGGGCACCTTGCTGTGCCTTTGGTTAATTCTTCTTACTGATGTGATATTAGAGTGACATGTGCCCATTGAAACCGCTACAGCTAGTTTCTCACTGGTTCCCCCTATTCCCATTCATCCTCTGCACTAACTGCAGACTGTGCGATACCAGAACTTAAAGGCATTGACTCCGTGTGGGGATGTTGTTAGTAAAGCGGCTGGAATGTCGATCCGGAGCCCCAGGAGAGGAAAAATGAGGTGCGTTTTAGAAACCTTTCCCGATCATATGGTATACCAGTCGCTGGGTTTCCCAAGCATGGTTTAGCTGTAGGAAGATTCCCTTCAACCTGGAGTGTTGGGACCCTTGGAATGAGTAGCATGAAGTATTGCATTAAACTTTCGGCAGTTGCTCACCAAAGCTCACCAATCCTGTCATCCCCAAGTGTCCAGCCTTATGTCTTATCCAGCTGTGGGTTTATATGTGGTCAATCCAGGTTGCATCACAGCCCCTGAGCGAATTTTGTAAGAATTTTTCTCTCTTTCATTGTTTCAGCGTTTTGTTTTTAAAATTTATTTCTATAATGGGGTTTAGCTCCTTTTCACTGCTGTGTTTGTGCCGCTCTGCACACACTTGATTCCCTTATGGAGATATATCAATACATGGGTTTTAAGATTCTTATTCCTCAGATATATTTCTCTGCGGTGTATAGGGTGTGTTGAGGCCTGTTCATTGAGCAAGGTGTAGATCTTGTCTAATACCTATTTGGTTTATTGAACGGTATCTGTGCTAATTTCAAACTCTGGTTTTATGCATCACCCCACCTCTCCTTTCCCCTTAAGCTGACATAAGTGTGTTTTCTAAATGTGAGACACTGTTCTGTTCTGTAATTCATTTCTTGTGCAGCCATATTTACCCTCCCTCTATAAGTGATATCTTATGATATGTTTCTTTTTCTGTTTGACTTATTTCAAGTAGTATTATCGGACCTAAATCCACTCTTTATCCTTCTACTAGCCTTATTACATTGATTTCATGGTGAAGAGATATTCCATTGTACATAAGTACCACATCTTCTTTATCCATTGTTCTCTTTCCTGGGATATTTAAGGTGTACTGAAGTTGAGGTTCTTGTAAACAGAGTAGCCCTAAACTGTGGTGTGCTTGTGTCTTGTTGATTTTTAGACTTCCCTAGATATACTCCCATGATTGGAAGTGTCCTATGCTCTGTAGCTCTGTTTTTTAGATGATTTAGGAACCACCATACACTTCTCCAGAGTGGCTCTCGGCAGTTCACACACTGCCCATCAGCGTATAAAGGCTCCCTGTTCTCCATGGCCTGTCCTGCATTTCTGGTTTTTACAATTTTTTAGGATGGCCCTTTTGACCGGTGGGAAGTGAGACTTCTTTGTTGTGCACATTTGCATTGCTTGCTTGCTTCGTTGCCCATAAAGTGCGTATGCGTTTTTTCCTGGATATAATCAGGAAAAAACGCATACGCCCTTTTGGGCCAACTGCATCATTGTCGAAATTCTGCCGCTTTTCATGTGCGTTAAAGACGAGTCCAATCTATCTCTTGAAATCTGTTTCTTGCAATTCTGTCTTGCATTCAGATCCTCTTCTTTGCCTTACCTCAACATATTTTTGGACGTTAGTTTTCATTTATAACTCTGCAGGTTTGTGAATTGCAGTGACCCTGAGCTCCATTTTTTAAGTTGCTCTTTTGTGAGCTGGCCTCAAACCCGCAGGATTGCTTCAGGCCCTATTTTGGCTCCGGCGAGGCAGGCTGAGCCTTTCTTTAATTCTTATTCTTAATGGGAAATTAGAGTGATATGTGCCCGTCCAAACCCCTACAACTCTTCTCTCATTGGTTCCCCCTCTTCCCGTTCATCCTCCTCACAATTTGCAAAATGTGTGAAACAGAAGTTTAAATGTGCTGATTCTCCAAGTGGGGAGATTCTAAGTAGCGTGGCTGGAATGGTGAACAGGAGCACCAGGAGAGGATAAATGAGGTGCATTTTAGACACATCTCCCGATCACATGGTGTACAGTCCTCTGGGTTTTCCATGCATGTTTTAGCTGTAGGAAGATCCCTTGAACCTGCAGATTTGGGACCCATTGAATGGGTACCAGGTAGTATTACTTTAAAGGGTGTGCATTTCCTCACCCAACCTCACATTTCTCTTAGCGCAAACAGTTTCCAGCCTTATGTCTCATCCTGCTGTGGGTCTAGATGTGTTCAATCCATGTTGCATCACCGTCCCTGAGGAAAAGTTGTAAGAGGTTTTCTCTGTCTCTCTGTCGTTTATTTTTTTCAATTTATTACTATATTGGTTACAGCTGATTTTCAAAGCTCTGTTTCTTGCTGCTGTACATCCACTTGATTCACGTACAGAGAGACATCAATAAATTCTTTTTCAGATTCTTACCAGTCGTATATATTCTTTTCCGGTGACTTGAGTGTGCTGAGTGCAGTTCTTTTAGCTACCGTGTAGGTCTTGTTGATTATCAGTTTGGTATTTGGAATGGTATCTTTGCTAATTTCAACCTCCTGGATGATGCCTCACCCCTCCCCACCTTTCCCGTTTAGCAGCCTTATGCGTGTTTTCTACATATTTGACTATGTTTTTGTTTTGTAATTTATTTCATGTGTAGCCATTTTGGATTCCACCTTTAAGTGATATCTTATGATATGTGTCTTTTTCTTTTTGAATTCTGTCACTTAGAATGATCATACGTAACTCCTCCGGAGTTGTTACAACTGGCCATATTTCATTGATTTCCAGGCTGAATAATATTCCACTCTACCTAAGTACCACATCTCTATCCATTTTTTCCCTCCAGAGACATTTAAGTTATATCCTAGTCGAGGATCTTTTAAACAGAGAGGGGGTAAACATTGGGGTGCCTGTGTCCTCTCGATTTTTGTTTTTCCCAAGATATACGCCCATGAGTGCAAGTGCCCTATGCTCTGTAGCTCATTTTTTAGATGCTTTAGTAAACACAATACACTTCTCCAGAATGGCCGTTGGCAATATACATTTCCACTATAAGTCTCACAGGGCTCCCTCTTCTCGTTGCCCTGTCCTGCATTTCTGTTGTTTACGCTTTATGAGGATGGCTCTTCTGACTGATGCGAAGTGATATCTTTTGTAGTATTGACTTCCAGTGCCCACCTGTTTGGTTGGCTAAAAAAGTGTATGCCCTTTTCTTGAATATATACAGAAAAGAACGCATACACCCTTTTTGGCCAACTGCAATGTTGGCAATGTTCAGCTCCTTTTCTTGTGCTTAATGGCGAGTCCTTTCTACCTCCTCAAATCCCTTTCCTGCCATTCTCCCTTGCTTACAAGTCCTTTTCTCTGACTCTCCTCAAGACATTTTTCAGTGATGGATATTTTCAACTCTGCAGTTTTGTGAATTTTACTGCCCCTGAGTTCCATTGTTCAACTCGTGTTTATGGGAACTGGCCACAAAGCAGCGGGATTTCCTCAAGCCCTATACTGTTTCCATGGGCAACCCTAGCTTTTGGTCAATTCGTCTTCCTGATTGGAAATTAGAGTGACATGTGCCTGTCTGAACACCTAGGACTTGTCTCTCATTGTTCCTCATCCTTCCGCTTCATCCTCTGGACAAATTCCAAACTGTACGCAACAGGATGTTGACAGTGCTGACATCTCCAAGTGGGGAGACTGTTAGTAAAGACGCTGGAGGGGTGAACCCGAGCACCAGGAGATGAGGAGATGAGATGCCTTTTCCAAACTCTTCCCGATCAGACGGTATACCATCCTCTGGGTGTGACAGACATGTTTTAGCAGTAGGAAGAGTCCCATTCATGTAAGGAGAACACCAGGGCTTTTTCAAAATCAGTGTCTCCCCGAAACCCAAACTGGGGAATTTTTTAAGCTACAGCTACACATATGTTCATTAAGGGCCTTGGGAAGTAGGCAGAGTCCAAACTTTAGATGATTGAAGTCTTCAGGGTCAGAAGCACTCACCACCAGCTTCCCTTAGGCTACACTTTAACTGTCATTGATAGATGATGTCAATAAAAATATCTATTCTTTTTCAGATTATTTCCCCTTATAGGTTATTGCAAAATGTTGAGTGTAGTTCCCTGTGCTATACAGTAGTTCCTTGTTGATGATCTATTTTATACATAGCAGTGTGTATGTGTTCATTCCAAACTGTTAATTTATCCCTCCTCCCACCTTTCCCCTTTGGTAATAATAAATTATAAGATTTTATACTTCTCAGAAATGGGGGAGCTGAAAGAGAGGTATCATTTTCAATGGAAAAGCATTTAAAACAAGATTGAAGGTTTAACCAAGATTATTAGCTGTACATCCTTGGAAAGAAATCACTTCGTTTCTCTAATATTGACCTGACAAATAAGACAAACCTTTTCACTGAACTTGCTTATAAAAAGTGATGGAAATATCAAATGGAAGTGTTAAAAACATCTTATTTTACCCGAGCCTTATACACTGTTCTATGTTAACTACAGTTTGGCTCACACATCTGTTCATTGAGGTTACAATAGTCTCAATTTCTGTTACTGATCCTCCAGAGTGGACCCCAACAAGTGTCCCCCTGCCCAGTGTCATTGGGGCCAACAGATCGAGACTGAGTTTGGTTCACAAGCAAAGGAAACTTTATATTTTGATCAGAGAATGGAGAGGTGAGAGCATGCACTACCCCGTGGGCTGTGGGCTGGGCTGCTGTGTAGAGATCCTGTCAGAGTCAGTGGGAGGGAGGGAGGCGGCGGAGCTCTCGAGGGCCGGGTTGGCTGTAGCTCAGGCTCTATATCGTGGAGTCTGCACTGGGCCCCAGGAGCTGAGGTGTCGACCCAGCCATTCTGCACTAGGAAATCTGGTCTGAAGTGCCGGGTGTGGAACCTCTGCTTGCGGGACCCTAGGAGCACGTGAAATTAGACAAAGCACAAAGGATAAAAAAGGTTAGACTTGACTTTATTGCCCAGATTCTACTTTTATCTCCCAGGGATTTTTAATGGGCTTTGCTGGGGACAAACCCCTCCTCTGCCTTTTATCCCGTTCCTCATTCTTGGAGTGCTGAGGGTGCAGACCCTTCTTCTGTAACTGCTGAGTGCTGAGTTGGGAGCCCTCATACCCTGGGGCGGGGGTCAGAGCTTCTCCCCAGCAGCCTCCCGGTGACGTTGATTGTCCCCAGGACCCCTGCCTCCCTGCTCGTCCACCTGAGCACCAGCATTGGAAGTGTTATAGATTCTAATGACCTTTAAGGGTCCAGGAAAGAGATGTGCAGAGACGCTGTGGGGGCCGGTTTCACCCCGCCCCACATTTGTTTGGCCACCTTAGGCTGACCGTCTCTGCCAGCCTAGATGCTCTGACCAGTAGTCTGCGCTTTCTTCAGTTAGGCCCCTGAATTGACGTACAAACAGCACCAGGTGTCAGAGCCCTGCCCGCTCAACTCCCAGACAGTCCAGGGTCAGTGGTGATCAAGGACCATGATGGCTACTGAGTCAACAGCCTTTTGAAGTAAACAGGAGTCCAGCCGGTCTTATTGGCCACCATCATCACGGTGTCTGTAGGCTTTTCTATGGTGACAGTGTGGTATACTGTCCCCCCGCCAAGATTATTAGCTCCCCTCTGGGTGCAGTAAGTCCTGCAAGCAGTAGTCTACTCTTTTGGGACACACTCTTGTTGTTTTATGAGAGAAACTCCAGGTCAAGTGATGTTCACACGAGTCGTCATGGTGCCCTGTTGCCCCCGGTTATCTCTCTGGATGTTGGAGTTGGAGGGCCTCCTCACTCGAGGTCGGTGTGCCCACGGAGCGAACCCTGCAACTTCAGGGCATGGTTGGTGGTTAGGATCACCACGTGGGGTCCTTTTCCCTTAGGAGGGAGGTGGCCTTTTGGGCTGCTGATTTCCAGGTTTTTAGATACCGCCAGTATCTTGGCCAGATGTGGCAGTGGGCCAAGCCCCTTAGTGACCGTAGTTTATCCTACCTGGATGGCATTCTTGCATTGTTCCATTTCAAGTGGTCCCAGTTTTTGCACTAATTCTCCAATGGCGATTCACCTTTCACTGGGAATGTAAAGGTCAAAGGGTTTAGCTAAATTAGGGAGTTCCAGGGCAAGGGTCTGAATTGACTGCTCTTTCCATTCTTGAAAGGCCACTTCTGGATTCTATTCAAAAGGATCATCATCTTTTCCTTTCAGTGTTTCATATAGAGGCCCAGCTAGTAGACTGTAGCTAGGGATCCAGAAGCAGCAAACCCTGGCCTCCCCAGGAACCCCTAAGCTGTCTTCTAGTTTTAGAAAGGGGTAAGGCTGAAAATGGTTTCTTCCCTTTCCTGGGATGGGCTTCTCTGACCTTCTGTGAGAATGAAGCCCAGGCAGGTCACCGCAGTCTGTGATATTTGAGCTTTTTCTTGGACAACTTCTATCCTTTATTGGCTTGGTAGTTCAGAGGCCTCCTTAGTAGGGCTGGTGATCAGAATGTCGTCTGCATATTGAAGGAGGGTTTCCTTTTCCAGAGGTAGAACTTTTAGGTCTTTAGCTAAGCTTTCCCCAAAGATGGTGTGGGAATTTTTGCACCCTTGGGGCCAGACGGCCCGGAAGTATTGTTTTAGTTGTATGTTGAGTCCTGCCACTCACAAGCCAAAATTTCTTGTGACTCTGGGACTAATGGAATACAAAAGAAGGCATCATTGAAGACTAATACAGAATACCATGTCCTGGTGGTTGGTAGAATGACCAGCAGGGTGTAGGAATTAGGAGCAACTGGAGGTATATCCTCGGTGGCTTCACTGACTGTCCTGACATCCTTTACCAGGTCCCCAGCAGCCCATGGGGCTCTCGTGGCCAGACCAATCCCAGAATATGGAGCTCACCTGGGCAGGTACCCCACCCCCACCCCAGCCCACGGGGCTCTCGTGGTCAGGCCCCTCCCAGGATACAGAGCTACCCTTGCAGGTACCGTGGCAGGGCTGGGCACACAGGAACCGTGCACATAGCCCTCATTGCAGAGCACCCCCAGCTCACCTGTCACTCAGAGCTGACACAGAGCACCTCAGAGCAGGACTTGAACTAACAAACAGCAGCTGCGACAGGTCTGTGACCCTGGGCATCACTCCGTGAGGCCTCCCTCCACCTGGTCTTCCAGAGACTTCCACTGCACCCGGGGCACCAGGCCTCTGTCTCCAACCACCACCCACCCCTCCTCTCCCTGACTCCTGGGTTCCTCTCATTAGGAGAGGGTTTTCTTGAAGTTGTCTCCCACTCATGGGCCAGATAAAATGATTAGAAAACAAGCCAAAGCTGCAGCCCCTTGTCTATCCTGACTCTCAGGAGCCCACACCTGTTCCTTGGACCTGGCCGGTTCAGCAAGTTCCATTTTCTGCAACTGTGAGCCCCTGAGGGGTGATGATTGGCTGACCTGGGCAGCCTTACCGTGCCGGCCAGCCCTCCCCAGGTGTGCCTGGGTTGAGATCAATATAAATACCACTCCAGGCAGCAAGAGCCCCTGCAGCCGTGCCTGACGCCATTTTCTCTGCCCTGTCAGCAGTCTCGGGGCTGGGCTGGTGGGAGGGAGTGAGAGGCCACGGCTTTGTGGGTGGCCCAGTGTGAGTGGGGCTCTGCTGGACTTTCTGCAGCAGTTGCCAGGCTGCCACCTGCTAAAGAAGAGGATGTGTCACCCATACCTGCTGCTGGAATTTCTCCCTGGGCAGAGGTGAGGAAGGAAAAAAGCAGTGGGGGCAGGGACAGGACGGGTATCTCAGGCAGGGAAATGGAAATCTTCCAGAAGAGCACCCAGGGCCAGGACCATCCTGGCTGGCCTGCAGGCACCAAGTCGGCCGGCATGCTGTCACTCGTGTGGCTCTATGGCCCTTCCTCTAGGCTTTCAAGTCCTTGTATATATTCAGGTGTTTTACCTGGGACGGGTGGGAATAGTTCAGCAGCAACTGGCCTGGGGCTCAGCTCACGTTTACTCACAGATGCCTCGGCACGGTGCCCCAGCTTTGCAATGAGGACGCTTGTTGCGTGGGGGCTGCTGGCTGAATGGGAGACGATTCCCCACCACTGACCAACTTCAGAATTGTTTACAACTGGAGCAAGTGCCCTGATACGGTTTTCCTCTGTGTAACTGGTGGGTTCTGTGTTTTTTTTCTCTTTTTCGTTTTTGGTTCAAGGTAGATTTTATTCCTCTTTTTTGTATTTACAGATATAAGCATGGAAATAATTTATTCATATAAATACATGTATGTGCAGGGAATAATTGTTTTTTCTGTTTTATTTTTTAAATTTTATTTCTTTTTAATTTTGAATTTTATTTTATATTTTTATACAGCAGGTTCTTATTGGTTATCTATTTTATACATATAAATGTATACATGCCAATCCCAGTCTCTCAACTCCTCCCACCACCACCCCCCAACAGCTTTCCCCCCTTGTTGTCCATACGTTTGTTGTCTACATCTGTTGCTCTATTTATGCCTTGCAAAATGGTTAATCTGTACAGTTTTTCTAGGTTCCACATATATGCATGAATATACAAGATTTGTTTTTCTCTTTCTGACTTACTTCACTCTGTATGACAGTCTCTAGATCCATCGACGTCTCTACAAATGACCCAATTTCATTCCTTTTCATGGCTTAGTAATATTCCATTTTATATATGTACCACAGCTTTATGCATTCGTCTGTCTGTGGGCATTTAGGTTGCTTCCATTACCTCGATATTGTAAATAGTGATGCAATGAACATTGCGGTGAATGACTCTTTTTGATTTATGGTTTTGTCTGGGTATATGTCCAGTACTGGGATTGCTGTATCATATGGTAATTCTATTGTTAGTTTCTTAAGAAATTCCATATTGTTCTCCATAATGACTGTATCAATTTATATTCCCAACAATAGTGGAAGAGGGTTCCTTTTCTCCACACCCTTTCCAGCATTTTTTGTTTGTAGATTTTCAATGATGCCTATTCTACCAGGTGTGAGGTGATACCTCATTGTTGAATCCATTTCGTTGAGCAAGGGGTAGCTCTTGTCTATTACATATTTGGCTTATGGAACGGTATCTGTGCTAATTTCAAACTCTGCTTTTATGCAGCACCCCAACTCACCTTCCCCCTTAAGCAGGCATAAGTTGGTTTTCTAAACTTGAGACCCTGTTCTGTTTTGTAATTCAGTTCATGTGTAGCCAAGTTCACATTCTATGTATTAGTGATACCTTATGATGTTTCTTTTTCTGTGTGACTTATTTCACTTAGAATCATCGTGCCTCAATCCACTCATTATGCTGGTACGGGCCTGGTGACATAGATTTCATTGCTGAGTGGTATTCTGTTGTACATAAGTACCGCAACTTCTTTATCCATTATTTGCTCTCTGGGATATTTAACTTGTGGCGTAGAAGAGATTTCTGTAAAAAGAGCCATCCCAAATTTCGGGGTTGCTGTGTCTTTTTGATATTAATTTCCCTAAGCTATAGGACCATAAGTGGAAGTGCCCTAGGCTCTGTTGCTTTGTTTTTTAGATGTTTCAGGAAACACCATACACTTCTCCCGAGTGTCTGTTGGCAATTTACATCCCGCCCATCAGCATAACAAGGCTCCCAGTTCTCCATGGCCTGTCCTGCCTTTCTGAGTTTTACACTTTTTTCAGATGGCCCTTTTGACCGGGGGGAAGTGAGACTTCATTGTAGTGCAGATTTCCTTTGCAAGCTTGCTTGGTTGGCCAAAAAGGGCGTATGCGTTTTTTCCTGAATATATTCAGGAAAAAATGCATACGCCCTTTTTGGCCAAGTGCATCATTGTGGACGTTCTGCCTCTTTTCCTATGCTTTCAATGCAATTCCAGTCTACCTCCTGAAATCGGTTTCCTGCAATTCTGCCCTGTTTTCAAGTCCTCTTGGCAGCCTTACTTCAGTCTATTTTTGGACGATAGCTGTCATTTATAACTCTGCAGGTTTGTGAATTACAGTGCCCCTGAGCTCCTTTCTTCAACTCGCTTTCTTGTGAGCTGGCCACAACACCGCAGGATGTCTTCAGGCCCTAATCTGGTTCTGGCACGGCATGCTGAGCCTTTGGTTAATTCCTCTTCCTGGTGGGAAATGAGAGTTAAATTTGCCCATCCAGACACCTCCAGCTAGTCTCTCATTGGTTCTCGCTATTCCTGTTCATCTTCCACAGAAATTGCAAACTGGGCCAAACAGGAGGTTAAAGGGACTGACTCTCCAAGTGGGGAGAGTGTTAGTAAAGCGTCTGGAATGTTGCACCCGAGTACCAGGGTACGAAAACTGAGACATATTTGAACACGTCTCCCGATCACATGGTTGATCATACTCTGGGTTCCACATGCATGTTTTAGCTGAAGGAAGAATACCTTAAACCTGGGTAGTTGAGACCCGTGTAATGGGTACCATGCAATATGACTTCAAAGGGTCTTCATTTGCTCACCGAACCTCTCCAATCCTATCACTGCTGCGTTTATGCCCCTGTACACACGCTTGATTCTCTTTGGAGACATAGCAATCCATAGGTTTTAAGATACTTGCTAGTCAGGTACATTCTTAGGCGTTTAATATGGGGTTTTGAGTCCATTTCGTTGAGCAAGGAGTAGCTCCTGTCTATTCTATATTTGGCTTAAGGAACTTTATCTGTGCTCATTTCAATCTCTGGTTTTATGCAGCACCCCAACTCACCTTTACCCTTAAGCAAGCATAAGTTGGTTTTTTAAATTTGAGACCCTGTTCTGTTCTGTAATTCAGTTCCTGTGTAGCCAAGTTTCCATTCCGTGTATTACTGATATCTTATGATGTTTCTTTTTCTGTGTGACTTATTTCAGTTAGAATCATCATACCTGAATCCACTCATTGTGCTGCTAAGGGCCTGATGACACAGATTTCATTGCTGAGTGATATTGCTTTGTAAGTAAATACCACAACTTCTTTATCCATTTTTCACTTTCTGCGATGTTGAACTTGTACTGTAAACGAGGTTCTTGTAAACAGAGCCGTTCCAAACTTTGGGGTGGCTGTGTCTTTTTGATTTTAATTTCCCTAAGCTATAGGACCATAAGTGGAAGTGCCCTAGCTTCTGTTGCTTTGTTTTTTAGATGTTTCAGGAAACACCATACACTTCTCCCAAGTGGTTGTTGGCGATTTACATCCCGCCCATCAGCATAACAAGGCTCCCAGTTCTCCATGGCCTGTCCTGCCTTTCTGGATTTTACACTTTTTTCAGATGGCCCTTCTGACCGGGGGGAAGTGAGACTTCATTGTAGTGCAGATTTCCTTTGCAAGCTTGCTTGGTTGGCCAAAAAGGGCGTATGCGTTTTTTCCTGAATATATTCAGGAAAAAACGCATACGCCCTTTTTGGCCAAGTGCATCATTGTGGACGTTCTGCCTCTTTTCCTATGCTTTCAATGCAATTCCAGTCTACCTCCTGAAATCGGTTTCCTGCAATTCTGCCCCGCTTTCAAGTCCTCTTGGCAGCCCTACTTCAGTATATTTTTGGACGATAGCTGTCATTTATAACTCTGCAGGTTTGTGAATTACAGTGCCCCTGAGCTCCTTTCTTCAACTCGCTTTCTTGTGACCTGGCCGCAACACCGCAGGATGGCCTCAGGCCCTAATCTTGCTCCGGCACGGCACGCTGAGCCTTTGGTTAATTCCTCTTCCTGGTGGGAAATGAGAGTTAAATTTGCCCGTCCAGACACCTCCAGCTGGTCTCTCATTGGTTCTCGCTATTCCTGTTCATCTTCCGCAGAAATTGCAAACTGGGCCAAACCGGAGGTTAAAGGGACTGACTCTCCAAGTCGGGAGAGTGTTAGTAAAGCGTCTGGAATGTTGCACCCGAGTACCAGGGGAGGAAAACTGAGACATATTTGAACACGTCTCCCGATCACATGGTTGATCATACTCTGCGTTCCACATGCATGTTTTAGCTGAAGGAAGAATACCTAAAACCTGGGTAGTTGAAACCCGTGGAATGGGTACCATGCAATATGACTTCAAAGGGTCTTCATTTGCTCACCGAACCTCTCCAATCCTATCACTGCTGCGTTTATGCCCCTGTACACATGCTTGATTCTCTTTCGGAGACATAGCAATCCATAGGTTTTAAGATACTTACTAGTCAGGTACATTCTTAGGCGTTTAATATGCGGTGTTGAGTCCATTTCGTTGAGCAAGGAGTAGCTCTTGTCTATTCCATATTTGGCTTAAGGAACTTTATCTGTGCTCATTTCAATCTCTGGTTTTATGCAGCACCCCAACTCACCTTTACCCTTAAGCAAGCATAAGTTGTTTTTCTAAATTTGAGACCCTGTTCTGTTCTGTAATTCAGCTCCTGTGTAGCCAAGTTTCCATTTCGTGTATTACTGATATCTTATGATGTTTCTTTTTCTGTGTGACTTATTTCAGTTAGAATCATCATACCTGAATCCACTCATTGTGCTGCTAAGGGCCTGATGACACAGATTTCATTGCTGAGTGATATTGCTTTGTAAGTAAATACCACAAGTTCTTTATCCATTTTTCACTTTCTGCGATGTTGAACTTGTACTGTAAACGAGGTTCTTGTAAACAGAGCCGTTCCAAACTTTGGGGTGGCTGTGTCTTTTTGATTTTAATTTCCCTAAGCTATAGGACCATAAGTGGAAGTGCCCTAGGTTCTGTTGCTTTGTTTTTTAGATGTTTCAGGAAACACCATACACTTCTCCTGAGTGTCTGTTGGCAATTTACATCCCGCCCATCAGCATAACAAGGCTCCCAGTTCTCCATGGCCTGTCCTGCCTTTCTGGATTTTACACTTTTTTCAGATGGCCCTTTTGACCGGGGGGAAGTGAGACTTCATTGTAGTGCAGATTTCCTTTGCAAGCTTGCTTGGTTGGCCAAAAAGGGCGTATGCGTTTTTTCCTGAATATATTCAGGAAAAAACGCATACGCCCTTTTTGGCCAAGTGCATCATTGTGGACGTTCTGCCTCTTTTCCTATGCTTTCAATGCAATTCCAGTCTACCTCCTGAAATCGGTTTCCTGCAATTCTGCCCCGCTTTCAAGTCCTCTTGGCAGCCTTACTTCAGTATATTTTTGGACGATAGCTGTCATTTATAACTCTGCAGGTTTGTGAATTACAGTGCCCCTGAGCTCCTTTCTTCAACTCGCTTTCTTGTGAGCTGGCCGCAACACCGCAGGATGGCTTCAGGCCCTAATCTGGTTCCGGCACGGCACGCTGAGCCTTTGGTTAATTCCTCATCCTGGTGGGAAATTAGAGTTAAATTTGCCCGTCCAGACACCTCCCGCTTGTCTCTCATTGGTTCTCCCTATTCCTGTACATCTTCCACAGAAATTGCAAACTGGGCCAAACAGGAGGTTAAAGGGACTGACTCTCCAAGTGGGGAGAGTGTTAGTAAAGCGTCTGGAATGTTGCACTGAAGTACCAGGGGACGAAAACTGAGACATATTTGAACACGTCTCCCGATCACACGGTTGATCATACTCTGGGTTCCACATGCATGTTTTAGCTGAAGGAAGAATACCTTAAACCTGGAGAGTTGAGACCCGTGGAATGGGTACCATGCAATATGACTTCAAAGGGTCTTCATTTGCTCACCGAATCTCTCCAATCCTATCACTGCTGCGTTTAAGACCCTTGTACACACGCTTGATTCTCTTTTGGAGACATAGCAATCCATAGGTTTTAAGATACTTACTAGTCAGGTATATTCTTAGGCGTTTAATATGGGCTGTGGAGTCCATTTCGTTGAGCAAAGAGTAGCTCTTGTCTATTCCATATTTGGCTTAAGGAACTTTATCTGTGCTCATTTCAATCTCTGGTTTTATGCAGCACCCGAACTCACCTTTCCACTTAAGCAAGCATAAGTTGGTTTTCTAAATTTGAGACCCTGTTCTGTTTTGTAATGCAGTTCCTCTGTAGCCAAGTTTAAATTCCATGTATTAGTGATATTTTTTGATGTTTCTTTTTCTGTGTGACTTATTTCAGTTAGAATCACCATACCCGAATCCACTCATTATGCTGCTATGGGCCTGGTGACATAGATTTCATTGCTGAGTGATATTGCATTGTACATGAGTACCACAACTTCTGTATCCATTTTTCACTTTCTGTGATATTGAACTTGTATGGTAAACGAGGTTCTTGTAAACAGAGGTGTCCCAAACTTTGGGGTGGCTGTGTCTTTTTGATTTTAATTTCCCTAAGCTATAGGACCATAAGTGGAAGTGCACTAGGCTCTGTTGCTTTGTTTTTTAGATGTTTCAGGAAACACCATACACTTCTCCGGAGTGGCTGTTGGCAATTTACATCCCGCCCATCAGCATAACAAGGCTCCCCGTTCTCCATGTCCTGTCCTGCCTTTCTGGATTTTACACTTTTTTGAGATGGCCCTTTTGACCGGGGGGAAGTGAGACTTCATTGTAGCGCAGATTTCCTTTGCAAGCTTGCTTGGTTGGCCAAAAAGGGCGTATGCGTTTTTTTCTGAATATATTCAGGAAAAAACGCATACGCCCTTTTTGGCCAAGTGCATCATTGTGGACGTTCTGCCTCTTTTCCTATGCTTGAAATGCAATTCCTGTCTACCTCCTGAAATCGGTTTCCTGCAATTCTGCCCCGCTTTCAAGTCCTCTTGGCAGCCTTACTTCAGTATATTTTTGGACGATAGCTGTCATTTATAACTCTGCAGGTTGGTGAATCACAGTGCCCCTGAGCTCCTTTCTTCAACTCGCTTTCTTGTGAGCTGGCCGCAACACCGCAGGATGTCTTCAGGCCCTAATGTGGTTCCGGCATGGCACGCTGAGGCTTTGGTTAATTCCTCTTCCTGGTGGGAAATGAGAGTTAAATTTGCCCATTCAGACACCTCCAGGTAGTCTCTCATTGGTTCTCGCTATTCCTGTTCATCTTCCGCAGAAATTGCAAACTGGGCCAAACAGGAGGTTAAAGGCACTGACTCTCCAAGTAGGGAGAGTGTTAGTAAAGCATCTGGAATGTTGCACCCGAGTACCAGGGGAGGAAAACTGAGACATATTTGAACACGTCTCCCGTTCACACGGTTGATCATACTCTGGGTTCCACATGCATGTTTTAGCTGAAGGAAGAATACCTTAAACCTGGAGAGTTGAGACCCGTGTAATGGGTACCATGCAATATGACTTCAAAGGGTCTTCATTTGTTCACCGAACCTCTCCAATCCTATCACTGCTGCGTTTATGCCCCTGTACACATGCTTGATTCTCTTTTGGAGACATAGCAATCCATAGGTTTTAAGATACTTACTAGTCAGGTACATTCTTAGGCGTTTAATATGGGGTGTTGAGTCCATTTCGTTGAGCAAGGAGTAGCTCTTGTCTATTCCATATTTGGCTTAAGGAACTTTATCTGTGCTCATTTCAATCTCTGGTTTTATGCAGCACCCGAACTCACCTTTCCACTTAAGGAAGCATAAGTTGGTTTTCTAAATTTGAGACCATGTTCTGTTTTGTAATGCAGTTCCTCTGTAGCCAAGTTTACATTCCGTGTATTACTGATATCTTATGATGTTTCTTTATCTGTGTGACTTATTTCAGTTAGAATCATCATACCTGAATCCACTCATTGTGCTGCTAAGGGCCTTGTTACACAGATTTCATTGCTGAGTGATATTGCTTTGTAAGTAAATACCACAACTTCTTTATCCATTTTTCACTTTCTGCGATGTTGAACTTGTACTGTAAAGGAGGTTCTTGTAAACAGAGCCGTTCCAAACTTTGGGGTGGCTGTGTCTTTTTGATTTTAATTTCCCTAAGCTATAGGACCATAAGTGGAAGTGCCCTAGGTTCTGTTGCTTTGTTTTTTAGATGTTTCAGGAAACACCATACACTTCTCCCGAGTGGTTGTTGGCAATTTACATCCCGCCCATCAGCATAACAAGGCTCCCAGTTCTCCATGGCCTGTCCTGCCTTTCTGGATTTTACACTTTTTTCAGATGGCCTTTTTGACCGGGGGGAAGTGAGACTTCATTGTAGTGCAGATTTCCTTTGCAAGCTTGCTTGGTTGGCCATAAAGGGCGTATGCGTTTTTTGCTGAATATATTCAGGAAAAAACGCATACGCCCTTTTTGGCCAAGTGCATCATTGTGGACGTTCTGCCTCTTTTCCTATGCTTTCAATGCAATTCCAGTCTACCTCCTGAAATCGGTTTCCTGCAATTCTGCCCCGCTTTCAAGTCCTCTTGGCAGCCTTACTTCAGTATATTTTTGGACGATAGCTGTCATTTATAACTCTGCAGGTTTGTGAATTACAGTGCCCCTGAGCTCCTTTCTTCAACTCGCTTTCTTGTGACCTGGCCGCAACACCGCCGGATGGCTTCAGGCCCTAATCTGTTTCCGGCATGGCATGCTGAGCCTTTGGTTAATTCCTCTTCCTGGTGGGAAATGAGAGTTAAATTTGCACGTCCAGACACCTCCAGCTAGCCTCTCATTGGTTCTCGCTATTCCTGTTCATCTTCTGCAGAAATTGCAAACTGGGCCAAACAGGAGGTTAAAGGGACTGACTCTCCAAGTGGGGAGAGTGTTAGTAAATCGTCTGGAATGTTGCACCCGAGTACCAGGGGAGGAAAACTGAGACATATTTGAACACGTCTCCCGTTCACATGGTTGATCATACTTGGGTTCCACATGCATGTTTCAGCTGAAGGAAGAATACCTTAAAACTGGAGAGTTGAGACCCGTGTAATGGGTACCATGCAATATGACTTCAAAGGGTCTTCATTTGCTCACCGAACCTCTCCAATCCTATCACTGCTGCGTTTATGCCCCTGTACACATGCTTGATTCTCTTTTGGAGACATAGCAATCCATAGGTTTTAAGATACTTACTAGTCAGGTACATTCTTAGGCGTTTAATATGGGGTGTTGAGTCCATTTCGTTGAGCAAGGAGTAGCTCTTGTCTATTCCATATTTGGCTTAAGGAACTTTATCTGTGCTCATTTCAATCTCTGGTTTTATGCAGCACCCCAACTCACCTTTACCCTTAAGCAAGAATAAGTTGGTTTTCTAAATTTGAGACCCTGTTCTGTTCTGTAATTCAGTTCCTGTGTAGCCAAGTTTACATTCCGTGTATTACTGATATCTTATGATGTTTCTTTTTCTGTGTGACTTATTTCAGTTAGAATCATCATACCTGAATCCAATCATTGTGCTGCTAAGGGCATGATGACATAGATTTCATTGCTGAGTGATATTGCTTTGTAAGTAAATGCCACAACTTCTTTATCCATTTTTCACTTTCTGCGATGTTGAACTTGTACTGTAAACGAGGTTCTTGTAAACAGAGGCGTCCCAAACTTTGGGGTGGCTGTGTCTTTTTGATTTTAATTTCCCTAAGCTATAGGACCATAAGTGGCAGTGCCCTAGGCTCTGTTGCTTTGTTTTTTAGATGTTTCAGGAAACACCATACACTTCTCCCGAGTGGTTGTTGGCAATTTAAATCCCGCCCATCAGCATAACAAGGCTCCCAGTTCTCCATGGCCTGTCCTGCCTTTCTGGATTTTACACTTTTTTCAGATGGCCCTTTTGACCGGGGGGAAGTGAGACTTCATTGTAGTGCAGATTTCCTTTGCAAGCTTGCTTGGTTGGCCAAAAAGGGCGTATGCGTTTTTTCCTGAATATATTCAGGAAAAAACGCATACGCCCTTTTTGGCCAAGTGCATCATTGTGGACGGTCTGCCTCTTTTCCTATGCTTTCAATGTAATTCCAGTCTACCTCCTGAAATCGGTTTCCTGCAATTCTGCCCCGCTTTCAAGTCCTCTTGGCAGCCTTACTTCAGTATATTTTTGGACGATAGCTGTCATTTATAACTCTGCAGGTTTGTGAATTACAGTGCCCCTGAGCTCCTTTCTTCAACTCGCTTTCTTTAGAGCTGGCCGCAACACCGCAGGATGGCTTCAGGCCCTAATCTGGTTCCGGGACGGCACGCTGAGCCTTTGGTTATTTCCTCTTCCTCGTGGGAAATGAGAGTTAAATTTGCCCGTCCAGACACCTCCAGCTAGCCTCTCATTGGTTCTCGCTATTCCTGTTCATCTTCCGCAGAAATTGCAAACTGTGCCAAACAGGAGGTTAAAGGCGCTGACTCTCCAAGTAGGGAGAGTGTTAGTAAAGCGTCTGGAATGTTGCTCCCGAGTACCAGAGGAGGAAAACTGAGACATATTTGAACACGTCTCCCGATCACATGGTTGATCATACTCTGGGTTCCACATGCATGTTTTAGCTGAAGGAAGAATACCTAAAACCTGGGTAGTTGAAACCCGTGGAATGGGTACCATGCAATATGACTTCAAAGGGTCTTCATTTGCTCACCGAACCTCTCCAATCCTATCACTGCTGCGTTTATGCCCCTGTACACATGCTTGATTCTCTTTCAGAGACATAGCAATCTATAGGTTTAAAGGTACTTACTAGTCAGGTACATTCTTAGGCGTTTAATATGCGGTGTTGAGTCCATTTCGTTGAGCAAGGAGTAGCTCTTGTCTATTCCATATTTGGCTTAAGGAACTTTATCTGTGCTCATTTCAATCTCTGGTTTTATGCAGCACCCCAACTCACCTTTCTCCTTAAGCAAGCATAAGTTGGTTTTCTAAATTTGAGACCCTGTTCTGTTCTGTAATTCAGTTCCTGTGTAGCCAAGTTTACATTCCGTGTATTACTGATATCTTATGATGTTTCTTTTTCTGTGTGACTTACTTCAGTTAGAATCATCATACCTGAATCCACTCATTGTGCTGCTAAGGGCCTGATGACACAGATTTCATTGCTGAGTGATATTGCTTTGTAAGTAAATACCACAACTTCTTTATCCATTTTTCACTTTCTGCGATGTTGAACTTGTACTGTAAACGAGGTTCTTGTAAACAGAGGCGTCCCAAACTTTGGGGTGGCTGTGTCATTTTGATTTTAATTTCCCTAAGCTATAGGACCATAAGTGGAAGTGCCCTAGGCTCTGTTGCTTTGTTTTTTAGATATTTCAGGAAACACCATACACTTCTCCCGAGTGTCTGTTGGCAATTTACATCCCGCCCATCAGCATAACAAGGCTCCCAGTTCTCCATGGCCTGTCCTGCCTTTCTGGATTTTACACTTTATTCAGATGGCCCTTTTGACCGGGGGGAAGTGAGACTTCATTGTAGTGCAGATTTCCTTTACAAGTTTGCTTGGTTGGCCAAAAAGTGCGTATGCGTTTTTTCCTGAATATATTCAGGAAAAAACGCATACGCCCTTTTTGGCCAAGTGCATCATTGTGGACGTTCTGCCTCTTTTCCTATGCTTTCAATGCAATTCCAGTCTACCTCCTGAAATCGGTTTCCTGCAATTCTGCCCCGCTTTCAAGTCCTCTTGGCAGCCTTACTTCAGTCTATTTTTGGACGATAGCTGTCATTTATAACTCTGCAGGTTTGTGAATTACAGTGCCCCTGAGCTCCTTTCTTCAACTCGCTTTCTTGTGACCTGGCCGCAACACCGCAGGATGGCTTCAGGCCCTAATCTGGTTCTGGCACGGCACGCTGAGCCTTTGGTTAATTCCTCTTCCTGGTGGGAAATGAGAGTTAAATTTGCCCGTCCAGACACCTCCAGCTAGTCTCTCATTGGTTCTCGCTATTCCTGTTCATCTTCCACAGAAATTGCAAACTGGGCCAAACAGGAGGTTAAAGGGACTGACTCTCCAAGTCGGGAGAGTGTTAGTAAAGCGTCTGGAATGTTGCACCCGAGTACCAGGGTACGAAAACTGAGACATATTTGAACACGTCTCCCGATCACATGGTTGATCATACTCTGGGTTCCACATGCAGGTTTTAGCTGAAGGAAGAATACCTTAAACCTGGAGAGTTAAGACCCGTGTAATGGGTACCATGCAATATGACTTCAAAGGGTCTTCATTTGCTCACCGAACCTCTCCAATCCTATCACTGCTGCGTTTATGCCCCTGTACACATGCTTGATTCTCTTTCGGAGACATAGCAATCCATAGGTTTTAAGATACTTACTAGTCAGGTACATTCTTAGGCGTTTAATATGCGGTGTTGAGTCCATTTCATTGAGCAACGAGTAGCTCTTGTCTATTCCATATTTGGCTTAAGGAACTTTATCTGTGCTCATTTCAATCTCTGGTTTTATGCAGCACCCCAACTCACCTTTACCCTTAAGCAAGCATAAGTTGGTTTTCTAAATTTGAGACCCTGTTCTGTTCTATAATTCAGTTCCTGTGTATCCAAGTTTACATTCCGTGCATTACTGATATCTTATGATGTTTCTTTTTCTGTGTGACTTATTTCAGTTAGAATCATCATACCTGAATCCACTCATTGTGCTGCTAAGGGCCTGATGACACAGATTTCATTGCTGAGTGATATTGCTTTGTAAGTAAATACCACAACTTCTTTATCCATTTTTCGCTTTCTGCGATGTTGAACTTGTACTGTAAACGAGGTTCTTGTAAACAGAACCGTTCCAAACTTTGGGGTGGCTGTGTCTTTTTGATTTTAATTTCCCTAAGCTATAGGACCATAAGTGGAAGTGCCCTAGGTTCTGTTGCTTTGTTTTTTAGATGTTTCAGGAAACACCATACACTTCTCCCGAGTGGTTGTTGGCAATTTACATCCCGCCCATCAGCATAACAAGGCTCCCAGTTCTCCATGGCCTGTCCTGCCTTTCTGGATTTTACACTTTTTTCAGATGGCCCTTTTGACCGGGGGGAAGTGAGACTTCATTGTAGTGCAGATTTCCTTTGCAAGCTTGCTTGGTTGGCCAAAAAGGGCGTATGCGGTTTTTCCTGAATATATTCAGGAAAAAACGCATACGCCCTTTTTGGCCAAGTGCATCATTGTGGACGTTCTGCCTCTTTTCCTATGCTTTCAATGCAATTCCAGTCTACCTCCTGAAATCGGTTTCCTGCAATTCTGCCCCGCTTTCAAGTCCTCTTGGCAGCCTTACTTCAGTCTATTTTTGGACGATAGCTGTCATTTATAACTCTGCAGGTTTGTGAATTACAGTGCCCCTGAGCTCCTTTCTTCAACTCGCTTTCTTGTGACCTGGCCGCAACACCGCAGGATGGCTTCAGGCCCTAATCTGGTTCTGGCACGGCACGCTGAGCCTTTGGTTAATTCCTCTTCCTGGTGGGAAATGAGAGTTAAATTTGCCCGTTCAGACACCTCCAGCTAGTCTCTCATTGGTTTTCGCTATTCCTGTTCATCTTCTGCAGAAATTGCAAACTGGGCCAAACAGGAGGTTAAAGGGACTGACTCTCCAAGTCGGGAGAGTGTTAGTAAAGCGTCTGGAATGTTGCACCCGAGTACCAGGGTACGAAAACTGAGACATATTTGAACACGTCTCCCGTTCACATGGTTGATCATACTCTAGGTTCCACATGCATGTTTTAGCTGAAGGAAGAATACCTTAAACCTGGATGGTTGAAACCCGTGGAATGGGTACCATGCAATATGACTTCAAAGGGTCTTCATTTGCTCACCGAACCTCTCCAATCCTATCACTGCTGCGTTTATGCCCCTGTACACATGCTTGATTCTCTTTCGGAGACATAGCAATCCATAGGTTTTAAGATACTTACTAGTCAGGTACATTCTTCGGCGTTTAATATGCGGTGTTGAGTCCATTTCGTTGAGCAAGGAGTAGCTCTTGTCTATTCCATATTTGGCTTAAGGAACTTTATCTGTGCTCATTTCAATCTCTGGTTTTATGCAGCACCCCAACTCACCTTTACCCTTAAGCAAGCATAAGTTGTTTTTCTAAATTTGTGACCCAGTTCTGTTCTGTAATTCAGTTCCTGTGTAGCCAAGTTTCCATTCCGTGTATTACTGATATCTTATGATGTTTCTTTTTCTGTGTGACTTATTTCAGTTAGAATCATCATACCTGAATCCACTCATTGTGCTGCTAAGGGCCTGGTGACACAGATTTCATTGCTGAGTGATATTGCTTTGTAAGTAAATACCACAACTTCTTTATCCATTTTTCGCTTTCTGCGATGTTGAACTTGTACTGTAAACGAAGTTCTTGTAAACAGAGCCGTTCCAAACTTTGGGGTGGCTGTGTCTTTTTGATTTTAATTTCCCTAAGGTATAGGACCATAAGTGGAAGTGCCATAGGTTCTGTTGCTTTGTTTTTTAGATGTTTCAGGAAACACCATACACTTCTCCGGAGTGGTTGTTGGCAATTTACATCCCGCCCATCAGCATAACAAGGCTCCCAGTTCTCCATGGCCTGTCCTGCCTTTCTGGATTTTACACTTTTTCAGATGGCCCTTTTGACCGGGGAGAAGTGAGACTTCATTGTAGTGCAGATTTCCTTTGCAAGCTTGCTTGGTTGGCCAAAAAGGGCGTATGCGTTTTTTCCTGAATATATTCAGGAAAAAACGCATACGCCCTTTTTGGCTAAGTGCATCATTGTGGACGTTCTGCCTCTTTTCCTATGCTTTCAATGCAATTCCAGTCTACCTCCTGAAATCGGTTTCCTGTAATTCTGCCCCGCTTTCAAGTCCTCTTGGCAGCCTTACTTCAGTCTATTTTTGGACGATAGCTGTCATTTATAACTCTGCAAGTTTGTGAATTACAGTGCCCCTGAGCTCCTTTCTTCAACTCGCTTTCTTTTGAGCTGGCCGCAACACCGCAGGATGGCTTCAGGCCCTAATCTGGTTCCGGTACGGCACGCTGAGCCTTTGGTTATTTCCTCTTCCTGTTGGGAAATGAGAGTTAAATTTGCCCGTCCAGACACCTCCATCTAGCCTCTCATTGGTTCTCGCTATTCCTGTTCATCTTCCGCGGAAATTGCAAACTGTGCCAAACAGGAGGTTAAAGGCGCTGACTCTCCAAGTGGGGAGAGTGTTAGTAAAGCGTCTGGAATGTTGCACCCGAGTACCAGGGTACGAAAACTGAGACATATTTGAACACGTCTCCCGATCACATGGTTGATCATACTCTGGGTTCCACATGCATGTTTTAGCTGAAGGAAGAATACCTAAAACCTGGGTAGTTGAAACCCGTGGAATGGGTACCATGCAATATGACTTCAAAGGGTCTTCATTTGCTCACCGAACCTCTCCAATCCTATCACTGCTGCGTTTATGCCCCTGTACACATGCTTGATTCTCTTTCGGAGACATAGCAATCCATAGGTTTTAAGATACTTACTAGTCAGGTACATTCTTAGGCGTTTAATATGGGGTGTTCAGTCCATTTCGTTAAGCAAGGAGTAGCTCTTGTCTATTCCATATTTGGCTTAAGGAACTTTATCTGTGCTCATTTCAATCTCTGGTTTTATGCAGCACCCCAACTCACCTTTACCCTTAAGCAAGCATAAGTTGGTTTTCTAAATTTGAGACCCTGTTCTGTTCTGTAATTCAGTTCCTGTGTAGCCAAGTTTCCATTCCGTGTATTACTGATATCTTATGATGTTTCTTTTTCTGTGTGACTTATTTCAGTTAGACTCATCATACCTGAATCCACTCATTGTGCTGCTAAGGGCCTGATGACACAGATTTCATTGCTGAGTGATATTGCTTTGTAAGTAAATACCACAACTTCTTTATCCATTTTTCACTTTCTGCGATGTTGAACTTGTACTGTAAACGAGGTTCTTGTAAACAGAGCCGTTCCAAACATTGGGGTGGCTGTGTCTTTTTGATTTTAATTTCCCTAAGCTATAGGACCATAAGTGGAAGTGCCTAGGCTCTGTTGCTTTGTTTTTTCGATGTTTCAGGAAACACCATACACTTCTCCTGAGTGTCTGTTGGCAATTTACATCCCGCCCATCAGCATAACAATGCTGCCAGTTCTCCATGGCCTGTCCTGCCTTTCTGGATTTTACACTTTTTTCAGATGGCCCTTTTGACCGGGGGGAAGTGAGACTTCATTGTAGTGCAGATTTCCTTTGCAAGCTTGCTTGGTTGGCCAAAAAGGGCGTATGCGGTTTTTCCTGAATATATTCAGGAAAAAACGCATACGCCCTTTTTGGCCAAGTGCATCATTGTGGACGTTCTGCCTCTTTTCCTATGCTTTCAATGCAATTCCAGTCTACCTCCTGAAATCGGTTTCCTGCAATTCTGCCCCGCTTTCAAGTCCTCTTGGCAGCCTTACTTCAGTCTATTTTTGGACGATAGCTGTCATTTATAACTCTGCAGGTTTGTGAATTACAGTGCCCCTGAGCTCCTTTCTTCAACTCGCTTTCTTGTGACCTGGCCGCAACACTGCAGGATGGCTTCAGGCCCTAATCTGGTTCTGGCACGGCACGCTGAGCCTTTGGTTAATTCCTCTTCCTGGTGGGAAATGAGAGTTAAATTTGCCCGTCCAGACACCTCCAGCTAGTCTCTCATTGGTTCTCGCTATTCCTGTTCATCTTCCACAGAAATTGCAAACTGGGCCAAACAGGAGGTTAAAGGGACTGACTCTCCAAGTCGGGAGAGTGTTAGTAAAGCGTCTGGAATGTTGCACCCGAGTACCAGGGTACGAAAACTGAGACATATTTGAACACGTCTCCCGATCACATGGTTGATCATACTCTAGGTTCCACATGCAGGTTTTAGCTGAAGGAAGAATACCTTAAAACTGGAGAGTTAAGACCCGTGTAATGGGTACCATGCAATATGACTTCAAAGGGTCTTCATTTGCTCACCGAACCTCTCCAATCCTATCACTGCTGCGTTTATGCCCCTGTACACATGCTTGATTCTCTTTCGGAGACATAGCAATCCATAGGTTTTAAGATACTTACTAGTCAGGTACATTCTTAGGCGTTTAATATGGGGTGTTGAGTCCATTTCGTTGAGCAAGGAGTAGCTCTTGTCTATTCCATATTTGGCTTAAGGAACTTTATCTGTGCTCATTTCAATCTCTGGTTTTATGCAGCACCCCAACTCACCTTTACCCTTAAGCAAGCATAAGTTGGTTTTCTAAATTTGAGACCCTGTTCTGTTTTGGAATGCAGTTCCTGTGTAGCCAAGTTTACATTCCGTGTATTACTGATATCTTATGATGTTTCTTTTTCTCTGTGACTTATTTCAGTTAGAATCATCGTACCTGAATCCACTCATTATGCTGCTACGGGACTGATGACATAGATTTCATTGCTGAGTGATACTGCATTGTACGTAAGTACCACAAGTTCTTTATCCATTTTTCACTTTCTGTGATATTGAACTTGTACGGTAAACGAGGTTCTTGTAAATGGAGGCGTCCCAAACTTTGGGGTGGCTGTGTCTTTTTGATTTTAATTTCCCTAAGCTATAGGACCATAAGTGGAAGTGCCCTAGGCTCTGTTGCTTTGTTTTTTAGATGTTTCAGGAAACACCATACACTTCTCCTGAGTGTCTGTTGGCAATTTACATCCCGCCCATCAGCATAACAAGGCTCCCAGTTCTCCATGGCCTGTCCTGCCTTTCTGGATTTTACACTTTTTTCAGATGGCCTTTTTGACCGGGGAGAAGTGAGACTTCATTGTAGTGCAGATTTCCTTTGCAAGTTTGCTTGGTTGGCCAAAAAGGGCGTATGCGTTTTTTCCTGAATATATTCAGGAAAAAACGCATACGCCCTTTTTGGCCAAGTGCATCATTGTGGACGTTCTGCCTCTTTTCCTATGCTTTCAATGCAATTCCTGTCTACCTCTTGAAATCGGTTTCCTGCAATTCTGCCCCGCTTTCAAGTCCGCTTGGCAGCCTTACTTCAGTCTATTTTTGGACGATAGCTGTCATTTATAACTCTGCAGGTTTGTGAATTACAGTGCCCCTGAGCTCCTTTCTTCAACTCGCTTTCTTGTGACCTGGCCGCAACACCGCAGGATGGCTTCAGGCCCTAATCTGGTTCCGGAACGGCACGCTGAGCCTTTGGTTATTTCCTCTTCCTGGTGGGAAATGAGAGTTAAATTTGCCCGTCCAGACACCTCCAGCTAGCCTCTCATTGGTTCTCGCTAATCCTGTTCATCTTCCGCAGAAATTGCAAACTGTGCCAAACAGGAGGTTAAAGGCACTGACTCTCCAAGTGGGGAGAGTGTTAGTCAAGCGTCTGGAATGTTGCACCCGAGTACCAGGGGAGGAAAACTGAGACATATTTGAACACGTCTTCCGATCACACGGTTGATCATACTCTGGGTTCCACATGCATGTTTTAGCTGAAGGAAGAATACCTAAAACCTGGGTAGTTGAAACCCGTGGAATGGGTACCATGCAATATGACTTCAAAGGGTCTTCATTTGCTCACCGAACTTCTCCAATCCTATCACTGCTGCGTTTATGCCCCTGTACACATGCTTGATTCTCTTTTGGAGAGATAGCAATCTATAGGTTTTAAGATACTTACTAGTCAGGTACATTGTTAGGCGTTTAATATGCGGTTTTGAGTCCATTTCGTTGAGCAAGGAGTAGCTCTTGTCTATTCCATATTTGCCTTAAGGAACTTTATCTGTGCTCATTTCAATCTCTGGTTTTATGCAGCACCCCAACTCACCTTTCCCCTTAAGCAAGCATAAGTTGGTTTTCTAAATTTGAGACCCTGTTCTGTTCTGTAATTCAGTTCCTGTGTAGCCAAGTTTACATTCCGTGTATTACTGATATCTTATGATGTTTCTTTTTCTGTGTGACTTATTTCAGTTAGAATCATCATACCTGAATCCACTCATTGTGCTGCTAAGGGCCTGATGACACAGATTTCATTGCTGAGTGATATTGCTTTGTAAGTAAATACCACAAGTTCTTTATCCATTTTTCACTTTCTGCGATGTTGAACTTGTACTGTAAACGAGGTTCTTGTAAACAGAGCCGTTCCAAACTTTGGGGTGGCTGTGTGTTTTTGATTTTAATTTCCCTAAGCTATAGGACCATAAGTGGAAGTGCCCTAGGCTCTGTTGCTTTGTTTTTTAGATGTTTCAGGAAACACCATACACTTCTCCCGAGTGGTTGTTGGCAATTTACATCCCGCCCATCAGCATAACAAGGCTCCCAGTTCTCCATGGCCTGTCCTGTCTTTCTGGATTTTACACTTTTTTCAGATGGCCCTTTTGACTGGGGGGAAGTGAGACTTCATTGTAGTGCAGATTTCCTTTGCAAGCTTGCTTGGTTGGCCAAAAAGGGCGTATGCGTTTTTTCCTGAATATATTCAGGAAAAAACGCATACGCCCTTTTTGGCCAAGTGCATCATTGTGGACGTTCTGCCTCTTTTCCTATGCTTTCAATGCAATTCCAGTCTACCTCCTGAAATCAGTTTCCTGTAATTCTGCCCCGCTTTCAAGTCCTCTTGGCAGCCTTACTTCAGTCTATTTTTGGACGATAGCTGTCATTTATAACTCTGCAGGTTTGTGAATTACAGTGCCCCTGAGTTCCTTTCTTCAACTCGCTTTCTTGTGAGCTGGCCGAAACACCGCAGGATGGCTTCAGGCCCTAATCTGGTTCCGGCACGGCACGCTGAGCCTTTGGTTAATTCCTCTTCCTGGTGGGAAATGAGAGTTAAATTTGCCCATCCAGACACCTCCAGCTAGTCTCTCATTGGTTCTCGCTATTCCTGTTCATCTTCCGCAGAAATTGCAAACTGGGCCAAACAGGAGGTTAAAGGGACTGACTATCCAAGTGGGGAGAGTGTTAGTAAAGCGTCTGGAATGTTGCACCCGAGTACCAGGGTATGAAAACTGAGACATATTTGAACACGTCTCCCGATCACATGGTTGATAATACTCTAGGTTCCACATTCATGTTTTAGCTGAAGGAAGAATACCTTAATCCTGGGTATGTGAAACCCTTGGAATGGGTACCATGCAATATGACTTCAAAGGGTCTTCATTTGCTCACCGAACCTCTCCAATCCTATCACTGCTGCGTTTATGCCCCTGTACACATGCTTGATTCTCTTTCAGAGACATAGCAATCCATAGCTTTTAAGATACTTACTAGTCAGATACATTCTTAGGCGTTTAATATGCGGTGTTGAGTCCATTTCGTTGAGCAAGGAGTAGCTCTTGTCTATTCCATATTTGGCTTAAGGAACTTTATCTGTGCTCATTTCAATCTCTGGTTTTATGCAGCACCCCAACTCACCTTTACCCTTAAGCAAGCATAAGTTTGTTTTCTAAATTTGAGACCCTGTTCTGTTCTGTAATTCAGTTCCTGTGTAGCCAAGTTTCCATTCCGTGTATTACTGATATCTTATGATGTTTCTTTTTCTGTGTGACTTATTTCAGTTAGAATCATCATACCTGAATCCACTCATTGTGCTGCTAAGTGCCTGATGACACAGATTTCATTGCTGAGTGATATTGCTTTGTAAGTAAATACCACAACTTTTTTTATCCATTTATCACTTTCTGCGATGTTGAACTTGTACTGTAAACGAGGTTCTTGTAAACAGAGGCGTCCCAAACTTTGGGGTGGCTGTGTCTTTTTGATTTTAAATTCCCTAAGCTATAGGACCATAAGTGGAAGTGCCCTAGGCTCTGTTGCTTTGTTTTTTAGATGTTTCAGGAAACACCATACACTTCTCCAGAGTGGTTGTTGGCAATTTACATCCCGCCCATCAGCATAACAAGGCTCCCAGTTCTCCATGGCCTGTCCTGCCTTTCTGGATTTTACACTTTTTTCAGATGGCCCTTTTGACCGGGGCGAAGTGAGACTTCACTGTAGTGCAGATTTCCTTTGCAAGCTTGCTTGGTTGGCCAAAAAGGGCGTATGCGTTTTTTCCTGAATATATTCAGGAAAAAACGCATACGCCCTTTTTGGCCAAGTGCATCATTGTGGACGTTCTGCCTCTTTTCCTATGCTTTCAATGCAATTCCAGTCTACCTCCTGAAATCGGTTTCCTACAATTCTGCCCCACTTTCAAGTCCGCTTGGCAGCCTTACTTCAGTCTATTTTTGGACGATAGCTGTCATTTATAACTCTGCAGGTTTGTGAATTACAGTGCCCCTGAGCTCCTTTCTTCAACTCGCTTTCTTGTGACCTGGCCTCAACACCGCAGGATGGCTTCAGGCCCTAATCTGGTTCCGGTACGGCACGCTGAGCCTTTGGTTAATTCCTCTTCCTGGTGGGAAATGAGAGTTAAATTTGCCCATCCAGACACCTCCAGCTAGTCTCTCATTGGTTCTCGCTATTCCTGTTCATCTTCCGCAGAAATTGCAAAGTGGGCCAAACAGGAGGTTAAAGGCGCTGACTCTCCAAGTGGGGAGAGTGTTAGTAAAGCGTCTGGAATGTTGCACCCGAGTACCAGGGGTGGAAAACTGAGACATATTTGAACACGTCTCCCGTTCACATGGTTGATAATACTTGGGTTCCACATGCATGTTTTAGCTGAAGGAAGAATACCTTAAACCTGGAGAGTTGAGACCCGTGGAATGGGTACCATGCAATATGACTTCAAAGGGTCTTCATTTGTTCACCGAACCTCTCCAATCCTATCACTGCTGCGTTTATGCCCCTGTACACATGCTTGATTCTCTTTCGGAGACATAGCAATCCATAGGTTTTAAGATACTTACTAGTCAGGTACATTCTTAGGCGTTTAATATGCGGTTTTGAGTCCATTTCATTGAGCAAGGAGTAGCTCTTGTCTATTCCATATTTGACTTAAGGAACTTTATCTGTGCTCATTTCAATCTCTGGTTTATGCAGCACCCCAACTCACCTTTACCCTTAAGCAAGCATAAGTTGGTTTTCTAAATTTGAGAACCTGTTCTGTTTTGCAATTCAGTTCCTGTGTAGCCAAGTTTCCATTCCGTGTATTACTGATATCTTATGATGTTTCTTTTTCTGTGTGACTTATTTCAGTTAGAATCATCGTACCTGAATCCACTCATTATGCTGCTACGGGCCTGATGACATAGATTTCATTGCTGAGTGATACTGCATTGTACGTAAGTACCACAAGTTCTTTATCCATTTTTCACTTTCTGTGATATTGAACTTGTACTGTAAATGAGGTTCTTGTTAACAGAGGCGTCCCAAACTTTGGGGTGGCTGTGTCTTTTTGATTTTAATTTCCCTAAGCTATAGGACCATAAGTGGAAGTGCCCTAGGCTCTGTTGATTTGTTTTTTAGATGTTTCAGGAAACACCATACACTTCTCCCGAGTGTCTGTTGGCAATTTACATCCCGCCCATCAGCATAACAAGGCTCCCAGTTCTCCATGGCCTGTCCTGCCTTTCTGGATTTTACACTTTTTTCAGATGGCCCTTTTGACCGGGGGGAAGTGAGACTTCATTGTAGTGCAGATTTCCTTTGCAAGTTTGCTTGGTTGGCCAAAAAGGGCGTATGCGTTTTTTCCTGAATATATTCAGGAAAAAACGCATACGCACTTTTTGGCCAAGTGCATCATTGTGGACGTTCTGCCTCTTTTCCTATGCTTTCAATGCAATTCCAGTCTACCTCCTGAAATCGGTTTCCTGCAATTCTGCCCCGCTTTCAAGTCCTCTTGGCAGCCTTACTTCAGTCTATTTTTGGATGATAGCTGTCATTTATAACTCTGCAGGTTTGTGAATTACAGTGCCCCTGAGCTCCTTTCTTCAACTCGCTTTCTTTTGAGCTGGCCGCAACACCGCAGGATGGCTTCAGGCCCTAATCTGGTTCCGGTACGGCACGCTGAGCCTTTGGTTATTTCCTCTTCCTGTTGGGAAATGAGAGTTAAATTTGCCCGTCCAGACACCTCCATCTAGCCTCTCATTGGTTCTCGCTATTCCTGTTCATCTTCCGCGGAAATTGCAAACTGTGCCAAACAGGAGGTTAAAGGCGCTGACTCTCCAAGTGGGGAGAGTGTTAGTAAAGCGTCTGGAATGTTGCACCCGAGTACCAGGGTACGAAAACTGAGACATATTTGAACACGTCTCCCGATCACATGGTTGATCATACTCTGGGTTCCACATGCATGTTTTAGCTGAAGGAAGAATACCTAAAACCTGGGTAGTTGAAACCCGTGGAATGGGTACCATGCAATATGACTTCAAAGGGTCTTCATTTGCTCACCGAACCTCTCCAATCCTATCACTGCTGCGTTTATGCCCCTGTACACATGCTTGATTCTCTTTCGGAGACATAGCAATCCATAGGTTTTAAGATACTTACTAGTCAGGTACATTCTTAGGCGTTTAATATGGGGTGTTCAGTCCATTTCGTTAAGCAAGGAGTAGCTCTTGTCTATTCCATATTTGGCTTAAGGAACTTTATCTGTGCTCATTTCAATCTCTGGTTTTATGCAGCACCCCAACTCACCTTTACCCTTAAGCAAGCATAAGTTGGTTTTCTAAATTTGAGACCCTGTTCTGTTCTGTAATTCAGTTCCTGTGTAGCCAAGTTTCCATTCCGTGTATTACTGATATCTTATGATGTTTCTTTTTCTGTGTGACTTATTTCAGTTAGACTCATCATACCTGAATCCACTCATTGTGCTGCTAAGGGCCTGATGACACAGATTTCATTGCTGAGTGATATTGCTTTGTAAGTAAATACCACAACTTCTTTATCCATTTTTCACTTTCTGCGATGTTGAACTTGTACTGTAAACGAGGTTCTTGTAAACAGAGCCGTTCCAAACATTGGGGTGGCTGTGTCTTTTTGATTTTAATTTCCCTAAGCTATAGGACCATAAGTGGAAGTGCCTAGGCTCTGTTGCTTTGTTTTTTCGATGTTTCAGGAAACACCATACACTTCTCCTGAGTGTCTGTTGGCAATTTACATCCCGCCCATCAGCATAACAATGCTGCCAGTTCTCCATGGCCTGTCCTGCCTTTCTGGATTTTACACTTTTTTCAGATGGCCCTTTTGACCGGGGGGAAGTGAGACTTCATTGTAGTGCAGATTTCCTTTGCAAGCTTGCTTGGTTGGCCAAAAAGGGCGTATGCGGTTTTTCCTGAATATATTCAGGAAAAAACGCATACGCCCTTTTTGGCCAAGTGCATCATTGTGGACGTTCTGCCTCTTTTCCTATGCTTTCAATGCAATTCCAGTCTACCTCCTGAAATCGGTTTCCTGCAATTCTGCCCCGCTTTCAAGTCCTCTTGGCAGCCTTACTTCAGTCTATTTTTGGACGATAGCTGTCATTTATAACTCTGCAGGTTTGTGAATTACAGTGCCCCTCAGCTCCTTTCTTCAACTCGCTTTCTTGTGACCTGGCCGCAACACTGCAGGATGGCTTCAGGCCCTAATCTGGTTCTGGCACGGCACGCTGAGCCTTTGGTTAATTCCTCTTCCTGGTGGGAAATGAGAGTTAAATTTGCCCGTCCAGACACCTCCAGCTAGTCTCTCATTGGTTCTCGCTATTCCTGTTCATCTTCCACAGAAATTGCAAACTGGGCCAAACAGGAGGTTAAAGGGACTGACTCTCCAAGTCGGGAGAGTGTTAGTAAAGCGTCTGGAATGTTGCACCCGAGTACCAGGGTACGAAAACTGAGACATATTTGAACACGTCTCCCGATCACATGGTTGATCATACTCTAGGTTCCACATGCAGGTTTTAGCTGAAGGAAGAATACCTTAAAACTGGAGAGTTAAGACCCGTGTAATGGGTACCATGCAATATGACTTCAAAGGGTCTTCATTTGCTCACCGAACCTCTCCAATCCTATCACTGCTGCGTTTATGCCCCTGTACACATGCTTGATTCTCTTTCGGAGACATAGCAATCCATAGGTTTTAAGATACTTACTAGTCAGGTACATTCTTAGGCGTTTAATATGGGGTGTTGAGTCCATTTCGTTGAGCAAGGAGTAGCTCTTGTCTATTCCATATTTGGCTTAAGGAACTTTATCTGTGCTCATTTCAATCTCTGGTTTTATGCAGCACCCCAACTCACCTTTACCCTTAAGCAAGCATAAGTTGGTTTTCTAAATTTGAGACCCTGTTCTGTTTTGGAATGCAGTTCCTGTGTAGCCAAGTTTACATTCCGTGTATTACTGATATCTTATGATGTTTCTTTTTCTGTGTGACTTATTTCAGTTAGAATCATCGTACCTGAATCCACTCATTATGCTGCTACGGGACTGATGACATAGATTTCATTGCTGAGTGATACTGCATTGTACGTAAGTACCACAAGTTCTTTATCCATTTTTCACTTTCTGTGATATTGAACTTGTACGGTAAACGAGGTTCTTGTAAATGGAGGCGTCCCAAACTTTGGGGTGGCTGTGTCTTTTTGATTTTAATTTCCCTAAGCTATAGGACCATAAGTGGAAGTGCCCTAGGCTCTGTTGCTTTGTTTTTTAGATGTTTCAGGAAACACCATACACTTCTCCTGAGTGTCTGTTGGCAATTTACATCCCGCCCATCAGCATAACAAGGCTCCCAGTTCTCCATGGCCTGTCCTGCCTTTCTGGATTTTACACTTTTTTCAGATGGCCTTTTTGACCGGGGAGAAGTGAGACTTCATTGTAGTGCAGATTTCCTTTGCAAGTTTGCTTGGTTGGCCAAAAAGGGCGTATGCGTTTTTTCCTGAATATATTCAGGAAAAAACGCATACGCCCTTTTTGGCCAAGTGCATCATTGTGGACGTTCTGCCTCTTTTCCTATGCTTTCAATGCAATTCCTGTCTACCTCTTGAAATCGGTTTCCTGCAATTCTGCCCCGCTTTCAAGTCCGCTTGGCAGCCTTACTTCAGTCTATTTTTGGACGATAGCTGTCATTTATAACTCTGCAGGTTTGTGAATTACAGTGCCCCTGAGCTCCTTTCTTCAACTCGCTTTCTTGTGACCTGGCCGCAACACCGCAGGATGGCTTCAGGCACTAATCTGGTTCCGGAACGGCACGCTGAGCCTTTGGTTATTTCCTCTTCCTGGTGGGAAATGAGAGTTAAATTTGCCCGTCCAGACACCTCCAGCTAGCCTCTCATTGGTTCTCGCTAATCCTGTTCATCTTCCGCAGAAATTGCAAACTGTGCCAAACAGGAGGTTAAAGGCACTGACTCTCCAAGTGGGGAGAGTGTTAGTCAAGCGTCTGGAATGTTGCACCCGAGTACCAGGGGAGGAAAACTGAGACATATTTGAACACGTCTTCCGATCACACGGTTGATCATACTCTGGGTTCCACATGCATGTTTTAGCTGAAGGAAGAATACCTAAAACCTGGGTAGTTGAAACCCGTGGAATGGGTACCATGCAATATGACTTCAAAGGGTCTTCATTTGCTCACCGAACTTCTCCAATCCTATCACTGCTGCGTTTATGCCCCTGTACACATGCTTGATTCTCTTTTGGAGAGATAGCAATCTATAGGTTTTAAGATACTTACTAGTCAGGTACATTGTTAGGCGTTTAATATGCGGTTTTGAGTCCATTTCGTTGAGCAAGGAGTAGCTCTTGTCTATTCCATATTTGCCTTAAGGAACTTTATCTGTGCTCATTTCAATCTCTGGTTTTATGCAGCACCCCAACTCACCTTTCCCCTTAAGCAAGCATAAGTTGGTTTTCTAAATTTGAGACCCTGTTCTGTTCTGTAATTCAGTTCCTGTGTAGCCAAGTTTACATTCCGTGTATTACTGATATCTTATGATGTTTCTTTTTCTGTGTGACTTATTTCAGTTAGAATCATCATACCTGAATCCACTCATTGTGCTGCTAAGGGCCTGATGACACAGATTTCATTGCTGAGTGATATTGCTTTGTAAGTAAATACCACAAGTTCTTTATCCATTTTTCACTTTCTGCGATGTTGAACTTGTACTGTAAACGAGGTTCTTGTAAACAGAGCCGTTCCAAACTTTGGGGTGGCTGTGTGTTTTTGATTTTAATTTCCCTAAGCTATAGGACCATAAGTGGAAGTGCCCTAGGCTCTGTTGCTTTGTTTTTTAGATGTTTCAGGAAACACCATACACTTCTCCCGAGTGGTTGTTGGCAATTTACATCCCGCCCATCAGCATAACAAGGCTCCCAGTTCTCCATGGCCTGTCCTGTCTTTCTGGATTTTACACTTTTTTCAGATGGCCCTTTTGACTGGGGGGAAGTGAGACTTCATTGTAGTGCAGATTTCCTTTGCAAGCTTGCTTGGTTGGCCAAAAAGGGCGTATGCGTTTTTTCCTGAATATATTCAGGAAAAAACGCATACGCCCTTTTTGGCCAAGTGCATCATTGTGGACGTTCTGCCTCTTTTCCTATGCTTTCAATGCAATTCCAGTCTACCTCCTGAAATCAGTTTCCTGTAATTCTGCCCCGCTTTCAAGTCCTCTTGGCAGCCTTACTTCAGTCTATTTTTGGACGATAGCTGTCATTTATAACTCTGCAGGTTTGTGAATTACAGTGCCCCTGAGTTCCTTTCTTCAACTCGCTTTCTTGTGAGCTGGCCGAAACACCGCAGGATGGCTTCAGGCCCTAATCTGGTTCCGGCACGGCACGCTGAGCCTTTGGTTAATTCCTCTTCCTGGTGGGAAATGAGAGTTAAATTTGCCCATCCAGACACCTCCAGCTAGTCTCTCATTGGTTCTCGCTATTCCTGTTCATCTTCCGCAGAAATTGCAAACTGGGCCAAACAGGAGGTTAAAGGGACTGACTATCCAAGTGGGGAGAGTGTTAGTAAAGCGTCTGGAATGTTGCACCCGAGTACCAGGGTATGAAAACTGAGACATATTTGAACACGTCTCCCGATCACATGGTTGATAATACTCTAGGTTCCACATTCATGTTTTAGCTGAAGGAAGAATACCTTAATCCTGGGTATGTGAAACCCTTGGAATGGGTACCATGCAATATGACTTCAAAGGGTCTTCATTTGCTCACCGAACCTCTCCAATCCTATCACTGCTGCGTTTATGCCCCTGTACACATGCTTGATTCTCTTTCAGAGACATAGCAATCCATAGCTTTTAAGATACTTACTAGTCAGATACATTCTTAGGCGTTTAATATGCGGTGTTGAGTCCATTTCGTTGAGCAAGGAGTAGCTCTTGTCTATTCCATATTTGGCTTAAGGAACTTTATCTGTGCTCATTTCAATCTCTGGTTTTATGCAGCACCCCAACTCACCTTTACCCTTAAGCAAGCATAAGTTTGTTTTCTAAATTTGAGACCCTGTTCTGTTCTGTAATTCAGTTCCTGTGTAGCCAAGTTTCCATTCCGTGTATTACTGATATCTTATGATGTTTCTTTTTCTGTGTGACTTATTTCAGTTAGAATCATGATACCTGAATCCACTCATTGTGCTGCTAAGTGCCTGATGACACAGATTTCATTGCTGAGTGATATTGCTTTGTAAGTAAATACCACAACTTTTTTTATCCATGTATCACTTTCTGCGATGTTGAACTTGTACTGTAAACGAGGTTCTTGTAAACAGAGGCGTCCCAAACTTTGGGGTGGCTGTGTCTTTTTGATTTTAAATTCCCTAAGCTATAGGACCATAAGTGGAAGTGCCCTAGGCTCTGTTGCTTTGTTTTTTAGATGTTTCAGGAAACACCATACACTTCTCCAGAGTGGTTGTTGGCAATTTACATCCCGCCCATCAGCATAACAAGGCTCCCAGTTCTCCATGGCCTGTCCTGCCTTTCTGGATTTTACACTTTTTTCAGATGGCCCTTTTGACCGGGGCGAAGTGAGACTTCACTGTAGTGCAGATTTCCTTTGCAAGCTTGCTTGGTTGGCCAAAAAGGGCGTATGCGTTTTTTCCTGAATATATTCAGGAAAAAACGCATACGCCCTTTTTGGCCAAGTGCATCATTGTGGACGTTCTGCCTCTTTTCCTATGCTTTCAATGCAATTCCAGTCTACCTCCTGAAATCGGTTTCCTACAATTCTGCCCCACTTTCAAGTCCGCTTGGCAGCCTTACTTCAGTCTATTTTTGGACGATAGCTGTCATTTATAACTCTGCAGGTTTGTGAATTACAGTGCCCCTGAGCTCCTTTCTTCAACTCGCTTTCTTGTGACCTGGCCTCAACACCGCAGGATGGCTTCAGGCCCTAATCTGGTTCCGGTACGGCACGCTGAGCCTTTGGTTAATTCCTCTTCCTGGTGGGAAATGAGAGTTAAATTTGCCCATCCAGACACCTCCAGCTAGTCTCTCATTGGTTCTCGCTATTCCTGTTCATCTTCCGCAGAAATTGCAAAGTGGGCCAAACAGGAGGTTAAAGGCGCTGACTCTCCAAGTGGGGAGAGTGTTAGTAAAGCGTCTGGAATGTTGCACCCGAGTACCAGGGGTGGAAAACTGAGACATATTTGAACACGTCTCCCGTTCACATGGTTGATAATACTTGGGTTCCACATGCATGTTTTAGCTGAAGGAAGAATACCTTAAACCTGGAGAGTTGAGACCCGTGGAATGGGTACCATGCAATATGACTTCAAAGGGTCTTCATTTGTTCACCGAACCTCTCCAATCCTATCACTGCTGCGTTTATGCCCCTGTACACATGCTTGATTCTCTTTCGGAGACATAGCAATCCATAGGTTTTAAGATACTTACTAGTCAGGTACATTCTTAGGCGTTTAATATGCGGTTTTGAGTCCATTTCATTGAGCAAGGAGTAGCTCTTGTCTATTCCATATTTGACTTAAGGAACTTTATCTGTGCTCATTTCAATCTCTGGTTTATGCAGCACCCCAACTCACCTTTACCCTTAAGCAAGCATAAGTTGGTTTTCTAAATTTGAGAACCTGTTCTGTTTTGCAATTCAGTTCCTGTGTAGCCAAGTTTCCATTCCGTGTATTACTGATATCTTATGATGTTTCTTTTTCTGTGTGACTTATTTCAGTTAGAATCATCGTACCTGAATCCACTCATTATGCTGCTACGGGCCTGATGACATAGATTTCATTGCTGAGTGATACTGCATTGTACGTAAGTACCACAAGTTCTTTATCCATTTTTCACTTTCTGTGATATTGAACTTGTACGGTAAATGAGGTTCTTGTTAACAGAGGCGTCCCAAACTTTGGGGTGGCTGTGTCTTTTTGATTTTAATTTCCCTAAGCTATAGGACCATAAGTGGAAGTGCCCTAGGCTCTGTTGATTTGTTTTTTAGATGTTTCAGGAAACACCATACACTTCTCCCGAGTGTCTGTTGGCAATTTACATCCCGCCCATCAGCATAACAAGGCTCCCAGTTCTCCATGGCCTGTCCTGCCTTTCTGGATTTTACACTTTTTTCAGATGGCCCTTTTGACCGGGGGGAAGTGAGACTTCATTGTAGTGCAGATTTCCTTTGCAAGTTTGCTTGGTTGGCCAAAAAGGGCGTATGCGTTTTTTCCTGAATATATTCAGGAAAAAACGCATACGCACTTTTTGGCCAAGTGCATCATTGTGGACGTTCTGCCTCTTTTCCTATGCTTTCAATGCAATTCCAGTCTACCTCCTGAAATCGGTTTCCTGCAATTCTGCCCCGCTTTCAAGTCCTCTTGGCAGCCTTACTTCAGTCTATTTTTGGATGATAGCTGTCATTTATAACTCTGCAGGTTTGTGAATTACAGTGCCCCTGAGCTCCTTTCTTCAACTCGCTTTCTTGTGACCTGGCCGCAACACCGCAGGATGGCTTCAGGCCCTAATATGGTTCCGGCACGGCACGCTGAGCCTTTGGTTAATTCCTCTTCCTGGTGGGAAATGAGAGTTAAATTTGCCCGTTCAGACACCTCCAGCTAGTCTCTCATTGGTTCTCGCTATTCCTGTTCATCTTCCGCAGAAATTGCAAACTGCGCCAAACAGGAGGTTAAAGGGACTGACTCTCCAAGTGGGGAGAGTGTTAGTAAAGCGTCTGGAATGTTGCACCCGAGTACCAGGGTACGAAAACTGAGACATATTTGAACACGTCTCCCGTTCACATGGTTGATCATGCTCTGGGTTCCACATGCATGTTTTAGCTGAAGGAAGAATACCTTAAACCTGCAGAGTTGAGACCCGTGTAATGGGTACCATGCAATATGACTTCAAAGGGTCTTCATTTGCTCACCGAACCTCTCCAATCCTATCACTGCTGCGTTTATGCCCCTGTACACACGCTTGATTCTCTTTCGGAGACATAGCAATCCATAGGTTTTAAGATACTTACTAGTCAGGGACATTCTTAGGCGTTTAATATGGGGTTTTGAGTCCATTTCGTTGAGCAAGGAGTAGCTCTTGTCTATTCCATATTTGGCTTAAGGAACTTTATCTGTGCTCATTTCAATCTCTGGTTTTATGCAGCACCCCAACTCACCTTTCCCCTTAAGCAAGCATAAGTTGGTTTTCTAAATGTGAGACCCTGTTCTGTTTTGGAATGCACTTCCTGTGTAGCCAAGTTTACATTCCGTGTATTAGTGATATCTTATGATGTTTCTTTTTCTGTGTGACTTATTTCAGTTAGAATCATCGTACCTGAATCCACTCATTATGCTGCTACGGGCCTGATGACATAGATTTCATTGCTGAGTGATACTGCATTGTACGTAAGTACCACAAGTTCTTTATCCATTTTTCACTTTCTGTGATATTGAACTTGTACGGTAAACGAGGTTCTTGTAAACGGAGGCGTCCCAAACTTTGGGGTGGCTGTGTCTTTTTGATTTAATTTCCCTAAGCTATAGGACCATAAGTGGAAGTGCCCTAGGCTCTGTTGCTTTGTTTTTTAGATGTTTCAGGAAACACCATACACTTCTCCTAAGTAGTTGTTGGCAATTTACATCCCGCCCATCAGCATAACAAGGCTCCCAGTTCTCCATGGCCTGTCCTGCCTTTCTGGATTTTACACTTTTTTCAGATGGCCCTTTTGACCGGGGGGGAAGTGAGACTTCATTGTAGTGCAGATTTCCTTTGCAAGCTTGCTTGGTTGGCCAAAAAGGACGTATGCGTTTTTTCCTGAATATATTCAGGAAAAAACGCATACGCCCTTTTTGGCCAAGTGCATCATTGTGGACGTTCTGCCTCTTTTCCTATGCTTTCAATGCAATTCCAGTCTACCTCCTGAAATTGGTTTCCTGCAATTCTGCCCCGCTTTCAAGTCCTCTTGGCAGCCTTACTTCAGTCTATTTTTGGACGATAGCTGTCATTTATAACTCTGCAGGTTTGTGAATTACAGTGCCCCTGAGCTCCTTTCTTCATCTCGCTTTCTTGTGCCCTGGCCGCAACACCGCAGGATGGCTTCAGGCCCTAATCTGGTTCTGGCACGGCACCCTGAGCCTTTGGTTATTTCCTCTTTCTGGTGGGAAATGAGAGTTAAATTTGCCCGTTCAGACACCTCCAGCTAGACTCTCATTGGTTCTCGCTATTCCTGTTCATCTTCCGCAGAAATTGCAAACTGTGCCAAACAGGAGGTTAAAGGCGCTGACTCTCCAAGTGGGGAGAGTGTTAGTAAAGCGTCTGGAATGTTGCACCCGAGTACCAGGGGAGGAAAACTGAGACATATTTGAACACGTCTCCCGATCACATGGTTGATCATACTCTAGGTTCCACATGCATGTTTTAGCTGAAGGAAGAATACCTTAAACCTGGGTAGTTGAAACCCGTGGAATGGGTACCATGCAATATGACTTCAAAGGGTCTTCATTTGCTCACCGAACCTCTCCAATCCTATCACTGCTGCGTTTATGCCCCTGTACACATGCTTGATTCTCTTTCGGAGACATAGCAATCTATAGGTTTTAAGATACTTACTAGTCAGGTACATTCTTAGGCGTTTAATATGCGGTGTTGAGTCCATTTCGTTGAGCAAGGAGTAGCTCTTGTCTATTCCATATTTAGCTTAAGGAACTTTATCTGTGCTCATTTCAATCTCTGGTTTTATGCAGCACCCCAACTCACCTTTACCCTTAAGCAAGCATAAGTTGGTTTTCTAAATTTGAGACCCTGTTCTGTTCTGTAATTCAGTTCCTGTGTAGCCAAGTTTCCATTCCGTGTATTACTGATATCTTATGATGTTTCTTTTTCTGTGTGACTTATTTCAGTTAGAATCATCATACCTGAATCCACTCATTATGCTGCTACGGGCCTGATGACATAGATTTCATTGCTGAGTGATACTGCATTGTACGTAAGTACCACAAGTTCTTTATCCATTTTTCACTTTCTGCGATGTTGAACTTGTACTGTAAACGAGGTTCTTGTAAACAGAGCCGTTCCAAACTTTGGGGTGGCTGTGTCTTTTTGATTTTAATTTCCCTAAGCTATAGGACCATAAGTGGAAGTACCCTAGGCTCTGTTGCTTTCTTTTTAAGATGTTTCAGGAAACACCATACACTTCTCCCGAGTGGTTGTTGGCAATTTACATCCCGCCCATCAGCATAACAAGGCTCCCAGTTCTCCATGGCCTGTCCTGCCTTTCTGGATTTCACACTTTTTTCAGATGGCCCTTTTGACCGGGGGAATATATTCAGGAAAAAACGCATACGCCCTTTTTGGCCAAGTGCATCACTGTGGAAGTTCTGCCTCTTTTCCTATGATTTCAATGCAATTCCAGTCTACCTCCTGAAATCGGTTTCCTGCAATTCTGCCCCGCTTTCAAGTCCTCTTGGCAGCCTTACTTCAGTCTATTTTTGGACGATAGCTGTCATTTATAACTCTGCAGGTTTGTGAATTACAGTGCCCCTGAGCTCCTTTCTTCAACTCGCTTTCTTGTGACCTGGCCGCAACACCGCAGGATGGCTTCAGGCCCTAATCTGGTTCCGGCACGGCACGCTGAGCCTTTGGTTATTTCCTCTTCCTGGTGGGAAATGAGAGTTAAATTTGCCCGACCAGACACCTCCAGCTAGTCTCTCATTGGTTCTCGCTATTCCTGTTCATCTTCCGCAAAAATTGCAAACTGGGCCAAACAGGAGGTTAAAGGCGCTGACTCTCCAAGTGGGGAGAGTGTTAGTAAAGCGTCTGGAATGTTGCACCCGAGTACCAGGGGAGGAAAACTGAGACATATTTGAACACGTCTCCCGTTCACATGGTTGATCATACTTGGGTTCCACATGCATGTTTTAGCTGAAGGAAGAATACCTTAAACCTGGAGAGTTAAGACCCGTGTAATGGGTACCATGCAATATGACTTCAAAGGGTCTTCATTTGCTCACCGAACCTCTCCAATCCTATCACTGCTGCATTTATGCCCCTGTGCACATGCTTGATTCTCTTTCGGAGACATAGCAATCTATAGGTTTTAAGATACTTACTAGTCAGGTACATTCTTAGGCGTTTAATATGCGGTGTTGAGTCCATTTCGTTGAGCAAGGAGTAGCTCTTGTCTATTCCATATTTGGCTTAAGGAACTTTATCTGTGCTCATTTCAATCTCTGGTTTTATGCAGCACCCCAACTCACCTTTACCCTTAAGCAAGCATAAGTTGGTTTTCTAAATTTGAGACCCTGTTCTGTTCTGTAATTCAGTTCCTGTGTAGCCAAGTTTCCATTCCGTGTATTACTGATATCTTATGATGTTTCTTTTTCTGTGTGACTTACTTCAGTTAGAATCATCATACCTGAATCCACTCATTGTGCTGCTAAGGGCCTGATGACACAGATTTCATTGCTGAGTGATATTGCTTTGTAAGTAAATACCACAACTTCTTTATCCATTTTTCACTTTCTGCGATGTTGAAGTTGTACTGTAAACGAGGTTCTTGTAAACAGAGCCGTTCCAAACTTTGGGGTGGCTGTGTCTTTTTGATTTTAATTTCCCTAAGCTATAGGACCATAAGTGGCAGTGCCCTAGGCTCTGTTGCTTTGTTTTTTAGATGTTTCAGGAAACACCATACACTTCTCCGGAGTGTCTGTTGGCAATTTACATCCCGCCCATCAGCATAACAAGGCTCCCAGTTCTCCATGGCCTGTCCTGCCTTTCTGGATTTTACACTTTTTTCAGATGGCCCTTTTGACCGGGGGGAATTGAGACTTCATTGTAGTGCAGATTTCCTTTGCAAGCTTGCTTGGTTGGCCAAAAAGGGCGTATGCGTTTTTTCCTGAATATATTCAGGAAAAAACGCATACGCCCTTTTTGGCCAAGTGCATCATTGTGGACGTTCTGCCTCTTTTCCTATGCTTTCAATGCAATTCCAGTCTACCTCCTGAAATCGGTTTCCTGCAATTCTGCCCCGCTTTCAAGTCCTCTTGGCAGCCTTACTTCAGTCTATTTTTGGACGATAGCTGTCATTTATAACTCTGCAGGTTTGTGAATTACAGTGCCCCTGAGCTCCTTTCTTCAACTCGCTTTCTTGTGACCTGGCCGCAACACCGCAGGATGGCTTCAGGCCCTAATCTGGTTCCGGCACGGCACGCTGAGCCTTTGGTTATTTCCTCTTCCTGGTGGGAAATGAGAGTTAAATTTGCCCGTCCAGACACCTCCAGCTAGTCTCTCATTGGTTCTCGCTATTCCTGTTCATCTTCCGCAGAAATTGCAAACTGGGCCAAACAGGAGGTTAAAGGCGCTCACTCTCCAAGTGGGGAGAGTGTTAGTAAAGCGTCTGGAATGTTGCACCCGAGTACCAGGGGAGGAAAACTGAGACATATTTGAACACGTCTTCCGATCACATGGTTGATCATACTCTGGGTTCCACATGCATGTTTTAGCTGAAGGAAGAATAACTAAAACCTGGGTAGTTGAAACCCGTGGAATGGGTACCATGCAATATGACTTCAAAGGGTCTTCATTTGCTCACCGAACCTCTCCAATCCTATCACTGCTGCGTTTATGCCCCTGTACACATGCTTGATTCTCTTTCGGAGACATAGCAATCCATAGGTTTTAATAAACTTACTAGTCAGGTACATTCTTAGGCGTTTAATATGCGGTGTTGAGTCCATTTCGTTGAGCAAGGAGTAGCTCTTGTCTATTCCATATTTGGCTTAAGGAACTTTATCTGTGCTCATTTCAATCTCTGGTTTTATGCAGCACCCCAACTCACCTTTCCCCTTAAGCAAGCATAAGTTGGTTTTCTAAATTTGAGACCCTGTTCTGTTTTGGAATTCAGTTCCTGTGTAGCCCAGTTTACATTCCGTGTATTAGTGATATCTTATGATGTTTCTTTTTCTGTGTGACTTATTTCAGTTAGAATCACCATACCCGAATCCACTCATTATGCTGCTACGGGCCTGATGACATAGATTTCATTGCTGAGTGATACTGCATTGTACGTAAGTACCACAAGTTCTTTATCCATTTTTCACTTTCTGTAATATTGAACTTGTACGGTAAACGAGGTTCTTGTAAACAGAGGCGTCCCAAACTTTGGGGTGGCTGTGTCTTTTTGATTTTAATTTCCCTAAGCTATAGGACCATAAGTGGAAGTGCCCTAGGCTCTGTTGCTTTGTTTTTTAGATGTTTCAGGAAACACCATACACTTCTCCCGAGTGTCTGTTGGCAATTTACATCCCGCCCATCAGCATACCAAGGCTCCCAGTTCTCCCTGGCCTGTCCTGCCTTTCTGGATTTTACACTTTTTTCAGATGGCCCTTTTGACCCGGGGGAAGTGAGACTTCATTGTAGTGCAGATTTCCTTTGCAAGCTTGCTTGGTTGGCCAAAAAGGGCGTATGCGTTTTTTCCTGAATATATTCAGGAAAAAACGCATACGCCCTTTTTGGCCAAGTGCATCATTGTGGACGTTCTGCCTCTTTTCCTATGCTTTCAATGCAATTCCAGTCTACCTCCTGAAATCGGTTTCCTGCAATTCTGCCCCGCTTTCAAGTCCTCTTGGCAGCCTTACTTCAGTATATTTTTGGACGATAGCTGTCATTTATAACTCTGCAGGTTTGTGAATTACAGTGCCCCTGAGCTCCTTTCTTCAACTCGCTTTCTTGTGACCTGGCCGCAACACCGCAGGATGGCTTCAGGCCCTAATCTGGTTCCGGCACGGCACGCTGAGCCTTTGGTTATTTCCTCTTTCTGGTGGGAAATTAGAGTTAAATTTGCCCGTCCAGACACCTCCCGCTTGTCTCTCATTGGTTCTCCCTATTCCTGTACATCTTCCGCAGAAATTGCAAACTGGGCTAAACAGGAGGTTAAAGGCACTGACTCTCCAAGTGGGGAGAGTGTTAGTAAAGCGTCTGGAATGTTGCACCGAAGTCCCAGGGGACGAAAACTGAGACATATTTGAACATGTCTCCCGATCACACGGTTGTTCATACTCTCGGTTCCACATGCATGTTTTAGCTGAAGAAAGAATACCTTAAACCTGGAGAGTTGAGACCCGTGGAATGGGTACCATGCAATATGACTTCAAAGGGTCTTCATTTGCTCACCGAATCTCTCCAATCCTATCACTGCTGCGTTTATGCCCCTGTACACACGCTTGATTCTCTTTTAGAGACATAGCAATCCATAGGTTTTAAGATACTTACTAGTCAGGTATATTCTTAGGCGTTTAATATGGGGTGTTGAGTCCATTTCGTTGAGCAAGGAGTAGCTCTTGTCTATTCCATATTTGGCTTAAGGAACTTTATCTGTGCTCATTTCAATCTCTGGTTTTATGCAGCACCCCAACTCATCTTTCCACTTAAGCAAGCATAAGTTGGTTTTCTAAATTTGAGACCCTGTTCTGTTTTGTAATTCAGTTCCTCTGTAGCCAAGTTTAAATTCCATGTATTAGTGATATTTTTTGATGTTTCTTTTTCTGTGTGACTTATTTCGGTTAGAATCACCATACCCGAATCTACTCATTATGCTGCTACGGGCCTGGTGACATAGATTTCAATGCTGAGTGATATTGCATTGTACATGAGTACCACAACTCTTTTATCCATTTTTCACTTTCTGTGATATTGAACTAGTATGGTTAACGAGGTTCTTGTAAACAGAGGCGTCCCAAACTTTGGGTGCCTGTGTCTTTTTGATTTTAATTTCCCTAAGCTATAGGACCATAAGTGGAAATGCACTAGGCTCTGTTGCTTTGTTTTTTAGATGTTTCAGGAAACACCATACACTTCTCCGGAGTGTCTGTTGGCTATTTACATCCCGCCCATCAGCATAACAAGGCTCCCAGTTCTCCATGGCCTGTCCTGCCTTTCTGGATTTTACTCTTTTTTCAGATGGCCCTTTTGACCGGGGGGAAGTGAGACTTCATTGTAGTGCAGATTTCCTTTGCAAGCTTGCTTGGTTGGCCAAAAAGGGCGTATGCGTTTTTTCCTGAATATATTCAAGAAAAAACGCATACGCCCTTTTTGGCCAAGTGCATCACTGTGGACGTTCTGCCTCTTTTCCTATGCTTGAAATGCAATTCCTGTCTACCTCCTGAAATTGGTTTCCTGCAATTTTGCCCCGCTTTCAAGTCCTCTTGGCAGCCTTACTTCAGTATATTTTTGGACGATAGCTGTCATTTATAACTCTGCAGGTTTGTGAATTACAGTGCCCCTGAGCTCCTTTCTTCAACTCGCTTTCTTTTGAGCTGCCGCAACACCGCAGGATGGCTTCAGGCCCTAATCTGGTTCCGGTACAGCATGCTGAGCCTTTGGTTATTTCCTGTTCCTGGTGGGAAATGAGAGTTAAATTTGCCCGTCCAGACACCTCCAGCTAGCCTCTCATTGGTTCTCGCTATTCCTCTTCATCTTCCGCAGAAATTGCAAATTAGGCCAAACACGAGGTTAAAGGCGCTCACTCTCCAAGTGGGGAGAGTGTTAGTAAAGCGTCTGGAATGTTGCACCCGAGTACCAGGGGAGGAAAACTGAGACATATTTGAACACGTCTCCCGTTCACATGGTTGATCATACTTGGGTTCCACATGCATGTTTTAGCTGAAGGAAGAATACCTTAAACCTGGAGAGTTGAGACCCGTGGAATGGGTACCATGCAATATGACTTCAAAGGGTCTTCATTTGCTCACCGAACCTCTCCAATCCTATCACTGCTGCGTTTATGCCCCTGTACACACGCTTGATTCTCTTTTAGAGACATAGCAATCCATAGGTTTTAAGATACTTACTAGTCAGGTATATTCTTAGGCGTTTAATATAGGGTGTTGAGTCCATTTCGTTGAGCAAGGAGTAGCTCTTGTCTATTCCATATTTGGCTTAAGGAACTTTATCTGTGCTCATTTCAATCTCTGGTTTTATGCAGCACCCCAACTCACCTTTCCCCTTAAGCAAGCATAAGTTGGTTTTCTAAATTTGAGACCCTGTTCTGTTCTGTAATTCAGTTCCTGTGTAGCCAAGTTTACATTCCGTGTATTACAGATATCTTATGATGTTTCTTTTTCTGTGTGACTTATTTCAGTTAGAATCATCATACCTGAATCCACTCATTGTGCTGCTAAGGGCCTGATGACACATATTTCAATGCTGAGTGATATTGCTTTGTAAGTAAATACCACAACTTCTTTATCCATTTTTCACTTTCTGCGATGTTGAACTTGTACTGTAAAGGAGGTTCTTGTAAACAGAGCCGTTCCAATCTTTGGGGTTGCTGTGTCTTTTTGATTGTAATTACCCTAAGCTATAGGACCATAAGTGGAAGTGCCCTAGGTTCTGTTTCTTTGTTTTTTAGATGTTTCAGGAAACACCATACACTTCTCCCGAGTGGTTGTTGGCAATTTACATCCCGCCCATCAGCATAACAAGGCTCCCAGTTCTCCATGGCCTGTCCTGCCTTTCTGGATTTTACACTTTTTTCAGATGGCCCTTTTGACCGGGGGGAAGTGAGACTTCATTGTAGTGCAGATTTCCTTTGCAAGCTTGCTTGGTTGGCCATAAAGGGCGTATGCGTTTTTTCCTGAATATATTCAGGAAAAAACGCATACGCCCTTTTTAGCCAAGTGCATCATTGTGGACGTTCTGCCTCTTTTCCTATGCTTTCAATGCAATTCCAGTCTACCTCCTGAAATCGGTTTCCTGCAATTCTGCCCTGCTTTCAAGTCCTCTTGGCAGCCTTACTTCAGTCTATTTTTGGACGATAGCTGTCATTTATAACTCTGCAGGTTTGTGAATTACAGTGCCCCTGAGCTCCTTTCTTCAACTCGCTTTCTTGTGACCTGGCCGCAACACCGCAGGATGGCTTCAGGCCCTAATCTGGTTACGGCCCCGCCTGCTGAGCCTTTGGTTAATTCCTCTTCCTGGTGGGAAATGAGAGTTAAATTTGCCCGTCCAGACACCTCCAGCTAGCCTCTCATTGGTTCTCGCTATTCCTGTTCATCTTCTGCAGAAATTGCAAACTGGGCCAAACAGGAGGTTAAAGGGACTGACTCTCCAAGTGGGGAGAGTGTTAGTAAAGCGTCTGGAATGTTGCACCGGAGTACCAGGGGAGGAAAACTGAGACATATTTGAACACATCTCCCGATCACATGGTTGATCATACTCTGGGTTCCACATGCATGTTTTAGCTGAAGGAAGAATACCTAAAATCTGGGTAGTTGAAACCCGTGGAATGGGTACCATGCAATATGATTTCAAAGGGTCTTCATTTGCTCACCGAACCTCTCCAATCCTATCACTGCTGCGTTTATGCCCCTGTACACATGCTTGATTCTCTTTCGGAGACATAGCAATCTATAGGTTTTAAGATACTTACTAGTCAGGTACATTCTTTGGCGTTTAATATGCGGTGTTGAGTCCATTTCGTTGAGCAAGGAGTAGCTCTTGTCTATTCCATATTTGGCTTAAGGAAGTTTATCTGTGCTCATTTCAATCTCTGGTTTTATGCAGCACCCCAACTCACCTTTCCCCTTAAGCAAGCATAAGTTGGTTTTCTAAATTTGAGATCCTGTTCTGTTCTGTAATTCAGTTCCTGTGTAGCCAAGTTTACATTCCGTGTATTACTGATATCTTATGATGTTTCTTTTTCTGTGTGACTTATTTCAGTTAGAATCATCGTACCTGAATCCACTCATTATGCTGCTACGGGCCTGATGACATAGATTTCATTGCTGAGTGATACTGCATTGTACGTAAGTACCACAAGTTCTTTATCCATTTTTCACTTTCTGTGATATTGAACTTGTACGGTAAACGAGGTTCTTGTAAACGGAGGCGTCCCAAACTTTGGGGTGGCTGTGTCTTTTTGATTTTAATTTCCCTAAGCTATAGGACCATAAGTGGAAGTGCCCTAGGCTCTGTTCCTTTGTTTTTTAGATGTTTCAGGAAACACCATACACTTCTCCTGAGTGTCTGTTGGCAATTTACATCCTGCCCATCAGCATAACAAGGCTCCCAGTTCTCCATGGCCTGTCCTGCCTTTCTGGATTTAACACTTTTTTCAGATGGCCCTTTTGACCGGGGAGAAGTGAGACTTCATTGTAGTGCAGATTTCCTTTGCAAGTTTGCTTGGTTGGCCATAAAGGGCGTATGCGTTTTTTCCTGAATATATTCAGGAAAAAACGCATACGCCCTTTTTGGCCAAGTGCATCATTGTGGACGTTCTGCCTCTTTTCCTATGCTTTCAATGCAATTCCAGTCTACCTCCTGAAATCGGTTTCCTGCAATTCTGCCCCGCTTTCAAGTCCTCTTGGCAGCCTTACTTCAGTCTATTTTTGGACGATAGCTGTCATTTATAACTCTGCAGGTTTGTGAATTACAGTGCCCCTGAGCTCCTTTCTTCAACTCGCTTTCTTGTGACTTGGCCGCAACACCGCAGGATGGCTTCAGGCCCTAATCTGGTTCCGGCACGGCACGCTGAGCCTTTGGTTATTTCCTCTTTCTGGTGGGAAATGAGAGTTAAATTTGCCCGTCCAGACACCTCCAGCTAGTCTCTCATTGGTTCTCGCTATTCCTGTTCATCTTCCGCAGAAATTGCAAACTGGGCCAAACAGGAGGTTAAAGGCGCTGACTCTCCAAGTCGGGAGAGTGTTAGTAAAGCGTCTGGAATGTTGCACCCGAGTACCAGGGCACGAAAACTGAGACATATTTGAACACGTCTCCCAATCACATGGTTGATCATACTCTAGGTTCCACATGCATGATTTAGCTGAAGGAAGAATACCTTAAACCTGGGTAGTTGAAACCCGTGGAATGGGTACCATGCAATATGACTTCAAAGGGTCTTCATTTGCTCACCGAACCTCTCCAATCCTATCACTGCTGCGTTTATGCCCCTGTACACATGCTTGATTCTCTTTCAGAGACATAGCAATCCATAGGTTTTAAGATACTTACTAGTCAGGTACATTCTTAGGCGTTTAATATGCGGTGTTGAGTCCATTTCGTTGAGCAAGGAGTAGCTCTTGTCTATTCCATATTTGACTTAAGGAACTTTATCTGTGCTCATTTCAATCTCTGGTTTTATGCAGCACCCCAACTCACCTTTACCCTTAAGCAAGCATAAGTTGGTTTTCTAAATTTGAGACCCTGTTCTGTTTTGGAATTCAGTTCCTGTGTAGCCAAGTTTACATTCCATTTATTAGTGATATCTTATGATGTTTCTTTTTCTGTGTGACTTATTTCAGTTAGAATCATCATACCTGAATCCACTCATTATGCTGATACGGGCCTGATGACATAGATTTCATTGCTGAGTGATACTGCATTGTACGTAAGTACCACAAGTTCTTTATCCATTTTTCACTTTCTGTGATATTGAACTTGTACGGTAAACGAGGTTCTTGTAAACAGAGGCGTCCCAAACTTTGAGGTGGCTGTGTCTTTTTGATTTTAATTTCCCTAAGCTATAGGACCATAAGTGGAAGTGCCCTAGGCTCTGTTGCTTTGTTTTTTAGATGTTTCAGGAAACACCATACACTTCTCCCGAGTGTCTGTTGGCAATTTACATCCCGCCCATCAGCATAACAAGGCTCCCAGTTCTCCATGGCCTGTCCTGCCTTTCTGGATTTTACACTTTTTTCAGATGGCCCTTTTGACCGGGGGGAAGTGAGACTTCATTGTAGTGCAGATTTCCTTTGCAAGCTTGCTTGGTTGGCCAAAAAGGGCGTATGCGTGTTTTCCTGAATATATTCAGGAAAACACGCATACGCCCTTTTTGGCCAAGTGCATCATTGTGGACGTTCTGCCTCTTTTCCTATGCTTTCAATGCAATTCCAGTCTACCTCCTGAAATCGGTTTCCTGCAATTCTGCCCCGCTTTCAAGTCCTCTTGGCAGCCTTACTTCAGTCTATTTTTGGACGATAGCTGTCATTTATAACTCTGCAGGTTTGTGAATTACAGTGCCCCTGAGCTCTTTTCTTCAACTCGCTTTCTTGTGACCTGGCCGCAACACCGCAGGATGGCTTCAGGCCCTAATCTGGTTCCGGCACGGCACGCTGAGCCTTTGGTTATTTCCTCTTCCTGGTGGGAAATGAGAGTTAAATTTGCCCGTCCAGACACCTCCAGCTAGTCTCTCATTGGTTCTCGCTATTCCTGTTCATCTTCCGCAGAAATTGCAAACTGGGCCAAACAGGAGGTTAAAGGCGCTGACTCTCCAAGTCGGGAGAGTGTTAGTAAAGCGTCTGGAATGTTGCACCCGAGTACCAGGGTACGAAAACTTAGACATATTTGAACACGTCTCCCAATCACATGGTTGATCATACTCTAGGTTCCACATGCATGTTTTAGCTGAAGGAAGAATACCTTAAACCTGGGTAGTTGAAACCCGTGGAATGGGTACCATGCAATATGATTTCAAAGGGTCTTCATTTGCTCACCGAACCTCTCCAATCCTATCACTGCTGCGTTTATGCCCCTGTACACATGCTTGATTCTCTTTCAGAGACATAGCAATCCATAGGTTTTAAGATACTTACTAGTCAGGTACATTCTTAGGCGTTTAATATGCGGTGTTGAGTCCATTTCGTTGAGCATGGAGTAGCTCTTGTCTATTCCATATTTGACTTAAGGAACTTTATCTGTGCTCATTTCAATCTCTGGTTTTATGCAGCACCCCAACTCACCTTTACCCTTAAGCAAGCATAAGTTGGTTTTCTAAATTTGAGACCCTGTTCTGTTTTGGAATTCAGTTCCTGTGTAGCCAAGTTTACATTCCGTTTATTAGTGATATCTTATGATGTTTCTTTTTCTGTGTGACTTATTTCAGTTAGAATCATCGTACCTGAATCCACTCATTATGCTGATACGGGCCTGATGACATAGATTTCATTGCTGAGTGATACTGCATTGTACGTAAGTACCACAAGTTCTTTATCCATTTTTCACTTTCTGTGATATTGAACTTGTACTGTAAACGAGGTTCTTGTAAACAGAGGCGTCCCAAACTTTGAGGTGGCTGTGTCTTTTTGATTTTAATTTCCCTAAGCTATAGGACCATAAGTGGAAGTGCCCTAGGCTCTGTTGCTTTGTTTTTTAGATGTTTCTGGAAACACCATACACTTCTCCCGAGTGTCTGTTGGCAATTTACATACCGCCCATCAGCATAACAAGGCTCCCAGTTCTCCATGGCCTGTCCTGCCTTTCTGGATTTTACACTTTTTTCAGATGGCCCTTTTGACCGGGGGGAAGTGAGACTTCATTGTAGTGCAGATTTCCTTTGCAAGCTTGCTTGGTTGGCCAAAAAGGGCGTATGCGTTTTTTCCTGAATATATTCAGGAAAAAACGCATACGCACTTTTTGGCCAAGTGCATCATTGTGGACGTTCTGCCTCTTTTCCTATGCTTTCAATGCAATTCCAGTCTACCTCCTGAAATCGGTTTACTGCAATTCTGCCCTGCTTTCAAGTCCTCTTGGCAGCCTTACTTCAGTCTATTTTTGGACGATAGCTGTCATTTATAACTCTGCAGGTTTGTGAATTACAGTGCCCCTGAGCTCCTTTCTTCAACTCGCTTTCTTGTGACCTGGCCGCAACACCGCAGGATGGCTTCAGGCCCTAATCTGGTTACGGCCCGGCATGCTGAGCCTTTGGTTAATTCCTCTTCCTGGTGGGAAATGAGAGTTAAATTTGCCCGTCCAGACACCTCCAGCTAGCCTCTCATTGGTTCTCGCTATTCCTGTTCATCTTCTGCAGAAATTGCAAACTGGGCCAAACAGGAGGTTAAAGGGACTGACTCTCCAAGTGGGGAGAGTGTTAGTAAAGCGTCTGGAATGTTGCACCCGAGTACCAGGGGAGGAAAACTGAGACATATTTGAACACGTCTCCCGATCACATGGTTGATCATACTCTGGGTTCCACATGCATGTTTTAGCTGAAGGAAGAATACCTAAAACCTGGGTAGTTGAAACCCGTGGAATGGGTACCATGCAATATGATTTCAAAGGGTCTTCATTTGCTCACCGAACCTCTCCAATCCTATCACTGCTGCGTTTATGCCCCTGTACACATGCTTGATTCTCTTTCGGAGACATAGCAATCTATAGGTTTTAAGATACTTACTAGTCAGGTACATTCTTTGGCGTTTAATATGCGGTGTTGAGTCCATTTCGTTGAGCAAGGAGTAGCTCTTGTCTATTCCATATTTGGCTTAAGGAACTTTATCTGTGCTCATTTCAATCTCTGGTTTTATGCAGCACCCCAACTCACCTTTACCCTTAAGCAAGCATAAGTTGGTTTTCTAAATTTGAGACCCTGTTCTGTTCTGTAATTCAGTTCCTGTGTAGCCAAGTTTACATTCCGTGTATTAGTGATATCTTGTGATGTTTCTTTTTCTGTGTGATTTATTTCAGTTAGAATCATCATACCTGAATCCACTCATTGTGCTGCTAAGGGCCTGATGACACAGATTTCATTGCTGAGTGATATTGCTTTGTAAGTAAATACCACAACTTCTTTATCCATTTTTCACTTTCTGCGATGTTGAACTTCTACTGTAAACGAGGTTCTTGTAAACAGAGCCATTCCAAACTTTGGGGTGGCTGTGTCTTTTTGATTTTAATTTCCCTAAGCTATAGGACCATAAGTGGAAGTGCCCTAGGCTCTGTTGCTTTGTTTTTTAGATGTTTCAGGAAACACCATACACGTCTCCCAAGTGGTTGTTGGCAATTTACATCCCACCCTTCAGCATAACAAGGCTCCCATTTCTCCATGGCCTGTCCTGCCTTTCTGGATTTTACACTTTTTTCAGATGGCCCTTTTGACCGGGGGGAAGTGAGACTTCATTGTAGTGCAGATTTCCTTTGCAAGCTTGCTTGGTTGGCCAAAAACGGCGTATGCGTTTTTTCCTGAATATATTCAGGAAAAAACGCATACGCCCTTTTTGGCCAAGTGCATCATTGTGGACGTTCTGCCTCTTTTCCTATGCTTTCAATGCAATTCCAGTCTACCTCCTGAAATCGGTTTCCTGCAATTCTGCCCCGCTTTCAAGTCCTCTTGGCAGCCTTACTTCAGTCTACTTTTGGATGATAGCTGTCATTTATAACTCTGCAGGTTTGTGAATTACAGTGCCCCTGAGCTCCTTTCTTCATCTCGCTTTCTTTTGAGCTGGCCGCAACACCGCAGGATGGCTTCAGGCCCTAATCTGGTTCTGGTACGGCACGCTGAGCCTTTGGTTATTTCCTCTTCCTGGTGGGAAATGAGAGTTAAATTTGCCCGTCCAGACACCTCCAGCTAGCCTCTCATTGGTTCTCGCTATTCCTGTTCATCTTCCGCAGAAATTGCAAACTGGGCCAAACAGGAGGTTAAAGGGACTGACTCTCCAAGTGGGGAGAGTGTTAGTAAAGCGTCTGGAATGTTGCAGCCAAGTACCAGGGGAGGAAAACTGAGACATATTTGAACACGTCTCCCGTTCACATGGTTGATCATACTCTGGGTTCCACATGCATGTTTTAGCTGAAGGAAGAATACCTAAAACCTGGGTAGTTGAAACCCGTGGAATGGGTACCATGCAATATGACTTCAAAGGGTCTTCATTTGCTCACGAACCTCTCCAATCCTATCACTGCTGCGTTTATGCCCCTGTACACATGCTTGATTCTCTTTCGGAGACATAGCAATCCATAGGTTTTAAGATACTTACTAGTCAGGTACATTCTTAGGCGTTTAATATGCGGTGTTGAGTCCATTTCGTTGAGCAAGGAGTAGCTCTTGTCTATTCCATATTTGGCTTAAGGAACTTTATCTGTGCTCATTTCAATCTCTGGTTTTATGCAGCACCCCAACTCACCTTTACCCTTAAGCAAGCATAAGTTGGTTTTCTAAATTTGAGACCCTGTTCTGTTCTGTAATTCAGTTCCTTTGTAGCCAAGTTTCCATTCCGTGTATTACTGATATCTTATGATGTTTCTTTTTCTGTGTGACTTATTTCAGTTAGAATCATCATATCTGAATCCACTCATTGTGCTGCTAAGGGCCTGATGACACAGATTTCATTGCTGTGTGATATTGCTTTGTAAGTAAATACCACAAGTTCTTTATCCATTTTTCACTTTCTGCGATGTTGAACTTGTACTGTAAACGAGGTTCTTGTAAACAGAGCCGTTCCAAACTTTGGGGTGGCTGTGTCTTTTTGATTTTAATTTCCCTAAGCTATAGGACCATAAGTGGAAGTGCCCTAGGTTCTGTTGCTTTGTTTTTTAGATGTTTCAGGAAACACCATACACTTCTCCCGAGTGGTTGTTGGCAATTTACATCCCGCCCATCAGCATAACAAGGCTCCCAGTTCTCCATGGCCTGTCCTGCCTTTCTGGATGTTACACTTTTTTCAGATGGCCCTTTTGACCAGGGGGAAGTGAGACTTCATTGTAGTGCAGATTTCCTTTGCAAGCTTGCTTGGTTGGCCAAAAAGGGCGTATGCGTTTTTTCCTGAATATATTCAGGAAAAAACGCATACGCCCTTTTTGGCCAAGTGCATCATTGTGGACGTTCTGCCTCTTTTCCTATGCTTTCAATGCAATTCCAGTCTACCTCCTGAAATCGGTTTCCTGCAATTCTGCCCCGCTTTCAAGTCCTCTTGGCAGCCTTACTTCAGTCTATTTTTGGACGATAGCTGTCATTTATAACTCTGCAGGTTTGTGAATTACAGTGCCCCTGAGCTCCTTTCTTCAACTCGCTTTCTTGTGACCTGGCCGCAACACCGCAGGATGGCTTCAGGCCTTAATCTGGTTCCGGCACGGCACGCTGAGCCTTTGGTTAATTCCTCTTCCTGGTGGGAAATGAGAGTTAAATTTGCCCGTCCAGACACCTCCAGCTAGTCTCTCATTGGTTCTCGCTATTCCTGTTCATCTTCCGCAGAAATTGCAAACTGGGCCAAACAGGAGGTTAAAGGCGCTGACTCTCCAAGTGGGGAGACTGTTAGTAAAGCGTCTGGAATGTTGCACCCGAGTACCAGGGGAGGAAAACTGAGACATATTTGAACACGTCTCCCGATCACATGGTTGATCATACTCTGGGTTCCACATGCATGTTTTAGCTGAAGGAAGAATACCTAAAACCTGGGTAGTTGAAACCCGTGGAATGGGTACCATGCAATATGACTTCAAAGGGTCTTCATTTGCTCACGAACCTCTCCAATCCTATCACTGCTGCGTTTATGTCCCTGTACACATGCTTGATTCTCTTTCAGAGACATAGCAATCCATAGGTTTTAAGATACTTACTAGTCAGGTACCTTCTTAGGCGTTTAATATGCGGTGTTGAGTCCATTTCGTTGAGCAAGGAGTAGCTCTTGTCTATTCCATATTTGACTTAAGGAACTTTATCTGTGCTCATTTCAATCTCTGGTTTTATGCAGCACCCCAACTCACCTTTACCCTTAAGAAAGCATAAGTTGGTTTTCTAAATTTGAGACCCTGTTCTGTTCTGTAATTCAGTTCCTCTGTAGCCAAGTTTACATTCTGTGTATTACTGATATCTTATGATGTTTCTTTTTCTGTGTGACTTATTTCAGTTAGAATCATCATACCTGAATCCACTCATTGTGCTGCTAAGTGCCTGATGACACAGATTTCATTGCTGAGTGATATTGCTTTGTAAGTAAATACCACAACTTCTTTATCCATTTTTCACTTTCTGCGATGTTGAACTTGTACTGTAAAGGAGGTTCTTGTAAACGGAGCCGTTTCAAACTTTGGGGTGGCTGTGTCTTTTTGATTTTAATTTCCCTAAGCTATAGGACCATAAGTGGAAGTGCCCTAGGTTCTGTTGCTTTGTTTTTTAGATGTTTCAGGAAACACCATACACGTCTCCTGAGTGGTTGTTGGCAATTTACATCCCGCCCTTCAGCATAACAAGGCTCCCATTTCTCCATGGCCTGTCCTGCCTTTCTGGATTTTACACTTTTTTCAGATGGCCCTTTTGACCGGGGGGAAGTGAGACTTCATTGTAGTGCAGATTTCCTTTGCAAGCTTGCTTGGTTGGCCAAAAAGGGTGTATGCGTTTTTTCCTGAATATATTCAGGAAAAAATGCATACGCCCTTTTTGGCCAAGTGCATCATTGTGGACGTTCTGCCTCTTTTCCTATGCTTTCAATGCAATTCCAGTCTACCTCCTGAAATCGGTTTCCTGCAATTCTGCCCCGCTTTCAAGTCCTCTTGGCAGCCTTACTTCAGTCTATTTTTGGACGATAGCTGTCATTTATAACTCTGCAGGTTTGTGAATTACAGTGCCCCTGAGCTCCTTTCTTCAACTCGCTTTCTTTTGAGCTGGCCGCAACACCGCAGGATGGCTTCATGCCCTAATCTGGTTCCGGTATGGCACGCTGAGCCTTTGGTTATTTCCTCTTCCTGGTGGGAAATGAGAGTTAAATTTGCCCGTCCAGACACCTCCAGCTAGCCTCTCATTGTTTCTCGCTATTCCTGTTCATCTTCCGCAGAAATTGCAAACTGGGCCAAACAGGAGGTTAAAGGCGCTGACTCTCCAAGTGGGGAGACTGTTAGTAAAGCGTCTGGAATGTTGCACCCGAGTACCAGGGGAGGAAAACTGAGACATATTTGAACACGTCTCCCGATCACATGGTTGATCATACTCTGGGTTCCACATGCATGTTTTAGCTGAAGGAAGAATACCTAAAACCTGGGTAGTTGAAACCCGTGAATGGGTACCATGCAATATGACTTCAAAGGGTCTTCATTTGCTCACCGAACCTCTCCAATCCTATCACTGCTGCGTTTATGCCCCTGTACACATGCTTGATTCTCTTTCGGAGACATAGCAATCCATAGGTTTTAAGATACTTACTAGTCAGGTACATTCTTCGGCGTTTAATATGCGGTGTTGAGTCCATTTCGTTGAGCAAGGAGTAGCTCTTGTCTATTCCATATTTGGCTTAAGGAACTTTATCTGTGCTCATTTCAATCTCTGGTTTTATGCAGCACCCCAACTCACCTTTACCCTTAAGCAAGCATAAGTTGGTTTTCTAAATTTGAGACCCTGTTCTGTTCTGTAATTCAGTTCCTTTGTAGCCAAGTTTCCATTCCGTGTATTACTGATATCTTATGATGTTTCTTTTTCTGTGTGACTTATTTCAGTTAGAATCATCATATCTGAATCCACTCATTGTGCTGCTAAGGGCCTGATGACACAGATTTCATTGCTGAGTGATATTGCTTTGTAAGTAAATACCACAAGTTCTTTATCCATTTTTCACTTTCTGCGATGTTGAACTTGTACTGTAAACGAGGTTCTTGTAAACAGAGCCGTTCCAAACTTTGGGGTGGCTGTGTCTTTTTGATTTTAATTTCCCTAAGCTATAGGACCATAAGTGGAAGTGCCCTAGGTTCTGTTGCTTTGTTTTTTAGATGTTTCAGGAAACACCATACACTTCTCCCGAGTGGTTGTTGGCAATTTACATCCCGCCCATCAGCATAACAAGGCTCCCAGTTCTCCATGGCCTGTCCTGCCTTTCTGGATGTTACACTTTTTTCAGATGGCCCTTTTGACCAGGGGGAAGTGAGACTTCATTGTAGTGCAGATTTCCTTTGCAAGCTTGCTTGGTTGGCCAAAAAGGGCGTATGCGTTTTTTCCTGAATATATTCAGGAAAAAACGCATACGCCCTTTTTGGCCAAGTGCATCATTGTGGACGTTCTGCCTCTTTTCCTATGCTTTCAATGCAATTCCAGTCTACCTTCTGAAATCGGTTTCCTGCAATTCTGCCCCGCTTTCAAGTCCTCTTGGCAGCCATACTTCAGTCTATTTTTGGACAATAGCTGTCATTTATAACTCTGCAGGTTTGTGAATTACAGTGCCCCTGAGCTCCTTTCTTCAACTCGCTTTCTTTTGAGCTGCCCGCAACACCGCAGGATGGCTTCATGCCCTAATCTGGTTCCGGTACGGTACGCTGAGCCTTTGGTTATTTCCTCTTCCTGGTGGGAAATGAGAGTTAAATTTGCCCGTCCAGACACCTCCAGCTAGCCTCTCATTGGTTCTCGCTATTCCTGTTCATCTTCCGCAGAAATTGCAAACTGGGCCAAACAGGAGGTTAAAGGCGCTGACTCTCCAAGTGGGGAGAGTGTTAGTAAAGCGTCTGGAATGTTGCATCCGAGTACCAGGGGAGGAAAACTGAGACATATTTGAACACGTCTCCCGATCACATGGTTGATCATACTCTGGGTTCCACATGCATGTTTTAGCTGAAGGAAGAATACCTAAAACCTGGGTAGTTGAAACCCGTGGAATGGGTACCATGCAATATGACTTCAAAGGGTCTTCATTCTCACCGAACCTCTCCAATCCTATCACTGCTGCGTTTATGCCCCTGTACACATGCTTGATTCTCTTTCGGAGACATAGCAATCCATAGGTTTTAAGATACTTACTAGTCAGGTACATTCTTAGGCGTTTAATATGCGGTGTTGAGTCCATTTCGTTGAGCAAGGAGTAGCTCTTGTCTATTCCATATTTGGCTTAAGGAACTTTATCTGTGCTCATTTCAATCTCTGGTTTTATGCAGCAACCCAACTCACCTTTCCCCTTAAGCAAGCATAAGTTGGGTTTCTAAATTTGAGACCCTGTTCTCTTCTGTAATCAGTTCCTGTGTAGCCAAGTTTACATTCCGTGTATTACTGATATCTTATGATGTTTCTTTTTCTGTGTGACTTATTTCAGTTAGAATCATCGTACCTGAATCTACTCATTATGCTGCTATGGGCCTGATGACATAGATTTCATTGCTGAGTGATACTGCATTGTACGTAAGTACCACAAGTTCTTTATCCATTTTTCACTTTCTGCGATGTTGAACTTGTACTGTAAACGAGGTTCTTGTAAACAGAGCCGTTCCAAACTTTGGGGTGGCTGTGTCTTTTTTATTTTAATTTCCCTAAGCTATAGGACCATAAGTGGAAGTGCCCTAGGCTCTGTTGCTTTGTTTTTTAGATGTTTCAGGAAACACCATACACTTCTCCCGAGTGTCTGTTGCCAGTTTACATCCCGCCCATCAGCATAACAATGCTCCCAGTTCTCAATGGCCTGTTGCCTTTCTGGATTTTACACTTTTTTCAGATGGCCCTTTTGACCGGGGGGAAGTGAGACTTCATTGTAGTGCAGATTTCCTTTGCAAGCTTGCTTGGTTGGCCAAAAAGGGCGTATGCGTTTTTTCCTGAATATATTCAGGAAAAAACGCATACGCCCTTTTTGGCCAAGTGCATCATTGTGGACATTCTGCCTCTTTTCCTATGCTTTCAATGCAATTCCAGTCTACCTCCTGAAATCGGTTTCCTGCAATTCTGCCCCGCTTTCAAGTCCTCTTGGCAGCCTTACTTCAGTCTATTTTTGGACGATAGCTGTCATTTATAACTCTGCAGGTTTGTGAATTACAGTGTCCCTGAGCTCCTTTCTTCAACTCGCTTTCTTGTGACCTGGCCGCAACACCGCATGATGGCTTCAGGCCCTAATCTGTTGTCGGCCCGGCATGCTGAGCCTTTGGTTAATTCCTCTTCCTGGTGGGAAATGAGAGTTAAATTTGCCCGTTCAGACACCTCCAGCTAGTCTCTCATTGGTTCTCGCTATTCCTGTTCATCTTCCGCAGAAATTGCAAACTGTGCCAAACAGGAGGTTAAAGGCGCTGACTCTCCAAGTGGGGAGAGTGTTAGTAAAGCGTCTGGAATGTTGCACCCGAGTACCAGGGGAGGAAAACTGAGACATATTTGAACACGTCTCCCGATCACATGGTTGATCATACTCTGGGTTCCACATGCATGTTTTAGCTGAAGGAAGAATACCTAAAACCTGGGTAGTTGAAACCCGTGGAATGGGTACCATGCAATATGACTTCAAAGGGTCTTCATTTGCTCACCGAACCTCTCCAATCCTATCACTGCTGCGTTTATGCCCCTGTACACACGCTTGATACTCTTTTGGAGACATAGCAATCCATAGGTTTTAAGATACTTACTAGTCAGGTACATTCTTAGGCGTTTAATATGGGGTGCTGAGTCCATTTCGTTGAGCAAGGAGTAGCTCTTGTCTATTCCATATTTGGCTTAAGGAACTTTATCTGTGCTCATTTCAATCTCTGGTTTTATGCAGCACCCCAACTCACCTTTCCCCTTAAGCAAGCATAGGTTGGTTTTCTAAATTTGAGACCCTGTTCTGTTATGGAATGCAGTTCCTGTGTAGCCAAGTTTACATTCCGTGTATTAGTGATATCTTATGATGTTTCTTTTTCTGTGTGACTTATTTCAGTTAGAATCATCGTACCTGAATCCACTCATTATGCTGCTACGGGCCTGATGACATAGATTTCATTGCTGAGTGATATTGCATTGTACGTAAGTACCACAAGTTCTTTATCCATTTTTCACTTTCTGCAATATTGAACTTGTACCGTAAACGAGGTTCTTGTAAACAGAGCCGTCCCAAACTTTGGGGTGGCTGTGTCTTTTTGATTTTAATTTCCCTAAGCTATAGGACCATAAGTGGAAGTGCCCTAGGCTCTGTTGCTTTGTTTTTTAGATGTTTCAGGAAACACCATACACTTCTCCCAAGTGTCTGTTGGCAATTTACATCCCGCCCATCAGCATAACAAGGCTCCCAGTTCTCAATGGCCTGTCCTGCCTTTCTGGATTTTACACTTTTTTCAGATGGCCCTTTTGACCAGGGGGAAGTGAGACTTCATTGTAGTGCAGATTTCCTTTGCTTGCTTGCTTGGTTGGCCAAAAACGGCGTATGCGTTTTTTCCTGAATATATTCAGGAAAAAACGCATACGCCCTTTTTGGCCAAGTGCATCATTGTGGACGTTCTGCCTCTTTTCCTATGCTTGAAATGCAATTCCAGTCTACCTCCTGAAATCGGTTTCCTGCAATTCTGCCCCGCTTTCAAGTCCTCTTGGCAGCCTTACTTCAGTCTATTTTTGGACGATAGCTGTCATTTATAACTCTGCAGGTTTGTGAATTACACTGCCCCTGAGCTCCTTTCTTCACCTCGCTTTCTTTTGAGCTGGCCGCAACACCGCAGGATGGCTTCAGGCCCTAATCTGGTTCCGGCACGGCACGCTGAGCCTTTGGTTAATTCCTCTTCCTGGTGGGAAATGAGAGTTAAATTTGCCCGTCCAGACACCTCCAGCTAGTCTCTCATTGGTTCTCGCTATTCCTGTTCATCTTCCGTAGAAATTGCAAACTGTGCCAAACAGGAGTTTAAAGGGCCTGACTCTCCAAGTCAGGAGAGTGTTTGTAAAGCGTCTGGAATGTTGCACCCGAGTACCAGGGGAGGAAAACTGAGACATATTTGAACACGTCTCCCGTTCACATGGTTGATCATACTTGGGTTCCACATGCATGTTTTAGCTGAAGGAAGAATACCTTAAACCTGGAGAGTTAAGACCCGTGTAATGGGTACCATGCAATATGACTTCAAAGGGTCTTCATTTGCTCACCGAACCTCTCCAATCCTATCACTGCTGCGTTTATGCCCCTGTACACATGCTTGATTCTCTTTCGGAGACATAGCAATCCATAGGTTTTAAGATACTTAGAAGTCAGGTACATTCTTAGGCGTTTAATATGCGGTGTTGAGTCCATTTCGTTGAGCAAGGAGTAGCTCTTGTCTATTCCATATTTGGCTTAAGGAACTTTATCTGTGCTCATTTCAATCTCTGGTTTTATGCAGCACCCCAACTCACCTTTACCCTTAAGCAAGCATAAGTTGTTTTTCTAAATTTGAGACCCTGTTCTGTTCTGTAATTCAGTTCCTGTGTAGCCAAGTTTCCATTCCGTGTATTACTGATATCTTATGATGTTTCTTTTTCTGTGTGACTTATTTCAGTTAGAATCATCATACCTGAATCCACTCATTGTGCTGCTAAGGGCCTGATGACATAGATTTCATTGCTGAGTGATATTGCTTTGTAAGTGAATACCACAACTTCTTTATCCATTTTTCACTTTCTGCGATGTTGAACTTGTACTGTAAACGAGGTTCTTGTAAACAGAGGCGTCCCAAACTTTGGGGTGGCTGTGTCTTTTTGATTTTAATTTCCCTAAGCTTTAGGCCCATAAGTGGAAGTGCCCTAGGTTCTGTTGCTTTGTTTTTTAGATGTTTCAGGAAACACCATACACTTCTCCTGAGTGTCTGTTGGCAATTTACATCCCGCCCATCAGCATAACAAGGCTCCCAGTTCTCCATGGCCTGTACTGCCTTTCTGGATTTTACACTTTTTTCAGATGGCCCTTTTGACCGGGGGGAAGTGAGACTTCATTGTAGTGCAGATTTCCTTTGCAAGCTTGCCTGGTTGGCCAAAAAGGGCGTATGCGTTTTTTCCTGAATATATTCTGGAAAAAACGCATACGCACTTTTTGGCCAAGTGCATCATTGTGGACGTTCTGCCTCTTTTCCTATGCTTTCAATGCAATTCCAGTCTACCTCCTGAAATCGGTTTCCTGCAATTCTGCCCCGCTTTCAAATCCTCTTGGCAGCCTTACTTCAGTCTATTTTTGGACGATAGCTGTCATTTATAACTCTGCAGGTTTGTGAATTACAGTGCCCCTGAGCTCCTTTCTTCAACTCGCTTTCTTGTGACCTGGCCGCAACACCGCAGGATGGCTTCAGGCCCTAATCTGGTTCCGGCACGGCACGCTGAGCCTTTGGTTATTTCCTCTTCCTGGTGGGAAATGAGAGTTAAATTTGCCCGTCCAGACACCTCCAGCTAGCCTCTCATTGGTTCTCGCTATTCCTGTTCATCTTCCGCAGAAATTGTAAACTGGGCCAAACAGGAGGTTAAAGGCGCTGCCTCTCCAAGTGGGGAGAGTGTTAGTAAAGCGTCTGGAATGTTGCACCCGAGTACCAGGGGAGGAAAACTGAGACATATTTGAACACGTCTCCCGTTCACATGGTTGATCATACTTGGGTTCCACATGCATGTTTTAGCTGAAGGAAGAATACCTTAAACCTGGAGAGTTGAGACCCGTGTAATGGGTACCATGCAATATGACTTCAAAGGGTCTTCATTTGCTCACCGAACCTCTCCAATCCTATCACTGCTGCGTTTATGCCCCTGTACACATGCTTGATTCTCTTTCGGAGACATAGCAATCCATAGGTTTTAAGATACTTACTAGTCAGGCACATTCTTAGGCGTTTAATATGCGGTGTTGAGTCCATTTCGTTGAGCAAGGAGTAGCTCTTGTCTATTCCATATTTGACTTAAGGAACTTTATCTGTGCTCATTTCAATCTCTGGTTTTATGCAGCACCCCAACTCACCTTTCCCCTTAAGCAAGCATAAGTTGGTTTTCTAAATTTGAGACCCTGTTCTGTTCTGTAATTCAGTTCCTGTGTAGCCAAGTTTACATTCCGTGTATTACTGATATCTTATGATGTTTCTTTTTCTGTGTGACTTACTTCAGTTAGAATCATCATACCTGAATCCACTCATTGTGCTGCTAAGGGCCTGATGACACAGATTTCATTGCTGAGTGATATTTCTTTGTAAGTGAATACCACAACTTCTTTATCCATTTTTCACTTTCTGCGATGTTGAACTTGTACTGTAAACGAGGTTCTTGTAAACAGAGGCGTCCCAAACTTTGGGGTGGCTGTGTCTTTTTGATTTTAATTTCCCTAAGGTATAGGACCATAAGTGGAAGTGCCCTAGGTTCTGTTGCTTTGTTTTTTAGATGTTTCAGGAAACACCATACACTTCTCCCGAGTGGTTGTTGGCAATTTACATCCCGCCCATCAGCATAACAAGGCTCCCAGTTCTCCATGGCCTGTCCTGCCTTTCTGGATTTTACACTTTTTTCAGATGGCCCTTTTGACCGGGGGGAAGTGAGACTTCATTGTAGTGCAGATTTCCTTTGCAAGCTTGCTTGGTTGGCCAAAAAGGGCGTATGCGTTTTTTCCTGAATATATTCAGGAAAAAACGCATACGCCCTTTTTGGCCAAGTGCATCATTGTGGACGTTCTGCCTCTTTTCCTATGCTTTCAATGCAATTCCAGTCTACCTCCTGAAATCGGTTTCCTGCAATTCTGCCCCGCTTTCAAGTCTCTTGGCAGCCTTACTTCAGTCTATTTTTGGACGATAGCTGTCATTTATAACTCTGCAGGTTTGTGAATTACAGTGCCCCTGAGCTCCTTTCTTCAACTCGCTTTCTTGTGACCTGGCCGCAACACCGCAGGATGGCTTCAGGCCCTAATCTGGTTCCGGCACGGCATGCTGAGCCTTTGGTTAATTCCTCTTCCTGGTGGGAAATGAGAGTTAAATTTGCCCGTCCAGACACCTCCAGCTAGCCTCTCATTGGTTCTCGCTATTCCTGTTCATCTTCCGCAGAAATTGCAAACTGGGCCAAACAGGAGGTTAAAGGGACTGACTCTCCAAGAGGGGAGAGTGTTAGTAAAGCGTCTGGAATGTTGCACGCGAGTACCAGGGGAGGAAAACTGAGACATATTTGAACACGTCTCCCAATCACATGGTTGATCATACTCTAGGTTCCACATGCATGTTTTAGCTGAAGGAAGAATACCTTAAACCTGGGTAGTTGAAACCCGTGGAATGGGTACCATGCAATATGACTTCAAAGGGTCTTCATTTGCTCACCGAACCTCTCCAATCCTATCACTGCTGCGTTTATGCCCCTGTACACATGCTTGATTCTCTTTCGGAGACATAGCAATCCATAGGTTTTAAGATACTTACAAGTCAGGTACATTCTTAGGCGTTTAATATGCGGTGTTGAGTCCATTTCGTTGAGCAAGGAGTAGCTCTTGTCTATTCCATATTTGGCTTAAGGAACTTTATCTGTGCTCATTTCAATCTCTGGTTTTATGCAGCACCCCAACTCACCTTTACCCTTAAGCAAGCATAAGTTGGTTTTCTAAATTTGAGACCCTGTTCTGTTCTGTAATTCAGTTCCTGTGTAGCCAAGTTTCCATTTCGTGTATTACTGATATCTTATGATGTTTCTTTTTCTGTGTGACTTATTTCAGTTAGAATCATCGTACCTGAATCCACTCATTATGCTGCTACGGGACTGATGACATAGATTTCATTGCTGAGTGATACTGCATTGTACATAAGTACCACAAGTTCTTTATCCATTTTTCACTTTCTGTGATATTGAACTTGTACGGTAATCGAGGTTCTTGTAAAAGGAGGCGTCCCAAACTTTGGGGTGGCTGTGTCTTTTTGATTTTAATTTCCCTAAGCTATAGGACCATAAGTGGAAGTGCCCTAGGCTCTGTTGCTTTGTTTTTTAGATGTTTCAGGAAACACCATACACTTCTCCCAAGTGTCTGTTTGCAATTTACATCCCGCCCATCAGCATAAGAAGGCTCCCAGTTCTCCATGGCCTGTCCTGCCTTTCTGGATTTTACACTTTTTTCAGATGGCCCTTTTGACCGGGGGGAAGTGAGACTTCATTGTAGTGCAGATTTGCTTTGCAAGCTTGCTTGGTTTGCCAAAAAGGGCGTATGCGTTTTTTCCTGAATATATTCAGCAAAAAACGCATACGCCCTTTTTGGCCAAGTGCATCATTGTGGACGTTCTGCCTCTTTTCCTATGCTTGAAATGCAATTCCAGTCTACCTCCTGAAATCGGTTTCCTGCAATTCTGCCCCGCTTTCAAGTCCTCTTGGCAGCCTTACTTCAGTCTATTTTTGGACGATAGCTGTCATTTATAACTCTGCAGGTTTGTGAATTACACTGCCCCTGAGCTCCTTTCTTCACCTCGCTTTCTTTTGAGCTGGCCGCAACACCGCAGGATGGCTTCAGGCCCTAATCTGGTTCCGGCACGGCACGCTGAGCCTTTGGTTAATTCCTCTTCCTGGTGGGAAATGAGAGTTAAATTTGCCCGTCCAGACACCTCCAGCTAGTCTCTCATTGGTTCTCGCTATTCCTGTTCATCTTCCGTAGAAATTGCAAACTGTGCCAAACAGGAGTTTAAAGGGCCTGACTCTCCAAGTCAGGAGAGTGTTTGTAAAGCGTCTGGAATGTTGCACCCGAGTACCAGGGGAGGAAAACTGAGACATATTTGAACACGTCTCCCGTTCACATGGTTGATCATACTTGGGTTCCACATGCATGTTTTAGCTGAAGGAAGAATACCTTAAACCTGGAGAGTTAAGACCCGTGTAATGGGTACCATGCAATATGACTTCAAAGGGTCTTCATTTGCTCACCGAACCTCTCCAATCCTATCACTGCTGCGTTTATGCCCCTGTACACATGCTTGATTCTCTTTCGGAGACATAGCAATCCATAGGTTTTAAGATACTTAGAAGTCAGGTACATTCTTAGGCGTTTAATATGCGGTGTTGAGTCCATTTCGTTGAGCAAGGAGTAGCTCTTGTCTATTCCATATTTGGCTTAAGGAACTTTATCTGTGCTCATTTCAATCTCTGGTTTTATGCAGCACCCCAACTCACCTTTACCCTTAAGCAAGCATAAGTTGTTTTTCTAAATTTGAGACCCTGTTCTGTTCTGTAATTCAGTTCCTGTGTAGCCAAGTTTCCATTCCGTGTATTACTGATATCTTATGATGTTTCTTTTTCTGTGTGACTTATTTCAGTTAGAATCATCATACCTGAATCCACTCATTGTGCTGCTAAGGGCCTGATGACATAGATTTCATTGCTGAGTGATATTGCTTTGTAAGTGAATACCACAACTTCTTTATCCATTTTTCACTTTCTGCGATGTTGAACTTGTACTGTAAACGAGGTTCTTGTAAACAGAGGCGTCCCAAACTTTGGGGTGGCTGTGTCTTTTTGATTTTAATTTCCCTAAGCTTTAGGCCCATAAGTGGAAGTGCCCTAGGTTCTGTTGCTTTGTTTTTTAGATGTTTCAGGAAACACCATACACTTCTCCTGAGTGTCTGTTGGCAATTTACATCCCGCCCATCAGCATAACAAGGCTCCCAGTTCTCCATGGCCTGTACTGCCTTTCTGGATTTTACACTTTTTTCAGATGGCCCTTTTGACCGGGGGGAAGTGAGACTTCATTGTAGTGCAGATTTCCTTTGCAAGCTTGCCTGGTTGGCCAAAAAGGGCGTATGCGTTTTTTCCTGAATATATTCTGGAAAAAACGCATACGCACTTTTTGGCCAAGTGCATCATTGTGGACGTTCTGCCTCTTTTCCTATGCTTTCAATGCAATTCCAGTCTACCTCCTGAAATCGGTTTCCTGCAATTCTGCCCCGCTTTCAAATCCTCTTGGCAGCCTTACTTCAGTCTATTTTTGGACGATAGCTGTCATTTATAACTCTGCAGGTTTGTGAATTACAGTGCCCCTGAGCTCCTTTCTTCAACTCGCTTTCTTGTGACCTGGCCGCAACACCGCAGGATGGCTTCAGGCCCTAATCTGGTTCCGGCACGGCACGCTGAGCCTTTGGTTATTTCCTCTTCCTGGTGGGAAATGAGAGTTAAATTTGCCCGTCCAGACACCTCCAGCTAGCCTCTCATTGGTTCTCGCTATTCCTGTTCATCTTCCGCAGAAATTGTAAACTGGGCCAAACAGGAGGTTAAAGGCGCTGCCTCTCCAAGTGGGGAGAGTGTTAGTAAAGCGTCTGGAATGTTGCACCCGAGTACCAGGGGAGGAAAACTGAGACATATTTGAACACGTCTCCCGTTCACATGGTTGATCATACTTGGGTTCCACATGCATGTTTTAGCTGAAGGAAGAATACCTTAAACCTGGAGAGTTGAGACCCGTGTAATGGGTACCATGCAATATGACTTCAAAGGGTCTTCATTTGCTCACCGAACCTCTCCAATCCTATCACTGCTGCGTTTATGCCCCTGTACACATGCTTGATTCTCTTTCGGAGACATAGCAATCCATAGGTTTTAAGATACTTACTAGTCAGGCACATTCTTAGGCGTTTAATATGCGGTGTTGAGTCCATTTCGTTGAGCAAGGAGTAGCTCTTGTCTATTCCATATTTGACTTAAGGAACTTTATCTGTGCTCATTTCAATCTCTGGTTTTATGCAGCACCCCAACTCACCTTTCCCCTTAAGCAAGCATAAGTTGGTTTTCTAAATTTGAGACACTGTTCTGTTCTGTAATTCAGTTCCTGTGTAGCCAAGTTTACATTCCGTGTATTACTGATATCTTATGATGTTTCTTTTTCTGTGTGACTTACTTCAGTTAGAATCATCATACCTGAATCCACTCATTGTGCTGCTAAGGGCCTGATGACACAGATTTCATTGCTGAGTGATATTTCTTTGTAAGTGAATACCACAACTTCTTTATCCATTTTTCACTTTCTGCGATGTTGAACTTGTACTGTAAACGAGGTTCTTGTAAACAGAGGCGTCCCAAACTTTGGGGTGGCTGTGTCTTTTTGATTTTAATTTCCCTAAGGTATAGGACCATAAGTGGAAGTGCCCTAGGTTCTGTTGCTTTGTTTTTTAGATGTTTCAGGAAACACCATACACTTCTCCCGAGTGGTTGTTGGCAATTTACATCCCGCCCATCAGCATAACAAGGCTCCCAGTTCTCCATGGCCTGTCCTGCCTTTCTGGATTTTACACTTTTTTCAGATGGCCCTTTTGACCGGGGGGAAGTGAGACTTCATTGTAGTGCAGATTTCCTTTGCAAGCTTGCTTGGTTGGCCAAAAAGGGCGTATGCGTTTTTTCCTGAATATATTCAGGAAAAAACGCATACGCCCTTTTTGGCCAAGTGCATCATTGTGGACGTTCTGCCTCTTTTCCTATGCTTTCAATGCAATTCCAGTCTACCTCCTGAAATCGGTTTCCTGCAATTCTGCCCCGCTTTCAAGTCTCTTGGCAGCCTTACTTCAGTCTATTTTTGGACGATAGCTGTCATTTATAACTCTGCAGGTTTGTGAATTACAGTGCCCCTGAGCTCCTTTCTTCAACTCGCTTTCTTTTGAGCTGGCCGCAACACCGCAGGATGGCTTCAGGCCCTAATCTGGTTCCGGCCCGGCATGCTGAGCCTTTGGTTAATTCCTCTTCCTGGTGGGAAATGAGAGTTAAATTTGCCCGTCCAGACACCTCCAGCTAGCCTCTCATTGGTTCTCGCTATTCCTGTTCATCTTCCGCAGAAATTGCAAACTGGGCCAAACAGGAGGTTAAAGGGACTGACTCTCCAAGAGGGGAGAGTGTTAGTAAAGCGTCTGGAATGTTGCACGCGAGTACCAGGGGAGGAAAACTGAGACATATTTGAACACGTCTCCCAATCACATGGTTGATCATACTCTAGGTTCCACATGCATGTTTTAGCTGAAGGAAGAATACCTTAAACCTGGGTAGTTGAAACCCGTGGAATGGGTACCATGCAATATGACTTCAAAGGGTCTTCATTTGCTCACCGAACCTCTCCAATCCTATCACTGCTGCGTTTATGCCCCTGTACACATGCTTGATTCTCTTTCGGAGACATAGCAATCCATAGGTTTTAAGATACTTACAAGTCAGGTACATTCTTAGGCGTTTAATATGCGGTGTTGAGTCCATTTCGTTGAGCAAGGAGTAGCTCTTGTCTATTCCATATTTGGCTTAAGGAACTTTATCTGTGCTCATTTCAATCTCTGGTTTTATGCAGCACCCCAACTCACCTTTACCCTTAAGCAAGCATAAGTTGGTTTTCTAAATTTGAGACCCTGTTCTGTTCTGTAATTCAGTTCCTGTGTAGCCAAGTTTCCATTTCGTGTATTACTGATATCTTATGATGTTTCTTTTTCTGTGTGACTTATTTCAGTTAGAATCATCGTACCTGAATCCACTCATTATGCTGCTACGGGACTGATGACATAGATTTCATTGCTGAGTGATACTGCATTGTACATAAGTACCACAAGTTCTTTATCCATTTTTCACTTTCTGTGATATTGAACTTGTACGGTAATCGAGGTTCTTGTAAAAGGAGGCGTCCCAAACTTTGGGGTGGCTGTGTCTTTTTGATTTTAATTTCCCTAAGCTATAGGACCATAAGTGGAAGTGCCCTAGGCTCTGTTGCTTTGTTTTTTAGATGTTTCAGGAAACACCATACACTTCTCCCAAGTGTCTGTTTGCAATTTACATCCCGCCCATCAGCATAAGAAGGCTCCCAGTTCTCCATGGCCTGTCCTGCCTTTCTGGATTTTACACTTTTTTCAGATGGCCCTTTTGACCGGGGGGAAGTGAGACTTCATTGTAGTGCAGATTTGCTTTGCAAGCTTGCTTGGTTTGCCAAAAAGGGCGTATGCGTTTTTTCCTGAATATATTCAGCAAAAAACGCATACGCCCTTTTTGGCCAAGTGCATCATTGTGGACGTTCTGCCTCTTTTCCTATGCTTGAAATGCAATTCCAGTCTACCTCCTGAAATCGGTTTCCTGCAATTCTGCCCCGCTTTCAAATCCTCTTGGCAGCCTTACTTCAGTCTATTTTTGGACGATAGCTGTCATTTATAACTCTGGAGGTTTGTGAATTACAGTGCCCCAGAGCTCCTTTCTTCAACTTGCTTTCTTGTGACCTGGCCGCAACACCGCAGGATGGCTTCAGGCCCTAATCTGGTTCCGGCACGGCATGCTGAGCCTTTGGTTATTTCCTCTTCCTGGTGGGAAATGAGAGTTAAATTTGCCCGTCCAGACACCTCCAGCTAGCCTCCCATTGGTTCTCGCTATTCCTGTTCATCTTCCGCAGAAATTGCAAACTGGGCCAAACAGGAGGTTAAAGGCGCTGACTCTCCAGGTGGGGAGAGTGTTAGTAAAGCGTCTGGAATGTTGCACCCGAGTACCAGGGGAGGAAAACTGAGACATATTTGAACACGTCTCCCGTTCACATGGTTGATCATACTTGGGTTCCACATGCATGTTTTAGCTGAAGGAAGAATACCTTAAACCTGGAGAGTTAAGACCCGTGTAATGGGTACCATGCAATATGACTTCAAAGGGTCTTCATTTGCTCACCGAACCTCTCCAATCCTATCACTGCTGCGTTTATGCCCCTGTACACATGCTTGATTCTCTTTCGGAGACATAGCAATCCATAGGTTTTAAGAAACTTACTAGTCAGGTACATTCTTAGGCGTTTAATATGCGGTGTTGAGTCCATTTCGTTGAGCAAGGAGTAGCTCTTGTCTATTCCATATTTGACTTAAGGAACTTTATCTGTGCTCATTTCAATCTCTGGTTTTATGCAGCACCCCAACTCACCTTTACCCTTAAGCAAGCATAAGTTGGTTTTATAAATTTGAGACCCTGTTCTGTTCTGTAATTCAGTTCCTGTGTAGCCAAGTTTACATTCCGTGTATTACTGATATCTTATGATGTTTCTTTTTCTGTGTGACTTACTTCAGTTAGAATCATCATACCTGAATCCACTCATTGTGCTGCTAAGGGCCTGATGACACAGATTTCATTGCTGAGTGATATTGCTTTGTAACTAAATACCACAACTTCTTTATCCATTTTTCACTTTCTGCGATGTTGAACTTGTACTGTAAACGAGGTTCTTGTAAACAGAGCCGTTCCAAACATTGGGGTGGCTGTGTCTTTTTGATTTTAATTTCCCTAAGCTATAGGACCATAAGTGGAAGTGCCCTAGGTTCTGTTGCTTTGTTTTTTAGATGTTTCAGGAAACACCATACACTTCTCCCGAATGTCTGTTGGCAATTTACATCCCGCCCATCAGCATAACAAGGCTCCCAGTTCTCCATGGCCTGTCCTGCCTTTCTGGATTTTACACTTTTTTCAGATGGCCCTTTTGACCGGGGGGAAGTGAGACTTCATTGTAGTGCAGATTTCCTTTGCAAGCTTGCTTGGTTGGCCAAAAAGGGCGTATGCGTTTTTTCCTGAATATATTCAGGAAAAAACGCATACGCCCTTTTTGGCCAAGTACATCATTGTGGACGTTCTGCCTCTTTTCCTATGCTTTCAATGCAATTCCAGTCTACCTCCTGAAATCGGTTTCCTGCAATTCTGCCCCGCTTTCAAGTCCTCTTGGCAGCCTTACTTCAGTCTATTTTTGGACGATAGCTGTCATTTATAACTCTGCAGGTTTGTGAATTACAGTGCCCCTGAGCTCCTTTCTTCAACTCGCTTTCTTGTGACCTGGCCGCAACACCGCAGGATGGCTTCAGGCCCTAATCTGGTTCCGGTACGGCACGCTGAGGCTTTGGTTATTTCCTCTTCCTGGTGGGAAATGAGAGTTAAATTTGCCCGTCCAGACACCTCCAGCTAGCCTCTCATTGGTTCTCGCTATTCCTGTTCATCTTCCACAGAAATTGCAAACTGGGCCAAACAGGAGGTTAAAGACGCTGACTCTCCAAGTGGGGAGAGTGTTAGTAAAGCGTCTGGAATGTTGCACCCGAGTACCAGGGGAGGAAAACTGAGACATATTTGAACACGTCTCCCGTTCACATGGTCGATCATACTTGGGTTCCACATACAAGTTTTAGCTGAAGGAAGAATACCTTAAACATGGGTAGTTGAATCCCGTGGAATGGGTACCATGCAATATGACTTCAAAGGGTCTTCATTTGCTCACCGAACCTCTCCAATCCTATCACTGCTGCGTTTATGCCCCTGTACACATGCTTGATTCTCTTTCGGAGACATAGCAATCCATAGGTTTTAAGATACTTACTAGTCAGGTACATTCTTACGCGTTTAATATGCGGTGTTGAGTCCATTTCGTTGAGCAAGGAGTAGCTCTTGTCTATTCCATATTTGGCTTAAGGAACTTTATCTGTGCTCATTTCAATCTCTGGTTTTATGCAGCACCCCAACTCACCTTTACCCTTAAGCAAGCATAAGTTGGTTTTCTAAATTTGAGACCCTGTTCTGTTCTGTAATTCAGTTCCTGTGTAGCCAAGTTTACATTCCGTGTATTACTGATATCTTATGATGTTTCTTTTTCTGTGTGACTTATTTCAGTTAGAATCATCATACCTGAATCCACTCATTGTGCTGCTAAGGGCCTGATGACACAGATTTCATTGCTGAGTGATATTGCTTTGTAAGTAAATACCACAACTTCTTTATCCATTTTTCACTTTCTGCGATGTTGAACTTGTACTGTAAACGAGGTTCTTGTAAACAGAGGCATTCCAAACTTTGGGGTGGCTGTGTCTTTTTGATTTTAATTACCCTAAGCTATAGGACCATAAGTGGAAGTGCCCTAGGTTCTGTTGCTTTGTTTTTTAGATGTTTCAGGAAACACCATACACTTCTCCCGAGTGGTTGTTGGCAATTTACATCTCGCCCATTAGCATAACAAGGCTCCCAGTTCTCCATGGCCTGTCCTGCTTTTCTGGATTTTACACTTTTTTTAGATGGCCCTTTTGACCGGGGGGAAGTGAGACTTCATTGTAGTGCAGATTTCCTTTGCAAGCTTGCTTGGTTGGCCAAAAAGGGCGTATGCGTTTTTTCCTGAATATATTCAGGAAAAAACGCATACGCCCTTTTTGGCCAAGTGCATCATTGTGGACGTTCTGCCTCTTTTCCTATGCTTGAAATGCAATTCCAGTCTACCTCCTGAAATCGGTTTCCTGCAATTCTGCCCCGCTTTCAAGTCCTCTTCGCAGCCTTACTTCAGTCTATTTTTGGACGATAGCTGTCATTTATAACTCTGCGGGTTTGTGAATTACAGTGCCCCTGAGCTCCTTTCTTCAACTCGCTTTCTTTTGAGCTGGCCGCAACACCGCAGGATGGCTTCAGGCCCTAATCTGGTTCCGGTACGGCACGCTGAGCCTTTGGTTATTTCCTCTTCCTGGTGGGAAATGAGAGTTAAATTTGCCCGTCCAGACACCTCCAGCTAGCCTCTCATTGGTTCTCGCTATTCCTGTTCATCTTGCGCAGAAATTGCAAACTGGGCCAAACAGGAGGTTAAAGGCGCTGACTCTCCAAGTGGGGAGAGTGTTAGTAAAGCGTCTGGAATGTTGCACCCGAGTACCAGGTGAGAAAAACTGAGACATATTTGAACACGTCTCCCGTTCACATGGTTGATCATACTCTGGGTTCCACATGCATGTTTTAGCTGAAGGAAGAATACCTTAAACCTGCAGAGTTGAGACCCTTGGTATGGTTACCATGCAATACGACTTCAAAGGGTCTTCATATGCTCACCGAACCTCTCCAATCGTATCACTGCTGCGTTTATGCCCCTGTACACATGCTTGATTCTCTTTCGGAGACATAGCAATCCATAGGTTTTAAGATACTTACTAGTCAGGTACATTCTTAGGCGTTTAATATGCGGTGTTGAGTCCATTTCGTTGAGCAAGGAGTAGCTCTTGTCTATTCCATATTTGGCTTAAGGAACTTTATCTGTGCTCATTGCAATCTCTGGTTTTTTGCAGCACCCCAACTCACCTTTCCCCTATGGAAGCATAAGTTGGTTTTCTAAATTTGAGAGCCTGTTCTGTTTTGGAATTCAGTTCCTGTGTAGCCAAGTTTACATTCTGTGTATTAGTGATACCTTATGATGTTTCTTTTTCTGTGTGACTTATTTCAGTTAGAATCATCGTACCTGAATCCACTCATTATGTTGCTACGGGCCTGATGACATAGATTTCATTGCTGAGTGATACTGCATTGTACGTAAGTACCACAAGTTCTTTATCAATTTTTCACTTTCTGTGATATTGAACTTGTACGGTAAATGAGGTTCTTCTAAACAGAGGCGTCCCATACTTTGGGGTGGCTGTGTCTTTTTTATTTTAATTTCCCAAAGCTATAGGACCACAAGTGGAAGTGCCCTAGGCTCTGTTGCTTTGTTTTTTAGATGTTTCAGGAAACACCATACACTTCTCCCAAGTGTCTGTTGGCAACTTACATCCCGCCCATCAGCATAACAAGGCTCCCAGTTCTCCATGGCCTGTCCTGCCTTTCTGGATTTTACACTTTTTTCAGATGGCCCTTTTGACTGGGGGGAAGTGAGACTTCATTGTAGTGCAGATTTCCTTTGCAAGCTTGCTTGGTTGGCCAAAAAGGGCGTATGCGTGTTTTCCTGAATATATTCAGGAAAAAACGCATACGCCCTTTTTGGCCAAGTGCATCATTGTGGACGTTCTGCCTCTTTTCCTATGCTTTCAATGCAATTCCAGTCTACCTCCTGAAATCGGTTTCCTGCAATTCTGCCCCGCTTTCAAGTCCTCTTGGCAGCCTTACTTCAGTCTATTTTTGGACGATAGCTGTCATTTATAACTCTGCAGGTTTGTGAATTACAGTGACCCTGAGCTCCTTTCTTCAACTCGCTTTCTTGTGACCTGCCGCAACACCGCAGGATGGCTTCAGGCCCTAATCTGGTTCTGGCATGGCACGCTGAGCCTTTGGTTATTTCCTCTTCCTGGTGGGAAATGAGAGTTAAATTTGCCCGTCCAGACACCTCCAGCTAGTCTCTCATTGGTTCTCCCTATTCCTGTACATCTTCCGCAGAAATTGCAAACTGGGCCAAACAGGAGGTTAAAGGCACTGACTCTCCAAGTGGGGAGAGTGTTAGTAAAGCGTCTGGAATGTTGCACCCGAGTACCAGGGGAGGAAAACTGAGACATATTTGAACACGTCTCCCGTTCACACGGTTGATCATACTCTGGGTTCCACATGCATGTTTTAGCTGAAGGAAGAATACCTTAAACCTGCAGAGTTGAGACCCGTGGAATGGGTACCATGCAATATGACTTCAAAGGGTCTTCATTTGCTCACCGAACCCCTCCAATCCTATCACTGCTGCGTTTATGCCCCTGTACACACGCTTGATTCTCTTTTGGAGACATAGCAATCCATAGGTTTTAAGATACTTACTAGTCAGGTACATTCTTAGGCGTTTAATATGGGGTGTTGAGTCCATTTCGTTGAGCAAGGAGTAGCTCTTGTCTATTCCATATTTGGCTTAAGGAACTTTATCTGTGCTCATTTCAATCTCTGGTTTTATGCAGCACCCCAACTCACCTTTCCGCTTAAGCAAGCATAAGTTGCTTTTCTAAATTTGAGACCCTGTTCTGTTTTGGAATTCAGTTCCTGTGTAGCCAAGTTTACATTCCGTGTATTAGTGATATCTTATGATGTTTCTTTTTCTGTGTGACTTATTTCAGTTAGAATCATCGTACCTGAATCCACTCATTATGCTGCTACGGGCCTGATGACATAGATTTCATTGCTGAGTGATACTGCATTGTACGTAAGTACCACAAGTTCTTTATCCATTTTTCGCTTTCTGCGATGTTGAACTTGTACTGTAAACGAGGTTCTTGTAAACAGAGCCGTTCCAAACTTTGGGGTGGCTGTGTCTTTTTGATTTTAATTTCCCTAAGCTATAGGACCATAAGTGGAAGTGCCATAGGTTCTGTTGCTTTGTTTTTTAGATGTTTCAGGAAACACCATACACTTCTCCGGAGTGGTTGTTGGCAATTTACATCCCGCCCATCAGCATAACAAGGCTCCCAGTTCTCCATGGCCTGTCCTGCCTTTCTGGATTTTACACTTTTTCAGATGGCCCTTTTGACCGGGGGGAAGTGAGACTTCATTGTAGTGCAGATTTCCTTTGCAAGCTTGCTTGGTTGGCCAAAAAGGGCGTATGCGTTTTTTCCTGAATATATTCAGGAAAAAACGCATACGCCCTTTTTGGCCAAGTGCATCATTGTGGACGTTCTGCCTCTTTTCCTATGCTTTCAATGCAATTCCAGTCTACCTCCTGAAATCGGTTTCCTGTAATTCTGCCCCGCTTTCAAGTCCTCTTGGCAGCCTTACTTCAGTCTATTTTTGGACGATAGCTGTCATTTATAACTCTGCAGGTTTGTGAATTACAGTGCCCCTGAGCTCCTTTCTTCAACTCGCTTTCTTGTGAGCTGGCCGCAACACCGCATGATGACTTCAGGCCCTAATCTGGTTCCGGCACGGCACGCTGAGCCTTTGGTTAATTCCTCTTCCTGGTGGGAAATGAGAGTTAAATTTGCCCGTCCAGACACCTCCAGCTAGTCTCTCATTGGTTCTCGCTATTCCTGTTCATCTTCCGCAGAAATTGCAAACTGGGCCAAACAGGAGGTTAAAAGGACTGACTCTCCAAGTCGGGAGAGTGTTAGTAAAGCGTCTGGAATGTTGCACCCGAGTACCAGGGGAGAAAAACTGAGACATATTTGAACACATCTCCCGTTCACACGGTTGATCATACTCTGGGTTCCACATGCATGTTTTAGCTGAAAGAAGAATACTTTAAACCTGCAGAGTTGAGACCCGTGGAATGGGTACCATGCAGTATGACTTCAAAGGGTCTTCATTTGCTCACCGAACCTCTCCAATCCTATCACTGCTGCGTTTATGCCCCTGTACACATGCTTGATTCTCTTTCGGAGACATAGCAATCCATAGCTTTTAAGATACTTACTAGTCAGGTACATTCTTAGGCGTTTAATATGCGGTGTTGAGTCCATTTCGTTGAGCAAGCAATAGCTCTTGTCTATTCCATATTTGGCTTAAGGAACTTTATCTGTGCTCATTGCAATCTCTGGTTTTATGCAGCACCCCAACTCACCTTTCCGCTTAAGCAAGCATAAGTTGCTTTTCTAAATTTGAGACCCTGTTCTGTTTTGGAATTCAGTTCCTGTGTAGCCAAGTTTACATTCTGTGTATTACTGATATCTTATGATGTTTCTTTTTCTGTGTGACTTATTTCAGTTAGAATCATCAGACCTGAGTCCACTCATTATGCTGCTATGGGCCTGATGACGTAGATTTCATTGCTGAGTGATACTGCATTGTACGTAAGTACCACAAGTTCTTTATCCATTTTTCACTTTCTGTGATATTGAACTTTTACAGTAAACGAGGTTCTTGTAAACAGAGCTGTCCCAAACTTTGGGGTGGCTGTGTCTTTTTTGTTTTAACTTCCCTAAGCTATAGGACCATAAGTTGAAGTGCCCTAGGCTCTGTTGCTTTGTTTTTTAGATGTTTCAGGAAACACCATACAATTCTCCCGAGTGTCTGTTGGCAATTTACATCCCGCCCATCAGCATAACAAGGCTCCCAGTTCTCCATGGCCTGTCCTGCCTTTCTGGATTTTACACTTTTTTCAGATGGCCCTTTTGACCGGGGGGAAGTGAGACTTCATTGTAGTGCAGATTTCCTTTGCAAGCTTGCTTGGTTGGCCAAAAAGGGCGTATGCGTTTTTTCCTGAATATATTCAGGAAAAAACGCATACGCCCTTTTTGGCCAAGTGCATCATTGTGGACGTTCTGCCTCTTTTCCTATGCTTTCAATGCAATTCCAGTCTACCTCCTGAAATCGGTTTCCTGCAATTCTGCCCCGCTTTCAATTCCTCTTGGCAGCCTTACTTCAGTCTATTTTTGGACCATAGCTGTCATTTATAACTCTGCAGGTTTGTGAATTACAGTGCCCCTGAGCTCCTTTCTTCAACTCGCTTTCTTGTGAGCTGGCCGCAACACCGCAGGATGTCTTCAGGCCCTAATGTGGTTCTGGCACGGCACGCTGAGCCTTTGGTTAATTCCTCTTCCTGGTGGGAAATGAGAGTTAAATTTGCCCGTCCAGACACCTCCAGCTAGTCTCTCATTGGTTCTCGCTATTCCTGTTCATCTTCCACAGAAATTGCAAACTGGGCCAAACAGGAGGTTAAAGGGACTGACTCTCCAAGTCGGGAGAGTGTTAGTAAAGCGTCTGGAATGTTGCACCCGAGGACCAGGGTACGAAAACTGAGACATATTTGAACACGTCTCCCGATCACATGGTTGATCATACTCTGGGTTCCACATGCAGGTTTTAGCTGAAGGAAGAATACCTTAAACCTGGAGAGTTAAGACCCGTGTAATGGGTACCATGCAATATGACTTCAAAGGGTCTTCATTTGCTCACCGAACCTCTCCAATCCTATCACTGCTGCGTTTATGCCCCTGTACACATGCTTGATTCACTTTCGGAGACATAGCAATCCATAGGTTTTAAGATACTTACTAGTCAGGTACATTCTTAGGCGTTTAATATGCGGTGTTGAGTCCATTTCATTGAGCAAGGAGTAGCTCTTGTCTATTCCATATTTGGCTTAAGGAACTTTATCTGTGCTCATTTCAATCTCTGGTTTTATGCAGCACCCCAACTCACCTTTACCCTTAAGCAAGCATAAGTTGGTTTTCTAAATTTGAGACCCTGTTCTGTTCTATAATTCAGTTCCTGTGTAGCCAAGTTTACATTCCGTGTATTACTGATATCTTATGATGTTTCTTTTTCTGTGTGACTTATTTCAGTTAGAATCATCATACCTGAATCCACTCATTGTGCTGCTAAGGGCCTGATGACACAGATTTCATTGCTGAGTGATATTGCTTTGTAAGTAAATACCACAACTTCTTTATCCATTTTTCGCTTTCTGCGATGTTGAACTTGTACTGTAAACGAGGTTCTTGTAAACAGAGCCGTTCCAAACTTTGGGGTGGCTGTGTCTTTTTGATTTTAATTTCCCTAAGCTATAGGACCATAAGTGGAAGTGCCATAGGTTCTGTTGCTTTGTTTTTTAGATGTTTCAGGAAACACCATACACTTCTCCGGAGTGGTTGTTGGCAATTTACATCCCGCCCATCAGCATAACAAGGCTCCCAGTTCTCCATGGCCTGTCCTGCCTTTCTGGATTTTACACTTTTTTCAGATGGCCCTTTTGACCGGGGGGAAGTGAGACTTCATTGTAGTGCAGATTTCCTTTGCAAGCTTGCTTGGTTGGCCAAAAAGGGCGTATGCGTTTTTTCCTGAATATATTCAGGAAAACACGCATACGCCCTTTTTGGCCAAGTGCATCATTGTGGACGTTCTGCCTCTTTTCCTATGCTTTCAATGCAATTCCAGTCTACCTCCTGAAATCGGTTTCCTGTAATTCTGCCCCGCTTTCAAGTCCTCTTGGCAGCCTTACTTCAGTATATTTTTGGACGATAGCTGTCATTTATAACTCTGCAAGTTTGTGAATTACAGTGCCCCTGAGCTCCTTTCTTCAACTCGCTTTCTTTTGAGCTGGCCGCAACACCGCAGGATGGCTTCAGGCCCTAATCTGGTTCCGGTACGGCACGCTGAGCCTTTGGTTATTTCCTCTTCCTGGTGGGAAATGAGAGTTAAATTTGCCCGTCCAGACACCTCCATCTAGCCTCTCATTGGTTCTCGCTATTCCTGTTCATTTTCCGCGGAAATTGCAAACTGTGCCAAACAGGAGGTTAAAGGCGCTGACTCTCCAAGTGGGGAGAGTGTTAGTAAAGCGTCTGGAATGTTGCACCCGAGTACCAGGGTACGAAAACTGAGACATATTTGAACACGTCTCCCGATCACATGGTTGATCATACTCTGGGTTCCACATGCATGTTTTAGCTGAAGGAAGAATACCTAAAACCTGGGTAGTTGAAACCCGTTGAATGGGTACCATGCAATATGACTTCAAAGGGTCTTCATTTGCTCACCGAACCTCTCCAATCCTATCACTGCTGCGTTTATGCCCCTGTACACATGCTTGATTCTCTTTCGGAGACATAGCAATCCATAGGTTTTAAGATACTTACTAGTCAGGTACATTCTTAGGCGTTTAATATGCGGTGTTGAGTCCATTTCATTGAGCAAGGAGTAGCTCTTGTCTATTCCATATTTGGCTTAAGGAACTTTATCTGTGCTCATTTCAATCTCTGGTTTTATGCAGCACCCCAACTCACCTTTACCCTTAAGCAAGCATAAGTTGGTTTTCTAAATTTGAGACCCTGTCCTGTTCTATAATTCAGTTCCTGTGTAGCCAAGTTTACATTCCGTGCATTACTGATATCTTATGATGTTTCTTTTTCTGTGTGACTTATTTCAGTTAGAATCATCATACCTGAATCCACTCATTGTGCTGCTAAGGGCCTGATGACACAGATTTCATTGCTGAGTGATATTGCTTTGTAAGTAAATACCACAACTTCTTTATCCATTTTTCACTTTCTGCGATGTTGAACTTGTACTGTAAACGAGGTTCTTGTAAACAGAGCCGTTCCAAACTTTGGGGTGGCTGTGTCTTTTTGATTTTAATTTCCCTAAGCTATAGGACCATAAGTGGAAGTGCCCTAGGTTCTGTTGCTTTGTTTTTTAGATGTTTCAGGAAACACCATACACTTCTCCGGAGTGGTTGTTGGCAATTTACATCCCGTCCATCAGCATAACAAGGCTCCCAGTTCTCCATGGCCTGTCCTGCCTTTCTGGATTTTACACTTTTTTCAGATGGCCCTTTTGACCGGGGGGAAGTGAGACTTCATTGTAGTGCAGATTTCCTTTGCAAGCTTGCTTGGTTGGCCAAAAAGGGCGTATGCGTTTTTTCCTGAATATATTCAAGAAAAAACGCATACGCCCTTTTTGGCCAAGTGCATCATTGTGGACGTTCTGCCTCTTTTCCTATGCTTTCAATGCAATTCCAGTCTACCTCCTGAAATCGGTTTCCTGCAATTCTGCCCCGCTTTCAATTCCTCTTGGCAGCCTTACTTCAGTCTATTTTTGGACCATAGCTGTCATTTATAACTCTGCAGGTTTGTGAATTACAGTGCCCCTGAGCTCCTTTCTTCAACTCGCTTTCTTGTGAGCTGGCCGCAACACCACAGGATGGCTTCAGGCCCTAATCTGGTTCTGGCACGGCACGCTGAGCCTTTGGTTAATTCCTCTTCCTGGTGGGAAATGAGAGTTAAATTTGCCCGTCCAGACACCTCCAGCTAGTCTCTCATTGGTTCTCGCTATTCCTGTTCATCTTCCACAGAAATTGCAAACTGGGCCAAACAGGAGGTTAAAGGGACTGACTCTCCAAGTCGGGAGAGTGTTAGTAAAGCGTCTGGAATGTTGCACCCGAGTACCAGGGTACGAAAACTGAGACATATTTGAACACGTCTCCCGATCACATGGTTGATCATACTCTGGGTTCCACATGCAGGTTTTAGCTGAAGGAAGAATACCTTAAACCTGGAGAGTTAAGACCCGTGTAATGGGTACCATGCAATATGACTTCAAAGGGTCTTCATTTGCTCACCGAACCTCTCCAATCCTATCACTGCTGCGTTTATGCCCCTGTACACATGCTTGATTCTCTTTCGGAGACATAGCAATCCATAGGTTTTAAGATACTTACTAGTCAGGTACATTCTTAGGCGTTTAATATGCGGTGTTGAGTCCATTTCATTGAGCAAGGAGTAGCTCTTGTCTATTCCATATTTGGCTTAAGGAACTTTATCTGTGCTCATTTCAATCTCTGGTTTTATGCAGCACCCCAACTCACCTTTACCCTTAAGCAAGCATAAGTTGGTTTTCTAAATTTGAGACCCTGTTCTGTTCTATAATTCAGTTCCTGTGTAGCCAAGTTTACATTCCGTGTATTACTGATATCTTATGATGTTTCTTTTTCTGTGTGACTTATTTCAGTTAGAATCATCATACCTGAATCCACTCATTGTGCTGCTAAGGGCCTGATGACACAGATTTCATTGCTGAGTGATATTGCTTTGTAAGTAAATACCACAACTTCTTTATCCATTTTTCGCTTTCTGCGATGTTGAACTTGTACTGTAAACGAGGTTCTTGTAAACAGAGCCGTTCCAAACTTTGGGGTGGCTGTGTCTTTTTGATTTTAATTTCCCTAAGCTATAGGACCATAAGTGGAAGTGCCATAGGTTCTGTTGCTTTGTTTTTTAGATGTTTCAGGAAACACCATACACTTCTCCGGAGTGGTTGTTGGCAATTTACATCCCGCCCATCAGCATAACAAGGCTCCCAGTTCTCCATGGCCTGTCCTGCCTTTCTGGATTTTACACTTTTTCAGATGGCCCTTTTGACCGGGGGGAAGTGAGACTTCATTGTAGTGCAGATTTCCTTTGCAAGCTTGCTTGGTTGGCCAAAAAGGGCGTATGCGTTTTTTCCTGAATATATTCAGGAAAAAACGCATACGCCCTTTTTGGCCAAGTGCATCATTGTGGACGTTCTGCCTCTTTTCCTATGCTTTCAATGCAATTCCAGTCTACCTCCTGAAATCGGTTTCCTGTAATTCTGCCCCGCTTTCAAGTCCTCTTGGCAGCCTTACTTCAGTATATTTTTGGACGATAGCTGTCATTTATAACTCTGCAAGTTTGTGAATTACAGTGCCCCTGAGCTCCTTTCTTCAACTCGCTTTCTTTTGAGCTGGCCGCAACACCGCAGGATGGCTTCAGGCCCTAATCTGGTTCCGGTACGGCACGCTGAGCCTTTGGTTATTTCCTCTTCCTGGTGGGAAATGAGAGTTAAATTTGCCCGTCCAGACACCTCCATCTAGCCTCTCATTGGTTCTCGCTATTCCTGTTCATCTTCCGCGGAAATTGCAAACTGTGCCAAACAGGAGGTTAAAGGCGCTGACTCTCCAAGTGGGGAGAGTGTTAGTAAAGCGTCTGGAATGTTGCACCCGAGTACCAGGGTACGAAAACTGAGACATATTTGAACACGTCTCCCGATCACATGGTTGATCATACTCTGGGTTCCACATGCATGTTTTAGCTGAAGGAAGAATACCTAAAACCTGGGTAGTTGAAACCCGTGGAATGGGTACCGTGCAATATGACTTCAAAGGGTCTTCATTTGCTCACCGAACCTCTCCAATCCTATCACTGCTGCGTTTATGCCCCTGTACACATGCTTGATTCTCTTTCGGAGACATAGCAATCCATAGGTTTTAAGATACTTACTAGTCAGGTACATTCTTAGGCGTTTAATATGCGGTGTTGAGTCCATTTCATTGAGCAAGGAGTAGCTCTTGTCTATTCCATATTTGGCTTAAGGAACTTTATCTGTGCTCATTTCAATCTCTGGTTTTATGCAGCACCCCAACTCACCTTTACCCTTAAGCAAGCATAAGTTGGTTTTCTAAATTTGAGACCCTGTTCTGTTCTATAATTCAGTTCCTGTGTAGCCAAGTTTACATTCCGTGCATTACTGATATCTTATGATGTTTCTTTTTCTGTGTGACTTATTTCAGTTAGAATCATCATACCTGAATCCACTCATTGTGCTGCTAAGGGCCTGATGACACAGATTTCATTGCTGAGTGATATTGCTTTGTAAGTAAATACCACAACTTCTTTATCCATTTTTCACTTTCTGCGATGTTGAACTTGTACTGTAAACGAGGTTCTTGTAAACAGAGCCGTTCCAAACTTTGGGGTGGCTGTGTCTTTTTGATTTTAATTTCCCTAAGCTATAGGACCATAAGTGGAAGTGCCCTAGGTTCTGTTGCTTTGTTTTTTAGATGTTTCAGGAAACACCATACACTTCTCCGGAGTGGTTGTTGGCAATTTACATCCCGTCCATCAGCATAACAAGGCTCCCAGTTCTCCATGGCCTGTCCTGCCTTTCTGGATTTTACACTTTTTTCAGATGGCCCTTTTGACCGGGGGGAAGTGAGACTTCATTGTAGTGCAGATTTCCTTTGCAAGCTTGCTTGGTTGGCCAAAAAGGGCGTATGCGTTTTTTCCTGAATATATTCAAGAAAAAACGCATACGCCCTTTTTGGCCAAGTGCATCATTGTGGACGTTCTGCCTCTTTTCCTATGCTTTCAATGCAATTCCAGTCTACCTCCTGAAATCGGTTTCCTGCAATTCTGCCCCGCTTTCAATTCCTCTTGGCAGCCTTACTTCAGTCTATTTTTGGACCATAGCTGTCATTTATAACTCTGCAGGTTTGTGAATTACAGTGCCCCTGAGCTCCTTTCTTCAACTCGCTTTCTTGTGAGCTGGCCGCAACACCACAGGATGGCTTCAGGCCCTAATCTGGTTCTGGCACGGCACGCTGAGCCTTTGGTTAATTCCTCTTCCTGGTGGGAAATGAGAGTTAAATTTGCCCGTCCAGACACCTCCAGCTAGTCTCTCATTGGTTCTCGCTATTCCTGTTCATCTTCCACAGAAATTGCAAACTGGGCCAAACAGGAGGTTAAAGGGACTGACTCTCCAAGTCGGGAGAGTGTTAGTAAAGCGTCTGGAATGTTGCACCCGAGTACCAGGGGAGGAAAACTGAGACATATTTGAACACGTCTCCCGATCACATGGTTGATCATACTCTGGGTTCCACATGCAGGTTTTAGCTGAAGGAAGAATACCTTAAACCTGGAGAGTTAAGACCCGTGTAATGGGTACCATGCAATATGACTTCAAAGGGTCTTCATTTGCTCACCGAACCTCTCCAATCCTATCACTGCTGCGTTTATGCCCCTGTACACATGCTTGATTCTCTTTCGGAGACATAGCAATCCATAGGTTTTAAGATACTTACTAGTCAGGTACATTCTTAGGCGTTTAATATGCGGTGTTGAGTCCATTTCATTGAGCAAGGAGTAGCTCTTGTCTATTCCATATTTGGCTTAAGGAACTTTATCTGTGCTCATTTCAATCTCTGGTTTTATGCAGCACCCCAACTCACCTTTACCCTTAAGCAAGCATAAGTTGGTTTTCTAAATTTGAGACCCTGTTCTGTTCTATAATTCAGTTCCTGTGTAGCCAAGTTTACATTCCGTGTATTACTGATATCTTATGATGTTTCTTTTTCTGTGTGACTTATTTCAGTTAGAATCATCATACCTGAATCCACTCATTGTGCTGCTAAGGGCCTGATGACACAGATTTCATTGCTGAGTGATATTGCTTTGTAAGTAAATACCACAACTTCTTTATCCATTTTTCACTTTCTGCGATGTTGAACTTGTACTGTAAACGAGGTTCTTGTAAACAGAGCCGTTCCAAACTTTGGGGTGGCTGTGTCTTTTTGATTTTAATTTCCCTAAGCTATAGGACCATAAGTGGAAGTGCCCTAGGTTCTGTTGCTTTGTTTTTTAGATGTTTCAGGAAACACCATACACTTCTCCGGAGTGGTTGTTGGCAATTTACATCCCGCCCATCAGCATAACAAGGCTCCCAGTTCTCCATGGCCTGTCCTGCCTTTCTGGATTTTACACTTTTTCAGATGGCCCTTTTGACCGGGGGGAAGTGAGACTTCATTGTAGTGCAGATTTCCTTTGCAAGCTTGCTTGGTTGGCCAAAAAGGGCGTATGCGTTTTTTCCTGAATATATTCAGGAAAAAACGCATACGCCCTTTTTGGCCAAGTGCATCATTGTGGACGTTCTGCCTCTTTTCCTATGCTTTCAATGCAATTCCAGTCTACCTCCTGAAATCGGTTTCCTGTAATTCTGCCCCGCTTTCAAGTCCTCTTGGCAGCCTTACTTCAGTATATTTTTGGACGATAGCTGTCATTTATAACTCTGCAAGTTTGTGAATTACAGTGCCCCTGAGCTCCTTTCTTCAACTCGCTTTCTTTTGAGCTGGCCGCAACACCGCAGGATGGCTTCAGGCCCTAATCTGGTTCCGGTACGGCACGCTGAGCCTTTGGTTATTTCCTCTTCCTGGTGGGAAATGAGAGTTAAATTTGCCCGTCCAGACACCTCCATCTAGCCTCTCATTGGTTCTCGCTATTCCTGTTCATCTTCCGCGGAAATTGCAAACTGTGCCAAACAGGAGGTTAAAGGCGCTGACTCTCCAAGTGGGGAGAGTGTTAGTAAAGCGTCTGGAATGTTGCACCCGAGTACCAGGGTACGAAAACTGAGACATATTTGAACACGTCTCCCGATCACATGGTTGATCATACTCTGGGTTCCACATGCATGTTTTAGCTGAAGGAAGAATACCTAAAACCTGGGTAGTTGAAACCCGTGGAATGGGTACCATGCAATATGACTTCAAAGGGTCTTCATTTGCTCACCGAACCTCTCCAATCCTATCACTGCTGCGTTTATGCCCCTGTACACATGCTTGATTCTCTTTCGGAGACATAGCAATCCATAGGTTTTAAGATACTTACTAGTCAGGTACATTCTTAGGCGTTTAATATGCGGTGTTGAGTCCATTTCATTGAGCAAGGAGTAGCTCTTGTCTATTCCATATTTGGCTTAAGGAACTTTATCTGTGCTCATTTCAATCTCTGGTTTTATGCAGCACCCCAACTCACCTTTACCCTTAAGCAAGCATAAGTTGGTTTTCTAAATTTGAGACCCTGTTCTGTTCTATAATTCAGTTCCTGTGTAGCCAAGTTTACATTCCGTGCATTACTGATATCTTATGATGTTTCTTTTTCTGTGTGACTTATTTCAGTTAGAATCATCATACCTGAATCCACTCATTGTGCTGCTAAGGGCCTGATGACACAGATTTCATTGCTGAGTGATATTGCTTTGTAAGTAAATACCACAACTTCTTTATCCATTTTTCACTTTCTGCGATGTTGAACTTGTACTGTAAACGAGGTTCTTGTAAACAGAGCCATTCCAAACTTTGGGGTGGCTGTGTCTTTTTGATTTTAATTTCCCTAAGCTATAGGACCATAAGTGGAAGTGCCCTAGGTTCTGTTGCTTTGTTTTTTAGATGTTTCAGGAAACACCATACACTTCTCCCGAGTGGTTGTTGGCAATTTACATCCCGTCCATCAGCATAACAAGGCTCCCAGTTCTCCATGGCCTGTCCTGCCTTTCTGGATTTTACACTTTTTTCAGATGGCCCTTTTGACCGGGGGGAAGTGAGACTTCATTGTAGTGCAGATTTCCTTTGCAAGCTTGCTTGGTTGGCCAAAAAGGGCGTATGCGTTTTTTCCTGAATATATTCAGGAAAAAACGCATATGCCCTTTTTGGCCAAGTGCATCATTGTGGACGTTCTGCCTCTTTTCCTATGCTTTCAATGCAATTCCAGTCTACCTCCTGAAATCGGTTTCCTGCAATTCTGCCCCGCTTTCAAGTCCTCTTGGCAGCCTTACTTCAGTCTATTTTTGGACGATAGCTGTCATTTATAACTCTGCAGGTTTGTGAATTACAGTGCCCCTGAGCTCCTTTCTTCAACTCGCTTTCTTGTGACCTGGCCGCAACACCTCAGGATGGCTTCAGGCCCTAATCTGGTTCTGGCACGGCACGCTGAGCCTTTGGTTAATTCCTCTTCCTGGTGGGAAATGAGAGTTAAATTTGCCCGTTCAGACACCTCCAGCTAGTCTCTCATTGGTTCTCGCTATTCCTGTTCATCTTCCGCAGAAATTGCAAACTGGGCCAAACAGGAGGTTAAAGGGACTGACTCTCCAAGTCGGGAGAGTGTTAGTAAAGCGTCTGGAATGTTGCACCCGAGTACCAGGGTACGAAAACTGAGACATATTTGAACACGTCTCCCGATCACATGGTTGATCATACTCTGGGTTCCACATGCATGTTTTAGCTGAAGGAAGAATACCTTAAACCTGGAGAGTTAAGACCCGTGTAATGGGTACCATGCAATATGACTTCAAAGGGTCTTCATTTGCTCACCGAACCTCTCCAATCCTATCACTGCTGCGTTTATGCCCCTGTACACATGCTTGATTCTCTTTCGGAGACATAGCAATCCATAGGTTTTAAGATACTTACTAGTCAGGTACATTCTTAGGCGTTTAATATGCGGTGTTGAGTCCATTTCGTTGAGCAAGGAGTAGCTCTTGTCTATTCCATATTTGGCTTAAGGAACTTTATCTGTGCTCATTTCAATCTCTGGTTTTATGCAGCACCCCAACTCACCTTTACCCTTAAGCAAGCATAAGTTGGTTTTCTAAATTTGAGACCCTGTTCTGTTCTATAATTCAGTTCCTGTGTAACCAAGTTTACATTCCGTGTATTACTGATATCTTATGATGTTTCTTTTTCTGTGTGACTTATTTCAGTTAGAATCATCATACCTGAATCCACTCATTGTGCTGCTAAGGGCCTGATGACACAGATTTCATTGCTGAGTGATATTGCTTTGTAAGTAAATACCACAACTTCTTTATCCATTTTTCGCTTTCTGCGATGTTGAACTTGTACTGTAAATGAGGTTCTTGTAAACAGAGCCGTTCCAAACTTTGGGGTGGCTGTGTCTTTTTGATTTTAATTACCCTAAGCTATAGGACCATAAGTGGAAGTGCCCTAGGTTCTGTTGCTTTGTTTTTTAGATGTTTCAGGAAACACCATACACTTCTCCCGAGTGGTTGTTGGCAATTTACATCCCGTCCATCAGCATAACAAGGCTCCTAGTTCTCCATGGCCTGTCCTGCCTTTCTGGATTTTACACTTTTTCAGATGGCCCTTTTGACCGGGGGGAAGTGAGACTTCATTGTAGTGCAGATTTCCTTTGCAAGCTTGCTTGGTTGGCCAAAAAGGGCGTATGCGTTTTTTCCTGAATATATTCAGGAAAAAACGCATATGCCCTTTTTGGCCAAGTGCATCATTGTGGACGTTCTGCCTCTTTTCCTATGCTTTCAATGCAATTCCAGTCTACCTCCTGAAATCGGTTTCCTGTAATTCTGCCCCGCTTTCAAGTCCTCTTGGCAGCCTTACTTCAGTATATTTTTGGACGATAGCTGTCATTTATAACTCTGCAAGTTTGTGAATTACAGTGCCCCTGAGCTCCTTTCTTCAACTCGCTTTCTTTTGAGCTGGCCGCAACACCGCAGGATGGCTTCAGGCCCTAATCTGGTTCCGGTACGGCACGCTGAGCCTTTGGTTATTTCCTCTTCCTGGTGGGAAATGAGAGTTAAATTTGCCCATCCAGACACCTCCATCTAGCCTCTCATTGGTTCTCGCTATTCCTGTTCATCTTCCGCGGAAATTGCAAACTGTGCCAAACAGGAGGTTAAAGGCGCTGACTCTCCAAGTGGGGAGAGTGTTAGTAAAGCGTCTGGAATGTTGCACCCGAGTACCAGGGTACGAAAACTGAGACATATTTGAACACGTCTCCCGATCACATGGTTGATCATACTCTGGGTTCCACATGCATGTTTTAGCTGAAGGAAGAATATCTAAAACCTGGGTAGTTGAAACCCGTGGAATGGGTACCATGCAATATGACTTCAAAGGGTCTTCATTTGCTCACCGAACCTCTCCAATCCTATCACTGCTGCGTTTATGCCCCTGTACACATGCTTGATTCTCTTTCGGAGACATAGCAATCCATAGGTTTTAAGATACTTACTAGTCAGGTACATTCTTAGGCGTTTAATATGCGGTGTTGAGTCCATTTCGTTGAGCAAGGAGTAGCTCTTGTCTATTCCATATTTGGCTTAAGGAACTTTATCTGTGCTCATTTCAATCTCTGGTTTTATGCAGCACCCCAACTCACCTTTACCCTTAAGCAAGCATAAGTTGGTTTTCTAAATTTGAGACCCTGTTCTGTTCTGTAATTCAGTTCCTGTGTAGCCAAGTTTACATTCCGTGTATTAGTGATATCTTATGATATTTCTTTTTCTGTGTGACCTATTTCAGTTAGAATCATCTTACCTGAATCCACTCATTATGCTGCTACGGGCCTGATGACATAGATTTCATTGCTGAGTGATACTGCATTGTAAGTAAATACCACAACTTCTTTATCCATTTTTCACTTTCTGCGATGTTGAACTTGTACTGTAAACGAGGTTCTTGTAAACAGAGGCGTCCCAAACTTTGGGGTGGCTGTGTCTATTTGATTTTAATTTCCCTAAGCTATAGGACCATAAGTGGCAGTGCCCTAGGCTCTGTTGCTTTGTTTTTTAGATGTTTCAGGAAACACCATACACTTCTCCCGAGTGTCTGTTGGCAATTTACATCCCACCCATCAGCATAACAAGGCTCCCAGTTCTCCATGGCCTGTCCTGCCTTTCTGGATTTTACACTTTTTTCAGATGGCCCTTTTAACCGGGGGGAAGTGAAACTTCATTGTAGTGCAGATTTCCTTTGCAAGCTTGCTTGGTTGGCCAAAAAGGGCGTATGCGTTTTTTCCTGAATATATTCAGGAAAAAACGCATACGCCCTTTTTGGCCAAGTGCATCATTGTGGACGTTCTGCCTCTTTTCCTATGCTTTCAATGCAATTCCAGTCTACCTCCTGAAATCGGTTTCCTGCAATTCTGCCCCGCTTTCAAGTCCTCTTGGCAGCCTTACTTCAGTATATTTTTGGACGATAGCTGTCATTTATAACTCTGCAGGTTTGTGAATTACAGTGCCCCTGAGCTCCTTTCTTCAACTCGCTTTCTTGTGACCTGGCCGCAACACCGCAGGATGGCTTCAGGCCCTAATCTGGATCCGGCACGGCACGTTGAGCCTTTGGTTAATTCCTCTTCCTGGTGGGAAATGAGAGTTAAATTTGCCCGTCCAGACACCTCCAGCTAGCCTCTCATTGGTTCTCGTTATTCCTGTTCATCTTCCGCAGAAATTGCAAACTGGGCCAAACAGGATGTTAAAGGGACTGACTCTCCATGTCGGGAGAGTGTTAGTAAAGCGTCTGGAATGTTGCACCCGAGTACCAGGGGAGGAAAACTGAGACATATTTGAACACGTCTCCCGATCACACGGTTGATCATACTCTGGGTTCCACATGCATGTTTTAGCTGAAGGAAGAATACCTTAAACCTGGAGAGTTGAGACGTGTGTAATGGGTACCATGCAGTATGACTTCAAAGGGTCTTCATTTGCTCACCGAATCTCTCCAATCCTATCACTGCTGCGTTTATGACCCTTGTACACACGCTTCATTCTCTTTTGGAGACATAGCAATCCCTAGGTTTTAAGATACTTACTAGTCAGGTATATACTTAGGCGTTTAATATGGGGTGTGGAGTCCATTTCGTTGAGCAAGGAGTAGCTCTTGTCTGTTCCATATTTGGCTTAAGGAACTTTATCTGTGCTCATTTCAATCTCTGGTTTTATGCAGCACCCCAACTCACCTTTCCCCTTAAGCAAGCATAAGTTGGTTTTATAAATTTGAGACCCTGTTCTGTTCTGTAATTCAGTACCTCTGTAGCCAAGTTTACATTACGTGTATTAGTGATATTTTTTGATGTTTCTTTTTCTGTGTGACTTATTTCAGTTAGAATCACCATACCCGAATCCACTCATTATGCTGCTACGGGCCTGGTGACATAGATTTCATTGCTGAGTGATATTGCATTGTACATGAGTACCACAACTTCTTTATCCATTTTTCACTTTCTGTGATATTGAACTTGTAAGGTAAACGAGGTTCTTGTAAACAGAGGCGTCCCAAACTTTGGGGTGGCTGTGTCTTTTTGATTTTAATTTCCTTAAGCTATAGGACCATAAGTGGAAGTGCACTTGGCTCTGTTGATTTGTTTTTTAGATGTTTCAGGAAACACCATACACTTCTCCGGAGCGGCTGTTGGCAATTTACATCCCGCCCATCAGCATAACAAGGCTCCCAGTTCTCCATGGCCTGTCCTGCCTTTCTGTATTTTACACTTTTTTCAGATGGCCCTTTTGACCGGGGGGAAGTGAGACTTCATTGTAGTGCAGATTTCCTTTGCAAGCTTGCTTGGTTGGCCAAAAAGTGCGTATGCGTTTTTTCCTGCATATATTCAGGAAAAAACGCATACGCCCTTTTTGGCCAAGTGCATCACTGTGGACGTTCTGCCTCTTTTCCTATGCTTTCAATGCAATTCCTGTCTACCTCCTGAAATCGGTTTCCTGCAATTCTGCCCCGCTTTCAAGTCCTCTTGGCAGCCTTACTTCAGTCTATTTTTGGACGATAGCTGTCATTTATAACTCTGCAGGTTTGTGAATTACAGTGCCCCTGAGCTCCTTTCTTCAACTCGCTTTCTTGTGAGGTGGCCGCAACACCGAAGGATGTCTTCAGGCCCTAATGTGGTTCTGGTATGGCACGCTGAGCCTTTGGTTAATTCCTCTTCCTGGTGGGAAATGAGAGTTAAATTTGCCCGTCCAGACACCTCCAGGTAGTCTCTCATTGGTTCTCGCTATTCCTGTTCATCTTCCGCAGAAATTGCAAACTGGGGCGAACAGGAGGTTAAAGGCACTGACTCTCCAAGTAGGGAGAGTGTTAGTAAAGCGTCTGGAATGTTGCACCCGAGTACCAGGGGAGGAAAACTGAGACATATTTGAACACGTCTCCCGTTCACACGGTTGATCATACTCTGGGTTCCACATGCATGTTTTAGCTGAAGGAAGAATACCTTAAACCTGGAGAGTTGAGACGTGTGTAATGGGTACCATGCAATATGACTTCAAAGGGTCTTCATTTGCTCACCGAACCTCTACAATCCTATCACTGCTGCATTTATGCCCCTGTACACACGCTTGATTCTCTTTTGGAGACACAGCAGTCCATAGGTTTTAAGATACTTACTAGTCAGGTACATTCTTAGGCGTTTAATATGCGGTGTTGAGTCCATTTCGTTGAGCAAGGAGTAGCTCTTGTCTATTCCATATTTGGCTTAAGGAACTTTATCTGTGCTCATTTCAATCTCTGGTTTTATGCAGCACCCCAACTCACCTTTCCCCTTAAGCAAGCATAAGTTGCTTTTCTAAATTTGAGACCCTGTTCAGTTTTGGAATGCAGATCCTGTGTAGCCAAGTTTACATTCCGTGTATTAGTGATATCTTATGATGTTTCTTTTTCTGTTTGACTTATTTCAGTTAGAATCATCTTACCTGAATCCACTCATTGTGCTGCTACGGGCCTGATGACACAGATTTCATTGCTGAGTGATACTGTATTGTACGTAAGTACCACAACTTCTTTATCCATTTTTCACTTTCTGCGATGTTGAACTTGTACTGTAAACGAGGTTCTTGTAAACAGAGCCGTTCCAAACTTTGGGGTGGCTGTGTCTTTTTGATTTTAATTTCCCTAAGCTATAGGACCATAAGTGGCAGTGCCCCAGGTTCTGTTGCTTTGTTTTTTAGATGTTTCAGGAAACACCATACACTTCTCCCGAGTGGTTGTTGGCAATTTACATCCCGCCCATCAGCATAACAAGGCTCCCAGTTCTCCATGACCTGTCCTGCCTTTCTGGATTTTACACTTTTTTCCGATGGCCCTTTTGACCGGGGGGAAGTGAGACTTCATTGTAGTGCAGATTTCCTTTGCAAGCTTGCTTGGTTGGCCAAAAAGGGCGTATGCGTTTTTTCCTGAATATATTCAGGAAAAAACGCATACGCCCTTTTTGGCCAAGTGCATCATTGTGGACGTTCTGCCTCTGCCTCTTTTCCTATGCTTTCAATGCAATTCCAGTCTACCTCCTGAAATCGGTTTCCTGCAATTCTGCCCTGCTTTCAAATCCTCTTGGCAGCCTTACTTCAGTCTATTTTTGGACGATAGCTGTCATTTATAACTCTGCAGGTTTGTGAATTACAGTGCCCCTGAGCTCCTTTCTTCAACTCGCTTTCTTGTGACCTGGCCGCAACACCGCAGGATGGCTTCAGGCCCTAATCTGGTTCCGGCACGGCACGCTGAGCCTGTGGTTAATTCCTCTTCCTGGTGGGAAATGAGAGTTAAATTTGCCCGTCCAGACACCTCCAGCTAGCCTCTCATTGGTTCTCGCTATTCCTGTTCATCTTCCGCAGAAATTGCAAACTGGGCCAAACAGGAGGTTAAAGGGACTGACTCTCCAAGTCGGGAGAGTGTTAGTAAAGCGTCTGGAATGTTGCACCCGAGTACCAGGGTACGAAAACTGAGACATATTTGAACACGTCTCCCGATCACATGGTTGATCATACTCTAGGTTCCACATGCATGTTTTAGCTGAAGGAAGAATACCTTAAACCTGGGTAGTTGAAACCCGTGGAATGGGTACCATGCAATATGACTTCAAAGGGTCTTCATTTGCTCACCGAACCTCTCCAATCCTATCACTGCTGCGTTTATGCCCCTGTACACATGCTTGATTCTCTTTCAGAGACATAGCAATCCATAGGTTTTAAGATACTTACTAGTCAGGTACATTCTTAGGCGTTTAATATGCGGTGTTGAGTCCATTTCGTTGAGCAAGGAGTAGCTCTTGTCTATTCCATATTTGGCTTAAGGAACTTTATCTGTGCTCATTTCAATCTCTGGTTTTATGCAGCAACCCAACTCACCTTTCCCCTTAAGCAAGCATAAGTTGGTTTTCGAAATTTGGGAACCTGTTCTGTTTTAGAATTCAGTTCCTGTGTAGCCAAGTTTACATTCCGTGTATTAGTCATATCTTATGATGCTTCTTTTTCTGTGTGACTTATTTCAGTTAGAATCATCGTACCTGAATCCACTCATTATGCTGCTACGGGCCTGATGACATAGATTTCATTGCTGAGTGATACTGCATTGTATGTAAGTACCACAAGTTCTTTATCCATTTTTCACTTTTTGTGATATTGAACTTGTACGGTAAACGAGGTTCTTGTAAACAGAGGCGTCCCAAACTTTGAGGTGGCTGTGTCTTTTTGATTTTAATTTCCCTAAGCTATAGGACCATAAGTGGAAGTGCACTAGGCTCTGTTGCTTTGTTTTTTAGATGTTTCAGGAAACACCATACACTTCTCCCATGTGTCTGTTGGCAATTTACATCCCGCCGATCAGCATAACAAGGCTCCCAGTTCTCCATGGCCTGTCCTGCCTTTCTGGATTTTACACTTTTTTCAGATGGCCCTTTTGACCGGGGGGAAGTGAGACTTCATTGTAGTGCAGATTTCCTTTGCAAGCTTGCTTGGTTGGCCAAAAAGGGCGTATGCGTTTTTTCCTGAATATATTCAGGAAAAAACGCATACGCCCTTTTTGGCCAAGTGCATCATTGTGGACGTTCTGCCTCTTTTCCTATGCTTTCAATGCAATTCCAGTCTACCTCCTGAAATCGGTTTCCTGCAATTCTGCCCCGCTTTCAAGTTCTCTTGGCAGCCTTACTTCAGTATATTTTTGGACGATAGCTGTCATTTATAACTCTGCAGGTTTGTGAATTACAGTGCCCCTGAGCTCCTTTCTTCAACTCGCTTTCTTGTGACCTGGCCGCAACACCGCAGGATGGCTTCAGGCCCTAATCTGGTTCTGGCAAGGCACGCTGAGCCTTTGGTTAATTCCTCTTCCTGGTGGGAAATGAGAGTTAAATTTGCCCGTCCAGACACCTCCAGCTAGCCTCTCATTGGTTCTCGCTATTCCTGTTCATCTTCCGCAGAAATTGCAAACTGGGCCAAACAGGAGGTTAAAGGGACTGACTCTCCAAGTCGGGAGAGTGTTAGTAAAGCGTCTGGAATGTTGCACCCGAGTACCAGGGTACGAAAACTGAGACATATTTGAACACGTCTCCCGATCACATGGTTGATCATACTCTAGGTTCCACATGCATGTTTTAGCTGAAGGAAGAATACCTTAAACCTGGGTAGTTGAAACCCGTGTAATGGGTACCATGCAATATGACTTCAAAGGGTCTTCATTTGCTCACCGAACCTCTCCAATCCTATCACTGCTGCGTTTATGCCCCTGTACACATGCTTGATTCTCTTTCAGAGACATAGCAATCCATAGGTTTTAAGATACTTACTAGTCAGGTACATTCTTAGGCGTTTAATATGCGGTGTTGAGTCCATTTCGTTGAGCAAGGAGTAGCTCTTGTCTATTCCATATTTGGCTTAAGGAACTTTATCTGTGCTCATTTCAATCTCTGGTTTTATGCAGCAACCCAACTCACCTTTCCCCTTAAGCAAGCATAAGTTGGTTTTCGAAATTTGAGAACCTGTTCTGTTTTAGAATTCAGTTCCTGTGTAACCAAGTTTACATTCCGTGTATTAGTGATATCTTATGATGTTTCTTTTTCTGTGTGACATATTTCAGTTAGAATCATCGTACCTGAATCCACTCATTATGCTGCTACGGGCCTGATGACATAGATTTCATTGCTGAGTGATACTGCATTGTATGTAAGTACCACAAGTTCTTTATCCATTTTTCACTTTCTGTGATATTGAACTTGTACGGTAAACGAGGTGCTTGTAAACAGAGGCGTCCCAAACTTTGAGGTGGCTGTGTCTTTTTGATTTAAATTTCCCTAAGCTATAGGACCATAAGTGGAAGTGCACTAGGCTCTGTTGCTTTGTTTTTTAGATGTTTCAGAAAACACCATACACTTCTCCGGAGTGGCTGTTGGCAATTTACATCCCGCCCATCAGCATAACAAGGCTCCCAGTTCTCCATGGCCTGTCCTGCCTTTCTGCATTTTACACTTTTTTCAGATGGCCCTTTTGACCGGGGGGAAGTGAGACTTCATTGTAGTGCAGATTTCCTTTGCAAGCTTGCTTGGTTGGCCAAAAAGTGCGTATGCGTTTTTTCCTGCATATATTCAGGAAAAAACGCATACGCCCTTTTTGGCCAAGTGCATCACTGTGGACGTTCTGCCTCTTTTCCTATGCTTTCAATGCAATTCCTGTCTACCTCCTGAAATCGGTTTCCTGCAATTCTGCCCCGCTTTCAAGTCCTCTTGGCAGCCTTACTTCAGTCTATTTTTGGACGATAGCTGTCATTTATAACTCTGCAGGTTTGTGAATTACAGTGCCCCTGAGCTCCTTTCTTCAACTCGCTTTCTTGTGAGGTGGCCGCAACACCGAAGGATGTCTTCAGGCCCTAATGTGGTTCTGGTATGGCACGCTGAGCCTTTGGTTAATTCCTCTTCCTGGTGGGAAATGAGAGTTAAATTTGCCCGTCCAGACACCTCCAGGTAGTCTCTCATTGGTTCTCGCTATTCCTGTTCATCTTCCGCAGAAATTGCAAACTGGGGCGAACAGGAGGTTAAAGGCACTGACTCTCCAAGTAGGGAGAGTGTTAGTAAAGCGTCTGGAATGTTGCACCCGAGTACCAGGGGAGGAAAACTGAGACATATTTGAACACGTCTCCCGTTCACACGGTTGATCATACTCTGGGTTCCACATGCATGTTTTAGCTGAAGGAAGAATACCTTAAACCTGGAGAGTTGAGACGTGTGTAATGGGTACCATGCAATATGACTTCAAAGGGTCTTCATTTGCTCACCGAACCTCTACAATCCTATCACTGCTGCATTTATGCCCCTGTACACACGCTTGATTCTCTTTTGGAGACACAGCAGTCCATAGGTTTTAAGATACTTACTAGTCAGGTACATTCTTAGGCGTTTAATATGCGGTGTTGAGTCCATTTCGTTGAGCAAGGAGTAGCTCTTGTCTATTCCATATTTGGCTTAAGGAACTTTATCTGTGCTCATTTCAATCTCTGGTTTTATGCAGCACCCCAACTCACCTTTCCCCTTAAGCAAGCATAAGTTGCTTTTCTAAATTTGAGACCCTGTTCAGTTTTGGAATGCAGATCCTGTGTAGCCAAGTTTACATTCCGTGTATTAGTGATATCTTATGATGTTTCTTTTTCTGTTTGACTTATTTCAGTTAGAATCATCTTACCTGAATCCACTCATTGTGCTGCTACGGGCCTGATGACACAGATTTCATTGCTGAGTGATACTGTATTGTACGTAAGTACCACAACTTCTTTATCCATTTTTCACTTTCTGCGATGTTGAACTTGTACTGTAAACGAGGTTCTTGTAAACAGAGCCGTTCCAAACTTTGGGGTGGCTGTGTCTTTTTGATTTTAATTTCCCTAAGCTATAGGACCATAAGTGGCAGTGCCCCAGGTTCTGTTGCTTTGTTTTTTAGATGTTTCAGGAAACACCATACACTTCTCCCGAGTGGTTGTTGGCAATTTACATCCCGCCCATCAGCATAACAAGGCTCCCAGTTCTCCATGACCTGTCCTGCCTTTCTGGATTTTACACTTTTTTCCGATGGCCCTTTTGACCGGGGGGAAGTGAGACTTCATTGTAGTGCAGATTTCCTTTGCAAGCTTGCTTGGTTGGCCAAAAAGGGCGTATGCGTTTTTTCCTGAATATATTCAGGAAAAAACGCATACGCCCTTTTTGGCCAAGTGCATCATTGTGGACGTTCTGCCTCTGCCTCTTTTCCTATGCTTTCAATGCAATTCCAGTCTACCTCCTGAAATCGGTTTCCTGCAATTCTGCCCTGCTTTCAAGTCCTCTTGGCAGCCTTACTTCAGTCTATTTTTGGACGATAGCTGTCATTTATAACTCTGCAGGTTTGTGAATTACAGTGCCCCTGAGCTCCTTTCTTCAACTCGCTTTCTTGTGACCTGGCCGCAACACCGCAGGATGGCTTCAGGCCCTAATCTGGTTCCGGCACGGCACGCTGAGCCTGTGGTTAATTCCTCTTCCTGGTGGGAAATGAGAGTTAAATTTGCCCGTCCAGACACCTCCAGCTAGCCTCTCATTGGTTCTCGCTATTCCTGTTCATCTTCCGCAGAAATTGCAAACTGGGCCAAACAGGAGGTTAAAGGGACTGACTCTCCAAGTCGGGAGAGTGTTAGTAAAGCGTCTGGAATGTTGCACCCGAGTACCAGGGTACGAAAACTGAGACATATTTGAACACGTCTCCCGATCACATGGTTGATCATACTCTAGGTTCCACATGCATGTTTTAGCTGAAGGAAGAATACCTTAAACCTGGGTAGTTGAAACCCGTGGAATGGGTACCATGCAATATGACTTCAAAGGGTCTTCATTTGCTCACCGAACCTCTCCAATCCTATCACTGCTGCGTTTATGCCCCTGTACACATGCTTGATTCTCTTTCAGAGACATAGCAATCCATAGGTTTTAAGATACTTACTAGTCAGGTACATTCTTAGGCGTTTAATATGCGGTGTTGAGTCCATTTCGTTGAGCAAGGAGTAGCTCTTGTCTATTCCATATTTGGCTTAAGGAACTTTATCTGTGCTCATTTCAATCTCTGGTTTTATGCAGCAACCCAACTCACCTTTCCCCTTAAGCAAGCATAAGTTGGTTTTCGAAATTTGGGAACCTGTTCTGTTTTAGAATTCAGTTCCTGTGTAGCCAAGTTTACATTCCGTGTATTAGTCATATCTTATGATGCTTCTTTTTCTGTGTGACTTATTTCAGTTAGAATCATCGTACCTGAATCCACTCATTATGCTGCTACGGGCCTGATGACATAGATTTCATTGCTGAGTGATACTGCATTGTATGTAAGTACCACAAGTTCTTTATCCATTTTTCACTTTTTGTGATATTGAACTTGTACGGTAAACGAGGTTCTTGTAAACAGAGGCGTCCCAAACTTTGAGGTGGCTGTGTCTTTTTGATTTTAATTTCCCTAAGCTATAGGACCATAAGTGGAAGTGCACTAGGCTCTGTTGCTTTGTTTTTTAGATGTTTCAGGAAACACCATACACTTCTCCCATGTGTCTGTTGGCAATTTACATCCCGCCGATCAGCATAACAAGGCTCCCAGTTCTCCATGGCCTGTCCTGCCTTTCTGGATTTTACACTTTTTTCAGATGGCCCTTTTGACCGGGGGGAAGTGAGACTTCATTGTAGTGCAGATTTCCTTTGCAAGCTTGCTTGGTTGGCCAAAAAGGGCGTATGCGTTTTTTCCTGAATATATTCAGGAAAAAACGCATACGCCCTTTTTGGCCAAGTGCATCATTGTGGACGTTCTGCCTCTTTTCCTATGCTTTCAATGCAATTCCAGTCTACCTCCTGAAATCGGTTTCCTGCAATTCTGCCCCGCTTTCAAGTTCTCTTGGCAGCCTTACTTCAGTATATTTTTGGACGATAGCTGTCATTTATAACTCTGCAGGTTTGTGAATTACAGTGCCCCTGAGCTCCTTTCTTCAACTCGCTTTCTTGTGACCTGGCCGCAACACCGCAGGATGGCTTCAGGCCCTAATCTGGTTCTGGCAAGGCACGCTGAGCCTTTGGTTAATTCCTCTTCCTGGTGGGAAATGAGAGTTAAATTTGCCCGTCCAGACACCTCCAGCTAGCCTCTCATTGGTTCTCGCTATTCCTGTTCATCTTCCGCAGAAATTGCAAACTGGGCCAAACAGGAGGTTAAAGGGACTGACTCTCCAAGTCGGGAGAGTGTTAGTAAAGCGTCTGGAATGTTGCACCCGAGTACCAGGGTACGAAAACTGAGACATATTTGAACACGTCTCCCGATCACATGGTTGATCATACTCTAGGTTCCACATGCATGTTTTAGCTGAAGGAAGAATACCTTAAACCTGGGTAGTTGAAACCCGTGTAATGGGTACCATGCAATATGACTTCAAAGGGTCTTCATTTGCTCACCGAACCTCTCCAATCCTATCACTGCTGCGTTTATGCCCCTGTACACATGCTTGATTCTCTTTCAGAGACATAGCAATCCATAGGTTTTAAGATACTTACTAGTCAGGTACATTCTTAGGCGTTTAATATGCGGTGTTGAGTCCATTTCGTTGAGCAAGGAGTAGCTCTTGTCTATTCCATATTTGGCTTAAGGAACTTTATCTGTGCTCATTTCAATCTCTGGTTTTATGCAGCAACCCAACTCACCTTTCCCCTTAAGCAAGCATAAGTTGGTTTTCGAAATTTGAGAACCTGTTCTGTTTTAGAATTCAGTTCCTGTGTAACCAAGTTTACATTCCGTGTATTAGTGATATCTTATGATGTTTCTTTTTCTGTGTGACATATTTCAGTTAGAATCATCGTACCTGAATCCACTCATTATGCTGCTACGGGCCTGATGACATAGATTTCATTGCTGAGTGATACTGCATTGTATGTAAGTACCACAAGTTCTTTATCCATTTTTCACTTTCTGTGATATTGAACTTGTACGGTAAACGAGGTGCTTGTAAACAGAGGCGTCCCAAACTTTGAGGTGGCTGTGTCTTTTTGATTTAAATTTCCCTAAGCTATAGGACCATAAGTGGAAGTGCACTAGGCTCTGTTGCTTTGTTTTTTAGATGTTTCAGAAAACACCATACACTTCTCCGGAGTGGCTGTTGGCAATTTACATCCCGCCCATCAGCATAACAAGGCTCCCAGTTCTCCATGGCCTGTCCTGCCTTTCTGCATTTTACACTTTTTTCAGATGGCCCTTTTGACCGGGGGGAAGTGAGACTTCATTGTAGTGCAGATTTCCTTTGCAAGCTTGCTTGGTTGGCCAAAAAGGGCGTATGCGTTTTTTCCTGAATATATTCAGGAAAAAACGCATACGCCCTTTTTGGCCAAGTGCATCATTGTGGACGTTCTGACTCTTTTCCTATGCTTTCAATGCAATTCCAGTCTACCTCCTGAAATCGGTTTCCTGCAATTCTGCCCCGCTTTCGAGTCCTCTTGGCAGCCTTACTTCAGTATATTTTTGGACGATAGCTGTCATTTATAACTCTGCAGGTTTGTGAATTACAGTGCCCCTGAGCTCCTTTCTTCAACTCGCTTTCTTGTGACCTGGCCGCAACACCGCAGGATGGCTTCAGATCCTAATCTGGTTCTGGCAAGGCACGCTGAGCCTTTGGTTAATTCCTCTTCCTGGTGGGAAATGAGAGTTAAATTTGCCCGTCCAGACACCTCCAGCTAGTCTCTCATTGGTTCTCGCTATTCCTGTTCATCTTCCGCAGAAATTGCAAACTGGGGCAAACAGGAGGTTAAAGGCACTGACTCTCCAAGTAGGGAGAGTGTTAGTAAAGCGTCTGGAATGTTGCACCCGAGTACCAGGGTACGAAAACTGAGACATATTTGAACACGTCTCCCGATCAAATGGTTGATCATACTCTAGGTTCCACATGCATGTTTTAGCTGAAAGAACAATACCTTAAACCTGGGTAGTTGAAACCCGTGGAATGGGTACCATGCAATATGACTTCAAAGGGTCTTCATTTGCTCACCGAACCTCTCCAATCCTATCACTGCTGCGATTATGCCCCTGTACACATGCTTGATTCTCTTTCAGAGACATAGCAATCCATAGGTTTTAAGATACTTACTAGTCAGGTACATTCTTAGGCGTTTAATATGCGGTGTTGAGTCCATTTCGTTGAGCAAGGAGTAGCTCTTGTCTATTCCATATTTGGCTTAAGGAACTTTATCTGTGCTCATTTCAATCTCTGGTTTTATGCAGCAACCCAACTCACCTTTCCCCTTAAGCAAGCATAAGTTGGTTTTCGAAATTTGAGAACCTGTTCTGTTTTAGAATTCAGTTCCTGTGTAGCCAAGTTTACATTCCGTGTATTAGTCATATCTTATGATGCTTCTTTTTCTGTGTGACTTATTTCAGTTAGAATCATCGTACCTGAATCCACTCATTATGCTGCTACGGGCCTGATGACATAGATTTCATTGCTGAGTGATACTGCATTGTATGTAAGTACCACAAGTTCTTTATCCATTTTTCACTTTTTGTGATATTGAACTTGTACGGTAAACGAGGTGCTTGTAAACAGAGGCGTCCCAAACTTTGAGGTGGCTGTGTCTTTTTGATTTTAATTTCCCTAAGCTATAGGACCATAAGTGGAAGTGCACTAGGCTCTGTTGCTTTGTTTTTTAGATGTTTCAGGAAACACCATACACTTCTCCCGAGTGTCTGTTGGCAATTTACATCCCGCCGATCAGCATAACAAGGCTCCCAGTTCTCCATGGCCTGTCCTGCCTTTCTGGATTTTACACTTTTTTCAGATGGCCCTTTTGACCGGGGGGAAGTGAGACTTCATTGTAGTGCAGATTTCCTTTGCAAGCTTGCTTGGTTGGCCAAAAAGGGCGTATGCGTTTTTTCCTGAATATATTCAGGAAAAAACGCATACGCCCTTTTTGGCCAAGTGCATCATTGTGGACGTTCTGCCTCTTTTCCTACGCTTTCAATGCAATTCCAGTCTACCTCCTGAAATCGGTTTCCTGCAATTCTGCCCCGCTTTCAAGTCCTCTTGGCAGCCTTACTTCAGTATATTTTTGGACGATAGCTGTCATTTATAACTCTGCAGGTTTGTGAATTACAGTGCCCCTGAGCTCCTTTCTTCAACTCGCTTTCTTGTGACCTGGCCGCAACACCGCAGGATGGCTTCAGGCCCTAATCTGGTTCTGGCAAGGCACGCTGAGCCTTCGGTTAATTCCTCTTCCTGGTGGGAAATGAGAGTTAAATTTGCCCGTCCAGACACCTCCAGCTAGTCTCTCATTGGTTCTCGCTATTCCTGTTCATCTTCCGCAGAAATTGCAAACTGTGCCAAACAGGAGGTTAAAGGCACTGACTCTCCAAGTGGGGAGAGTGTTAGTCAAGCGTCTGGAATGTTGCACCCGAGTACCAGGGGAGGAAAACTGAGACATATTTGAACACGTCTTCCGTTCACACGGTTGATCATACTCTGGGTTCCACATGCATGTTTTAGCTGAAGGAAGAATACCTAAAACCTGGGTAGTTGAAACCCGTGGAATGGGTACCATGCAATATGACTTCAAAGGGTCTTCATTTGCTCACCGAACCTCTCCAATCCTATCACTGCTGCGTTTATGCCCCTGTACACATGCTTGATTCTCTTTTGGAGAGATAGCAATCTATAGGTTTTAAGATACTTACTAGTCAGGTACATTCTTAGGCGTTTAATATGCGGTGTTGAGTCCATTTCGTTGAGCAAGGAGTAGCTCTTGTCTATTCCATATTTGGCTTAAGGAACTTTATCTGTGCTCATTTCAATCTCTGGTTTTATGCAGCACCCCAACTCACCTTTCCCCTTAAGCAAGCATAAGTTGGTTTTCTAAATTTGAGACCCTGTTCTGTTCTGTAATTCAGTTCCTGTGTAGCCAAGTTTACATTCCGTGTATTACTGATATCTTATGATGTTTCTTTTTCTGTGTGACTTATTTCAGTTAGAATCATCATACCTGAATCCACTCATTGTGCTGCTAAGGGCCTGATGACACAGATTTCATTGCTGAGTGATATTGCTTTGTAAGTAAATACCACAACTTCTTTATCCATTTTTCACTTTCTGCGATGTTGAACTTGTACTGTAAACGAGGTTCTTGTAAACAGAGCCGTTCCAAACTTTGGGGTGGCTGTGTCTTTTTGATTTTAATTTCCCTAAGCTATAGGACCATAAGTGGAAGTGCCCTAGGCTGTGTTGCTTTGTTTTTTAGATGTTTCAGGAAACACCATACACTTCTCTCGAGTGGTTGTTGGCAATTTACATCCCGCCCATCAGCATAACAAGGCTCCCAGTTCTCCATGGCCTGTTGCCTTTCTGGATTTTACACTTTTTTCAGATGGCCCTTTTGACCAGGGGGAAGTGAGACTTCATTGTAGTGCAGATTTCCTTTGCAAGCTTGCTTGGTTGGCCAAAAAGGGCGTATGCGTTTTTTCCTGAATATATTCAGGAAAAAACGCATACGCCCTTTTTGGCCAAGTGCATCATTGTGGACGTTCTGCCTCTTTTCCTATGCTTTCAATGCAATTCCAGTCTACCTCCTGAAATCGGTTTCCTGCAATTCTGCCCCGCTTTCAAGTCCTCTTGGCAGCCTTACTTCAGTCTATTTTTGGACGATAGCTGTCATTTATAACTCTGCAGGTTTGTGAATTACAGTGCCCCTGAGCTCCTTTCTTCAACTCGCTTTCTTGTGAGCTGGCCGCAACACCGCAGGATGGCTTCAGGCCCTAAACTGTTTCCGGCCCGGCATGCTGAGCCTTTGGTTAATTCCTCTTCCTGGTGGGAAATGAGAGTTAAATTTGCCCGACCAGACACCTCCATCTAGCCTCTCATTGGTTCTCACTATTCCTGTTCATCTTCCGCAGAAATTGCAAACTGGGCCAAACAGGAGGTTAAAGGCGCTGACTCTCCAAGTGGGGAGAGTGTTAGTAAAGCGTCTGGAATGTTGCACCCGAGTACCAGGGGAGGAAAACTGAGACATATTTGAACACGTCTCCCGTTCACATGGTTGATCATACTTGGGTTCCACATGCATGTTTTAGCTGAAGGAAGAATACCTTAAACCTGGAGAGTTGAGACCCGTGGAATGGGTACCATGCAATAGGACTTCAAAGGGTCTTCATTTGCTCACCGAACCTCTCCAATCCTATCACTGCTGCGTTTATGCCCCTGTACACATGCTTGATTCTCTTTCGGAGACATAGCAATCCATAGGTTTTAAGATACTTACCAGTCAGGCACATTCTTAGGCGTTTAATATGCGGTGTTGAGTCCATTTCGTTGAGCAAGGAGTAGCTCTTGTCTATTCCATATTTGACTTAAGGAACTTTATCTGTGCTCATTTCAATCTCTGGTTTTATGCAGCACCCCAACTCACCTTTCCCCTTAAGCAAGAATAAGTTGGTTTTCTAAATTTGAGACCCTGTTCTGTTCTGTAATTCAGTTCCTGTGTAGCCAAGTTTACGTTCCGTGTATTACTGATATCTTATGATGTTTCTTTTTCTGTGTGACTTACTTCAGTTAGAATCATCATACCTGAATCCACTCATTGTGCTGCTAAGGGCCTGATGACACAGATTTCATTGCTGAGTGATATTGCTTTGTAAGTAAATACCACAACTTCTTTATCCATTTTTCACTTTCTGCGATGTTGAACTTGTACTGTAAACGAGGTTCTTGTAAACAGAGCCGTTCCAAACTTTGGGGTGGCTGTGTCTTTTTGATTTTAATTTCCCTAAGGTATAGGACCATAAGTGGAAGTGCCCTAGGTTCTGTTGCATTGTTTTTTAGATGTTTCAGGAAACACCATACACTTCTCCAGAGTGTCTGTTGGCAATTTACATCCCGCCCATCAGCATAACAAGGCTCCCAGTTCTCCATGGCCTGTCCTGCCTTTCTGGATTTTACACTTTTTTCAGATGGCCCTTTTGACCGGGGGGAAGTGAGACTTCATTGTAGTGCAGATTTCCTTTGCAAGCTTGCTTGGTTGGCCAAAAAGGGCATATGCGTTTTGTATTCCTGTTCATCTTCCGCAGAAATTGCAAACTGGGCCAAACAGGAGGTTAAAGGCGCTGACTCTCCAAGTGGGGAGAGTGTTAGTAAAGCGTCTGGAATGTTGCACCTGAGTACCAGGGGAGGAAAACTGAGACATATTTGAACACGTCTCCCGTTCACATGGTTGATCATACTTGGGTTCCACATGCATGTTTTAGCTGAAGGAAGAATACCTTAAACCTGGAGTGTTGAGACCCGTGGAATGGGTACCATGCAATATGACTTCAAAGGGTCTTCATTTGCTCACCGAACCTCTCCAATCCTATCACTGCTGCGTTTATGCCCCTGTACACATGCTTGATTCTCTTTTGGAGACATAGCAATCCATAGGTTTTACGATACTTACTAGTCAGGTACATTCTTAGGCGTTTAATATGCGGTGTTGAGTCCATTTCGTTGAGCAAGGAGTAGCTCTTGTCTATTCCATATTTGACTTAAGGAACTTTATCTGTGCTCATTTCAATCTCTGGTTTTATGCAGCACCCCAACTCACCTTTCCCCTTAAGCAAGCATAAGTTGGTTTTCTAAATTTGAGACCCTGTTCTGTTCTGTAATTCAGTTCCTGTGTAGCCAAGTTTACATTCCGTGTATTACTGATATCTTATGATGTTTCTTTTTCTGTGTGACTTATTTCAGTTAGAATCATCATACCTGAATCCACTCATTGTGATGCTAAGGGCCTGATGACATAGATTTCATTGCTGAGTGATATTGCTTTGTAAGTAAATACCACAACTTCTTTATCCATTTTTCACTTTCTGCGATGTTGAACTTGTACTGTAAACGAGGTTCTTGTAAACAGAGGCGTCCCAAACTTTGGGGTGGCTGTGTCTTTTTGATTTTAATTTCCCTAAGCTATAAGACAATAAGTGGCAGTGCCCTAGGCTCTGTTGCTTTGTTTTTTAGATGTTTCAGGAAACACCATACACTTCTCCCGAGTGTCTGTTGGCAATTTACATCCCGCCCATCAGCATAACAAGGCTCCCAGTTCTCCATGGCCTGTCCTGCCTTTCTGGATTTTACACTTTTTTCAGATGGCCCTTTTGACCGGGGGGAAGTGAGACTTCATTGTAGTGCAGATTTCCTTTGCAAGCTTGCTTGGTTGGCCAAAAAGGGCGTATGCGTTTTTTCCTGAATATATTCAGGAAAAAACGCATATGCCCTTTTTGGCCAAGTGCATCATTGTGGACGTTCTGCCTCTTTTCCTATGCTTTCAATGCAATTCCAGTCTACCTCCTGAAATCGGTTTCCTGCAATTCTGCCCCGCTTTCAAGTCCTCTTGGCAGCCTTACTTCAGTCTATTTTTGGACGATAGCTGTCATTTATAACTCTGCAGGTTTGTGAATTACAGTGCCCCTGAGCTCCTTTCTTCAACTCGCTTTCTTGTGACCTGGCCGCAACACCGCAGGATGGCTTCAGGCCCTAATCTGGTTCCGGCCCGGCATGCTGAGCCTTTGGTTAATTCCTCTTCCTGGTGGGAAATGAGAGTTAAATTTGCCCGTCCAGACACCTCCAGCTAACCTCTCATTGGTTCTCGCTATTCCTGTTCATCTTCCGCAGAAATTGCAAACTGGGCCAAACAGGAGGTTAAAGGGACTGACTCTCCAAGTGGGGAGAGTGTTAGTAAAGCGTCTGGAATGTTGCACCCGAGTACCAGGGGAGGAAAACTGAGACATATTTGAACACGTCTCCCGATCACATGGTTGATCATACTCTAGTTTCCACATGCATGTTTTAGCTGAAGGAAGAATACCTTAAACCTGGGTAGTTGAAACCCGTGGAATGGGTATCATGCAATATGACTTCAAAGGGTCTTCATTTGCTCACCGAACCTCTCCAATCCTATCACTGCTGCGTTTATGCCCCTGTACACATGCTTTATTCTCTTTCGGAGACATAGCAACCCATAGGTTTTAAGATACTTACTAGTCAGGTACATTCTTAGGCGTTTAATATGCGGTGTTGAGTCCATTTCGTTGAGCAAGGAATAGCTCTTGTCTATTCCATATTTGGCTTAAGGAACTTTATCTGTGCTCATTTCAGTCTCTGGTTTTATGCTGCACCCTAACTCACCTTTACCCTTAAGCAAGAATAAGTTGGTTTTCTAAATTTGAGAACCTGTTCTGTTCTGTAATTCAGTTCCTGTGTAGCCAAGTTTACATTCCGTGTATTACTGATATCTTATGATGTTTCTTTTTCTGTGTGACTTATTTCAGTTAGAATCATCATACCTGAATCCACTCATTGTGCTGCTAAGGGCCTGATGACACAGATTTCATTGCTGAGTGATATTGCTTTGTAAGTAAATACCACAACTTGTTTATCCATTTTTCACTTTCTGCGATGTTGAACTTGTACTGTAAACGAGGTTCTTGTAAACAGAGCCGTTCCAAACTTTGGGGTGGCTGTGTCTTTTTGATTTTAATTTCCCTAAGCTATAGGACCATAAGTGGAAGTGCCCTAGGTTCTGTTGCTTTGTTTCTTAGATGTTTCAGGAAACACCATACACTTCTCCCGAGTGGTTGTTGAAATTTACATCCCGCCCATCAGCATAACAGGGCTCCCAGTTCTCCATGGCCTGTCCTGCCTTTCTGGATTTTACACTTTTTTCAGATGGCCCTTTTGACCGGGGGGAAGTGAGACTTCATTGTAGTGCAGATTTCCTTTGCAAGCTTGCTTGGTTGGCCAAAAAGGGCGTATGCGTTTTTTCCTGAATATATTCAGGAAAAAACGCATACGCCCTTTTTGGCCATGTGCATCATTGTGGACGTTCTGCCTCTTTTCCTATGCTTTCAATGCAATTCCAGTCTACCTCCTGAAATCGGTTTCCTGCAATTCTGCCCCGCTTTCAAGTCCTCTTGGCAGCCTTACTTCAGTCTATTTTTGGACGATAGCTGTCATTTATAACTCTGCAGGTTTGTGAATTACAGTGCCCCTGAGCTCCTTTCTTCAACTCGCTTTCTTGTGACCTGGCCGCAACACCGCAGGATGGCTTCAGGCCCTAATCTGGTTCCGGCCCGGCATGCTGAGCCTTTGGTTAATTCCTCTTCCTGGTGGGAAATGAGAGTTAAATTTGCCCGTCCAGACACCTCCAGCTAGCCTCTCATTGGTTCTCGCTATTCCTGTTCATCTTCCGCAGAAATTGCAAACTGGGCCAAACAGGAGGTTAAAGGGACTGACTCTCCAAGTGGGGAGAGTGTTAGGAAAGCATCTGGAATGTTGCACCCGAGTACCAGGGGAGGAAAACTGAGACATATTTGAACACGTCTCCCGATCACATGGTTGATCATACTCTAGGTTCCACATGCATGTTTTAGCTGAAGGAAGAATACCTTAAACCTGGGTAGTTGAAACCCGTGGAATGGGTACCATGCAATATGACTTCAAAGGGTCTTCATTTGCTCACCGAACCTCTCCAATCCTATCACTGCTGCGTTTATGCCCCTGTACACATGCTTTATTCTCTTTCGGAGACATAGCAATCCATAGGTTTTAAGATACTTACTAGTCAGGTACATTCTTAGGCGTTTAATATGCGGTGTTGAGTCCATTTCGTTGAGCAAGGAGTAGCTCTTGTCTATTCCATATTTGACTTAAGGAACTTTATCTGTGCTCATTTCAATCTCTGGTTTATGCAGCACCCCAACTCACCTTTACCCTTAAGCAAGCATAAGTTGGTTTTCTAAATTTGAGACCCTGTTCTGTTCTGTAATTCAGTTCCTGTGTAGCCAAGTTTACATTCCGTGTGTTACTGATATCTTATGATGTTTCTTTTTCTGTGTGACTTATTTCAGTTAGAATCATCATACCTGAATCCACTCATTGTGCTGCTAAGGGCCTGATGACATAGATTTCATTGCTGAGTGATATTGCTTTGTAAGTGAATACCACAACTTCTTTATCCATTTTTCACTTTCTGCGATGTTGAACTTGTACTGTAAACGAGGTTCTTGTAAACAGAGCCGTTCCAAACTTTGGGGTGGCTGTGTCTTTTTGATTTTAATTTCCCTAAGCTATAGGACCATAAGTGGAAGTGCCCTAGGCTCTGTTGCTTTGTTTTTTAGATGTTTCAGGAAACACCATACACTTCTCCCGAGTGGTTGTTGGTAATTTACATCCCGCCCATCAGCATAACAGGGCTCCCAGTTCTCCATGGCCTGTCCTGCCTTTCTGGATTTTACACTTTTTTCAGATGGCCCTTTTGACCGGGGGGAAGTGAGACTTCATTGTAGTGCAGATTTCCTTTGCAAGCTTGCTTGGTTGGCCAAAAAGGGTGTATGCGTTTTTTATTCCTGTTCATCTTCCGCAGAAATTGCAAACTGGGCCAAACAGTAGGTTAAAGGCGCTGACTCTCCAAGTGAGGAGAGTGTTAGTAAAGCGTCTGGAATGTTGCACCCGAGTACCAGGGGAGGAAAACTGAGACATATTTGAACACGTCTCCCGTTCACATGGTTGATCATACTTGGGTTCCACATGCATGTTTTAGCTGAAGGAAGAATACCTTAAACCTGGAGAGTTGAGACCCGTGGAATGGGTACCATGCAATATGACTTCAAAGGGTCTTCATTTGCTCACCGAACCTCTCCAATCCTATCACTGCTGCGTTTATGCCCCTGTACACATGCTTGATTCTCTTTCGGAGACATAGCAATCCATAGGTTTTAAGATACTTACTAGTCAGGTACATTCTTAGGCGTTTAATATGCGGTGTTGAGTCCATTTCGTTGAGCAAGGAGTAGCTGTTGTCTATTCCATATTTGACTTAAGGAACTTTATCTGTGCTCATTTCAATCTCTGGTTTATGCAGCACCCCAACTCACCTTTCCCCTTAAGCAAGCATAAGTTGGTTTTCTAAATTTGAGACCCTGTTCTGTTCTGTAATTCAGTTCCTGTGTAGCCAAGTTTACATTCCGTGTATTACTGATATCTTATGATGTTTCTTTTTCTGTGTGACTTATTTCAGTTAGAATCATCATACCTGAATCCACTCATTGTGCTGCTAAAGGCCTGATGACATAGATTTCATTGCTGAGTGATATTGCTTTGTAAGTAAATACCACAACTTCTTTATCCATTTTTCACTTTCTGCGATGTTGAACTTGTACTGTAAACGAGGTTCTTGTAAACAGAGGCGTCCCAAACTTTGGGGTGGCTGTGTCTTTTTGATTTTAATTTCCCTAAGCTATAAGACCATAAGTGGCAGTGCCCTAGGCTCTGTTGCTTTGTTTTTTAGATGTTTCAGGAAACACCATACACTTCTCCCGAGTGTCTGTTGGCAATTTACATCCCGCCCATCAGCATAACAAGGCTCCCAGTTCTCCATGGCCTGTCCTGCCTTTCTGGATTTTACACTTTTTTCAGATGGCCCTTTTGACTGGGGGGAAGTGAGACTTCATTGTAGTGCAGATTTCCTTTGCAAGCTTGCTTGGTTGGCCAAAAAGGGCGTATGCGTTTTTTCCTGAATATATTCAGGAAAAAACGCATACGCCCTTTTTGGCCAAGTGCATCATTGTGGACGTTCTGCCTCTTTTCCTATGCTTTCAATGCAATTCCAGTCTACCTCCTGAAATCGGTTTCCTGCAATTCTGCCCCGCTTTCAAGTCCTCTTGGCAGCCTTACTTCAGTCTATTTTTGGACGATAGCTGTCATTTATAACTCTGCAGGTTTGTGAATTACAGTGCCCCTGAGCTCCTTTCTTCAACTCGCTTTCTTGTGACCTGGCCGCAACACCGCAGGATGGCTTCAGGCCCTAATCTGGTTCCGGTACGGCACGCTGAGCCTTTGGTTCTTTCCTCTTCCTGGTGGGAAATGAGAGTTAAATTTGCCCGTCCAGACACCTCCAGCTAGCCTCTCATTTGTTCTCGCTATTCCTGTTCATCTTCCGCAGAAATTGCAAACTGGGCCAAACAGGAGGTTAAAGGCGCTGACTCTCCAAGTGGGGAGAGTGTAAGTAAAGCGTCTGGAATGTTGCACCCGAGTACCAGGGGAGGAAAACTGAGACATATTTGAACACGTCTCCCGTTCACATGGTTGATCATACTTGGGTTCCACATGCATGTTTTAGCTGAAGGAAGAATACCTTAAACCTGGAGAGTTGAGACCCGTGGAATGGGTACCATGCAATATGACTTCAAAGGGTCTTCATTTGCTCACCGAACCTCTCCAATCCTATCACTGCTGCGTTTATGCCCCTGTACACATGCTTGATTCTCTTTTGGAGACATAGCAATCCATAGGTTTTACGATACTTACTAGTCAGGTACATTCTTAGGCGTTTAATATACGGTGTTGAGTCCATTTCGTTGAGCAAGGAGTAGCTCTTGTCTATTCCATATTTGACTTAAGGAACTTTATCTGTGCTCATTTCAATCTCTGGTTTTATGCAGCACCCCAACTCACCTTTACCCTTAAGCAAGCATAAGTTGGTTTTCTAAATTTGAGACCCTGTTCTGTTCTGTAATTCAGTTCCTGTGTAGCCAAGTTTACATTCCGTGTATTACTGATATCTTATGATGTTTCTTTTTCTGTGTGACTTATTTCAGTTAGAATCATCATACCTGAATCCACTCATTGTGCTGCTAAGGGCCTGATGACATAGATTTCATTGCTGAGTGATATTGCTTTGTAAGTGAATACCACAACTTCTTTATCCATTTTTCACTTTCTGCGTTGTTGAACTTGTACTGTAAACGAGGTTCTTGTAAACAGAGCCGTTCCAAACTTTGGGGTGGCTGTGTCTTTTTGATTTTAATTTCCCTAAGCTATAGGACCATAAGTGGAAGTGCCCTAGGTTCTGTTGCTTTGTTTTTTAGATGTTTCAGGAAACACCATACACTTCTCCCGAGTGGTTGTTGGCAATTTACATCCCGCCCATCAGCATAACAAGGCTCCCAGTTCTCCATGGCCTGTCCTGCCTTTCCGGATTTTACACTTTTTTCAGATGGCCCTTTTGACTGGGGGGAAGTGAGACTTCATTGTAGTGCAGATTTCCTTTGCAAGCTTGCTTGGTTGGCCAAAAAGGGCGTATGCGTTTTTTCCTGAATATATTCAGGAAAAAACGCATACGCCCTTTTTGGCCATGTGCATCATTGTGGACGTTCTGCCTCTTTTCCTATGCTTTCAATGCAATTCCAGTCTACCTCCTGAAATCGGTTTCCTGCAATTCTGCCCCGCTTTCAAGTCCTCTTGGCAGCCTTACTTCAGTCTATTTTTGGACGATAGCTGTCATTTATAACTCTGCAGGTTTGTGAATTACAGTGCCCCTGAGCTCCTTTCTTCAACTCGCTTTCTTGTGACCTGGCCGCAACACCGCAGGATGGCTTCAGGCCCTAATCTGGTTCCGGCACGGCACGCTGAGCCTTTGGTTATTTCCTCTTCCTGGTGGGAAATGAGAGTTAAATTTGCCCGTCCAGACACCTCCAGCTAGTCTCTCATTGGTTCTCGCTATTCCTGTTCATCTTCCGCAGAAATTGCAAACTGTGCCAAACAGGAGGTTAAAGGCGCTGACTCTCCAAGTGGGGAGAGTGTTAGTAAAGCGTCTGGAATGTTGCACCCGAGTACCAGGGGAGGAAAACTGAGACATATTTGAACACGTCTCCCGTTCACATGGTTGATCATACTTGGGTTCCACATGCATGTTTTAGCTGAAGGAAGAATACCTTAAACCTGGAGAGTTGAGACCCGTGTAATGGGTACCATGCAATATGACTTCAAAGGGTCTTCATTTGCTCACCGAACCTCTCCAATCCTATCACTGCTGCGTTTATGCCCCTGTACACATGCTTGATTCTCTTTCGGAGACATAGCAATCCATAGGTTTTAAGATACTTTCTAGTCAGGTACATTCTTAGGCGTTTAATATGCGGTGTTGAGTCCATTTCGTTGAGCAAGGAGTGGCTCTTGTCTATTCCATATTTGGCTTAAGGAACTTTATCTGTGCTCATTTCAATCTCTGGTTTTATGCAGCAACCCAACTCACCTTTCCCCTTAAGCAAGCATAAGTTGGTTTTCTAAATTTGAGAACCTGTTCTGTTTTGGAATTCAGTTCCTGTGTAGCCACGTTTACATTCCGTGTATTAGTGATATCTTATGATGTTTCTTTTTCTGTGTGACTTATTTCAGTTAGAATCATCGTACCTGAATCTACTCATTATGTTGCTACGTGCCTGATGACATGGATTTCATTGCTGAGTGATACTGCATTGTACGTAAGTACCACAAGTTCTTTATCCATTTTTCACTTTCTGCAATGTTGAACTTGTACTGTAAACGAGGTTCTTGTAAACAGAGCCGTTCCAAACTTTGGGGTGGCTGTGTCTTTTTGATTTTAATTTCCCTAAGCTATAGGACCATAAGTGGAAGTGCCCTAGGCTCTGTTGCTTTGTTTTTTAGATGTTTCAGGAAACACCATACACTTCTCCCAAGTGTCTGTTGGCAATTTACATCCCGCCCATCAGCATAACAAGGCTCCCAGTTCTCAATGGCCTGTCCTGCCTTTCTGGATTTTACACTTTTTTCAGATGGCCCTTTTGACCAGGGGGAAGTGAGACTTCATTGTAGTGCAGATTTCCTTTGCTTGCTTGCTTGCTTGGCCAAAAACGGCGTATGCGTTTTTTCCTGAATATATTCAGGAAAAAACGCATACGCCCTTTTTGGCCAAGTGCATCATTGTGGACGTTCTGCCTCTTTTCCTATGCTTTCAATGCAATTCCAGTCTACCTCCTGAAATCGGTTTCCTGCAATTCTGCCCCGCTTTCAAGTCCTCTTGGCAGCCTTACTTCAGTCTATTTTTGGACGATAGCTGTCATTTATAACTCTGCAGGTTTGTGAATTACACTGCCCCTGAGCTCCTTTCTTCAACTAGCTTTCTTGTGACCTGGCCGCAACACCGCAGGATGGCTTCAGGCCCTAATCTGGTTCCGGCACGGCACGCTGAGCCTTTGGTTATTTCCTCTTCCTGGTGGGAAATGAGAGTTAAATTTGCCCGTCCAGACACCTCCAGCTAGTCTCTCATTGGTTCTCGCTATTTCTGTTCATCTTCCGCAGAAATTGCAAACTGGGCCAAACAGGAGGTTAAAGGCGCTGACTCTCCAAGTGGGGAGAGTGTTAGTAAAGCGTCTGGAATGTTGCACCCGAGTACCAGGGGAGGAAAACTGAGACATATTTGAACACGTCTCCCGTTCACATGGTTGATCATACTTGGGTTCCACATGCATGTTTTAGCTGAAGGAAGAATACCTTAAACCTGGAGAGTTGAGACCCGTGTAATGGGTACCATGCAATATGACTTCAAAGGGTCTTCATTTGCTCACCGAACCTCTCCAATCCTATCACTGCTGCATTTATGCCCCTGTACACATGCTTGATTCTCTTTCGGAGACATAGCAATCCATAGTTTTTAAGATACTTACTAGTCAGGTACATTCTTAGGCGTTTAATATGCGGTGTTGAGTCCATTTCGTTGAGCAAGGAGTGGCTCTTGTCTATTCCATATTTGGCTTAAGGAACTTTATCTGTGCTCATTTCAATCTCTGGTTTTATGCAGCAACCCAACTCACCTTTCCCCTTAAGCAAGCATAAGTTGGTTTTCTAAATTTGAGAACCTGTTCTGTTTTGGAATTCAGTTCCTGTGTAGCCAAGTTTACATTCCGTGTATTAGTGATATCTTATGATGTTTCTTTTTCTGTGTGACTTATTTCAGTTAGAATCATCGTACCTGAATCTACTCATTATGCTGTTACGTGCCTGATGACATAGATTTCATTGCTGAGTGATACTGCATTGTACCTAAGTACCACAAGTTCTTTATCCATTTTTCACTTTCTGCGATGTTGAACTTGTACTGTAAACGAGGTTCTTGTAAACAGAGCTGTTCCAAACTTTGAGGTGGCTGTGTCTTTTTGATTTTAATTTCCCTAAGCTATAGGACCATAAGTGGAAGTGCCTTAGGTTCTGTTGCTTTGTTTTTTAGATGTTTCAGGAAACACCATACACTTCTCCCGAGTGGTTGTTGGCAATTTACATCCCGCCCATCAGCATAACAAGGCACCCACTTCTCCATGGCCTGTCCTGTCTTTCTGGATTTTACACTTTTTTCAGATGGCCCTTTTGACCGGGGGGAAGTGAGACTTCATTGTAGTGCAGATTTCCTTTGCAAGCTTGCTTGGTTGGCCAAAAAGGGCGTATGCGTTTTTTCCTGAATATATTCAGGAAAAAACGCATACGCCCTTTTTGGCCAAGTGCATCATTGTGGACGTTCTGCCTCTTTTCCTATGCTTTCAATGCAATTCCAGTCTACCTCCTGAAATCGGTTTCCTGCAATTCTGCCCCACTTTCAAGTCCTCTTGGCAGCCTTACTTCAGTCTATTTTTGGACGATAGCTGTCATTTATAACTCTGCAGGTTTGTGAATTACAGTGCCCCTGAGCTCCTTTCTTCAACTCGCTTTCTTGTGACCTGGCCGCAACACCGCAGGATGGCTTCAGGCCCTAATCTGGTTCCGGCACGGCACGCTGAGCCTTTGGTTATTTCCTCTTCCTGGTGGGAAATGAGAGTTAAATTTGCCCGTCCAGACACCTCCAGCTAGTCTCTCATTGGTTCTCGCTATTTCTGATCATCTTCTGCAGAAATTGCAAACTGGGCCAAACAGGAGGTTAAAGGCACTGACTCTCCAAGTGGGGAGAGTGTTAGTAAAGCGTCTGGAATGTTGCACCCGAGTACCAGGGGAGGAAAACTGAGACATATTTGAACACGTCTCCCGTTCACATGGTTGATCATACTTGGGTTCCACATGCATGTTTTAGCTGAAGGAAGAATACCTTAAACCTGGAGAGTTGAGACCCGTGGAATGGGTACCATGCAATATGACTTCAAAGGGTCTTCATTTGCTCACCGAACCTCTCCAATCCTATCACTGCTGCGTTTATGCCCCTGTACACACGCTTGATTCTCTTTCGGAGACATAGCTATCCATAGGTTTTAAGATACTTACTAGTCAGGTACATTCTTAGGCGTTTAATATGCGGTGTTGAGTCCATTTCGTTGAGCAAGGAGTAGCTCTTGTCTATTCCATATTTGACTTAAGGAACTTTATCTGTGCTCATTTCAATCTCTGGTTTATGCAGCACCCCAACTCACCTTTACCCTTAAGCAAGCATAAGTTGGTTTTCTAAATTTGAGACCCTGTTCTGTTCTGTAATTCAGTTCCTGTGTAGCCAAGTTTACATTCCGTGTATTACTGATATCTTATGATGTTTCTTTTTCTGTGTGACTTATTTCAGTTAGAATCATCGTACCTGAATCCACTCATTGTGCTGCTAAGGGCCTGATGACACAGATTTCATTGCTGAGTGATATTGCTTTGTAAGTAAATACCACAACTTCTTTCCATTTTTCACTTTCTGCGATGTTGAACTTGTACTGTAAACGAGGTTCTTGTAAACAGAGCCGTTCCAAACTTTGGGGTGGCTGTGTCTTTTTGATTTTAATTTCCCTAAGCTATAGGACCATAAGTGGAAGTGCCCTAGGTTCTGTTGCTTTGTTTTTTAGATGTTTCAGGAAACACCATACACTTCTCCCGAGTGGTTGTTGGCAATTTACATCCCGCCCATCAGCATAACAAGGCTCCCAGTTCTCCATGGCCTGTCCTGCCTTTCCGGATTTTACACTTTTTTCAGATGGCCCTTTTGACTGGGGGGAAGTGAGACTTCATTGTAGTGCAGATTTCCTTTGCAAGCTTGCTTGGTTGGCCAAAAAGGGCGTATGCGTTTTTTCCTGAATATATTCAGGAAAAAACGCATACGCCCTTTTTGGCCATGTGCATCATTGTGGACGTTCTGCCTCTTTTCCTATGCTTTCAATGCAATTCCAGTCTACCTCCTGAAATCGGTTTCCTGCAATTCTGCCCCGCTTTCAAGTCCTCTTGGCAGCCTTACTTCAGTCTATTTTTGGACGATAGCTGTCATTTATAACTCTGCAGGTTTGTGAATTACAGTGCCCCTGAGCTCCTTTCTTCAACTCGCTTTCTTGTGACCTGGCCGCAACACGGCAGGATGGCTTCAGGCCCTAATCTGGTTCCGGCACGGCACGCTGAGCCTTTGGTTATTTCCTCTTCCTGGTGGGAAATGAGAGTTAAATTTGCCCGTCCAGACACCTCCAGCTAGTCTCTCATTGGTTCTCGCTATTCCTGTTCATCTTCCGCAGAAATTGCAAACTGGGCCAAACAGGAGGTTAAAGGCGCTGACTCTCCAAGTGGGGAGAGTGTTAGTAAAGCGTCTGGAATGTTGCACCCGAGTACCAGGGGAGGAAAACTGAGACATATTTGAACACGTCTCCCGTTCACATGGTTGATCATACTTGGGTTCCACATGCATGTTTTAGCTGAAGGAAGAATACCTTAAACCTGGAGAGTTGAGACCCGTGGAATGGGTACCATGCAATATGACTTCAAAGGGTCTTCATTTGCTCACCGAACCTCTCCAATCCTATCACTGCTGCGTTTATGCCCCTGTACACATGCTTGATTCTCTTTCGGAGACATAGCAATCCATAGGTTTTAAGATACTTACTAGTCAGGTACATTCTTAGGCGTTTAATATGCGGTGTTGAGTCCATTTCGTTGAGCAAGGAGTGGCTCTTTTCTATTCCATATTTGGCTTAAGGAACTTTATCTGTGCTCATTTCAATCTCTGGTTTTATGCAGCAACCCAACTCACCTTTCCCCTTAAGCAAGCATAAGTTGGTTTTCTAAATTTGAGAACCTGTTCTGTTTTGGAATTCAGTTCCTGTGTAGCCAAGTTTACATTCCGTGTATTAGTGATATCTTATGATGTTTCTTTTTCTGTGTGACTTATTTCAGTTAGAATCATCGTACCTGAATCTACTCATTATGTTGCTACGTGCCTGATGACATAGATTTCATTGCTGAGTGATACTGCATTGTACGTAAGTACCACAAGTTCTTTATCCATTTTTCACTTTCTGCGATGTTGAACTTGTACTGTAAACGAGGTTCTTGTAAACAGAGCCGTTCCAAACTTTGGGGTGGCTGTGTCTTTTTGATTTTAATTTCCCTAAGCTATAAGACCATAAGTGGAAGTGCCCTAGGCTCTGTTGCTTTGTTTTTTAGATGTTTCAGGAAACACCATACACTTCTCCCATGTGTCTGTTGGCAATTTACATCCCGCCCATCAGCATAACAAGGCTCCCAGTTCTCAATGGCCTGTCCTGCCTTTCTGGATTTTACACTTTTTTCAGATGGCCCTTTTGACCAGGGGGAAGTGAGACTTCATTGTAGTGCAGATTTCCTTTGCTTGCTTGCTTGGTTGGCCAAAAACGGCGTATGCGTTTTTTCCTGAATATATTCAGGAAAAAACGCATACGCCCTTTTGGGCCAAGTGCATCATTGTGGACGTTCTGCCTCTTTTCCTATGCTTTCAATGCAATTCCAGTCTACCTCCTGAAATCGGTTTCCTGCAATTCTGCCCCGCTTTCAAGTCCTCTTGGCAGCCTTACTTCAGTATATATTTGGACGATAGCTGTCATTTATAACTCTGCAGGTTTGTGAATTACACTGCCCCTGAGCTCCTTTCTTCAACTAGCTTTCTTGTGACCTGGCCGCAACACCGCAGGATGGCTTCAGGCCCTAATCTGGTTCCGGCACGGCACGCTGAGCCTTTGGTTATTTCCTCTTCCTGGTGGGAAATGAGAGTTAAATTTGCCCGTCCAGACACCTCCAGCTAGTCTCTCATTGATTCTCGCTATTCCTGTTCATCTTCCGCAGAAATTGCAAACTGGGCCAAACAGGAGTTTAAAGGGCCTGACTCTCCAAGTGGGGAGAGTGTTAGTAAAGCGTCTGGAATGTTGCACCCGAGTACCAGGGGAGGAAAACTGAGACATATTTGAACACGTCTCCCGTTCACATGGTTGATCATACTTGGGTTCCACATGCATGTTTTAGCTGAAGGAAGAATACCTTAAACCTGGAGAGTTAAGACCCGTGGAATGGGTACCATGCAATATGACTTCAAAGGGTCTTCATTTGCTCACCGAACCTCTCCAATCCTATCACTGCTGCGTTTATGCCCCTGTACACATGCTTGATTCTCTTTCGGAGACATAGCAATCCATAGGTTTTAAGATACTTACTAGTCAGGTACATTCTTAGGCGTTTAATATGCGGTGTTGAGTCCATTTCGTTGAGCAAGGAGTAGCTCTTGTCTATTCCATATTTGACTTAAGGAACTTTATCTGTGCTCATTTCAATCTCTGGTTTTATGCAGCACCCCAACTCACCTTTACCCTTAAGCAAGCATAAGTTGGTTTTCTAAATTTGAGACCCTGTTCTGTTCTGTAATTCAGTTCCTGTGTAGCCAAGTTTCCATTCCGTGTATTACTGATATCTTATGATGTTTCTTTTTCTGTGTGACTTATTTCAGTTAGAATCATCATACCTGAATCCACTCATTGTGCTGCTAAGGGCCTGATGACATAGATTTCATTGCTGAGTGATATTGCTTTGTAAGTAAATACCACAACTTCTTTATCCATTTTTCACTTTCTGCGATGTTGAACTTGTACTGTAAACGAGGTTCTTGTAAACAGAGGCGTCCCAAACTTTGGGGTGGCTGTGTCTTTTTGATTTTAATTTCCCTAAGCTATAGGACCATAAGTGGCAGTGCCCTAGGCTCTGTTGCTTTGTTTTTTAGATGTTTCAGGAAACACCATACACTTCTCCCGAGTGTCTGTTGGCAATTTACATCCCGCCCATCAGCATAACAAGGCTCCCAGTTCTCCATGGCCTGTCCTGCCTTTCTGGATTTTACACTTTTTTCAGATGGCCCTTTTGACCGGGGGGAAGTGAGACTTCATTGTAGTGCAGATTTCCTTTGCAAGCTTGCTTGGTTGGCCAAAAAGGGCGTATGCGTTTTTTCCTGAATATATTCAGGAAAAAACGCATACGCCCTTTTTGGCCAAGTGCATCATTGTGGACGTTCTGCCTCTTTTCCTATGCTTTCAGTGCAATTCCAGTCTACCTCCTGAAATCGGTTTCCTGCAATTCTGCCCCGCTTTCAAGTCCTCTTGGCAGCCTTACTTCAGTCTATTTTTGGACGATAGCTGTCATTTATAACTCTGCAGGTTTGTGAATTACAGTGTCCCTGAGCTCCTTTCTTAAACTCGCTTTCTTGTGACCTGGCCGCAACACCGCAGGATGGCTTCAGGCCCTAATCTGGTTCTGGCCCGGCATGCTGAGCCTGTGGTTAATTCCTCTTCCTGGTGGGAAATGAGAGTTAAATTTGCCCGTCCAGACACCTCCAGCTAGCCTCTCATTGGTTCTCGCTATTCCTGTTCATCTTCCGCAGAAATTGCAAACTGGGCCAAACAGGAGGTTAAAGGGACTGACTCTCCAAGTGGGGAGAGTGTTAGTAAAGCGTCTGGAATGTTGCACCCGAGTACCATGGGAGGAAAACTGAGACATATTTGAACACGTCTCCCGATCACATGGTTGATCATACTCTAGGTTCCACATGCATGTTTTAGCTGAAGGAAGAATACCTTAAAACTGGGTAGTTGAAACCCGTGGAATGGGTACCATGCAATATGACTTCAAAGGGTCTTCATTTGCTCACCGAACCTCTCCAATCCTATCACTGCTGCGTTTATGCCCCTGTACACATGCTTGATTCTCTTTCGGAGACATAGCAATCCATAGGTTTTAAGATACTTACTAGTCAGGTACATTCTTAGGCGTTTAATATGCGGTGTTGAGTCCATTTCGTTGAGCAAGGAGTAGCTCTTGTCTATTCCATATTTGGCTTAAGGAACTTTATCTGTGCTCATTTCAATCTCTGGTTTTATGCAGCACCCCAACTCACCTTTCCCCTTAAGCAAGCATAAGTTGGTTTTCTAACTTTGAGTCCCTGTTCTGTTCTGTAATTCAGTTCCTGTGTAGCCAAGTTTACATTCCGTGTATTACTGATATCTTATGATGTTTCTTTTTCTGTGTGACTTATTTCAGTTAAAATCATCATACCTGAATCCACTCATTGTGATGCTAAGGGCCTGATGACATAGATTTCATTGCTGAGTGATATTGCTTTGTAAGTAAATACCACAACTTCTTTATCCATTTTTCACTTTCTGCGATGTTGAACTTGTACTGGAAACGAGGTTCTTGTAAACAGAGGCGTCCCAAACTTTGGGGTGGCTGTGTCTTTTTGATTTTAATTTCCCTAAGCTATAGGACCATAAGTGGCAGTGCCCTAGGCTCTGTTGCTTTGTTTTTTAGATGTTTCAGGAAACACCATACACTTCTCCTGAGTGGTTGTTGGCAATTTACATCCCGCCCATCAGCATAACAAGGCTCCCAGTTCTCCATGGCCTGTCCTGCCTTTCTGGATTTTACACTTTTTTCAGATGGCCCTTTTGACCGAGGGGAAGTGAGACTTCATTGTAGTGCAGATTTCCTTTGCAAGCTTGCTTGGTTGGCCAAAAAGGGCGTATGCGTTTTTTCCTGAATATATTCAGGAAAAAACGCATACGCCCTTTTTGGCCAAGTGCATCATTGTGGACGTTCTGCCTCTTTTCCTATGCTTTCAATGCAATTTCAGTCTACCTCCTGAAATCGGTTTCCTGCAATTCTGCCCCGCTTTCAAGTCCTCTTGGCAGCCTTACTTCAGTCTATTTTTGGACGATAGCTGTCATTTATAACTCTGCAGGTTTGTGAATTACAGTGCCCCTGAGCTCCTTTCTTCAACTCGCTTTCTTGTGACCTGGCCGCAACACCGCAGGATGGCTTCAGGCCCTAATCTGGTTCCGGCACGGCACGCTGAGCCTTTGGTTATTTCCTCTTCCTGGTGGGAAATGAGAGTTAAATTTGCCCGTCCAGACACCTCCAGCTAGTCTCTCATTGGTTCTCGCTATTTCTGATCATCTTCTGCAGAAATTGCAAACTGGGCCAAACAGGAGGTTAAAGGCACTGACTCTCCAAGTGGGGAGAGTGTTAGTAAAGCGTCTGGAATGTTGCACCCGAGTACCAGGGGAGGAAAACTGAGACATATTTGAACACGTCTCCCGTTCACATGGTTGATCATACTTGGGTTCCACATGCATGTTTTAGCTGAAGGAAGAATACCTTAAACCTGGAGAGTTGAGACCCGTGGAATGGGTACCATGCAATATGACTTCAAAGGGTCTTCATTTGCTCACCGAACCTCTCCAATCCTATCACTGCTGCGTTTATGCCCCTGTACACACGCTTGATTCTCTTTCGGAGACATAGCTATCCATAGGTTTTAAGATACTTACTAGTCAGGTACATTCTTAGGCGTTTAATATGCGGTGTTGAGTCCATTTCGTTGAGCAAGGAGTAGCTCTTGTCTATTCCATATTTGACTTAAGGAACTTTATCTGTGCTCATTTCAATCTCTGGTTTATGCAGCACCCCAACTCACCTTTACCCTTAAGCAAGCATAAGTTGGTTTTCTAAATTTGAGACCCTGTTCTGTTCTGTAATTCAGTTCCTGTGTAGCCAAGTTTACATTCCGTGTATTACTGATATCTTATGATGTTTCTTTTTCTGTGTGACTTACTTCAGTTAGAATCATCGTACCTGAATCCACTCATTGTGCTGCTAAGGGCCTGATGACACAGATTTCATTGCTGAGTGATATTGCTTTGTAAGTAAATACCACAACTTCTTTCCATTTTTCACTTTCTGCGATGTTGAACTTGTACTGTAAACGAGGTTCTTGTAAACAGAGCCGTTCCAAACTTTGGGGTGGCTGTGTCTTTTTGATTTTAATTTCCCTAAGCTATAGGACCATAAGTGGAAGTGCCCTAGGTTCTGTTGCTTTGTTTTTTAGATGTTTCAGGAAACACCATACACTTCTCCCGAGTGGTTGTTGGCAATTTACATCCCGCCCATCAGCATAACAAGGCTCCCAGTTCTCCATGGCCTGTCCTGCCTTTCTGGATTTTACACTTTTTTCAGATGTCCCTTTTGACCGGGGGGAAGTGAGACTTCATTGTAGTGCAGATTTCCTTTGCAAGCTTGCTTGGTTGGCCAAAAAGGGCGTATGCGTTTTTTCCTGAATATATTCAGGAAAAAACGCATACGCCCTTTTTGGCCAAGTGCATCATTGTGGACGTTCTGCCTCTTTTCCTATGCTTTCAATGCAATTCCAGTCTACCTCCTGAAATCGGTTTCCTGCAATTCTGCCCCGCTTTCAAGTCCTCTTGGCAGCCTTACTTCAGTCTATTTTTGGACGATAGCTGTCATTTATTACTCTGCAGGTTTGTGAATTACAGTGCCCCTGAGCTCCTTTCTTCAACTCGCTTTCTTTTGAGCTGGCCGCAACACCGCAGGATGGCTTCAGGCCCTAATCTGGTTCCGGCACGGCACGCTGAGCCTTTGGTTATTTCCTCTTCCTGGTGGGAAATGAGAGTTAAATTTGCCCGTCCAGACACCTCCAGCTAGTCTCTCATTGGTTCTCGCTATTCCTGTTCATCTTCCGCAGAAATTGCAAACTGGGCCAAACAGGAGGTTAAAGGCGCTGACTCTCCAAGTGGGGAGAGTGTTAGTAAAGCGTCTGGAATGTTGCACCCGAGTACCAGGGGAGGAAAACTGAGACATATTTGAACACGTCTCCCGTTCACATGGTTGATCATACTTGGGTTCCACATGCATGTTTTAGCTGAAGGAAGAATACCTTAAACCTGGAGAGTTGAGACCCGTGGAATGGGTACCATGCAATATGACTTCAAAGGGTCTTCATTTGCTCACCGAACCTCTCCAATCCTATCACTGCTGCGTTTATGCCCCTGTACACATGCTTGATTCTCTTTCGGAGACATAGCAATCCATAGGTTTTAAGATACTTACTAGTCAGGTACATTCTTAGGCGTTTAATATGCGGTGTTGAGTCCATTTCGTTGAGCAAGGAGTGGCTCTTGTCTATTCCATATTTGGCTTAAGGAACTTTATCTGTGCTCATTTCAATCTCTGGTTTTATGCAGCAACCCAACTCACCTTTCCCCTTAAGCAAGCATAAGTTGGTTTTCTAAATTTGAGAACCTGTTCTGTTTTGGAATTCAGTTCCTGTGTAGCCAAGTTTACATTCCGTGTATTAGTGATATCTTATGATGTTTCTTTTTCTGTGTGACTTATTTCAGTTAGAATCATCGTACCTGAATCTACTCATTATGTTGCTACGTGCCTGATGACATAGATTTCATTGCTGAGTGATACTGCATTGTACGTAAGTACCACAAGTTCTTTATCCATTTTTCACTTTCTGCGATGTTGAACTTGTACTGTAAACGAGGTTCTTGTAAACAGAGCCGTTCCAAACTTTGGGGTGGCTGTGTCTTTTTGATTTTAATTTCCCTAAGCTATAGGACCATAAGTGGCAGTGCCCTAGGCTCTGTTGCTTTGTTTTTTAGATGTTTCAGGAAACACCATACACTTCTCCCGAGTGTCTGTTGGCAATTTACATCCCGCCCATCAGCATAACAAGGCTCCCAGTTCTCCATGGCCTGTCCTGCCTTTCTGGATTTTACACTTTTTTCAGATGGCCCTTTTGACCGGGGGGAAGTGAGACTTCATTGTAGTGCAGATTTCCTTTGCAAGCTTGCTTGGTTGGCCAAAAAGGGCGTATGCGTTTTTTCCTGAATATATTCAGGAAAAAACGCATACGCCCTTTTTGGCCAAGTGCATCATTGTGGACGTTCTGCCTCTTTTCCTATGCTTTCAGTGCAATTCCAGTCTACCTCCTGAAATCGGTTTCCTGCAATTCTGCCCCGCTTTCAAGTCCTCTTGGCAGCCTTACTTCAGTCTATTTTTGGACGATAGCTGTCATTTATAACTCTGCAGGTTTGTGAATTACAGTGTCCCTGAGCTCCTTTCTTAAACTCGCTTTCTTGTGACCTGGCCGCAACACCGCAGGATGGCTTCAGGCCCTAATCTGGTTCTGGCCCGGCATGCTGAGCCTGTGGTTAATTCCTCTTCCTGGTGGGAAATGAGAGTTAAATTTGCCCGTCCAGACACCTCCAGCTAGCCTCTCATTGGTTCTCGCTATTCCTGTTCATCTTCCGCAGAAATTGCAAACTGGGCCAAACAGGAGGTTAAAGGGACTGACTCTCCAAGTGGGGAGAGTGTTAGTAAAGCGTCTGGAATGTTGCACCCGAGTACCATGGGAGGAAAACTGAGACATATTTGAACACGTCTCCCGATCACATGGTTGATCATACTCTAGGTTCCACATGCATGTTTTAGCTGAAGGAAGAATACCTTAAAACTGGGTAGTTGAAACCCGTGGAATGGGTACCATGCAATATGACTTCAAAGGGTCTTCATTTGCTCACCGAACCTCTCCAATCCTATCACTGCTGCGTTTATGCCCCTGTACACATGCTTGATTCTCTTTCGGAGACATAGCAATCCATAGGTTTTAAGATACTTACTAGTCAGGTACATTCTTAGGCGTTTAATATGCGGTGTTGAGTCCATTTCGTTGAGCAAGGAGTAGCTCTTGTCTATTCCATATTTGGCTTAAGGAACTTTATCTGTGCTCATTTCAATCTCTGGTTTTATGCAGCACCCCAACTCACCTTTCCCCTTAAGCAAGCATAAGTTGGTTTTCTAACTTTGAGTCCCTGTTCTGTTCTGTAATTCAGTTCCTGTGTAGCCAAGTTTACATTCCGTGTATTACTGATATCTTATGATGTTTCTTTTTCTGTGTGACTTATTTCAGTTAAAATCATCATACCTGAATCCACTCATTGTGATGCTAAGGGCCTGATGACATAGATTTCATTGCTGAGTGATATTGCTTTGTAAGTAAATACCACAACTTCTTTATCCATTTTTCACTTTCTGCGATGTTGAACTTGTACTGGAAACGAGGTTCTTGTAAACAGAGGCGTCCCAAACTTTGGGGTGGCTGTGTCTTTTTGATTTTAATTTCCCTAAGCTATAGGACCATAAGTGGCAGTGCCCTAGGCTCTGTTGCTTTGTTTTTTAGATGTTTCAGGAAACACCATACACTTCTCCTGAGTGGTTGTTGGCAATTTACATCCCGCCCATCAGCATAACAAGGCTCCCAGTTCTCCATGGCCTGTCCTGCCTTTCTGGATTTTACATTTTTTTCAGATGGCCCTTTTGACCGAGGGGAAGTGAGACTTCATTGTAGTGCAGATTTCCTTTGCAAGCTTGCTTGGTTGGCCAAAAAGGGCGTATGCGTTTTTTCCTGAATATATTCAGGAAAAAACGCATACGCCCTTTTTGGCCAAGTGCATCATTGTGGACGTTCTGCCTCTTTTCCTATGCTTTCAATGCAATTTCAGTCTACCTCCTGAAATCGGTTTCCTGCAATTCTGCCCCGCTTTCAAGTCCTCTTGGCAGCCTTACTTCAGTCTATTTTTGGACGATAGCTGTCATTTATAACTCTGCAGGTTTGTGAATTACAGTGCCCCTGAGCTCCTTTCTTCAACTCGCTTTCTTGTGACCTGGCCGCAACACCGCAGGATGGCTTCAGGCCCTAATCTGGTTCCGGCACGGCACGCTGAGCCTTTGGTTATTTCCTCTTCCTGGTGGGAAATGAGAGTTAAATTTGCCCGTCCAGACACCTCCAGCTAGTCTCTCATTGGTTCTCGCTATTTCTGATCATCTTCTGCAGAAATTGCAAACTGGGCCAAACAGGAGGTTAAAGGCACTGACTCTCCAAGTGGGGAGAGTGTTAGTAAAGCGTCTGGAATGTTGCACCCGAGTACCAGGGGAGGAAAACTGAGACATATTTGAACACGTCTCCCGTTCACATGGTTGATCATACTTGGGTTCCACATGCATGTTTTAGCTGAAGGAAGAATACCTTAAACCTGGAGAGTTGAGACCCGTGGAATGGGTACCATGCAATATGACTTCAAAGGGTCTTCATTTGCTCACCGAACCTCTCCAATCCTATCACTGCTGCGTTTATGCCCCTGTACACACGCTTGATTCTCTTTCGGAGACATAGCTATCCATAGGTTTTAAGATACTTACTAGTCAGGTACATTCTTAGGCGTTTAATATGCGGTGTTGAGTCCATTTCGTTGAGCAAGGAGTAGCTCTTGTCTATTCCATATTTGACTTAAGGAACTTTATCTGTGCTCATTTCAATCTCTGGTTTATGCAGCACCCCAACTCACCTTTACCCTTAAGCAAGCATAAGTTGGTTTTCTAAATTTGAGACCCTGTTCTGTTCTGCAATTCAGTTCCTGTGTAGCCAAGTTTACATTCCGTGTATTACTGATATCTTATGATGTTTCTTTTTCTGTGTGACTTACTTCAGTTAGAATCATCGTACCTGAATCCACTCATTGTGCTGCTAAGGGCCTGATGACACAGATTTCATTGCTGAGTGATATTGCTTTGTAAGTAAATACCACAACTTCTTTCCATTTTTCACTTTCTGCGATGTTGAACTTGTACTGTAAACGAGGTTCTTGTAAACAGAGCCGTTCCAAACTTTGGGGTGGCTGTGTCTTTTTGATTTTAATTTCCCTAAGCTATAGGACCATAAGTGGAAGTGCCCTAGGTTCTGTTGCTTTGTTTTTTAGATGTTTCAGGAAACACCATACACTTCTCCCGAGTGGTTGTTGGCAATTTACATCCCGCCCATCAGCATAACAAGGCTCCCAGTTCTCCATGGCCTGTCCTGCCTTTCTGGATTTTACACTTTTTTCAGATGTCCCTTTTGACCGGGGGGAAGTGAGACTTCATTGTAGTGCAGATTTCCTTTGCAAGCTTGCTTGGTTGGCCAAAAAGGGCGTATGCGTTTTTTCCTGAATATATTCAGGAAAAAACGCATACGCCCTTTTTGGCCAAGTGCATCATTGTGGACGTTCTGCCTCTTTTCCTATGCTTTCAATGCAATTCCAGTCTACCTCCTGAAATCGGTTTCCTGCAATTCTGCCCCGCTTTCAAGTCCTCTTGGCAGCCTTACTTCAGTCTATTTTTGGACGATAGCTGTCATTTATTACTCTGCAGGTTTGTGAATTACAGTGCCCCTGAGCTCCTTTCTTCAACTCGCTTTCTTTTGAGCTGGCCGCAACACCGCAGGATGGCTTCAGGCCCTAATCTGGTTCCGGCACGGCACGCTGAGCCTTTGGTTATTTCCTCTTCCTGGTGGGAAATGAGAGTTAAATTTGCCCGTCCAGACACCTCCAGCTAGTCTCTCATTGGTTCTCGCTATTCCTGTTCATCTTCCGCAGAAATTGCAAACTGGGCCAAACAGGAGGTTAAAGGCGCTGACTCTCCAAGTGGGGAGAGTGTTAGTAAAGCGTCTGGAATGTTGCACCCGAGTACCAGGGGAGGAAAACTGAGACATATTTGAACACGTCTCCCGTTCACATGGTTGATCATACTTGGGTTCCACATGCATGTTTTAGCTGAAGGAAGAATACCTTAAACCTGGAGAGTTGAGACCCGTGGAATGGGTACCATGCAATATGACTTCAAAGGGTCTTCATTTGCTCACCGAACCTCTCCAATCCTATCACTGCTGCGTTTATGCCCCTGTACACATGCTTGATTCTCTTTCGGAGACATAGCAATCCATAGGTTTTAAGATACTTACTAGTCAGGTACATTCTTAGGCGTTTAATATGCGGTGTTGAGTCCATTTCGTTGAGCAAGGAGTGGCTCTTGTCTATTCCATATTTGGCTTAAGGAACTTTATCTGTGCTCATTTCAATCTCTGGTTTTATGCAGCAACCCAACTCACCTTTCCCCTTAAGCAAGCATAAGTTGGTTTTCTAAATTTGAGAACCTGTTCTGTTTTGGAATTCAGTTCCTGTGTAGCCAAGTTTACATTCCGTGTATTAGTGATATCTTATGATGTTTCTTTTTCTGTGTGACTTATTTCAGTTAGAATCATCGTACCTGAATCTACTCATTATGTTGCTACGTGCCTGATGACATAGATTTCATTGCTGAGTGATACTGCATTGTACGTAAGTACCACAAGTTCTTTATCCATTTTTCACTTTCTGCGATGTTGAACTTGTACTGTAAACGAGGTTCTTGTAAACAGAGCCGTTCCAAACTTTGGGGTGGCTGTGTCTTTTTGATTTTAATTTCCCTAAGCTATAGGACCATAAGTGGAAGTGCCCTAGGCTCTGTTGCTTTGTTTTTTAGATGTTTCAGGAAACACCATACACTTCTCCCATGTGTCTGTTGGCAATTTACATCCCGCCCATCAGCATAACAAGGCTCCCAGTTCTCAATGGCCTGTCCTGCCTTTCTGGATTTTACACTTTTTTCAGATGGCCCTTTTGACCAGGGGGAAGTGAGACTTCATTGTAGTGCAGATTTCCTTTGCTTGCTTGCTTGGTTGGCCAAAAACGGCGTATGCGTTTTTTCCTGAATATATTCAGGAAAAAACGCATACGCCCTTTTGGGCCAAGTGCATCATTGTGGACGTTCTGCCTCTTTTCCTATGCTTTCAATGCAATTCCAGTCTACCTCCTGAAATCGGTTTCCTGCAATTCTGCCCCGCTTTCAAGTCCTCTTGGCAGCCTTACTTCAGTCTATTTTTGGACGATAGCTGTCATTTATAACTCTGCAGGTTTGTGAATTACACTGCCCCTGAGCTCCTTTCTTCAACTAGCTTTCTTGTGACCTGGCCGCAACACCGCAGGATGGCTTCAGGCCCTAATCTGGTTCCGGCACGGCACGCTGAGCCTTTGGTTATTTCCTCTTCCTGGTGGGAAATGAGAGTTAAATTTGCCCGTCCAGACACCTCCAGCTAGTCTCTCATTGGTTCTCGCTATTCCTGTTCATCTTCCGCAGAAATTGCAAACTGGGCCAAACAGGAGTTTAAAGGGCCTGACTCTCCAAGTGGGGAGAGTGTTAGTAAAGCGTCTGGAATGTTGCACCCGAGTACCAGGGGAGGAAAACTGAGACATATTTGAACACGTCTCCCGTTCACATGGTTGATCATACTTGGGTTCCACATGCATGTTTTAGCTGAAGGAAGAATACCTTAAACCTGGAGAGTTAAGACCCGTGGAATGGGTACCATGCAATATGACTTCAAAGGGTCTTCATTTGCTCACCGAACCTCTCCAATCCTATCACTGCTGCGTTTATGCCCCTGTACACATGCTTGATTCTCTTTCGGAGACATAGCAATCCATAGGTTTTAAGATACTTACTAGTCAGGTACATTCTTAGGCGTTTAATATGCGGTGTTGAGTCCATTTCGTTGAGCAAGGAGTAGCTCTTGTCTATTCCATATTTGACTTAAGGAACTTTATCTGTGCTCATTTCAATCTCTGGTTTTATGCAGCACCCCAACTCACCTTTACCCTTAAGCAAGCATAAGTTGGTTTTCTAAATTTGAGACCCTGTTCTGTTCTGTAATTCAGTTCCTGTGTAGCCAAGTTTCCATTCCGTGTATTACTGATATCTTATGATGTTTCTTTTTCTGTGTGACTTATTTCAGTTAGAATCATCATACCTGAATCCACTCATTGTGCTGCTAAGGGCCTGATGACATAGATTTCATTGCTGAGTGATATTGCTTTGTAAGTAAATACCACAACTTCTTTATCCATTTTTCACTTTCTGCGATGTTGAACTTGTACTGTAAACGAGGTTCTTGTAAACAGAGGCGTCCCAAACTTTGGGGTGGCTGTGTCTTTTTGATTTTAATTTCCCTAAGCTATAGGACCATAAGTGGCAGTGCCCTAGGCTCTGTTGCTTTGTTTTTTAGATGTTTCAGGAAACACCATACACTTCTCCCGAGTGTCTGTTGGCAATTTACATCCCGCCCATCAGCATAACAAGGCTCCCAGTTCTCCATGGCCTGTCCTGCCTTTCTGGATTTTACACTTTTTTCAGATGGCCCTTTTGACCGGGGGGAAGTGAGACTTCATTGTAGTGCAGATTTCCTTTGCAAGCTTGCTTGGTTGGCCAAAAAGGGCGTATGCGTTTTTTCCTGAATATATTCAGGAAAAAACGCATACGCCCTTTTTGGCCAAGTGCATCATTGTGGACGTTCTGCCTCTTTTCCTATGCTTTCAGTGCAATTCCAGTCTACCTCCTGAAATCGGTTTCCTGCAATTCTGCCCCGCTTTCAAGTCCTCTTGGCAGCCTTACTTCAGTCTATTTTTGGACGATAGCTGTCATTTATAACTCTGCAGGTTTGTGAATTACAGTGCCCCTGAGCTCCTTTCTTCAACTCGCTTTCTTTTGAGCTCGCCGCAACACCGCAGGATGGCTTCAGGCCCTAATCTGGTTCCGGTACGCCATGCTGAGCCTTTGGTTATTTCCTCTTCCTGTTGGGAAATGAGAGTTAAATTTGCCCGTCCAGACACCTCCAGCTAGCCTCTCATTGGTTCTCGCTATTCCTGTTCATCTTCCGCAGAAATTGCAAACTGGGCCAAACAGGAGGTTAAAGGCGCTGACTCTCCAAGTGGGGAGAGTGTTAGTAAAGCGTCTGGAATGTTGCACCCGAGTACCAGGGGAGGAAAACTGAGACATATTTGAACACGTCTCCCGATCACATGGTTGATCATACTCTGGGTTCCACATGCCTGTTTTAGCTGAAGGAAGAATACCTAAAACCTGGGTAATTGAAACCCGTGGAATGGGTACCATGCAATATGACTTCAAAGGGTCTTCATTTGCTCACCGAACCTCTCCAATCCTATCACTGCTGCGTTTATGCCCCTGTACACATGCTTGATTCTCTTTCGGAGACATAGCAATCCATAGGTTTTAAGATACTTACAAGTCAGGTACATTCTTAGGCGTTTAATATGCGGTGTTGAGTCCATTTCGTTGAGCAAGGAGTAGCTCTTGTCTATTCCATATTTGGCTTAAGGAACTTTATCTGTGCTCATTTCAATCTCTGGTTTTATGCAGCACCCCAACTCACCTTTACCCTTAAGCAAGCATAAGTTGTTTTTCTAAATTTGAGACCCTGTTCTGTTCTGTAATTCAGTTCCTGTGTAGCCAAGTTTACATTCCGTGTATTACTGATATCTTATGATGTTTCTTTTTCTGTGTGACTTATTTCAGTTAGAATCATCATACCTGAATCCACTCATTGTGCTGCTAAGGTCCTGATGACATAGATTTCATTGCTGAGTGATATTGCTTTGTAAGTGAATACCACAACTTCTTTATCCATTTTTCACTTTCTGCGATGTTGAACTTGTACTGTAAACGAGGTTCTTGTAAACAGAGCCGTTCCAAACTTTGGGGTGGCTGTGTCTTTTTGATTTTAATTTCCCTAAGCTATAGGACCATAAGTGGAAGTGCCCTAGGTTCTGTTGCTTTGTTTTTTAGATGTTTCAGGAAACACCATACACTTCTCCCGAGTGGTTGTTGGCAATTTACATCCCGCCCATCAGCATAACAAGGCTCCCAGTTCTCCATGGCCTGTCCTGCCTTTCTGGATTTTACACTTTTTTCAGATGGCCCTTTTGACCGGGGGGAAGTGAGACTTCATTTTAGTGCAGATTTCCTTTGCAAGCTTGCTTGGTTGGCCAAAAAGGGCGTATGCGTTTTTTCCTGAATATATTCAGGAAAAAACGCATACGCCCTTTTTGGCCAAGTGCATCATTGTGGACGTTCTGCCTCTTTTCCTATGCTTTCAATGCAATTCCAGTCTACCTCCTGAAATCGGTTTCCTGCAATTCTGCCCCACTTTCAAGTCCTCTTGGCAGCCTTACTTCAGTCTATTTTTGGACGATAGCTGTCATTTATAACTCTGCAGGTTTGAGAATTACAGTGCCCCAGAGCTCCTTTCTTCAACTTGCTTTCTTTTGACCTGGCCGCAACACTGCAGGATGGCTTCAGGCCCTAATCTGGTTCCGGCACGGCACGCTGAGCCTTTGGTTATTTCCTCTTCCTGGTGGGAAATGAGAGTTAAATTTGCCCGTCCAGACACCGCCAGCTAGCCTCCCATTGGTTCTCACTATTCCTGTTCATCTTCCGCAGAAATTGCAAACTGGGCCAAACAGGAGGTTAAAGGCGCTGACTCTCCAAGTGGGGAGAGTGTTAGTAAAGCGTCTGGAATGTTGCACCCGATTACCAGGGGAGGAAAACTGAGACATATTTGAACACGTCTCCCGTTCACATGGTTGATCATACTTGGGTTCCACATCCATGTTTTAACTGAAGGAAGAATACCTTAAACCTGGAGAGTTAAGACCCGTGTAATGGGTACCATGCAATATGACTTCAAAGGGTCTTCATTTGCTCACCGAACCTCTCCAATCCTATCACTGCTGCGTTTATGCCCCTGTACACATGCTTGATTCTCTTTCGGAGACATAGCAATCCATAGGTTTTAAGATACTTACTAGTCAGGTACATTCTTAGGCGTTTAATATGCGGTGTTGAGTCCATTTCGTTGAGCAAGGAGTAGCTCTTGTCTATTCCATATTTGACTTAAGGAACTTTATCTGTGCTCATTTCAATCTCTGGTTTTATGCAGCACCCCAACTCACCTTTCCCCTTAAGCAAGCATAAGTTGGTTTTCTAAATTTGAGACCCTGTTCTGTTCTGTAATTCAGTTCCTGTGTAGCCAAGTTTACATTCCGTGTATTACTGATATCTTATGATGTTTCTTTTTCTGTGTGACTTATTTCAGTTAGAATCATCATACCTGAATCCACTCATTGTGCTGCTAAGGGCCTGATGACACAGATTTCATTGCTGAGTGATATTGCTTTGTAACTAAATACCACAACTTCTTTATCCATTTTTCACTTTCTGCGATGTTGAACTTGTACTGTAAACGAGGTTCTTGTAAACAGAGCCGTTCCAAACTTTGGGGTGGCTGTGTCTTTTTGATTTTAATTTCCCTAAGCTATAGGACCATAAGTGGAAGTGCCCTAGGTTCTGTTGCTTTGTTTTTTAGATGTTTCAGGAAACACCATACACTTCTCCCGAGTGGTTGTTGGCAATTTACATCCCGCCCATCAGCATAACAAGGCTCCCAGTTCTCCATGGCCTGTCCTGCCTTTCTGGATTTTACACTTTTTTCAGATGGCCCTTTTGACCGGGGGGAAGTGAGACTTCATTGTAGTGCAGATTTCCTTTGCAAGCTTGCTTGGTTGGCCAAAAAGGGCGTATGCGTTTTTTCCTGAATATATTCAGGAAAAAACGCATACGCCCTTTTTGGCCAAGTGCATCATTGTGGACGTTCTGCCTCTTTTCCTATGCTTTCAATGCAATTCCAGTCTACCTCCTGAAATCGGTTTCCTGCAATTCTGCCCCACTTTCAAGTCCTCTTGGCAGCCTTACTTCAGTCTATTTTTGGACGATAGCTGTCATTTATAACTCTGCAGGTTTGTGAATTACAGTGCCCCTGAGCTCCTTTCTTCAACTCGCTTTCTTGTGACCTGGCCGCAACACCGCAGGATGGCTTCAGGCCCTAATCTGGTTCCGGTACGGCACGCTGAGCCTTTGGTTATTTCCTCTTCCTGTTGGGAAATGAGAGTTAAATTTGCCCGTCCAGACACCTCCAGCTAGCCTCTCATTGGTTCTCGCTATTCCTGTTCATCTTCCGCAGAAATTGCAAACTGTGCCAAACAGGAGGTTAAAGGCGCTGACTCTCCAAGTGGGGAGAGTTTTAGTAAAGCGTCTGGAATGTTGCACCCGAGTACCAGGGGAGGAAAACTGAGACATATTTGAACACGTCTCCCGTTCACATGGTTGATCATACTTGGGTTCCACATGCATGTTTTAGCTGAAGGAAGAATACCTTAAACCTGGAGAGTTGAGACCCGTGGAATGGGTACCATGCAATATGACTTCAAAGGGTCTTCATTTGCTCACCGAACCTCTCCAATCCTATCACTGCAGCGTTTATGCCCCTGTACACATGCTTGATTCTCTTTCGGAGACATAGCAATCCATAGGTTTTAAGATACTTACTAGTCAGGCACATTCTTAGGCGTTTAATATGCGGTGTTCAGTCCATTTCGTTGAGCAAGGAGTAGCTCTTGTCTATTCCATATTTGACTTAAGGAACTTTATCTGTGCTCATTTCAATCTCTGGTTTTATGCAGCACCCCAACTCACCTTTACCCTTAAGCAAGCATAGTTAGTTTTCTAAATTTGAGACCCTGTTCTGTTCTGTAATTCAGTTCCTGTGTAGCCAAGTTTACATTCCGTGTATTACTGATATCTTATGATGTTTCTTTTTCTGTGTGACTTACTTCAGTTAGAATCATCATACCTGAATCCACTCATTGTGCTGCTAAGGGCCTGATGACACAGATTTCATTGCTGAGTGATATTGCTTTGTAACTAAATACCACAACTTCTTTATCCATTTTTCACTTTCTGCGATGTTGAACTTGTACTGTAAACGAGGTTCTTGTAAACAGAGGCGTCCCAAACTTTAGGGTGGCTGTGTCTTTTTGATTTTAATTTCCCTAAGCTATAGGACCATAAGTGGCAGTGCCCTAGGTTCTGTTGCTTTGTTTTTTAGATGTTTCAGGAAACACCATACACTTCTCCCGAGTGGTTGTTGGCAATTTACATCCCGCCCATCAGCATAACAAGGCTCCCAGTTCTCCATGGCCTGTCCTGCCTTTCTGGATTTTACACTTTTTTCAGATGGCCCTTTTGACCGGGGGGAAGTGAGACTTCATTGTAGTGCAGATTTCCTTTGCAAGCTTGCTTGGTTGGCCAAAAAGGGCGTATGCGTTTTTTCCTGAATATATTCAGGAAAAAACGCATACGCCCTTTTTGGCCAAGTGCATCATTGTGGACGTTCTGCCTCTTTTCCTATGCTTTCAATGCAATTCCAGTCTACCTCCTGAAATCGGTTTCCTGCAATTCTGCCCCGCTTTCAAGTCCTCTTGGCAGCCTTACTTCAGTCTATTTTTGGACGATAGCTGTCATTTATAACTCTGCAGGTTTGTGAATTACAGTGCCCCTGAGCTCCTTTCTTCAACTCGCTTTCTTGTGACCTGGCCGCAACACCGCAGGATGGCTTCAGGCCCTAATCTGGTTCCGGTACGGCACGCTGAGCCTTTGGTTATTTCCTCTTCCTGGTGGGAAATGAGAGTTAAATTTGCCCGTCCAGACACCTCCAGCTAGCCTCTCATTGGTTCTCGCTATTCCTGTTCATCTTCCGCAGAAATTGCAAACTGGGCCAAACAGGAGGTTAAAGGCGCTGACTCTCCAAGTGGGGAGAGTGTTAGTAAAGCGTCTGGAATGTTGCACCCGAGTACCAGGGGAGGAAAACTGAGACATATTTGAACACGTCTCCCGTTCACATGGTTGATCATACTTGGGTTCCACATGCATGTTTTAGCTGAAGGAAGAATACCTTAAACCTGGAGAGTTGAGACCCGTGGAATGGGTACCATGCAATATGACTTCAAAGGGTCTTCATTTGCTCACCGAACCTCTCCAATCCTATCACTGCAGCGTTTATGCCCCTGTACACATGCTTGATTCTCTTTCGGAGACATAGCAATCCATAGGTTTTAAGATACTTACTAGTCAGGCACATTCTTAGGCGTTTAATATGCGGTGTTGAGTCCATTTCGTTGAGCAAGGAGTAGCTCTTGTGTATTCCATATTTGACTTAAGGAACTTTATCTGTGCTCATTTCAATCTCTGGTTTTATGCAGCACCCCAACTCACCTTTACCCTTAAGCAAGCATAGTTGGTTTTCTAAATTTGAGACCCTGTTCTGTTCTGTAATTCAGTTCCTGTGTAGCCAAGTTTACATTCCGTGTATTACTGATATCTTATGATGTTTCTTTTTCTGTGTGACTTACTTCAGTTAGAATCATCATACCTGAATCCACTCATTGTGCTGCTAAGGGCCTGATGACACAGATTTCATTGCTGAGTGATATTGCTTTGTAAGTAAATACCACAACTTCTTTATCCATTTTTCACTTTCTGCGATGTTGAACTTGTACTGTAAACGAGGTTCTTGTAAACAGAGCCGTTCCAAACTTTGGGGTGGCTGTGTCTTTTTGATTTTAATTTCCCTAAGCTATAGGACCATAAGTGGCAGTGCCCTAGGCTCTGTTGCTTTGTTTTTTAGATGTTTCAGGAAACACCATACACTTTTCCCGAGTGTCTGTTGGCAATTTACATCCCGCCCATCAGCATAACAAGTCTCCCAGTTCTCCATGGCCTGTCCTGCCTTTCTGGATTTTACACTTTTTTCAGATGGCCCTTTTGACCGGGGGGAAGTGAGACTTCATTGTAGTGCAGATTTCCTTTGCAAGCTTGCTTGGTTGGCCAAAAAGGGCGTATGCGTTTTTTCCTGAATATATTCAGGAAAAAACGCATATGCCCTTTTTGGCCAAGTGCATCATTGTGGACGTTCTGCCTCTTTTCCTATGCTTTCAATGCAATTCCAGTCTACCTCCTGAAATCGGTTTCCTGCAATTCTGCCCCGTTTTCAAGTCCTCTTGGCAGCCTTACTTCAGTCTATTTTTGGACGATAGCTGTCATTTATAACTCTGCAGGTTTGTGAATTACAGTGCCCCTGAGCTCCTTTCTTCAACTCGCTTTCTTGTGACCTGGCCGCAACACCGCAGGATGGCTTCAGGCCCTAAAATGTTTCCGGCCCGGCATGCTGAGCCTTTGGTTAATTCCTCTTCCTGGTGGGAAATGAGAGTTAAATTTGCCCGACCAGACACCTCCAGCTAGCCTCTCATTGGTTCTCGCTATTCCTGTTCATCTTCCGCAGAAATTGCAAACTGGGCCAAACAGGAGGTTAAAGGGACTGACTCTCCAAGTGGGGAGAGTGTTAGTAAAGCGTCTGGAATGTTGCACCCGAGTACCAGGGGAGGAAAACTGAGACATATTTGAACACGTCTCCCGATCACATGGTTGATCATACTCTAGGTTCCACATGCATGTTTTAGCTGAAGGAAGAATACCTTAAACCTGGGTAGTTGAAACCCGTGGAATGGGTACCATGCAATATGACTTCAAAGGGTCTTCATTTGCTCACCGAACCTCTCCAATCCTATCACTGCAGCGTTTATGCCCCTGTACACATGCTTGATTCTCTTTCGGAGACATAGCAATCCATAGGTTTTAAGATACTTACTAGTCAGGCACATTCTTAGGCGTTTAATATGCGGTGTTGAGTCCATTTCGTTGAGCAAGGAGTAGCTCTTGTCTATTCCATATTTGACTTAAGGAACTTTATCTGTGCTCATTTCAATCTCTGGTTTTATGCAGCACCCCAACTCACCTTTACCCTTAAGCAAGCATAGTTGGTTTTCTAAATTTGAGACCCTGTTCTGTTCTGTAATTCAGTTCCTGTGTAGCCAAGTTTACATTCCGTGTATTACTGATATCTTATGATGTTTCTTTTTCTGTCTGACTTACTTCAGTTAGAATCATCATACCTGAATCCACTCATTGTGATGCTAAGGGCCTGATGACACAGATTTCATTGCTGAGTGATATTGCTTTGTAAGTAAATACCACAACTTCTTTATCCATTTTTCACTTTCTGTGATGTTGAACTTGCACTGTAAATGAGGTTCTTGTAAACAGAGCCGTTCCAAACTTTGGGGTGGCTGTGTCTTTTTGATTTTAATTTCCCTAAGCTATAGGACCATAAGTGGAAGTCCCCTAGGTTCTGTTGCTTTGTTTTTTAGATGTTTCAGGAAACACCATACACTTCTCCCGAGTGGTTGTTGGCAATTTACATCCCGCCCATCAGCATAACAAGGCTCCCAGTTCTCCATGGCCTGTCCTGCCTTTCTGGATTTTACACTTTTTTCAGATGGCCCTTTTGACCGGGGGGAAGTGAGACTTCATTGTAGTGCAGATTTCCTTTGCAAGCTTGCTTGGTTGGCCAAAAAGGGCGTATGCGTTTTTTATTCCTGTTCATCTTCCGCAGAAATTGCAAACTGGGCCAAACAGGAGGTTAAAGGCGCTGACTCTCCAAGTGGGGAGAGTTTTAGTAAAGCGTCTGGAATGTTGCACCCGAGTACCAGGGGAGGAAAACTGAGACATATTTGAACACGTCTCCCGTTCACATGGTTGATCATACTTGGGTTCCACATGCATGTTTTAGCTGAAGGAAGAATACCTTAAACCTGGAGAGTTGAGACCCGTGGAATGGGTACCATGCAATATGACTTCAAAGGGTCTTCATTTGCTCACCGAACCTCTCCAATCCTATCACTGCTGCGTTTATGCCCCTGTACACATGCTTGATTCTCTTTCGGAGACATAGCAATCCATAGGTTTTAAGATACTTACTAGTCAGGTACATTCTTAGGCGTTTAATATGCGGTGTTGAGTCCATTTCGTTGAGCAAGGAGTAGCTCTTGTCTATTCCATATTTGACTTAAGGAACTTTATCTGTGCTCATTTCAATCTCTGGTTTTATGCAGCACCCCAACTCACCTTTACCCTTAAGCAAGCATAGTTGGTTTTCTAAATTTGAGACCCTGTTCTGTTCTGTAATTCAGTTCCTGTGTAGCCAAGTTTACATTCCGTGTATTACTGATATCTTATGATGTTTCTTTTTCTGTGTGACTTACTTCAGTTAGAATCATCATTCCTGAATCCACTCATTGTGCTGCTAAGGGCCTGATGACACAGATTTCATTGCTGAGTGATATTGCTTTGTAAGTAAATACCACAACTTCTTTATCCATTTTTCACTTTCTGCGATGTTGAACTTGTACTGTAAACGAGGTTCTTGTAAACAGAGGCGTCCCAAACTTTAGGGTGGCTGTGTCTTTTTGATTTTAATTTCCCTAAGCTATAGGACCATAAGTGGCAGTGCCCTAGGCTCTGTTGCTTTGTTTTTTAGATGTTTCAGGAAACACCATACACTTTTCCCGAGTGTCTGTTGGCAATTTACATCCCGCCCATCAGCATAACAAGGCTCCCAGTTCTCCATGGCCTGTCCTGCCTTTCTGGATTTTACACTTTTTTCAGATGGCCCTTTTGACCGGGGGGAAGTGAGACTTCATTGTAGTGCAGATTTCCTTTGCAAGCTTGCTTGGTTGGCCAAAAAGGCCGTATGCGTTTTTTCCTGAATATATTCAGGAAAAAACGCATACGGCCTTTTTGGCCAAGTGCATCATTGTGGACGTTCTGCCTCTTTTCCTATGCTTTCAATGCAATTCCAGTCTACCTCCTGAAATCGGTTTCCTGCAATTCTGCCCCGTTTTCAAGTCCTCTTGGCAGCCTTACTTCAGTCTATTTTTGGACGATAGCTGTCATTTATAACTCTGCAGGTTTGTGAATTACAGTGCCCCTGAGCTCCTTTCTTCAACTCGCTTTCTTGTGACCTGGCCGCAACACCGCAGGATGGCTTCAGGCCCTAAAATGTTTCCGGCCCGGCATGCTGAGCCTTTGGTTAATTCCTCTTCCTGGTGGGAAATGAGAGTTAAATTTGCCCGACCAGACACCTCCAGCTAGCCTCTCATTGGTTCTCGCTATTCCTGTTCATCTTCCGCAGAAATTGCAAACTGGGCCAAACAGGAGGTTAAAGGGACTGACTCTCCAAGTGGGGAGAGTGTTAGTAAAGCGTCTGGAATGTTGCACCCGAGTACCAGGGGAGGAAAACTGAGACATATTTGAACACGTCTCCCGATCACATGGTTGATCATACTCTAGGTTCCACATGCATGTTTTAGCTGAAGGAAGAATACCTTAAACCTGGAGAGTTGAGACCCGTGGAATGGGTACCATGCAATATGACTTCAAAGGGTCTTCATTTGCTCACCGAACCTCTCCAATCCTATCACTGCTGCGTTTATGCCCCTGTACACATGTTTGATTCTCTTTTGGAGACATAGCAATCCATAGGTTTTAAGATACTTACTAGTCAGGTACATTCTTATGCGTTTAATATGGGGTGTTGAGTCCATTTCGTTGAGCAAGGAGTAGCTCTTGTCTATTCCATATTTGGCTTAAGGAACTTTATGTGTGCTCATTTCAATCTCTGGTTTTATGCAGCACCCCAACTCACCTTTACCCTTAAGTAAGAATAAGTTGGTTTTCTAAATTTGAGACCCTGTTCTGTTCTGTAATTCAGTTCCTGTGTAGCCAAGTTTCCATTCCGTGTATTACTGATATCTTATGATGTTTCTTTTTCTGTGTGACTTATTTCAGTTAGAATCATCATACCTGAATCCACTCATTGTGCTGCTAAGGGCCTGATGACACAGATTTCATTGCTGAGTGATATTGCTTTGTAAGTAAATACCACAACTTCTTTATCCATTTTTCACTTTCTGTGATGTTGAACTTGCACTGTAAACGAGGTTCTTGTAAACAGAGCCGTTCCAAACTTTGGGGTGGCTGTGTCTTTTTGATTTTAATTTCCCTAAGCTATAGGACCATAAGTGGAAGTGCCCTAGGTTCTGTTGCTTTGTTTTTTAGATGTTTCAGGAAACACCATACACTTCTCCCGAGTGGTTGTTGACAATTTAACTCCCGCCCATCAGCATAACAAGGCTCCCAGTTCTCCATGGCCTGTCCTGCCTTTCTGGATTTTACACTTTTTTCAGATGGCCCTTTTGACCGGGGGGAAGTGAGACTTCATTGTAGTGCAGATTTCCTTTGCAAGCTTGCTTGGTTGGCCAAAAAGGGCGTATGCGTTTTTTATTCCTGTTCATCTTCCGCAGAAATTGCAAACTGGGCCAAACAGGAGGTTAAAGGGACTGACTCTCCAAGTGGGGAGAGTGTTAGTAAAGCGTCTGGAATGTTGCACCCGAGTACCAGGGGAGGAAAACTGAGACATATTTGAACACGTCTCCCGTTCACATGGTTGATCATACTTGGGTTCCACATGCATGTTTTAGCTGAAGGAAGAATACCTTAAACCTGGAGAGTTGAGACCCGTGGAATGGGTACCATGCAATATGACTTCAAAGGGTCTTCATTTGCTCACCGAACCTCTCCAATCCTATCACTGCTGCGTTTATGCCCCTGTACACATGCTTGATTCTCTTTCGGAGACATAGCAATCCATAGGTTTTAAGATACTTACTAGTCAGGTACATTCTTAGGCGTTTAATATGCGGTGTTGAGTCCATTTCGTTGAGCAAGGAGTAGCTCTTGTCTATTCCATATTTGACTTAAGGAACTTTATCTGTGCTCATTTCAATCTCTGGTTTTATGCAGCACCCCAACTCACCTTTACCCTTAAGCAAGCATAAGTTGGTTTTCTAAATTTGAGACCCTGTTCTGTTCTGTAATTCAGTTCCTGTGTAGCCAAGTTTACATTCCGTGTATTACTGATATCTTATGATGTTTCTTTTTCTGTGTGACTTACTTCAGTTAGAATCATCATACCTGAATCCACTCATTGTGCTGCTAAGGGCCTGATGACACAGATTTCATTGCTGAGTGATATTGCTTTGTAAGTAAATACCACAACTTCTTTCCATTTTTCACTTTCTGCGATGTTGAACTTGTACTGTAAACGAGGTTCTTGTAAACAGAGCCGTTCCAAACTTTGGGGTGACTGTGTCTTTTTGATTTTAATTTCCCTAAGTTATAGGACCATAAGTGGAAGTGCCCTAGGTTCTGTTGCTTTGTTTTTTAGATGTTTCAGGAAACACCATACACTTCTCCCGAGTGGTTGTTGGCAATTTACATCCCGCCCATCAGCATAACAAGGCTCCCAGTTCTCCATGGCCTGTCCTGCCTTTCTGGATTTTACACTTTTTTCAGATGGCCCTCTTGACCCGGGGGAAGTGAGACTTCATTGTAGTGCAGATTTCCTTTGCAAGCTTGCTTGGTTGGCCAAAAAGGGCGTATGCGTTTTTTCCTGAATATATTCAGGAAAAAACGCATACGCCCTTTTTGGCCAAGTGCATCATTGTGGACGTTCTGCCTCTTTTCCTATGCTTTCAATGCAATTCCAGTCTACCTCCTGAAATCGGTTTCCTGCAATTCTGCCCCGCTTTCAAGTCCTCTTGGCAGCCTTACTTCAGTCTATTTTTGGACGATAGCTGTCATTTATAACTCTGCAGGTTTGTGAATTACAGTGCCCCTGGGCTCCTTTCTTCAACTCGCTTTCTTTTGAGCTGGCCGCAACACCGCAGGATGACTTCAGGCCCTAATCTGGTTCCGGTACGGCACGCTGAGCCTTTGCTTATTTCCTCTTCCTGGTGGGAAATGAGAGTTAAATTTGCCCGTCCAGACACCTCCAGCTAGCCTCTCATTGGTTCTCGCTATTCCTGTTCATCTTCCGCAGAAATTGCAAACTGGGCCAAACAGGAGGTTAAAGGCGCTGACTCTCCAAGTGGGGAGAGTGTTAGTAAAGCGTCTGGAATGTTGCACCCGAGTACCAAGGGAGGAAAACTAAGACATATTTGAACACGTCTCCTGATCACATGGTTGATCATACTCTGGGTTCCACATGCATGTTTTAGCTGAAGGAAGAATACCTAAAACCTGGGTAATTGAAACCCGTGGAATGGGTACCATGCAATATGACTTCAAAGGGTCTTCATTTGCTCACCGAACCTCTCCAATCCTATCACTGCTGCGTTTATGCCCCTGTACACATGCTTGATTCTCTTTCGGAGACATAGCAATCCATAGGTTTTAAGATACTTACTAGTCAGGCACATTCTTAGGCGTTTAATATGCGGTGTTGAGTCCATTTCGTTGAGCAAGGAGTAGCTCTTGTCTATTCCATATTTGACTTAAGGAACTTTATCTGTGCTCATTTCAATCTCTGGTTTTATGCAGCACCCCAACTCACCTTTACCCTTAAGCAAGCATAGTTGGTTTTCTAAATTTGAGACCCTGTTCTGTTCTGTAATTCAGTTCCTGTGTAGCCAAGTTTACATTCCGTGTATTACTGATATCTTATGATGTTTCTTTTTCTGTGTGACTTACTTCAGTTAGAATCATCATACCTGAATCCACTCATTGTGCTGCTAAGGGCCTGATGACACAGATTTCATTGCTGAGTGATATTGCTTTGTAAGTAAATACCACAACTTCTTTATCCATTTTTCACTTTCTGCGATGTTGAACTTGTACTGTAAACGAGGTTCTTGTAAACAGAGCCATTCCAAACTTTGGGGTGGCTGTGTCTTTTTGATTTTAATTTCCCTAAGCTATAGGACCATAAGTGGCAGTGCCCTAGGTTCTGTTGCTTTGTTTTTTAGATGTTTCAGGAAACACCATACACTTCTCCCGAGTGGTTGTTGGCAATTTACATCCCGCCCATCAGCATAACAAGGCTCCCAGTTCTCCATGGCCTGTCCTGCCTTTCTGGATTTTACACTTTTTCAGATGGCCCTTTTGACCGGGGGGAAGTGAGACTTCATTGTAGTGCAGATTTCCTTTGCAAGCTTGCTTGGTTGGCCAAAAAGGGCGTATGCGTTTTTTCCTGAATATATTCAGGAAAAAACGCATACGCCCTTTTTGGCCAAGTGCATCATTGTGGACGTTCTGCCTCTTTTCCTATGCTTTCAATGCAATTCCAGTCTACCTCCTGAAATCGGTTTCCTGCAATTCTGCCCCGCTTTCAAGTCCTCTTGGCAACCTTACTTCAGTCTATTTTTGGATGATAGCTGTCATTTATAACTCTGCAGGTTTGTGAATTACAGTGCCCCTGAGCTCCTTTCTTCAACTCGCTTTCTTTTGAGCTGGCCGCAACACCGCAGGATGGCTTCAGGCCCTAATCTGGTTCCGGTACGGCATGCTGAGCCTTTGGTTATTTCCTCTTCCTGGTGGGAAATGAGAGTTAAATTTGCCCGTCCAGACACCTCCAGCTAGCCTCTCATTGGTTCTCGCTATTCCTGTTCATCTTCCGCAGAAATTGCAAACTGGGCCAAACAGGAGGTTAAAGGCGCTGACTCTCCAAGTGGGGAGAGTGTTAGTAAAGCGTCTTGAATGTTGCACCCGAGTACCAGGGGAGGAAAACTGAGACATATTTGAACACGTCTCCCGTTCACATGGTTGATCATACTTGGGTTCCACATGCATGTTTTAGCTGAAGGAAGAATACCTTAAACCTGGAGAGTTAAGACCCGTGTAATGGGTACCATGCAATATGACTTCAAAGGGTCTTCATTTGCTCACCGAACCTCTCCAATCCTATCACTGCTGCGTTTATGCCCCTGTACACATGCTTGATTCTCTTTTGGAGACATAGCAATCCATAGGTTTTACGATACTTACTAGTCAGGTACATTCTTAGGCGTTTAATATGCGGTGTTGAGTCCATTTCGTTGAGCAAGGAGTAGCTCTTGTGTATTCCATATTTGACTTAAGGAACTTTATCTGTGCTCATTTCAATCTCTGGTTTTATGCAGCACCCCAACTCACCTTTACCCTTAAGCAAGCATAAGTTGGTTTTCTAAATTTGAGACCCTGTTCTGTTCTGTAATTCAGTTCCTGTGTAGCCAAGTTTACATTCCGTGTATTACTGATATCTTATGATGTTTCTTTTTCTGTGTGACTTATTTCAGTTAGAATCATCATACCTGAATCCACTCATTGTGATGCTAAGGGCCTGATGACATAGATTTCATTGCTGAGTGATATTGCTTTGTAAGTAAATACAACAACTTCTTTATCCATTTTTCACTTTCTGCGATGTTGAACTTGTACTGTAAACGAGGTTCTTGTAAACAGAGGCGTCCCAAACTTTGGGGTGGCTGTGTCTTTTTGATTTTAATTTCCCTAAGCTATAGGACCATAAGTGGCAGTGCCCTAGGCTCTGTTGCTTTGTTTTTTATATGTTTCAGGAAACACCATACACTTCTCCCGAGTGTCTGTTGGCAATTTACATCCCGCCCATCAGCATAACAAGGCTCCCAGTTCTCCATGGCCTGTCCTGCCTTTCTGGATTTTACACTTTTTTCAGATGGCCCTTTTGACCGGGGGGAAGTGAGACTTCATTGTAGTGCAGATTTCCTTTGCAAGCTTGCTTGGTTGGCCAAAAAGGGCGTATGCGTTTTTTCCTGAATATATTCAGGAAAAAACGCATACGCCCTTTTTGGCCAAGTGCATCATTGTGGACGTTCTGCCTCTTTTCCTATGCTTTCAATGCAATTCCAGTCTACCTCCTGAAATCGGTTTCCTGCAATTCTGCCCCGCTTTCAAGTCCTCTTGGCAGCCTTACTTCAGTCTATTTTTGGACGATAGCTGTCATTTATAACTCTGCAGGTTTGTGAATTACAGTGCCCCTGAGCTCCTTTCTTCAACTCGCTTTCTTGTGACCTGGCCGCAACACCGCAGGATGGCTTCAGGCCCTAATCTGTTTCCGGCACGGCACGCTGAGCCTTTGGTTATTTCCTCTTCCTGGTGGGAAATGAGAGTTAAATTTGCCCGTCCAAACACCTCCAGCTAGTCTCTCATGGGTTCTCGCTATTCCTGTTCATCTTCCGCAGAAATTGCAAACTGGGCCAAACCGGAGGTTAAAGGCGCTGACTCTCTAAGTGGGGAGAGTGTTAGTAAAGCGTCTGGAATGTTGCACCCTAGTACCAGGGGAGGAAAACTGAGACATATTTGAACACGTCTCCCGTTCACATGGTTGATCATACTTGGGTTCCACATGCATGTTTTAGCTGAAGGAAGAATACCTTAAACCTGGAGAGTTAAGACCCGTGTAATGGGTACCATGCAATATGACTTCAAAGGGTCTTCATTTGCTCACCGAACCTCTCCAATCCTATCACTGCTGCGTTTATGCCCCTGTACACATGCTTGATTCTCTTTCGGAGACATAGCAATCCATAGGTTTTAAGATACTTACTAGTCAGGTACATTCTTAGGCGTTTAATATGCGGTGTTGAGTCCATTTCGTTGAGCAAGGAGTAGCTCTTGTCTATTCCATATTTGACTTAAGGAACTTTATCTGTGCTCATTTCAATCTCTGGTTTTATGCAGCACCCCAACTCACCTTTCCCCTTAAGCAAGCATAAGTTGGTTTTCTAAATTTGAGACCCTGTTCTGTTCTGTAATTCAGTTCCTGTGTAGCCAAGTTTACATTCCGTGTATTACTGATATCTTATGATGTTTCTTTTTCTGTGTGACTTATTTCAGTTAGAATCATCATACCTGAATCCACTCATTGTGATGCTAAGGGCCTGATGACATAGATTTCATTGCTGACTGATATTGCTTTGTAAATAAATACCACAACTTCTTTATCCATTTTTCACTTTCTGCGATGTTGAACTTGTACTGTAAACGAGGTTCTTGTAAACAGAGGCGTCCCAAACTTTGAGGTGGCTGTGTCTTTTTGATTTTAATTTCCCTAAGCTATAGGACCATAAGTGGCAGTGCCCTAGGCTCTGTTGCATTGTTTTTTAGATGTTTCAGGAAACACCATACACTTCTCCCAAGTGTCTGTTGGCAATTTACATCCCGCCCATCAGCATAACAAGGCTCCCAGTTCTCCATGGCCTGTCCTGCCTTTCTGGATTTTACACTTTTTTCAGATGGCCCTTTTGACCGGGGGGAAGTGAGACTTCATTGTAGTGCAGATTTCCTTTGCAAGCTTGCTTGGTTGGCCAAAAAGGGCGTATGCGTTTTTTCCTGAATATATTCAGGAAAAAACGCATACGCCCTTTTTGGCCAAGTGCATCATTGTGGACGTTCTGCCTCTTTTCCTATGCTTTCAATGCAATTCCAGTCTACCTCCTGAAATCGGTTTCCTGCAATTCTGCCCCGCTTTCAAGTCCTCTTGGCAGCCTTACTTCAGTCTATTTTTGGACGATAGCTGTCATTTATAACTCTGCAGGTTTGTGAATTACAGTGCCCCTGAGCTCCTTTCTTCAACTCGCTTTCTTGTGACCTGGCCGCAACACCGCAGGATGGCTTCAGGCCCTAATCTGGTTCCGGCACGGCACGCTGAGCCTTTGGTTATTTCCTCTTCCTGGTGGGAAATGAGAGTTAAATTTGGCCGTCCAGACACCTCCAGCTAGTCTCTCATTGGTTCTCGCTATTCCTGTTCATCTTCCGCAGAAATTGCAAACTGGGCCAAACAGGAGGTTAAAGGCACTGACTCTCCAAGTGGGGAGAGTGTTAGTAAAGCGTCTGGAATGTTGCACCCGAGTACCAGGGGAGGAAAACTGAGACATATTTGAACACGTCTCCCGTTCACATGGTTGATCATACTTGGGTTCCACATGCATGTTTTAGCTGAAGGAAGAATACCTTAAACCTGGAGAGTTGAGACCCGTGGAATGGGTACCATGCAATATGACTTCAAAGGGTCTTCATTTGCTCACCGAACCTCTCCAATCCTATCACTGCTGCGTTTATGCCCCTGTACACATGCTTGATTCTCTTTCGGAGACATAGCAATCCATAGGTTTTACGATACTTACTAGTCAGGTACATTCTTAGGCGTTTAATATGCGGTGTTGAGTCCATTTCGTTGAGCAAGGAGTAGCTCTTGTCTATTCCATATTTGACTTAAGGAACTTTATCTGTGCTCATTTCAATCTCTGGTTTTATGCAGCACCCCAACTCACCTTTACCCTTAAGCAAGCATAAGTTGGTTTTCTAAATTTGAGACCCTGTTCTGTTCTGTAATTCAGTTCCTGTGTAGCCAAGTTTACATTCCGTGTATTACTGATATCTTATGATGTTTCTTTTTCTGTGTGACTTACTTCAGTTAGAATCATTATACCTGAATCCACTCATTGTGATGCTAAGGGCCTGATGACACAGATTTCATTGCTGAGTGATATTGCTTTGTAAGTGAATACCACAACTTCTTTATCCATTTTTCACTTTCTGCGATGTTGAACTTGTACTGTAAACGAGGTTCTTGTAAACAGAGGCGTCCCAAACTTTGGGGTGGCTGTGTCTTTTTGATTTTAATTTCCCTAAGCTATAGGACCATAAGTGGCAGTGCCCTAGGCTCTGTTGCTTTGTTTTTTAGATGTTTCAGGAAACACCATACACTTCTCCCAAGTGTCTGTTGGCAATTTACATCCCGCCCATCAGCATAACAAGGCTCCCAGTTCTCCATGGCCTGTCCTGCCTTTCTGGATTTTACACTTTTTTCAGATGGCCCTTTTGACCGAGGGGAAGTGAGACTTCATTGTAGTGCAGATTTCCTTTGCAAGCTTGCTTGGTTGGCCAAAAAGGGCGTATGCGTTTTTTCCTGAATATATTCAGGAAAAAACGCATACGCCCTTTTTGGCCAAGTGCATCATTGTGGACGTTCTGCCTCTTTTCCTATGCTTTCAATGCAATTCCAGTCTACCTCCTGAAATCGGTTTCCTGCAATTCTGCCCCGCTTTCAAGTCCTCTTGGCAGCCTTACTTCAGTCTATTTTTGGACGATAGCTGTCATTTATAACTCTGCAGGTTTGTGAATTACAGTGCCCCTGAGCTCCTTTCTTCAACTCGCTTTCTTGTGACCTGGCCGCAACACCGCAGGATGGCTTCAGGCCCTAATCTGGTTCCGGTACGGCACGCTGAGCCTTTGGTTATTTCCTCTTCCTCGTGGGAAATGAGAGTTAAATTTGCCCGTCCAGACACCTCCAGCTAGCCTCTCATTGGTTCTCGCTATTCCTGTTCATCTTCCGCAGAAATTGCAAACTGGGCCAAACAGGAGGTTAAAGGCGCTGACTCTCCAAGTGGGGAGAGTGTTAGTAAAGCGTCTGGAATGTTGCACCCGAGTACCAGGGGAGGAAAACTGAGACATATTTGAACACGTCTCCCGTTCACATGGTTGATCATACTTGGGTTCCACATGCATGTTTTAGCTGAAGGAAGAATACCTTAAACCTGGAGAGTTGAGACCCGTGGAATGGGTACCATGCAATATGACTTCAAAGGGTCTTCATTTGCTCACCGAACCTCTCCAATCCTATCACTGCTGCGTTTATGCCCCTGTACACATGCTTGATTCTCTTTCGGAGACATAGCAATCCATAGGTTTTACGATACTTACTAGTCAGGTACATTCTTAGGCGTTTAATATGCGGTGTTGAGTCCATTTCGTTGAGCAAGGAGTAGCTCTTGTCTATTCCATATTTGACTTAAGGAACTTTATCTGTGCTCATTTCAATCTCTGGTTTTATGCAGCAACCCAACTCACCTTTACCCTTAAGCAAGCATAAGTTGTTTTTCTAAATTTGAGACCCTGTTCTGTTCTGTAATTCAGTTCCTGTGTAGCCAAGTTTACATTCCGTGTATTACTGATATCTTATGATGTTTCTTTTTCTGTGTGACTTACTTCAGTTAGAATCATCATACCTGAATCCACTCATTGTGCTGCTAAGGGCCTGATGACACAGATTTCATTGCTGAGTGATATTGCTTTGTAAGTAAATACCACAACTTCTTTATCCATTTTTCACTTTCTGCGATGTTGAACTTGTACTGTAAACGAGGTTCTTGTAAACAGAGCCGTTCCAAATTTTGGGGTGGCTGTGTATTTTTGATTTTAATTTCCCTAAGCTATAGGACCATAAGTCGAAGTGCCCTAGGTTCTGTTGCTTTGTTTTTTAGATGTTTCAGGAAACACCATACACTTCTCCCGAGTGGTTGTTGGCAATTTACATCCCGCCCATCAGCATAACAAGGCTCCCAGTTCTCCATGGCCTGTCCTGCCTTTCTGGATTTTACACTTTTTTCAGATGGCCCTTTTGACCGGGGGGAAGTGAGAGTTCATTGTAGTGCAGATTTCCTTTGCAAGCTTGCTTGGTTGGCCAAAAAGGGCGTATGCGTTTTTTCCTGAATATATTCAGGAAAAAACGCATACGCCCTTTTTGGCCAAGTGCATCATTGTGGACGTTCTGCCTCTTTTCCTATGCTTTCAATGCAATTCCAGTCTACCTCCTGAAATCGGTTTCCTGCAATTCTGCCCCGCTTTCAAGTCCTCTTGGCAGCCTTACTTCAGTCTATTTTTGGACGATAGCTGTCATTTATAACTCTGCAGGTTTGTGAATTACAGTGCCCCTGAGCTCCTTTCTTCAACTCGCTTTCTTGTGACCTGGCCGCAACACCGCAGGATGGCTTCAGGCCCTAATCTGGTTCCGGCACGGCACGCTGAGCCTTTGGTTATTTCCTCTTCCTGGTGGGAAATGAGAGTTAAATTTGCCCGTCCAAACACCTCCAGCTAGTCTCTCATGGGTTCTCGCTATTCCTGTTCATCTTCCGCAGAAATTGCAAACTGGGCCAAACCGGAGGTTAAAGGCGCTGACTCTCTAAGTGGGGAGAGTGTTAGTAAAGCGTCTGGAATGTTGCACCCTAGTACCAGGGGAGGAAAACTGAGACATATTTGAACACGTCTCCCGTTCACATGGTTGATCATACTTGGGTTCCACATGCATGTTTTAGCTGAAGGAAGAATACCTTAAACCTGGAGAGTTAAGACCCGTGTAATGGGTACCATGCAATATGACTTCAAAGGGTCTTCATTTGCTCACCGAACCTCTCCAATCCTATCACTGCTGCGTTTATGCCCCTGTACACATGCTTGATTCTCTTTCGGAGACATAGCAATCCATAGGTTTTAAGATACTTACTAGTCAGGTACATTCTTAGACGTTTAATATGCGGTGTTGAGTCCATTTCGTTGAGCAAGGAGTAGCTCTTGTCTATTCCATATTTGACTTAAGGAACTTTATCTGTGCTCATTTCAATCTCTGGTTTTATGCAGCACCCCAACTCACCTTTCCCCTTAAGCAAGCATAAGTTGGTTTTCTAAATTTGAGACCCTGTTCTGTTCTGTAATTCAGTTCCTGTGTAGCCAAGTTTACATTCCGTGTATTACTGATATCTTATGATGTTTCTTTTTCTGTGTGACTTATTTCAGTTAGAATCATCATACCTGAATCCACTCATTGTGATGCTAAGGGCCTGATGACATAGATTTCATTGCTGAGTGATATTGCTTTGTAAGTGAATACCACAACTTCTTTATCCATTTTTCACTTTCTGCGATGTTGAACTTGTACTGTAAACGAGGTTCTTGTAAACAGAGGCGTCCCAAACTTTGGGGTGGCTGTGTCTTTTTGATTTTAATTTCCCTAAGCTATAGGACCATAAGTGGCAGTGCCCTAGGCTCTGTTGCTTTGTTTTTTAGATGTTTCAGGAAACACCATACACTTCTCCCAAGTGTCTGTTGGCAATTTACATCCCGCCCATCAGCATAACAAGGCTCCCAGTTCTCCATGGCCTGTCCTGCCTTTCTGGATTTTACACTTTTTTCAGATGGCCCTTTTGACCGAGGGGAAGTGAGACTTCATTGTAGTGCAGATTTCCTTTGCAAGCTTGCTTGGTTGGCCAAAAAGGGCGTATGCGTTTTTTCCTGAATATATTCAGGAAAAAACGCATACGCCCTTTTTGGCCAAGTGCATCATTGTGGACGTTCTGCCTCTTTTCCTATGCTTTCAATGCAATTCCAGTCTACCTCCTGAAATCGGTTTCCTGCAATTCTGCCCCGCTTTCAAGTCCTCTTGGCAGCCTTACTTCAGTCTATTTTTGGACGATAGCTGTCATTTGTAACTCTGCAGGTTTGTGAATTACAGTGCCCCTGAGCTCCTTTCTTCAACTCGCTTTCTTGTGACCTGGCCGCAACACCGCAGGATGGCTTCAGGCCCTAATCTGGTTCCGGTACGGCACGCTGAGCCTTTGGTTATTTCCTCTTCCTCGTGGGAAATGAGAGTTACATTTGCCCGTCCAGACACCTCCAGCTAGCCTCTCATTGGTTCTCGCTATTCCTGTTCATCTTCCGCAGAAATTGCAAACTGGGCCAAACAGGAGGTTAAAGGCGCTGACTCTCCAAGTGGGGAGAGTGTTAGTAAAGCGTCTGGAATGTTGCACCCGAGTACCAGGGGAGGAAAACTGAGACATATTTGAACACGTCTCCCGTTCACATGGTTGATCATACTTGGGTTCCACATGCATGTTTTAGCTGAAGGAAGAATACCTTAAACCTGGAGAGTTGAGACCCGTGGAATGGGTACCATGCAATATGACTTCAAAGGGTCTTCATTTGCTCACCGAACCTCTCCAATCCTATCACTGCTGCGTTTATGCCCCTGTACACATGCTTGATTCTCTTTCGGAGACATAGCAATCCATAGGTTTTACGATACTTACTAGTCAGGTACATTCTTAGGCGTTTAATATGCGGTGTTGAGTCCATTTCGTTGAGCAAGGAGTAGCTCTTGTCTATTCCATATTTGACTTAAGGAACTTTATCTGTGCTCATTTCAATCTCTGGTTTTATGCAGCAACCCAACTCACCTTTACCCTTAAGCAAGCATAAGTTGTTTTTCTAAATTTGAGACCCTGTTCTGTTCTGTAATTCAGTTCCTGTGTAGCCAAGTTTACATTCCGTGTATTACTGATATCTTATGATGTTTCTTTTTCTGTGTGACTTACTTCAGTTAGAATCATCATACCTGAATCCACTCATTGTGCTGCTAAGGGCCTGATGACACAGATTTCATTGCTGAGTGATATTGCTTTGTAAGTAAATACCACAACTTCTTTATCCATTTTTCACTTTCTGCGATGTTGAACTTGTACTGTAAACGAGGTTCTTGTAAACAGAGCCGTTCCAAACTTTGGGGTGGCTGTGTCTTTTTGATTTTAATTTCCCTAAGCTATAGGACCATAAGTGGCAGTGCCCTAGGTTCTGTTGCTTTGTTTTTTAGATGTTTCAGGAAACACCATACACTTCTCCCGAGTGGTTGTTGGCAATTTACATCCCGCCCATCAGCATAACAAGGCTCCCAGTTCTCCATGGCCTGTCCTGCCTTTCTGGATTTTACACTTTTTCAGATGGCCCTTTTGACCGGGGGGAAGTGAGACTTCATTGTAGTGCAGATTTCCTTTGCAAGCTTGCTTGGTTGGCCAAAAAGGGCGTATGCGTTTTTTCCTGAATATATTCAGGAAAAAACGCATACGCCCTTTTTGGCCAAGTGCATCATTGTGGACGTTCTGCCTCTTTTCCTATGCTTTCAATGCAATTCCAGTCTACCTCCTGAAATCGGTTTCCTGCAATTCTGCCCCGCTTTCAAGTCCTCTTGGCAGCCTTACTTCAGTCTATTTTTGGACGATAGCTGTCATTTATAACTCTGCAGGTTTGTGAATTACAGTGCCCCTGAGCTCCTTTCTTCAACTCGCTTTCTTTTGAGCTGGCCGCAACACCGCAGGATGACTTCAGGCCCTAATCTGGTTCCGGTACGGCACGCTGAGCCTTTGGTTATTTCCTCTTTCTGTTGGGAAATGAGAGTTAAATTTGCCCGTCCAGACACCTCCAGCTAGCCTCTCATTGGTTCTCGCTATTCCTGTTCATCTTCCGCAGAAATTGCAAACTGGGCCAAACAGGAGGTTAAAGGCGCTGACTCTCCAAGTGGGGAGAGTGTTAGTAAAGCGTCTGGAATGTTGCACCCGAGTACCAGGGGAGGAAAACTGAGACATATTTGAACACGTCTCCCGTTCACATGGTTGATCATACTTGGGTTCCACATGCATGTTTTAGCTGAAGGAAGAATACCTTAAACCTGGAGAGTTAAGACCCGTGGAATGGGTACCATGCAATATGACTTCAAAGGGTCTTCATTTGCTCACCGAACCTCTCCAATCCTATCACTGCTGCGTTTATGCCCCTGTACACATGCTTGATTCTCTTTCGGAGACATAGCAATCCATAGGTTTTAAGATACTTACTAGTCAGGCACATTCTTAGGCGTTTAATATGCGGTGTTGAGTCCATTTCGTTGAGCAAGGAGTAGCTCTTGTCTATTCCATATTTGACTTAAGGAACTTTATCTGTGCTCATTTCAATCTCTGGTTTTATGCAGCACCCCAACTCACCTTTACCCTTAAGCAAGCATAAGTTGGTTTTCTAAATTTGAGACCCTGTTCTGTTCTGTAATTCAGTTCCTGTGTAGCCAAGTTTACATTCCGTGTATTACTGATATCTTATGATGTTTCTTTTTCTGTGTGACTTACTTCAGTTAGAATCATCATACCTGAATCCACTCATTGTGCTGCTAAGGGTCTGATGACACAGATTTCATTGCTGAGTGATATTGCTTTGTAAGTAAATACCACAACTTCTTTCCATTTTTCACTTTCTGCGATGTTGAACTTGTACTGTAAACGAGGTTCTTGTAACAGAGCCGTTCCAAACTTTGGGGTGGCTGTGTCTTTTTGATTTTAATTTTCCTAAGTTATAGGACCATAAGTGGAAGTGCCCTAGGTTCTGTTGCTTTGTTTTTTAGATGTTTCAGGAAACACCATACACTTCTCCCGAGTGTCTGTTGGCAATTTACATCCCGCCCATCAGCATAACAAGGCTCCCAGTTCTCCATGGCCTGTCCTGCCTTTCTGGAGTTTACACTTTTTTCAGATGGCCCTTTTGACCGGGGGGAAGTGAGACTTCATTGTAGTGCAGATTTCCTTTGCAAGCTTGCTTGGTTGGCCAAAAAGGGCGTATGCGTTTTTTATTCCTGTTCATCTTCCGCAGAAATTGCAAACTGGGCCAAACAAGAGGTTAAAGGCGCTGACTCTCCAAGTGGGGAGAGTGTTAGTAAAGCGTCTGGAATGTTGCACCCGAGTACCAGGGGAGGAAAACTGAGACATATTTGAACACGTCTCCCGTTCACATGGTTGATCATACTTGGGTTCCACATGCATGTTTTAGCTGAAGGAAGAATACCTAAAACCTGGGTAATTGAAACCCGTGGAATGGGTACCATGCAATATGACTTCAAAGGGTCTTCATTTGCTCACCGAAGCTCTCCAATCCTATCACTGCTGCGTTTATGCCGCTGTACACATGCTTGATTCTCTTTTGGAGACATAGCAATCCATAGGTTTTAAGATACTTACTAGTCAGGTACATTCTTAGGCGTTTAATATGCGGTGTTGAGTCCATTTCGTTGAGCAAGGAGTAGCTCTTATCTATTCCATATTTGACTTAAGGAACTTTATCTGTGCTCATTTCAATCTCTGGTTTTATGCAGCACCCCAACTCACCTTTACCCTTAAGCAAGCATAAGTTGGTTTTCTAAATTTGAGACCCTGTTCTGTTCTGTAATTCAGTTCCTGTGTAGTCAAGTTTACATTCCGTGTATTAGTGATATCTTATGATGTTTCTTTTTCTGTGTGACTTATTTCAGTTAGAATCATCGTATCTGAATCTACTCATTATGCTGCTACGTGCCTGATGACATAGATTTCATTGCTGAGTGATACTGCATTGTACGTAAGTACCACAAGTTCTTTATCCATTTTTCACTTTCTGTGATGTTGAACTTGTACGGTAAAAGAGGTTCTTGTAAACAGAGCCGTTCCAAACTTTGGGGTGGCTGTGTCTTTTTGATTTTAATTTCCCTAAGCTATAGGACCATAAGTGGAAGTGCCCTAGGCTCTGTTGCTTTGTTTTTTAGATGTTTCAGGAAACACCATACACTTCTCCCAAGTGTCTGTTGGCAATTTACATCCCGCCCATCAGCATAACAAGGCTCCCAGTTCTCAATGGCCTGTACTGCCTTTCTGGATTTTACACTTTTTTCAGATGGCCCTTTTGACCAGGGGGAAGTGAGACTTCATTGTAGTGCAGATTTCCTTTGCAAGCTTGCTTGGTTGGCCAAAAAGGGCGTATGCGTTTTTTCCTGAATATATTCAGGAAAAAACGCATACGCCCTTTTTGGCCAAGTGCATCATTGTGGACGTTCTGCCTCTTTTCCTATGCTTTCAATGCAATTCCAGTCTACCTCCTGAAATCGGTTTCCTGCAATTCTGCCCCGCTTTCAAGTCCTCTTGGCAGCCTTACTTCAGTCTATTTTTGGACGATAGCTGTCATTTATAACTCTGCAGGTTTGTGAATTACAGTGCCCCTGAGCTCCTTTCTTCAACTCTCTTTCTTTTGAGCTGGCCGCAACACTGCAGGATGGCTTCAGGCCCTAATCTGGTTCCGGCACGGCACGCTGAGCCTTTGGTTAATTCCTCTTCCTGGTGGGAAATGAGAGTTAAATTTGCCCGTCCAGACACCTCCAGCTAGTCTCTCATTGGTTCTCGCTATTCCTGTTCATCTTCCGCAGAAATTGCAAACTGGGCCAAACAGGAGTTTAAAGGGACTGACTCTCCAAGTGGGGAGAGTGTTAGTAAAGCGTCTGGAATGTTGCACCCGAGTACCAGGGGAGGAAAACTGAGACATATTTGAACACGTCTCCCGTTCACATGGTTGATCATACTTGGGTTCCACATGCATGTTTTAGCTGAAGGAAGTATACCTTAAACCTGGAGAGTTAAGACCCGTGTAATGGGTACCATGCAATATGACTTCAAAGGGTCTTCATTTGCTCACCGAACCTCTCCAATCCTATCACTGCTGCGTTTATGCCCCTGTACACATGCTTGATTCTCTTTCGGAGACATAGCAATCCATAGGTTTTAAGATACTTACTAGTCAGGTACATTCTTAGGCGTTTAATATGCGGTGTTGAGTCCATTTCGTTGAGCAAGGAGTAGCTCTTGTCTATTCCATATTTGACTTAAGGAACTTTATCTGTGCTCATTTCAATCTCTGGTTTTATGCAGCACCCCAACTCACCTTTCCCCTTAAGCAAGCATAAGTTGGTTTTCTAAATTTGAGACCCTGTTCTGTTCTGTAATTCAGTTCCTGTGTAGCCAAGTTTACATTCCATGTATTACTGATATCTTATGATGTTTCTTTTTCTGTGTGACTTATTTCAGTTAGAATCATCATACCTGAATCCACTCATTGTGCTGCTAAGGGCCTGATGACATAGATTTCATTGCTGAGTGATATTGCTTTGTAAGTGAATACCACAACTTCTTTATCCATTTTTCACTTTCTGCGATGTTGAACTTGTACTGTAAACGAGGTTCTTGTAAACAGAGCCGTTCCAAACTTTGGGGTGGCTGTGTCTTTTTGATTTTAATTTCCCTAAGCTATAGGACCATAAGTGGCAGTGCCCTAGGCTCTGTTGCTTTGTTTTTTAGATGTTTCAGGAAACACCATACACTTCTCCCGAGTGGTTGTTGGCAATTTACATCCCGCCCATCAGCATAACAAGGCTCCCAGTTCTCCATGGCCTGTCCTGCCTTTCTGGATTTTACACTTTTTTCAGATGGCCCTTTTGACCGGGGGGAAGTGAGACTTCATTGTAGTGCAGATTTCCTTTGCAAGCTTGCTTGGTTGGCCAAAAAGGGCGTATGCGTTTTTTCCTGAATATATTCAGGAAAAAACGCATACGCCCTTTTTGGCCAAGTGCATCATTGTGGACGTCATGCCTCTTTTCCTATGCTTTCAATGCAATTCCAGTCTACCTCCTGAAATCGGTTTCCTGCAATTCTGCCCCGCTTTCAAGTCCTCTTGGCAGCCTTACTTCAGTCTATTTTTGGACGATAGCTGTCATTTATAACTCTGCAGGTTTGTGAATTACACTGCCCCTGAGCTCCTTTCTTCAACTCGCTTTCTTTTGAGCTGGCCGCAACACCGCAGGATGACTTCAGGCCCTAATGTGGTTCCGGTACGGCACGCTGAGCCTTTGGTTATTTCCTCTTCCTGTTGGGAAATGAGAGTTAAATTTGCCCGTCCAGACACCTCCAGCTAGCCTCTCATTGGTTCTCGCTATTCCTGTTCATCTTCCGCAGAAATTGCAAACTGTGCCAAACAGGAGGTTAAAGGCGCTGACTCTCCAAGTGGGGAGAGTGTTAGTAAAGCGTCTGGAATGTTGCACCCGAGTACCAAGGGAGGAAAACTGAGACATATTTGAACACGTCTCCCGATCACATGGTTGATCATACTCTGGGTTCCACATGCATGTTTTAGCTGAAGGAAGAATACCTAAAACCTGGGTAATTGAAACCCGGGAATGGGTACCATGCAATATGACTTCAAAGGGTCTTCATTTGCTCACCGAACCTCTCCAATCCTATCACTGCTGCGTTTATGCCCCTGTACACATGCTTGATTCTCTTTCGGAGACATAGCAATCCATAGGTTTTAAGATACTTACTAGTCAGGTACATTCTTAGGCGTTTAATATGCGGTGTTGAGTCCATTTCGTTGAGCAAGGAGTGGCTCTTGTCTATTCCATATTTGGCTTAAGGAACTTTATCTGTGCTCATTTCAATCTCTGGTTTTATGCAGCAACCAAACTCACCTTTCCCCTTAAGCAAGCATAAGTTGGTTTTCTAAATTTGAGAACCTGTTCTGTTTTGGAATTCAGTTCCTGTGTAGCCAAGTTTACATTCCGTGTATTAGTGATATCTTATGATGTTTCTTTTTCTGTGTGACTTATTTCAGTTAGAATCATCGTATCTGAATCTACTCATTATGCTGCTACGTGCCTGATGACATAGATTTCATTGCTGAGTGATACTGCATTGTACGTAAGTACCACAACTTCTTTATCCATTTTTCACTTTCTGCGATGTTGAACTTGTACGGTAAAAGAGGTTCTTGTAAACAGAGCCGTTCCAAACTTTGGGGTGGTTGTGTCTTTTTGATTTTAATTTCCCTAAGCTATAGGACCATAAGTGGAAGTGCCCTAGGCTCTGTTGCTTTGTTTTTTAGATGTTTCAGGAAACACCATACACTTCTCCCAAGTGTCTGTTGGCAATTTACATCCCGCCCATCAGCATAACAAGGCTCCCAGTTCTCAATGGCCTGTACTGCCTTTCTGGATTTTACACTTTTTTCAGATGGCCCTTTTGACCGGGGGGAAGTGAGACTTCATTGTAGTGCAGATTTCCTTTGCAAGCTTGCTTGGTTGGCCAAAAAGTGCGTATGCGTTTTTTCCTGAATATATTCAGGAAAAAACGCATACGCCCTTTTTGGCCAAGTGCATCATTGTGGACGTTCTGCCTCTTTTCCTATGCTTTCAATGCAATTCCAGTCTACCTCCTGAAATCGGTTTCCTGCAATTCTGCCCCGCTTTCAAGTCCTCTTGGCAGCCTTACTTCAGTCTATTTTTGGACGATAGCTGTCATTTATAACTCTGCAGGTTTGTGAATTACAGTGCCCCTGAGCTCCTTTCTTCAACTTGCTTTCTTGTGACCTGGCCGCAACACCGCAGGATGGCTTCAGGCCCTAATCTGGTTCCGGCACGGCACGCTGAGCCTTTGGTTATTTCCCCTTCCTGGTGGCAAATGAGAGTTAAATTTGCCCGTCCAAACACCTCCAGCTAGTCTCTCATTGGTTCTCGCTATTCCTGTTCATCTTCCGCAGAAATTGCAAACTGGGCCAAACAGGAGGTTAAAGGCGCTGACTCTCCAAGTGGGGAGAGTGTTAGTAAAGCGTCTGGAATGTTGCACCCGAGTACCAGGGGAGGAAAACTGAGACATATTTGAACACGTCTCCCGTTCACATGGTTGATCATACTTGGGTTCCACATGCATGTTTTAGCTGAAGGAAGAATACCTTAAACCTGGAGAGTTAAGACCCGTGTAATGGGTACCATGCAATATGACTTCAAAGGGTCTTCATTTGCTCACCGAACCTCTCCAATCCTATCACTGCTGCGTTTATGCCCCTGTACACATGCTTGATTCTCTTGCGGAGACATAGCAATCCATAGGTTTTAAGATACTTACTAGTCAGGTACATTCTTAGGCGTTTAATATGCGGTGTTGAGTCCATTTCGTTGAGCAAGGAGTAGCTCTTGTCTATTCCATATTTGACTTAAGGAACTTTATCTGTGCTCATTTCAATCTCTGGTTTTATGCAGCACCCCAACTCACCTTTCCCCTTAAGCAAGCATAAGTTGGTTTTCTAAATTTGAGACCCTGTTCTGTTCTGTAATTCAGTTCCTGTGTAGCCAAGTTTACATTCCATGTATTACTGATATCTTATGATGTTTCTTTTTCTGTGTGACTTATTTCAGTTAGAATCATCATACCTGAATCCACTCATTGTGCTGCTAAGGGCCTGATGACATAGATTTCATTGCTGAGTGATATTGCTTTGTAAGTGAATACCACAACTTCTTTATCCATTTTTCACTTTCTGCGATGTTGAACTTGTACTGTAAACGAGGTTCTTGTAAACAGAGCCGTTCCAAACTTTGGGGTGGCTGTGTCTTTTTGATTTTAATTTCCCTAAGCTATAGGACCATAAGTGGAAGTGCCCTAGGTTCTGTTGCTTTGTTTTTTAGATGTTTCAGGAAACACCATACACTTCTCCCGAGTGGTTGTTGGCAATTTACATCCCGCCCATCAGCATAACAAGGCTCCCAGTTCTCCATGGCCTGTCCTGCCTTTCTGGATTTTACACTTTTTTCAGATGGCCCTTTTGACCGGGGGGAAGTGAGACTTCATTGTAGTGCAGATTTCCTTTGCAAGCTTGCTTGGTTGGCCAGAAAGGGCGTATGCGTTTTTTCCTGAATATATTCAGGAAAAAACGCATACGCCCTTTTTGGCCAAGTGCATCATTGTGGACGTTCTGCCTCTTTTCCTATGCTTTCAATGCAATTTCAGTCTACCTCCTGAAATCGGTTTCCTGCAATTCTGCCCCGCTTTCAAGTCCTCTTGGCAGCCTTACTTCAGTCTATTTTTGGACGATAGCTGTCATTTATAACTCTGCAGGTTTGTGAATTACACTGCCCCTGAGCTCCTTTCTTCAACTTGCTTTCTTTTGAGCTGGCCGCAACACCGCAGGATGACTTCAGGCCCTAATGTGGTTCCGGTACGGCACGCTGAGCCTTTGGTTATTTCCTCTTCCTGTTGGGAAATGAGAGTTAAATTTGCCCGTCCAGACACCTCCAGCTAGCCTCTCATTGGTTCTCGCTATTCCTGTTCATCTTCCGCAGAAATTGCAAACTGTGCCAAACAGGAGGTTAAAGGCGCTGACTCTCCAAGTGGGGAGAGTGTTAGTAAAGCGTCTGGAATGTTGCACCCGAGTACCAAGGGAGGAAAACTGAGACATATTTGAACACGTCTCCCGATCACATGGTTGATCATACTCTGGGTTCCACATGCATGTTTTAGCTGAAGGAAGAATACCTAAAACCTGGGTAATTGAAACCCGGGAATGGGTACCATGCAATATGACTTCAAAGGGTCTTCATTTGGTCACCGAACCTCTCCAATCCTATCACTGCTGCGTTTATGCCCCTGTACACATGCTTGATTCTCTTTCGGAGACATAGCAATCCATAGGTTTTAAGATACTTACTAGTCAGGTACATTCTTAGGCGTTTAATATGCGGTGTTGAGTCCATTTCGTTGAGCAAGGAGTGGCTCTTGTCTATTCCATATTTGGCTTAAGGAACTTTATCTGTGCTCATTTCAATCTCTGGTTTTATGCAGCAACCAAACTCACCTTTCCCCTTAAGCAAGCATAAGTTGGTTTTCTAAATTTGAGAACCTGTTCTGTTTTGGAATTCAGTTCCTGTGTAGCCAAGTTTACATTCCGTGTATTAGTGATATCTTATGATGTTTCTTTTTCTGTGTGACTTATTTCAGTTAGAATCATCGTATCTGAATCTACTCATTATGCTGCTACGTGCCTGATGACATAGATTTCATTGCTGAGTGATACTGCATTGTACGTAAGTACCACAAGTTCTTTATCCATTTTTCACTTTCTGCGATGTTGAACTTGTACGGTAAAAGAGGTTCTTGTAAACAGAGCCGTTCCAAACTTTGGGGTGGTTGTGTCTTTTTGATTTTAATTTCCCTAAGCTATAGGACCATAAGTGGAAGTGCCCTAGGCTCTGTTGCTTTGTTTTTTAGATGTTTCAGGAAACACCATACACTTCTCCCAAGTGTCTGTTGGCAATTTACATCCCGCCCATCAGCATAACAAGGCTCCCAGTTCTCAATGGCCTGTACTGCCTTTCTGGATTTTACACTTTTTTCAGATGGCCCTTTTGACCGGGGGGAAGTGCGACTTCATTGTAGTGCAGATTTCCTTTGCAAGCTTGCTTGGTTGGCCAAAAAGGGCGTATGCGTTTTTTCCTGAATATATTCAGGAAAAAACGCATACGCCCTTTTTGGCCAAGTGCATCATTGTGGACGTTCTGCCTCTTTTCCTATGCTTTCAATGCAATTCCAGTCTACCTCCTGAAATCGGTTTCCTGCAATTCTGCCCCGCTTTCAAGTCCTCTTGGCAGCCTTACTTCAGTCTATTTTTGGACGATAGCTGTCATTTATAACTCTGCAGGTTTGTGAATTACAGTGCCCCTGAGCTCCTTTCTTCAACTCGCTTTCTTGTGACCTGGCCGCAACACCGCAGGATGGCTTCAGGCCCTAATCTGGTTCCGGCCCGGCATGCTGAGCCTTTGGTTAATTCCTCTTCCTGGTGGGAAATGAGAGTTAAATTTGCCCGTCCAGACACCTCCAGCTAGTCTCTCATTGGTTCTCGCTATTCCTGTTCATCTTCCGCAGAAATTGCAAACTGGGCCAAACAGGAGTTTAAAGGGACTGACTCTCCAAGTCGGGAGAGTGTTAGTAAAGCGTCTGGAATGTTGCACCCGAGTACCAGGGGAGGAAAACTGAGACATATTTGAACACGTCTCCCGTTCACATGGTTGATCATACTTGGGTTCCACATGCATGTTTTAGCTGAAGGAAGAATACCTTAAACCTGGAGAGTTAAGACCCGTGTAATGGGTACCATGCAATATGACTTCAAAGGGTCTTCATTTGCTCACCGAACCTCTCCAATCCTATCACTGCTGCGTTTATGCCCCTGTACACATGCTTGATTCTCTTTCAGAGACATAGCAATCCATAGGTTTTAAGATACTTACTAGTCAGGTACATTCTTAGGCGTTTAATATGCGGTGTTGAGTCCATTTCGTTGAGCAAGGAGTAGCTCTTGTCTATTCCATATTTGACTTAAGGAACTTTATCTGTGCTCATTTCAATCTCTGGTTTTATGCAGCACCCCAACTCACCTTTACCCTTCAGCAAGCATAAGTTGGTTTTCTAAATTTGAGACCCTGTTCTGTTCTGTAATTCAGTTCCTGTGTAGCCAAGTTTACATTCCGTGTATTACTGATATCTTATGATGTTTCTTTTTCTGTGTGACTTATTTCAGTTAGAATCATCATACCTGAATCCACTCATTGTGCTGCTAAGGGCCTGATGACATAGATTTCATTGCTGAGTGATATTGCTTTGTAAGTGAATACCACAACTTCTTTATCCATTTTTCACTTTCTGCGATGTTGAACTTGTACTGTAAACGAGGTTCTTGTAAACAGAGCCGTTCCAAACTTTGGGGTGGCTGTGTCTTTTTGATTTTAATTTCCCTAAGCTATAGGACCATAAGTGGCAGTGCCCTAGGCTCTGTTGCTTTGTTTTTTAGATGTTTCAGGAAACACCATACACTTCTCCCGAGTGGTTGTTGGCAATTTACATCCCGCCCATCAGCATAACAAGGCTCCCAGTTCTCCATGGCCTGTCCTGCCTTTCTGGATTTTACACTTTTTTCAGATGGCCCTTTTGACCGGGGGGAAGTGAGACTTCATTGTAGTGCAGATTTCCTTTGCAAGCTTGCTTGGTTGGCCAAAAAGGGCATATGCGTTTTTTCCTGAATATATTCAGGAAAAAACGCATACGCCCTTTTTGGCCAAGTGCATCATTGTGGACGTCATGCCTCTTTTCCTATGCTTTCAATGCAATTCCAGTCTACCTCCTGAAATCGGTTTCCTGCAATTCTGCCCCGCTTTCAAGTCCTCTTGGCAGCCTTACTTCAGTCTATTTTTGGACGATAGCTGTCATTTATAACTCTGCAGGTTTGTGAATTACAGTGCCCCTGAGCTCCTTTCTTCAACTTGCTTTCTTGTGACCTGGCCGCAACACCGCAGGATGGCTTCAGGCCCTAATCTGGTTCCGGCACGGCACGCTGAGCCTTTGGTTATTTCCCCTTCCTGGTGGCAAATGAGAGTTAAATTTGCCCGTCCAAACACCTCCAGCTAGTCTCTCATTGGTTCTCGCTATTCCTGTTCATCTTCCGCAGAAATTGCAAACTGGGCCAAACAGGAGGTTAAAGGCGCTGACTCTCCAAGTGGGGAGAGTGTTAGTAAAGCGTCTGGAATGTTGCACCCGAGTACCAGGGGAGGAAAACTGAGACATATTTGAACACGTCTCCCGTTCACATGGTTGATCATACTTGGGTTCCACATGCATGTTTTAGCTGAAGGAAGAATACCTTAAACCTGGAGAGTTAAGACCCGTGTAATGGGTACCATGCAATATGACTTCAAAGGGTCTTCATTTGCTCACCGAACCTCTCCAATCCTATCACTGCTGCGTTTATGCCCCTGTACACATGCTTGATTCTCTTGCGGAGACATAGCAATCCATAGGTTTTAAGATACTTACTAGTCAGGTACATTCTTAGGCGTTTAATATGCGGTGTTGAGTCCATTTCGTTGAGCAAGGAGTAGCTCTTGTCTATTCCATATTTGACTTAAGGAACTTTATCTGTGCTCATTTCAATCTCTGGTTTTATGCAGCACCCCAACTCACCTTTCCCCTTAAGCAAGCATAAGTTGGTTTTCTAAATTTGAGACCCTGTTCTGTTCTGTAATTCAGTTCCTGTGTAGCCAAGTTTACATTCCATGTATTACTGATATCTTATGATGTTTCTTTTTCTGTGTGACTTATTTCAGTTAGAATCATCATACCTGAATCCACTCATTGTGCTGCTAAGGGCCTGATGACATAGATTTCATTGCTGAGTGATATTGCTTTGTAAGTGAATACCACAACTTCTTTATCCATTTTTCACTTTCTGCGATGTTGAACTTGTACTGTAAACGAGGTTCTTGTAAACAGAGCCGTTCCAAACTTTGGGGTGGCTGTGTCTTTTTGATTTTAATTTCCCTAAGCTATAGGACCATAAGTGGAAGTGCCCTAGGTTCTGTTGCTTTGTTTTTTAGATGTTTCAGGAAACACCATACACTTCTCCCGAGTGGTTGTTGGCAATTTACATCCCGCCCATCAGCATAACAAGGCTCCCAGTTCTCCATGGCCTGTCCTGCCTTTCTGGATTTTACACTTTTTTCAGATGGCCCTTTTGACCGGGGGGAAGTGAGACTTCATTGTAGTGCAGATTTCCTTTGCAAGCTTGCTTGGTTGGCCAGAAAGGGCGTATGCGTTTTTTCCTGAATATATTCAGGAAAAAACGCATACGCCCTTTTTGGCCAAGTGCATCATTGTGGACGTTCTGCCTCTTTTCCTATGCTTTCAATGCAATTTCAGTCTACCTCCTGAAATCGGTTTCCTGCAATTCTGCCCCGCTTTCAAGTCCTCTTGGCAGCCTTACTTCAGTCTATTTTTGGACGATAGCTGTCATTTATAACTCTGCAGGTTTGTGAATTACACTGCCCCTGAGCTCCTTTCTTCAACTTGCTTTCTTTTGAGCTGGCCGCAACACCGCAGGATGACTTCAGGCCCTAATGTGGTTCCGGTACGGCACGCTGAGCCTTTGGTTATTTCCTCTTCCTGTTGGGAAATGAGAGTTAAATTTGCCCGTCCAGACACCTCCAGCTAGCCTCTCATTGGTTCTCGCTATTCCTGTTCATCTTCCGCAGAAATTGCAAACTGTGCCAAACAGGAGGTTAAAGGCGCTGACTCTCCAAGTGGGGAGAGTGTTAGTAAAGCGTCTGGAATGTTGCACCCGAGTACCAAGGGAGGAAAACTGAGACATATTTGAACACGTCTCCCGATCACATGGTTGATCATACTCTGGGTTCCACATGCATGTTTTAGCTGAAGGAAGAATACCTAAAACCTGGGTAATTGAAACCCGGGAATGGGTACCATGCAATATGACTTCAAAGGGTCTTCATTTGGTCACCGAACCTCTCCAATCCTATCACTGCTGCGTTTATGCCCCTGTACACATGCTTGATTCTCTTTCGGAGACATAGCAATCCATAGGTTTTAAGATACTTACTAGTCAGGTACATTCTTAGGCGTTTAATATGCGGTGTTGAGTCCATTTCGTTGAGCAAGGAGTGGCTCTTGTCTATTCCATATTTGGCTTAAGGAACTTTATCTGTGCTCATTTCAATCTCTGGTTTTATGCAGCAACCAAACTCACCTTTCCCCTTAAGCAAGCATAAGTTGGTTTTCTAAATTTGAGAACCTGTTCTGTTTTGGAATTCAGTTCCTGTGTAGCCAAGTTTACATTCCGTGTATTAGTGATATCTTATGATGTTTCTTTTTCTGTGTGACTTATTTCAGTTAGAATCATCGTATCTGAATCTACTCATTATGCTGCTACGTGCCTGATGACATAGATTTCATTGCTGAGTGATACTGCATTGTACGTAAGTACCACAAGTTCTTTATCCATTTTTCACTTTCTGCGATGTTGAACTTGTACGGTAAAAGAGGTTCTTGTAAACAGAGCCGTTCCAAACTTTGGGGTGGTTGTGTCTTTTTGATTTTAATTTCCCTAAGCTATAGGACCATAAGTGGAAGTGCCCTAGGCTCTGTTGCTTTGTTTTTTAGATGTTTCAGGAAACACCATACACTTCTCCCAAGTGTCTGTTGGCAATTTACATCCCGCCCATCAGCATAACAAGGCTCCCAGTTCTCAATGGCCTGTACTGCCTTTCTGGATTTTACACTTTTTTCAGATGGCCCTTTTGACCGGGGGGAAGTGCGACTTCATTGTAGTGCAGATTTCCTTTGCAAGCTTGCTTGGTTGGCCAAAAAGGGCGTATGCGTTTTTTCCTGAATATATTCAGGAAAAAACGCATACGCCCTTTTTGGCCAAGTGCATCATTGTGGACGTTCTGCCTCTTTTCCTATGCTTTCAATGCAATTCCAGTCTACCTCCTGAAATCGGTTTCCTGCAATTCTGCCCCGCTTTCAAGTCCTCTTGGCAGCCTTACTTCAGTCTATTTTTGGACGATAGCTGTCATTTATAACTCTGCAGGTTTGTGAATTACAGTGCCCCTGAGCTCCTTTCTTCAACTCGCTTTCTTGTGACCTGGCCGCAACACCGCAGGATGGCTTCAGGCCCTAATCTGGTTCCGGCCCGGCATGCTGAGCCTTTGGTTAATTCCTCTTCCTGGTGGGAAATGAGAGTTAAATTTGCCCGTCCAGACACCTCCAGCTAGTCTCTCATTGGTTCTCGCTATTCCTGTTCATCTTCCGCAGAAATTGCAAACTGGGCCAAACAGGAGTTTAAAGGGACTGACTCTCCAAGTCGGGAGAGTGTTAGTAAAGCGTCTGGAATGTTGCACCCGAGTACCAGGGGAGGAAAACTGAGACATATTTGAACACGTCTCCCGTTCACATGGTTGATCATACTTGGGTTCCACATGCATGTTTTAGCTGAAGGAAGAATACCTTAAACCTGGAGAGTTAAGACCCGTGTAATGGGTACCATGCAATATGACTTCAAAGGGTCTTCATTTGCTCACCGAACCTCTCCAATCCTATCACTGCTGCGTTTATGCCCCTGTACACATGCTTGATTCTCTTTCAGAGACATAGCAATCCATAGGTTTTAAGATACTTACTAGTCAGGTACATTCTTAGGCGTTTAATATGCGGTGTTGAGTCCATTTCGTTGAGCAAGGAGTAGCTCTTGTCTATTCCATATTTGACTTAAGGAACTTTATCTGTGCTCATTTCAATCTCTGGTTTTATGCAGCACCCCAACTCACCTTTACCCTTCAGCAAGCATAAGTTGGTTTTCTAAATTTGAGACCCTGTTCTGTTCTGTAATTCAGTTCCTGTGTAGCCAAGTTTACATTCCGTGTATTACTGATATCTTATGATGTTTCTTTTTCTGTGTGACTTATTTCAGTTAGAATCATCATACCTGAATCCACTCATTGTGCTGCTAAGGGCCTGATGACATAGATTTCATTGCTGAGTGATATTGCTTTGTAAGTGAATACCACAACTTCTTTATCCATTTTTCACTTTCTGCGATGTTGAACTTGTACTGTAAACGAGGTTCTTGTAAACAGAGCCGTTCCAAACTTTGGGGTGGCTGTGTCTTTTTGATTTTAATTTCCCTAAGCTATAGGACCATAAGTGGCAGTGCCCTAGGCTCTGTTGCTTTGTTTTTTAGATGTTTCAGGAAACACCATACACTTCTCCCGAGTGGTTGTTGGCAATTTACATCCCGCCCATCAGCATAACAAGGCTCCCAGTTCTCCATGGCCTGTCCTGCCTTTCTGGATTTTACACTTTTTTCAGATGGCCCTTTTGACCGGGGGGAAGTGAGACTTCATTGTAGTGCAGATTTCCTTTGCAAGCTTGCTTGGTTGGCCAAAAAGGGCATATGCGTTTTTTCCTGAATATATTCAGGAAAAAACGCATACGCCCTTTTTGGCCAAGTGCATCATTGTGGACGTCATGCCTCTTTTCCTATGCTTTCAATGCAATTCCAGTCTACCTCCTGAAATCGGTTTCCTGCAATTCTGCCCCGCTTTCAAGTCCTCTTGGCAGCCTTACTTCAGTCTATTTTTGGACGATAGCTGTCATTTATAACTCTGCAGGTTTGTGAATTACAGTGCCCCTGAGCTCCTTTCTTCAACTTGCTTTCTTGTGACCTGGCCGCAACACCGCAGGATGGCTTCAGGCCCTAATCTGGTTCCGGCACGGCACGCTGAGCCTTTGGTTATTTCCTCTTCCTGGTGGGAAATGAGAGTTAAATTTGCCCGTCCAAACACCTCCAGCTAGTCTCTCATTGGTTCTCGCTATTCCTGTTCATCTTCCGCAGAAATTGCAAACTGGGCCAAACAGGAGGTTAAAGGCGCTGACTCTCCAAGTGGGGAGAGTGTTAGTAAAGCGTCTGGAATGTTGCACCCGAGTACCAGGGGAGGAAAACTGAGACATATTTGAACACGTCTCCCGTTCACATGGTTGATCATACTTGGGTTCCACATGCATGTTTTAGCTGAAGGAAGAATACCTTAAACCTGGAGAGTTAAGACCCGTGTAATGGGTACCATGCAATATGACTTCAAAGGGTCTTCATTTGCTCACCGAACCTCTCCAATCCTATCACTGCTGCGTTTATGCCCCTGTACACATGCTTGATTCTCTTGCGGAGACATAGCAATCCATAGGTTTTAAGATACTTACTAGTCAGGTACATTCTTAGGCGTTTAATATGCGGTGTTGAGTCCATTTCGTTGAGCAAGGAGTAGCTCTTGTCTATTCCATATTTGACTTAAGGAACTTTATCTGTGCTCATTTCAATCTCTGGTTTTATGCAGCACCCCAACTCACCTTTCCCCTTAAGCAAGCATAAGTTGGTTTTCTAAATTTGAGACCCTGTTCTGTTCTGTAATTCAGTTCCTGTGTAGCCAAGTTTACATTCCATGTATTACTGATATCTTATGATGTTTCTTTTTCTGTGTGACTTATTTCAGTTAGAATCATCATACCTGAATCCACTCATTGTGCTGCTAAGGGCCTGATGACATAGATTTCATTGCTGAGTGATATTGCTTTGTAAGTGAATACCACAACTTCTTTATCCATTTTTCACTTTCTGCGATGTTGAACTTGTACTGTAAACGAGGTTCTTGTAAACAGAGCCGTTCCAAACTTTGGGGTGGCTGTGTCTTTTTGATTTTAATTTCCCTAAGCTATAGGACCATAAGTGGCAGTGCCCTAGGCTCTGTTGCTTTGTTTTTTAGATGTTTCAGGAAACACCATACACTTCTCCCGAGTGGTTGTTGGCAATTTACATCCCGCCCATCAGCATAACAAGGCTCCCAGTTCTCCATGGCCTGTCCTGCCTTTCTGGATTTTACACTTTTTTCAGATGGCCCTTTTGACAGGGGGGAAGTGAGACTTCATTGTAGTGCAGATTTCCTTTGCAAGCTTGCTTGGTTGGCCAAAAAGGGCATATGCGTTTTTTCCTGAATATATTCAGGAAAAAACGCATACGCCCTTTTTGGCCAAGTGCATCATTGTGGACGTCATGCCTCTTTTCCTATGCTTTCAATGCAATTCCAGTCTACCTCCTGAAATCGGTTTCCTGCAATTCTGCCCCGCTTTCAAGTCCTCTTGGCAGCCTTACTTCAGTCTATTTTTGGACGATAGCTGTCATTTATAACTCTGCAGGTTTGTGAATTACAGTGCCCCTGAGCTCCTTTCTTCAACTTGCTTTCTTGTGACCTGGCCGCAACACCGCAGGATGGCTTCAGGCCCTAATCTGGTTCCGGCACGGCACGCTGAGCCTTTGGTTATTTCCTCTTCCTGGTGGGAAATGAGAGTTAAATTTGCCCGTCCAAACACCTCCAGCTAGTCTCTCATTGGTTCTCGCTATTCCTGTTCATCTTCCGCAGAAATTGCAAACTGGGCCAAACAGGAGGTTAAAGGCGCTGACTCTCCAAGTGGGGAGAGTGTTAGTAAAGCGTCTGGAATGTTGCACCCGAGTACCAGGGGAGGAAAACTGAGACATATTTGAACACGTCTCCCGTTCACATGGTTGATCATACTTGGGTTCCACATGCATGTTTTAGCTGAAGGAAGAATACCTTAAACCTGGAGAGTTAAGACCCGTGTAATGGGTACCATGCAATATGACTTCAAAGGGTCTTCATTTGCTCACCGAACCTCTCCAATCCTATCACTGCTGCGTTTATGCCCCTGTACACATGCTTGATTCTCTTGCGGAGACATAGCAATCCATAGGTTTTAAGATACTTACTAGTCAGGTACATTCTTAGGCGTTTAATATGCGGTGTTGAGTCCATTTCGTTGAGCAAGGAGTAGCTCTTGTCTATTCCATATTTGACTTAAGGAACTTTATCTGTGCTCATTTCAATCTCTGGTTTTATGCAGCACCCCAACTCACCTTTCCCCTTAAGCAAGCATAAGTTGGTTTTCTAAATTTGAGACCCTGTTCTGTTCTGTAATTCAGTTCCTGTGTAGCCAAGTTTACATTCCATGTATTACTGATATCTTATGATGTTTCTTTTTCTGTGTGACTTATTTCAGTTAGAATCATCATACCTGAATCCACTCATTGTGCTGCTAAGGGCCTGATGACATAGATTTCATTGCTGAGTGATATTGCTTTGTAAGTGAATACCACAACTTCTTTATCCATTTTTCACTTTCTGCGATGTTGAACTTGTACTGTAAACGAGGTTCTTGTAAACAGAGCCGTTCCAAACTTTGGGGTGGCTGTGTCTTTTTGATTTTAATTTCCCTAATCTATAGGACCATAAGTGGAAGTGCCCTAGGTTCTGTTGCTTTGTTTTTTAGATGTTTCAGGAAACACCATACACTTCTCCCGAGTGGTTGTTGGCAATTTACATCCCGCCCATCAGCATAACAAGGCTCCCAGTTCTCCATGGCCTGTCCTGCCTTTCTGGATTTTACACTTTTTTCAGATGGCCCTTTTGACCGGGGGGAAGTGAGACTTCATTGTAGTGCAGATTTCCTTTGCAAGCTTGCTTGGTTGGCCAGAAAGGGCGTATGCGTTTTTTCCTGAATATATTCAGGAAAAAACGCATACGCCCTTTTTGGCCAAGTGCATCATTGTGGACGTTCTGCCTCTTTTCCTATGCTTTCAATGCAATTTCAGTCTACCTCCTGAAATCGGTTTCCTGCAATTCTGCCCCGCTTTCAAGTCCTCTTGGCAGCCTTACTTCAGTCTATTTTTGGACGATAGCTGTCATTTATAACTCTGCAGGTTTGTGAATTACACTGCCCCTGAGCTCCTTTCTTCAACTCGCTTTCTTTTGAGCTGGCCGCAACACCGCAGGATGACTTCAGGCCCTAATGTGGTTCCGGTACGGCACGCTGAGCCTTTGGTTATTTCCTCTTCCTGTTGGGAAATGAGAGTTAAATTTGCCCGTCCAGACACCTCCAGCTAGCCTCTCATTGGTTCTCGCTATTCCTGTTCATCTTCCGCAGAAATTGCAAACTGTGCCAAACAGGAGGTTAAAGGCGCTGACTCTCCAAGTGGGGAGAGTGTTAGTAAAGCGTCTGGAATGTTGCACCCGAGTACCAAGGGAGGAAAACTGAGACATATTTGAGCACGTCTCCCGATCACATGGTTGATCATACTCTGGGTTCCACATGCATGTTTTAGCTGAAGGAAGAATACCTAAAACCTGGGTAATTGAAACCCGGGAATGGGTACCATGCAATATGACTTCAAAGGGTCTTCATTTGCTCACCGAACCTCTCCAATCCTATCACTGCTGCGTTTATGCCCCTGTACACATGCTTGATTCTCTTTCGGAGACATAGCAATCCATAGGTTTTAAGATACTTACTAGTCAGGTACATTCTTAGGCGTTTAATATGCGGTGTTGAGTCCATTTCGTTGAGCAAGGAGTGGCTCTTGTCTATTCCATATTTGGCTTAAGGAACTTTATCTGTGCTCATTTCAATCTCTGGTTTTATGCAGCAACCAAACTCACCTTTCCCCTTAAGCAAGCATAAGTTGGTTTTCTAAATTTGAGAACCTGTTCTGTTTTGGAATTCAGTTCCTGTGTAGCCAAGTTTACATTCCGTGTATTAGTGATATCTTATGATGTTTCTTTTTCTGTGTGACTTATTTCAGTTAGAATCATCGTATCTGAATCTACTCATTATGCTGCTACGTGCCTGATGACATAGATTTCATTGCTGAGTGATACTGCATTGTACGTAAGTACCACAAGTTCTTTATCCATTTTTCACTTTCTGCGATGTTGAACTTGTACGGTAAAAGAGGTTCTTGTAAACAGAGCCGTTCCAAACTTTGGGGTGGTTGTGTCTTTTTGATTTTAATTTCCCTAAGCTATAGGACCATAAGTGGAAGTGCCCTAGGCTCTGTTGCTTTGTTTTTTAGATGTTTCAGGAAACACCATACACTTCTCCCAAGTGTCTGTTGGCAATTTACATCCCGCCCATCAGCATAACAAGGCTCCCAGTTCTCAATGGCCTGTACTGCCTTTCTGGATTTTACACTTTTTTCAGATGGCCCTTTTGACCGGGGGGAAGTGAGACTTCATTGTAGTGCAGATTTCCTTTGCAAGCTTGCTTGGTTGGCCAAAAAGTGCGTATGCGTTTTTTCCTGAATATATTCAGGAAAAAACGCATACGCCCTTTTTGGCCAAGTGCATCATTGTGGACGTTCTGCCTCTTTTCCTATGCTTTCAATGCAATTCCAGTCTACCTCCTGAAATCGGTTTCCTGCAATTCTGCCCCGCTTTCAAGTCCTCTTGGCAGCCTTACTTCAGTCTATTTTTGGACGATAGCTGTCATTTATAACTCTGCAGGTTTGTGAATTACAGTGCCCCTGAGCTCCTTTCTTCAACTCGGTTTCTTTTGAGCTGGCCGCAACACTGCAGGATGGCTTCAGGCCCGAATCTGGTTCCGGCACGGCACGCTGAGCCTTTGGTTAATTCCTCTTCCTGGTGGGAAATGAGAGTTAAATTTGCCCGTCCAGACACCTCCAGCTAGTCTCTCATTGGTTCTCGCTATTCCTGTTCATCTTCCGCAGAAATTGCAAACTGGGCCAAACAGGAGTTTAAAGGGACTGACTCTCCAAGTCGGGAGAGTGTTAGTAAAGCGTCTGGAATGTTGCACCCGAGTACCAGGGGAGGAAAACTGAGACATATTTGAACACGTCTCCCGTTCACATGGTTGATCATACTTGGGTTCCACATGCATGTTTTAGCTGAAGGAAGAATACCTTAAACCTGGAGAGTTAAGACCCGTGTAATGGGTACCATGCAATATGACTTCAAAGGGTCTTCATTTGCTCACCGAACCTCTCCAATCCTATCACTGCTGCGTTTATGCCCCTGTACACATGCTTGATTCTCTTTCAGAGACATAGCAATCCATAGGTTTTAAGATACTTACTAGTCAGGTACATTCTTAGGCGTTTAATATGCGGTGTTGAGTCCATTTCGTTGAGCAAGGAGTAGCTCTTGTCTATTCCATATTTGACTTAAGGAACTTTATCTGTGCTCATTTCAATCTCTGGTTTTATGCAGCACCCCAACTCACCTTTACCCTTCAGCAAGCATAAGTTGGTTTTCTAAATTTGAGACCCTGTTCTGTTCTGTAATTCAGTTCCTGTGTAGCCAAGTTTACATTCCGTGTATTACTGATATCTTATGATGTTTCTTTTTCTGTGTGACTTATTTCAGTTAGAATCATCATACCTGAATCCACTCATTGTGATGCTAAGGGCCTGATGACATAGATTTCATTGCTGAGTGATATTGCTTTGTAAGTAAATACAAAAACTTCTTTATCCATTTTTCACTTTCTGCGATGTTGAACTTGTACTGTAAATGAGGTTCTTGTAAACAGAGGCGTCCCAAACTTTGGGGTGGCTGTGTCTTTTTGATTTTAATTTCCCTAAACTATAGGACCATAAGTGGCAGTGCCCTAGGCTCTGTTGCTTTGTTTTTTAGATGTTTCAGGAAACACCATACACTTCTCCCGAGTGTCTGTTGGCAATTTACATCCCGCCCATCAGCATAACAAGGCTCCCAGTTCTCCATGGCCTGTCCTGCCTTTCTGGATTTTACACTTTTTTCAGATGGCCCTTTTGACCGGGGGGAAGTGAGACTTCATTGTAGTGCAGATTTCCTTTGCAAGCTTGCTTGGTTGGCCAAAAAGGGCATATGCGTTTTTACCTGAATATATTCAGGAAAACACGCATACGCCCTTTTTGGCCAAGTGCATCATTGTGGACGTTCTGCCTCTTTTCCTATGCTTTCAATGCAATTCCAGTCTACCTCCTGAAATCGGTTTCCTGCAATTCTGCCCCGCTTTCAAGTCCTCTTGGCAGCCTTACTTCAGTCTATTTTTGGACGATAGCTGTCATTTATAACTCTGCAGGTTTGTGAATTACAGTGCCCCTGAGCTCCTTTCTTCAACTCGCTTTCTTGTGACCTGGCCGCAACACCGCAGGATGGCTTCAGGCCCTAATCTGGTTCCGGCCTGGCATGCTGAGCCTTTGGTTAATTCCTCTTCCTGGTGGGAAATGAGAGTTAAATTTGCCCGTCCAGACACCTCCAGCTAGCCTCTCATTGGTTCTCGCTATTCCTGTTCATCTTCCGCAGAAATTGCAAACTGGGCCAAACAGGAGGTTAAAGGGACTGACTCTCCAAGTGGGGAGAGTGTTAGTAAAGCGTCTGGAATGTTGCACCCGAGTACCAGGGGAGGAAAACTGAGACATATTTGAACACGTCTCCCGGTCACATGGTTGATCATACTCTAGGTTCCACATGCATGTTTTAGCTGAAGGAAGAATACCTTAAACCTGGGTAGTTGAAACCCGTGGAATGGGTACCATGCAATATGACTTCAAAGGGTCTTCATTTGCTCACCGAACCTCTCCAATCCTATCACTGCTGCGTTTATGCCCCTGTACACATGCTTGATTCTCTTGCGGAGACATAGCAATCCATAGGTTTTAAGATACTTACAAGTCAGGTACATTCTTAGGCGTTTAATATGCGGTGTTGAGTCCATTTCGTTGAGCAAGGAGTAGCTCTTGTCTATTCCATATTTGGCTTAAGGAACTTTATCTGTGCTCATTTCAATCTCTGGTTTTATGCAGCAACCCAACTCACCTTTACCCTTAAGCAAGCATAAGTTGTTTTTCTAAATTTGTGACCCAGTTCTGTTCTGTAATTCAGTTCCTGTGTAGCCAAGTTTCCATTCCGTGTATTACTGATATCTTATGATGTTTCTTTTTCTGTGTGACTTATTTCAGTTAGAATCATCATACCTGAATCCACTCATTGTGCTGCTAAGGGCCTGATGACATAGATTTCATTGCTGAGTGATATTGCTTTGTAAGTGAATACGACAACTTCTTTATCCATTTTTCACTTTCTGCGATGTTGAACTTGTACTGTAAACGAGGTTCTTGTAAACGGAGCCGTTCCAAACTTTGGGGTGGCTGTGTCTTTTTGATTTTAATTTCCCTAAGCTATAGGACCATAAGTGGAAGTGCCCTAGGTTCTGTTGCTTTGTTTTTTAGATGTTTCAGGAAACACCATACACTTCTCCCGAGTGGTTGTTGGCAATTTACATCCCGCCCATCAGCATAACAAGGCTCCCAGTTCTCCATGGCCTGTCCTGCCTTTCTGGATTTTACAATTTTTTCAGATGGCCCTTTTGACCGGGGGGAAGTGAGACTTCATTGTAGTGCAGATTTCCTTTGCAAGCTTGCTTGGTTGGCCAAAAAGGGCGTATGCGTTTATTCCTGAATATATTCAGGAAAAAACGCGTACGCCCTTTTTGGCCAAGTGCATCATTGTGGACGTTCTGCCTCTTTTCCTATGCTTTCAATGCAATTCCAGTCTACCTCCTGAAATTGGTTTCCTGCAATTCTGCCCCGCTTTCAAGTCCTCTTGGCAGCCTTACTTCAGTCTATTTTTGGACGATAGCTGTCATTTATAACTCTGCAGGTTTGTGAATTACAGTGCCCCTGAGCTCCTTTCTTCAACTTGCTTTCTTGTGACCTGGCCGCAACACCGCAGGATGGCTTCAGGCCCTAATCTGGTTCCGGCACGGCACGCTGAGCCTTTGGTTATTTCCTCTTCCTGGTGGGAAATGAGAGTTAAATTTGCCCGTCCAAACACCTCCAGCTAGTCTCTCATTGGTTCTCGCTATTCCTGTTCATCTTCCGCAGAAATTGCAAACTGGGCCAAACAGGAGGTTAAAGGCGCTGAGTCTCCAAGTGGGGAGAGTGTTAGTAAAGCGTCTGGAATGTTGCACCCGAGTACCAGGGGAGGAAAACTGAGACATATTTGAACACGTCTCCCGTTCACATGGTTGATCATACTTGGGTTCCACATGCATGTTTTAGCTGAAGGAAGAATACCTTAAACCTGGAGAGTTAAGACCCGTGTAATGGGTACCATGCAATATGACTTCAAAGGGTCTTCATTTGCTCACCGAACCTCTCCAATCCTATCACTGCTGCGTTTATGCCCCTGTACACATGCTTGATTCTCTTTCGGAGACATAGCAATCCATAGGTTTTAAGATACTTACTAGTCAGGTACATTCTTAGATGTTTAATATGCGGTGTTGAGTCCATTTCGTTGAGCAAGGAGTAGCTCTTGTCTATTCCATATTTGACTTAAGGAACTTTATCTGTGCTCATTTCAATCTCTGGTTTTATGCAGCACCCCAACTCACCTTTCCCCTTAAGCAAGCATAAGTTGGTTTTCTAAATTTGAGACCCTGTTCTGTTCTGTAATTCAGTTCCTGTGTAGCCAAGTTTACATTCCGTGTATTACTGATATCTTATGATGTTTCTTTTTCTGTGTGACTTATTTCAGTTAGAATCATCATACCTGAATCCACTCATTGTGCTGCTAAGGGCCTGATGACATAGATTTCATTGCTGAGTGATATTGCTTTGTAAGTGAATACCACAACTTCTTTATCCATTTTTCACTTTCTGCGATGTTGAACTTGTACTGTAAACGAGGTTCTTGTCAACAGAGCCGTTCCAAACTTTCGGGTGGCTGTGTCTTTTTGATTTTAATTTCCCTAAGCTATAGGACCATAAGTGGAAGTGCCCTAGGTTCTGTTGCTTTGTTTTTTAGATGTTTCAGGAAACACCATACACTTCTCCCGAGTGGTTGTTGGCAATTTACATCCCGCCCATCAGCATAACAAGGCTCCCAGTTCTCCATGGCCTGTCCTGCCTTTCTGGATTTTACACTTTTTTCAGATGGCCCTTTTGACCGGGGGGAAGTGAGACTTCATTGTAGTGCAGATTTCCTTTGCAAGCTTGCTTGGTTGGCCAAAAAGGGCGTATGCGTTTTTTCCTGAATATATTCAGGAAAAAACGCATACGCCCTTTTTGGCCAAGTGCATCATTGTGGACGTTCTGCCTCTTTTCCTATGCTTTCAATGCAATTTCAGTCTACCTCCTGAAATCGGTTTCCTGCAATTCTGCCCCGCTTTCAAGTCCTCTTGGCAGCCTTACTTCAGTCTATTTTTGGACGATAGCTGTCATTTATAACTCTGCAGGTTTGTGAATTACACTGCCCCTGAGCTCCTTTCTTCAACACGCTTTCTTTTGAGCTGGCCGCAACACCGCAGGATGACTTCAGGCCCTAATCTGGTTCCGGTACGGCACGCTGAGCCTTTGGTTATTTCCTCTTCCTGTTGGGAAATGAGAGTTAAATTTGCCCGTCCAGACACCTCCAGCTAGCCTCTCATTGGTTCTCGCTATTCCTGTTCATCTTCCGCAGATATTGCAAACTGTGCCAAACAGGAGGTTAAAGGCGCTGACTCTCCAAGTGGGGAGAGTGTTAGTAAAGCGTCTGGAATGTTGCACCCGAGTACCAAGGGAGGAAAACTGAGACATATTTGAACACGTCTCCCGATCACATGGTTGATCATACTCTGGGTTCCACATGCATGTTTTAGCTGAAGGAAGAATACCTAAAACCTGGGTAATTGAAACCCGGGAATGGGTACCATGCAATATGACTTCAAAGGGTCTTCATTTGCTCACCGAACCTCTCCAATCCTATCACTGCTGCGTTTATGCCCCTGTACACATGCTTGATTCTCTTTCGGAGACATAGCAATCCATAGGTTTTAAGATACTTACTAGTCAGGTACATTCTTAGGCGTTTAATATGCGGTGTTGAGTCCATTTCGTTGAGCAAGGAGTGGCTCTTGTCTATTCCATATTTGGCTTAAGGAACTTTATCTGTGCTCATTTCAATCTCTGGTTTTATGCAGCAACCGAACTCACCTTTCCCCTTAAGCAAGCATAAGTTGGTTTTCTAAATTTGAGAACCTGTTCTGTTTTGGAATTCAGTTCCTGTGTAGCCAAGTTTCCATTCCGTGTATTAGTGATATCTTATGATGTTTCTTTTTCTGTGTGACTTATTTCAGTTAGAATCATCGTATCTGAATCTACTCATTATGCTGTTACGTGCCTGATGACATAGATTTCATTGCTGAGTGATACTGCATTGTACGTAAGTACCACAAGTTCTTTATCCATTTTTCACTTTCTGCGATGTTGAACTTGTACGGTAAAAGAGGTTCTTGTAAACAGAGCCGTTCTAAACTTTGGGGTGGTTGTGTCTTTTTGATTTTAATTTCCCTAAGCTATAGGACCATAAGTGGAAGTGCCCTAGGCTCTGTTGCTTTGTTTTTTAGATGTTTCAGGAAACACCATACACTTCTCCCAAGTGTCTGTTGGCAATTTACATCCCGCCCATCAGCATAACAAGGCTCCCAGTTCTCAATGGCCTGTACTGCCTTGCTGGATTTTACACTTTTTTCAGATGGCCCTTTTGACCAGGGGGAAGTGAGACTTCATTGTAGTGCAGATTTCCTTTGCAAGCTTGCTTGGTTGGCCAAAAATGGCGTATGCGTTTTTTCCTGAATATATTCAGGAAAAAACGCATACGCCCTTTTTGGCCATGTGCATTATTGTGGACGTTCTGCCTCTTTTCCTATGCTTTCAATGCAATTCCAGTCTACCTCCTGAAATCGGTTTCCTGCAATTCTGCCCCGCTTTCAAGTCCTCTTGGCAGCCTTACTTCAGTCTATTTTTGGACGATAGCTGTCATTTATAACTCTGCAGGTTTGTGAATTACAGTGACCCTGAGCTCCTTTCTTCAACTCTCTTTCTTTTGAGCTGGCCGCAACACCGCAGGATGGCTTCAGGCCCTAATCTGGTTCCGGCACGGCACGCTGAGCCTTTGGTTAATTCCTCTTCCTGGTGGGAAATGAGAGTTAAATTTGCCCGTCCAGACACCTCCAGCTAGTCGCTCATTGGTTCTCGCTATTCCTGTTCATCTTCCGCAGAAATTGCAAACTGGGCCAAACAGGAGGTTAAAGGCGCTGACTCTCCAAGTGGGGAGAGTGTTAGTAAAGCGTCTGGAATGTTGCACCCGAGTACCAGGGGAGGAAAACTGAGACATATTTGAACACGTCTCCCGTTCACATGGTTGATCATACTTGGGTTCCACATGCATGTTTTAGCTGAAGGAAGAATACCTTAAACCTGGAGAGTTAAGACCCGTGTAATGGGTACCATGCAATATGACTTCAAAGGGTCTTCATTTGCTCACCGAACCTCTCCAATCCTATCACTGCTGCGTTTATGCCCCTGTACACATGCTTGATTCTCTTTCGGAGACATAGCAATCCATAGGTTTTAAGATACTTACTAGTCAGGTACATTCTTAGACGTTTAATATGCGGTGTTGAGTCCATTTCGTTGAGCAAGGAGTAGCTCTTGTCTATTCCATATTTGACTTAAGGAACTTTATCTGTGCTCATTTCAATCTCTGGTTTTATGCAGCACCCCATCTCACCTTTCCCCTTAAGCAAGCATAAGTTGGTTTTCTAAATTTGAGACCCTGTTCTGTTCTGTAATTCAGTTCCTGTGTAGCCAAGTTTACATTCCGTGTATTACTGATATCTTATGATGTTTCTTTTTCTGTGTGACTTATTTCAGTTAGAATCATCATACCTGAATCCACTCATTGTGCTGCTAAGGGCCTGATGACATAGATTTCATTGCTGAGTGATATTGCTTTGTAAGTGAATACCACAACTTCTTTATCCATTTTTCACTTTCTGCGATGTTGAACTTGTACTGTAAACGAGGTTCTTGTAAACAGAGCCGTTCCAAACTTTGGGGTGGCTGTGTCTTTTTGATTTTAATTTCCCTAAGCTATAGGACCATAAGTGGAAGTGCCCTAGGTTCTGTTGCTTTGTTTTTTAGATGTTTCAGGAAACACCATACACTTCTCCCGAGTGGTTGTTGGCAATTTACATCCCGCCCATCAGCATAACAAGGCTCCCAGTTCTCCATGGCCTGTCCTGCCTTTCTGGATTTTACACTTTTTTCAGATGGCCCTTTTGACCGGGGGGAAGTGAGACTTCATTGTAGTGCAGATTTCCTTTGCAAGCTTGCTTGGTTGGCCAAAAAGGGCGTATGCGTTTTTTCCTGAATATATTCAGGAAAAAACGCATACGCCCTTTTTGGCCAAGTGCATCATTGTGGACGTTCTGCCTCTTTTCCTATGCTTTCAATGCAATTCCAGTCTACCTCCTGAAATCGGTTTCCTGCAATTCTGCCCCGCTTTCAAGTCCTCTTGGCAGCCTTACTTCAGTCTATTTTTGGACGATAGCTGTCATTTATAACTCTGCAGGTTTGTGAATTACAGTGCCCCTGAGCTCCTTTCTTCAACTCGCTTTCTTGTGAGCTGGCCACAACACCGCAGGATGGCTTCAGGCCCTAATCTGGTTCCGGCACGGCACGCTGAGCCTTTGGTTAATTCCTCTTCCTGGTGGGAAATGAGAGTTAAATTTGCCCGTCCAGACACCTCCAGCTAGTCTCTCATTGGTTCTCGCTATTCCTGTTCATCTTCCGCAGAAATTGCAAACTGGGCCAAACAGGAGTTTAAAGGGACTGACTCTCCAAGTCGGGAGAGTGTTAGTAAAGCATCTGGAATGTTGCACCCGAGTACCAGGGGAGGAAAACTGAGACATATTTGAACACGTCTCCCGTTCACATGGTTGATCATACTTGGGTTCCACATGCATGTTTTAGCTGAAGGAAGAATACCTTAAACCTGGAGAGTTAAGACCCGTGTAATGGGTACCATGCAATATGACTTCAAAGGGTCTTCATTTGCTCACCGAACATCTCCAATCCTATCACTGCTGCGTTTATGCCCCTGTACACATGCTTGATTCTCTTTCGGAGACATAGCAATCCATAGGTTTTAAGATACTTACTAGTCAGGTACATTCTTAGGCGTTTAATATGCGGTGTTGAGTCCATTTCGTTGAGCAAGGAGTAGCTCTTGTCTATTCCATATTTGACTTAAGGAACTTTATCTGTGCTCATTTCAATCTCTGGTTTTATGCAGCACCCCATCTCACCTTTCCCCTTAAGCAAGCATAAGTTGGTTTTCTAAATTTGAGACCCTGTTCTGTTCTGTAATTCAGTTCCTGTGTAGCCAAGTTTACATTCCGTGTATTACTGATATCTTATGATGTTTCTTTTTCTGTGTGACTTATTTCAGTTAGAATCATCATACCTGAATCCACTCATTGTGCTGCTAAGGGCCTGATGACATAGATTTCATTGCTGAGTGATATTGCTTTGTAAGTGAATACCACAACTTCTTTATCCATTTTTCACTTTCTGCGATGTTGAACTTGTACTGTAAACGAGGTTCTTGTAAACAGAGCCGTTCCAAACTTTGGGGTGGCTGTGTCTTTTTGATTTTAATTTCCCTAAGCTATAGGACCATAAGTGGAAGTGCCCTAGGTTCTGTTGCTTTGTTTTTTAGATGTTTCAGGAAACACCATACACTTCTCCCGAGTGGTTGTTGGCAATTTACATCCCGCCCATCAGCATAACAAGGCTCCCAGTTCTCCATGGCCTGTCCTGCCTTTCTGGATTTTACACTTTTTTCAGATGGCCCTTTTGACCGGGGGGAAGTGAGACTTCATTGTAGTGCAGATTTCCTTTGCAAGCTTGCTTGGTTGGCCAAAAAGGGCGTATGCGTTTTTTCCTGAATATATTCAGGAAAAAACGCATACGCCCTTTTTGGCCAAGTGCATCATTGTGGACGTTCTGCCTCTTTTCCTATGCTTTCAATGCAATTTCAGTCTACCTCCTGAAATCGGTTTCCTGCAATTCTGCCCCGCTTTCAAGTCCTCTTGGCAGCCTTACTTCAGTCTATTTTTGGACGATAGCTGTCATTTATAACTCTGCAGGTTTGTGAATTACAGTGCCCCTGAGCTCCTTTCTTCAACTCGGTTTCTTTTGAGCTGGCCGCAACACCGCAGGATGGCTTCAGGCCCTAATCTGGTTCCGGCACGGCACGCTGAGCCTTTGGTTAATTCCTCTTCCTGGTGGGAAATGAGAGTTAAATTTGCCCGTCCAGACACCTCCAGCTAGTCTCTCATTGGTTCTCGCTATTCCTGTTCATCTTCCGCAGAAATTGCAAACTGGGCCAAACAGGAGTTTAAAGGGACTGACTCTCCAAGTCGGGAGAGTGTTAGTAAAGCATCTGGAATGTTGCACCCGAGTACCAGGGGAGGAAAACTGAGACATATTTGAACACGTCTCCCGTTCACATGGTTGATCATACTTGGGTTCCACATGCATGTTTTAGCTGAAGGAAGAATACCTTAAACCTGGAGAGTTAAGACCCGTGTAATGGGTACCATGCAATATGACTTCAAAGGGTCTTCATTTGCTCACCGAACCTCTCCAATCCTATCACTGCTGCATTTATGCCCCTGTACACATGCTTGATTCTCTTTCGGAGACATAGCAATCCATAGGTTTTACGATACTTACTAGTCAGGTACATTCTTAGGCGTTTAATATGCGGTGTTGAGTCCATTTCGTTGAGCAAGGAGTAGCTCTTGTCTATTCCATATTTGACTTAAGGAACTTTATCTGTGCTCATTTCAATCTCTGGTTTTATGCAGCACCCCAACTCACCTTTACCCTTAAGCAAGCATAAGTTGGTTTTCTAAATTTGAGACCCTGTTCTGTTCTGTAATTCAGGTCCTGTGTAGCCAAGTTTACATTCCGTGTATTACTGATATCTTATGATGTTTCTTTTTCTGTGTGACTTATTTCAGTTAGAATCATCATACCTGAATCCACTCATTGTGATGCTAAGGGCCTGATGAGATAGATTTCATTGCTGAGTGATATTGCTTTGTAAGTAAATACCACAACTTCTTTATCCATTTTTCACTTTCTGCGATGTTGAACTTGTACTGTAAACGAGGTTCTTGTAAACAGAGGCGTCCCAAACTTTGGGGTGGCTGTGTCTTTTTGATTTTAATTTCCCTAAGCTATAGGACCATAAGTGGCAGTGCCCTAGGCTCTGTTGCTTTGTTTTTTAGATGTTTCAGGAAACACCATACACTTGTCCCGAGTGTCTGTTGGCAATTTACATCCCGCCCATCAGCATAACAAGGCTCCCAGTTCTCCATGGCCTGTCCTGCCTTTCTGGATTTTACACTTTTTTCAGATGGCCCTTTTGACCGGGGGGAAGTGAGACTTCATTGTAGTGCAGATTTCCTTTGCAAGCTTGCTTGGTTGGCCAAAAAGGGCGTATGCGTTTTTTCCTGAATATATTCAGGAAAAAACGCATACGCCCTTTTTGGCCAAGTGCATCATTGTGGACGTTCTGCCTCTTTTCCTATGCTTTCAATGCAATTCCAGTCTACCTCCTGAAATCGGTTTCCTGCAATTCTGCCCCGCTTTCAAGTCCTCTTGGCAGCCTTACTTCAGTCTATTTTTGGACGATAGCTGTCATTTATAACTCTGCAGGTTTGTGAATTACAGTGCCCCTGAGCTCCTTTCTTCAACTCGCTTTCTTGTGACCTGGCCGCAACACCGCAGGATGGCTTCAGGCCCTAATCTGGTTCCGGCCCGGCATGCTGAGCCTTTGGTTAATTCCTCTTCCTGGTGGGAAATGAGAGTTAAATTTGCCCGTCCAGACACCTCCAGCTAGCCTCTCATTGGTTCTCGCTATTCCTGTTCATCTTCCGCAGAAATTGCAAACTGGGCCAAACAGGAGGTTAAAGGGACTGACTCTCCAAGTGGGGAGAGTGTTAGTAAAGCGTCTGGAATGTTGCACCCGAGTACCAGGGGAGGAAAACTGAGACATATTTGAACACGTCTCCCGATCACATGGTTGATCATACTCTAGGTTCCACATGCATGTTTTAGCTGAAGGAAGAATACCTTAAACCTGGGTAGTTGAAACCCGTGGAATGGGTACCATGCAATATGACTTCAAAGGGTCTTCATTTGCTCACCAAACCTCTCCAATCCTATCACTGCTGCATTTATGCCCCTGTACACATGCTTGATTCTCTTTCGGAGACATAGCAATCTATAGGTTTTAAGATACTTACAAGTCAGGTACATTCTTAGGTGTTTAATATGCGGTGTTGAGTCCATTTCGTTGAGCAAAGAGTAGCTCTTGTCTATTCCATATTTGGCTTAAGGAACTTTATCTGTGCTCATTTCAATCTCTGGTTTTATGCAGCACCCCAACTCACCTTTACCCTTAAGCAAGCATAAGTTGTTTTTCTAAATTTGTGACCCAGTTCTGTTCTGTAATTCAGTTCCTGTGTAGCCAAGTTTCCATTCCGTGTATTACTGATATCTTATGATGTTTCTTTTTCTGTGTGATTTATTTCAGTTAGAATCATCATACCTGAATCCACTCATTGTGCTGCTAAGGGCCTGATGACATAGGTTTCATTGCTGAGTGATATTGCTTTGTAAGTGAATACAACAACTTCTTTATCCATTTTTCACTTTCTGCGATGTTGAACTTGTACTGTAAACGAGGTTCTTGTAAACAGAGCCGTTCCAAACTTTGGGGTGGCTGTGTCTTTTTGATTTTAATTTCCCTAAGCTATAGGACCATAAGTGGAAGTGCCCTAGGTTCTGTTGCTTTGTTTTTTAGATGTTTCAGGAAACACCATACACTTCTCCCGAGTGGTTGTTGGCAATTTACATCCCGCCCATCAGCATAACAAGGCTCCCAGTTCTCCATGGCCTGTCCTGCCTTTCTGGATTTTACACTTTTTTCAGATGGCCCTTTTGACCGGGGGGAAGTGAGACTTCATTGTAGTGCAGATTTCCTTTGCAAGCTTGCTTGGTTGGCCAAAAAGGGCGTATGCGTTTTTTCCTGAATATATTCAGGAAAAAACGCATACGCCCTTTTTGGCCAAGTGCATCATTGTGGACGTTCTGCCTCTTTTCCTATGCTTTCAATGCAATTCCAGTCTACCTCCTGAAATCGGTTTCCTGCAATTCTGCCCCGCTTTCAAGTCCTCTTGGCAGCCTTACTTCAGTCTATTTTTGGACGATAGCTGTCATTTATAACTCTGCAGGTTTGTGAATTAGTGCCCCTGAGCTCCTTTCTTCAACTTGCTTTCTTGTGACCTGGCTGCAACACCGCAGGATGGCTTCAGGCCCTAATCTGGTTCCGGCATGGCACGCTGAGCCTTTGGTTATTTCCTCTTCCTGGTGGGAAATGAGAGTTAAATTTGCCCGTCCAAACACCTCCAGCTAGTCTCTCATTGGTTCTCGCTATTCCTGTTCATCTTCTGCAGAAATTGCAAAGTGGGCCAAACAGGAGGTTAAAGGCGCTGACTCTCCAAGTGGGGAGAGTGTTAGTAAAGCGTCTGGAATGTTGCACCCGAGTACCAGGGGAGGAAAACTGAGACATATTTGAACACGTCTCCCGTTCACATGGTTGATCATACTTGGGTTCCACATGCATGTTTTAGCTGAAGGAAGAATACCTTAAACCTGGAGAGTTAAGACCCGTGTAATGGGTACCATGCAATATGACTTCAAAGGGTCTTCATTTGCTCACCGAACCAATCCAATCCTATCACTGCTGCGTTTATGCCCCTGTACACATGCTTGATTCTCTTTCGGAGACATAGCAATCCATAGGTTTTAAGATACTTACTAGTCAGGTACATTCTTAGACGTTTAATATGCGGTGTTGAGTCCATTTCGTTGAGCAAGGAGTAGCTCTTGTCTATTCCATATTTGACTTAAGGAACTTTATCTGTGCTCATTTCAATCTCTGGTTTTATGCAGCACCCCAACTCACCTTTCCCCTTAAGCAAGCATAAGTTGGTTTTCTAAATTTGAGACCCTGTTCTGTTCTGTAATTCAGTTCCTGTGTAGCCAAGTTTACATTCCGTGTATTACTGATATCTTATGATGTTTCTTTTTCTGTGTGACTTACTTCAGTTAGAATCATCATACCTGAATCCACTCATTGTGATGCTAAGGGCCTGATGACATAGATTTCATTGCTGAGTGATATTGCTTTGTAAGTAAATACCACAACTTCTTTATCCATTTTTCACTTTCTGCGATGTTGAACTTGTACTGTAAACGAGGTTCTTGTAAACAGAGGCGTCCCAAACTTTGGGGTGGCTGTGTCTTTTTGATTTTAATTTCCCTAAGCTATAGGACCATAAGTGGAAGTGCCCTAGGTTCTGTTGCTTTGTTTTTTAGATGTTTCAGGAAACACCATACACTTCTCCCGAGTGGTTGTTGGCAATTTACATCCCGCCCATCAGCATAACAAGACTCCCAGTTCTCCATGGCCTGTCCTGCCTTTCTGGATTTTACACTTTTTTCAGATGGCCCTTTTGACCAGGGGGAAGTGAGACTTCATTGTAGTGCAGATTTCCTTTGCAAGCTTGCTTGGTTGGCCAAAAATGGCGTATGCGTTTTTTCCTGAATATATTCAGGAAAAAACACATACGCCCTTTTTGGTCAAGTGCATTATTGTGGACGTTCTGCCTCTTTTCCTATGCTTTCAATGCAATTCCAGTCTACCTCCTGAAATCGGTTTCCTGCAATTCTGCCCCGCTTTCAAGTCCTCTTGGCAGCCTTACTTCAGTCTATTTTTGGACGATAGCTGTCATTTATAACTCTGCAGGTTTGTGAATTACAGTGCCCCTGAGCTCCTTTCTTCAACTCGGTTTCTTTTGAGCTGGCCGCAACACCGCAGGATGGCTTCAGGCCCTAATCTGGTTCCGGCACGGCACGCTGAGCCTTTGGTTAATTCCTCTTCCTGGTGGGAAATGAGAGTTAAATTTGCCCGTCCAGACACCTCCAGCTAGTCTCTCATTGGTTCTCGCTATTCCTGTTCATCTTCCGCAGAAATTGCAAACTGGGCCAAACAGGAGTTTAAAGGGACTGACTCTCCAAGTCGGGAGAGTGTTAGTAAAGCGTCTGGAATGTTGCACCCGAGTACCAGGGGAGGAAAACTGAGACATATTTGAACACGTCTCCCGTTCACATGGTTGATCATACTTGGGTTCCACATGCATGTTTTAGCTGAAGGAAGAATACCTTAAACCTGGAGAGTTTAGACCCGTGTAATGGGTACCATGCAATATGACTTCAAAGGGTCTTCATTTGCTCACCGAACGTCTCCAATCCTATCACTGCTGCGTTTATGCCCCTGTACACATGCTTGATTCTCTTTCGGAGACATAGCAATCCATAGGTTTTAAGATACTTACTAGTCAGGTACATTCTTAGGCGTTTAATATGCGGTGTTGAGTCCATTTCGTTGAGCAAGGAGTAGCTCTTGTCTATTCCATATTTGACTTAAGGAACTTTATCTGTGCTCATTTCAATCTCTGCTTTTATGCAGCACCCCAACTCACCTTTACCCTTAAGCAAGCATAAGTTGGTTTTCTAAATTTGAGACCCTGTTCTGTTCTGTAATTCAGTTCCTGTGTAGCCAAGTTTACATTCCGTGTATTACTGATATCTTATGATGTTTCTTTTTCTGTGTGATTTATTTCAGTTAGAATCATCATACCTGAATCCACTCATTGTGATGCTAAGGGCCTGATGAGATAGATTTCATTGCTGAGTGATATTGCTTTGTAAGTAAATACCACAACTTCTTTATCCATTTTTCACTTTCTGCGATGTTGAACTTGTACTGTAAACGAGGTTCTTGTAAACAGAGGCGTCCCAAACTTTGGGGTGGCTGTGTCTTTTTGATTTTAATTTCCCTAAGCTATAGGACCATAAGTGGCAGTGCCCTAGGCTCTGTTGCTTTGTTTTTTAGATGTTTCAGGAAACACCATACACTTCTCCCGAGTGTCTGTTGGCAATTTACATCCCGCCCATCAGCATAACAAGGCTCCCTGTTCTCCATGGCCTGTCCTGCCTTTCTGGATTTTACACTTTTTTCAGATGGCCCTTTTGACCGGGGGGAAGTGAGACTTCATTGTAGTGCAGATTTCCTTTGCAAGCTTGCTTGGTTGGCCAAAAAGGGCGTATGCGTTTTTTCCTGAATATATTCAGGAAAAAACGCATACGCCCTTTTTGGCCAAGTGCATCATTGTGGACGTTCTGCCTCTTTTCCTATGCTTTCAATGCAATTCCAGTCTACCTCCTGAAATCGGTTTCCTGCAATTCTGCCCCGCTTTCAAGTCCTCTTGGCAGCCTTACTTCAGTCTATTTTTGGACGATAGCTGTCATTTATAACTCTGCAGGTTTGTGAATTACAGTGCCCCTGAGCTCCTTTCTTCAACTCGCTTTCTTGTGACCTGGCCGCAACACCGCAGGATGGCTTCAGGCCCTAATCTGGTTCCGGCCCGGCATGCTGAGCCTTTGGTTAATTCCTCTTCCTGGTGGGAAATGAGAGTTAAATTTGCCCGTCCAGACACCTCCAGCTAGCCTCTCATTGGTTCTCGCTATTCCTGTTCATCTTCCGCAGAAATTGCAAACTGGGCCAAACAGGAGGTTAAAGGGACTGACTCTCCAAGTGGGGAGAGTGTTAGTAAAGCGTCTGGAATGTTGCACCCGAGTACCAGGGGAGGAAAACTGAGACATATTTGAACACGTCTCCCGATCACATGGTTGATCATACTCTAGGTTCCACATGCATGTTTTAGCTGAAGGAAGAATACCTTAAACCTGGGTAGTTGAAACCCGTGGAATGGGTACCATGCAATATGACTTCAAAGGGTCTTCATTTGCTCACCGAACCTCTCCAATCCTATCACTGCTGCGTTTATGCCCCTGTACACATGCTTGATTCTCTTTCGGAGACATAGCAATCCATAGGTTTTAAGATACTTACAAGTCAGGTACATTCTTAGGCGTTTAATATGCGGTGTTGAGTCCATTTCGTTGAGCAAGGAGTAGCTCTTGTCTATTCCATATTTCGCTTAAGGAACTTTATCTGTGCTCATTTCAATCTCTGGTTTTATGCAGCACCCCAACTCACCTTTACCCTTAAGCAAGCATAAGTTGTTTTTCTAAATTTGTGACCCAGTTCTGTTCTGTAATTCAGTTCCTGTGTAGCCAAGTTTCCATTCCGTGTATTACAGATATCTTATGATGTTTCTTTTTCTGTGTGACTTATTTCAGTTAGAATCATCATACCTGAATCCACTCATTGTGCTGCTAAGGGCCTGATGACATAGATTTCATTGCTGAGTGATATTGCTTTGTAAGTGAATACCACAACTTCTTTATCCATTTTTCACTTTCTGCGATGTTGAACTTGTACTGTAAACGAGGTTCTTGTAAACAGAGCCGTTCCAAACTTTGGGGTGGCTGTGTCTTTTTGATTTTAATTTCCCTAAGCTATAGGACCATAAGTGGAAGTGCCCTAGGTTCTGTTGCTTTGTTTTTTAGATGTTTCAGGAAACACCATACACTTCTCCCGAGTGGTTGTTGGCAATTTACATCCCGCCCATCAGCATAACAAGGCTCCCAGTTCTCCATGGCCTGTCCTGCCTTTCTGGATTTTACACTTTTTTCAGATGGCCCTTTTGACCGGGGGGAAGTGAGACTTCATTGTAGTGCAGATTTCCTTTGCAAGCTTGCTTGGTTGGCCAAAAAGGGCGTATGCGTTTTTTCCTGAATATATTCAGGAAAAAACGCATACGCCCTTTTTGGCCAAGTGCATCATTGTGGACGTTCTGCCTCTTTTCCTATGCTTTCAATGCAATTCCAGTCTACCTCCTGAAACCGGTTTCCTGCAATTCTGCCCCGCGTTCAAGTCCTCTTGGCAGCCTTACTTCAGTCTATTTTTGGACGATAGCTGTCATTTATAACTCTGCAGGTTTGTGAATTACAGTGCCCCTGAGCTCCTTTCTTCAACTCGCTTTCTTGTGACCTGGCCGCAACACCGCAGGATGGCTTCAGGCCCTAATCTGGTTCCGGCACGGCACGCTGAGCCTTTGGTTATTTCCTCTTCCTGGTGGGAAATGAGAGTTAAATTTGCCCGTCCAGACACCTCCAGCTAGCCTCTCATTGGTTCTCGCTATTCCTGTTCATCTTCCGCAGAAATTGCAAACTGGGCCAAACAGGAGGTTAAAGGCGCTGACTCTCCAAGTGGGGAGAGTGTTAGTAAAGCGTCTGGAATGTTGCACCCGAGTACCAGGGGAGGAAAACTGAGACATATTTGAACACGTCTCCCGTTCACATGGTTGATCATACTTGGGTTCCACATGCATGTTTTAGCTGAAGGAAGAATACCTTAAACCTGGAGAGTTGAGACCCGTGGAATGGGTACCATGCAATATGACTTCAAAGGATCTTCATTTGCTCACCGAACCTCTCCAATCCTATCACTGCTGCGTTTATGCCCCTGTACACATGCTTGATTCTCTTTCGGAGACATAGCAATCCATAGGTTTTACGATACTTACTAGTCAGGTACATTCTTAGGCGTTTAATATGCGGTGTTGAGTCCATTTCGTTGAGCAAGGAGTAGCTCTTGTCTATTCCATATTTGACTTAAGGAACTTTATCTGTGCTCATTTCAATCTCTGGTTTTATGCAGCACCCCAACTCACCTTTACCCTTAAGCAAGCATAAGTTGTTTTTCTAAATTTGAGACCCTGTTCTGTTCTGTAATTCAGTTCCTGTGTAGCCAAGTTTCCATTCCGTGTATTACTGATATCTTATGATGTTTCTTTTTCTGTGTGACTTACTTCAGTTAGAATCATCATACCTGAATCCACTCATTGTGCTGCTAAGGGCCTGATGACACAGATTTCATTGCTGAGTGATATTGCTTTGAAAGTAAATACCACAACTTCTTTATCCATTTTTCACTTTCTGCGATGTTGAACTTGTACTGTAAACGAGGTTCTTGTAAACAGAGCCGTTCCAAACTTTGGGGTGGCTGTGTCTTTTTGATTTTAATTTCCCTAAGCTATAGGACCATAAGTGGAAGTGCCCTAGGTTCTGTTGCTTTGTTTTTTAGATGTTTCAGGAAACACCATACACTTCTCCCGAGTGGTTGTTGGCAATTTACATCCCGCCCATCAGCATAACAAGGCTCCCAGTTCTCCATGGCCTGTCCTGTCTTTCTGGATTTTACACTTTTTTCCGATGGCCCTTTTGACCGGGGGGAAGTGAGACTTCATTGTAGTGCAGATTTCCTTTGCAAGCTTGCTTGGTTGGCCAAAAAGGGCGTATGCGTTTTTTCCTGAATATATTCAGGAAAAAACGCATACGCCCTTTTTGGCCAAGTGCATCATTGTGGACGTTCTGCCTCTTTTCCTATGCTTTCAATGCAATTCCAGTCTACCTCCTGAAATCGGTTTCCTGCAATTCTGCCCCGATTTCAAGTCCTCTTGGCAGCCTTAATCAGTCTATTTTTGGACGATAGCTGTCATTTATAACTCTGCAGGTTTGTGAATTACAGTGCCCCTGAGCTCCTTTCTTCAACTCGCTTTCTTTTGAGCTGGCCGCAACACCGTATGATGGCTTCAGGCCCTAATCTGGTTCCGGTACGGCACGCTGAGCCTTTGGTTATTTCCTCTTCCTGGTGGGAAATGAGAGTTAAATTTGCCCGTCCAGACACCTCCAGCTAGCTTCTCATTGGTTCTCGCTATTCCTGTTCATCTTCCGCAGAAATTGCAAACTGGGCCAAACAGGAGGTTAAAGGCGCTGACTCTCCAAGTGGGGAGAGTGTTAGTAAAGCGTCTGGAATGTTGCACCCGAGTACCAGGGGAGGAAAACTGAGACATATTTGAACACGTCTCCCGTTCACATGGTTGATCATACTTGGGTTCCACATGCATGTTTTAGCTGAAGGAAGAATACCTTAAACCTGGAGAGTTGAGACCCGTGGAATGGGTACCATGCAATATGACTTCAAAGGGTCTTCATTTGCTCACCGAACCTCTCCAATCCTATCACTGCTGCGTTTATGCCCCTGTACACATGCTTGATTCTCTTTCGGAGACATAGCAATCCATAGGTTTTAAGATACTTACTAGTCAGATACATTCTTAGGCGTTTAATATGCGGTGTTGAGTCCATTTCGTTGAGCAAGGAGTAGCTCTTGTCTATTCCATATTTGACTTAAGGAACTTTATCTGTGCTCATTTCAATCTCTGGTTTTATGCAGCACCCCAACTCACCTTTACCCTTAAGCAAGCATAAGTTGGTTTTCTAAATTTGAGACCCTGTTCTGTTCTGTAATTCAGTTCCTGTGTAGCCAAGTTTACATTCCGTGTATTACTGATATCTTATGATGTTTCTTTTTCTGTGTGACTTACTTCAGTTAGAATCATCATACCTGAATCCACTCATTGTGCTGCTAAGGGCCTGATGACACAGATTTCATTGCTGAGTGATATTGCTTTGTAAGTAAATACCACAACTTCTTTATCCATTTTTCACTTTCTGCGATGTTGAACTTGTACTGTAAACGAGGTTCTTGTAAACAGAGCCGTTCCAAACTTTGGGGTGGCTGTGTCTTTTTGATTTTAATTTCCCTAAGCTATAGGACCATAAGTGGAAGTGCCCTAGGTTCTGTTGCTTTGTTTTTTAGATGTTTCAGGAAACACCATACACTTCTCCCGAGTGTCTGTTGGCAATTTACATCCCGCCCATCAGCATAACAAGGCTCCCAGTTCTCCATGGCCTGTCCTGCCTTTCTGGATTTTACACTTTTTTCAGATGGCCCTTTTGACCAGGGGGAAGTGAGACTTCATTGTAGTGCAGATTTCCTTTGCAAGCTTGCTTGGTTGGCCAAAAAGGGCGTATGCGTTTTTTCCTGAATATATTCAGGAAAAAACGCATACGCCCTTTTTGGCCAAGTGCATCATTGTGGACGTTCTGCCTCTTTTCCTATGCTTTCAATGCAATTCCAGTCTACCTCCTGAAATCGGTTTCCTGCAATTCTGCCCCGCTTTCAAGTCCTCTTGGCAGCCTTACTTCAGTCTATTTTTGGACGATAGCTGTCATTTATAACTCTGCAGGTTTGTGAATTACAGTGCCCCTGAGCTCCTTTCTTCAACTCGCTTTCTTGTGACCTGGCCGCAACACCGCAGGATGGCTTCAGGCCCTAATCTGGTTCCGGTACGGCACGCTGAGCCTTTGGTTATTTCCTCTTCCTGGTGGGAAATGAGAGTTAAATTTGCCCGTCCAGACACCTCCAGCTAGCCTCTCATTGGTTCTCGCTATTCCTGTTCATCTTCCGCAGAAATTGCAAACTGGGCCAAACAGGAGGTTAAAGGCGCTGACTCTCCAAGTGGGGAGAGTGTTAGTAAAGCGTCTGGAATGTTGCACCCGAGTACCAGGGGAGGAAAACTGAGACATATTTGAACACGTCTCCCGTTCACATGGTTGATCATACTTGGGTTCCACATGCATGTTTTAGCTGAAGGAAGAATACCTTAAACCTGGAGAGTTGAGACCCGTGGAATGGGTACCATGCAATATGACTTCAAAGGGTCTTCATTTGCTCACCGAACCTCTCCAATCCTATCACTGCTGCGTTTATGCCCCTGTACACATGCTTGATTCTCTTTCGGAGACATAGCAATCCATAGGTTTTACGATACTTACTAGTCAGGTACATTCTTAGGCGTTTAATATGCGGTGTTGAGTCCATTTCGTTGAGCAAGGAGTAGCTCTTGTCTATTCCATATTTGACTTAAGGAACTTTATCTGTGCTCATTTCAATCTCTGGTTTTATGCAGCACCCCAACTCACCTTTACCCTTAAGCAAGCATAAGTTGTTTTTCTAAATTTGAGACCCTGTTCTGTTCTGTAATTCAGTTCCTGTGTAGCCAAGTTTACATTCCGTGTATTACTGATATCTTATGATGTTTCTTTTTCTGTGTGACTTACTTCAGTTAGAATCATCATACCTGAATCCACTCATTGTGCTGCTAAGGGCCTGATGACACAGATTTCATTGCTGAGTGATATTGCTTTGTAAGTAAATACCACAACTTCTTTATCCATTTTTCACTTTCTGCGATGTTGAACTTGTACTGTAAACGAGGTTCTTGTAAACAGAGCCGTTCCAAACTTTGGGGTGGCTGTGTCTTTTTGATTTTAATTTCCCTAAGCTATAGGACCATAAGTGGAAGTGCCCTAGGTTCTGTTGCTTTGTTTTTTAGATGTTTCAGGAAACACCATACACTTCTCCCGAGTGGTTGTTGGCAAGTTACATCCCGCCCATCAGCATAACAAGGCTCCCAGTTCTCCATGGCCTGTCCTGCCTTTCTGGATTTTACACTTTTTTCAGATGGCCCTTTTGACCGGGGGGAAGTGAGACTTCATTGTAGTGCAGATTTCCTTTGCAAGCTTGCTTGGTTGGCCAAAAAGGGCGTATGCGTTTTTTCCTGAATATATTCAGGAAAAAACGCATACGCCCTTTTTGGCCAAGTGCATCATTGTGGACGTTCTGCCTCTTTTCCTATGCTTTCAATGCAATTCCAGTCTACCTCCTGAAATCGGTTTCCTGCAATTCTGCCCCGCTTTCAAGTCCTCTTGGCAGCCTTACTTCAGTCTATTTTTGGACGATAGCTGTCATTTATAACTCTGCAGGTTTGTGAATTACAGTGCCCCTGAGCTCCTTTCTTCAACTCGCTTTCTTGTGAGCTGGCCGCAACACCGCAGGATGGCTTCAGGCCCTAATCTGGTTCCGGAACGGCACGCTGAGCCTTTGGTTAATTCCTCTTCCTGGTGGGAAATGAGAGTTAAATTTGCCCGTCCAGACACCTCCAGCTAGCTTCTCATTGGTTCTCGCTATTCCTGTGCATCTTCCGCAGAAATTGCAAACTGGGCCAAACAGGAGGTTAAAGGCGCTGACTCTCCAAGTGGGGAGAGTGTTAGTAAAGCGTCTGGAATGTTGCACCCGAGTACCAGGGGAGGAAAACTGAGACATATTTGAACACGTCTCCCGTTCACATGGTTGATCATACTTGGGTTCCACATGCATGTTTTAGCTGAAGGAAGAATACCTTAAACCTGGAGAGTTGAGACCCGTGGAATGGGTACCATGCAATATGACTTCAAAGGGTCTTCATTTGCTCACCGAACCTCTCCAATCCTATCACTGCTGCGTTTATGCCCCTGTACACATCCTTGATTCTCTTTCGGAGACATAGCAATCCATAGGTTTTAAGATACTTACTAGTCAGATACATTCTTAGGCGTTTAATATGCGGTGTTGAGTCCATTTCGTTGAGCAAGGAGTAGCTCTTGTCTATTCCATATTTGACTTAAGGAACTTTATCTGTGCTCATTTCAATCTCTGGTTTTATGCAGCACCCCGACTCACCTTTACCCTTAAGCAAGCATAAGTTGGTTTTCTAAATTTGAGACCCTGTTCTGTTCTGTAATTCAGTTCCTGTGTAGCCAAGTTTCCATTCCGTGTATTACTGATATCTTATGATGTTTCTTTTTCTGTGTGACTTACTTCAGTTAGAATCATCATACCTGAATCCACTCATTGTGCTGCTAAGGGCCTGATGACACAGATTTCATTGCTGAGTGATATTGCTTTGTAAGTAAATACCACAACTTCTTTATCCATTTTTCACTTTCTGCGATGTTGAACTTGTACTGTAAACGAGGTTCTTGTAAACAGAGCCGTTCCAAACTTTGGGGTGGCTGTGTCTTTTTGATTTTAATTTCCCTAAGCTATAGGACCATAAGTGGAAGTGCCCTAGGTTCTGTTGCTTTGTTTTTTAGATGTTTCAGGAAACACCATACACTTCTCCCGAGTGGTTGTTGGCAATTTACATCCCGCCCATCAGCATAACAAGGCTCCCAGTTCTCCATGGCCTGTCCTGCCTTTCTGGATTTTACACTTTTTTCAGATGGCCCTTTTGACCGGGGGGAAGTGAGACTTCATTGTAGTGCAGATTTCCTTTGCAAGCTTGCTTGGTTGGCCAAAAAGGGCGTATGCGTTTTTTATTCCTGTTCATCTTCCGCAGAAATTGCAAAGTGGGCCAAACAGGAGGTTAAAGGCGCTGACTCTCCAAGTGAGGAGAGTGTTAGTAAAGCGTCTGGAATGTTGCACCCGAGTACCAGGGGAGGAAAACTGAGACATATTTGAACACGTCTCCCGTTCACATGGTTGATCATACTTGGGTTCCACATGCATGTTTTAGCTGAAGGAAGAATACCTTAAACCTGGAGAGTTGAGACCCGTGTAATGGGTACCATGCAATATGACTTCAAAGGGTCTTCATTTGCTCACCGAACCTCTCCAATCCTATCACTGCTGCGTTTATGCCCCTGTACACATGCTTGATTCTCTTTTGGAGACATAGAAATCCATAGGTTTTACGATACTTACTAGTCAGGTACATTCTTAGGCGTTTAATATGCGGTGTTGAGTCCATTTTGTTGAGCAAGGAGTAGCTCTTGTCTATTCCATATTTGGCTTAAGGAACTTTATCTGTGCTCATTTCAGTCTCTGGTTTTATGCTGCACCCTAACTCACCTTTACCCTTAAGCAAGCATAAGTTGTTTTTCTAAATTTGAGACCCTGTTCTGTTCTGTAATTCAGTTCCTGTGTAGCCAAGTTTACATTCCGTGTATTACTGATATCTTATGATGTTTCTTTTTCTGTGTGACTTATTTCAGTTAGAATCATCATACCTGAATCCACTCATTGTGCTGCTAAGGGCCTGATGACATAGATTTCATTGCTGAGTGATATTGCTTTGTAAGTGAATACCACAACTTCTTTATCCATTTTTCACTTTCTGCGATGTTGAACTTGTACTGTAAACGAGGTTCTTGTAAACAGAGCCGTTCCAAACTTTGGGGTGGCTGTGTCTTTTTGATTTTAATTTCCCTAAGCTATAGGACCATAAGTGGAAGTGCCCTAGGTTCTGTTGCTTTGTTTTTTAGATGTTTCAGGAAACACCATACACTTCTCCCGAGTGGTTGTTGGCAATTTACATCCCGCCCATCAGCATAACAAGGCTCCCAGTTCTCCATGGCCTGTCCTGCCTTTCTGGATTTTACACTTTTTTCAGATGGCCCTTTTGACCGGGGGGAAGTGAGACTTCATTGTAGTGCAGATTTCCTTTGCAAGCTTGCTTGGTTGGCCAAAAAGGGCGTATGCGTTTTTTCCTGAATATATTCAGGAAAAAACGCATACACCCTTTTTGGCCAAGTGCATCATTGTGGACGTTCTGCCTCTTTTCCTATGCTTTCAATGCAATTCCTGTCTACCTCCTGAAATCGGTTTCCTGCAATTCTGCCCCGCTTTCAAGTCCTCTTGGCAGCCTTACTTCAGTCTATTTTTGGACGATAGCTGTCATTTATAACTCTGCAGGTTTGAGAATTACAGTGCCCCTGAGCTCCTTTCTTCAACTTGCTTTCTTGTGACCTGGCCGCAACACCGCAGGATGGCTTCAGGCCCTAATCTGGTTCCGGCACGGCACGCTGAGCCTTTGGTTATTTCCTCTTCCTGGTGGGAAATGAGAGTTAAATTTGCCCGTCCAGACACCTCCAGCTAGTCTCTCATTGGTTCTCACTATTCCTGTTCATCTTCCGCAGAAATTGCAAACTGGGCCAAACAGGAGGTTAAAGGCGCTGACTCTCCAAGTGGGGAGAGTGTTAGTAAAGCGTCTGGAATGTTGCACCCGAGTACCAGGGGAGGAAAACTGAGACATATTTGAACACGTCTCCCGTTCACATGGTTGATCATACTTGGGTTCCACATGCATGTTTTAGCTGAAGGAAGAATACCTTAAACCTGGAGAGTTAAGACCCGTGTAATGGGTACCATGCAATATGACTTCAAAGGGTCTTCATTTGCTCACCGAACCTCTCCAATCCTATCACTGCTGCGTTTATGCCCCTGTACACATGCTTGATTCTCTTTCGGAGACATAGCAATCCATAGGTTTTAAGATACTTACTAGTCAGGTACATTCTTAGGCGTTTAATATGCGGTGTTGAGTCCATTTCGTTGAGCAAGGAGTAGCTCTTGTCTATTCCATATTTGACTTAAGGAACTTTATCTGTGCTCATTTCAATCTCTGGTTTTATGCAGCACCCCAACTCACCTTTACCCTTAAGCAAGCATAGTTGGTTTTCTAAATTTGAGACCCTGTTCTGTTCTGTAATTCAGTTCCTGTGTAGCCAAGTTTACATTCCGTGTATTACTGATATCTTATGATGTTTCTTTTTCTGTGTGACTTACTTCAGTTAGAATCATCATACCTGAATCCACTCATTGTGCTGCTAAGGGCCTGATGACACAGATTTCATTGCTGAGTGATATTGCTTTGTAAGTAAATACCACAACTTCTTTATCCATTTTTCACTTTCTGCGATGTTGAACTTGTACTGTAAACGAGGTTCTTGTAAACAGAGCCGTTCCAAACTTTGGGGTGGCTGTGTCTTTTTGATTTTAATTTCCCTAAGCTATAGGACCATAAGTGGAAGTGCCCTAGGCTCTGTTGCTTTGTTTTTTAGATGTTTCAGGAAACACCATACGCGTCTCCCGAGTGGTTGTTGGCAATTTACATCCCGCCCAGCAGCATAACAAGGCTCCCAGTTCTCCATGGCCTGTCCTGCCTTTCTGGATTTTACACTTTTTTCAGATGGCCCTTTTGACCAGGGGGAAGTGAGACTTCATTGTAGTGCAGATTTCCTTTGCAAGCTTGCTTGGTTGGCCAAAAAGGGCGTATGCGTTTTTTCCTGAATATATTCAGGAAAAAACGCATACGCCCTTTTTGGCCAAGTGCATCATTGTGGACGTTCTGCCTCTTTTCCTATGCTTTCAATGCAATTCCAGTCTACCTCCTGAAATCGGTTTCCTGCAATTCTGCCCCGCTTTCAAGTCCTCTTGGCAGCCTTACTTCAGTCTATTTTTGGACGATAGCTGTCATTTATAACTCTGCAGGTTTGTGAATTACAGTGCCCCTGAGCTCCTTTCTTCAACTTGCTTTCTTGTGACCTGGCCGCAACACCGCAGGATGTCTTCAGGCCCTAATCTGGATCCGGCCCGGCATGCTGAGCCTTTGGTTAATTCCTCTTCCTGGTGGGAAATGAGAGTTAAATTTGCCCGTCCAGACACCTCCAGCTAGTCTCACATTGGTTCTCACTATTCCTGTTCATCTTCCGCAGAAATTGCAAACTGGGCCAAACAGGAGGTTAAAGGCGCTGACTCTCCAAGTGGGGAGAGTGTTAGTAAAGCGTCTGGAATGTTGCACCCGAGTACCAGGGGAGGAAAACTGAGACATATTTGAACACGTCTCCCGTTCACATGGTTGATCATACTTGGGTTCCACATGCATGTTTTAGCTGAAGGAAGAATACCTTAAACCTGGAGAGTTAAGACCCGTGTAATGGGTACCATGCAATATGACTTCAAAGGGTCTTCATTTGCTCACCGAACCTCTCCAATCCTATCACTGCTGCGTTTATGCCCCTGTACACATGCTTGATTCTCTTTCGGAGACATAGCAATCCATAGGTTTTAAGATACTTACAAGTCAGGTACATTCTTAGGCGTTTAATATGCGGTGTTGAGTCCATTTCGTTGAGCAAGGAGTAGCTCTTGTCTATTCCTTATTTGGCTTAAGGAACTTTATCTGTGCTCATTTCAATCTCTGGTTTTATGCAGCACCCCAACTCACCTTTACCCTTAAGCAAGCATAAGTTGTTTTTCTAAATTTGAGACCCTGTTCTGTTCTGTAATTCAGTTCCTGTGTAGCCAAGTTTCCATTCCGTGTATTACTGATATCTTATGATGTTTCTTTTTCTGTGTGACTTATTTCAGTTAGAATCATCATACCTGAATCCACTCATTGTGCTGCTAAGGGCCTGATGACATAGATTTCATTGCTGAGTGATATTGCTTTGTAAGTGAATACCACAACTTCTTTATCCATTTTTCACTTTCTGCGATGTTGAACTTGTACTGTAAACGAGGTTCTTGTAAACAGAGCCGTCCCAAACTTTGGGGTGGCTGTGTCTTTTTGATTTTAATTTCCCTAAGCTATAGGACCATAAGTGGAAGTGCCCTAGGTTCTGTTGCTTTGTTTTTTAGATGTTTCAGGAAACACCATACACTTCTCCCGAGTGGTTGTTGGCAATTTACATCCCGCCCATCAGCATAACAAGGCTCCCAGTTCTCCATGGCCTGTCCTGCCTTTCTGGATTTTACACTTTTTTCAGATGGCCCTTTTGACCGGGGGGAAGTGAGACTTCATTGTAGTGCAGATTTCCTTTGCAAGCTTGCTTGGTTGGCCAAAAAGGGCGTATGCGTTTTTTCCTGAATATATTCAGGAAAAAACGCATACGCCCTTTTTGGCCAAGTGCATCATTGTGGATGTTCTGCCTCTTTTCCTATGCTTTCAATGCAATTCCAGTCTACCTCCTGAAATCGGTTTCCTGCAATTCTGCCCCGCTTTCAAGTCCTCTTGGCAGCCTTACTTCAGTCTATTTTTGGACGATAGCTGTCATTTATAACTCTGCAGGTTTGAGAATTACAGTGCCCCTGAGCTCCTTTCTTCAACTTGCTTTCTTGTGACCTGGCCGCAACACCGCAGGATGGCTTCAGGCCCTAATCTGGTTCCGGCACGGCACGCTGAGCCTTTGGTTATTTCCTCTTCCTAGTGGGAAATGAGAGTTAAATTTGCCCGTCCAGACACCTCCAGCTAGTCTCACATTGGTTCTCACTATTCCTGTTCATCTTCCGCAGAAATTGCAAACTGGGCCAAACAGGAGGTTAAAGGCGCTGACTCTCCAAGTGGGGAGAGTGTTAGTAAAGCGTCTGGAATGTTGCACCCGAGTACCAGGGGAGGAAAACTGAGACATATTTGAACACGTCTCCCGTTCACATGGTTGATCATACTTGGGTTCCACATGCATGTTTTAGCTGAAGGAAGAATACCTTAAACCTGGAGAGTTAAGACCCGTGTAATGGGTACCATGCAATATGACTTCAAAGGGTCTTCATTTGCTCACCGAACCTCTCCAATCCTATCACTGCTGCGTTTATGCCCCTGTACACATGCTTGATTCTCTTTCGGAGACATAGCAATCCATAGGTTTTAAGATACTTACTAGTCAGGTACATTCTTAGGCGTTTAATATGCGGTGTTGAGTCCATTTCGTTGAGCAAGGAGTAGCTCTTGTCTATTCCATATTTGACTTAAGGAACTTTATCTGTGCTCATTTCAATCTCTGGTTTTATGCAGCACCCCAACTCACCTTTACCCTTAAGCAAGCATAGTTGGTTTTCTAAATTTGAGACCCTGTTCTGTTCTGTAATTCAGTTCCTGTGTAGCCAAGTTTACATTCCGTGTATTACTGATATCTTATGATGTTTCTTTTTCTGTGTGACTTACTTCAGTTAGAATCATCATACCTGAATCCACTCATTGTGCTGCTAAGGGCCTGATGACACAGATTTCATTGCTGAGTGATATTGCTTTGTAAGTAAATACCACAACTTCTTTATCCATTTTTCACTTTCTGCGATGTTGAACTTGTACTGTAAACGAGGTTCTTGTAAACAGAGCCGTTCCAAACTTTGGGGTGGCTGTGTCTTTTTGATTTTAATTTCCCTAAGCTATAGGACCATAAGTGGAAGTGCCCTAGGCTCTGTTGCTTTGTTTTTTAGATGTTTCAGGAAACACCATACGCGTCTCCCGAGTGGTTGTTGGCAATTTACATCCCGCCCAGCAGCATAACAAGGCTCCCAGTTCTCCATGGCCTGTCCTGCCTTTCTGGATTTTACACTTTTTTCAGATGGCCCTTTTGACCAGGGGGAAGTGAGACTTCATTGTAGTGCAGATTTCCTTTGCAAGCTTGCTTGGTTGGCCAAAAAGGGCGTATGCGTTTTTTCCTGAATATATTCAGGAAAAAACGCATACGCCCTTTTTGGCCAAGTGCATCATTGTGGACGTTCTGCCTCTTTTCCTATGCTTTCAATGCAATTCCAGTCTACCTCCTGAAATCGGTTTCCTGCAATTCTGCCCCGCTTTCAAGTCCTCTTGGCAGCCTTACTTCAGTCTATTTTTGGACGATAGCTGTCATTTATAACTCTGCAGGTTTGTGAATTACAGTGCCCCTGAGCTCCTTTCTTCAACTCGCTTTCTTGTGAGCTGGCCGCAACACCGCAGGATGTCTTCAGGCCCTAATCTGGATCCGGCCCGGCATGCTGAGCCTTTGGTTAATTCCTCTTCCTGGTGGGAAATGAGAGTTAAATTTGCCCGTCCAGACACCTCCAGCTAGTCTCACATTGGTTCTCACTATTCCTGTTCATCTTCCGCAGAAATTGCAAACTGGGCCAAACAGGAGGTTAAAGGCGCTGACTCTCCAAGTGGGGAGAGTGTTAGTAAAGCGTCTGGAATGTTGCACCCGAGTACCAGGGGAGGAAAACTGAGACATATTTGAACACGTCTCCCGTTCACATGGTTGATCATACTTGGGTTCCACATGCATGTTTTAGCTGAAGGAAGAATACCTTAAACCTGGAGAGTTAAGACCCGTGTAATGGGTACCATGCAATATGACTTCAAAGGGTCTTCATTTGCTCACCGAACCTCTCCAATCCTATCACTGCTGCGTTTATGCCCCTGTACACATGCTTGATTCTCTTTCGGAGACATAGCAATCCATAGGTTTTAAGATACTTACAAGTCAGGTACATTCTTAGGCGTTTAATATGCGGTGTTGAGTCCATTTCGTTGAGCAAGGAGTAGCTCTTGTCTATTCCTTATTTGGCTTAAGGAACTTTATCTGTGCTCATTTCAATCTCTGGTTTTATGCAGCACCCCAACTCACCTTTACCCTTAAGCAAGCATAAGTTGTTTTTCTAAATTTGAGACCCTGTTCTGTTCTGTAATTCAGTTCCTGTGTAGCCAAGTTTCCATTCCGTGTATTACTGATATCTTATGATGTTTCTTTTTCTGTGTGACTTATTTCAGTTAGAATCATCATACCTGAATCCACTCATTGTGCTGCTAAGGGCCTGATGACATAGATTTCATTGCTGAGTGATATTGCTTTGTAAGTGAATACCACAACTTCTTTATCCATTTTTCACTTTCTGCGATGTTGAACTTGTACTGTAAACGAGGTTCTTGTAAACAGAGCCGTCCCAAACTTTGGGGTGGCTGTGTCTTTTTGATTTTAATTTCCCTAAGCTATAGGACCATAAGTGGAAGTGCCCTAGGTTCTGTTGCTTTGTTTTTTAGATGTTTCAGGAAACACCATACACTTCTCCCGAGTGGTTGTTGGCAATTTACATCCCGCCCATCAGCATAACAAGGCTCCCAGTTCTCCATGGCCTGTCCTGCCTTTCTGGATTTTACACTTTTTTCAGATGGCCCTTTTGACCGGGGGGAAGTGAGACTTCATTGTAGTGCAGATTTCCTTTGCAAGCTTGCTTGGTTGGCCAAAAAGGGCGTATGCGTTTTTTCCTGAATATATTCAGGAAAAAACGCATACGCCCTTTTTGGCCAAGTGCATCATTGTGGATGTTCTGCCTCTTTTCCTATGCTTTCAATGCAATTCCAGTCTACCTCCTGAAATCGGTTTCCTGCAATTCTGCCCCGCTTTCAAGTCCTCTTGGCAGCCTTACTTCAGTCTATTTTTGGACGATAGCTGTCATTTATAACTCTGCAGGTTTGAGAATTACAGTGCCCCTGAGCTCCTTTCTTCAACTTGCTTTCTTGTGACCTGGCCGCAACACCGCAGGATGGCTTCAGGCCCTAATCTGGTTCCGGCACGGCACGCTGAGCCTTTGGTTATTTCCTCTTCCTAGTGGGAAATGAGAGTTAAATTTGCCCGTCCAGACACCTCCAGCTAGTCTCACATTGGTTCTCACTATTCCTGTTCATCTTCCGCAGAAATTGCAAACTGGGCCAAACAGGAGGTTAAAGGCGCTGACTCTCCAAGTGGGGAGAGTGTTAGTAAAGCGTCTGGAATGTTGCACCCGAGTACCAGGGGAGGAAAACTGAGACATATTTGAACACGTCTCCCGTTCACATGGTTGATCATACTTGGGTTCCACATGCATGTTTTAGCTGAAGGAAGAATACCTTAAACCTGGAGAGTTAAGACCCGTGTAATGGGTACCATGCAATATGACTTCAAAGGGTCTTCATTTGCTCACCGAACCTCTCCAATCCTATCACTGCTGCGTTTATGCCCCTGTACACATGCTTGATTCTCTTTCGGAGACATAGCAATCCATAGGTTTTAAGATACTTACTAGTCAGGTACATTCTTAGGCGTTTAATATGCGGTGTTGAGTCCATTTCGTTGAGCAAGGAGTAGCTCTTGTCTATTCCATATTTGACTTAAGGAACTTTATCTGTGCTCATTTCAATCTCTGGTTTTATGCAGCACCCCAACTCACCTTTACCCTTAAGCAAGCATAGTTGGTTTTCTAAATTTGAGACCCTGTTCTGTTCTGTAATTCAGTTCCTGTGTAGCCAAGTTTACATTCCGTGTATTACTGATATCTTATGATGTTTCTTTTTCTGTGTGACTTACTTCAGTTAGAATCATCATACCTGAATCCACTCATTGTGCTGCTAAGGGCCTGATGACACAGATTTCATTGCTGAGTGATATTGCTTTGTAAGTAAATACCACAACTTCTTTATCCATTTTTCACTTTCTGCGATGTTGAACTTGTACTGTAAACGAGGTTCTTGTAAACAGAGCCGTTCCAAACTTTGGGGTGGCTGTGTCTTTTTGATTTTAATTTCCCTAAGCTATAGGACCATAAGTGGAAGTGCCCTAGGTTCTGTTGCTTTGTTTTTTAGATGTTTCAGGAAACACCATACACTTCTCCCGAGTGTCTGTTGGCAATTTACATCCCGCCCATCAGCATAACAAGGCTCCCAGTTCTCCATGGCCTGTCCTGCCTTTCTGGATTTTACACTTTTTTCAGATGGCCCTTTTGACCGGGGGGAAGTGAGACTTCATTGTAGTGCAGATTTCCTTTGCAAGCTTGCTTGGTTGGCCAAAAAGGGCGTACGCGTTTTTTCCTGAATATATTCAGGAAAAAACGCGTACGCCCTTTTTGGCCAAGTGCATCATTGTGGACGTTCTGCCTCTTTTCCTATGCTTTCAATGCAATTCCAGTCTACCTCCTGAAATCGGTTTCCTGCAATTCTGCCCCGCTTTCAAGTCCTCTTGGCAGCCTTACTTCAGTCTATTTTTGGACGATAGCTGTCATTTATAACTCTGCAGGTTTTTGAATTACAGTGCCCCTGAGCTCCTTTCTTCAACTCGCTTTCTTGTGACCTGGCCGCAACACCGCAGGATGGCTTCAGGCCCTAATCTGGTTACGGTACGGCACGCTGAGCCTTTGGTTATTTCCTCTTCCTGGTGGGAAATGAGAGTTAAATTTGCCCGTCCAGACACCTCCAGCTAGCCTCTCATTGGTTCTCGCTATTCCTGTTCATCTTCCGCAGAAATTGCAAACTGGGCCAAACAGGAGGTTAAAGGCGCTGACTCTCCAAGTGGGGAGAGTGTTAGTAAAGCGTCTGGAATGTTGCACCCGAGTACCAGGGGAGGAAAACTGAGACATATTTGAACACGTCTCCCGTTCACATGGTTGATCATACTTGGGTTCCACATGCATGATTTAGCTGAAGGAAGAATACCTTAAACCTGGGTAGTTGAAACCCGTGGAATGGGTACCATGCAATATGACTTCAAAGGGTCTTCATTTGCTCACCGAACCTCTCCAATCCTATCACTGCAGCATTTATGCCCCTGTACACATGCTTGATTCTCTTTCGGAGACATAGCAATCCATAGGCTTTAAGATACTTACTAGTCAGGCACATTCTTAGGCGTTTAATATGCGGTGTTGAGTCCATTTCGTTGAGCAAGGAGTAGCTCTTGTCTATTCCATATTTGACTTAAGGAACTTTATCTGTGCTCATTTCAATCTCTGGTTTTATGCAGCACCCCAACTCACCTTTACCCTTAAGCAAGCATAGTTGGTTTTCTAAATTTGAGACCCTGTTCTGTTCTGTAATTCAGTTCCTGTGTAGCCAAGTTTACATTCCGGGTATTACTGATATCTTATGATGTTTCTTTTTCTGTGTGACTTACTTCAGTTAGAATCATCATACCTGAATCCACTCATTGTGCTGCTAAGGGCCTGATGACACAGATTTCATTGCTGAGTGATATTGCTTTGTAAGTAAATACCACAATTTCTTTATCCATTTTTCACTTTCTGCGATGTTGAACTTGTACTGTAAACGAGGTTCTTGTAAACAGAGGCGTCCCAAACTTTAGGGTGGCTGTGTCTTTTTGATTTTAATTTCCCTAAGCTATAGGACCATAAGTGGCAGTGCCCTAGGCTCTGTTGCTTTGTTTTTTAGATGTTTCAGGAAACACCATACACTTCTCCCGAGTGTCTGTTGGCAATTTACATCCCGCCCATCAGCATAACAAAGCTCCCAGTTCTCCATGGCCTGTCCTGCCTTTCTGGTTTTTACACTTTTTTCAGATGGCCCTTTTGACCGGGGGGAAGTGAGACTTCATTGTAGTGCAGATTTCCTTTGCAAGCTTGCTTGTTTTGCCAAAAAGGGCGTATGTGTTTTTTCCTGAATATATTCAGGAAAAAACGCATACGCCCTTTTTGGCCAAGTGCATCATTGTGGACGTTCTGCCTCTTTTCCTATGCTTTCAATGCAATTCCAGTCTACCTCCTGAAATCAGTTTCCTGCAATTCTGCCCCGCTTTCAAGTCCTCTTGGCAGCCTTACTTCAGTCTATTTTTGGACGATAGCTGTCATTTATAACTCTGCAGGTTTGTGAATTACAGTGCCCCTGAGCTCCTTTCTTCAACCCGCTTTCTTGTGACCTGGCCGCAACACCGCAGGATGGCTTCAGGCCCTAATCTGGTTCCGGCACGGCACGCTGAGCCTTTGGTTATTTCCTCTTCCTGGTGGGAAATGAGAGTTAAATTTGCCCGTCCAAACACCTCCAGCTAGTCTCTCATTGGTTCTCGCTATTCCTGTTCATCTTCCGCAGAAATTGCAAAACTGGTCCAAACAGGAGGTTAAAGGCGCTGACTCTCCAAGTGGGGAGAGTGTTAGTAAAGCGTCTGGAATGTTGCACCCGAGTACCAGGGGAGGAAAACTGAGACATATTTGAACACGTCTCCCGTTCACATGGTTGATCATACTTGGGTTCCACATGCATGTTTTAGCTGAAGGAAGAATACCTTAAACCTGGAGAGTTAAGACCCGTGTAATGGGTACCATGCAATATGACTTCAAAGGGTCTTCATTTGCTCACCGAACCTCTCCAATCCTATCACTGCTGCGTTTATGCCCCTGTACACATGCTTGATTCTCTTTCGGAGACATAGCAATCCATAGGTTTTAAGATACTTACTAGTCAGGTACATTCTTAGGCGTTTAATATGCGGTGTTGAGTTCATTTCGTTGAACAAGGAGTGGCTCTTGTCTATTCCATATTTGGGTTAAGGAACTTTATCTGTGCTCATTTCAATCTCTGGTTTTATGCAGCAACCCAACTCACCTTTCCCCTTAAGCAAGCATAAGTTGGTTTTCTAAATTTGAGAACCTGTTCTGTTTTGGAATTCAGTTCCTGTGTAGCCAAGTTTACATTCCGTGTATTAGTGATATCTTATGATGTTTCTTTTTCTGTGTGACTTATTTCAGTTAGAATCATCGTACCTGAATCTACTCATTATGCTGCTAAGGGCCTGATGACATAGATTTCATTGCTGAGTGATACTGCATTGTACGTAAGTACCACAAGTTCTTTATCCATTTTTCACTTTCTGCGATGTTGAACTTGTACTGTAAACGAGGTTCTTGTAAACAGAGCCGTTCCAAACTTTGGGGTGGCTGTGTCTTTTTGATTTTAATTTCCCTAAGCTATAGGACCATAAGTGGCAGTGCCCTAGGCTCTGTTGCTTTGTTTTTTAGATGTTTCAGGAAACACCATACGCTTCTCCCAAGTGTCTGTTGGCAATTTACATCCCGCCCATCAGCATAACAAGGCTCCCAGTTCTCCATGGCCTGTCCTGCCTTTCTGCATTTTACACTTTTTTCAGATGCCCCTTTTGACCAGGGGGAAGTGAGACTTCATTGTAGTGCAGATTTCCTTTGCAAGCTTGCTTGGTTGGCCAAAAAGGGCGTATGCGTTTTTTCCTGAATATATTCAGGAAAAAACGCATACGCCCTTTTTGGCCAAGTGCATCATTGTGGACGTTCTGCCTCTTTTCCTATGCTTTCAATGCAATTCCAGTCTACCTCCTGAAATCGGTTTCCTGCAATTCTGCCCCGCTTTCAAGTCCTCTTGGCAGCCTTACTTCAGTCTATTTTTGGACGATAGCTGTCATTTATAACTCTGCAGGTTTGTGAATTACAGTGCCCCTGAGCTCCTTTCTTCAACTCGCTTTCTTGTGAGCTGGCCGCAACACTGCAGGATGGCTTCAGGCCCTAATCTGGTTCTGGCCCGGCATGCTGAGCCTTTGGTTAATTCCTCTTCCTGGTGGGAAATGAGAGTTAAATTTGCCCGTCCAGACACCTCCAGCTAGCCTCTCATTGGTTCTCGCTATTCCTGTTCATCTTCCGCAGAAATTGCAAACTGGGCCAAACAGGAGGTTAAAGGCGCTGACTCTCCAAGTGGGGAGAGTGTTAGTAAAGCGTCTGGAATGTTGCACCCGAGTACCAGGGGAGGAAAACTGAGACATATTTGAACACGTCTCCCGATCACATGGTTGATCATACTCTAGGTTCCACATGCATGTTTTAGCTGAAGGAAGAATACCTTAAACCTGGGTAGTTGAAACCCGTGGAATGGGTACCATGCAATATGACTTCAAAGGGTCTTCATTTGCTCACCGAACCTCTCCAATCCTATCACTGCTGCGTTTATGCCCCTGTACACATGCTTGATTCTCTTTCGGAGACATAGCAATCCATAGGTTTTAAGATACTTACAAGTCAGGTACATTCTTAGGCGTTTAATATGCGGTGTTGAGTCCATTTCGTTGAGCAAGGAGTAGCTCTTGTCTATTCCATATTTGGCTTAAGGAACTTTATCTGTGCTCATTTCAATCTCTGCTTTTATGCAGCACCCCAACTCACCTTTCCCCTTAAGCAAGCATAAGTTGTTTTTCTAAATTTGAGACCCTGTTCTGTTCTGTAATTCAGTTCCTGTGTAGCCAAGTTTCCATTCCGTGTATTACTGATATCTTATGATGTTTCTTTTTCTGTGTGACTTATTTCAGTTAGAATCATCATACCTGAATCCACTCATTGTGCTGCTAAGGTCCTGATGACATAGATTTCATTGCTGAGTGATATTGCTTTGTAAGTGAATACCACAACTTCTTTATCCATTTTTCACTTTCTGCGATGTTGAACTTGTACTGTAAACGAGGTTCTTGTAAACAGAGCCGTTCCAAACTTTGGGGTGGCTGTGTCTTTTTGATTTTAATTTCCCTAAGCTATAGGACCATAAGTGGAAGTGCCCTAGGTTCTGTTGCTTTGTTTTTTAGATGTTTCAGGAAACACCATACACTTCTCCCGAGTGGTTGTTGGCAATTTACATCCCGCCCATCAGCATAACAAGGCTCCCAGTTCTCCATGGCCTGTCCTGCCTTTCTGGATTTTACACTTTTTTCAGATGGCCCTTTTGACCGGGGGGAAGTGAGACTTCATTGTAGTGCAGATTTCCTTTGCAAGCTTGCTTGGTTGGCCAAAAAGGGCGTATGCGTTTTTTCCTGAATATATTCAGGAAAAAACGCATACGCCCTTTTTGGCCAAGTACATCATTGTGGACGTTCTGCCTCTTTTCCTATGCTTTCAATGCAATTCCAGTCTACCTCCTGAAATCGGTTTCCTGCAATTCTGCCCCGCTTTCAAGTCCTCTTGGCAGCCTTACTTCAGTCTATTTTTGGACGATAGCTGTCATTTATAACTCTGCAGGTTTGTGAATTACAGTGCCCCTGAGCTCCTTTCTTCAACTCGCTTTCTTGTGAGCTGGCCGCAACACCGCAGGATGGCTTCAGGCCCTAATCTGGATCCGGCCCGGCACGCTGAGCCTTTGGTTAATTCCTCTTCCTGGTGGGAAATGAGAGTTAAATTTGCCCGTCCAGACACCTCCAGCTAGCCTCTCATTGGTTCTCGCTATTCCTGTTCATCTTCCGCAGAAATTGCAAACTGGGCCAAACAGGAGGTTAAAGGGACTGACTCTCCAAGTGGGGAGAGTGTTAGTAAAGCGTCTGGAATGTTGCACCCGAGTACCAGGGGAGGAAAACTGAGACATATTTGAACACGTCTCCCGATCACATGGTTGATCATACTCTAGGTTCCACATGCATGTTTTAGCTGAAGGAAGAATACCTTAAACCTGGGTAGTTGAAACCCGTGGAATGGGTACCATGCAATATGACTTCAAAGGGTCTTCATTTGCTCACCGAACCTCTCCAATCCTATCACTGCTGCGTTTATGCCCCTGTACACATGCTTGATTCTCTTTCGGAGACATAGCAATCCATAGGTTTTAAGATACTTACAAGTCAGGTACATTCTTAGGCGTTTAATATGCGGTGTTGAGTCCATTTCGTTGAGCAAGGAGTAGCTCTTGTCTATTCCATATTTGGCTTAAGGAACTTTATCTGTGCTCATTTCAATCTCTGGTTTTATGCAGCACCCCAACTCACCTTTACCCTTAAGCAAGCATAAGTTGTTTTTCTAAATTTGAGACCCTGTTCTGTTCTGTAATTCAGTTCCTGTGTAGCCAAGTTTACATTCCGTGTATTACTGATATCTTATGATGTTTCTTTTTCTGTGTGACTTATTTCAGTTAGAATCATCATACCTGAATCCACTCATTGTGCTGCTAAGGGCCTGATGACATAGATTTCATTGCTGAGTGATATTGCTTTGTAAGTGAATACCACAACTTCTTTATCCATTTTTCACTTTCTGCGATGTTGAGCTTGTACTGTAAACGAGGTTCTTGTAAACAGAGCCGTTCCAAACTTTGGGGTGGCTGTGTCTTTTTGATTTTAATTTCCCTAAGCTATAGGACCATAAGTGGAAGTGCCCTAGGTTCTGTTGCTTTGTTTTTTAGATGTTTCAGGAAACACCATACACTTCTCCCGAGTGTCTGTTGGCAATTTACATCCCGCCCATCAGCATAACAAGGCTCCCAGTTCTCCATGGCCTGTCCTGCCTTTCTGGATTTTACACTTTTTTCAGATGGCCCTTTTGACCGGGGGGAAGTGAGACTTCATTGTAGTGCAGATTTCCTTTGCAAGCTTGCTTGGTTGGCCAAAAAGGGCGTATGCGTTTTTTCCTGAATATATTCAGGAAAAAACGCATACGCCCTTTTTGGCCAAGTGCATCATTGTGGACGTTCTGCCTCTTTTCCTATGCTTTCAATGCAATTCCAGTCTACCTCCTGAAATCGGTTTCCTGCAATTCTGCCCCGCTTTCAAGTCCTCTTGGCAGCCTTACTTCAGTCTATTTTTGGACGATAGCTGTCATTTATAACTCTGCAGGTTTGAGAATTACAGTGTCCCAGAGCTCCTTTCTTCAACTTGCTTTCTTTTGACCTGGCCGCAACACCGCAGGATGGCTTCAGGCCCTAATCTGGTTCCGGCACGGCACGCTGAGCCTTTGGTTATTTCCTCTTCCTGGTGGGAAATGAGAGTTAAATTTGCCCGTCCAGACACCTCCAGCTAGCCTCCCATTGGTTCTCGCTATTCCTGTTCATCTTCCGCAGAAATTGCAAACTGGGCCAAACAGGAGGTTAAAGGCGCTGACTCTCCAAGTGGGGAGAGTGTTAGTAAAGCGTCTGGAATGTTGCACCCGAGTACCAGGGGAGGAAAACTGAGACATATTTGAACACGTCTCCCGTTCACATGGTTGATCATACTTGGGTTCCACATGCATGTTTTAGCTGAAGGAAGAATACCTTAAACCTGGAGAGTTAAGACCCGTGTAATGGGTACCATGCAATATGACTTCAAAGGGTCTTCATTTGCTCACCGAACCTCTCCAATCCTATCACTGCTGCGTTTATGCCCCTGTACACATGCTTGATTCTCTTTCGGAGACATAGCAATCCATAGGTTTTAAGATACTTACTAGTCAGGTACATTCTTAGGCGTTTAATATGCGGTGTTGAGTCCATTTCGTTGAGCAAGGAGTAGCTCTTGTCTATTCCATATTTGGCTTAAGGAACTTTATCTGTGCTCATTTCAATCTCTGGTTTTATGCAGCACCCCAACTCACCTTTACCCTTAAGCAAGCATAAGTTGGTTTTCTAAATTTGAGACCCTGTTCTGTTCTGTAATTCAATTCCTCTGTAGCCAAGTTTCCATTCCGTGTATTACTGATATCTTATGATGTTTCTTTTTCTGTGTGACTTATTTCAGTTAGAATCATCATACCTGAATCCACTCATTGTGCTGCTAAGGGCCTGATGACATAGATTTCATTGCTGAGTGATATTGCTTTGTAAGTGAATACCACAACTTCTTTATCCATTTTTCACTTTCTGCGATGTTGAACTTGTACTGTAAACGAGGTTCTTGTAAACAGAGCCGTTCCAAACTTTGGGGTGGCTGTGTCTTTTTGATTTTAATTTCCCTAAGCTATAGGACCATAAGTGGAAGTGCCCTAGGCTCTGTTGCTTTGTTTTTTAGATGTTTCAGGAAACACCATACACTTCTCCCGAGTGGTTGTTGGCAATTTACATCCCGCCCATCAGCATAACAAGGCTCCCTGTTCTCCATGGCCTGTCCTGCCTTTCTGGATTTTACACTTTTTTCAGATGGCCCTTTTGACCGGGGGGAAGTGAGACTTCATTGTAGTGCAGATTTCCTTTGCAAGCTTGCTTGGTTGGCCAAAAAGGGCGTATGCGTTTTTTCCTGAATATATTCAGGAAAAAACGCATACGCCCTTTTTGGCCAAGTGCATCATTGTGGACGTTCTGCCTCTTTTCCTATGCTTTCAATGCAATTCCAGTCTACCTCCTGAAATCGGTTTCCTGCAATTCTGCCCCGCTTTCAAGTCCTCTTGGCAGCCTTACTTCAGTCTATTTTTGGACGATAGCTGTCATTTATAACTCTGCAGGTTTGTGAATTACAGTGCCCCTGAGCTCCTTTCTTCAACTCGCTTTCTTGTGACCTGGCCGCAACACCGCAGGATGGCTTCAGGCCCTAATCTGGTTCCGGCACGGCACGCTGAGCCTTTGGTTATTTCCTCTTCCTGTTGGGAAATGAGAGTTAAATTTGCCCGTCCAGACACCTCCAGCTAGCCTCTCATTGGTTCTCGCTATTCCTGTTCATCTTCCGCAGAAATTGCAAACTGGGCCAAACAGGAGGTTAAAGGCGCTGACTCTCCAAGTGGGGAGAGTGTTAGTAAAGCGTCTGGAATGTTGCACCCGAGTACCAGGGGAGGAAAACTGAGACATATTTGAACACGTCTCCCGATCACATGGTTGATCATACTCTGGGTTCCACATGCCTGTTTTAGCTGAAGGAAGAATACCTAAAACCTGGGTAATTGAAACCCGTGGAATGGGTACCATGCAATATGACTTCAAAGGGTCTTCATTTGCTCACCGAACCTCTCCAATCCTATCACTGCTGCGTTTATGCCCCTGTACACATGCTTGATTCTCTTTCGGAGACATAGCAATCCATAGGTTTTAAGATACTTACTAATCAGGTACATTCTTAGGCGTTTAATATGCGGTGTTGAGTCCATTTCGTTGAGCAAGGAGTGGCTCTTGTCTATTCCATATTTGGCTTAAGGAACTTTATCTGTGCTCATTTCAATCTCTGGTTTTATGCAGCACCCCAACTCACCTTTACCCTTAAGCAAGCATAAGTTGGTTTTCTAAATTTGAGACCCTGTTCTGTTCTGTAATTCAGTTCCTCTGTAGCCAAGTTTCCATTCCGTGTATTACTGATATCTTATGATGTTTCTTTTTCTGTGTGACTTATTTCAGTTAGAATCATCATACCTGAATCCACTCATTGTGCTGCTAAGGGCCTGATGACATAGATTTCATTGCTGAGTGATATTGCTTTGTAAGTGAATACCACAACTTCTTTATCCATTTTTCACTTTCTGCGATGTTGAACTTGTACTGTAAACGAGGTTCTTGTAAACAGAGCCGTTCCAAACTTTGGGGTGGCTGTGTCTTTTTGATTTTAATTTCCCTAAGCTATAGGACCATAAGTGGAAGTGCCCTAGGCTCTGTTGCTTTGTTTTTTAGATGTTTTAGGAAACACCATACACTTCTCCCGAGTGGTTGTTGGCAATTTACATCCCGCCCATCAGCATAACAAGTCTCCCTGTTCTCCATGGCCTGTCCTGCCTTTCTGGATTTTACACTTTTTTCAGATGGCCCTTTTGACCGGGGGGAAGTGAGACTTCATTGTAGTGCAGATTTCCTTTGCAAGCTTGCTTGGTTGGCCAAAAAGGGCGTATGCGTTTTTTCCTGAATATATTCAGGAAAAAACGCATACGCCCTTTTTGGCCAAGTGCATCATTGTGGACGTTCTGCCTCTTTTCCTATGCTTTCAATGCAATTCCAGTCTACCTCCTGAAATCGGTTTCCTGCAATTCTGCCCCGCTTTCAAGTCCTCTTGGCAGCCTTACTTCAGTCTATTTTTGGACGATACCTGTCATTTATAACTCTGCAGGTTTGTGAATTACAGGGCCCCTGAGCTCCTTTCTTCAACTCGCTTTCTTTTGAGCTGGCCGCAACACCGCAGAATGACTTCAGGCCCTAATCTGGTTCCGGTACGGCACGCTGAGCCTTTGGTTATTTCCTCTTCCTGGTGGGAAATGAGAGTTAAATTTGCCCGTCCAGACACCTCCAGCTAGCCTCTCATTGGTTCTCGCTATTCCTGTTCATCTTCCGCAGAAATTGCAAACTGGGCCAAACAGGAGGTTAAAGGGACTGACTCTCCAAGTGGGGAGAGTGTTAGTAAAGCGTCTGGAATGTTGCACCCGAGTACCAGGGGAGGAAAACTGAGACATATTTGAACACGTCTCCCGTTCACATGGTTGATCATACTTGGGTTCCACATGCATGTTTTAGCTGAAGGAAGAATACCTTAAACCTGGAGAGTTAAGACCCGTGTAATGGGTACCATGCAATATGACTTCAAAGGGTCTTCATTTGCTCACCGAACCTCTCCAATCCTATCACTGCTGCGTTTATGCCCCTGTACACATGCTTGATTCTCTTTCGGAGACATAGCAATCCATAGGTTTTAAGATACTTACTAGTCAGGTACATTCTTAGGCGTTTAATATGCGGTGTTGAGTCCATTTCGTTGAGCAAGGAGTAGCTCTTGTCTATTCCATATTTGACTTAAGGAACTTTATCTGTGCTCATTTCAATCTCTGGTTTTATGCAGCACCCCAACTCACCTTTACCCTTAAGCAAGCATAGTTGGTTTTCTAAATTTGAGACCCTGTTCTGTTCTGTAATTCAGTTCCTGTGTAGCCAAGTTTACATTCCGTGTATTACTGATATCTTATGATGTTTCTTTTTCTGTGTGACTTACTTCAGTTAGAATCATCATACCTGAATCCACTCATTGTGCTGCTAAGGGCCTGATGACACAGATTTCATTGCTGAGTGATATTGCTTTGTAAGTAAATACCACAACTTCTTTATCCATTTTTCACTTTCTGCGATGTTGAACTTGTACTGTAAACGAGGTTCTTGTAAACAGAGCCGTTCCAAACTTTGGGGTGGCTGTGTCTTTTTGATTTTAATTTCCCTAAGCTATAGGACCATAAGTGGAAGTGCCCTAGGCTCTGTTGCTTTGTTTTTTAGATGTTTCAGGAAACACCATACGCGTCTCCCGAGTGGTTGTTGGCAATTTACATCCCGCCCAGCAGCATAACAAGGCTCCCAGTTCTCCATGGCCTGTCCTGCCTTTCTGGATTTTACACTTTTTTCAGATGGCCCTTTTGACCAGGGGGAAGTGAGACTTCATTGTAGTGCAGATTTCCTTTGCAAGCTTGCTTGGTTGGCCAAAAAGGGCGTATGCGTTTTTTCCTGAATATATTCAGGAAAAAACGCATACGCCCTTTTTGGCCAAGTGCATCATTGTGGACGTTCTGCCTCTTTTCCTATGCTTTCAATGCAATTCCAGTCTACCTCCTGAAATCGGTTTCCTGCAATTCTGCCCCGCTTTCAAGTCCTCTTGGCAGCCTTACTTCAGTCTATTTTTGGACGATAGCTGTCATTTATAACTCTGCAGGTTTGTGAATTACAGTGCCCCTGAGCTCCTTTCTTCAACTCGCTTTCTTGTGAGCTGGCCGCAACACCGCAGGATGTCTTCAGGCCCTAATCTGGATCCGGCCCGGCATGCTGAGTCTTTGGTTAATTCCTCTTCCTGGTGGGAAATGAGAGTTAAATTTGCCCGTCCAGACACCTCCAGCTAGTCTCACATTGGTTCTCACTATTCCTGTTCATCTTCCGCAGAAATTGCAAACTGGGCCAAACAGGAGGTTAAAGGCGCTGACTCTCCAAGTGGGGAGAGTGTTAGTAAAGCGTCTGGAATGTTGCACCCGAGTACCAGGGGAGGAAAACTGAGACATATTTGAACACGTCTCCCGTTCACATGGTTGATCATACTTGGGTTCCACATGCATGTTTTAGCTGAAGGAAGAATACCTTAAACCTGGAGAGTTAAGACCCGTGTAATGGGTACCATGCAATATGACTTCAAAGGGTCTTCATTTGCTCACCGAACCTCTCCAATCCTATCACTGCTGCGTTTATGCCCCTGTACACATGCTTGATTCTCTTTCGGAGACATAGCAATCCATAGGTTTTAAGATACTTACAAGTCAGGTACATTCTTAGGCGTTTAATATGCGGTGTTGAGTCCATTTCGTTGAGCAAGGAGTAGCTCTTGTCTATTCCTTATTTGGCTTAAGGAACTTTATCTGTGCTCATTTCAATCTCTGGTTTTATGCAGCACCCCAACTCACCTTTACCCTTAAGCAAGCATAAGTTGTTTTTCTAAATTTGAGACCCTGTTCTGTTCTGTAATTCAGTTCCTGTGTAGCCAAGTTTCCATTCCGTGTATTACTGATATCTTATGATGTTTCTTTTTCTGTGTGACTTATTTCAGTTAGAATCATCATACCTGAATCCACTCATTGTGCTGCTAAGGGCCTGATGACATAGATTTCATTGCTGAGTGATATTGCTTTGTAAGTGAATACCACAACTTCTTTATCCATTTTTCACTTTCTGCGATGTTGAACTTGTACTGTAAACGAGGTTCTTGTAAACAGAGCCGTCCCAAACTTTGGGGTGGCTGTGTCTTTTTGATTTTAATTTCCCTAAGCTATAGGACCATAAGTGGAAGTGCCCTAGGTTCTGTTGCTTTGTTTTTTAGATGTTTCAGGAAACACCATACACTTCTCCCGAGTGGTTGTTGGCAATTTACATCCCGCCCATCAGCATAACAAGGCTCCCAGTTCTCCATGGCCTGTCCTGCCTTTCTGGATTTTACACTTTTTTCAGATGGCCCTTTTGACCGGGGGGAAGTGAGACTTCATTGTAGTGCAGATTTCCTTTGCAAGCTTGCTTGGTTGGCCAAAAAGGGCGTATGCGTTTTTTCCTGAATATATTCAGGAAAAAACGCATACGCCCTTTTTGGCCAAGTGCATCATTGTGGATGTTCTGCCTCTTTTCCTATGCTTTCAATGCAATTCCAGTCTACCTCCTGAAATCGGTTTCCTGCAATTCTGCCCCGCTTTCAAGTCCTCTTGGCAGCCTTACTTCAGTCTATTTTTGGACGATAGCTGTCATTTATAACTCTGCAGGTTTGAGAATTACAGTGCCCCTGAGCTCCTTTCTTCAACTTGCTTTCTTGTGACCTGGCCGCAACACCGCAGGATGGCTTCAGGCCCTAATCTGGTTCCGGCACGGCACGCTGAGCCTTTGGTTATTTCCTCTTCCTAGTGGGAAATGAGAGTTAAATTTGCCCGTCCAGACACCTCCAGCTAGTCTCACATTGGTTCTCACTATTCCTGTTCATCTTCCGCAGAAATTGCAAACTGGGCCAAACAGGAGGTTAAAGGCGCTGACTCTCCAAGTGGGGAGAGTGTTAGTAAAGCGTCTGGAATGTTGCACCCGAGTACCAGGGGAGGAAAACTGAGACATATTTGAACACGTCTCCCGTTCACATGGTTGATCATACTTGGGTTCCACATGCATGTTTTAGCTGAAGGAAGAATACCTTAAACCTGGAGAGTTAAGACCCGTGTAATGGGTACCATGCAATATGACTTCAAAGGGTCTTCATTTGCTCACCGAACCTCTCCAATCCTATCACTGCTGCGTTTATGCCCCTGTACACATGCTTGATTCTCTTTCGGAGACATAGCAATCCATAGGTTTTAAGATACTTACTAGTCAGGTACATTCTTAGGCGTTTAATATGCGGTGTTGAGTCCATTTCGTTGAGCAAGGAGTAGCTCTTGTCTATTCCATATTTGACTTAAGGAACTTTATCTGTGCTCATTTCAATCTCTGGTTTTATGCAGCACCCCAACTCACCTTTACCCTTAAGCAAGCATAGTTGGTTTTCTAAATTTGAGACCCTGTTCTGTTCTGTAATTCAGTTCCTGTGTAGCCAAGTTTACATTCCGTGTATTACTGATATCTTATGATGTTTCTTTTTCTGTGTGACTTACTTCAGTTAGAATCATCATACCTGAATCCACTCATTGTGCTGCTAAGGGCCTGATGACACAGATTTCATTGCTGAGTGATATTGCTTTGTAAGTAAATACCACAACTTCTTTATCCATTTTTCACTTTCTGCGATGTTGAACTTGTACTGTAAACGAGGTTCTTGTAAACAGAGCCGTTCCAAACTTTGGGGTGGCTGTGTCTTTTTGATTTTAATTTCCCTAAGCTATAGGACCATAAGTGGAAGTGCCCTAGGTTCTGTTGCTTTGTTTTTTAGATGTTTCAGGAAACACCATACACTTCTCCCGAGTGTCTGTTGGCAATTTACATCCCGCCCATCAGCATAACAAGGCTCCCAGTTCTCCATGGCCTGTCCTGCCTTTCTGGATTTTACACTTTTTTCAGATGGCCCTTTTGACCGGGGGGAAGTGAGACTTCATTGTAGTGCAGATTTCCTTTGCAAGCTTGCTTGGTTGGCCAAAAAGGGCGTACGCGTTTTTTCCTGAATATATTCAGGAAAAAACGCGTACGCCCTTTTTGGCCAAGTGCATCATTGTGGACGTTCTGCCTCTTTTCCTATGCTTTCAATGCAATTCCAGTCTACCTCCTGAAATCGGTTTCCTGCAATTCTGCCCCGCTTTCAAGTCCTCTTGGCAGCCTTACTTCAGTCTATTTTTGGACGATAGCTGTCATTTATAACTCTGCAGGTTTTTGAATTACAGTGCCCCTGAGCTCCTTTCTTCAACTCGCTTTCTTGTGACCTGGCCGCAACACCGCAGGATGGCTTCAGGCCCTAATCTGGTTACGGTACGGCACGCTGAGCCTTTGGTTATTTCCTCTTCCTGGTGGGAAATGAGAGTTAAATTTGCCCGTCCAGACACCTCCAGCTAGCCTCTCATTGGTTCTCGCTATTCCTGTTCATCTTCCGCAGAAATTGCAAACTGGGCCAAACAGGAGGTTAAAGGCGCTGACTCTCCAAGTGGGGAGAGTGTTAGTAAAGCGTCTGGAATGTTGCACCCGAGTACCAGGGGAGGAAAACTGAGACATATTTGAACACGTCTCCCGTTCACATGGTTGATCATACTTGGGTTCCACATGCATGTTTTAGCTGAAGGAAGAATACCTTAAACCTGGGTAGTTGAAACCCGTGGAATGGGTAACATGCAATATGACTTCAAAGGGTCTTCATTTGCTCACCGAACCTCTCCAATCCTATCACTGCAGCATTTATGCCCCTGTACACATGCTTGATTCTCTTTCGGAGACATAGCAATCCATAGGCTTTAAGATACTTACTAGTCAGGCACATTCTTAGGCGTTTAATATGCGGTGTTGAGTCCATTTCGTTGAGCAAGGAGTAGCTCTTGTCTATTCCATATTTGACTTAAGGAACTTTATCTGTGCTCATTTCAATCTCTGGTTTTATGCAGCACCCCAACTCACCTTTACCCTTAAGCAAGCATAGTTGGTTTTCTAAATTTGAGACCCTGTTCTGTTCTGTAATTCAGTTCCTGTGTAGCCAAGTTTACATTCCGGGTATTACTGATATCTTATGATGTTTCTTTTTCTGTGTGACTTACTTCAGTTAGAATCATCATACCTGAATCCACTCATTGTGCTGCTAAGGGCCTGATGACACAGATTTCATTGCTGAGTGATATTGCTTTGTAAGTAAATACCACAACTTCTTTATCCATTTTTCACTTTCTGCGATGTTGAACTTGTACTGTAAACGAGGTTCTTGTAAACAGAGGCGTCCCAAACTTTAGGGTGGCTGTGTCTTTTTGATTTTAATTTCCCTAAGCTATAGGACCATAAGTGGCAGTGCCCTAGGCTCTGTTGCTTTGTTTTTTAGATGTTTCAGGAAACACCATACACTTCTCCCGAGTGTCTGTTGGCAATTTACATCCCGCCCATCAGCATAACAAAGCTCCCAGTTCTCCATGGCCTGTCCTGCCTTTCTGGTTTTTACACTTTTTTCAGATGGCCCTTTTGACCGGGGGGAAGTGAGACTTCATTGTAGTGCAGATTTCCTTTGCAAGCTTGCTTGTTTTGCCAAAAAGGGCGTATGTGTTTTTTCCTGAATATATTCAGGAAAAAACGCATACGCCCTTTTTGGCCAAGTGCATCATTGTGGACGTTCTGCCTCTTTTCCTATGCTTTCAATGCAATTCCAGTCTACCTCCTGAAATCAGTTTCCTGCAATTCTGCCCCGCTTTCAAGTCCTCTTGGCAGCCTTACTTCAGTCTATTTTTGGACGATAGCTGTCATTTATAACTCTGCAGGTTTGTGAATTACAGTGCCCCTGAGCTCCTTTCTTCAACCCGCTTTCTTGTGACCTGGCCGCAACACCGCAGGATGGCTTCAGGCCCTAATCTGGTTCCGGCACGGCACGCTGAGCCTTTGGTTATTTCCTCTTCCTGGTGGGAAATGAGAGTTAAATTTGCCCGTCCAAACACCTCCAGCTAGTCTCTCATTGGTTCTCGCTATTCCTGTTCATCTTCCGCAGAAATTGCAAAACTGGTCCAAACAGGAGGTTAAAGGCGCTGACTCTCCAAGTGGGGAGAGTGTTAGTAAAGCGTCTGGAATGTTGCACCCGAGTACCAGGGGAGGAAAACTGAGACATATTTGAACACGTCTCCCGTTCACATGGTTGATCATACTTGGGTTCCACATGCATGTTTTAGCTGAAGGAAGAATACCTTAAACCTGGAGAGTTAAGACCCGTGTAATGGGTACCATGCAATATGACTTCAAAGGGTCTTCATTTGCTCACCGAACCTCTCCAATCCTATCACTGCTGCGTTTATGCCCCTGTACACATGCTTGATTCTCTTTCGGAGACATAGCAATCCATAGGTTTTAAGATACTTACTAGTCAGGTACATTCTTAGGCGTTTAATATGCGGTGTTGAGTTCATTTCGTTGAACAAGGAGTGGCTCTTGTCTATTCCATATTTGGGTTAAGGAACTTTATCTGTGCTCATTTCAATCTCTGGTTTTATGCAGCAACCCAACTCACCTTTCCCCTTAAGCAAGCATAAGTTGGTTTTCTAAATTTGAGAACCTGTTCTGTTTTGGAATTCAGTTCCTGTGTAGCCAAGTTTACATTCCGTGTATTAGTGATATCTTATGATGTTTCTTTTTCTGTGTGACTTATTTCAGTTAGAATCATCGTACCTGAATCTACTCATTATGCTGCTAAGGGCCTGATGACATAGATTTCATTGCTGAGTGATACTGCATTGTACGTAAGTACCACAAGTTCTTTATCCATTTTTCACTTTCTGCGATGTTGAACTTGTACTGTAAACGAGGTTCTTGTAAACAGAGCCGTTCCAAACTTTGGGGTGGCTGTGTCTTTTTGATTTTAATTTCCCTAAGCTATAGGACCATAAGTGGCAGTGCCCTAGGCTCTGTTGCTTTGTTTTTTAGATGTTTCAGGAAACACCATACACTTCTCCCAAGTGTCTGTTGGCAATTTACATCCCGCCCATCAGCATAACAAGGCTCCCAGTTCTCCATGGCCTGTCCTGCCTTTCTGCATTTTACACTTTTTTCAGATGCCCCTTTTGACCAGGGGGAAGTGAGACTTCATTGTAGTGCAGATTTCCTTTGCAAGCTTGCTTGGTTGGCCAAAAAGGGCGTATGCGTTTTTTCCTGAATATATTCAGGAAAAAACGCATACGCCCTTTTTGGCCAAGTGCATCATTGTGGACGTTCTGCCTCTTTTCCTATGCTTTCAATGCAATTCCAGTCTACCTCCTGAAATCGGTTTCCTGCAATTCTGCCCCGCTTTCAAGTCCTCTTGGCAGCCTTACTTCAGTCTATTTTTGGACGATAGCTGTCATTTATAACTCTGCAGGTTTGTGAATTACAGTGCCCCTGAGCTCCTTTCTTCAACTCGCTTTCTTGTGAGCTGGCCGCAACACTGCAGGATGGCTTCAGGCCCTAATCTGGTTCTGGCCCGGCATGCTGAGCCTTTGGTTAATTCCTCTTCCTGGTGGGAAATGAGAGTTAAATTTGCCCGTCCAGACACCTCCAGCTAGCCTCTCATTGGTTCTCGCTATTCCTGTTCATCTTCCGCAGAAATTGCAAACTGGGCCAAACAGGAGGTTAAAGGCGCTGACTCTCCAAGTGGGGAGAGTGTTAGTAAAGCGTCTGGAATGTTGCACCCGAGTACCAGGGGAGGAAAACTGAGACATATTTGAACACATCTCCCGATCACATGGTTGATCATACTCTAGGTTCCACATGCATGTTTTAGCTGAAGGAAGAATACCTTAAACCTGGGTAGTTGAAACCCATGGAATGGGTACCATGCAATATGACTTCAAAGGGTCTTCATTTGCTCACCGAACCTCTCCAATCCTATCACTGCTGCGTTTATGCCCCTGTACACATGCTTGATTCTCTTTCGGAGACATAGCAATCCATAGGTTTTAAGATACTTACAAGTCAGGTACATTCTTAGGCGTTTAATATGCGGTGTTGAGTCCATTTCGTTGAGCAAGGAGTAGCTCTTGTCTATTCCATATTTGGCTTAAGGAACTTTATCTGTGCTCATTTCAATCTCTGCTTTTATGCAGCACCCCAACTCACCTTTACCCTTAAGCAAGCATAAGTTGTTTTTCTAAATTTGAGACCCTGTTCTGTTCTGTAATTCAGTTCCTGTGTAGCCAAGTTTCCATTCCGTGTATTACTGATATCTTATGATGTTTCTTTTTCTGTGTGACTTATTTCAGTTAGAATCATCATACCTGAATCCACTCATTGTGCTGCTAAGGTCCTGATGACATAGATTTCATTGCTGAGTGATATTGCTTTGTAAGTGAATACCACAACTTCTTTATCCATTTTTCACTTTCTGCGATGTTGAACTTGTACTGTAAACGAGGTTCTTGTAAACAGAGCCGTTCCAAACTTTGGGGTGGCTGTGTCTTTTTGATTTTAATTTCCCTAAGCTATTGGACCATAAGTGGAAGTGCCCTAGGTTCTGTTGCTTTGTTTTTTAGATGTTTCAGGAAACACCATACACTTCTCCCGAGTGGTTGTTGGCAATTTACATCCCGCCCATCAGCATAACAAGGCTCCCAGTTCTCCATGGCCTGTCCTGCCTTTCTGGATTTTACACTTTTTTCAGATGGCCCTTTTGACCGGGGGGAAGTGAGACTTCATTGTAGTGCAGATTTCCTTTGCAAGCTTGCTTGGTTGGCCAAAAAGGGCGTATGCGTTTTTTCCTGAATATATTCAGGAAAAAACGCATACGCCCTTTTTGGCCAAGTACATCATTGTGGACGTTCTGCCTCTTTTCCTATGCTTTCAATGCAATTCCAGTCTACCTCCTGAAATCGGTTTCCTGCAATTCTGCCCCGCTTTCAAGTCCTCTTGGCAGCCTTACTTCAGTCTATTTTTGGACGATAGCTGTCATTTATAACTCTGCAGGTTTGTGAATTACAGTGCCCCTGAGCTCCTTTCTTCAACTCGCTTTCTTGTGAGCTGGCCGCAACACCGCAGGATGGCTTCAGGCCCTAATCTGGATCCGGCCCGGCACGCTGAGCCTTTGGTTAATTCCTCTTCCTGGTGGGAAATGAGAGTTAAATTTGCCCGTCCAGACACCTCCAGCTAGCCTCTCATTGGTTCTCGCTATTCCTGTTCATCTTCCGCAGAAATTGCAAACTGGGCCAAACAGGAGGTTAAAGGGACTGACTCTCCAAGTGGGGAGAGTGTTAGTAAAGCGTCTGGAATGTTGCACCCGAGTACCAGGGGAGGAAAACTGAGACATATTTGAACACGTCTCCCGATCACATGGTTGATCATACTCTAGGTTCCACATGCATGTTTTAGCTGAAGGAAGAATACCTTAAACCTGGGTAGTTGAAACCCGTGGAATGGGTACCATGCAATATGACTTCAAAGGGTCTTCATTTGCTCACCGAACCTCTCCAATCCTATCACTGCTGCGTTTATGCCCCTGTACACATGCTTGATTCTCTTTCGGAGACATAGCAATCCATAGGTTTTAAGATACTTACAAGTCAGGTACATTCTTAGGCGTTTAATATGCGGTGTTGAGTCCATTTCGTTGAGCAAGGAGTAGCTCTTGTCTATTCCATATTTGGCTTAAGGAACTTTATCTGTGCTCATTTCAATCTCTGGTTTTATGCAGCACCCCAACTCACCTTTACCCTTAAGCAAGCATAAGTTGGTTTTCTAAATTTGAGACCCTGTTCTGTTCTGTAATTCAGTTCCTGTGTAGCCAAGTTTACATTCCGTGTATTACTGATATCTTATGATGTTTCTTTTTCTGTGTGACTTATTTCAGTTAGAATCATCATACCTGAATCCACTCATTGTGCTGCTAAGGGCCTGATGACATAGATTTCATTGCTGAGTGATATTGCTTTGTAAGTGAATACCACAACTTCTTTATCCATTTTTCACTTTCTGCGATGTTGAGCTTGTACTGTAAACGAGGTTCTTGTAAACAGAGCCGTTCCAAACTTTGGGGTGGCTGTGTCTTTTTGATTTTAATTTCCCTAAGCTATAGGACCATAAGTGGAAGTGCCCTAGGTTCTGTTGCTTTGTTTTTTAGATGTTTCAGGAAACACCATACACTTCTCCCGAGTGTCTGTTGGCAATTTACATCCCGCCCATCAGCATAACAAGGCTCCCAGTTCTCCATGGCCTGTCCTGCCTTTCTGGATTTTACACTTTTTTCAGATGGCCCTTTTGACCGGGGGGAAGTGAGACTTCATTGTAGTGCAGATTTCCTTTGCAAGCTTGCTTGGTTGGCCAAAAAGGGCGTATGCGTTTTTTCCTGAATATATTCAGGAAAAAACGCATACGCCCTTTTTGGCCAAGTGCATCATTGTGGACGTTCTGCCTCTTTTCCTATGCTTTCAATGCAATTCCAGTCTACCTCCTGAAATCGGTTTCCTGCAATTCTGCCCCGCTTTCAAGTCCTCTTGGCAGCCTTACTTCAGTCTATTTTTGGACGATAGCTGTCATTTATAACTCTGCAGGTTTGAGAATTACAGTGTCCCAGAGCTCCTTTCTTCAACTTGCTTTCTTTTGACCTGGCCGCAACACCGCAGGATGGCTTCAGGCCCTAATCTGGTTCCGGCACGGCACGCTGAGCCTTTGGTTATTTCCTCTTCCTGGTGGGAAATGAGAGTTAAATTTGCCCGTCCAGACACCTCCAGCTAGCCTCCCATTGGTTCTCGCTATTCCTGTTCATCTTCCGCAGAAATTGCAAACTGGGCCAAACAGGAGGTTAAAGGCGCTGACTCTCCAAGTGGGGAGAGTGTTAGTAAAGCGTCTGGAATGTTGCACCCGAGTACCAGGGGAGGAAAACTGAGACATATTTGAACACGTCTCCCGTTCACATGGTTGATCATACTTGGGTTCCACATGCATGTTTTAGCTGAAGGAAGAATACCTTAAACCTGGAGAGTTAAGACCCGTGTAATGGGTACCATGCAATATGACTTCAAAGGGTCTTCATTTGCTCACCGAACCTCTCCAATCCTATCACTGCTGCGTTTATGCCCCTGTACACATGCTTGATTCTCTTTCGGAGACATAGCAATCCATAGGTTTTAAGATACTTACTAGTCAGGTACATTCTTAGGCGTTTAATATGCGGTGTTGAGTCCATTTCGTTGAGCAAGGAGTAGCTCTTGTCTATTCCATATTTGGCTTAAGGAACTTTATCTGTGCTCATTTCAATCTCTGGTTTTATGCAGCACCCCAACTCACCTTTACCCTTAAGCAAGCATAAGTTGGTTTTCTAAATTTGAGACCCTGTTCTGTTCTGTAATTCAATTCCTCTGTAGCCAAGTTTCCATTCCGTGTATTACTGATATCTTATGATGTTTCTTTTTCTGTGTGACTTATTTCAGTTAGAATCATCATACCTGAATCCACTCATTGTGCTGCTAAGGGCCTGATGACATAGATTTCATTGCTGAGTGATATTGCTTTGTAAGTGAATACCACAACTTCTTTATCCATTTTTCACTTTCTGCGATGTTGAACTTGTACTGTAAACGAGATTCTTGTAAACAGAGCCGTTCCAAACTTTGGGGTGGCTGTGTCTTTTTGATTTTAATTTCCCTAAGCTATAGGACCATAAGTGGAAGTGCCCTAGGCTCTGTTGCTTTGTTTTTTAGATGTTTCAGGAAACACCATACACTTCTCCCGAGTGGTTGTTGGCAATTTACATCCCGCCCATCAGCATAACAAGGCTCCCTGTTCTCCATGGCCTGTCCTGCCTTTCTGGATTTTACACTTTTTTCAGATGGCCCTTTTGACCGGGGGGAAGTGAGACTTCATTGTAGTGCAGATTTCCTTTGCAAGCTTGCTTGGTTGGCCAAAAAGGGCGTATGCGTTTTTTCCTGAATATATTCAGGAAAAAACGCATACGCCCTTTTTGGCCAAGTGCATCATTGTGGACGTTCTGCCTCTTTTCCTATGCTTTCAATGCAATTCCAGTCTACCTCCTGAAATCGGTTTCCTGCAATTCTGCCCCGCTTTCAAGTCCTCTTGGCAGCCTTACTTCAGTCTATTTTTGGACGATAGCTGTCATTTATAACTCTGCAGGTTTGTGAATTACAGTGCCCCTGAGCTCCTTTCTTCAACTCGCTTTCTTGTGACCTGGCCGCAACACCGCAGGATGGCTTCAGGCCCTAATCTGGTTCCGGCACGGCACGCTGAGCCTTTGGTTATTTCCTCTTCCTGTTGGGAAATGAGAGTTAAATTTGCCCGTCCAGACACCCCCAGCTAGCCTCTCATTGGTTCTCGCTATTCCTGTTCATCTTCCGCAGAAATTGCAAACTGGGCCAAACAGGAGGTTAAAGGCGCTGACTCTCCAAGTGGGGAGAGTGTTAGTAAAGCGTCTGGAATGTTGCACCCGAGTACCAGGGGAGGAAAACTGAGACATATTTGAACACGTCTCCCGATCACATGGTTGATCATACTCTGGGTTCCACATGCCTGTTTTAGCTGAAGGAAGAATACCTAAAACCTGGGTAATTGAAACCCGTGGAATGGGTACCATGCAATATGACTTCAAAGGGTCTTCATTTGCTCACCGAACCTCTCCAATCCTATCACTGCTGCGTTTATGCCCCTGTACACATGCTTGATTCTCTTTCGGAGACATAGCAATCCATAGGTTTTAAGATACTTACTAGTCAGGTACATTCTTAGGCGTTTAATATGCGGTGTTGAGTTCATTTCGTTGAACAAGGAGTGGCTCTTGTCTATTCCATATTTGGGTTAAGGAACTTTATCTGTGCTCATTTCAATCTCTGGTTTTATGCAGCAACCCAACTCACCTTTCCCCTTAAGCAAGCATAAGTTGGTTTTCTAAATTTGAGAACCTGTTCTGTTTTGGAATTCAGTTCCTGTGTAGCCAAGTTTACATTCCGTGTATTAGTGATATCTTATGATGTTTCTTTTTCTGTGTGACTTATTTCAGTTAGAATCATCGTACCTGAATCTACTCATTATGCTGCTAAGGGCCTGATGACATAGATTTCATTGCTGAGTGATACTGCATTGTACGTAAGTACCACAAGTTCTTTATCCATTTTTCACTTTCTGCGATGTTGAACTTGTACTGTAAACGAGGTTCTTGTAAACAGAGCCGTTCCAAACTTTGGGGTGGCTGTGTCTTTTTGATTTTAATTTCCCTAAGCTATAGGACCATAAGTGGCAGTGCCCTAGGCTCTGTTGCTTTGTTTTTTAGATGTTTCAGGAAACACCATACACTTCTCCCAAGTGTCTGTTGGCAATTTACATCCCGCCCATCAGCATAACAAGGCTCCCAGTTCTCCATGGCCTGTCCTGCCTTTCTGCATTTTACACTTTTTTCAGATGCCCCTTTTGACCAGGGGGAAGTGAGACTTCATTGTAGTGCAGATTTCCTTTGCAAGCTTGCTTGGTTGGCCAAAAAGGGCGTATGCGTTTTTTCCTGAATATATTCAGGAAAAAACGCATACGCCCTTTTTGGCCAAGTGCATCATTGTGGACGTTCTGCCTCTTTTCCTATGCTTTCAATGCAATTCCAGTCTACCTCCTGAAATCGGTTTCCTGCAATTCTGCCCCGCTTTCAAGTCCTCTTGGCAGCCTTACTTCAGTCTATTTTTGGACGATAGCTGTCATTTATAACTCTGCAGGTTTGTGAATTACAGTGCCCCTGAGCTCCTTTCTTCAACTCGCTTTCTTGTGAGCTGGCCGCAACACTGCAGGATGGCTTCAGGCCCTAATCTGGTTCTGGCCCGGCATGCTGAGCCTTTGGTTAATTCCTCTTCCTGGTGGGAAATGAGAGTTAAATTTGCCCGTCCAGACACCTCCAGCTAGCCTCTCATTGGTTCTCGCTATTCCTGTTCATCTTCCGCAGAAATTGCAAACTGGGCCAAACAGGAGGTTAAAGGCGCTGACTCTCCAAGTGGGGAGAGTGTTAGTAAAGCGTCTGGAATGTTGCACCCGAGTACCAGGGGAGGAAAACTGAGACATATTTGAACACATCTCCCGATCACATGGTTGATCATACTCTAGGTTCCACATGCATGTTTTAGCTGAAGGAAGAATACCTTAAACCTGGGTAGTTGAAACCCATGGAATGGGTACCATGCAATATGACTTCAAAGGGTCTTCATTTGCTCACCGAACCTCTCCAATCCTATCACTGCTGCGTTTATGCCCCTGTACACATGCTTGATTCTCTTTCGGAGACATAGCAATCCATAGGTTTTAAGATACTTACAAGTCAGGTACATTCTTAGGCGTTTAATATGCGGTGTTGAGTCCATTTCGTTGAGCAAGGAGTAGCTCTTGTCTATTCCATATTTGGCTTAAGGAACTTTATCTGTGCTCATTTCAATCTCTGCTTTTATGCAGCACCCCAACTCACCTTTACCCTTAAGCAAGCATAAGTTGTTTTTCTAAATTTGAGACCCTGTTCTGTTCTGTAATTCAGTTCCTGTGTAGCCAAGTTTCCATTCCGTGTATTACTGATATCTTATGATGTTTCTTTTTCTGTGTGACTTATTTCAGTTAGAATCATCATACCTGAATCCACTCATTGTGCTGCTAAGGTCCTGATGACATAGATTTCATTGCTGAGTGATATTGCTTTGTAAGTGAATACCACAACTTCTTTATCCATTTTTCACTTTCTGCGATGTTGAACTTGTACTGTAAACGAGGTTCTTGTAAACAGAGCCGTTCCAAACTTTGGGGTGGCTGTGTCTTTTTGATTTTAATTTCCCTAAGCTATTGGACCATAAGTGGAAGTGCCCTAGGTTCTGTTGCTTTGTTTTTTAGATGTTTCAGGAAACACCATACACTTCTCCCGAGTGGTTGTTGGCAATTTACATCCCGCCCATCAGCATAACAAGGCTCCCAGTTCTCCATGGCCTGTCCTGCCTTTCTGGATTTTACACTTTTTTCAGATGGCCCTTTTGACCGGGGGGAAGTGAGACTTCATTGTAGTGCAGATTTCCTTTGCAAGCTTGCTTGGTTGGCCAAAAAGGGCGTATGCGTTTTTTCCTGAATATATTCAGGAAAAAACGCATACGCCCTTTTTGGCCAAGTACATCATTGTGGACGTTCTGCCTCTTTTCCTATGCTTTCAATGCAATTCCAGTCTACCTCCTGAAATCGGTTTCCTGCAATTCTGCCCCGCTTTCAAGTCCTCTTGGCAGCCTTACTTCAGTCTATTTTTGGACGATAGCTGTCATTTATAACTCTGCAGGTTTGTGAATTACAGTGCCCCTGAGCTCCTTTCTTCAACTCGCTTTCTTGTGAGCTGGCCGCAACACCGCAGGATGGCTTCAGGCCCTAATCTGGATCCGGCCCGGCACGCTGAGCCTTTGGTTAATTCCTCTTCCTGGTGGGAAATGAGAGTTAAATTTGCCCGTCCAGACACCTCCAGCTAGCCTCTCATTGGTTCTCGCTATTCCTGTTCATCTTCCGCAGAAATTGCAAACTGGGCCAAACAGGAGGTTAAAGGGACTGACTCTCCAAGTGGGGAGAGTGTTAGTAAAGCGTCTGGAATGTTGCACCCGAGTACCAGGGGAGGAAAACTGAGACATATTTGAACACGTCTCCCGATCACATGGTTGATCATACTCTAGGTTCCACATGCATGTTTTAGCTGAAGGAAGAATACCTTAAACCTGGGTAGTTGAAACCCGTGGAATGGGTACCATGCAATATGACTTCAAAGGGTCTTCATTTGCTCACCGAACCTCTCCAATCCTATCACTGCTGCGTTTATGCCCCTGTACACATGCTTGATTCTCTTTCGGAGACATAGCAATCCATAGGTTTTAAGATACTTACAAGTCAGGTACATTCTTAGGCGTTTAATATGCGGTGTTGAGTCCATTTCGTTGAGCAAGGAGTAGCTCTTGTCTATTCCATATTTGGCTTAAGGAACTTTATCTGTGCTCATTTCAATCTCTGGTTTTATGCAGCACCCCAACTCACCTTTACCCTTAAGCAAGCATAAGTTGGTTTTCTAAATTTGAGACCCTGTTCTGTTCTGTAATTCAGTTCCTGTGTAGCCAAGTTTACATTCCGTGTATTACTGATATCTTATGATGTTTCTTTTTCTGTGTGACTTATTTCAGTTAGAATCATCATACCTGAATCCACTCATTGTGCTGCTAAGGGCCTGATGACATAGATTTCATTGCTGAGTGATATTGCTTTGTAAGTGAATACCACAACTTCTTTATCCATTTTTCACTTTCTGCGATGTTGAGCTTGTACTGTAAACGAGGTTCTTGTAAACAGAGCCGTTCCAAACTTTGGGGTGGCTGTGTCTTTTTGATTTTAATTTCCCTAAGCTATAGGACCATAAGTGGAAGTGCCCTAGGTTCTGTTGCTTTGTTTTTTAGATGTTTCAGGAAACACCATACACTTCTCCCGAGTGTCTGTTGGCAATTTACATCCCGCCCATCAGCATAACAAGGCTCCCAGTTCTCCATGGCCTGTCCTGCCTTTCTGGATTTTACACTTTTTTCAGATGGCCCTTTTGACCGGGGGGAAGTGAGACTTCATTGTAGTGCAGATTTCCTTTGCAAGCTTGCTTGGTTGGCCAAAAAGGGCGTATGCGTTTTTTCCTGAATATATTCAGGAAAAAACGCATACGCCCTTTTTGGCCAAGTGCATCATTGTGGACGTTCTGCCTCTTTTCCTATGCTTTCAATGCAATTCCAGTCTACCTCCTGAAATCGGTTTCCTGCAATTCTGCCCCGCTTTCAAGTCCTCTTGGCAGCCTTACTTCAGTCTATTTTTGGACGATAGCTGTCATTTATAACTCTGCAGGTTTGAGAATTACAGTGTCCCAGAGCTCCTTTCTTCAACTTGCTTTCTTTTGACCTGGCCGCAACACCGCAGGATGGCTTCAGGCCCTAATCTGGTTCCGGCACGGCACGCTGAGCCTTTGGTTATTTCCTCTTCCTGGTGGGAAATGAGAGTTAAATTTGCCCGTCCAGACACCTCCAGCTAGCCTCCCATTGGTTCTCGCTATTCCTGTTCATCTTCCGCAGAAATTGCAAACTGGGCCAAACAGGAGGTTAAAGGCGCTGACTCTCCAAGTGGGGAGAGTGTTAGTAAAGCGTCTGGAATGTTGCACCCGAGTACCAGGGGAGGAAAACTGAGACATATTTGAACACGTCTCCCGTTCACATGGTTGATCATACTTGGGTTCCACATGCATGTTTTAGCTGAAGGAAGAATACCTTAAACCTGGAGAGTTAAGACCCGTGTAATGGGTACCATGCAATATGACTTCAAAGGGTCTTCATTTGCTCACCGAACCTCTCCAATCCTATCACTGCTGCGTTTATGCCCCTGTACACATGCTTGATTCTCTTTCGGAGACATAGCAATCCATAGGTTTTAAGATACTTACTAGTCAGGTACATTCTTAGGCGTTTAATATGCGGTGTTGAGTCCATTTCGTTGAGCAAGGAGTAGCTCTTGTCTATTCCATATTTGGCTTAAGGAACTTTATCTGTGCTCATTTCAATCTCTGGTTTTATGCAGCACCCCAACTCACCTTTACCCTTAAGCAAGCATAAGTTGGTTTTCTAAATTTGAGACCCTGTTCTGTTCTGTAATTCAATTCCTCTGTAGCCAAGTTTCCATTCCGTGTATTACTGATATCTTATGATGTTTCTTTTTCTGTGTGACTTATTTCAGTTAGAATCATCATACCTGAATCCACTCATTGTGCTGCTAAGGGCCTGATGACATAGATTTCATTGCTGAGTGATATTGCTTTGTAAGTGAATACCACAACTTCTTTATCCATTTTTCACTTTCTGCGATGTTGAACTTGTACTGTAAACGAGATTCTTGTAAACAGAGCCGTTCCAAACTTTGGGGTGGCTGTGTCTTTTTGATTTTAATTTCCCTAAGCTATAGGACCATAAGTGGAAGTGCCCTAGGCTCTGTTGCTTTGTTTTTTAGATGTTTCAGGAAACACCATACACTTCTCCCGAGTGGTTGTTGGCAATTTACATCCCGCCCATCAGCATAACAAGGCTCCCTGTTCTCCATGGCCTGTCCTGCCTTTCTGGATTTTACACTTTTTTCAGATGGCCCTTTTGACCGGGGGGAAGTGAGACTTCATTGTAGTGCAGATTTCCTTTGCAAGCTTGCTTGGTTGGCCAAAAAGGGCGTATGCGTTTTTTCCTGAATATATTCAGGAAAAAACGCATACGCCCTTTTTGGCCAAGTGCATCATTGTGGACGTTCTGCCTCTTTTCCTATGCTTTCAATGCAATTCCAGTCTACCTCCTGAAATCGGTTTCCTGCAATTCTGCCCCGCTTTCAAGTCCTCTTGGCAGCCTTACTTCAGTCTATTTTTGGACGATAGCTGTCATTTATAACTCTGCAGGTTTGTGAATTACAGTGCCCCTGAGCTCCTTTCTTCAACTCGCTTTCTTGTGACCTGGCCGCAACACCGCAGGATGGCTTCAGGCCCTAATCTGGTTCCGGCACGGCACGCTGAGCCTTTGGTTATTTCCTCTTCCTGTTGGGAAATGAGAGTTAAATTTGCCCGTCCAGACACCCCCAGCTAGCCTCTCATTGGTTCTCGCTATTCCTGTTCATCTTCCGCAGAAATTGCAAACTGGGCCAAACAGGAGGTTAAAGGCGCTGACTCTCCAAGTGGGGAGAGTGTTAGTAAAGCGTCTGGAATGTTGCACCCGAGTACCAGGGGAGGAAAACTGAGACATATTTGAACACGTCTCCCGATCACATGGTTGATCATACTCTGGGTTCCACATGCCTGTTTTAGCTGAAGGAAGAATACCTAAAACCTGGGTAATTGAAACCCGTGGAATGGGTACCATGCAATATGACTTCAAAGGGTCTTCATTTGCTCACCGAACCTCTCCAATCCTATCACTGCTGCGTTTATGCCCCTGTACACATGCTTGATTCTCTTTCGGAGACATAGCAATCCATAGGTTTTAAGATACTTACTAGTCAGGTACATTCTTAGGCGTTTAATATGCGGTGTTGAGTCCATTTCGTTGAGCAAGGAGTGGCTCTTGTCTATTCCATATTTGGCTTAAGGAACTTTATCTGTGCTCATTTCAATCTCTGGTTTTATGCAGCACCCCAACTCACCTTTACCCTTAAGCAAGCATAAGTTGGTTTTCTAAATTTGAGACCCTGTTCTGTTCTGTAATTCAGTTCCTCTGTAGCCAAGTTTCCATTCCGTGTATTACTGATATCTTATGATGTTTCTTTTTCTGTGTGACTTATTTCAGTTAGAATCATCATACCTGAATCCACTCATTGTGCTGCTAAGGGCCTGATGACATAGATTTCATTGCTGAGTGATATTGCTTTGTAAGTCAATACCACAACTTCTTTATCCATTTTTCACTTTCTGCGATGTTGAACTTGTACTGTAAATGAGGTTCTTGTAAACAGAGCCGTTCCAAACTTTGGGGTGGCTGTGTCTTTTTGATTTTAATTTCCCTAAGCTATAGGACCATAAGTGGAAGTGCCCTAGGCTCTGTTGCTTTGTTTTTTAGATGTTTTAGGAAACACCATACACTTCTCCCGAGTGGTTGTTGGCAATTTACATCCCGCCCATCAGCATAACAAGTCTCCCTGTTCTCCATGGCCTGTCCTGCCTTTCTGGATTTTACACTTTTTTCAGATGGCCCTTTTGACCGGGGGGAAGTGAGACTTCATTGTAGTGCAGATTTCCTTTGCAAGCTTGCTTGGTTGGCCAAAAAGGGCGTATGCGTTTTTTCCTGAATATATTCAGGAAAAAACGCATACGCCCTTTTTGGCCAAGTGCATCATTGTGGACGTTCTGCCTCTTTTCCTATGCTTTCAATGCAATTCCAGTCTACCTCCTGAAATCGGTTTCCTGCAATTCTGCCCCGCTTTCAAGTCCTCTTGGCAGCCTTACTTCAGTCTATTTTTGGACGATACCTGTCATTTATAACTCTGCAGGTTTGTGAATTACAGGGCCCCTGAGCTCCTTTCTTCAACTCGCTTTCTTTTGAGCTGGCCGCAACACCGCAGAATGACTTCAGGCCCTAATCTGGTTCCGGTACGGCACGCTGAGCCTTTGGTTATTTCCTCTTCCTGGTGGGAAATGAGAGTTAAATTTGCCCGTCCAGACACCTCCAGCTAGCCTCTCATTGGTTCTCGCTATTCCTGTTCATCTTCCGCAGAAATTGCAAACTGGGCCAAACAGGAGGTTAAAGGGACTGACTCTCCAAGTGGGGAGAGTGTTAGTAAAGCGTCTGGAATGTTGCACCCGAGTACCAGGGGAGCAAAACTGAGACATATTTGAACACGTCTCCCGATCACATGGTTGATCATACTCTAGGTTCCACATGCATGTTTTAGCTGAAGGAAGAATACCTTAAACCTGGGTAGTTGAAACCCGTGGAATGGGTACCATGCAATATGACTTCAAAGGGTCTTCATTTGCTCACCGAACCTCTCCAATCCTATCACTGCTGCGTTTATGCCCCTGTACACATGCTTGATTCTCTTTCGGAGACATAGCAATCCATAGGTTTTAAGATACTTACTAGTCAGGTACATTCTTAGGCGTTTAATATGCGGTGTTGAGTCCATTTCGTTGAGCAAGGAGTAGCTCTTGTCTATTCCATATTTGGCTTAAGGAACTTTATCTGTGCTCATTTCAATCTCTGGTTTTATGCAGCACCCCAACTCACCTTTACCCTTAAGCAAGCATAAGTTGGTTTTCTAAATTTGAGACCCTGTTCTGTTCTGTAATTCAGTTCCTGTGTAGCCAAGTTTCCATTCCGTGTATTACTGATATCTTATGATGTTTCTTTTTCTGTGTGACTTATTTCAGTTAGAATCATCATACCTGAATCCACTCATTGTGCTGCTAAGGGCCTGATGACACAGATTTCATTGCTGAGTGATATTGCTTTGTAAGTAAATACAAAAACTTCTTTATCCATTTTTCACTTTCTGCGATGTTGAACTTGTACTGTAAACGAGGTTCTTGTAAACAGAGCCGTTCCAAACTTTGGGGTGGCTGTGTCTTTTTTATTTTAATTTCCCTAAGCTATAGGACCATAAGTGGAAGTGCCCTAGGTTCTGTTGCTTTGTTTTTTAGATGTTTCAGGAAACACCATACACTTCTCCCGAGTGGTTGTTGGCAATTTACATCCCGCCCATCAGCATAACAAGGCTCCCAGTTCTCCATGGCCTGTCCTGCCTTTCTGGATTTTACACTTTTTTCAGATGGCCCTTTTGACCGGGCGGAAGTGAGACTTCATTGTAGTGCAGATTTCCTTTGCAAGCTTGCTTGGTTGGCCAAAAAGGGCGTATGCGTTTTTTCCTGAATATATTCAGGAAAAAACGCATACGCCCTTTTTGGCCAAGTGCATCATTGTGGACGTTCTGCCTCTTTTCCTATGCTTTCAATGCAATTCCAGTCTACCTCCTGAAATCGGTTTCCTGCAATTCTGCCCCGCTTTCAAGTCCTCTTGGCAGCCTTACTTCAGTCTATTTTTGGATTATAGCTGTCATTTATAACTCTGCAGGTTTGAGAATTACAGTGTCCCAGAGCTCCTTTCTTCAACTTGCTTTCTTTTGACCTGGCCGCAACACCGCAGGATGGCTTCAGGCCCTAATCTGTTTCCGGCACGGCACGCTGAGCCTTTGGTTATTTCCTCTTCCTGGTGGGAAATGAGAGTTAAATTTGCCCGTCCAGACACCTCCAGCTAGCCTCCCATTGGTTCTCGCTATTCCTGTTCATCTTCCGCAGAAATTGCAAACTGGGCCAAAGAGGAGGTTAAAGGCGCTGACTCTCCAAGTGGGGAGAGTGTTAGTAAAGCGTCTGGAATGTTGCACCCGAGTACCAGGGGAGGAAAACTGAGACATATTTGAACACGTCTCCCGTTCACATGGTTGATCATACTTGGGTTCCACATGCATGTTTTAGCTGAAGGAAGAATACCTTAAACCTGGAGAGTTAAGACCCGTGTAATGGGTACCATGCAATATGACTTCAAAGGGTCTTCATTTGCTCACCGAACCTATCCAATCCTATCACTGCTGCGTTTATGCCTCTGTACACATGCTTGATTCTCTTTCGGAGACATAGCAATCCATAGGTTTTAAGATACTTACTAGTCAGGTACATTCTTAGGCGCTTAATATGTGGTGTTGAGTCCATTTCGTTGAGCAAGGAGTAGCTCTTGTCTATTCCATATTTGACTTAAGAAACTTTATCTGTGCTCATTTCAATCTCTGGTTTTATGCAGCACCCCAACTCACCTTTACCCTTAAGCAAGCATAAGTTGGTTTTCTAAATTTGAGACCCTGTTCTGTTCTGTAATTCAGTTCCTGTGTAGCCAAGTTTACATTCCGTGTATTACTGATATCTTATGATGTTTCTTTTTCTGTGTGACTTATTTCAGTTAGAATCATCATACCTGAATCCACTCATTGTGCTGCTAAGGGCCTGATGACATAGATTTCATTGCTGAGTGATATTGCTTTGTAAGTGAATACCACAACTTCTTTATCCATTTTTCACTTTCTGCGATGTTGAACTTGTACTGTAAACGAGGTTCTTGTAAACAGAGCCGTTCCAAACTTTGGGGTGGCTGTGTCTTTTTGATTTTAATTTCCCTAAGCTATAGGACCATAAGTGGAAGTGCCCTAGGCTCTGTTGCTTTGTTTTTTAGATGTTTCAGGAAACACCATACACTTCTCCCGAGTGTCTGTTGGCAATTTACATCCCGCCCATCAGCATAACAAGGCTCCCAGTTCTCCATGGCCTGTCCTGCCTTTCTGGATTTTACACTTTTTTCAGATGGCCCTTTTGACCGGGGGGAAGTGAGACTTCATTGTAGTGCAGATTTCCTTTGCAAGCTTGCTTGGTTGGCCAAAAAGGGCGTATGCGTTTTTTCCTGAATATATTCAGGAAAAAACGCATACACCCATTTTGGCCAAGTGCATCATTGTGGACGTTCTGCCTCTTTTCCTATGCTTTCAATGCAATTCCAGTCTACCTCCTGAAATCGGTTTCCTGCAATTCTGCCCCGCTTTCAAGTCCTCTTGGCAGCCTTACTTCAGTCTATTTTTGGACGATAGCTGTCATTTATAACTCTGCAGGTTTGTGAATTACAGTGCCCCTGAGCTCCTTTCTTCAACTCGCTTTCTTGTGACCTGGCCGCAACACCGCAGGATGGCTTCAGGCCCTAATCTGGTTCCGGCACGGCACGCTGAGCCTTTGGTTATTTCCTCTTCCTGTTGGGAAATGAGAGTTAAATTTGCCCGTCCAGACACCTCCAGCTAGCCTCTCATTGGTTCTCGCTATTCCTGTTCATCTTCCGCAGAAATTGCAAACTGGGCCAAACAGGAGGTTAAAGGCGCTGACTCTCCAAGTGGGGAGAGTGTTAGTAAAGCGTCTGGAATGTTGCACCCGAGTACCAGGGGAGGAAAACTGAGACATATTTGAACACGTCTCCCGTTCACATGGTTGATCATACTCTAGGTTCCACATGCCTGTTTTAGCTGAAGGAAGAATACCTAAAACCTGGGTAATTGAAACCCGTGGAATGGGTACCATGCAATATGACTTCAAAGGGTCTTCATTTGCTCACCGAACCTCTCCAATCCTATCACTGCTGCGTTTATGCCCCTGTACACATGCTTGATTCTCTTTCGGAGACATAGCAATCCATAGGTTTTACGATACTTACTAGTCAGGTACATTCTTAGGCGTTTAATATGCGGTGTTGAGTCCATTTCGTTGAGCAAGGAGTGGCTCTTGTCTATTCCATATTTGGCTTAAGGAACTTTATCTGTGCTCATTTCAATCTCTGGTTTTATGCAGCACCCCAACTCACCTTTATCCTTAAGCAAGCATATGTTGGTTTTCTAAATTTGAGACCCTGTTCTGTTCTGTAATTCAGTTCCTCTGTAGCCAAGTTTCCATTCCGTGTATTACTGATATCTTATGATGTTTCTTTTTCTGTGTGACTTATTTCAGTTAGAATCATCATACCTGAATCCACTCATTGTGATGCTAAGGGCCTGATGACATAGATTTCATTGCTGAGTGATATTGCTTTGTAAGTGAATACCACAACTTCTTTATCCATTTTTCACTTTCTGCGATGTTGAACTTGTACTGTAAACGAGGTTCTTGTAAACAGAGCCGTTCCAAACTTTGGGGTGGCTGTGTCTTTTTGATTTTAATTTCCCTAAGCTATAGGACCATAAGTGGAAGTGCCCTAGGCTCTGTTGCTTTGTCTTTTAGATGTTTCAGGAAACACCATACACTTCTCCCGAGTGGTTGTTGGCAATTTACATCCCGCCCATCAGCATAACAAGGCTCCCAGTTCTCCATGGCCTGTCCTGCCTTTCTGGATTTTACACTTTTTTCAGATGGCCCTTTTGACCGGGGGGAAGTGAGACTTCATTGTAGTGCAGATTTCCTTTGCAAGCTTGCTTGGTTGGCCAAAAAGGGCGTATGCGTTTTTTCCTGAATATATTCAGGAAAAAAACGCATACGCCCTTTTTGGCCAAGTGCATCATTGTGGACGTTCTGCCTCTTTTCCTATGCTTTCAATGCAATTCCAGTCTACCTCCTGAAATCGGTTTCCTGCAATTCTGCCCCGCTTTCAAGTCCTCTTGGCAGCCTTACTTCAGTCTATTTTTGGACGATAGCTGTCATTTATAACTCTGCAGGTTTGTGAATTACAGTGCCCCTGAGCTCCTTTCTTCAACTCGCTTTCTTGTGACCTGGCCGCAACACCGCAGGATGGCTTCAGGCCCTAATCTGGTTCCGGCACGGCACGCTGAGCCTTTGGTTATTTCCTCTTCCTGGTGGGAAATGAGAGTTAAATTTGCCCGTCCAAACACCTCCAGCTAGTCTCTCATTGGTTCTCGCTATTCCTGTTCATCTTCCGCAGAAATTGCAAACTGGGCCAAACAGGAGGTTAAAGGCGCTGACTCTCCAAGTGGGGAGAGTGTTAGTAAAGCGTCTGGAATGTTGCACCCGAGTACCAGGGGAGGAAAACTGAGACATATTTGAACACGTCTCCCGTTCACATGGTTGATCATACTTGGGTTCCACATGCATGTTTTAGCTGAAGGAAGAATACCTTAAACCTGGAGAGTTAAGACCCGTGTAATGGGTACCATGCAATATGACTTCAAAGGGTCTTCATTTGCTCACCGAACCTCTCCAATCCTATCACTGCTGCGTTTATGCCCCTGTACACATGCTTGATTCTCTTTTGGAGACATAGCAATCCATAGGTTTTACGATACTTACTAGTCAGGTACATTCTTAGGCGTTTAATATGCAGTGTTGAGTCCATTTCGTTGAGCAAGGAGTAGCTCTTGTCTATTCCATATTTGACTTAAGGAACTTTATCTGTGCTCATTTCAATCTCTGGTTTTATGCAGCACCCCAACTCACCTTTACCCTTAAGCAAGCATAAGTTGGTTTTCTAAATTTGAGACCCTGTTCTGTTCTGTAATTCAGTTCCTGTGTAGCCAAGTTTACATTCCGTGTATTACTGATATCTTATGATGTTTCTTTTTCTGTGTGACTTATTTCAGTTAGAATCATCATACCTGAATCCACTCATTGTGATGCTAAGGGCCTGATGACATAGATTTCATTGCTGAGTGATATTGCTTTGTAAGTAAATACCACAACTTCTTTATCCATTTTTCACTTTCTGCGATGTTGAACTTGTACTGTAAACGAGGTTCTTGTAAACAGAGGCGTCCCAAACTTTGGGGTGGCTGTGTCTTTTTGATTTTAATTTCCCTAAGCTATAGGACCATAAGTGGAAGTGCCCTAGGTTCTGTTGCTTTGTTTTTTAGATGTTTCAGGAAACACCATACACTTCTCCCGAGTGTCTGTTGGCAATTTACATCCCGCCCATCAGCATAACAAGGCTCCCAGTTCTCCATGGCCTGTCCTGCCTTTCTGGATTTTACACTTTTTTCATATGGCCTTTTTGACCGGGGGGAAGTGAGACTTCATTGTAGTGCAGATTTCCTTTGCAAGCTTGCTTGGTTGGCCAAAAAGGGCGTATGCGTTTTTTCCTGAATATATTCAGGAAAAAACGCATACGCCCTTTTTGGCCAAGTGCATCATTGTGGACGTTCTGCCTCTTTTCCTATGCTTTCAATGCAATTCCAGTCTACCTCCTGAAATCGGTTTCCTGCAATTCTGCCCCGCTTTCAAGTCCTCTTGGCAGCCTTACTTCAGTCTATTTTTGGATGATAGCTGTCATTTATAATTCTGCAGGTTTGTGAATTACAGTGCCCCTGAGCTCCTTTCTTCAACTCGCTTTCTTTTGAGCTGGCCGCAACACCGCAGGTTCACTTCAGGCCCTAATCTGGTTCCGGTATGGCACGCTGAGCCTTTGGTTATTTCCTCTTCCTGTTGGGAAATGAGAGTTAAATTTGCCCGTCCAGACACCTCCAGCTAGCCTCTCATTGGTTCTCGCTATTCCTGTTCATCTTCCGCAGAAATTGCAAACTGTGCCAAACAGGAGGTTAAAGGTGCTGACTCTCCAAGTGGGGAGAGTGTTAGTAAAGCGTCTGGAATGTTGCACCCGAGTACCAAGGGAGGAAAACTGAGACATATTTGAACACGTCTCCCGATCACATGGTTGATCATACTCTGGGTTACACATGCATGTTTTAGCTGAAGGAAGAATACCTAAAACCTGGGTAATTGAAACCCGTGGAATGGGTACCATGCAATATGACTTCAAAGGGTCTTCATTTGCTCACCGAACCTCTCCAATCCTATCACTGCTGCGTTTATGCCCCTGTACACATGCTTGATTCTCTTTCGGAGACATAGCAATCCATAGGTTTTAAGATACTTACTAGTCAGGTACATTCTTAGGCGTTTAATATGCGGTGTTGAGTCCATTTCGTTGAGCAAGGAGTGGCTCTTGTCTATTCCATATTTGGCTTAAGGAACTTTATCTGTGCTCATTTCAATCTCTGGTTTTATGCAGCAACCCAACTCACCTTTCCCCTTAAGCAAGCATAAGTTGGTGTTCTAAATTTGAGAACCTGTTCTGTTTTGGAATTCAGTTCCTGTGTAGCCAAGTTTACATTCCGTGTATTAGTGATATCTTTTGATGTTTCTTTTTCTGTGTGACTTATTTCAGTTAGAATCATCGTATCTGAATCTACTCATTATGCTGCTACGTGCCTGATGACATAGATTTCATTGCTGAATGATACTGCATTGTACGTAAGTACCACAAGTTCTTTATCCATTTTTCACTTTCTGCGATGTTGAACTTGTACGGTAAAAGAGGTTCTTGTAAACAAAGCCGTTCCAAACTTTGGGGTGGCTGTGTCTTTTTGATTTTAATTTCCCTAAGCTATAGGACCATAAGTGGAAGTGCCCTAGGCTCTGTTGCTTTGTTTTTTAGATGTTTCCGGAAACACCATACACTTCTCCCAAGTGTCTGTTGGCAATTTACATCCCGCCCATCAGCATAACAAGGCTCCCAGTTCTCAATGGCCTGTACTGCCTTTCTGGATTTTACACTTTTTTCAGATGGCCCTTTTGACCAGGGGGAAGTGAGACTTCATTGTAGTGCAGATTTCCTTTGCAAGCTTGCTTGGTTGGCCAAAAAGGGCGTATGCGTTTTTTCCTGATTATACTCAGGAAAAAACGCATACGCCCTTTTTGGCCAAGTGCATCATTGTGGACGTTCTGCCTCTTTTCCTATGCTTTCAATGCAATTCCAGTCTACCTCCTGAAATCGGTTTCCTGCAATTCTGCCCCGCTTTCAAGTCCTCTTGGCAGCCTTACTTCAGTCTATTTTTGGACGATAGCTGTCATTTATAACTCTGCAGGTTTGTGAATTACAGTGCCCCTGAGCTCCTTTCTTCAACTCGCTTTCTTTTGAGCTGGCCGCAACACCGCAGGATGGCTTCAGGCCCTAATCTGGTTCCGGCACGGCACGCTGAGCCTTTGGTTAATTCCTCTTCCTGGTGGGAAATGAGAGTTAAATTTGCCCGTCCAGACACCTCCAGCTAGTCTCTCATTGGTTCTCGCTATTCCTGTTCATCTTCCGCAGAAATTGCAAACTGGGCCAAACAGGAGGTTAAAGGGACTGACTCTCCAAGTCGGGAGAGTGTTAGTAAAGCGTCTGGAATGTTGCACCCGAGTACCAGGGGAGGAAAACTGAGACATATTTGAACACGTCTCCCGTTCACATGGTTGATCATACTTGGGTTCCACATGCATGTTTTAGCTGAAGGAAGAATACCTTAAACCTGGAGAGTTGAGACCCGTGGAATGGGTACCATGCAATATGACTTCAAAGGGTCTTCATTTGCTCACCGAACGTCTCCAATCCTATCACTGCTGCGTTTATGCCCCTGTACACATGCTTGATTCTCTTTCGGAGACATAGCAATCCATAGGTTTTAAGATACTTACTAGTCAGGTACATTCTTAGGCGTTTAATATGCGGTGTTGAGTCCATTTCGTTGAGCAAGGAGTAGCTCTTGTCTATTCCATATTTGACTTAAGGAACTTTATCTGTGCTCATTTCAATCTCTGGTTTTATGCAGCACCCCAACTCACCTTTACCCTTAAGCAAGCATAAGTTGGTTTTCTAAATTTGAGACCCTGTTCTGTTCTGTAATTCAGTTCCTGTGTAGCCAAGTTTACATTCCGTGTATTACTGATATCTTATGATGTTTCTTTTTCTGTGTGACTTATTTCAGTTAGAATCATCATACCTGAATCCACTCATTGTGATGCTAAGGGCCTGATGACATAGATTTCATTGCTGAGTGATATTGCTTTGTAAGTGAATACCACAACTTCTTTATCCATTTTTCACTTTCTGCGATGTTGAACTTGTACTGTAAACGAGGTTCTTGTAAACAGAGGCGTCCCAAACTTTGGGGTGGCTGTGTCTTTTTGATTTTAATTTCCCTAAGCTATAGGACCATAAGTGGCAGTGCCCTAGGCTCTGTTGCTTTGTTTTTTAGATGTTTCAGGAAACACCATACACTTCTCCCGAGTGGTTGTTGGCAATTTACATCCCGCCCATCAGCATAACAAGGCTCCCAGTTCTCCATGGCCTGTCCTGCCTTTCTGGATTTTACACTTTTTTCAGATGGCCCTTTTGACCGGGGGGAAGTGAGACTTCATTGTAGTGCAGATTTCCTTTGCAAGCTTGCTTGGTTGGCCAAAAAGGGCGTATGCGTTTTTTCCTGAATATATTCAGGAAAAAACGCATACGCCCTTTTTGGCCAAGTGCATCATTGTGGACGTTCTGCCTCTTTTCCTATGCTTTCAATGCAATTCCAGTCTACCTCCTGAAATCGGTTTCCTGCAATTCTGCCCCGCTTTCAAGTCCTCTTGGCAGCCTTACTTCAGTATTTTTGGACGATAGCTGTCATTTATAACTCTGCAGGTTTGTGAATTACAGTGCCCCTGAGCTCCTTTCTTCAACTCGCTTTCTTTTGAGCTGGCCGCAACACCGCAGGATGGCTTCAGGCCCTAATCTGGTTCCAGCCCAGCATGCTGAGCCTTTGGTTAATTCCTCTTCCTGGTGGGAAATGAGAGTTAAATTTGCCCGTCCAGACACCTCCAGCTAGCCTCTCATTGGTTCTCGCTATTCCTGTTCATCTTCCGCAGAAATTGCAAACTGGGCCAAACAGGAGGTTAAAGGGACTGACTCTCCAAGTGGGGAGAGTGTTAGTAAAGCGTCTGGAATGTTGCACCCGAGTACCAGGGGAGGAAAACTGAGACATATTTGAACACGTCTCCCGATCACATGGTTGATCATACTCTAGGTTCCACATGCATGTTTTAGCTGAAGGAAGAATACCTTAAACCTGGGTAGTTGAAACCCGTGGAATGGGTACCATGCAATATGACTTCAAAGGGTCTTCATTTGCTCACCGAACCTCTCCAATCCTATCACTGCTGCGTTTATGCCCCTGTACACATGCTTGATTCTCTTTCGGAGACATAGCAATCTATAGGTTTTAAGATACTTACAAGTCAGGTACATTCTTAGGCGTTTAATATGCGGTGTTGAGTCCATTTCGTTGAGCAAGGAGTAGCTCTTGTCTATTCCATATTTGGCTTAAGGAACTTTATCTGTGCTCATTTCAATCTCTGGTTTTATGCAGCACCCCAACTCACCTTTACCCTTAAGCAAGCATAAGTTGTTTTTCTAAATTTGTGACCCAGTTCTATTCTGTAATTCAGTTCCTGTGTAGCCAAGTTTCCATTCCATGTATTACTGATATCTTATGATGTTTCTTTTTCTGTGTGACTTATTTCAGTTAGAATCATCATACCTGAATCCACTCATTGTGATGCTAAGGGCCTGATGACATAGATTTCATTGCTGAGTGATATTGCTTTGTAAGTGAATACCACAACTTCTTTATCCATTTTTCACTTTCTGCGATGTTGAACTTGTACTGTAAACGAGGTTCTTGTAAACAGAGCCGTTCCAAACTTTGGGGTGGCTGTGTCTTTTTGATTTTAATTTCCCTAAGCTATAGGACCATAAGTGGAAGTGCCCTAGGTTCTGTTGCTTTGTTTTTTAGATGTTTCAGGAAACACCATACACTTCTCCCGAGTGGTTGTTGGCAATTTACATCCCGCCCATCAGCATAACAAGGCTCCCAGTTCTCCATAGCCTGTCCTGCCTTTCTGGATTTTACACTTTTTTCAGATGGCCCTTTTGACCGGGGAGAAGTGAGACTTCATTGTAGTGCAGATTTCCTTTGCAAGCTTGCTTGGTTGGCCAAAAAGGGCGTATGCGTTTTTTCCTGAATATATTCAGGAAAAAACGCATACGCCCTTTTTGGCCAAGTGCATCATTGTGGACGTTCTGCCTCTTTTCCTATGCTTTCAATGCAATTCCAGTCTACCTCCTGAAATCGGTTTCCTGCAATTCTGCCCCGCTTTCAAGTCCTCTTGGCAGCCTTACTTCAGTCTATTTTTGGACGATAGCTGTCATTTATAACTCTGCAGGTTTGTGAATTACAGTGCCCCTGAGCTCCTTTCTTCAACTCGCTTTCTTGTGAGCTGGCCGCAACACCGCAGCATGGCTTCAGGCCCTAAACAGTTTCCGGCCCGGCATGCTGAGCCTTTGGTTAATTCCTCTTCCTGGTGGGAAATGAGAGTTAAATTTGCCCGACCAGACACCTCCAGCTAGCCTCTCATTGGTTCTCGCTATTCCTGTTCATCTTCCGCAGAAATTGCAAACTGGGCCAAACAGGAGGTTAAAGGGACTGACTCTCCAAGTGGGGAGAGTGTTAGTAAAGCGTCTGGAATGTTGCACCCGAGTACCAGGGGAGGAAAACTGAGACATATTTGAACACGTCTCCCGATCACATGGTTGATCATACTCTAGGTTCCACATGCATGTTTTAGCTGAAGGAAGAATACCTTAAACCTGGGTAGTTGAAACCCGTGGAATGGGTACCATGCAATATGACTTCAAAGGGTCTTCATTTGCTCACCGAACCTCTCCAATCCTATCACTGCTGCGTTTATGCCCCTGTACACATGCTTGATTCTCTTTTGGAGACATAGCAATCCATAGGTTTTACGATACTTACTAGTCAGGTACATTCTTAGGCGTTTAATATGCGGTGTTGAGTCCATTTCGTTGAGCAAGGAGTAGCTCTTGTCTATTCCATATTTGACTTAAGGAACTTTATCTGTGCTCATTTCAATCTCTGGTTTTATGCAGCACCCCAACTCACCTTTACCCTTAAGCAAGCATAAGTTGGTTTTCTAAATTTGAGACCCTGTTCTGTTCTGTAATTCAGTTCCTGTGTAGCCAAGTTTACATTCAGTGTATTACTGATATCTTATGATGTTTCTTTTTCTGTGTGACTTACTTCAGTTAGAATCATCATACCTGAATCCACTCATTGTGCTGCTAAGGGCCTGATGACACAGATTTCATTGCTGAGTGATATTGCTTTGTAAGTAAATACCACAACTTCTTTATCCATTTTTCACTTTCTGCGATGTTGAACTTGTACTGTAAACGAGGTTCTTGTAAACAGAGCCGTTCCAAACTTTGGGGTGGCTGTGTCTTTTTTATTTTAATTTCCCTAAGCTATAGGACCATAAGTGGCAGTGCCCTAGGCTCTGTTGCTTTGTTTTTTAGATGTTTCAGGAAACACCATACACTTCTCCCGAGTGTCTGTTGGCAATTTACATCCCGCCCATCAGCATAACAAGGCTCCCAGTTCTCCATGGCCTGTCCTGCCTTTCTGGATTTTACACTTTTTTCAGATGGCCCTTTTGACCGGGGGGAAGTGAGACTTCATTGTAGTGCAGATTTCCTTTGCAAGCTTGCTTGGTTGGCCAAAAAGGGCGTATGCGTTTTTTCCTGAATATATTCAGGAAAAAACGCATACGCCCTTTTTGGCCAAGTGCATCATTGTGGACGTTCTGCCTCTTTTCCTATGCTTTCAATGCAATTCCAGTCTACCTCCTGAAATCGGTTTCCTGCAATTCTGCCCCGCTTTCAAGTCCTCTTGGCAGCCTTACTTCAGTCTATTTTTGGACGATAGCTGTCATTTATAACTCTGCAGGTTTGTGAATTACAGTGCCCCTGAGCTCCTTTCTTCAACTCGCTTTCTTGTGACCTGGCCGCAACACCGCAGGATGGCTTCAGGCCCTAATCTGGTTCCGGCACGGCACGCTGAGCCTTTGGTTATTTCCTCTTCCTGGTGGGAAATGAGAGTTAAATTTGCCCGTCCAAACACCTCCAGCTAGTCTCTCATTGGTTCTCGCTATTCCTGTTCATCTTCCGCAGAAATTGCAAACTGGGCCAAACCGGAGGTTAAAGGCGCTGACTCTCTAAGTGGGGAGAGTGTTAGTAAAGCGTCTGGAATGTTGCACCCGAGTACCAGGGGAGGAAAACTGAGACATATTTGAACACGTCTCCCGTTCACATGGTTGATCATACTTGGGTTCCACATGCATGTTTTAGCTGAAGGAAGAATACCTTAAACCTGGAGAGTTAAGACCCGTGTAATGGGTACCATGCAATATGACTTCAAAGGGTCTTCATTTGCTCACCGAACGTCTCCAATCCTATCACTGCTGCATTTATGCCCCTGTACACATGCTTGATTCTCTTTCGGAGACATAGCAATCCATAGGTTTTAAGATACTTACTAGTCATGTACATTCTTAGACGTTTAATATGCGGTGTTGAGTCCATTTCGTTGAGCAAGGAGTAGCTCTTGTCTATTCCATATTTGACTTAAGGAACTTTATCTGTGCTCATTTCAATCTCTGGTTTTATGCAGCACCCCAACTCACCTTTCCCCTTAAGCAAGCATAAGTTGGTTTTCTAAATTTGAGACCCTGTTCTGTTCTGTAATTCAGTTCCTGTGTAGCCAAGTTTACATTCCGTGTATTACTGATATCTTATGATGTTTCTTTTTCTGTGTGACTTATTTCAGTTAGAATCATCATACCTGAATCCACTCATTGTGATGCTAAGGGCCTGATGACATAGATTTCATTTCTGAGTGATATTGCTTTGTAAGTAAATACCACAACTTCTTTATCCATTTTTCACTTTCTGCGATGTTGAACTTGTACTGTAAACGAGGTTCTTGTAAACAGAGGCGTCCCAAACTTTGGGGTGGCTGTGTCTTTTTGATTTTAATTTCCCTAAGCTATAGGACCATAAGTGGCAGTGCCCTAGGCTCTGTTGCTTTGTTTTTTAGATGTTTCAGGAAACACCATACACTTCTCCCGAGTGTCTGTTGGCAATTTACATCCCGCCCATCAACATAACAAGGCTCCCAATTCTCCATGGCCTGTCCTGCCTTTCTGGATTTTACACTTTTTTCAGATGGCCCTTTTGACCGGGGGGAAGTGAGACTTCATTGTAGTGCAGATTTCCTTTGCAAGCTTGCTTGGTTGGCCAAAAAGGGCGTATGCGTTTTTTCCTGAATATATTCAGGAAAAAACGCATACGCCCTTTTTGGCCAAGTGCATCATTGTGGACGTTCTGCCTCTTTTCCTATGCTTTCAATGCAATTCCAGTCTACCTCCTGAAATCGGTTTCCTGCAATTCTGCCCCGCTTTCAAGTCCTCTTGGCAGCCTTACTTCAGTCTATTTTTGGACGATAGCTGTCATTTATAACTCTGCAGGTTTGTGAATTACAGTGCCCCTGAGCTCCTTTCTTCAACTCGCTTTCTTGTGACCTGGCCGCAACACCGCAGGATGGCTTCAGGCCCTAATCTGGTTCCGGCCCGGCATGCTGAGCCTTTGGTTAATTCCTCTTCCTGGTGGGAAATGAGAGTTAAATTTGCCCGTCCAGACACCTCCAGCTAGCCTCTCATTGGTTCTCGCTATTCCTGTTCATCTTCCGCAGAAATTGCAAACTGGGCCAAACAGGAGGTTAAAGGGACTGACTCTCCAAGTGGGGAGAGTGTTAGTAAAGCGTCTGGAATGTTGCACCCGAGTACCAGGGGAGGAAAACTGAGACATATTTGAACACGTCTCCCGATCACATGGTTGATCATACTCTAGGTTCCACATGCATGTTTTAGCTGAAGGAAGAATACGTTAAACCTGGGTAGTTGAAACCCGTGGAATGGGTACCATGCAATATGACTTCAAAGGGTCTTCATTTGCTCACCGAACCTCTCCAATCCTATCACTGCTGCGTTTATGCCCCTGTACACATGCTTGATTCTCTTTCGGAGACATAGCAATCCATAGGTTTTAAGATACTTACAAGTCAGGTACATTCTTAGGCGTTTAATATGCGGTGTTGAGTCCATTTCGTTGAGCAAGGAGTAGCTCTTGTCTATTCCATATTTGGCTTAAGGAACTTTATCTGTGCTCATTTCAATCTCTGGTTTTATGCAGCACCCCAACTCACCTTTACCCTTAAGCAAGCATAAGTTGTTTTTCTAAATTTGTGACCCAGTTCTGTTCTGTAATTCAGTTCCTGTGTAGCCAAGTTTCCATTCCGTGTATTACTGATATCTTATGATGTTTCCTTTTCTGTGTGACTTATTTCAGTTAGAATCATCATACCTGAATCCACTCATTGTGCTGCTAAGGGCCTGATGACATAGATTTCATTGCTGATTGATATTGCTTTGTAAGTGAATACGACAACTTCTTTATCCATTTTTCACTTTCTGCGATGTTGAACTTGTACTGTAAACGAGGTTCTTGTAAACAGAGGCGTCCCAAACTTTGGGGTGGCTGTGTCTTTTTGATTTTAATTTCCCTAAGCTATAGGACCATAAGTGGAAGTGCCCTAGGTTCTGTTGCTTTGTTTTTTAGATGTTTCAGGAAACACCATACACTTCTCCCGAGTGGTTGTTGGCAATTTACATCCCGCCCATCAGCATAACAAGGCTCCCAGTTCTCCATAGCCTGTCCTGCCTTTCTGGATTTTACACTTTTTTCAGATGGCCCTTTTGACCGGGGAGAAGTGAGACTTCATTGTAGTGCAGATTTCCTTTGCAAGCTTGCTTGGTTGGCCAAAAAGGGCGTATGCGTTTTTTCCTGAATATATTCAGGAAAAAACGCATACGCCCTTTTTGGCCAAGTGCATCATTGTGGACGTTCTGCCTCTTTTCCTATGCTTTCAATGCAATTCCAGTCTACCTCCTGAAATCGGTTTCCTGCAATTCTGCCCCGCTTTCAAGTCCTCTTGGCAGCCTTACTTCAGTCTATTTTTGGACGATAGCTGTCATTTATAACTCTGCAGGTTTGTGAATTACAGTGCCCCTGAGCTCCTTTCTTCAACTCGCTTTCTTGTGACCTGGCCGCAACACCGCAGCATGGCTTCAGGCCCTAAACTGTTTCCGGCCCGGCATGCTGAGCCTTTGGTTAATTCCTCTTCCTGGTGGGAAATGAGAGTTAAATTTGCCCGACCAGACACCTCCAGCTAGCCTCTCATTGGTTCTCGCTATTCCTGTTCATCTTCCGCAGAAATTGCAAACTGGGCCAAACAGGAGGTTAAAGGGACTGACTCTCCAAGTGGGGAGAGTGTTAGTAAAGCGTCTGGAATGTTGCACCCGAGTACCAGGGGAGGAAAACTGAGACATATTTGAACACGTCTCCCGATCACATGGTTGATCATACTCTAGGTTCCACATGCATGTTTTAGCTGAAGGAAGAATACCTTAAACCTGGGTAGTTGAAACCCGTGGAATGGGTACCATGCAATATGACTTCAAAGGGTCTTCATTTGCTCACCGAACCTCTCCAATCCTATCACTGCTGCGTTTATGCCCCTGTACACATGCTTGATTCTCTTTTGGAGACATAGCAATCCATAGGTTTTACGATACTTACTAGTCAGGTACATTCTTAGGCGTTTAATATGCGGTGTTGAGTCCATTTCGTTGAGCAAGGAGTAGCTCTTGTCTATTCCATATTTGACTTAAGGAACTTTATCTGTGCTCATTTCAATCTCTGGTTTTATGCAGCACCCCAACTCACCTTTACCCTTAAGCAAGCATAAGTTGGTTTTCTAAATTTGAGACCCTGTTCTGTTCTGTAATTCAGTTCCTGTGTAGCCAAGTTTACATTCCGTGTATTACTGATATCTTATGATGTTTCTTTTTCTGTGTGACTTATTTCAGTTAGAATCATCATACCTGAATCCACTCATTGTGATGCTAAGGGCCTGATGACATAGATTTCATTGCTGAGTGATATTGCTTTTTAAGTAAATACAACAACTTCTTTATCCATTTTTCACTTTCTGCGATGTTGAACTTGTACTGTAAACGAGGTTCTTGTAAACAGAGGCGTCCCAAATTTTGGGGTGGCTGTGTCTTTTTGATTTTAATTTCCCTAAGCTATAGGACCATAAGTGGCAGTGCCCTAGGCTCTGTTGCTTTGTTTTTTAGATGTTTCAGGAAACACCATACACTTCTCCCGAGTGTCTGTTGGCAATTTACATCCCGCCCATCAGCATAACAAGGCTCCCAGTTCTCCATGGCCTGTCCTGCCTTTCTGGATTTTACACTTTTTTCAGATGGCCCTTTTGACCGGGGGGAAGTGAGACTTCATTGTAGTGCAGATTTCCTTTGCAAGCTTGCTTGGTTGGCCAAAAAGGGCGTATGCGTTTTTTCCTGAATATATTCAGGAAAAAACGCATACGCCCTTTTTGGCCAAGTGCATCATTGTGGACGTTCTGCCTCTTTTCCTATGCTTTCAATGCAATTCCAGTCTACCTCCTGAAATCGGTTTCCTGCAATTCTGCCCCGCTTTCAAGTCCTCTTGGCAGCCTTACTTCAGTCTATTTTTGGACGATAGCTGTCATTTATAACTCTGCAGGTTTGTGAATTACAGTGCCCCTGAGCTCCTTTCTTCAACTCGGTTTCTTTTGAGCTGGCCGCAACACCGCAGGATGGCTTCAGGCCCTAATCTGGTTCCGGCACGGCACGCTGAGCCTTTGGTTAATTCCTCTTCCTGGTGGGAAATGAGAGTTAAATTTGCCCGTCCAAACACCTCCAGCTAGTCTCTCATTGGTTCTCGCTATTCCTGTTCATCTTCCGCAGAAATTGCAAACTGGGCCAAACCGGAGGTTAAAGGCGCTGACTCTCTAAGTGGGGAGAGTGTTAGTAAAGCGTCTGGAATGTTGCACCCGAGTACCAGGGGAGGAAAACTGAGACATATTTGAACACGTCTCCCGTTCACATGGTTGATCATACTTGGGTTCCACATGCATGTTTTAGCTGAAGGAAGAATACCTTAAACCTGGAGAGTTAAGACCCGTGTAATGGGTACCATGCAATATGACTTCAAAGGGTCTTCATTTGCTCACCGAACCTCTCCAATCCTATCACTGCTGCGTTTATGCCCCTGTACACATGCTTGATTCTCTTTCGGAGACATAGCAATCCATAGGTTTTACGATACTTACTAGTCAGGTACATTCTTAGGCGTTTAATATGCGGTGTTGAGTCCATTTCGTTGAGCAAGGAGTAGCTCTTGTCTATTCCATATTTGACTTAAGGAACTTTATCTGTGCTCATTTCAATCTCTGGTTTTATGCAGCACCCCAACTCACCTTTACCGTTAAGCAAGCATAAGTTGGTTTTCTAAATTTGAGACCCTGTTCTGTTTTGTAATTCAGGTCCTGTGTAGCCAAGTTTACATTCCGTGTATTACTGATATCTTATGATGTTTCTTTTTCTGTGTGACTTACTTCAGTTAGAATCATCATACCTGAATCCACTCATTGTGATGCTAAGGGCCTGATGACATAGATTTCATTGCTGAGTGATATTGCTTTGTAAGTAAATACCACAACTTCTTTATCCATTTTTCACTTTCTGCGATGTTGAACTTGTACTGTAAACGAGGTTCTTGTAAACAGAGGCGTCCCAAACTTTGGGGTGGCTGTGTCTTTTTGATTTTAATTTCCCTAAGCTATAGGACCATAAGTGGAAGTGCCCTAGGTTCTGTTGCTTTGTTTTTTAGATGTTTCAGGAAACACCATACACTTCTCCCGAGTGTCTGTTGGCAATTTACATCCCGCCCATCAGCATAACAAGGCTCCCAGTTCTCCATGGCCTGTCCTGCCTTTCTGGATTTTACACTTTTTTCATATGGCCTTTTTGACCGGGGGGAAGTGAGACTTCATTGTAGTGCAGATTTCCTTTGCAAGCTTGCTTGGTTGGCCAAAAAGGGCGTATGCGTTTTTTCCTGAATATATTCAGGAAAAAACGCATACGCCCTTTTTGGCCAAGTGCATCATTGTGGACGTTCTGCCTCTTTTCCTATGCTTTCAATGCAATTCCAGTCTACCTCCTGAAATCGGTTTCCTGCAATTCTGCCCCGCTTTCAAGTCCTCTTGGCAGCCTTACTTCAGTCTATTTTTGGACGATAGCTGTCATTTATAACTCTGCAGGTTTGTGAATTACAGTGCCCCTGAGCTCCTTTCTTCAACTCGCTTTCTTTTGAGCTGGCCGCAACACCGCAGGATGACTTCAGGCCCTAATCTGGTTCCGGTACGGCACGCTGAGCCTTTGGTTATTTCCTCTTCCTGTTGGGAAATGAGAGTTAAATTTGCCCGTCCAGACACCTCCAGCTAGCCTCTCATTGGTTCTCGCTATTCCTGTTCATCTTCCGCAGAAATTGCAAACTGTGCCAAACAGGAGGTTAAAGGCGCTGACTCTCCAAGTGGGGAGAGTGTTAGTAAAGCGTCTGGAATGTTGCACCCGAGTACCAAGGGAGGAAAACTGAGACATATTTGAAAACGTCTCCCGATCACATGGTTGATCATACTCTGGTTCCACATGCATGTTTTAGCTGAAGGAAGAATACCTAAAACCTGGGTAATTGAAACCCGTGGAATGGGTACCATGCAATATGACTTCAAAGGGTCTTCATTTGCTCACCGAACCTCTCCAATCCTCTCACTGCTGCTTTTATGCCCCTGTACACATGCTTGATTCTCTTTCGGAGACATAGCAATCCATAGGTTTTAAGATACTTACTAGTCAGGTACATTCTTAGGCGTTTAATATGCGGTGTTGAGTCCATTTCGTTGAGCAAGGAGTGGCTCTTGTCTATTCCATATTTGGCTTAAGGAACTTTATCTGTGCTCATTTCAATCTCTGGTTTTATGCAGCAACCCAACTCACCTTTCCCCTTAAGCAAGCATAAGTTTTTTTTCTAAATTTGAGAACCTGTTCTGTTTTGGAATTCAGTTCCTGTGTAGCCAAGTTTACATTCCGAGTATTAGTGATATCTTATGATGTTTCTTTTTCTGTGTGACTTATTTCAGTTAGAATCATCGTATCTGAATCTACTCATTATGCTGCTACGTGCCTGATGACATAGATTTCATTGCTGAGTGATACTGCATTGTACGTAAGTACCACAAGTTCTTTATCCATTTTTCACTTTCTGCGATGTTGAACTTGTACGGTAAAAGAGGTTCTTGTAAACAGAGCCGTTCCAAACTTTGGGGTGGCTGTGTCTTTTTGATTTTAATTTCCCTAAGCTATAGGACCATAAGTGGAAGTGCCCTAGGCTCTGTTGCTTTGTTTTTTAGATGTTTCCGGAAACACCATAGACTTCTCCCAAGTGTCTGTTGGCAATTTACATCCCGCCCATCAGCATAACAAGGCTCCCAGTTCTCCATGGCCTGTCCTGCCTTTCTGGATTTTACACTTTTTTCAGATGGCCCTTTTGACCAGGGGGAAATGAGACTTCATTGTAGTGCAGATTTCCTTTGCAAGCTTGCTTGGTTGGCCAAAAAGGGCGTATGCGTTTTTTCCTGAATATATTCAGGAAAAAACGCATACGCCCTTTTTGGCCAAGTGCATTATTGTGGACGTTCTGCCTCTTTTCCTATGCTTTCAATGCAATTCCAGTCTACCTCCTGAAATCGGTTTCCTGCAATTCTGCCCCGCTTTCAAGTCCTCTTGGCAGCCTTACTTCAGTCTATTTTTGGACGATAGCTGTCATTTATAACTCTGCAGGTTTGTGAATTACAGTGCCCCTGAGCTCCTTTCTTCAACTCGGTTTCTTTTGAGCTGGCCGCAACACCGCAGGATGGCTTCAGGCCCTAATCTGGTTCCGGCACGGCACGCTGAGCCTTTGGTTAATTCCTCTTCCTGGTGGGAAATGAGAGTTAAATTTGCCCGTCCAGACACCTCCAGCTAGTCTCTCATTGGTTCTCGCTATTCCTGTTCATCTTCCGCAGAAATTGCAAACTGGGCCAAACAGGAGGTTAAAGGGACTGACTCTCCAAGTCGGGAGAGTGTTAGTAAAGCGTCTGGAATGTTGCACCCGAGTACCAGGGGAGGAAAACTGAGACATATTTGAACACGTCTCCCGTTCACATGGTTGATCATACTTGGGTTCCACATGCATGTTTTAGCTGAAGGAAGAATACCTTAAACCTGGAGACTTAAGACCCGTGTAATGGGTACCATGCAATATGACTTCAAAGGGTCTTCATTTGCTCACCGAACGTCTCCAATCCTATCACTGCTGCGTTTATGCCCCTGTACACATGCTTGATTCTCTTTCGGAGACATAGCAATCCATAGGTTTTACGATACTTACTAGTCAGGTACATTCTTAGGCGTTTAATATGCGGTGTTGAGTCCATTTCGTTGAGCAAGGAGTAGCTCTTGTCTATTCCATATTTGACTTAAGGAACTTTATCTGTGCTCATTTCAATCTCTGGTTTTATGCAGCACCCCAACTCACCTTTACCGTTAAGCAAGCATAAGTTGGTTTTCTAAATTTGAGACCCTGTTCTGTTTTGTAATTCAGGTCCTGTGTAGCCAAGTTTACATTCCGTGTATTACTGATATCTTATGATGTTTCTTTTTCTGTGTGACTTACTTCAGTTAGAATCATCATACCTGAATCCACTCATTGTGATGCTAAGGGCCTGATGACATAGATTTCATTGCTGAGTGATATTGCTTTGTAAGTAAATACCACAACTTCTTTATCCATTTTTCACTTTCTGCGATGTTGAACTTGTACTGTAAACGAGGTTCTTGTAAACAGAGGCGTCCCAAACTTTGGGGTGGCTGTGTCTTTTTGATTTTAATTTCCCTAAGCTATAGGACCATAAGTGGAAGTGCCCTAGGTTCTGTTGCTTTGTTTTTTAGATGTTTCGGGAAACACCATACACTTCTCCCGAGTGTCTGTTGGCAATTTACATCCCGCCCATCAGCATAACAAGGCTCCCAGTTCTCCATGGCCTGTCCTGCCTTTCTGGATTTTACACTTTTTTCATATGGCCTTTTTGACCGGGGGGAAGTGAGACTTCATTGTAGTGCAGATTTCCTTTGCAAGCTTGCTTGGTTGGCCAAAAAGGGCGTATGCGTTTTTTCCTGAATATATTCAGGAAAAAACGCATACGCCCTTTTTGGCCAAGTGCATCATTGTGGACGTTCTGCCTCTTTTCCTATGCTTTCAATGCAATTCCAGTCTACCTCCTGAAATCGGTTTCCTGCAATTCTGCCCCGCTTTCAAGTCCTCTTGGCAGCCTTACTTCAGTCTATTTTTGGACGATAGCTGTCATTTATAACTCTGCAGGTTTGTGAATTACAGTGCCCCTGAGCTCCTTTCTTCAACTCGCTTTCTTTTGAGCTGGCCGCAACACCGCAGGATGACTTCAGGCCCTAATCTGGTTCCGGTACGGCACGCTGAGCCTTTGGTTATTTCCTCTTCCTGTTGGGAAATGAGAGTTAAATTTGCCCGTCCAGACACCTCCAGCTAGCCTCTCATTGGTTCTCGCTATTCCTGTTCATCTTCCGCAGAAATTGCAAACTGTGCCAAACAGGAGGTTAAAGGCGCTGACTCTCCAAGTGGGGAGAGTGTTAGTAAAGCGTCTGGAATGTTGCACCCGAGTACCAAGGGAGGAAAACTGAGACATATTTGAAAACGTCTCCCGATCACATGGTTGATCATACTCTGGGTTCCACATGCATGTTTTAGCTGAAGGAAGAATACCTAAAACCTGGGTAATTGAAACCCGTGGAATGGGTACCATGCAATATGACTTCAAAGGGTCTTCATTTGCTCACCGAACCTCTCCAATCCTCTCACTGCTGCTTTTATGCCCCTGTACACATGCTTGATTCTCTTTCGGAGACATAGCAATCCATAGGTTTTAAGATACTTACTAGTCAGGTACATTCTTAGGCGTTTAATATGCGGTGTTGAGTCCATTTCGTTGAGCAAGGAGTGGCTCTTGTCTATTCCATATTTGGCTTAAGGAACTTTATCTGTGCTCATTTCAATCTCTGGTTTTATGCAGCAACCCAACTCACCTTTCCCCTTAAGCAAGCATAAGTTTTTTTTCTAAATTTGAGAACCTGTTCTGTTTTGGAATTCAGTTCCTGTGTAGCCAAGTTTACATTCCGTGTATTAGTGATATCTTATGATGTTTCTTTTTCTGTGTGACTTATTTCAGTTAGAATCATCGTATCTGAATCTACTCATTATGCTGCTACGTGCCTGATGACATAGATTTCATTGCTGAGTGATACTGCATTGTACGTAAGTACCACAAGTTCTTTATCCATTTTTCACTTTCTGCGATGTTGAACTTGTACGGTAAAAGAGGTTCTTGTAAACAGAGCCGTTCCAAACTTTGGGGTGGCTGTGTCTTTTTGATTTTAATTTCCCTAAGCTATAGGACCATAAGTGGAAGTGCCCTAGGCTCTGTTGCTTTGTTTTTTAGATGTTTCCGGAAACACCATAGACTTCTCCCAAGTGTCTGTTGGCAATTTACATCCCGCCCATCAGCATAACAAGGCTCACAGTTCTCCATGGCCTGTCCTGCCTTTCTGGATTTTACACTTTTTTCAGATGGCCCTTTTGACCAGGGGGAAATGAGACTTCATTGTAGTGCAGATTTCCTTTGCAAGCTTGCTTGGTTGGCCAAAAAGGGCGTATGCGTTTTTTCCTGAATATATTCAGGAAAAAACGCATACGCCCTTTTTGGCCAAGTGCATTATTGTGGACGTTCTGCCTCTTTTCCTATGCTTTCAATGCAATTCCAGTCTACCTCCTGAAATCGGTTTCCTGCAATTCTGCCCCGCTTTCAAGTCCTCTTGGCAGCCTTACTTCAGTCTATTTTTGGACGATAGCTGTCATTTATAACTCTGCAGGTTTGTGAATTACAGTGCCCCTGAGCTCCTTTCTTCAACTCGGTTTCTTTTGAGCTGGCCGCAACACCGCAGGATGGCTTCAGGCCCTAATCTGGTTCTGGCACGGCACGCTGAGCCTTTGGTTAATTCCTCTTCCTGGTGGGAAATGAGAGTTAAATTTGCCCGTCCAGACACCTCCAGCTAGTCTCTCATTGGTTCTCGCTATTCCTGTTCATCTTCCGCAGAAATTGCAAACTGGGCCAAACAGGAGGTTAAAGGGACTGACTCTCCAAGTCGGGAGAGTGTTAGTAAAGCGTCTGGAATGTTGCACCCGAGTACCAGGGGAGGAAAACTGAGACATATTTGAACACGTCTCCCGTTCACATGGTTGATCATACTTGGGTTCCACATGCATGTTTTAGCTGAAGGAAGAATACCTTAAACCTGGAGACTTAAGACCCGTGTAATGGGTACCATGCAATATGACTTCAAAGGGTCTTCATTTGCTCACCGAACGTCTCCAATCCTATCACTGCTGCGTTTATGCCCCTGTACACATGCTTGATTCTCTTTCGGAGACATAGCAATCCATAGGTTTTAAGATACTTACTAGTCAGGTACATTCTTAGGCGTTTAATATGCGGTGTTGAGTCCATTTCGTTGAGCAAGGAGTAGCTCTTGTCTATTCCATATTTGACTTAAGGAACTTTATCTGTGCTCATTTCAATCTCTGGTTTTATGCAGCACCCCAACTCACCTTTACCCTTAAGCAAGCATAAGTTGGTTTTCTAAATTTGAGACCCTGTTCTGTTCTGTAATTCAGTTCCTGTGTAGCCAAGTTTACATTCCGTGTATTACTGATATCTTATGATGTTTCTTTTTCTGTGTGACTTATTTCAGTTAGAATCATCATACCTGAATCCACTCATTGTGATGCTAAGGGCCTGATGACATAGATTTCATTGCTGAGTGATATTGCTTTGTAAGTAAATACAAAACTTCTTTATCCATTTTTCACTTTCTGCGATGTTGAACTTGTACTGTAAACGAGGTTCTTGTAAACAGAGGCGTCCCAAACTTTGGGGTGGCTGTGTCTTTTTGATTTTAATTTCCCTAAGCTATAGGACCATAAGTGGCAGTGCCCTAGGCTCTGTTGCTTTGTTTTTTAGATGTTTCAGGAAACACCATACACTTCTCCCGAGTGTCTGTTGGCAATTTACATCCCGCCCATCAGCATAACAAGGCTCCCAGTTCTCCATGGCCTGTCCTGCCTTTCTGGATTTTACACTTTTTTTCAGATGGCCCTTTTGACCGGGGGGAAGTGAGACTTCATTGTAGTGCAGATTTCCTTTGCAAGCTTGCTTGGTTGGCCAAAAAGGGCGTATGCGTTTTTTCCTGAATATATTCAGGAAAAAACGCATACGCCCTTTTTGGCCAAGTGCATCATTGTGGACGTTCTGCCTCTTTTCCTATGCTTTCAATGCAATTCCAGTCTACCTCCTGAAATCGGTTTCCTGCAATTCTGCCCCGCTCTCAAGTCCTCTTGGCAGCCTTACTTCAGTATTTTTGGACGATAGCTGTCATTTATAACTCTGCAGGTTTGTGAATTACAGTGCCCCTGAGCTCCTTTCTTCAACTCGGTTTCTTGTGACCTGGCCGCAACACCGCAGGATGGCTTCAGGCCCTAATCTGGTTCCGGCCCGGCATGCTGTGCCTTTGGTTAATTCCTCTTCCTGGTGGGAAATGAGAGTTAAATTTGCCCGTCCAGACACCTCCAGCTAGCCTCTCATTGGTTCTCGCTATTCCTGTTCATCTTCCGCAGAAATTGCAAACTGGGCCAAACAGGAGGTTAAAGGGACTGACTCTCCAAGTGGGGAGAGTGTTAGTAAAGCGTCTGGAATGTTGCACCCGAGTACCAGGGGAGGAAAACTGAGACATATTTGAACATGTCTCCCGATCACATGGTTGATCATACTCTAGGTTCCACATGCATGTTTTAGCTGAAGGAAGAATACCTTAAACCTGGGTAGTTGAAACCCGTGGAATGGGTACCATGCAATATGACTTCAAAGGGTCTTCATTTGCTCACCCAACCTCTCCAATCCTATCACTGCTGCGTTTATGCCCCTGTACACATGCTTGATTCTCTTTCGGAGACATAGCAATCTATAGGTTTTAAGATACTTACAAGTCAGGTACATTCTTAGGCGTTTAATATGCGGTGTTGAGTCCATTTCGTTGAGCAAGGAGTAGCTCTTGTCTATTCCATATTTGGCTTAAGGAACTTTATCTGTGCTCATTTCAATCTCTGGTTTTATGCAGCACCCCAACTCACCTTTACCCTTAAGCAAGCATAAGTTGTTTTTCTAAATTTGTGACCCAGTTCTGTTCTGTAATTCAGTTCCTGTGTAGCCAAGTTTCCATTCCGTGTATTACTGATATCTTATGATGTTTCTTTTTCTGTGTGACTTATTTCAGTTAGAATCATCATACCTGAATCCACTCATTGTGCTGCTAAGGGCCTGATGACATAGATTTCATTGCTGAGTGATATTGCTTTGTAAGTGAATACCACAACTTCTTTATCCATTTTTCACTTTCTGCGATGTTGAACTTGTACTGTAAACGAGGTTCTTGTAAACAGAGCCGTTCCAAACTTTGGGGTGGCTGTGTCTTTTTGATTTTAATTTCCCTAAGCTATAGGACCATAAGTGGAAGTGCCCTAGGTTCTGTTGCTTTGTTTTTTAGATGTTTCAGGAAACACCATACACTTCTCCCGAGTGTCTGTTGGCAATTTACATCCCGCCCATCAGCATAACAAGGCTCCCAGTTCTCCATGGCCTGTCCTGCCTTTCTGGATTTTACACTTTTTTCAGATGGCCCTTTTGACCAGGGGGAAGTGAGACTTCATTGTAGTGCAGATTTCCTTTGCAAGCTTGCTTGGTTGGCCAAAAATGGCGTATGCGTTTTTTCCTGAATATATTCAGGAAAAAACGCATACGCCCTTTTTGGCCAAGTGCATCATTGTGGACGTTCTGCCTCTTTTCCTATGCTTTCAATGCAATTCCAGTCTACCTCCTGAAATCGGTTTCCTGCAATTCTGCCCCGCTTTCAAGTCCTCTTGGCAGCCTTACTTCAGTCTATTTTTGGACGATAGCTGTCATTTATAACTCTGCAGGTTTGTGAATTACAGTGCCCCTGAGCTCCTTTCTTCAACTCGGTTTCTTTTGAGCTGGCCGCAACACCGCAGGATGGCTTCAGGCCCTAATCTGGTTCCGGCACGGCACGCTGAGCCTTTGGTTAATTCCTCTTCCTGGTGGGAAATGAGAGTTAAATTTGCCCGTCCAGACACCTCCAGCTAGTCTCTCATTGGTTCTCGCTATTCCTGTTCATCTTCCGCAGAAATTGCAAACTGGGCCAAACAGGAGTTTAAAGGGACTGAATCTCCAAGTCGGGAGAGTGTTAGTAAAGCGTCTGGAATGTTGCACCCGAGTACCAGGGTAGGAAAACTGAGACATATTTGAACACGTCTCCCGTTCACATGGTTGATCATACTTGGGTTCCACATGCATGTTTTAGCTGAAGGAAGAATACCTTAAACCTGGAGAGTTAAGACCCGTGTAATGGGTACCATGCAATATGACTTCAAAGGGTCTTCATTTGCTCACCGAACGTCTCCAATCCTATCACTGCTGCGTTTATGCCCCTGTACACATGCTTGATTCTCTTTCGGAGACATAGCAATCCATAGGTTTTAAGATACTTACTAGTCAGGTACATTCTTAGGCGTTTAATATGCGGTGTTGAGTCCATTTCATTGAGCAAGGAGTAGCTCTTGTCTATTCCATATTTGACGTAAGGAACTTTATCTGTGCTCATTTCAATCTCTGGTTTTATGCAGCACCCCAACTCACCTTTCCCCTTAAGCAAGCATAAGTTGGTTTTCTAAATTTGAGACCCTGTTCTGTTCTGTAATTCAGTTCCTGTGTAGCCAAGTTTACATTCCATGTATTACTGATATCTTATGATGTTTCTTTTTCTGTGTGACTTATTTCAGTTAGAATCATCATACCTGAATCCACTCATTGTGATGCTAAGGGCCTGATGAGATAGATTTCATTGCTGAGTGATATTGCTTTGTAAGTAAATACCACAACTTCTTTATCCATTTTTCACTTTCTGCGATGTTGAACTTGTACTGTAAACGAGGTTCTTGTAAACAGAGGCGTCCCAAACCTTGGGGTGGCTGTGTCTTTTTGATTTTAATTTCCCTAAGCTATAGGACCATAAGTGGCAGTGCCCTAGGCTCTGTTGCTTTGTTTTTTAGATGTTTCAGGAAACACCATACACTTCTCCCGAGTGTCTGTTGGCAATTTACATCCCGCCCATCAGCATAACAAGGCTCCCTGTTCTCCATGGCCTGTCCTGCCTTTCTGGATTTTACACTTTTTTCAGATGGCCCTTTTGACCGGGGGGAAGTGAGACTTCATTGTAGTGCAGATTTCCTTTGCAAGCTTGCTTGGTTGGCCAAAAAGGGCGTATGCGTTTTTTCCTGAATATATTCAGGAAAAAACGCATACGCCCTTTTTGGCCAAGTGCATCATTGTGGACGTTCTGCCTCTTTTCCTATGCTTTCAATGCAATTCCAGTCTACCTCCTGAAATCGGTTTCCTGCAATTCTGCCCCGCTTTCAAGTCCTCTTGGCAGCCTTACTTCAGTCTATTTTTGGACGATAGCTGTCATTTATAACTCTGCAGGTTTGTGAATTACAGTGCCCCTGAGCTCCTTTCTTCAACTCGGTTTCTTTTGAGCTGGCCGCAACACCGCAGGATGGCTTCAGGCCCTAATCTGGTTCCGGCACGGCACGCTGAGCCTTTGGTTAATTCCTCTTCCTGGTGGGAAATGAGAGTTAAATTTGCCCGTCCAGACACCTCCAGCTAGTCTCTCATTGGTTCTCGCTATTCCTGTTCATCTTCCGCAGAAATTGCAAACTGGGCCAAACAGGAGTTTAAAGGGACTGACTCTCCAAGTCGGGAGAGTGTTAGTAAAGCGTCTGGAATGTTGCACCCGAGTACCAGGGTAGGAAAACTGAGACATATTTGAACACGTCTCCCGTTCACATGGTTGATCATACTTGGGTTCCACATGCATGTTTTAGCTGAAGGAAGAATACCTTAAACCTGGAGAGTTAAGACCCCTGTAATGGGTACCATGCAATATGACTTCAAAGGGTCTTCATTTGCTCACCGAACGTCTCCAATCCTATCACTGCTGCGTTTATGCCCCTGTACACATGCTTGATTCTCTTTCGGAGACATAGCAATCCATAGGTTTTAAGATACTTACTAGTCAGGTACATTCTTAGGCGTTTAATATGCGGTGTTGAGTCCATTTCATTGAGCAAGGAGTAGCTCTTGTCTATTCCATATTTGACGTAAGGAACTTTATCTGTGCTCATTTCAATCTCTGGTTTTATGCAGCACCCCAACTCACCTTTACCCTTAAGCAAGCATAAGTTGGTTTTCTAAATTTGAGACCCTGTTCTGTTCTGTAATTCAGTTCCTGTGTAGCCAAGTTTACATTCCGTGTATTACTGATATCTTATGATGTTTCTTTTTCTGTGTGACTTACTTCAGTTAGAATCATCATACCTGAATCCACTCATTGTGATGCTAAGGGCCTGATGAGATAGATTTCATTGCTGAGTGATATTGCTTTGTAAGTAAATACCACAACTTCTTTATCCATTTTTCACTTTCTGCGATGTTGAACTTGTACTGTAAACGAGGTTCTTGTAAACAGAGGCGTCCCAAACTTTGGGGTGGCTGTGTCTTTTTGATTTTAATTTCCCTAAGCTATAGGACCATAAGTGGCAGTGCCCTAGGCTCTGTTGCTTTGTTTTTTAGATGTTTCAGGAAACACCATACACTTCTCCCGAGTGTCTGTTGGCAATTTACATCCCGCCCATCAGCATAACAAGGCTCCCTGTTCTCCATGGCCTGTCCTGCCTTTCTGGATTTTACACTTTTTTCAGATGGCCCTTTTGACCGGGGGGAAGTGAGACTTCATTGTAGTGCAGATTTCCTTTGCAAGCTTGCTTGGTTGGCCAAAAAGGGCGTATGCGTTTTTTCCTGAATATATTCAGGAAAAAACGCATACGCCCTTTTTGGCCAAGTGCATCATTGTGGACGTTCTGCCTCTTTTCCTATGCTTTCAATGCAATTCCAGTCTACCTCCTGAAATCGGTTTCCTGCAATTCTGCCCCGCTTTCAAGTCCTCTTGGCAGCCTTACTTCAGTCTATTTTTGGACGATAGCTGTCATTTATAACTCTGCAGGTTTGTGAATTACAGTGCCCCTGAGCTCCTTTCTTCAACTCGCTTTCTTGTGACCTGGCCGCAACACCGCAGGATGGCTTCAGGCCCTAATCTGGTTCCGGCCCGGCATGCTGAGCCTTTGGTTAATTCCTCTTCCTGGTGGGAAATGAGAGTTAAATTTGCCCGTCCAGACACCTCCAGCTAGCCTCTCATTGGTTCTCGCTATTCCTGTTCATCTTCCGCAGAAATTGCAAACTGGGCCAAACAGGAGGTTAAAGGGACTGACTCTCCAAGTGGGGAGAGTGTTACTAAAGCGTCTGGAATGTTGCACCCGAGTACCAGGGGAGGAAAACTGAGACATATTTGAACACGTCTCCCGATCACATGGTTGATCATACTCTAGGTTCCACATGCATGTTTTTGCTGAAGGAAGAATACCTTAAACCTGGGTAGTTGAAACCCGTGGAATGGGTACCATGCAATATGACTTCAAAGGGTCTTCATTTGCTCACCGAACCTCTCCAATCCTATCACTGCTGCGTTTATGCCCCTGTACACATGCTTGATTCTCTTTCGGAGACATAGCAATGTATAGGTTTTAAGATACTTACTAGTCAGGTACATTCTTAGGCGTTTAATATGCGGTGTTGAGTCCATTTCATTGAGCAAGGAGTGGCTCTTGTCTATTCCATATTTGGCTTAAGGAACTTTATCTGTGCTCATTTCAATCTCTGGTTTTATGCAGCAACCCAACTCACCTTTCCCCTTAAGCAAGCATAAGTTGGTTTTCTAAATTTGAGAACCTGTTCTGTTTTGGAATTCAGTTCCTGTGTAGCCAAGTTTACATTCCGTGTATTAGTGATATCTTATGATGTTTATTTTTCTGTGTGACTTATTTCAGTTAGAATCATCGTATCTGAATCTACTCATTATGCTGCTACGTGCCTGATGACATAGATTTCATTGCTGAGTGATACTGCATTGTACGTAAGTACCACAAGTTCTTTATCCATTTTTCACTTTCTGCGATGTTGAACTTGTACGGTAAAAGAGGTTCTTGTAAACAGAGCCGTTCCAAACTTTGGGGTGGCTGTGTCTTTTTGATTTTAATTTCCCTAAGCTATAGGACCATAAGTGGAAGTGCCCTAGGCTCTGTTGCTTTGTTTTTTAGATGTTTCAGGAAACACCATACACTTCTCCCAAGTGTCTGTTGGCAATTTACATCCCGCCCATCAGCATAACAAGGCTCCCAGTTCTCAATGGCCTGTACTGCCTTTCTGGATTTTACACTTTTTTCAGATGGCCCTTTTGACCAGTGGGAAGTGAGACTTCATTGTAGTGCAGATTTCCTTTGCAAGCTTGCTTGGTTGGCCAAAAAGGGCGTATGCGTTTTTTCCTGAATATATTCAGGAAAAAACGCATACGCCCTTTTTGGCCAAGTGCATTATTGTGGACGTTCTGCCTCTTTTCCTATGCTTTCAATGCAATTCCAGTCTACCTCCTGAAATCGGTTTCCTGCAATTCTGCCCCGCTTTCAAGTCCTCTTGGCAGCCTTACTTCAGTCTATTTTTGGACGATAGCTGTCATTTATAACTCTGCAGGTTTGTGAATTACAGTGCCCCTGAGCTCCTTTCTTCAACTCGGTTTCTTTTGAGCTGGCCGCAACACCGCAGGATGGCTTCAGACCCTAATCTGGTTCCGGCACGGCACGCTGAGCCTTTGGTTAATTCCTCTTCCTGGTGGGAAATGAGAGTTAAATTTGCCCGTCCAGACACCTCCAGCTAGTCTCTCATTGGTTCTCGCTATTCCTGTTCATCTTCCGCAGAAATTGCAAACTGGGCCAAACAGGAGTTTAAAGGGACTGACTCTCAAAGTCGGGAGAGTGTTAGTAAAGCGTCTGGAATGTTGCACCCGAGTACCAGGGGAGGAAAACTGAGACATATTTGAACACGTCTCCCGTTCACATGGTTGATCATACTTGGGTTCCACATGCATGTTTTAGCTGAAGGAAGAATACCTTAAACCTGGAGAGTTAAGACCCGTGGAATGGGTACCATGCAATATGACTTCAAAGGGTCTTCATTTGCTCACCGAACGTCTCCAATCCTATCACTGCTGCGTTTATGCCCCTGTACACATGCTTGATTCTCTTTCGGAGACATAGCAATCCATAGGTTTTAAGATACTTACTAGTCAGGTACATTCTTAGGCGTTTAATATGCGGTGTTGAGTCCATTTCGTTGAGCAAGGAGTAGCTCTTGTCTATTCCATATTTGACTTAAGGAACTTTATCTGTGCTCATTTCAATCTCTGGTTTTATGCAGCACCCCAACTCACCTTTACCCTTAAGCAAGCATAAGTTGGTTTTCTAAGTTTGAGACCCTGTTCTGTTCTGTAATTCAGTTCCTGTGTAGCCAAGTTTCCATTCCGTGTATTACTGATATCTTATGATGTTTCTTTTTCTGTGTGACTTATTTCAGTTAGAATCATCATACCTGAATCCACTCATTGTGATGCTAAGGGCCTGATGACATAGATTTCATTGCTGAGTGATATTGCTTTGTAAGTAAATACAAAAACTTCTTTATCCATTTTTCACTTTCTGCGATGTTGAACTTGTACTGTAAACGAGGTTCTTGTAAACAGAGGCGTCCCAAACTTTGGGGTGGCTGTGTCTTTTTGATTTTAATTTCCCTAAGCTATAGGACCATAAGTGGCAGTGCCCTAGGCTCTGTTGCTTTGTTTTTTAGATGTTTCAGGAAACACCATACACTTCTCCCGAGTGTCTGTTGGCAATTTACATCCCGCCCATCAGCATAACAAGGCTCCCAGTTCTCCATGGCCTGTCCTGCCTTTCTGGATTTTACACTTTTTTCAGATGGCCCTTTTGACCGGGGGGAAGTGAGACTTCATTGTAGTGCAGATTTCCTTTGCAAGCTTGCTTGGTTGGCCAAAAAGGGCGTGTGCGTTTTTTCCTGAATATATTCAGGAAAAAACGCATACGCCCTTTTTGGCCAAGTGCATCATTGTGGACGTTCTGCCTCTTTTCCTATGCTTTCAATGCAATTCCAGTCTACCTCCTGAAATCGGTTTCCTGCAATTCTGCCCCGCTTTCAAGTCCTCTTGGCAGCCTTACTTCAGTCTATTTTTGGACGATAGCTGTCATTTATAACTCTGCAGGTTTGTGAATTACAGTGCCCCTGAGCTCCTTTCTTCAACTCGCTTTCTTGTGACCTGGCCGCAACACCGCAGGATGGCTTCAGGCCCTAATCTGGTTCCGGCACGGCACGCTGAGCCTTTGGTTAATTCCTCTTCCTGGTGGGAAATGAGAGTTAAATTTGCCCGTCCAGACACCTCCAGCTAGCCTCTCATTGGTTCTCGCTATTCCTGTTCATCTTCCGCAGAAATTGCAAACTGGGCCAAACAGGAGGTTAAAGGCGCTGACTCTCCAAGTCGGGAGAGTGTTAGTAAAGCGTCTGGAATGTTGCACCCGAGTACCAGGGGAGGAAAACTGAGACATATTTGAACACGTCTCCCGTTCACATGGTTGATCATACTTGGGTTCCACATGCATGTTTTAGCTGAAGGAAGAATACCTTAAACCTGGAGAGTTAAGACCCGTGTAATGGGTACCATGCAATATGACTTCAAAGGGTCTTCATTTGCTCACCGAACGTCTCCAATCCTATCACTGCTGCGTTTATGCCCCTGTACACATGCTTGATTCTCTTTCGGAGACATAGCAATCCATAGGTTTTAAGATACTTACTAGTCAGGTACATTCTTAGGCGTTTAATATGCGGTGTTGAGTCCATTTCGTTGAGCAAGGAGTAGCTCTTGTCTATTCCATATTTGGCTTAAGGAACTTTATCTGTGCTCATTTCAATCTCTGGTTTTATGCAGCACCCCAACTCACCTTTCCCCTTAAGCAAGCATAAGTTGGTTTTCTAAATTTGAGACCCTGTTCTGTTCTGTAATTCAGTTCCTGTGTAGCCAAGTTTACATTCCGTGTATTACTGATATCTTATGATGTTTCTTTTTCTGTGTGACTTACTTCAGTTAGAATCATCATACCTGAATCCACTCATTGTGATGCTAAGGGCCTGATGACATAGATTTCATTGCTGAGTGATATTGCTTTGTAAGTAAATACCACAACTTCTTTATCCATTTATCACTTTCTGCGATGTTGAACTTGTACTGTAAACGAGGTTCTTGTAAACAGAGGCGTCCCAAACTTTGGGGTGGCTGTGTCTTTTTGATTTTAATTTCCCTAAGCTATAGGAGCATAAGTGGCAGTGCCCTTGGCTCTGTTGCTTTGTTTTTTAGATGTTTCAGGAAACACCATACACTTCCCCCGAGTGTCTGTTGGCAATTTACATCCCGCCCATCAGCATAACAAGGCTCCCAGTTCTCCATGGCCTGTCCTGCCTTTCTGGATTTTACACTTTTTTCAGATGGCCCTTTTGACCGGGGGGAAGTGAGACTTCATTGTAGTGCAGATTTCCTTTGCAAGCTTGCTTGGTTGGCCAAAAAGGGCGTATGCGTTTTTTCCTGAATATATTCAGGAAAAAACGCATACGCCCTTTTTGGCCAAGTGCATCATTGTGGACGTTCTGCCTCTTTTCCTATGCTTTCAATGCAATTCCAGTCTACCTCCTGAAATCGGTTTCCTGCAATTCTGCCCCGCTTTCAAGTCCTCTTGGCAGCCTTACTTCAGTCTATTTTTGGACGATAGCTGTCATTTATAACTCTGCAGGTTTGTGAATTACAGTGCCCCTGAGCTCCTTTCTTCAACTCGCTTTCTTGTGACCTGGCCGCAACACCGCAGGATGGCTTCATGCCCTAATCTGGTTCCGGCCCGGCATGCTGAGCCTTTGGTTAATTCCTCTTCCTGGTGGGAAATGAGAGTTAAATTTGCCCGTCCAGACACCTCCAGCTAGCCTCTCATTGGTTCTCGCTATTCCTGTTCATCTTCCGCAGAAATTGCAAACTGGGCCAAACAGGAGGTTAAAGGGACTGACTCTCCAAGTGGGGAGAGTGTTAGTAAAGCGTCTGGAATGTTGCACCCGAGTACCAGGGGAGGAAAACTGAGACATATTTGAACACGTCTCCCGATCACATGGTTGATCATACTCTAGGTTCCACATGCATGTTTTAGCTGAAGGAAGAATACCTTAAACCTGGGTAGTTGAAACCCGTGGAATGGGTACCATGCAATATGACTTCAAAGGGTCTTCATTTGCTCACCGAACCTCTCCAATCCTATCACTGCTGCGTTTATGCCCCTGTACACATGCTTGATTCTCTTTCGGAGACATAGCAATCTATAGGTTTTAAGATACTTACAAGTCAGGTACATTCTTAGGCGTTTAATATGCGGTGTTGAGTCCATTTCGTTGAGCAAGGAGTAGCTCTTGTCTATTCCATATTTGGCTTAAGGAACTTTATCTGTGCTCATTTCAATCTCTGGTTTTATGCAGCACCCCAACTCACCTTTACCCTTAAGCAAGCATAAGTTGTTTTTCTAAATTTGTGACCCAGTTCTGTTCTGTAATTCAGTTCCTGTGTAGCCAAGTTTCCATTCCGTGTATTACTGATATCTTATGATGTTTCTTTTTCTGTGTGTCTTATTTCAGTTAGAATCATCATACCTGAATCCACTCATTGTGCTGCTAAGGGCCTGATGACATAGATTTCATTGCTGAGTGATATTGCTTTGTAAGTGAATACCACAACTTCTTTATCCATTTTTCACTTTCTGCGATGTTGAACTTGTACTGTAAACGAGGTTCTTGTAAACAGAGCCGTTCCAAACTTTGGGGTGGCTGTGTCTTTTTGATTTTAATTTCCCTAAGCTATAGGACCATAAGTGGAAGTGCCCTAGGTTCTGTTGCTTTGTTTTTTAGATGTTTCAGGAAACACCATACACTTCTCCCGAGTGGTTGTTGGCAATTTACATCCCGCCCATCAGCATAACAAGGCTCCCAGTTCTCCATGGCCTGTCCTGCCTTTCTGGATTTTACACTTTTTTCAGATGGCCCTTTTGACCGGGGGGAAGTGAGACTTCATTGTAGTGCAGATTTCCTTTGCAAGCTTGCTTGGTTGACCAAAAAGGGTGTATGCGTTTTTTCCTGAATATATTCAGGAAAAAACGCATACGCCCTTTTTGGCCAAGTGCATCATTGTGGACGTTCTGCCTCTTTTCCTATGCTTTCAATGCAATTCCAGTCTACCTCCTGAAATCGGTTTCCTGCAATTCTGCCCCGCTTTCAAGTCCTCTTGGCAGCCTTACTTCAGTCTATTTTTGGACGATAGCTGTCATTTATAACTCTGCAGGTTTGTGAATTACAGTGCCCCTGAGCTCCTTTCTTCAACTTGCTTTCTTGTGACCTGGCCGCAACACCGCAGGATGGCTTCAGGCCCTAATCTGGTTCCGGCACGGCACGCTGAGCCTTTGGTTAATTCCTCTTCCTGGTGGGAAATGAGAGTTAAATTTGCCCGTCCAGACACCTCCAGCTAGTCTCTCATTGGTTCTCGCTATTCCTGTTCATCTTCCGCAGAAATTGCAAACTGGGCCAAACAGGAGGTTAAAGGCGCTGACTCTCCAAGTGGGGAGAGTGTTACTAAAGCGTCTGGAATGTTGCACCCGAGTACCAGGGGAGGAAAACTGAGACATATTTGAACACGTCTCCCGTTCACATGGTTGATCATACTTGGGTTCCACATGCATGTTTTAGCTGAAGGAAGAATACCTTAAACCTGGAGAGTTAAGACCCGTGTAATGGGTACCATGCAATATGACTTCAAAGGGTCTTCATTTGCTCACCGAACCTCTCCAATCCTATCACTGCTGCGTTTATGCCCCTGTACACATGCTTGATTCTCTTTCGGAGACATAGCAATCCATAGGTTTTAAGATACTTACTAGTCAGGTACATTCTTAGACGTTTAATATGCGGTGTTGAGTCCATTTCGTTGAGCAAGGAGTAGCTCTTGTCTATTCCATATTTGACTTAAGGAACTTTATCTGTGCTCATTTCAATCTCTGGTTTTATGCAGCACCCCAAGTCACCTTTCCCCTTAAGCAAGAATAAGTTGGTTTTCTAAATTTGAGACCCTGTTCTGTTCTGTAATTCAGTTCCTGTGTAGCCAAGTTTCCATTCCGTGTATTACTGATATCTTATGATGTTTCCTTTTCTGTGTGACTTATTTCAGTTAGAATCATCATACCTGAATCCACTCATTGTGCTGCTAAGGGCCTGATGACACAGATTTCATTGCTGAGTGATATTGCTTTGTAAGTAAATACCACAACTTCTTTATCCATTTTTCACTTTCTGCGATGTTGAACTTGTACTGTAAACGAGGTTCTTTTAAACAGAGGCGTCCCAAACTTTGGGGTGGCTGTGTCTTTTTGATTTTAATTTCCCTAAGCTATAGGACCATAAGTGGCAGTGCCCTAGGCTCTGTTGCTTTGTTTTTTAGATGTTTCAGGAAACACCATACACTTCTCCCGAGTGTCTGTTGGCAATTTACATCCCGCCCATCAGCATAACAAGGCTCCCAGTTCTCCATGGCCTGTCCTGCCTTTCTGGATTTTACACTTTTTTCAGATGGCCCTTTTGACCGGGGGGAAGTGAGACTTCATTGTAGTGCAGATTTCCTTTGCAAGCTTGCTTGGTTGGCCAAAAAGGGCGTATGCGTTTTTTCCTGAATATATTCAGGAAAAAACGCATACGCCCTTTTTGGCCAAGTGCATCATTGTGGACGTTCTGCCTCTTTTCCTATGCTTTCAATGCAATTCCAGTCTACCTCCTGAAATCGGTTTCCTGCAATTCTGCCCCGCTCTCAAGTCCTCTTGGCAGCCTTACTTCAGTCTATTTTTGGACGATAGCTGTCATTTATAACTCTGCAGGTTTGTGAATTACAGTGCCCCTGAGCTCCTTTCTTCAACTCGCTTTCTTGTGACCTGGCCGCAACACCGCAGGATGGCTTCAGGCCCTAATCTGGTTCCGGCCCGGCATGCTGAGCCTTTGGTTAATTCCTCTTCCTTGTGGGAAATGAGAGTTAAATTTGCCCGTCCAGACACCTCCAGCTAGCCTCTCATTGGTTCTCGCTATTCCTGTTCATCTTCCGCAGAAATTGCAAACTGGGCCAAACAGGAGGTTAAAGGGACTGACTCTCCAAGTGGGGAGAGTGTTAGTAAAGCGTCTGGAATGTTGCACCCGAGTACCAGGGGAGGAAAACTGAGACATATTTGAACACGTCTCCCGATCACATGGTTGATCATACTCTAGGTTCCACATGCATGTTTTAGCTGAAGGAAGAATACCTTAAACCTGGGTAGTTGAAACCCGTGGAATGGGTACCATGCAATATGACTTCAAAGGGTCTTCATTTGCTCACCGAACCTCTCCAATCCTATCACTGCTGTGTTTATGCCCCTGTACACATGCTTCATTCTCTTTCGGAGACATAGCAATCTATAGGTTTTAAGATACTTACAAGTCAGGTACATTCTTAGGCGTTTAATATGCGGTGTTGAGTCCATTTCGTTGAGCAAGGAGTAGCTCTTGTCTATTCCATATTTGGCTTAAGGAACTTTATCTGTGCTCATTTCAATCTCTGGTTTTATGCAGCACCCCAACTCACCTTTACCCTTAAGCAAGCATAAGTTGTTTTTCTAAATTTGTGACCCAGTTCTGTTCTGTAATTCAGTTCCTGTGTAGCCAAGTTTCCATTCCGTGTATTACTGATATCTTATGATGTTTCTTTTTCTGTGTGACTTATTTCAGTTAGAATCATCATACCTGAATCGACTCATTGTGCTGCTAAGGGCCTGATGACATAGATTTCATTGCTGAGTGATATTGCTTTGTAAGTGAATACCACAACTTCTTTATCCATTTTTCACTTTCTGTGATGTAGAACTTGTACTGTAAACGAGGTTCTTGTAAACAGAGCCGTTCCAAACTTTGGGGTGGCTGTGTCTTTTTGATTTTAATTTCCCTAAGCTATAGGACCATAAGTGGAAGTGCCCTAGGTTCTGTTGCTTTGTTTTTTAGATGTTTCAGGAAACACCATACACTTCTCCCCAGTGGTTGTTGGCAATTTACATCCCGCCCAACAGCATAACAAGGCTCCCAGTTCTCCATGGCCTGTCCTGCCTTTCTGGATTTTACACTTTTTTCAGATGGCCCTTTTGACCGGGGGGAAGTGAGACTTCATTGTAGTGCAGATTTGCTTTGCAAGCTTGCTTGGTTGGCCAAAAAGGGCGTATGCGTTTTTTCCTGAATATATTCAGGAAAAAACGCATACGCCCTTTTTGGCCAAGTGCATCATTGTGGACGTTCTGCCTCTTTTCCTATGCTTTCAATGCAATTCCAGTCTACCTCCTGAAATCGGTTTCCTGCAATTCTGCCCCGCTTTCAAGTCCTCTTGGCAGCCTTACTTCAGTATATTTTTGGACGATAGCTGTCATTTATAACTCTGCAGGTTTGTGAATTACAGTGCCCCTGAGCTCCTTTCTTCAACTTGCTTTCTTGTGACCTGGCCGCAACACCGCAGGATGGCTTCAGGCCCTAATCTGGTTCCGGCCCGGCATGCTGAGCCTTTGGTTAATTCCTCTTCCTGGTGGGAAATGAGAGTTAAATTTGCCCGTCCAGACACCTCCAGCTAGCCTCTCATTGGTTCTCGCTATTCCTGTTCATCTTCCGCAGAAATTGCAAACTGGGCCAAACAGGAGGTTAAAGGGACTGACTCTCCAAGTGGGGAGAGTGTTAGTAAAGCGTCTGGAATGTTGCACCCGAGTACCAGTGGAGGAAAACTGAGACATATTTGAACACGTCTCCCGTTCACATGGTTGATCATACTTGGGTTCCACATGCATGTTTTAGCTGAAGGAAGAATACCTTAAACCTGGAGAGTTAAGACCCGTGTAATGGGTACCATGCAATATGACTTCAAAGGGTCTTCATTTGCTCACCAAACCTCTCCAATCCTATCACTGCTGCGTTTATGCCCCTGTACACATTCTTGATTCTCTTTTGGAGACATAGCAATCCATAGGTTTTAAGATACTTACTAGTCAGGTACATTCTTAGGCGTTTAATATGCGGTGTTGAGTCCATTTCGTTGAGCAAGGAGTAGCTCTTGTCTATTCCATATTTGGCTTAAGGAACTTTATCTGTGCTCATTTCAATCTCTGGTTTTATGCAGCACCCCAACTCACCTTTACCCTTAAGCAAGCATAAGTTGTTTTTCTAAATTTGTGACCCAGTTCTGTTCTGTAATTCAGTTCCTGTGTAGCCAAGTTTCCATTCCGTGTATTACTGATATCTTATGATGTTTCTTTTTCTGTGTGACTTATTTCAGTTAGAATCATCATACCTGAATCGACTCATTGTGCTGCTAAGGGCCTGATGACATAGATTTCATTGCTGAGTGATATTGCTTTGTAAGTGAATACCACAACTTCTTTATCCATTTTTCACTTTCTGCGATGTTGAACTTGTACTGTAAACGAGGTTCTTGTAAACAGAGCCGTTCCAAACTTTGGGGTGGCTGTGTCTTTTTGATTTTAATTTCCCTAAGCTATAGGACCATAAGTGGAAGTGCCCTAGGTTCTGTTGCTTTGTTTTTTAGATGTTTCAGGAAACACCATACACTTCTCCCGAGTGTCTGTTGGCAATTTACATCCCGCCCATCAGCATAACAAGGCTCCCAGTTCTCCATGGCCTGTCCTGCCTTTCTGGATTTTACACTTTTTTCAGATGGCCCTTTTGACCGGGGGGAAGTGAGACTTCATTGTAGTGCAGATTTCCTTTGCAAGCTTGCTTGGTTGGCCGAAAAGTGCGTATGTGTTTTTTCCTGAATATATTCAGGAAAAAACGCATACGCCCTTTTTGGCCAAGTGCATCATTGTGGACGTTCTGCCTCTTTTCCTATGCTTTCAATGCAATTCCAGTCTACCTCCTGAAATCGGTTTCCTGCAATTCTGCCCCGCTTTCAAGTCCTCTTGGCAGCCTTACTTCAGTCTGTTTTTGGACGATAGCTGTCATTTATAACTCTGCAGGTTTGTGAATTACAGTGCCCCTGAGCTCCTTTCTTCAACTCGCTTTCTTGTGACCTGGCCGCAACACCGCAGGATGGCTTCAGGCTCTAATCTGGTTCCGGCCCGGCATGCTGAGCCTTTGGTTATTTCCTCTTCCTGGTGGGAAATGAGAGTTAAATTTGGCCGTCCAGACACCTCCAGCTAGCCTCTCATTGGTTCTCGCTATTCCTGTTCATCTTCCGCAGAAGTTGCAAACTGGGCCAAAGAGGAGGTTAAAGGGACTGACTCTCCAAGTGGGGAGAGTGTTAGTAAAGCGTCTGGAATGTTGCACCCGAGTACCAGGGGAGGGAAACTGAGACATATTTGAACACGTCTCCCGTTCACATGGTTGATCATACTTGGGTTCCACATGCATGTTTTAGCTGAAGGAAGAATACCTTAAACCTGGAGAGTTAAGACCCGTGTAATGGGTACCATGCAATATGACTTCAAAGGGTCTTCATTTGCTCACCGAACCTCTCCAATCCTATCACTGCTGCGTTTATGCCCCTGTACACATGCTTGATTCTCTTTCGGAGACATAGCAATCCATAGGTTTTAAGATACTTACTAGTCAGGTACATTCTTAGGCGTTTAATATGCGGTGTTGAGTCCATTTCGTTGAGCAAGGAGTAGCTCTTGTCTATTCCATATTTGGCTTAAGGAACTTTATCTGTGCTCATTTCAATCTCTGGTTTTATGCAGCACCCCAACTCACCTTTACCCTTAAGCAAGCATAAGTTGTTTTTCTAAATTTGTGACCCAGTTCTGTTCTGTAATTCAGTTCCTGTGTAGCCAAGTTTCCATTCCGTGTATTACTGATATCTTATGATGTTTCTTTTTCTGTGTGACTTATTTCAGTTAGAATCATCATACCTGAATCGACTCATTGTGCTGCTAAGGGCCTGATGACATAGATTTCATTGCTGAGTGATATTGCTTTGTAAGTGAATACCACAACTTCTTTATCCATTTTTCACTTTCTGCGATGTTGAACTTGTACTGTAAACGAGGTTCTTGTAAACAGAGCCGTTCCAAACTTTGGGGTGGCTGTGTCTTTTTGATTTTAATTTCCCTAAGCTATAGGACCATAAGTGGAAGTGCCCTAGGTTCTGTTGCTTTGTTTTTTAGATGTTTCAGGAAACACCATACACTTCTCCCGAGTGTCTGTTGGCAATTTACATCCCGCCCATCAGCATAACAAGGCTCCCAGTTCTCCATGGCCTGTCCTGCCTTTCTGGATTTTACACTATTTTCAGATGGCCCTTTTGACCGGGGGGAAGTGAGACTTCATTGTAGTGCAGATTTCCTTTGCAAGCTTGCTTGGTTGGCCAAAAAGCGCGTATGCGTTTTTTCCTGAATATATTCAGGAAAAAACGCATACGCCCTTTTTGGCCAAGTGCATCATTGTGGACGTTCTGCCTCTTTTCCTATGCTTTCAATGCAATTCCAGTCTACCTCCTGAAATCGGTTTCCTGCAATTCTGCCCCGCTTTCAAGTCCTCTTGGCAGCCTTACTTCAGTCTGTTTTTGGACGATAGCTGTCATTTATAACTCTGCAGGTTTGTGAATTACAGTGCCCCTGAGCTCCTTTCTTCAACTCGCTTTCTTTTGAGCTGGCTGCAACACCGCAGGATGGCTTCAGGCCCTAATCTGGTTACGGTACGGCACGCTGAGCCTTTGGTTATTTCCTCTTCCTTGTGGGAAATGAGAGTTAAATTTGCCCGTCCAGACACCTCCAGCTAGCCTCTCATTGGTTCTCGCTATTCCTGTTCATCTTCCGCAGAAATTGCAAACTGGGCCAAACAGGAGGTTAAAGGCGCTGACTCCCCAATTGGGGAGAGTGTTAGTAAAGCGTCTGGAATGTTGCACCCGAGTACCAGGGGAGGAAAACTGAGACATATTTGAACACGTCTCCCGTTCACATGGTTGATCATACTTGGGTTCCACATGCATGTTTTAGCTGAAGGAAGAATACCTTAAACCTGGAGAGTTGAGACCCGTGTAATGGGTACCATGCAATATGACTTCAAAGGGTCTTCATTTGCTCACCGAACCTCTCCAATCCTATCACTGCTGCGTTTATGCCCCTGTACACATGCTTGATTCTCTTTCGGAGACATAGCAATCCATAGGTTTTAAGATACTTACTAGTCAGGCACATTCTTAGGCGTTTAATATGCGGTGTTGAGTCCATTTCGTTGAGCAAGGAGTAGCTCTTGTCTATTCCATATTTGACTTAAGGAACTTTATCTGTGCTCATTTCAATCTCTGGTTTTATGCAGCACCCCAACTCACCTTTACCCTTAAGCAAGCATAGTTGGTTTTCTAAATTTGAGACCCTGTTCTGTTCTGTAATTCAGTTCCTGTGTAGCCAAGTTTCCATTCCGTGTATTACTGATATCTTATGATGTTTCTTTTTCTGTGTGACTTACTTCAGTTAGAATCATCATACCTGAATCCACTCATTGTGCTGCTAAGGTCCTGTTGACACAGATTTCATTGCTGAGTGATATTGCTTTGTAAGTAAATACCACAACTTCTTTATCCATTTTTCACTTTCTGCGATGTTGAACTTGTACTGTAAACGAGGTTCTTGTAAACAGAGCCGTTCCAAACTTTGGGGTGGCTGTGTCTTTTTGATTTTAATTTCCCTAAGCTATAGGACCATAAGTGGAAGTGCCCTAGGTTCTGTTGCTTTGTTTTTTAGATGTTTCAGGAAACACCATACACTTCTCCTGAGTGGTTGTTGGCAATTTACATCCCGCCCATCAGCATAACAAGGCTCCCAGTTCTCCATGGCCTGTCCTGCCTTTCTGGATTTTACACTTTTTTCAGATGGCCCTTTTGACCGGGGGGAAGTGAGACTTCATTGTAGTGCAGATTTCCTTTGCAAGCTTGCTTGGTTGGCCAAAAAGGGCGTATGCGTTTTTTCCTGAATATATTCAGGAAAAAACGCATACGCCCTTTTTGGCCAAGTGCATCATTGTGGACGTTCTGCCTCTTTTCCTATGCTTTCAATGCAATTCCAGTCTACCTCCTGAAATCGGTTTCCTGCAATTCTGCCCCGCTTTCAAGTCCTCTTGGCAGCCTTACTTCAGTCTATTTTTGGACGATAGCTGTCATTTATAACTCTGCAGGTTTGTGAATTACAGTGCCCCTGAGCTCCTTTCTTCAACTCGCTTTCTTTTGAGCTGGCCGCAACACCGCAGGATGGCTTCAGGCCCTAATAGGGTTCCGGTACGGCACGCTGAGCCTTTGGTTATTTCCTCTTCCTCGTGGGAAATGAGAGTTAAATTTGCCCGTCCAGACACCTCCAGCTAGCCTCTCATTGGTTCTCGCTATTCCTGTTCATCTTCCGCAGAAATTGCAAACTGAGCCAAACAGGAGGTTAAAGGCGCTGACTCTCCAAGTGGGGAGAGTGTTAGTAAAGCGTCTGGAATGTTGCACCCGAGTACCAGGGTAGGAAAACTGAGACATATTTGAACACGTCTCCCGTTCACATGGTTGATCATACTTGGGTTCCACATGCATGTTTTAGCTGAAGGAAGAATACCTTAAACCTGGAGATTTGAGACCCGTGTAATGGGTACCATGCAATTTGACTTCAAAGGGTCTTCATTTGCTCACCGAACCTCTCCAATCCTATCACTGCTGCGTTTATGCCCCTGTACACATGCTTGATTCTCTTTTGGAGACATAGCAATCCATAGGTTTTAAGATACTTACTAGTCAGGTACATTCTTAGGCGTTTAATATGCGGTGTTGAGTCCATTTCGTTGAGCAAGGAGTAGCTCTTGTCTATTCCATATTTGACTTAAGGAACTTTATCTGTGCTCATTTCAATCTCTGGTTTTATGCAGCACCCCAACTCACCTTTACCCTTAAGCAAGCATAAGTTGGTTTTCTAAATTTGAGACCCTGTTCTGTTCTGTAATTCAGTTCCTGTATAGCCAAGTTTACATTCCGTGTATTACTGATATCTTATGATGTTTCTTTTTCTGTGTGACTTATTTCAGTTAGAATCATCATACCTGAATCCACTCATTGTGATGCTAAGGGCCTGATGACATAGATTTCATTGCTGAGTGATATTGCTTTGTAAGTAAATACCACAACTTCTTTATCCATTTTTCACTTTCTGCGATGTTGAACTTGTACTGTAAACGAGGTTCTTGTAAACAGAGGCGTCCCAAACTTTGGGGTGGCTGTGTCTTTTTGATTTTAATTTCCCTAAGCTATAGGACCATAAGTGGCAGTGCCCTAGGCTCTGTTGCATTGTTTTTTAGATGTTTCAGGAAACACCATACACTTCTCCCAAGTGTCTGTTGGCAATTTACATCCCGCCCATCAGCATAACAAGGCTCCCAGTTCTCCATGGCCTGTCCTGCCTTTCTGGATTTTACACTTTTTTCAGATGGCCCTTTTGACCGGGGGGAAGTGAGACTTCATTGTAGTGCAGATTTCCTTTGCAAGCTTGCTTGGTTGGCCAAAAAGGGCGTATGCGTTTTTTCCTGAATATATTCAGGAAAAAACGCATACGCCCTTTTTGGCCAAGTGCATCATTGTGGACGTTCTGCCTCTTTTCCTATGCTTTCAATGCAATTCCAGTCTACCTCCTGAAATCGGTTTCCTGCAATTCTGCCCCGCTTTCAAGTCCTCTTGGCAGCCTTACTTCAGTCTATTTTTGGACGATAGCTGTCATTTATAACTCTGCAGGTTTGTGAATTACAGTGCCCCTGAGCTCCTTTCTTCAACTCGCTTTCTTGTGACCTGGCCGCAACACCGCAGGATGGCTTCAGGCCCTAATCTGGTTCCGGCACGGCACGCTGAGCCTTTGGTTATTTCCTCTTCCTGGTGGGAAATGAGAGTTAAATTTGGCCGTCCAGACACCTCCAGCTAGTCTCTCATTGGTTCTCGCTATTCCTGTTCATCTTCCGCAGAAATTGCAAACTGGGCCAAACAGCAGGTTAAAGGCGCTGACTCTCCAAGTGGGGAGAGTGTTAGTAAAGCGTCTGGAATGTTGCACCCGAGTACCAGGGGAGGAAAACTGAGACATATTTGAACACGTCTCCCGTTCACATGGTTGATCATACTTGGGTTCCACATGCATGTTTTAGCTGAAGGAAGAATACCTTAAACCTGGAGAGTTGAGACCCGTGGAATGGGTTCCATGCAATATGACTTCAAAGGGTCTTCATTTGCTCACCGAACCTCTCCAATCCTATCACTGCTGCGTTTATGCCCCTGTACACATGCTTGATTCTCTTTCGGAGACATAGCAATCCATAGGTTTTACGATACTTACTAGTCAGGTACATTCTTAGGCGTTTAATATGCGGTGTTGAGTCCATTTCGTTGAGCAAGGAGTAGCTCTTGTCTATTCCATATTTGACTTAAGGAACTTTATCTGTGCTCATTTCAATCTCTGGTTTTATGCAGCACCCCAACTCACCTTTACCCTTAAGCAAGCATAAGTTGTTTTTCTAAATTTTAGACCCTGTTCTGTTCTGTAATTCAGTTCCTGTGTAGCCAAGTTTACATTCCGTGTATTACTGATATCTTATGATGTTTCTTTTTCTGTGTGACTTATTTCAGTTAGAATCATCATACCTGAATCGACTCATTGTGCTGCTAAGGGCCTGATGACATAGATTTCATTGCTGAGTGATATTGCTTTGTAAATGAATACCACAACTTCTTTATCCATTTTTCACTTTCTGCAATGTTGAACTTGTACTGTAAACGAGGTTCTTGTAAACAGAGCCGTTCCAAACTTTGGGGTGGCTGTGTCTTTTTGATTTTAATTTCCCTAAGCTATAGGACCATAAGTGGAAGTGCCCTAGGTTCTGTTGCTTTGTTTTTTAGATGTTTCAGGAAACACCATACACTTCTCCCGAGTGTCTGTTGGCAATTTACATCCCGCCCATCAGCATAACAAGGCTCCCAGTTCTCCATGGCCTGTCCTGCCTTTCTGGATTTTACACTTTTCTCAGATGGCCCTTTTGACCGGGGCGAAGTGAGACTTCATTGTAGTGCAGATTTCCTTTGCAAGCTTGCTTGGTTGGCCAAAAAGGGCGTATGCGTTTTTTCCTGAATATATTCAGGAAAAAACGCATACGCCCTTTTTGGCCAAGTGCATCATTGTGGACGTTCTGCCTCTTTTCCTATGCTTTCAATGCAATTCCAGTCTACCTCCTGAAATCGGTTTCCTGCAATTCTGCCCCGCTTTCAAGTCCTCTTGGCAGCCTTACTTCAGTCTGTTTTTGGACGATAGCTGTCATTTATAACTCTGCAGGTTTGTGAATTACAGTGCCCCTGAGCTCCTTTCTTCAACTCGCTTTCTTGTGACCTGGCCGCAACACCGCAGGATGGCTTCAGGCCCTAATCTGGTTCCGGCCCGGCATGCTGAGCCTTTGGTTAATTCCTCTTCCTGGTGGGAAATGAGAGTTAAATTTGCCCGTCCAGACACCTCCAGCTAGCCTCTCATTGGTTCTCGCTATTCCTGTTCATCTTCCGCAGAAATTGCAAACTGGGACAAACAGGAGGTTAAAGGGACTGACTCTCCAAGTGGGGAGAGTGTTAGAAAAGCGTCTGGAATGTTGCACCCGAGTACCAGGGGAGGAAAACTGAGACATATTTGAACACGTCTCCCGTTCACATGGTTGATCATACTTGGGTTCCACATGCATGTTTTAGCTGAAGGAAGAATACCTTAAACCTGGAGAGTTAAGACCCGTGTAATGGGTACCATGCAATATGACTTCAAAGCGTCTTCATTTGCTCACCGAACCTCTCCAATCCTATCACTGCTGCGTTTATGCCCCTGTACACATGCTTGATTCTCTTTCGGAGACATAGCAATCCATAGGTTTTAAGATACTTACTAGTCAGGTACATTCTTAGGCGTTTAATATGCGGTGTTGAGTCCATTTCGTTGAGCAAGGAGTAGCTCTTGTCTATTCCATATTTGGCTTAAGGAACTTTATCTGTGCTCATTTCAATCTCTGGTTTTATGCAGCACCCCAACTCACCTTTACCCTTAAGCAAGCATAAGTTGTTTTTCTAAATTTGTGACCCAGTTCTGTTCTGTAATTCAGTTCCTGTGTAGCCAAGTTTCCATTCCGTGTATTACTGATATCTTATGATGTTTCTTTTTCTGTGTGACTTATTTCAGTTAGAATCATCATACCTGAATCGACTCATTGTGCTGCTAAGGGCCTGATGACATAGATTTCATTGCTGAGTGATATTGCTTTGTAAGTGAATACCACAACTTCTTTATCCATTTTTCACTTTCTGCGATGTTGAACTTGTACTGTAAACGAGGTTCTTGTAAACAGAGCCGTTCCAAACTTTGGGGTGGCTGTGTCTTTTTGATTTTAATTTCCCTAAGCTATAGGACCATAAGTGGAAGTGCCCTAGGTTCTGTTGCTTTGTTTTTTAGATGTTTCAGGAAACACCATACACTTCTCCCGAGTGGTTGTTGGCAATTTACATCCCGCCCATCAGCATAACAAGGCTCCCAGTTCTCCATGGCCTGTCCTGCCTTTCTGGATTTTACACTTTTTTCAGATGGCCCTTTTGACCGGGGGAAAGTGAGACTTCATTGTAGTGCAGATTTCCTTTGCAAGCTTGCTTGGTTGGCCAAAAAGGGCGTATGCGTTTTTTCCTGAATATATTCAGGAAAAAACGCATACGCCCTTTTTGGCCAAGTGCATCATTGTGGACGTTCTGCCTCTTTTCCTATGCTTTCAATGCAATTCCCGTCTACCTCCTGAAATCGGTTTCCTGCAATTCTGCCCCGCTTTCAAGTCCTCTTGGCAGCCTTACTTCAGTCTGTTTTTGGACGATAGCTGTCATTTATAACTCTGCAGGTTTGTGAATTACAGTGCCCCTGAGCTCCTTTCTTCAACTCGCTTTCTTTTGAGCTGGCCGCAACACCGCAGGATGGCTTCAGGCCCTAATCTGGTTACGGTACGGCATGCTGAGCCTTTGGTTATTTCCTCTTCCTTGTGGGAAATGAGAGTTAAATTTACCCGTCCAGACACCTCCAGCTAGCCTCTCATTGGTTCTCGCTATTCCTGTTCATCTTCCGCAGAAATTGCAAACTGGGCCAAACAGGAGGTTAAAGGCGCTGACTCTCCAAGTGGGGAGAGTGTTAGTAAAGCGTCTGGAATGTTGCACCCGAGTACCAGGGGAGGAAAACTGAGACATATTTGAACACGTCTCCCGTTCACATGGTTGATCATACTTGGGTTCCACATGCATGTTTTAGCTGAAGGAAGAATACCTTAAACCTGGAGAGTTGAGACCCGTGTAATGGGTACCATGCAATATGACTTCAAAGGGTCTTCATTTGCTCACCGAACCTCTCCAATCCTATCACTGCTGCGTTTATGCCCCTGTACACATGCTTGATTCTCTTTCGGAGACATAGCAATCCATAGGTTTTAAGATACTTACTAGTCAGGCACATTCTTAGGCGTTTAATATGCGGTGTTGAGTCCATTTCGTTGAGCAAGGAGTAGCTCTTGTCTATTCCATATTTGACTTAAGGAACTTTATCTGTGCTCATTTCAATCTCTGGTTTTATGCAGCACCCCAACTCACCTTTACCCTTAAGCAAGCATAGTTGGTTTTCTAAATTTGAGACCCTGTTCTGTTCTGTAATTCAGTTCCTGTGTAGCCAAGTTTACATTCCGTGTATTAGTGATATCTTATGATGTTTCTTTTTCTGTGTGACTTACTTCAGTTAGAATCATCATACCTGAATCCACTCATTGTGCTGCTAAGGTCCTGTTGACACAGATTTCATTGCTGAGTGATATTGCTTGGTAAGTAAATACCACAACTTCTTTATCCATTTTTCACTTTCTGCGATGTTGAACTTGTACTGTAAACGAGGTTCTTGTAAACAGAGCCGTTCCAAACTTTGGGGTGGCTGTGTCTTTTTGATTTTAATTTCCCTAAGCTATAGGACCATAAGTGGAAGTGCCCTAGGCTCTGTTGCATTGTTTTTTAGATGTTTCAGGAAACACCATACACTTCTCCCGAGTGTCTGTTGGCAATTTACATCCCGCCCATCAGCATAACAAGGCTCCCAGTTCTCCATGGCCTGTCCTGCCTTTCTGGATTTTACACTTTTTTCAGATGGCCCTTTTGACCGGGGGGAAGTGAGACTTCATTGTAGTGCAGATTTCCTTTGCAAGCTTGCTTGGTTGGCCAAAAAGGGCGTATGCGTTTTTTCCTGAATATATTCAGGAAAAAACTCATACGCCCTTTTTGGCCAAGTGTATTATTGTGGACGTTCTGCCTCTTTTCCTATGCTTTCAATGCAATTCCAGTCTACCTCCTGAAATCGGTTTCCTGCAATTCTGCCCCGCTTTCAAGTCCTCTTGGCAGCCTTACTTCAGTCTATTTTTGGACGATAGCTGTCATTTATAACTCTGCAGGTTTGTGAATTACAGTGCCCCTGAGCTCCTTTCTTCAACTCGCTTTCTTGTGACCTGGCCGCAACACCGCAGGATGGCTTCAGGCCCTAATCTGGTTCCGGCCCGGCATGCTGAGCCTTTGGTTATTTCCTCTTCCTGGTGGGAAATGAGAGTTAAATTTGCCCGTCCAGACACCTCCAGCTAGCCTCTCATTGGTTCTCGCTATTCCTGTTCATCTTCCGCAGAAATTGCAAACTGGGCCAAACAGGAGGTTAAAGGCGCTGACTCTCCAAGTGGGGAGAGTGTTAGTAAAGCGTCTGGAATGTTGCACCCGAGTACCAGGGTAGGAAAACTGAGACATATTTGAACACGTCTCCCGTTCACATGGTTGATCATACTTGGGTTCCACATGCATGTTTTAGCTGAAGGAAGAATACCTTAAACCTGGAGAGTTGAGACCCGTGTAATGGGTACCATGCAATATGACTTCAAAGGGTCTTCATTTTCTCACCGAACCTCTCCAATCCTATCACTGCTGCGTTTATGCCCCTGTACACATGCTTGATTCTCTTTTGGAGACATAGCAATCCATAGGTTTTAAGATACTTACTAGTCAGGTACATTCTTAGGCGTTTAATATGCGGTGTTGAGTCCATTTCGTTGAGCAAGGAGTAGCTCTTGTCTATTCCATATTTGACTTAAGGAACTTTATCTGTGCTCATTTCAATCTCTGGTTTTATGCAGCACCCCAACTCACCTTTACCCTTAAGCAAGCATAAGTTGGTTTTCTAAATTTGAGACCCTGTTCTGTTCTGTAATTCAGTTCCTGTATAGCCAAGTTTACATTCCGTGTATTACTGATATCTTATGATGTTTCTTTTTCTGTGTGACTTATTTCAGTTAGAATCATCATACCTGAATCCACTCATTGTGATGCTAAGGGCCTGATGACATAGATTTCATTGCTGAGTGATATTGCTTTGTAAGTAAATACCACAACTTCTTTATCCATTTTTCACTTTCTGCGATGTTGAACTTGTACTGTAAACGAGGTTCTTGTAAACAGAGGCGTCCCAAACTTTGGGGTGGCTGTGTCTTTTTGATTTTAATTTCCCTAAGCTATAGGACCATAAGTGGCAGTGCCCTAGGCTCTGTTGCATTGTTTTTTAGATGTTTCAGGAAACACCATACACTTCTCCCAAGTGTCTGTTGGCAATTTACATCCCGCCCATCAGCATAACAAGGCTCCCAGTTCTCCATGGCCTGTCCTGCCTTTCTGGATTTTACACTTTTTTCAGATGGCCCTTTTGACCGGGGGGAAGTGAGACTTCATTGTAGTGCAGATTTCCTTTGCAAGCTTGCTTGGTTGGCCAAAAAGGGCGTATGCGTTTTTTCCTGAATATATTCAGGAAAAAACGCATACGCCCTTTTTGGCCAAGTGCATCATTGTGGACGTTCTGCCTCTTTTCCTATGCTTTCAATGCAATTCCAGTCTACCTCCTGAAATCGGTTTCCTGCAATTCTGCCCCGCTTTCAAGTCCTCTTGGCAGCCTTACTTCAGTCTATTTTTGGACGATAGCTGTCATTTATAACTCTGCAGGTTTGTGAATTACAGTGCCCCTGAGCTCCTTTCTTCAACTCGCTTTCTTGTGACCTGGCCGCAACACCGCAGGATGGCTTCAGGCCCTAATCTGGTTCCGGCACGGCACGCTGAGCCTTTGGTTATTTCCTCTTCCTGGTGGGAAATGAGAGTTAAATTTGGCCGTCCAGACACCTCCAGCTAGTCTCTCATTGGTTCTCGCTATTCCTGTTCATCTTCCGCAGAAATTGCAAACTGGGCCAAACAGCAGGTTAAAGGCGCTGACTCTCCAAGTGGGGAGAGTGTTAGTAAAGCGTCTGGAATGTTGCACCCGAGTACCAGGGGAGGAAAACTGAGACATATTTGAACACGTCTCCCGTTCACATGGTTGATCATACTTGGGTTCCACATGCATGTTTTAGCTGAAGGAAGAATACCTTAAACCTGGAGAGTTGAGACCCGTGGAATGGGTACCATGCAATATGACTTCAAAGGGTCTTCATTTGCTCACCGAACCTCTCCAATGCTATCACTGCTGCATTTATGCCCCTGTACACATGCTTGATTCTCTTTCGGAGACATAGCAATCCATAGGTTTTACGATACTTACTAGTCAGGTACATTCTTAGGCGTTTAATATGCGGTGTTGAGTCCATTTCGTTGAGCAAGGAGTAGCTCTTGTCTATTCCATATTTGACTTAAGGAACTTTATCTGTGCTCATTTCAATCTCTGGTTTTATGCAGCACCCCAACTCACCTTTACCCTTAAGCAAGCATAAGTTGTTTTTCTAAATTTGAGATCCTGTTCTGTTCTGTAATTCAGTTCCTGTGTAGCCAAGTTTACATTCCGTGTATTAGTGATATCTTATGATGTTTCTTTTTCTGTGTGACTTACTTCAGTTAGAATCATCATACCTGAATCCACTCATTGTGCTGCTAAGGGCCTGATGACATAGATTTCATTGCTGAGTGATATTGCTTTGTAAGTAAATACCACAACTTCTTTATCCATTTTTCACTTTCTGCGATGTTGAACTTGTACTGTAAACGAGGTTCTTGTAAACAGAGCCGTTCCAAACTTTGGGGTGGCTGTGTCTTTTTGATTTTAATTTCCCTAAGCTATAGGACCATAAGTGGAAGTGCCCTAGGTTCTGTTGCTTTGTTTTTTAGATGTTTCAGGAAACACCATACACTTCTCCTGAGTGTCTGTTGGCAATTTACATCCCGCCCATCAGCATAACAAGGCTCCCAGTTCTCCATGGCCTGTCCTGCCTTTCTGGATTTTACACTTTTTTCAGATGGCCCTTTTGACCGGGGGGAAGTGAGACTTCATTGTAGTGCAGATTTCCTTTGCAAGCTTGCTTGGTTGGCCAAAAAGGGCGTATGCGTTTTTTCCTGAATATATTCAGGAAAAAACGCATACGCCCTTTTTGGCCAAGTGCATCATTGTGGACGTTCTGCCTCTTTTCCTATGCTTTCAATGCAATTCCAGTCTACCTCCTGAAATCAGTTTCCTGCAATTCTGCCCCGCTTTCAAGTCCTCTTGGCAGCCTTACTTCAGTCTATATTTGGACGATAGCTGTCATTTATAACTCTGCAGGTTTGTGAATTACAGTGCCCCTGAGCTCCTTTCTTCAACTCGCTTTCTTTTGAGCTGGCCGCAACACCGCAGGATGGCTTCAGGCCCTAATCTGGTTCCGGCACGGCACGCTGAGCCTTTGGTTATTTCCTCTTCCTGGTGGGAAATGAGAGTTAAATTTGCCCGTCCAGACACCTCCAGCTAGCCTCTCATTGGTTCTCGCTATTCCTGTTCATCTTCCGCAGAAATTGCCAACTGGGCCAAACAGGAGGTTAAAGGCGCTGACTCTCCAAGTGGGGAGAGTGTTAGTAAAGCGTCTGGAATGTTGCACCCGAGTACCAGGGGAGGAAAACTGAGACATATTTGAACACGTCTCCCGTTCACATGGTTGATCATACTTGGGTTCCACATGCATGTTTTAGCTGAAGGAAGAATACCTTAAACCTGGAGAGTTGAGACCCGTGTAATGGGTACCATGCAATATGACTTCAAAGGGTCTTCATTTGCTCACCGAACCTCTCCAATCCTATCACTGCTGCCTTTATGCCCCTGTACACATGCTTGATTCTCTTTTGGAGACATAGCAATCCATAGGTTTTAAGATACTTACTAGTCAGGTACATTCTTAGGCGTTTAATATGCGGTGTTGAGTCCATTTCGTTGAGCAAGGAGTAGCTCTTGTCTATTCCATATTTGACTTAAGGAACTTTATCTGTGCTCATTTCAATCTCTGGTTTTATGCAGCACCCCAACTCACCTTTACCCTTAAGCAAGCATAAGTTGGTTTTCTAAATTTGAGACCCTGTTCTGTTCTGTAATTCAGTTCCTGTATAGCCAAGTTTCCATTCCGTGTATTACTGATATCTTATGATGTTTCTTTTTCTGTGTGACTTATTTCAGTTAGAATCATCATACCTGAATCCACTCATTGTGATGCTAAGGGCCTGATGACATAGATTTCATTGCTGAGTGATATTGCTTTGTAAGTAAATACCACAACTTCTTTATCCATTTTTCACTTTCTGCGATGTTGAACTTGTACTGTAAACGAGGTTCTTGTAAACAGAGGCGTCCCAAACTTTGGGGTGGCTGTGTCTTTTTGATTTTAATTTCCCTAAGCTATAGGACCATAAGTGGCAGTGCCCTAGGCTCTGTTGCATTGTTTTTTAGATGTTTCAGGAAACACCATACACTTCTCCCAAGTGTCTGTTGGCAATTTACATCCCGCCCATCAGCATAACAAGGCTCCCAGTTCTCCATGGCCTGTCCTGCCTTTCTGGATTTTACACTTTTTTCAGATGGCCCTTTTGACCGGGGGGAAGTGAGACTTCATTGTAGTGCAGATTTCCTTTGCAAGCTTGCTTGGTTGGCCAAAAAGGGCGTATGCGTTTTTTCCTGAATATATTCAGGAAAAAACGCATACGCCCTTTTTGGCCAAGTGCATCATTGTGGACGTTCTGCCTCTTTTCCTATGCTTTCAATGCAATTCCAGTCTACCTCCTGAAATCGGTTTCCTGCAATTCTGCCCCGCTTTCAAGTCCTCTTGGCAGCCTTACTTCAGTCTATTTTTGGACGATAGCTGTCATTTATAACTCTGCAGGTTTGTGAATTACAGTGCCCCTGAGCTCCTTTCTTCAACTCGGTTTCTTTTGAGCTGGCCGCAACACCGCAGGATGGCTTCAGGCCCTAATCTGGTTCCGGCACGGCACGCTGAGCCTTTGGTTAATTCCTCTTCCTGGTGGGAAATGAGAGTTAAATTTGGCCGTCCAGACACCTCCAGCTAGTCTCTCATTGGTTCTCGCTATTCCTGTTCATCTTCCGCAGAAATTGCAAACTGGGCCAAACAGCAGGTTAAAGGCGCTGACTCTCCAAGTGGGGAGAGTGTTAGTAAAGCGTCTGGAATGTTGCACCCGAGTACCAGGGGAGGAAAACTGAGACATATTTGAACACGTCTCCCGTTCACATGGTTGATCATACTTGGGTTCCACATGCATGTTTTAGCTGAAGGAAGAATACCTTAAACCTGGAGAGTTGAGACCCGTGGAATGGGTACCATGCAATATGACTTCAAAGGGTCTTCATTTGCTCACCGAACCTCTCCAATGCTATCACTGCTGCGTTTATGACCCTGTACACATGCTTGATTCTCTTTCGGAGACATAGCAATCCATAGGTTTCACGATACTTACTAGTCAGGTACATTCTTAGGCGTTTAATATGCGGTGTTGAGTCCATTTCGTTGAGCAAGGAGTAGCTCTTGTCTATTCCATATTTGACTTAAGGAACTTTATCTGTGCTCATTTCAATCTCTGGTTTTATGCAGCACCCCAACTCACCTTTACCCTTAAGCAAGCATAAGTTGTTTTTCTAAATTTGAGACCCTGTTCTGTTCTGTAATTCAGTTCCTGTGTAGCCAAGTTTACATTCCGTGTATTAGTGATATCTTATGATGTTTCTTTTTCTGTGTGACTTACTTCAGTTAGAATCATCATACCTGAATCCACTCATTGTGCTGCTAATGGCCTGATGACACAGATTTCATTGCTGAGTGATATTGCTTTGTAAGTAAATACCACAACTTCTTTATCCATTTTTCACTTTCTGCGATGTTGAACTTGTACTGTAAACGAGGTTCTTGTAAACAGAGCCGTTCCAAACTTTGGGGTGGCTGTGTCTTTTGGATTTTAATTTCCCTAAGCTATAGGACCATAAGTGGAAGTGCCCTAGGTTCTGTTGCTTTGTTTTTTAGATGTTTCAGGAAACACCATACACTTCTCCCGAGTGTCTGTTGGCAATTTACATCCCGCCCATCAGCATAACAAGGCTCCCAGTTCTCCATGGCCTGTCCTGCCTTTCTGGATTTTACACTTTTTTCAGATGGCCCTTTTGACCGGGGGGAAGTGAGACTTCATTGTAGTGCAGATTTCCTTTGCAAGCTTGCTTGGTTGGCCAAAAAGGGCGTATGCGTTTTTTCCTGAATATATTCAGGAAAAAACGCATACGCCCTTTTTGGCCAAGTGCATCATTGTGGACGTTCTGCCTCTTTTCCTATGCTTTCAATGCAATTCCAGTCTACCTCCTGAAATCGGTTTCCTGCAATTCTGCCCCGCTTTCAAGTCCTCTTGGCAGCCTTACTTCAGTCTATTTTTGGACGATAGCTGTCATTTATAACTCTGCAGGTTTGTGAATTACAGTGCCCCTGAGCTCCTTTCTTCAACTCGCTTTCTTGTGACCTGGCCGCAACACCGCAGGATGGCTTCAGGCCCTAATCTGGTTCCGGCCCGGCATGCTGAGCCTTTGGTTAATTCCTCTTCCTGGTGGGAAATGAGAGTTAAATTTGCCCGTCCAGACACCTCCAGCTAGCCTCTCATTGGTTCTCGCTATTCCTGTTCATCTTCCGCAGAAATTGCAAACTGGGCCAAACAGGAGGTTAAAGGGACTGACTCTCCAAGTGGGGAGAGTGTTAGTAAAGCGTCTGGAATGTTGCACCCGAGTACCAGGGGAGGAAAACTGAGACATATTTGAACACGTCTCCCGATCACATGGTTGATCATACTCTAGGTTCCACATGCATGTTTTAGCTGAAGGAAGAATACCTTAAACCTGGGTAGTTGAAACCCGTGGAATGGGTACCATGCAATATGACTTCAAAGGGTCTTCATTTGCTCACCGAACCTCTCCAATCCTATCACTGCTGCGTTTATTCCCCTGTACACATGCTTGATTCTCTTTCGGAGACATAGCAATCCATAGGTTTTAAGATACTTACAAGTCAGGTACATTCTTAGGCGTTTAATATGCGGTGTTGAGTCCATTTCGTTGAGCAAGGAGTAGCTCTTGTCTATTCCATATTTGGCTTAAGGAACTTTATCTGTGCTCATTTCAATCTCTGCTTTTATGCAGCACCCCAACTCACCTTTACCCTTAAGCAAGCATAAGTTGTTTTTCTAAATTTGAGACCCTGTTCTGTTCTGTAATTCAGTTCCTGTGTAGCCAAGTTTACATTCCGTGTATTACTGATATCTTATGATGTTTCTTTTTCTGTGTGACTTACTTCAGTTAGAATCATCATACCTGAATCCACTCATTGTGCTGCTAAGGGCCTGATGACACAGATTTCATTGCTGAGTGATATTGCTTTGTAAGTAAATACCACAACTTCTTTATCCATTTTTCACTTTCTGCGATGTTGAACTTGTACTGTAAACGAGGTTCTTGTAAACAGAGCCGTTCCAAACTTTGGGGTGGCTGTGTCTTTTTGATTTTAATTTCCCTAAGCTATAGGACCATAAGTGGAAGTGCCCTAGGTTCTGTTGCTTTGTTTTTTAGATGTTTCAGGAAACACCATACACTTCTCCTGAGTGTCTGTTGGCAATTTACATCCCGCCCATCAGCATAACAAGGCTCCCAGTTCTCCATGGCCTGTCCTGCCTTTCTGGATTTTACACTTTTTTCAGATGGCCCTTTTGACCGGGGGGAAGTGAGACTTCATTGTAGTGCAGATTTCCTTTGCAAGCTTGCTTGGTTGGCCAAAAAGGGCGTATGCGTTTTTTCCTGAATATATTCAGGAAAAAACGCATACGCCCTTTTTGGCCAAGTGCATCATTGTGGACGTTCTGCCTCTTTTCCTATGCTTTCAATGCAATTCCAGTCTACCTCCTGAAATCAGTTTCCTGCAATTCTGCCCCGCTTTCAAGTCCTCTTGGCAGCCTTACTTCAGTCTATTTTTGGACGATAGCTGTCATTTATAACTCTGCAGGTTTGTGAATTACAGTGCCCCTGAGCTCCTTTCTTCAACTCGCTTGCTTTTGAGCTGGCCGCAACACCGCAGGATGGCTTCAGGCCCTAATCTGGTTCCGGCACGGCACGCTGAGCCTTTGGTTATTTCCTCTTCCTGGTGGGAAATGAGAGTTAAATTTGCCCGTCCAGACACCTCCAGCTAGCCTCTCATTGGTTCTCGCTATTCCTGTTCATCTTCCGCAGAAATTGCAAACTGGGCCAAACAGGAGGTTAAAGGCGCTGACTCTCCAAGTGGGGAGAGTGTTAGTAAAGCGTCTGGAATGTTGCACCCGAGTACCAGGGGAGGAAAACTGAGACATATTTGAACACGTCTCTCGTTCACATGGTTGATCATACTTGGGTTCCACATGCATGTTTTAGCTGAAGGAAGAATACCTTAAACCTGGAGAGTTGAGACCCGTGTAATGGGTACCATGCAATATGACTTCAAAGGGTCTTCATTTGCTCACCGAACCTCTCCAATCCTATCACTGCTGCGTTTATGCCCCTGTACACATGCTTGATTCTCTTTTGGAGACATAGCAATCCATAGGTTTTACGATACTTACTAGTCAGGTACATTCTTAGGCGTTTAATATGCCGTGTTGAGTCCATTTTGTTGAGCAAGGAGTAGCTCTTGTCTATTCCATATTTGGCTTAAGGAACTTTATCTGTGCTCATTTCAATCTCTGGTTTTATGCAGCACCCCAACTCACCTTTACCCTTAAGCAAGCATAAGTTGGTTTTCTAAATTTGAGACCCTGTTCTGTTCTGTAATTCAGTTCCTGTATAGCCAAGTTTAAATTCCGTGTATTACTGATATCTTATGATGTTTCTTTTTCTGTGTGACTTATTTCAGTTAGAATCATCATACCTGAATCCACTCATTGTGATGCTAAGGGCCTGATGACATAGATTTCATTGCTGAGTGATATTGCTTTGTAAGTAAGTACCACAACTTCTTTATCCATTTTTCACTTTCTGCGATGTTGAACTTGTACTGTAAACGAGGTTCTTGTAAACAGAGCCGTTCCAAACTTTGGGGTGTCTGTGTCTTTTTGATTTTAATTTCCCTAAGCTATAGGACCATAAGTGGCAGTGCCCTAGGCTCTGTTGCATTGTTTTTTAGATGTTTCAGGAAACACCATACACTTCTCCCAAGTGTCTGTTGGCAATTTACATCCCGCCCATCAGCATAACAAGGCTCCCAGTTCTCCATGGCCTGTCCTGCCTTTCTGGATTTTACCCTTTTTTCAGATGGCCCTTTTGACCGGGGGGAAGTGAGACTTCATTGTAGTGCAGATTTCCTTTGCAAGCTTGCTTGGTTGGCCAAAAAGGGCGTATGCGTTTTTTCCTGAATATATTCAGGAAAAAACGCATACGCCCTTTTTGGCCAAGTGCATCATTGTGGACGTTCTGCCTCTTTTCCTATGCTTTCAATGCAATTCCAGTCTACCTCCTGAAATCGGTTTCCTGCAATTCTGCCCCGCTTTCAAGTCCTCTTGGCAGCCTTACTTCAGTCTATTTTTGGACGATAGCTGTCATTTATAACTCTGCAGGTTTGTGAATTACAGTGCCCCTGAGCTCCTTTCTTCAACTCGCTTTCTTGTGACCTGGCCGCAACACCGCAGGATGGCTTCAGGCCCTAATCTGGTTCCGGCACGGCACGCTGAGCCTTTGGTTATTTCCTCTTCCTGGTGGGAAATGAGAGTTAAATTTGGCCGTCCAGACACCTCCAGCTAGCCTCTCATTGGTTCTCGCTATTCCTGTTCATCTTCCGCAGAAATTGCAAACTGGGCCAAACAGGAGGTTAAAGGCGCTGACTCTCCAAGTGGGGAGAGTGTTAGTAAAGCGTCTGGAATGTTGCACCCGAGTACCAGGGGAGGAAAACTGAGACATATTTGAACACGTCTCCCGTTCACATGGTTGATCATACTTGGGTTCCACATGCATGTTTTAGCTGAAGGAAGAATACCTTAAACCTGGGTAGTTGAGACCCGTGGAATGGGTACCATGCAATATGACTTCAAAGGGTCTTCATTTGCTCACCGAACCTCTCCAATCCTATCACTGCTGCGTTTATGCCCCTGTACACATGCTTGATTCTCTTTCGGAGACATAGCAATCCATAGGTTTTACGATACTTACTAGTCAGGTACATTCTTAGGCGTTTAATATGCGGTGTTGAGTCCATTTCGTTGAGCAAGGAGTAGCTCTTGTCTATTCCATATTTGACTTAAGGAACTTTATCTGTGCTCATTTCAATCTCTAGTTTTATGCAGCACCCCAACTCACCTTTACCCTTAAGCAAGCATAAGTTGGTTTTCTAAATTTGAGACCCTGTTCTGTTCTGTAATTCAGTTCCTGTGTAGCCAAGTTTACATTCCGTGTATTACTGATATCTTATGATGTTTCTTTTTCTGTGTGACTTTCTTCAGTTAGAATCATCATACCTGAATCCACTCATTGTGCTGCTAAGGGCCTGATGACACAGATTTCATTGCTGAGTGATATTGCTTTGTAAGTGAATACCACAACTTCTTTATCCATTTTTCACTTTCTGCGATGTTGAACTTGTACTGTAAACGAGGTTCTTGTAAACAGAGGCGTCCCAAACTTTGGGGTGGCTGTGTCTTTTTGATTTTAATTTCCCTAAGCTATAGGACCATAAGTGGCAGTGCCCTAGGCTCTGTTGCTTTGTTTTTTAGATGTTTCAGGAAACACCATACACTTCTCCCAAGTGTCTGTTGGCAATTTACATCCCGCCCATCAGCATAACAAGGCTCCCAGTTCTCCATGGCCTGTCCTGCCTTTCTGGATTTTACACTTTTATCAGATGGCCCTTTTGACCGGGGGGAAGTGAGACTTCATTGTAGTGCAGATTTCCTTTGCAAGCTTGCTTGGTTGGCCAAAAAGGGCGTATGCGTTTTTTCCTGAATATATTCAGGAAAAAACGCATACGCCCTTTTTGGCCAAGTGCATCATTGTGGACGTTCTGCCTCTTTTCCTATGCTTTCAATGCAATTCCAGTCTACCTCCTGAAATCGGTTTCCTGCAATTCTGCCCCGCTTTCAAGTCCTCTTGGCAGCCTTACTTCAGTCTATTTTTGGACGATAGCTGTCATTTATAACTCTGCAGGTTTGTGAATTACAGTGCCCCTGAGCTCCTTTCTTCAACTCGCTTTCTTTTGAGCTGGCCGCAACACCGCAGGATGGCTTCAGGCCCTAATCTGGTTCCGGTACGGCACGCTGAGCCTTTGGTTATTTCCTCTTCCTCGTGGGAAATGAGAGTTAAATTTGCCCGTGAAGACACCTCCAGCTAGCCTCTCATTGGTTCTCGCTATTCCTGTTCATCTTCCGCAGAAATTGCAAACTGGGCCAAACAGGAGGTTAAAGGCGCTGACTCTCCAAGTGGGGAGAGTGTTAGTAAAGCGTCTGGAATGTTGCACCCGAGTACCAGGGGAGGAAAACTGAGACATATTTGAACATGTCTCCCGTTCACATGGTTGATCATACTTGGGTTCCACATGCATGTTTTAGCTGAAGGAAGAATACCTTAAACCTGGAGAGTTGAGACCCGTGGAATGGGTACCATGCAATATGACTTCAAAGGGTCTTCATTTGCTCACCGAACCTCTCCAATCCTATCACTGCTGCGTTTATGCCCCTGTACACATGCTTGATTCTCTTTCGGAGACATAGCAATCCATAGGTTTTACGATACTTACTAGTCAGGTACATTCTTAGGCGTTTAATATGCGGTGTTGAGTCCATTTCGTTGAGCAAGGAGTAGCTCTTGTCTATTCCATATTTGACTTAAGGAACTTTATCTGTGCTCATTTCAATCTCTGGTTTTATGCAGCACCCCAACTCACCTTTACCCTTAAGCAAGCATAAGTTGTTTTTCTAAATTTGAGACCCTGTTCTGTTCTGTAATTCAGTTCCTGTGTAGCCAAGTTTACATTCCGTGTATTAGTGATATCTTATGATGTTTCTTTTTCTGTGTGACTTACTTCAGTTAGAATCATCATACCTGAATCCACTCATTGTGCTGCTAAGGGCCTGATGACACAGATTTCATTGCTGAGTGATATTGCTTTGTAAGTAAATACCACAACTTCTTTATCCATTTTTCACTTTCTGCGATGTTGAACTTGTACTGTAAACGAGGTTCTTGTAAACAGAGCCGTTCCAAACTTTGGGGTGGCTGTGTCTTTTGGATTTTAATTTCCCTAAGCTATAGGACCATAAGTGGAAGTGCCCTAGGTTCTGTTGCTTTGTTTTTTAGATGTTTCAGGAAACACCATACACTTCTCCCGAGTGGTTGTTGGCAATTTACATCCCGCCCATCAGCATAACAAGGCTCCCAGTTCTCCATGGCCTGTCCTGCCTTTCTGGATTTTACACTTTTTTCAGATGGCCCTTTTGACCGGGGGGAAGTGAGACTTCATTGTAGTGCAGATTTCCTTTGCAAGCTTGCTTGGTTGGCCAAAAAGGGCGTATGCGTTTTTTCCTGAATATATTCAGGAAAAAACGCATACGCCCTTTTTGGCCAAGTGCATCATTGTGGACGTTCTGTCTCTTTTCCTATGCTTTCAATGCAATTCCAGTCTACCTCCTGAAATCGGTTTCCTGCAATTCTGCCCCGCTTTCAAGTCCTCTTGGCAGCCTTACTTCAGTCTATTTTTGGACGATAGCTGTCATTTATAACTCTGCAGGTTTGTGAATTACAGTGCCCCTGAGCTCCTTTCTTCAACTCGCTTTCTTTTGAGCTGGCCGCAACACCGCAGGATGACTTCAGGCCCTAATCTGGTTCCGGTACGGCACGCTGAGCCTTTGGTTATTTCCTCTTCCTCGTGGGAAATGAGAGTTAAATTTGCCCGTCCAGACACCTCCAGCTAGCCTCTCATTGGTTCTCGCTATTCCTGTTCATCTTCCGCAGAATTTGCAAACTGGGCCAAACAGGAGGTTAAAGGCGCTGACTCTCCAAGTGGGGAGAGTGTTAGTAAAGCGTCTGGAATGTTGCACCCGAGTACCAGGGGAGGAAACTGAGACATATTTGAACACGTCTCCCGTTCACATGGTTGATCATACTTGGGTTCCACATGCATGTTTTAGCTGAAGGAAGAATACCTTAAACCTGGAGAGTTGAGACCCGTGGAATGGGTACCATGCAATATGACTTCAAAGGGTCTTCATTTGCTCACCGAACCTCTCCAATCCTATCACTGCTGCGTTTATGCCCCTGTACACATGCTTGATTCTCTTTCGGAGACATAGCAATCCATAGGTTTTAAGATACTTACTAGTCAGGTACATTCTTAGGCGTTTAATATGCGGTGTTGAGTCCATTTCGTTGAGCAAGGAGTAGCTCTTGTCTATTCCATATTTGACTTAAGGAACTTTATCTGTGCTCATTTCAATCTCTGGTTTTATGCAGCACCCCAACTCACCTTTCCCCTTAAGCAAGCATAAGTTGGTTTTCTAAATTTGAGACCCTGTTCTGTTCTGTAATTCAGTTCCTGTGTAGCCAAGTTTACATTCCGTGTATTACTGATATCTTATGATGTTTCTTTTTCTGTGTGACTTTCTTCAGTTAGAATCATCATACCTGAATCCACTCATTGTGCTGCTAAGGGCCTGATGACACAGATTTCATTGCTGAGTGATATTGCTTTGTAAGTGAGTACCACAACTTCTTTATCCATTTTTCACTTTCTGCGATGTTGAACTTGTACTGTAAACGAGGTTCTTGTAAACAGAGGCATCCCAAACTTTGGGGTGGCTGTGTCTTTTTGATTTTAATTTCCCTAAGCTATAGGACTATAAGTGGCAGTGCCCTAGGCTCTGTTGCTTTGTTTTTTAGATGTTTCAGGAAACACCATACACTTCTCCCAAGTGTCTGTTGGCAATTTACATCCCGCCCGTCAGTATAAGAAGGCTCCCAGTTCTCCATGGCCTGTCCTGCCTTTCTGGATTTTACACTTTTTGCAGATGGCCCTTTTGACCGGGGGGAAGTGAGACTTCATTGTAGTGCAGATTTCCTTTGCAAGCTTAATTGGTTGGCCAAAAAGGGCGTATGCGTTTTCTCCTGAATATATTCAGGAAAAAACGCATACGCCCTTTTTGGCCAAGTGCATCATTGTGGACGTTCTGCCTCTTTTCCTATGCTTTCAATGCAATTCCAGTCTACCTCCTGAAATCGGTTTCCTGCAATTCTGCCCCGCTTTCAAGTCCTCTTGGCAGCCTTACTTCAGTCTATTTTTGGACGATAGCTGTCATTTATAACTCTGCAGGTTTGTGAATTACAGTGCCCCTGAGCTCCTTTCTTCAACTCGCTTTCTTGTGACCTGGCCGCAACACCGCAGGATGGCTTCAGGCCCTAATCTGGTTCCGGCCCGGCATGCTGAGCCTTTGGTTAATTCCTCTTCCTGGTGGGAAATGAGAGTTAAATTTGCCCGTCCAGAAACCTCCAGCTAGCCTCTCATTGGTTCTCGCTATTCCTGTTCATCTTCCGCAGAAATTGCAAACTGGGCCAAACAGGAGGTTAAAGGCGCTGACTCTCCAAGTGGGGAGAGTGTTAGTAAAGCGTCTGGAATGTTGCACCCGAGTACCAGGGGAGGAATACTGAGACATATTTGAACACGTCTCCCGATCACATGGTTGATCATACTCTAGGTTCCACATGCATGTTTTAGCTGAAGGAAGAATACCTTAAACCTGGGTAGTTGAAACCCGTGGAATGGGTACCACGCAATATGACTTCAAAGGGTCTTCATTTGCTCACCGAACCTCTCCAATCCTATCACTGCTGCGTTTATGCCCCTGTACACATGCTTGATTCTCTTTCGGAGACATAGCAATCCATAGGTTTTAAGATACTTACTAGTCAGGTACATTCTTAGGCGTTTAATATGCGGTGTTGAGTCCATTTCGTTGAGCAAGGAGTAGCTCTTGTCGATTCCATATTTGGCTTAAGGAACTTTATCTGTGCTCATTTCAATCTCTGGTTTTATGCAGCACCCCAACTCACCTTTCCCCTTAAGCAAGCATAAGTTGGTTTTCTAAATTTGAGACCCTGTTCTGTTTTGGAATGCAGTTCCTGTGTAGCCAAGTTTACATTCCGTGTATTAGTGATATCTTATGATGTTTCTTTTTCTGTGTGACTTATTTCAGTTAGAATCATCGTACCTGAATCCACTCATTATGCTCCTACGGGCCTGATGACATAGATTTCATTGCTGAGTGATACTGCATTGTACGTAAGTACCACAAGTTCTTTATCCATTTTTCACTTTCTGCGATGTTGAACTTGTACTGTAAACGAGGTTCTTGTAAACAGAGGCGTCCCAAACTTTGGGGTTGCTGTGTCTTTTTGATTTTAATTTCCCTAAGCTATAGGACCATAAGTGGCAGTGCCCTAGGCTCTGTTGCTTTGCTTTTTAGATGTTTCAGGAAACACCATACACTTCTCCTGAGTGTCTGTTGGCAATTTACATCCCGCCCATCAGCATAACAAGGCTCCCAGTTCTCCATGGCCTGTCCTGCCTTTCTGGATTTTACACTTTTTTCAGATGGCCCTTTTGACCGGGGGGAAGTGAGACTTCATTGTAGTGCAGATTTCCTTTGCAAGCTTGCTTGGTTGGCCAAAAAGGGCGTATGCGTTTTTTCCTGAATATATTCAGGAAAAAACGCATACGCCCTTTTTGGCCAAGTGCATCATTGTGGACGTTCTGCCTCTTTTCCTATGCTTTCAATGCAATTCCAGTCTACCTCCTGAAATCGGTTTCCTGCAATTCTGCCCCGCTTTCAAGTCCTCTTGGCAGCCTTACTTCAGTCTATTTTTGGACGATAGCTGTCATTTATAACTCTGCAGGTTTGTGAATTACAGTGCCCCTGAGCTCCTTTCTTCAACTTGCTTTCTTGTGACCTGGCCGCAACACCGCAGGATGGCTTCAGGCCCTAATCTGGTTCCGGCACGGCATGCTGAGCCTTTGGTTATTTCCTCTTCCTGGTGGGAAATGAGAGTTAAATTTGCCCGTCCAAACACCTCCAGCTAGTCTCTCATTGGTTCTCGGTATTCCTGTTCATCTTCCGCAGAAATTGCAAACTGGGCCAAACAGGAGGTTAAAGGCGCTGACTCTCCAAGTGGGGAGAGTGTTAGTAAAGCGTCTGTAATGTTGCACCCGAGTACCAGGGGAGGAAAACTGAGACATATTTGAACACGTCTCCCGTTCACATGGTTGATCATACTTGGGTTCCACATGCATGTTTTAGCTGAAGGAAGAATACCTTAAACCTGGAGAGTTAAGACCCGTGTAATGGGTACCATGCAATATGACTTCAAAGGGTCTTCATTTGCTCACCGAAACTCTCCAATCCTATCACTGCTGCGTTTATGCCCCTGTACACATGCTTGATTCTCTTTCGGAGACATAGCAATCCATAGGTTTTAAGATACTTACTAGTCAGGTACATTCTTAGGCGTTTAATATGCGGTGTTGAGTCCATTTCGTTGAGCAAGGAGTAGCTCTTGTCTATTCCATATTTGACTTAAGGAACTTTATCTGTGCTCATTTCAATCTCTGGTTTTATGCAGCACCCCAACTCACCTTTCCCCTTAAGCAAGCATAAGTTGGTTTTCTAAATTTGAGACCCTGTTCTGTTCTGTAATTCAGTTCCTGTGTAGCCAAGTTTACATTCCGTGTATTACTGATATCTTATGATGTTTCTTTTTCTGTGTGACTTATTTCAGTCAGAATCATCATACCTGAATCCACTCATTGTGATGTTAAGGGCCTGATGACATAGATTTCATTGCTGAGTGATATTGCTTTGTAAGTAAATACCACAACTTCTTTATCCATTTTTCACTTTCTGCGATGTTGAACTTGTACTGTAAACGAGGTTCTTGTAAACAGAGCCGTCCCAAACTTTGGGGTGGCTGTGTCTTTTTGATTTTAATTTCCCTAAGCTATAGGACCATAAGTGGAAGTGCCCTAGGTTCTGTTGCTTTGTTTTTTAGATTTTTCAGGAAACACCATACACTTCTCCCGAGTGTCTGTTGGCAATTTACATCCCGCCCATCAGCATAACAAGGCTCCCAGTTCTCCATGGCCTGTCCTGCCTTTCTGGATTTTACACTTTTTTCAGATGGCCCTTTTGACCGGGGGGAAGTGAGACTTCATTGTAGTGCAGATTTCCTTTGCAAGCTTGCTTGGTTGGCCAAAAAGGGCGTATGCGTTTTTTCCTGAATATATTCAGGAAAAAACGCATACGCCCTTTTTGGCCAAGTGCATCATTGTGGACGTTCTGCCTCTTTTCCTATGCTTTCAATGCAATTCCAGTCTACCTCCTGAAATCGGTTTCCTGCAATTCTGCCCCGCTTTCAAGTCCTCTTGGCAGCCTTACTTCAGTCTATTTTTGGACGATAGCTGTCATTTATAACTCTGCAGGTTTGTGAATTACAGTGCCCCTGAGCTCCTTTCTTCAACTCGCTTTCTTGTGACCTGGCCGCAACACCGCAGGATGGCTTCAGGCCCTAATCTGGTTCTGGCATGGCACGCTGAGCCTTTGGTTAATTCCTCTTCCTGGTGGGAAATGAGAGTTAAATTTGCCCATCCAGACACCTACAGCTAGTCTCTCATTGGTTCTCGCTATTCCTGTTCATCTTCCGCAGAAATTGCAAACTGGGCCAAACAGGAGGCTAAAGGGACTGACTCTCCAAGTGGGGAGAGTGTTAGTAAAGCGTCTGGAATGCTGCACCCGAGTACCAGGGTACGAAAACTGAGACATATTTGAACACGTCTCCCGATAACATGGTTGATCATACTCTAGGTTCCACATGCACGTTTTAGCTGAAGGAAGAATACCTTAAACCTGGGTAGTTGAAACCCGTGGAATGGGTACCATGCAATATGACTTCAAAGGGTCTTCATTTGGTCACGAACCTCTCCAATCCTATCACTGCTGCGTTTATGCCCCTGTATACATGCTTGATTCTCTTTCGGAGACTTAGCAATCCATAGGTTTTAAGATACTTACTAGTCAGGTACATTCTTAGGCGTTTAATATGCGGTGTTGAGTCCATTTCGTTGAGCAAGGAGTAGCTCTTGTCTATTCCATATTTGGCTTAAGGAACTTTATCTGTGCTCATATCAATCTCTGGTTTTATGCAGCACCCCAACTCACCTTTCCCCTTAAGCAAGCATAAGTTGGTTTTCTAAATTTGAGTCCCTGTTCTGTTCTGTAATTCAGTTCCTGTGTAGCCAAGTTTACATTCCGTGTATTACTGATATCTTATGATGTTTCTTTTTCTGTGTGACTTATTTCAGTTAGAATCATCATACCTGAATCCACTCATTGTGATGCTAAGGGCCTGATGACATAGATTTCATTGCTGAGTGATATTGCTTTGTAAGTAAATACCACATCTTCTTTATCCATTTTTCACTTTCTGCGATGTTGAACATGTACTGGAAACGAGGTTCTTGTAAACAGAGGCGTCCCAAACATTGGGGTGGCTGTGTCTTTTTGATTTTAATTTCCCTAAGCTATAGGACCAAAAGTGGCAGTGCCCTAGGCTCTGTTGCTTTGTTTTTTAGATGTTTCAGGAAACACCATACACTTCTCCCGAGTGGTTGTTGGCAATTTACATCCCGCCCATCAGCATAACAAGGCTCCCAGTTCTCCATGGCCTGTCCTGCCTTTCTGGATTTTACACTTTTTTCAGATGGCCCTTTTGACCGGGGGGAAGTGAGACTTCATTGTAGTGCAGATTTCCTTTGCAAGCTTGCTTGGTTGGCCAAAAAGGGCGTATGCGTTTTTTATTCCTGTTCATCTTCCGCAGAAATTGCAAACTGGGCCAAACAGTAGGTTAAAGGCGCTGACTCTCCAAGTGAGGAGAGTGTTAGTAAAGCGTTTGGAATGTTGCACCCGAGTACCAGGGGAGGAAAACTGAGACATATTTGAACACGTCTCCCGTTCACATGGTTGATCATACTTGGGTTCCACATGCATGTTTTAGCTGAAGGAAGAATACCTTAAACCTGGAGAGTTGAGACCCGTGGAATGGGTACCATGCAATATGACTTCAAAGGGTCTTCATTTGCTCACCGAACCTCTCCAATCCTATCACTGCTGCGTTTATGCCCCTGTACACATGCTTGATTCTCTTTCGGAGACATAGCAATCCATAGGTTTTAAGATACTTACTAGTCAGGTACATTCTTAGGCGTTTAATATGCGGTGTTGAGTCCATTTCGTTGAGCAAGGAGTAGCTCTTGTCTATTCCATATTTGACTTAAGGAACATTATCTGTGCTCATTTCAATCTCTGGTTTTATGCAGCACCCCAACTCACCTTTCCCCTTAAGCAAGCATAAGTTGGTTTTCTAAATTTGAGACCCTGTTCTGTTCTGTAATTCAGTTCCTGTGTAGCCAAGTTTACATTCCGTGTATTACTGATATCTTATGATGTTTCTTTTTCTGTGTGACTTATTTCAGTTAGAATCATCATACCTGAATCCACTCATTGTGATGCTAAGGGCCTGATGACATAGATTTCATTGCTGAGTGATATTGCTTTGTAAGTAAATACCACAACTTCTTTATCCATTTTTCACTTTCTGCGATGTTGAACTTGTACTGTAAACGAGGTTCTTGTAAACAGAGGCGTCCCAAACTTTGGGGTGGCTGTGTCTTTTTGATTTTAATTTCCCTAAGCTATAGGACCATAAGTGGCAGTGCCCTAGGCTCTGTTGCTTTGTTTTTTAGATGTTTCAGGAAACACCATACACTTCTCCCGAGTGTCTGTTGGCAATTTACATCCCGCCCATCAGCATAACAAGGCTCCCAGTTCTCCATGGCCTGTCCTGCCTTTCTGGATTTTACACTTTTTTCAGATGGCCCTTTTGACCGGGGGGAAGTGAGACTTCATTGTAGTGCAGATTTCCTTTGCAAGCTTGCTTGGTTGGCCAAAAAGGGCGTATGCGTAGGAAAAAACGCATATGCCCTTTTTGGCCAAGTGCATCATTGTGGACGTTCTGCCTCTTTTCCTATGCTTTCAATGCAATTCCAGTCTACCTCCTGAAATCGGTTTCCTGCAATTCTGCCCCGCTTTCAAGTCCTCTTGGTAGCCTTACTTCAGTCTATTTTTGGACGATAGCTGTCATTTATAACTCTGCAGTTTTGTGAATTACAGTGCCCCTGAGCTCCTTTCTTCAACTCGCTTTCTTGTGAGCTGGCCGCAACACCGCAGGATGGCTTCAGGCCCTAATCTGGTTCTGGCTCGGCACGCTGAGCCTTTGGTTAATTCCTCTTCCTGGTGGGAAATGAGAGTTAAATTTGCCCGTCCAGACACCTCCAGCTAGCCTCTCATTGGTTCTCGCTATTCCTGTTCATCTTCCGCAGAAATTGCAAACTGGGCCAAACAGGAGGTTAAAGGGACTGACTCTCCAAGTGGGGAGAGTGTTAGTAAAGCGTCTGGAATGTTGCACCCGAGTACCAGGGGAGGAAAACTGAGACATATTTGAACACGTCTCCCGATCACATGGTTGATCATACTCTAGGTTCCACATGCATGTTTTAGCTGAAGGAAGAATACCTTAAACCTGGGTAGTTGAAACCCGTGGAATGGGTACCATGCAATATGACTTCAAAGGGTCTTCATTTGCTCACCGAACCTCACCAATCCTTTCACTGCTGCGTTTATGCCCCTGTACACATGCTTGATTCTCTTTCGGAGACATAGCAATCCATAGGTTTTAAGATACTTACAAGTCAGGTACATTCTTAGGCGTTTAATATGCGGTGTTGAGTCCATTTCGTTGAGCAAGGAGTAGCTCTTGTCTATACCATATTTGACTTAAGGAACTTTATCTGTGCTCATTTCAATCTCTGGTTTTATGCAGCACCCCAACTCACCTTTACCCTTAAGCAAGCATAGTTGGTTTTCTAAATTTGAGACCCTGTTCTGTTCTGTAATTCAGTTCCTGTGTAGCCAAGTTTACATTCCGTGTATTACTGATATCTTATGATGTTTCTTTTTCTGTGTGACTTACTTCAGTTAGAATCATCATACCTGAATCCACTCATTGTGCTGCTAAGGGCCTGATGACACAGATTTCATTGCTGAGTGATATTGCTTTGTAAGTAAATACCACAACTTCTTTATCCATTTTTCACTTTCTGCGATGTTGAACTTGTACTGTAAACGAGGTTCTTGTAAACAGAGCCGTTCCAAACTTTGGGGTGGCTGTGTCTTTTTGATTTTAATTTCCCTAAGCTATAGGACCATAAGTGGAAGTGCCCTAGGTTCTGTTGCTTTGTTTTTTAGATGTTTCAGGAAACACCATACACTTCTCCCGAGTGGTTGTTGGCAATTTACATCCCGCCCATCAGCATAACAAGGCTCCCAGTTCTCCATGGCCTGTCCTGCCTTTCTGGATTTTACACTTTTTTCAGATGGCCCTTTTGACCGGGGGGAAGTGAGACTTCATTGTAGTGCAGATTTCCTTTGCAAGCTTGCTTGGTTGGCCAAAAAGGGCGTATGCGTTTTTTCCTGAATATATTCAGGAAAAAACGCATACGCCCTTTTTGGCCAAGTGCATCATTGTGGACGTTCTGCCTCTTTTCCTATGCTTTCAATGCAATTCCAGTCTACCTCCTGAAATCGGTTTCCTGCAATTCTGCCCCGCTTTCAAGTCCTCTTGGCAGCCTTACTTCAGTCTATTTTTGGACGATAGCTGTCATTTATAACTCTGCAGGTTTGTGAATTACAGTGCCCCTGAGCTCCTTTCTTCAACTCGCTTTCTTGTGACCTGGCCGCAACACCGCAGGATGGCTTCAGGCCCTAATCTGGTTCCGGCACGGCACGCTGAGCCTTTGGTTATTTCCTCTTCCTGGTGGGAAATGAGAGTTAAATTTGCCCGTCCAGACACCTCCAGCTAGCTTCTCATTGGTTCTCGCTATTCCTGTTCATCTTCCGCAGAAATTGCAAACTGGGCCAAACAGGAGGTTAAAGGCGCTGACTCTCCAAGTGGGGAGAGTGTTAGTAAAGCGTCTGGAATGTTGCACCCGAGTACCAGGGGAGGAAAACTGAGACATATTTGAACACGTCTCCCATTCACATGGTTGATCATACTTGGGTTCCACATGCATGTTTTAGCTGAAGGAAGAATACCTTAAACCTGGAGAGTTAAGACCCGTGTAATGGGTACCATGCAATATGACTTCAAAGGGTCTTCATTTGCTCACCGAACCTCTCCAATCCTAGCACTGCTGCGTTTATGCCCCTGTACACATGCTTGATTCTCTTTCGGAGACATAGCAATCCATAGGTTTTAAGATACTTACTAGTCAGGTACATTCTTAGGCGTTTAATATGCGGTGTTGAGTCCATTTCGTTGAGCAAGGAGTAGCTCTTGTCTATTCCATATTTGACTTAAGGAACTTTATCTGTGCTCATTTCAATCTCTGGTTTTATGCAGCACCCCAACTCACCTTTACCCTTAAGCAAACATAAGTTGGTTTTCTAAATTTGAGACCCTGTTCTGTTCTGTAATTCAGTTCCTGTGTAGCCAAGTTTACATTCCGTGTATTACTGATATCTTATGATGTTTCTTTTTCTGTGTGACTTACTTCAGTTAGAATCATCATACCTGAATCCACTCATTGTGCTGCTAAGGGCCTGATGACACAGATTTCATTGCTGAGTGATATTGCTTTGTAAGTAAATACCACAACTTCTTTATCCATTTTTCACTTTCTGCGATGTTGAACTTGTACTGTAAACGAGGTTCTTGTAAACAGAGCCGTTCCAAACTTTGGGGTGGCTGTGTCTTTTTGATTTTAATTTCCCTAAGCTATAGGCCCATAAGTGGAAGTGCCCTAGGTTCTGTTGCTTTGTTTTTTAGATGTTTCAGGAAACACCATACACTTCTCCCGAGTGTCTGTTGGCAATTTACATCCCGCCCATCAGCATAACAAGGCTCCCAGTTCTCCATGGCCTGTCCTGCCTTTCTGGATTTTACACTTTTTTCAGATGGCCCTTTTGACCGGGGGGAAGTGAGACTTCATTGTAGTGCAGATTTCCTTTGCAAGCTTGCTTGGTTGGCCAAAAAGGGCGTATGCGTTTTTTCCTGAATATATTCAGGAAAAAACGCATACGCCCTTTTTGGCCAAGTGCATCATTGTGGACGTTCTGCCTCTTTTCCTATGCTTTCAATGCAATTCCAGTCTACCTCCTGAAATCGGTTTCCTGCAATTCTGCCCCGCTTTCAAGTCCTCTTGGCAGCCTTACTTCAGTCTATTTTTGGACGATAGCTGTCATTTATAACTCTGCAGGTTTGTGAATTACAGTGCCCCTGAGCTCTTTTCTTCAACTCGCTTTCTTGTGACCTGGCCGCAACACCACAGGATGGCTTCAGGCCCTAATCTGGTTCCGGTACGGCACGCTGAGCCTTTGGTTATTTCCTCTTCCTGGTGGGAAATGAGAGTTAAATTTGCCCGTCCAGACACCTCCAGCTAGCCTCTCATTGGTTCTCGCTATTCCTGTTCATCTTCCGCAGAAATTGCAAACTGGGCCAAACAGGAGGTTAAAGGCGCTGACTCTCCAAGTGGGGAGAGTGTTAGTAAAGCGTCTGGAATGTTGCACCCGAGTACCAGGGGAGGAAAACTGAGACATATTTGAACACGTCTCCCGTTCACATGGTTGATCATACTTGGGTTCCACATGCATGTTTTAGCTGAAGGAAGAATACCTTAAACCTGGAGAGTTGAGACCCGTGTAATGGGTACCATGCAATATGACTTCAAAGGGTCTTCATTTGCTCACCGAACCTGTCCAATCCTATCACTGCTGCGTTTATGCCCCTGTACACATGCTTGATTCTCTTTCGGAGACATAGCAATCCATAGGTTTTAAGATACTTACTAGTCAGGCACATTCTTAGGCGTTTAATATGCGGTGTTGAGTCCATTTCGTTGAGCAAGGAGTAGCTCTTGTCTATTCCATATTTGACTTAAGGAACTTTATCTGTGCTCATTTCAATCTCTGGTTTTATGCAGCACCCCAACTCACCTTTACCCTTAAGCAAGCATAAGTTGTTTTTCTAAATTTGAGACACTGTTCTGTTCTGTAATTCAGTTCCTGTGTAGCCAAGTTTACATTCCGTGTATTACTGATATCTTATGATGTTTCTTTTTCTGTGTGACTTATTTCAGTTAGAATCATCATACCTGAATCCACTCATTGTGCTGCTACGGGACTGATGACATAGATTTCATTGCTGAGTGATACTGCATTGTACATAAGTACCACAAGTTCTTTATCCATTTTTCACATTCTGTGATATTGAACTTGTACGGTAATCGAGGTTCTTGTAAACGGAGGCGTCCCAAACTTTGGGGTGGCTGTGTCTTTTTGATTTTAATTTCCCTAAGCTATAGGACCATAAGTGGAAGTGCCCTAGGCTCTGTTGCTTTGTTTTTTAGATGTTTCAGGAAACACCATACACTTCTCCCAAGTGTCTGTTGGCAATTTACATCCCGCCCATCAGCATAAGAAGGCTCCCAGTTCTCCATGGCCTGTCCTGCCTTTCTGGATTTTACACTTTTTTCAGATGGCCCTTTTGACCGGGGGGAAGTGAGACTTCATTGTAGTGCAGATTTGCTTTGCAAGCTTGCTTGGTTGGCCAAAAAGGGCGTATGCGTTTTTTCCTGAATATATTCATGAAAAAACGCATACGCCCTTTTTGGCCAAGTGCATCATTGTGGACGTTCTGCCTCTTTTCCTATGCTTTCAATGCAATTCCAGTCTACCTCCTGAAATCGGTTTCCTGCAATTCTGCCCCGCTTTCAAGTCCTCTTGGCAGCCTTACTTCAGTCTATTTTTGGACGATAGCTGTCATTTATAACTCTGCAGGTTTGTGAATTACAGTGCCCCAGAGCTCCTTTCTTCAACTTGCTTTCTTTTGACCTGGCCGCAACACCGCAGGATGGCTTCAGGCCCTAATCTGGTTCCGGCACGGCACGCTGAGCCTTTGGTTATTTCCTCTTCCTGGTGGGAAATGAGAGTTAAATTTGCCCGTCCAGACACCTCCAGCTAGCCTCTCATTGGTTCTCACTATTCCTGTTCATCTTCCGCAGAAATTGCAAACTGGGCCAAACAGGAGGTTAAAGGGACTGACTCTCCAAGTGGGGAGAGTGTTAGTAAAGCGTCTGGAATGTTGCACCCGAGTACCAGGGGAGGAAAACTGAGACATATTTGAACACGTCTCCCGATCACATGGTTGATCATACTCTAGGTTCCACATGCATGTTTTAGCTGAAGGAAGAATACGTTAAACCTGGGTAGTTGAAACCCGTGGAATGGGTACCATGCAATATGACTTCAAAGGGTCTTCATTTGCTCACCGAACCTCTCCAATCCTATCACTGCTGCGTTTATGCCCCTGTACACATGCTTGATTCTCTTTCAGAGACATAGCAATCCATAGGTTTTAAGATACTTACTAGTCAGGTACATTCTTAGGCGTTTAATATGCGGTGTTGAGTCCATTTCGTTGAGCAAGGAGTAGCTCTTGTCTATTCCATATTTGGCTTAAGGAACTTTATCTGTGCTCATTTCAATCTCTGGTTTTATGCAGCACCCAACTCACCTTTACCCTTAAGCAAGCATAAGTTGGTTTTCTAAATTTGAGACCCTGTTCTGTTCTGTAATTCAGTTCCTCTGTAGCCAAGTTTCCATTCCGTGTATTACTGATATCTTATGATGTTTCTTTTTCTGTGTGACTTATTTCAGTTAGAATCATCATACCTGAATCCACTCATTGTGCTGCTAAGGGCCTGATGACATAGATTTCATTGCTGAGTGATATTGCTTTGTAAGTGAATACCACAACTTCTTTATCCATTTTTCACTTTCTGCGATGTTGAACTTGTACTGTAAACGAGGTTCTTGTAAACAGAGCCGTTCCAAACTTTGGGGTGGCTGTGTCTTTTTGATTTTAATTTCCCTAATCTATAGGACCATAAGTGGAAGTGCCCTAGGCTCTGTTGCTTTGTTTTTTAGATGTTTCAGGAAACACCATACACTTCTCCCGAGTGTCTGTTGGCAATTTACATCCCGCCCATCAGCATAACAAGGCTCCCAGTTCTCAATGGCCTGTTGCCTTTCTGGATTTTACACTTTTTTCAGATGGCCCTTTTGACCGGGGGGAAGTGAGACTTCATTGTAGTGCAGATTTCCTTTGCAAGCTTGCTTGGTTGGCCAAAAAGGGCGTATGCGTTTTTTCCTGAATATATTCAGGAAAAAACGTATACGCCCTTTTTGGCCAAGTGCATCATTGTGGACGTTCTGCCTCTTTTCCTATGCTTTCAATGCAATTCCAGTCTACCTCCTGAAATCGGTTTCCTGCAATTCTGCCCCGCTTTCAAGTCCTCTTGGCAGCCTTACTTCAGTCTATTTTTGGACGATAGCTGTCATTTATAACTCTGCAGGTTTGTGAATTACAGTGCCCCTGAGCTCCTTTCTTCAACTCGCTTTCTTGTGACCTGGCCGCAACACCGCAGGATGGCTTCAGGCCCTAAACTGTTTCCGGCCCGGCATGCTGAGCCTTTGGTTAATTCCTCTTCCTGGTGGGAAATGAGAGTTAAATTTGCCCGACCAGACACCTCCAGCTAGCCTCTCATTGGTTCTCGCTATTCCTGTTCATCTTCCGCAGAAATTGCAAACTGGGCCAAACAGGAGGTTAAAGGGACTGACTCTCCAAGTGGGGAGAGTGTTAGTAAAGCGTCTGGAATGTTGCACCCGAGTACCAGGGGAGGAAAACTGAGACATATTTGAACACGTCTCCCGATCACATGGTTGATCATACTCTAGGTTCCACATGCATGTTTTAGCTGAAGGAAGAATACCTTAAACCTGGGTAGTTGAAACCCGTGGAATGGGTACCATGCAATATGACTTCAAAGGGTCTTCATTTGCTCACCGAACCTCTCCAATCCTATCACTGCTGCGTTTATGCCCCTGTACACATGCTTGATTCTCTTTCGGAGACATAGCAATCCATAGGTTTTAAGATACTTACTAGTCAGGTACATTCTTAGGCGTTTAATATGGGGTGTTGAGTCCATTTCGTTGAGCAAGGAGTAGCTCTTGTCTATTCCATATTTGGCTTAAGGAACTTTATCTGTGCTCATTTCAATCTCTGGTTTTATGCAGCACCCCAACTCACCTTTACCCTTAAGTAAGAATAAGTTGGTTTTCTAAATTTGAGACCCTGTTCTGTTCTGTAATTCAGTTCCTGTGTAGCCAAGTTTACATTCCGTGTATTACTGATATCTTATGGTGTTTCTTTTTCTGTGTGACTTATTTCAGTTAGAATCATCATACCTGAATCCACTCATTGTGCTGCTAAGGGCCTGATGACACAGATTTCATTGCTGAGTTATATTGCTTTGTAAGTAAATACCACAACTTCTTTATCCATTTTTCACTTTCTGCGATGTTGAACTTGTACTGTAAATGAGGTTCTTGTAAACAGAGCCGTTCCAAACTTTGGGGTGGCTGTGTCTTTTTGATTTTAATTTCCCTAAGCTATAGGACCATAAGTGGCAGTGCCCTAGGTTCTGGTGCTTTCTTTTTTAGATGGTTCAGGAAACACCATACACTTCTCCCGAGTGGTTGTTGGCAATTTACATCCCGCCCATCAGCATAACAAGGCTCCCAGTTCTCCATGGCCTGTCCTGCCTTTCTGGATTTTACACTTTTTTCAGATGGCCCTTTTGACCGGGGGGAAGTGAGACTTCATTGTAGTGCAGATTTCCTTTGCAAGCTTGCTTGGTTGGCCAAAAAGGGCGTATGCGTTTTTTCCTGAATATATTCAGGAAAAAACGTATACGCCCTTTTTGGCCAAGTGCATCATTGTGGACGTTCTGCCTCTTTTCCTATGCTTTCAATGCAATTCCAGTCTACCTCCTGAAATCGGTTTCCTGCAATTCTGCCCCGCTTTCAAGTCCTCTTGGCAGCCTTACTTCAGTCTATTTTTGGACGATAGCTGTCATTTATAACTCTGCAGGTTTGTGAATTACAGTGCCCCTGAGCTCCTTTCTTCAACTCGCTTTCTTTTGAGCTGGCCGCAACACCGCAGGATGGCTTCAGGCCCTAATCTGGTTCCGGCACGGCACGCTGAGCCTTTGGTTATTTCCTCTTCCTGGTGGGAAATGAGAGTTAAATTTGCCCGTCCAGACACCTCCAGCTAGCCTCTCATTGGTTCTCGCTATTCCTGTTCATCTTCCGCAGAAATTGCAAACTGGGCCAAACAGGAGGTTAAAGGCGCTGACTCTCCAAGTGGGGAGAGTGTTAGTAAAGCGTCTGGAATGTTGCACCCGAGTACCAGGGGAGGAAAACTGAGACATATTTGAACACGTCTCCCGATCACATGGTTGATCATACTCTAGGTTCCACATGCATGTTTTAGCTGAAGGAAGAATACCTTAAACCTGGGTAGTTGAAACCCGTGGAATGGGTACCATGCAATATGACTTCAAAGGGTCTTCATTTGCTCACCGAACCTCTCCAATCCTATCACTGCTGCGTTTATGCCCCTGTACACATGCTTGATTCTCTTTCGGAGACATAGCAATCCATAGGTTTTAAGATACTTACTAGTCAGGTACATTCTTAGGCGTTTAATATGCGGTGTTGAGTCCATTTCGTTGAGCAAGGAGTAGCTCTTGTCTATTCCATATTTGGCTTAAGGAACTTTATCTGTGCTCATTTCAATCTCTGGTTTTATGCAGCACCCCAACTCACCTTTCCCCTTAAGCAAGCATAAGTTGGTTTTCTAAATTTGAGACCCTGTTCTGTTCTGTAATTCAGTTCCTCTGTAGCCAAGTTTCCATTCCGTGTATTACTGATATCTTATGATGTTTCTTTTTCTGTGTGACTTATTTCAGTTAGAATCATCATACCTGAATCCACTCATTGTGCTGCTAAGGGCCTGATGACATAGATTTCATTGCTGAGTGATATTGCTTTGTAAGTGAATACCACAACTTCTTTATCCATTTTTCACTTTCTGCGATGTTGAACTTGTACTGTAAACGAGGTTCTTGTAAACAGAGCCGTTCCAAACTTTGGGGTGGCTGTGTCTTTTTGATTTTAATTTCCCTAAGCTATAGGACCATAAGTGGAAGTGCCCTAGGTTCTGTTGCTTTGTTTTTTAGATGTTTCAGGAAACACCATACACTTCTCCCGAGTGTCTGTTGGCAATTTACATCCCACCCATCAGCATAACAAGGCTCCCAGTTCTCCATGGCCTGTCCTGCCTTTCTGGATTTTACACTTTTTTCAGATGGCCCTTTTGACCGGGGGGAAGTGAGACTTCATTGTAGTGCAGATTTCCTTTGCAAGCTTGCTTGGTTGGCCAAAAAGGGCATATGCGTTTTTTATTCCTGTTCGTCTTCCGCAGAAATTGCAAACTGGGCCAAACAGTAGGTTAAAGGCGCTGACTCTCCAAGTGAGGAGAGTGTTAGTAAAGCGTCTGGAATGTTGCACCCGAGTACCAGGGGAGGAAAACTGAGACATATTTGAACACGTCTCCCGTTCACATGGTTGATCATACTTGGGTTCCACATGCATGTTTTAGCTGAAGGAAGAATACCTTAAACCTGGAGAGTTGAGACCCGTGGAATGGGTACCATGCAATATGACTTCAAAGGGTCTTCATTTGCTCACCGAACCTCTCCAATCCTATCACTGCTGCGTTTATGCCCCTGTACACATGCTTGATTCTCTTTCGGAGACATAGCAATCCATAGGTTTTACGATACTTACTAGTCAGGTACATTCTTAGGCGTTTAATATGCAGTGTTGAGTCCATTTCGTTGAGCAAGGAGTAGCTCTTGTCTATTCCATATTTGACTTAAGGAACTTTATCTGTGCTCATTTCAATCTCTGGTTTTATGCAGCACCCCAACTCACCTTTACCCTTAAGCAAGCATAAGTTGGTTTTCTAAATTTGAGACCCTGTTCTGTTCTGTAATTCAGTTCCTGTGTAGCCAAGTTTCCATTCCGTGTATTACTGATATCTTATGGTGTTTCTTTTTCTGTGTGACTTATTTCAGTTAGAATCATCATACCTGAATCCACTCATTGTGCTGCTAAGGGCCTGATGACACAGATTTCATTGCTGAGTTATATTGCTTTGTAAGTAAATACCACAACTTCTTTATCCATTTTTCACTTTCTGCGATGTTGAACTTGTACTGTAAACGAGGTTCTTGTAAACAGAGCCGTTCCAAACTTTGGGGTGGCTGTGTCTTTTTGATTTTAATTTCCCTAAGCTATAGGACCATAAGTGGCAGTGCCCTAGGTTCTGTTGCTTTCTTTTTTAGATGTTTCAGGAAACACCATACACTTCTCCCGAGTGGTTGTTGGCAATTTACATCCCGCCCATCAGCATAACAAGGCTCCCAGTTCTCCATGGCCTGTCCTGCCTTTCTGGATTTTACACTTTTTTCAGATGGCCCTTTTGACCGGGGGGAAGTGAGACTTCATTGTAGTGCAGATTTCCTTTGCAAGCTTGCTTGGTTGGCCAAAAAGGGCGTATGCGTTTTTTCCTGAATATATTCAGGAAAAAACGCATACGCCCTTTTTGGCCAAGTGCATCATTGTGGACGTTCTGCCTCTTTTCCTATGCTTTCAATGCAATTCCAGTCTACCTCTTGAAATCGGTTTCCTGCAATTCTGCCCCGCTTTCAAGTCCTCTTGGCAGCCTTACTTCAGTCTATTTTTGGACGATAGCTGTCATTTATAACTCTGCAGGTTTGTGAATTACAGTGCCCCTGAGCTCCTTTCTTCAACTCGCTTTCTTTTGAGCTGGCCGCAACACCGCAGGATGGCTTCAGGCCCTAATCTGGTTCCGGCACGGCACGCTGAGCCTTTGGTTATTTCCTCTTCCTGGTGGGAAATGAGAGTTAAATTTGCCCGTCCAGACACCTCCAGCTAGCCTCTCATTGGTTCTCGCTATTCCTGTTCATCTTCCACAGAAATTGCAAACTGGGCCAAACAGGAGGTTAAAGGGACTGACTCTCCAAGTGGGGAGAGTGTTAGTAAAGCGTCTGGAATGTTGCACCCGAGTACCAGGGGAGGAAAACTGAGACATATTTGAACACGTCTCCCGATCACATGGTTGATCATACTCTAGGTTCCACATGCATGTTTTAGCTGAAGGAAGAATACCTTAAACCTGGGTAGTTGAAACCCGTGGAATGGGTACCATGCAATATGACTTCAAAGGGTCTTCATTTGCTCACCGAACCTCTCCAATCCTATCACTGCTGCGTTTATGCCCCTGTACACATGCTTGATTCTCTTTCGGAGACATAGCAATCCATAGGTTTTAAGATACTTACTAGTCAGGTACATTCTTAGGCGTTTAATATGCGGTGTTGAGTCCATTTCGTTGAGCAAGGAGTAGCTCTTGTCTATTCCATATTTGGCTTAAGGAACTTTATCTGTGCTCATTTCAATCTCTGGTTTTATGCAGCACCCCAACTCACCTTTACCCTTAAGCAAGCATAAGTTGGTTTTCTAAATTTGAGACCCTGTTCTGTTCTGTAATTCAGTTCCTCTGTAGCCAAGTTTCCATTCCGTGTATTACTGATATCTTATGATGTTTCTTTTTCTGTGTGACTTATTTCAGTTAGAATCATCATACCTGAATCCACTCATTGTGCTGCTAAGGGCCTGATGACATAGATTTCATTGCTGAGTGATATTGCTTTGTAAGTGAATACCACAACTTCTTTATCCATTTTTCACTTTCTGCGATGTTGAACTTGTACTGTAAACGAGGTTCTTGTAAACAGAGCCGTTCCAAACTTTGGGGTGGCTGTGTCTTTTTGATTTTAATTTCCCTAAGCTATAGGACCATAAGTGGAAGTGCCCTAGGTTCTGTTGCTTTGTTTTTTAGATGTTTCAGGAAACACCATACACTTCTCCCGAGTGGTTGTTGGCAATTTACATCCCGCCCATCAGCATAACAAGGCTCCCTGTTCTCCATGGCCTGTCCTGCCTTTCTGGATTTTACACTTTTTTCAGATGGCCCTTTTGACCGGGGGGAAGTGAGACTTCATTGTAGTACAGATTTCCTTTGCAAGCTTGCTTGGTTGGCCAAAAAGGGCGTATGCGTTTTTTCCTGAATATATTCAGGAAAAAACGCATATGCCCTTTTTGGCCAAGTGCATCATTGTGGACGTTCTGCCTCTTTTCCTATGCTTTCAATGCAATTCCAGTCTACCTCCTGAAATCGGTTTCCTGCAATTCTGTCCCGCTTTCAAGTCCTCTTGGCAGCCTTATTTCAGTCTATTTTTGGACGATAGCTGTCATTTATAACTCTGCAGGTTTGTGAATTACAGTGCCCCTGAGCTCCTTTCTTCAACTCGCTTTCTTGTGACCTGGCCGCAACACCGCAGGATGGCTTCAGGCCCTAAACTGTTTCCGGCCCGGCATGCTGAGCCTTTGGTTAATTCCTCTTCCTGGTGGGAAATGAGAGTTAAATTTGCCCGACCAGACACCTCCAGCTAGCCTCTCATTGGTTCTCGCTATTCCTGTTCATCTTCCGCAGAAATTGCAAACTGGGCCAAACCGGAGGTTAAAGGGACTGACTCTGCAAGTGGGGAGAGTGTTAGTAAAGCGTCTGGAATGTTGCACCCGAGTACCAGGGGAGGAAAACTGAGACATATTTGAACACGTCTCCCGATCACATGGTTGATCATACTCTAGGTTCCACATGCATGTTTTAGCTGAAGGAAGAATACCTTAAACCTGGGTAGTTGAAACCCGTGGAATGGGTACCATGCAATATGACTTCAAAGGGTCTTCATTTGCTCACCGAACCTCTCCAATCCTATCACTGCTGCGTTTATGCCCCTGTACACATGCTTGATTCTCTTTTGGAGACATAGCAATCCATAGGTTTTAAGATACTTACTAGTCAGGTACATTCTTAGGCGTTTAATATGGGGTGTTGAGTCCATTTCGTTGAGCAAGGAGTAGCTCTTGTCTATTCCATATTTGGCTTAAGGAACTTTATCTGTGCTCATTTCAATCTCTGGTTTTATGCAGCACCCCAACTCACCTTTACCCTTAAGTAAGAATAAGTTGGTTTTCTAAATTTGAGACCCTGTTCTGTTCTGTAATTCAGTTCCTGTGTAGCCAAGTTTACATTCCGTGTATTACTGATATCTTATGGTGTTTCTTTTTCTGTGTGACTTATTTCAGTTAGAATCATCATACCTGAATCCACTCATTGTGCTGCTAAGGGCCTGATGACACAGATTTCATTGCTGAGTTATATTGCTTTGTAAGTAAATACCACAACTTCTTTATCCATTTTTCACTTTCTGCGATGTTGAACTTGTACTGTAAATGAGGTTCTTGTAAACAAAGCCGTTCCAAACTTTGGGGTGGCTGTGTCTTTTTGATTTTAATTTCCCTAAGCTATAGGACCATAAGTGGCAGTGCCCTAGGTTCTGTTGCTTTCTTTTTTAGATGTTTCAGGAAACACCATACACTTCTCCCGAGTGGTTGTTGGCAATTTACATCCCGCCCATCAGCATAACAAGGCTCCCAGTTCTCCATGGCCTGTCCTGCCTTTCTGGATTTTACACTTTTTTCAGATGGCCCTTTTGACCAGGGGGAAGTAAGACTTCATTGTAGTGCAGATTTCCTTTGCAAGCTTGCTTGGTTGGCCAAAAAGGGCGTATGCGTTTTTTCCTGAATATATTCAGGAAAAAACGCATACGCCCTTTTTGGCCAAGTGCATCATTGTGGACGTTCTGCCTCTTTTCCTATGCTTTCAATGCAATTCCAGTCTACCTCTTGAAATCGGTTTCCTGCAATTCTGCCCCGCTTTCAAGTCCTCTTGGCAGCCTTACTTCAGTCTATTTTTGGACGATAGCTGTCATTTATAACTCTGCAGGTTTGTGAATTACAGTGCCCCTGAGGTCCTTTCTTCAACTCGCTTTCTTTTGAGCTGGCCGCAACACCGCAGGATGGCTTCAGGCCCTAATCTGGTTCCGGCACGGCACGCTGAGCCTTTGGTTATTTCCTCTTCCTGGTGGGAAATGAGAGTTAAATTTGCCCGTCCAGACACCTCCAGCTAGCCTCTCATTGGTTCTCGCTATTCCTGTTCATCTTCCGCAGAAATTGCAAACTGGGCCAAACAGGAGGTTAAAGGGACTGACTCTCCAAGTGGGGAGAGTGTTAGTAAAGCGTCTGGAATGTTGCACCCGAGTACCAGGGGAGGAAAACTGAGACATATTTGAACACGTCTCCCGATCACATGGTTGATCATACTCTAGGTTCCACATGCATGTTTTAGCTGAAGGAAGAATACCTTAAACCTGGGTAGTTGAAACCCGTGGAATGGGTACCATGCAATATGACTTCAAAGGGTCTTCATTTGCTCACCGAACCTCTCCAATCCTATCACTGCTGCGTTTATGCCCCTGTACACATGCTTGATTCTCTTTCGGAGACATAGCAATCCATAGGTTTTAAGATACTTACTAGTCAGGTACATTCTTAGGCGTTTAATATGCGGTGTTGAGTCCATTTCGTTGAGCAAGGAGTAGCTCTTGTCTATTCCATATTTGGCTTAAGGAACTTTATCTGTGCTCATTTCAATCTCTGGTTTTATGCAGCACCCCAACTCACCTTTACCCTTAAGCAAGCATAAGTTGGTTTTCTAAATTTGAGACCCTGTTCTGTTCTGTAATTCAGTTCCTGTGTAGCCAAGTTTCCATTCCGTGTATTACTGATATCTTATGATGTTTCTTTTTCTGTGTGACTTATTTCAGTTAGAATCATCATACCTGAATCCACTCATTGTGCTGCTAAGGGCCTGATGACATAGATTTCATTGCTGAGTGATATTGCTTTGTAAGTGAATACCACAACTTCTTTATCCATTTTTCACTTTCTGCGATGTTGAACTTGTACTGTAAACGAGGTTCTTGTAAACAGAGCCGTTCCAAACTTTGGGGTGGCTGTGTCTTTTTGATTTTAATTTCCCTAAGCTATAGGACCATAAGTGGAAGTGCCCTAGGCTCTGTTGCTTTGTTTTTTAGATGTTTCAGGAAACACCATACACTTCTCCGGAGTGGTTGTTGGCAATTTACATCCCGCCCATCAGCATAACAAGGCTCCCAGTTCTCAATGGCCTGTTGCCTTTGTGGATTTTACACTTTTTTCAGATGGCCCTTTTGACCGGGGGGAAGTGAGACTTCATTGTAGTGCAGATTTCCTTTGCAAGCTTGCTTGTTTGGCCAAAAAGGGCGTATGCGTTTTTTCCTGAATATATTCAGGAAAAAACGCATACGCCCTTTTTGGCCAAGTGCATCATTGTGGACGTTCTGCCTCTTTTCCTATGCTTTCAATGCAATTCCAGTCTACCTCCTGAAATCGGTTTCCTGCAATTCTGCCCCGCTTTCAAGTCCTCTTGGCAGCCTTACTTCAGTCTATTTTTGGACGATAGCTGTCATTTATAACTCTGCATGTTTGTGAATTACAGTGCCCCTGAGCTCCTTTCTTCAACTCGCTTTCTTGTGACCTGGCCGCAACACCGCAGGATGGCTTCAGGCCCTAAACTGTTTCCGGCCCGGCATGCTGAGCCTTTGGTTAATTCCTCTTCCTGGTGGGAAATGAGAGTTAAATTTGTCCGACCAGACACCTCCAGCTAGCCTCTCATTGGTTCTCGCTATTCCTGTTCATCTTCCGCAGAAATTGCAAACTGGGCCAAACAGGAGGTTAAAGGGACTGACTCTCCAAGTGGGGAGAGTGTTAGTAAAGCGTCTGGAATGTTGCACCCGAGTACCAGGGGAGGAAAACTGAGACATATTTGAACACGTCTCCCGATCACATGGTTGATCATACTCTAGGTTCCACATGCATGTTTTAGCTGAAGGAAGAATACCTTAAACCTGGGTAGTTGAAACCCGTGGAATGGGTACCATGCAATATGACTTCAAAGGGTCTTCATTTGCTCACCGAACCTCTCCAATCCTATCACTGCTGCATTTACGCCCCTGTACACATGCTTGATTCTCTTTTGGAGACATAGCAATCCCTAGGTTTTAAGATACTTACTAGTCAGGTACATTCTTAGGCGTTTAATATGGGGTGTTGAGTCCATTTCGTTGAGCAAGGAGTAGCTCTTGTCTATTCCATATTTGGCTTAAGGAACTTTATCTGTGCTCATTTCAATCTCTGGTTTTATGCAGCACCCCAACTCACCATTACCCTTAAGTAAGAATAAGTTGGTTTTCTAAATTTGAGACCCTGTTCTGTTCTGTAATTCAGTTCCTGTGTAGCCAAGTTTACATTCCGTGTATTACTGATATCTTATGATGTTTCTTTTTCTGTGTGACTTACTTCAGTTAGAATCATCATACCTGAATCCACTCATTGTGCTGCTAAGGGCCTGATGACACAGATTTCATTGCTGAGTGATATTGCTTTGTAAGTAAATACCACAACTTCTTTATCCATTTTTCACTTTCTGCGATGTTGAACTTGTACTGTAAACGAGGTTCTTGTAAACAGAGCCGTTCCAAACTTTGGGGTGGTTGTGTCTTTTTGATTTTAATTTCCCTAAGCTATAGGACCATACGTGGAAGTGCCCTAGGTTCTGTTGCTTTGTTTTTTAGATGTTTCAGGAAACACCATACACTTCTCCCGAGTGTCTGTTGGCAATTTACATCCCACCCATCAGCATAACAAGGCTCCCAGTTCTCCATGGCCTGTCCTGCCTTTCTGGATTTTACACTTTTTTCAGATGGCCCTTTTGACCGGGGGGAAGTGAGACTTCATTGTAGTGCAGATTTCCTTTGCAAGCTTGCTTGGTTGGCCAAAAAGGGCGTATGCGTTTTTTATTCCTGTTCGTCTTCCGCAGAAATTGCAAACTGGGCCAAACAGTAGGTTAAAGGCGCTGACTCTCCAAGTGAGGAGAGTGTTAGTAAAGCGTCTGGAATGTTGCACCCGAGTACCAGGGGAGGAAAACTGAGACATATTTGAACACGTCTCCCGTTCACATGGTTGATCATACTTGGGTTCCACATGCATGTTTTAGCTGAAGGAAGAATACCTTAAACCTGGAGAGTTGAGACCCGTGGAATGGGTACCATGCAATATGACTTCAAAGGGTCTTCATTTGCTCACCGAACCTCTCCAATCCTATCACTGCTGCGTTTATGCCCCTGTACACATGCTTGATTCTCTTTCAGAGACATAGCAATCCATAGGTTTTACGATACTTACTAGTCAGGTACATTCTTAGGCGTTTAATATGCGGTGTTGAGTCCATTTCGTTGAGCAAGGAGTAGCTCTTGTCTATTCCATATTTGACTTAAGGAACTTTATCTGTGCTCATTTCAATCTCTGGTTTTATGCAGCACCCCAACTCACCTTTACCCTTAAGCAAGCATAAGTTGGTTTTCTAAATTTGAGACCCTGTTCTGTTCTGTAATTCAGTTCCTGTGTAGCCAAGTTTCCATTCCGTGTATTACTGATATCTTATGGTGTTTCTTTTTCTGTGTGACTTATTTCAGTTAGAATCATCATACCTGAATCCACTCATTGTGCTGCTAAGGGCCTGATGACACAGATTTCATTGCTGAGTTATATTGCTTTGTAAGTAAATACCACAACTTCTTTATCCATTTTTCACTTTCTGCGATGTTGAACTTGTACTGTAAACGAGGTTCTTGTAAACAGAGCCGTTCCAAACTTTGGGGTGGCTGTGTCTTTTTGATTTTAATTTCCCTAAGCTATAGGACCATAAGTGGCAGTGCTCTAGGTTCTGTTGCTTTGTTTTTTAGATGTTTCAGGAAACACCATACACTTCTCCCGAGTGGTTGTTGGCAATTTACATCCCGCCCATCAGCATAACAAGGCTCCCAGTTCTCCATGGCCTGTCCTGCCTTTCTGGATTTTACACTTTTTTCAGATGGCCCTTTTGACCGGGGGGAAGTGAGACTTCATTGTAGTGCAGATTTCCTTTGCAAGCTTGCTTGGTTGGCCAAAAAGTGCGTATGCGTTTTTTCCTGAATATATTCAGGAAAAAACGCATACGCCCTTTTTGGCCAAGTGCATCATTGTGGACGTTCTGCCTCTTTTCCTATGCTTTCAATGCAATTCCAGTCTACCTCTTGAAATCGGTTTCCTGCAATTCTGCCCTGCTTTCAAGTCCTCTTGGCAGCCTTACTTCAGTCTATTTTTGGACGATAGCTGTCATTTATAACTCTGCAGGTTTGTGAATTACAGTGCCCCTGAGGTCCTTTCTTCAACTCGCTTTCTTTTGAGCTGGCCGCAACACCGCAGGATGGCTTCAGGCCCTAATCTGGTTCCGGCACGGCACGCTGAGCCTTTGGTTATTTCCTCTTCCTGGTGGGAAATGAGAGTTAAATTTGCCCGTCCAGACACCTCCAGCTAGCCTCTCATTGGTTCTCGCTATTCCTGTTCATCTTCCACAGAAATTGCAAACTGGGCCAAACAGGAGGTTAAAGGGACTGACTCTCCAAGTGGGGAGAGTGTTAGTAAAGCGTCTGGAATGTTGCACCCGAGTACCAGGGGAGGAAAACTGAGACATATTTGAACACGTCTCCCGTTCACATGGTTGATCATACTTGGGTTCCACATGCATGTTTTAGCTGAAGGAAGAATACCTTAAACCTGGGTAGTTGAAACCCGTGGAATGGGTACCATGCAATATGACTTCAAAGGGTCTTCATTTGCTCACCGAACCTCTCCAATCCTATCACTGCTGCGTTTATGCCCCTGTACACATGCTTGATTCTCTTTCGGAGACATAGCAATCCATAGGTTTTAAGATACTTACTAGTCAGGTACATTCTTAGGCGTTTAATATGCGGTGTTGAGTCCATTTCGTTGAGCAAGGAGTAGCTCTTGTCTATTCCATATTTGGCTTAAGGAACTTTATCTGTGCTCATTTCAATCTCTGGTTTTATGCAGCACCCCAACTCACCTTTACCCTTAAGCAAGCATAAGTTGGTTTTCTAAATTTGAGACCCTGTTCTGTTCTGTAATTCAGTTCCTGTGTAGCCAAGTTTCCATTCCGTGTATTACTGATATCTTATGATGTTTCTTTTTCTGTGTGACTTATTTCAGTTAGAATCATCATACCTGAATCCACTCATTGTGCTGCTAAGGGCCTGATGACATAGATTTCATTGCTGAGTGATATTGCTTTGTAAGTGAATACCACAACTTCTTTATCCATTTTTCACTTTCTGCGATGTTGAACTTGTACTGTAAACGAGGTTCTTGTAAACAGAGCCGTTCCAAACTTTGGGGTGGCTGTGTCTTTTTGATTTTAATTTCCCTAAGCTATAGGACCATAAGTGGAAGTGCCCTAGGTTCTGTTGCTTTGTTTTTTAGATGTTTCAGGAAACACCATACACTTCTCCCGAGTGTCTGTTGGCAATTTACATCCCACCCATCAGCATAACAAGGCTCCCAGTTCTCCATGGCCTGTCCTGCCTTTCTGGATTTTACACTTTTTTCAGATGGCCCTTTTGACCGGGGGGAAGTGAGACTTCATTGTAGTGCAGATTTCCTTTGCAAGCTTGCTTGGTTGGCCAAAAAGGGCGTATGCGTTTTTTATTCCTGTTCGTCTTCCGCAGAAATTGCAAACTGGGCCAAACAGTAGGTTAAAGGCGCTGACTCTCCAAGTGAGGAGAGTGTTAGTAAAGCGTCTGGAATGTTGCACCCGAGTACCAGGGGAGGAAAACTGAGACATATTTGAACACGTCTCCCGTTCACATGGTTGATCATACTTGGGTTCCACATGCATGTTTTAGCTGAAGGAAGAATACCTTAAACCTGGAGAGTTGAGACCCGTGGAATGGGTACCATGCAATATGACTTCAAAGGGTCTTCATTTGCTCACCGAACCTCTCCAATCCTATCACTGCTGCGTTTATGCCCCTGTACACATGCTTGATTCTCTTTCGGAGACATAGCAATCCATAGGTTTTACGATACTTACTAGTCAGGTACATTCTTAGGCGTTTAATATGCGGTGTTGAGTCCATTTCGTTGAGCAAGGAGTAGCTCTTGTCTATTCCATATTTGGCTTAAGGAACTTTATCTGTGCTCATTTCAATCTCTGGTTTTATGCAGCACCCCAACTCACCTTTACCCTTAAGTAAGAATAAGTTGGTTTTCTAAATTTGAGACCCTGTTCTGTTCTGTAATTCAGTTCCTGTGTAGCCAAGTTTACATTCCGTGTATTACTGATATCTTATGATGTTTCTTTTTCTGTGTGACTTACTTCAGTTAGAATCATCATACCTGAATCCACTCATTGTGCTGCTAAGGGCCTGATGACACAGATTTCATTGCTGAGTTATATTGCTTTGTAAGTAAATACCACAACTTCTTTATCCATTTTTCACTTTCTGCGATGTTGAACTTGTACTGTAAACGAGGTTCTTGTAAACAGAGCCGTTCCAAACTTTGGGGTGGCTGTGTCTTTTTGATTTTAATTTCCCTAAGCTATAGGACCATAAGTGGCAGTGCCCTAGGTTCTGTTGCTTTCTTTTTTAGATGTTTCAGGAAACACCATACACTTCTCCCGAGTGGTTGTTGGCAATTTACATCCCGCCCATCAGCATAACAAGGCTCCCAGTTCTCCATGGCCTGTCCTGCCTTTCTGGATTTTACACTTTTTTCAGATGGCCCTTTTGACCGGGGGGAAGTGAGACTTCATTGTAGTGCAGATTTCCTTTGCAAGCTTGCTTGGTTGGCCAAAAAGTGCGTATGCGTTTTTTCCTGAATATATTCAGGAAAAAACGCATACGCCCTTTTTGGCCAAGTGCATCATTGTGGACGTTCTGCCTCTTTTCCTATGCTTTCAATGCAATTCCAGTCTACCTCTTGAAATCGGTTTCCTGCAATTCTGCCCCGCTTTCAAGTCCTCTTGGCAGCCTTACTTCAGTCTATTTTTGGACGATAGCTGTCATTTATAACTCTGCAGGTTTGTGAATTACAGTGCCCCTGAGCTCCTTTCTTCAACTCGCTTTCTTTTGAGCTGGCCGCAACACCGCAGGATGGCTTCAGGCCCTAATCTGGTTCCGGCACGGCACGCTGAGCCTTTGGTTATTTCCTCTTCCTGGTGGGAAATGAGAGTTAAATTTGCCCGTCCAGACACCTCCAGCTAGCCTCTCATTGGTTCTCGCTATTCCTGTTCATCTTCCGCAGAAATTGCAAACTGGGCCAAACAGGAGGTTAAAGGGACTGACTCTCCAAGTGGGGAGAGTGTTAGTAAAGCGTCTGGAATGTTGCACCCGAGTACCAGGGGAGGAAAACTGAGACATATTTGAACACGTCTCCCGTTCACATGGTTGATCATACTTGGGTTCCACATGCATGTTTTAGCTGAAGGAAGAATACCTTAAACCTGGAGAGTTGAGACCCGTGGAATGGGTACCATGCAATATGACTTCAAAGGGTCTTCATTTGCTCACCGAACCTCTCCAATCCTATCACTGCTGCGTTTATGCCCCTGTACACATGCTTGATTCTCTTTCGGAGACATAGCAATCCATAGGTTTTACGATACTTACTAGTCAGGTACATTCTTAGGCGTTTAATATGCGGTGTTGAGTCCATTTCGTTGAGCAAGGAGTAGCTCTTGTCTATTCCATATTTGACTTAAGGAACTTTATCTGTGCTCATTTCAATTTCTGGTTTTATGCAGCACCCCAACTCACCTTTACCCTTAAGCAAGCATAAGTTGGTTTTCTAAATTTGAGACCCTGTTCTGTTCTGTAATTCAGTTCCTGTGTAGCCAAGTTTCCATTCCGTGTATTACTGATATCTTATGGTGTTTCTTTTTCTGTGTGACTTATTTCAGTTAGAATCATCATACCTGAATCCACTCATTGTGCTGCTAAGGGCCTGATGACACAGATTTCATTGCTGAGTGATATTGCTTTGTAAGTAAATACCACAACTTCTTTATCCATTTTTCACTTTCTGCGATGTTGAACTTGTACTGTAAACGAGGTTCTTGTAAACAGAGGCGTCCCAAACTTTGGGGTGGCTGTGTCTTTTTGATTTTAATTTCCCTAAGCTATAAGACCATAAGTGGCAGTGCCCTAGGCTCTGTTGCTTTGTTTTTTAGATGTTTCAGGAAACACCATACACTTCTCCCGAGTGTCTGTTGGCAATTTACATCCCGCCCATCAGCATAACAAGGCTCTCAGTTCTCCATGGCCTGTCCTGCCTTTCTGGATTTTACACTTTTTTCAGATGGCCCTTTTGACCGGGGGGAAGTGAGACTTCATTGTAGTGCAGATTTCCTTTGCAAGCTTGCTTGGTTGGCCAAAAAGGGCGTATGCGTTTTTTCCTGAATATATTCAGGAAAAAACGCATACGCCCTTTTTGGCCAAGTGCATCATTGTGGACGTTCTGCCTCTTTTCCTATGCTTTCAATGCAATTCCAGTCTACCTCCTGAAATCGGTTTCCTGCAATTCTGTCCCGCTTTCAAGTCCTCTTGGCAGCCTTACTTCAGTCTATTTTTGGACGATAGCTGTCATTTATAACTCTGCAGGTTTGAGAATTACAGTGCTCTTGAGCTCCTTTCTTCAACTCGCTTTCTTGTGACCTGGCCGCAACACCGCAGGATGGCTTCAGGCCCTAATCTTGTTCCGGCACGGCACGCTGAGCCTTTGGTTATATCCTCTTCCTGGTAGGAAATGAGAGTTAAATTTGCCCGTCCAGACACCTCCAGCTAGTCTCTCATTGGTTCTCGCTATTCCTGTTCATCTTCCGCAGAAATTGCAAACTGGGCCAAACAGGAGGTTAAAGGCGCTGACTCTCCAAGTGGGGAGAGTGTTAGTAAAGCGTCTGGAATGTTGCACCCGAGTACCAGGGGAGGAAAACTGAGACATATTTGAACACGTCTCCCGTTCACATGGTTGATCATACTTGGGTTCCACATGCATGTTTTAGCTGAAGGAAGAATACCTTAAACCTGGAGAGTTAAGACCCGTGTAATGGGTACCATGCAATATGACTTCAAAGGGTCTTCATTTGCTCACCGAACCTCTCCAATCCTATCACTGCTGCGTTTATGCCCCTGTACACATGCTTGATTCTCTTTCGGAGACATAGCAATCCATAGGTTTTAAGATACTTACCAGTCAGGCACATTCTTAGGCGTTTAATATGCGGTGTGGAGTCCATTTCGTTGAGCAAGGAGTAGCTCTTGTCTATTCCATATTTGACTTAAGGAACTTTATCTGTGCTCATTTCAATCTCTGGTTTTATGCAGCACCCCAACTCACCTTTACCCTTAAGCAAGAATAAGTTGGTTTTCTAAATTTGAGACCCTGTTCTGTTCTGTAATTCAGTTCCTGTGTAGCCAAGTTTACGTTCCGTGTATTACTGATATCTTATGATGTTTCTTTTTCTGTGTGACTTACTTCAGTTAGAATCATCATACCTGAATCCACTCATTGTGCTGCTAAGGGCCTGATGACACAGATTTCATTGCTGAGTGATATTGCTTTGTAAGTAAATACCACAACTTCTTTATCCATTTTTCACTTTCTGCGATGTTGAACTTGTACTGTAAACGAGGTTCTTGTAAACAGAGCCGTTCCAAACTTTGGCGTGGCTGTGTCTTTTTGATTTTAATTTCCCTAAGCTATAGGACCATAAGTGGAAGTGCCCTAGGTTCTGTTGCTTTGTTTTTTAGATGTTTCAGGAAACACCATACACTTCTCCCGAGTGTCTGTTGGCAATTTACATCCCGCCCATCAGCATAACAAGGCTCCCAGTTCTCCATGGCCTGTCCTGCCTTTCTGGATTTTACACTTTTTTCAGATGGCCCTTTTGACCGGGGGGAAGTGAGACTTCATTGTAGTGCAGATTTCCTTTGCAAGCTTGCTTGGTTGGCCAAAAACGGCGTATGCGTTTTTTATTCCTGTTCATCTTCCGCAGAAATTGCAAACTGGGCCAAACAGGAGGTTAAAGGCGCTGACTCTCCAAGTGAGGAGAGTGTTAGTAAAGCGTCTGGAATGTTGCACCCGAGTACCAGGGGAGGAAAACTGAGACATATTTGAACACGTCTCCCATTCACATGGTTGATCATACTTGGGTTCCACATGCATGTTTTAGCTGAAGGAAGAATACCTTTAACCTGGAGAGTTGAGACCCGTGGAATGGGTACCATGCAATATGACTTCAAAGGGTCTTCATTTGCTCACCGAACCTCTCCAATCCTATCACTGCTGCGTTTATGCCCCTGTACACATGCTTGATTCTCTTTCGGAGACATAGCAATCCATAGGTTTTACGATACTTACTAGTCAGGTACATTCTTAGGCGTTTAATATGCGGTGTTGAGTCCATTTCGTTGAGCAAGGAGTAGCTCTTGTCTATTCCATATTTGACTTAAGGAACTTTATCTGTGCTCATTTCAATCTCTGGTTTTATGCAGCACCCCAACTCACCTTTACCGTTAAGCAAGCATAAGTTGGTTTTCTAAATTTGAGACCCTGTTCTGTTCTGTAATTCAGTTCCTGTGTAGCCAAGTTTACATTCTGTGTATTACTGATATCTTATGATGTTTCTTTTTCTGTGTGACTTATTTCAGTTAGAATCATCATATCTGAATCGACTCATTGTGATGCTAAGGGCCTGATGACATAGATTTCATTGCTGAGTGATATTGCTTTGTAAGTGAATACCACAACTTCTTTATCCATTTTTCACTTTCTGCGATGTTGAACTTGTACTGTAAACGAGATTCTTGTAAACAGAGGCGTCCCAAACTTTGGGGTGGCTGTGTCTTTTTGATTTTAATTTCCCTAAGCTATAAGACCATAAGTGGCAGTGCCCTAGGCTCTGTTGCTTTGTTTTTTAGATGTTTCAGGAAACACCATACACTTCTCCCAAGTGTCTGTTGGCAATTTACATCCCGCCCATCAGCATAACAAGGCTCCCAGTTCTCCATGGCCTGTCCTGCCTTTCTGGATTTTACACTTTTTTCAGATGGCCCTTTTGACCGGGGGGAAGTGAGACTTCATTGTAGTGCTGATTTCCTTTGCAAGCTTGCTTGGTTGGCCAAAAAGGGCGTATGCGTTTTTTCCTGAATATATTCAGGAAAAAACGCATACGCCCTTTTTGGCCAAGTGCATCATTGTGGACGTTCTGCCTCTTTTCCTATGCTTTCAATGCAATTCCAGTCTACCTCCTGAAATCGGTTTCCTGCAATTCTGCCCCGCTTTCAAGTCCTCTTGGCAGCCTTACTTCAGTCTATTTTTGGATGATAGCTGTCATTTATAACTCTGCAGGTTTGTGAATTACAGTGCCCCTGAGCTCCTTTCTTCAACTCGCTTTCTTGTGACCTGGCCGCAACACCGCAGGATGGCTTCAGGCCCTAATCTGGTTCCGGCCCGGCATGCTGAGCCTTTGGTTAATTCCTCTTCCTGGTAGGAAATGAGAGTTAAATTTGCCCGTCCAGACACCTCCAGCTAGTCTCTCATTGGTTCTCGCTATTCCTGTTCATCTTCCGCAGAAATTGCAAACTGGGCCAAACAGGAGGTTAAAGGCGCTGACTCTCCAAGTGGGGAGAGTGTTAGTAAAGCGTCTGGAATGTTGCACCCGAGTACCAGGGGAGGAAAACTGAGACATATTTGAACACGTCTCCCGTTCACATGGTTGATCATACTTGGGTTCCACATGCATGTTTTAGGTGAAGGAAAAATACCTTAAACCTGGAGAGTTGAGACCCGTGGAATGGGTACCATGCAATATGACTTCAAAGGGTCTTCATTTGCTCACCGAACCTCTCCAATCCTATCACTGCTGCGTTTATACCCCTGTACACATGCTTGATTCTCTTTCGGAGACATAGCAATCCATAGGTTTTAAGATACTTACTAGTCAGGTACATTCTTAGGCGTTTAATATGCGGTGTTGAGTCCATTTCGTTGAGCAAGGAGTAGCTCTTGTCTATTCCATATTTGACTTAAGGAACTTTATCTGTGCTCATTTCAATCTCTGGTTTATGCAGCACCCCAACTCACCTTTCCCCTTAAGCAAGCATAAGTTGGTTTTCTAAATTTGAGACCCTGTTCTGTTCTGTAATTCAGTTCCTGTGTAGCCAAGTTTACATTCCGTGTGTTACTGATATCTTATGATGTTTCTTTTTCTGTGTGACTTATTTCAGTTAGAATCATCATACCTGAATCCACTCATTGTGCTGCTAAGGGCCTGATGACATAGATTTCATTGCTGAGTGATATTGCTTTGTAAGTGAATACCACAACTTCTTTATCCATTTTTCACTTTCTGCGATGTTGAACTTGTACTGTAAACGAGGTTCTTGTAAACAGAGCCGTTCCAAACTTTGGGTTGGCTGTGTCTTTTTGATTTTAATTTCCCTAAGCTATAGGACCATAAGTGGAAGTGCCCTAGGTTCTGTTGCTTTGTTTTTTAGATGTTTCAGGAAACACCATACACTTCTCCCGAGTGGTTGTTGGCAATTTACATCCCGCCCATCAGCATAACAGGGCTCCCAGTTCTCCATGGCCTGTCCTGCCTTTCTGGATTTTACACTTTTTTCAGATGGCCCTTTTGACCGGGGGGAAGTGAGACTTCATTGTAGTGCAGATTTCCTTTGCAAGCTTGCTTGGTTGGCCAAAAAGGGCGTATGCGTTTTTTCCTGAATATATTCAGGAAAAAACGCATACGCCCTTTTTGGCCATGTGCATCATTGTGGACGTTCTGCCTCTTTTCCTATGCTTTCAATGCAATTCCAGTCTACCTCCTGAAATCGGTTTCCTGCAATTCTGCCCCGCTTTCAAGTCCTCTTGGCAGCCTTACTTCAGTCTATTTTTGGACGATAGCTGTCATTTATAACTCTGCAGGTTTGAGAATTACAGTGCCCCTGAGCTCCTTTCTTCAACTTGCTTTCTTGTGACCTGGCCGCAACACCGCAGGATGGCTTCAGGCCCTAATCTGGTTCCGGCACGGCACGCTGAGCCTTTGGTTATTTCCTCTTCCTGGTGGGAAATGAGAGTTAAATTTGCCCGTCCAGACACTTGCAGCTAGTCTCTCATTGGTTCTCGCTATTCCTGTTCATCTTCCGCAGAAATTGCATACTGGGCCAAACAGGAGGTTAAAGGCGCTGACTCTCCAAGTGGGGAGAGTGTTAGTAAAGCGTCTGGAATGTTGCACCCGAGTACCAGGGGAGGAAAACTGAGACATATTTGAACACGTCTCCCGTTCACATGGTTGATCATACTTGGGTTCCACATGCATGTTTTAGCTGAAGGAAGAATACCTTAAACCTGGGTAGTTGAAACCCGTGGAATGGGTACCATGCAATATGACTTCAAAGGGTCTTCATTTGCTCACCGAACCTCTCCAATCCTATCACTGCTGCGTTTATGCCCCTGTACACATGCTTGATTCTCTTTCGGAGACATAGCAATCCATAGGTTTTAAGATACTTACTAGTCAGGTACATTCTTAGGCGTTTAATATGCGGTGTTGAGTCCATTTCGTTGAGCAAGGAGTAGCTCTTGTCTATTCCATATTTGACTTAAGGAACTTTATCTGTGCTCATTTCAATCTCTGGTTTTATGCAGCACCCCAACTCACCTTTACCCTTAAGCAAGCATAAGTTGGTTTTCTAAATTTGAGACCCTGTTCTGTTCTGTAATTCAGTTCCTGTGTAGCCAAGTTTACATTCCGTGTATTACTGATATCTTATGATGTTTCTTTTTCTGTGTGACTTATTTCAGTTAGAATCATCATACCTGAATCCACTCATTGTGCTGCTAAGGGCCTGATGACATAGATTTCATTGCTGAGTGATATTGCTTTGTAAGTAAATACCACAACTTCTTTATCCATTTTTCACTTTCTGCGATGTTGAACTTGTACTGTAAACGAGGTTCTTGTAAACAGAGGCGTCCCAAACTTTGGGGTGGCTGTGTCTTTTTGATTTTAATTTCCCTAAGCTATAAGACCATAAGTGGCAGTGCCCTAGGCTCTGTTGCTTTGTGTTTTAGATGTTTCAGGAAACACCATACACTTCTCCCGAGTGTCTGTTGGCAATTTACATCCCGCCCATCAGCATAACAAGGCTCCCAGTTCTCCATGGCCTGTCCTGCCTTTCTGGATTTTACACTTTTTTCAGATGGCCCTTTTGACCGGGGGGAAGTGAGACTTCATTGTAGTGCAGATTTCCTTTGCAAGCTTGCTTGGTTGGCCAAAAAGGGCGTATGCGTTTTTTCCTGAATATATTCAGGAAAAAACGCATACGCCCTTTTTGGCCAAGTGCATCATTGTGGACGTTCTGCCTCTTTTCCTATGCTTTCAATGCAATTCCAGTCTACCTCCTGAAATCGGTTTCCTGCAATTCTGCCCCGCTTTCAAGTCCTCTTGGCAGCCTTACTTCAGTCTATTTTTGGACGATAGCTGTCATTTATAACTCTGCAGGTTTGTGAATTACAGTGCCCCTGAGCTCCTTTCTTCAACTCGCTTTCTTGTGACCTGGCCGCAACACCGCAGGATGGCTTCAGGCCCTAATCTTGTTCCGGCACGGCACGCTGAGCCTTTGGTTATTTCCTCTTCCTGGTGGGAAATGAGAGTTAAATTTGCCCGTCCAGACACCTGCAGCTAGTCTCTCATTGGTTCTCGCTATTCCTGTTCATCTTCCGCAGAAATTGCATACTGGGCCAAACAGGAGGTTAAAGGCGCTGACTCTCCAAGTGGGGAGAGTGTTAGTAAAGCGTCTGGAATGTTGCACCCGAGTACCAGGGGAGGAAAACTGAGACATATTTGAACACGTCTCCCGTTCACATGGTTGATCATACTTGGGTTCCACATGCATGTTTTAGCTGAAGGAAGAATACCTTAAACCTGGAGAGTTGAGACCCGTGGAATGGGTACCATGCAATATGACTTCAAAGGGTCTTCATTTGCTCACCGAACCTCTCCAATCCTATCACTGCTGCGTTTATGCCCCTGTACACATGCTTGATTCTCTTTCGGAGACATAGCAATCCATAGGTTTTAAGATACTTACTAGTCAGGTACATTCTTAGGCGTTTAATATGCAGTGTTGAGTCCATTTCGTTGAGCAAGGAGTAGCTCTTGTCTATTCCATATTTGACTTAAGGAACTTTATCTGTGCTCATTTCAATCTCTGGTTTATGCAGCACCCCAACTCACCTTTCCCCTTAAGCAAGCATAAGTTGGTTTTCTAAATTTGAGACCCTGTTCTGTTCTGTAATTCAGTTCCTGTGTAGCCAAGTTTACATTCCGTGTATTACTGATATCTTATGATGTTTCTTTTTCTGTGTGACTTATTTCAGTTAGAATCATCATACCTGAATCCACTCATTGTGCTGCTAAGGGCCTGATGACATAGATTTCATTGCTGAGTGATATTGCTTTGTAAGTGAATACCACAACTTCTTTATCCATTTTTCACTTTCTGCGATGTTGAACTTGTACTGTAAACGAGGTTCTTGTAAACAGAGCCGTTCCAAACTTTGGGGTGGCTGTGTCTTTTTGATTTTAATTTCCCTAAGCTATAGGACCATAAGTGGAAGTGCCCTAGGTTCTGTTGCTTTGTTTTTTAGATGTTTCAGGAAACACCATACACTTCTCCCGAGTGGTTGTTGGCAATTTACATCCCGCCCATCAGCATAACAAGGCTCCCAGTTCTCCATGGCCTGTCCTGCCTTTCTGGATTTTACACTTTTTTCAGATGGCCCTTTTGACCGGGGGGAAGTGAGACTTCATTGTAGTGCAGATTTCCTTTGCAAGCTTGCTTGGTTGGCCAGAAAGGGCGTATGCGTTTTTTCCTGAATATATTCAGGAAAAAACGCATACGCCCTTTTTGGCCAAGTGCATCATTGTGGACGTTCTGCCTCTTTTCCTATGCTTTCAATGCAATTCCAGTCTACCTCCTGAAATTGGTTTCCTGCAATTCTGCCCCGCTTTCAAGTCCTCTTGGCAGCCTTACTTCAGTCTATTTTTGGACGATAGCTGTCATTTATAACTCTGCAGGTTTGTGAATTACAGTGCCCCTGAGCTCCTTTCTTCAACTCGCTTTCTTGTGACCTGGCCGCAACACCGCAGGATGGCTTCAGGCCCTAATCTGGTTCCGGTACGGCACGCTGAGCCTTTGGTTATTTCCTCTTCCTGGTGGGAAATGAGAGTTAAATTTGCCCGTCCAGACACCTCCAGCTAGCCTCTCATTTGTTCTCGCTATTCCTGTTCATCTTCCGCAGAAATTGCAAACTGGGCCAAACAGGAGGTTAAAGGCGCTGACTCTCCAAGTGGGGAGAGTGTTAGTAAAGCGTCTGGAATGTTGAACCCGAGTACCAGGGGAGGAAAACTGAGACATATTTGAACACGTCTCCCGTTCACATGGTTGATCATACTTGGGTTCCACATGCATGTTTTAGCTGAAGGAAGAATACCTTAAACCTGGAGAGTTGAGACCCGTGGAATGGGTACCATGCAATATGACTTCAAAGGGTCTTCATTTGCTCACCGAACCTCTCCAATCCTATCACTGCTGCGTTTATGCCCCTGTACACATGCTTGATTCTCTTTTGGAGACATAGCAATCCATAGGTTTTACGATACTTACTAGTCAGATACATTCTTAGGCGTTTAATATGCGGTGTTGAGTCCATTTCGTTGAGCAAGGAGTAGCTCTTGTCTATTCCATATTTGACTTAAGGAACTTTATCTGTGCTCATTTCAATCTCTGGTTTTATGCAGCACCCCAACTCACCTTTCCCCTTAAGCAAGCATAAGTTGGTTTTCTAAATTTGAGACCCTGTTCTGTTCTGTAATTCAGTTCCTGTGTAGCCAAGTTTACATTCCGTGTATTACTGATATCTTATGATGTTTCTTTTTCTGTGTGACTTATTTCAGTTAGAATCATCATACCTGAATCCACTCATTGTGATGCTAAGGGCCTGATGACATAGATTTCATTGCTGAGTGATATTGCTTTGTAAGTAAATACCACAACTTCTTTATCCATTTTTCACTTTCTGCGATGTTGAACTTGTACTGTAAACGAGGTTCTTGTAAACAGAGGCGTCCCAAACTTTGGGGTGGCTGTGTCTTTTTGATTTTAATTTCCCTAAGCTATAGGACCATAAGTGGCAGTGCCCTAGGCTCTGTTGCTTTGTTTTTTAGATGTTTCAGGAAACACCATACACTTCTCCCGAGTGTCTGTTGGCAATTTACATCCCGCCCATCAGCATAACAAGGCTCCCAGTTCTCCATGGCCTGTCCTGCCTTTCTGGATTTTACACTTTTTTCAGATGGCCCTTTTGACCGGGGGGAAGTGAGACTTCATTGTAGTGCAGATTTCCTTTGCAAGCTTGCTTGGTTGGCCAAAAAGGGCGTATGCGTTTTTTCCTGAATATATTCAGGAAAAAACGCATACGCCCTTTTTGGCCAAGTGCATCATTGTGGACGTTCTGCCTCTTTTCCTATGCTTTCAATGCAATTCCAGTCTACCTCCTGAAATCGGTTTCCTGCAATTCTGCCCCGCTTTCAAGTCCTCTTGGCAGCCTTACTTCAGTCTATTTTTGGACGATAGCTGTCATTTATAACTCTGCAGGTTTGTGAATTACAGTGCCCCTGAGCTCCTTTCTTCAACTCGCTTTCTTGTGAGCTGGCCGCAACACCGCAGGATGGCTTCAGGCCCTAATCTGGTTCCGGCCCGGCATGCTGAGCCTTTGGTTAATTCCTCTTCCTGGTGGGAAATGAGAGTTAAATTTGCCCGACCAGACACCTCCAGCTAGCCTCTCATTGGTTCTCGCTATTCCTGTTCATCTTCCGCAGAAATTGCAAACTGGGCCAAACAGGAGGTTAAAGGGACTGACTCTCCAAGTGGGGAGAGTGTTAGTAAAGCGTCTGGAATGTTGCACCCGAGTACCAGGGGAGGAAAACTGAGACATATTTGAACACGTCTCCCGTTCACATGGTTGATCATACTCTAGGTTCCACATGCATGTTTTAGCTGAAGGAAGAATACCTTAAACCTGGGTAGTTGAAACCCGTGGAATGGGTACCATGCAATATGACTTCAAAGGGTCTTCATTTGCTCACCGAACCTCTCCAATCCTATCACTGCTGCGTTTATGCCCCTGTACACATGCTTGATTCTCTTTCGGAGACATAGCAATCCATAGGTTTTAAGATACTTACTAGTCAGGTACATTCTTAGGCGTTTCATATGCGGTGTTGAGTCCATTTCGTTGAGCAAGGAGTAGCTCTTGTCTATTCCATATTTGGCTTAAGGAACTTTATCTGTGCTCATTTCAGTCTCTGGTTTTATGCTGCACCCCAACTCTCCTTTACCCTTAAGCAAGAATAAGTTGGTTTTCTAAATTTGAGACCCTGTTCTGTTCTGTAATTCAGTTCCTGTGTAGCCAAGTTTACATTCCGTGTATTACTGATATCTTATGATGTTTCTTTTTCTGTGTGACTTATTTCAGTTAGAATCATCATATCTGAATCCACTCATTGTGCTGCTAAGGGCCTGATGACACAGATTTCATTGCTGAGTGATATTGCTTTGTACGTAAATACCACAACTTCTTTATCCATTTTTCACTTTCTGCGATGTTGAACTTGTACTGTAAACGAGGTTCTTGTAAACAGAGCTGTTCCAAACTTTGGGGTGGCTGTGTCTTTTTGATTTTAATTTCCCTAAGCTATAGGACCATAAGTGGAAGTGCCCTAGGTTCTGTTGCTTTGTTTTTTAGATGTTTCAGGAAACACCATACACTTCTCCCGAGTGGTTGTTGGCAATTTACATCCCGCCCATCAGCATAACAAGGCTCCCAGTTCTCCATGGCCTGTCCTGCCTTTCTGGATTTTACACTTTTTTCAGATGGCCCTTTTGACCAGGGGGAAGTGAGACTTCATTGTAGTGCAGATTTCCTTTGCAAGCTTGCTTGGTTGGCCAAAAAGGGCGTATGCGTTTTTTCTTGAATATATTCAGGAAAAAACGCATACGCCCTTTTTGGCCAAGTGCATCATTGTGGACGTTCTGCCTCTTTTCCTATGCTTTCAATGCAATTCCAGTCTACCTCCTGAAATCGGTTTCCTGCAATTCTGCCCCACTTTCAAGTCCTCTTGGCAGCCTTACTTCAGTCTATTTTTGGACGATAGCTGTCATTTATAACTCTGCAGGTTTGTGAATTACAGTGCCCCTGAGCTCCTTTCTTCAACTCGCTTTCTTGTGACCTGGCCGCAACACCGCAGGATGGCTTCAGGCCCTAATCTGGTTCCGGCACGGCACGCTGAGCCTTTGGTTATTTCCTCTTCCTGGTGGGAAATGAGAGTTAAATTTGCCCGTCCAGACACCTCCAGCTAGTCTCTCATTGGTTCTCGCTATTTCTGTTCATCTTCCGCAGAAATTGCAAACTGGGCCAAACAGGAGGTTAAAGGCACTGACTCTCCAAGTGGGGAGAGTGTTAGTAAAGCGTCTGGAATGTTGCACCCGAGTACCAGGGGAGGAAAACTGAGACATATTTGAACACGTCTCCCGTTCACATGGTTGATCATACTTGGGTTCCACATGCATGTTTTAGCTGAAGGAAGAATAACTTAAACCTGGAGAGTTGAGACCCGTGGAATGGGTACCATGCAATATGACTTCAAAGGGTCTTCATTTGCTCACCGAACCTCTCCAATCCTATCACTGCTGCGTTTATGCCCCTGTACACATGCTTGATTCTCTTTCGGAGACATAGCAATCCATAGGTTTTAAGATACTTACTAGTCAGGTACATTCTTAGGCGTTTAATATGCGGTGTTGAGTCCATTTCGTTGAGCAAGGAGTAGCTCTTGTCTATTCCATATTTGACTTAAGGAACTTTATCTGTGCTCATTTCAATCTCTGGTTTATGCAGCACCCCAACTCACCTTTACCCTTAAGCAAGCATAAGTTGGTTTTCTAAATTTGAGACCCTGTTCTGTTCTGTAATTCAGTTCCTGTGTAGCCAAGTTTACATTCCGTGTATTACTGATATCTTATGATGTTTCTTTTTCTGTGTGACTTACTTCAGTTAGAATCATCATACCTGAATCCACTCATTGTGCTGCTAAGGGCCTGATGACACAGATTTCATTGCTGAGTGATATTGCTTTGTAAGTAAATACCACAACTTCTTTCCATTTTTCACTTTCTGCGATGTTGAACTTGTACTGTAAACGAGGTTCTTGTAAACAGAGCCGTTCCAAACTTTGGGGTGGCTGTGTCTTTTTGATTTTAATTTCCCTAAGCTATAGGACCATAAGTGGAAGTGCCCTAGGCTCTGTTGCTTTGTTTTTTAGATGTTTCAGGAAACACCATACACTTCTCCCGAGTGTCTGTTGGCAATTTACATCCCGCCCATCAGCATAACAAGGCTCCCAGTTCTCCATGGCCTGTCCTGCCTTTCTGGATTTTACACTTTTTTCAGATGGCCCTTTTGACCGGGGGGAAGTGAGACTTCATTGTAGTGCAGATTTGCTTTGCAAGCTTGCTTGGTTGGCCAAAAAGGGCGTATGCGTTTTTTCCTGAATATATTCAGGAAAAAACGCATACGCCCTTTTTGGCCAAGTGCATCATTGTGGACGTTCTGCCTCTTTTCCTATGCTTTCAATGCAATTCCAGTCTACCTCCTGAAATCGGTTTCCTGCAATTCTGCCCCGCTTTCAAGTCCTCTTGGCAGCCTTACTTCAGTCTATTTTTGGACGATAGCTGTCATTTATAACTCTGCAGGTTTGTGAATTACAGTGCCCCTGAGCTCCTTTCTTCAACTCGCTTTCTTGTGACCTGGCCGCAACACCGCAGGATGGCTTCAGGCCCTAATCTGGTTCCGGCACGGCACGCTGAGCCTTTGGTTATTTCCTCTTCCTGGTGGGAAATGAGAGTTAAATTTGCCCGTCCAGACACCTCCAGCTAGTCTCTCATTGGTTCTCGCTATTTCTGTTCATCTTCCGCAGAAATTGCAAACTGGGCCAAACAGGAGGTTAAAGGCGCTGACTCTCCAAGTGGGGAGAGTGTTAGTAAAGCGTCTGGAATGTTGCACCCGAGTACCAGGGGAGGAAAACTGAGACATATTTGAACACGTCTCCCGTTCACATGGTTGATCATACTTGGGTTCCACATGCATGTTTTAGCTGAAGGAAGAATACCTTAAACCTGGAGAGTTGAGACCCGTGTAATGGGTACCATGCAATATGATTTCAAAGGGTCTTCATTTGCTCACCGAACCTCTCCAATCCTATCACTGCTGCGTTTATGCCCCTGTACACATGCTTGATTCTCTTTCGGAGACATAGCAATCCATAGGTTTTAAGATACTTACTAGTCAGGTACATTCTTAGGCGTTTAATATGCGGTGTTGAGTCCATTTCGTTGAGCAAGGAGTGGCTCTTGTCTATTCCATATTTGGCTTAAGGAACTTTATCTGTGCTCATTTCAATCTCTGGTTTTATGCAGCAACCCAACTCACCTTTCCCCTTAAGCAAGCATAAGTTGGTTTACTAAATTTGAAAACCTGTTCTGTTTTGGAATTCAGTTCCTGTGTAGCCAAGTTTACATTCTGTGTATTAGTGATATCTTATGATGTTTCTTTTTCTGTGTGACTTATTTCAGTTAGAATCATCGTACCTGAATCTACTCATTATGCTGCTACGTGCCTGATGACATAGATTTCATTGCTGAGTGATACTGCATTGTACGTAAGTACCACAAGTTCTTTATCCATTTTTCACTTTCTGCGATGTTGAACTTGTACTGTAAACGAGGTTCTTGTAAACAGAGCCGTTCCAAACTTTGGGGTGGCTGTGTCTTTTTGATTTTAATTTCCCTAAGCTATAGGACCATAAGTGGAAGTGCCCTAGGCTCTGTTGCTTTGTTTTTTAGATGTTTCAGGAAACACCATACACTTCTCCCAAGTGTCTGTTGGCAATTTACATCCCGCCCATCAGCATAACAAGGCTCCCAGTTCTCAATGGCCTGTCCTGCCTTTCTGGATTTTACACTTTTTTCAGATGGCCCTTTTGACCAGGGGGAAGTGAGACTTCATTGTAGTGCAGATTTCCTTTGCTTGCTTGCTTGGTTGGCCAAAAAGGGCGTATGCGTTTTTTCCTGAATATATTCAGGAAAAAACGCATACGCCCTTTTTGGCCAAGTGCATCATTGTGGACGTTCTGCCTCTTTTCCTATGCTTTCAATGCAATTCCAGTCTACCTCCTGAAATCGGTTTCCTGCAATTCTGCCCCGCTTTCAAGTCCTCTTGGCAGCCTTACTTCAGTCTATTTTTGGACGATAGCTGTCATTTATAACTCTGCAGGTTTGTGAATTACAGTGCCCCTGAGCTCCTTTCTTCAACTCGCTTTCTTGTGACCTGGCCGCAACACCGCAGGATGGCTTCAGGCCCTAATCTGGTTCCGGCACGGCATGCTGAGCCTTTGGTTAATTCCTCTTCCTGGTGGGAAATGAGAGTTAAATTTGCCCGTCCAGACACCTCCAGCTAGCCTCTCATTGGTTCTCGCTATTCCTGTTCATCTTCCGCAGAAATTGCAAACTGGGCCAAACAGGAGGTTAAAGGGACTGACTCTCCAAGTGGGGAGAGTGTTAGTAAAGCGTCTGGAATGTTGCACCCGAGTACCAGGGGAGGAAAACTGAGACATATTTGAACACGTCTCCCGATCACATGGTTGATCATACTCTAGGTTCCACATGCATGTTTTAGCTGAAGGAAGAATACCTTAAACCTGGGTAGTTGAAACCCGTGGAATGGGTACCATGCAATATGACTTCAAAGGGTCTTCATTTGCTCACCGAACCTCTCCAATCCTATCACTGCTGCGTTTATGCCCCTGTACACATGCTTGATTCTCTTTCGGAGACATAGCAATCCATAAGTTTTAAGATACTTACTAGTCAGGTACATTCTTAGACGTTTAATATGCGGTGTTGAGTCCATTTCGTTGAGCAAGGAGTAGCTCTTGTCTATTCCATATTTGGCTTAAGGAACTTTATCTGTGCTCATTTCAGTCTCTGGTTTTATGCTGCACCCCAACTCACCTTTACCCTTAAGCAAGAATAAGTTGGTTTTCTAAATTTGAGACCCTGTTCTGTTCTGTAATTCAGTTCCTGTGTAGCCAAGTTTACATTTCGTGTATTACTGATATCTTATGATGTTTCTTTTTCTGTGTGACTTATTTCAGTTAGAATCATCATACCTGAATCCACTCATTGTGCTGCTAAGGGCCTGATGACACAGATTTCATTGCTGAGTGATATTGCTTTGTAAGTGAATACCACAACTTCTTTATCCATTTTTCACTTTCTGCGATGTTGAACTTGTACTGTAAACGAGGTTCTTGTAAACAGAGCTGTTCCAAACTTTGGGGTGGCTGTGTCTGTTTGATTTTAATTTCCCTAAGCTATAGGACCATAAGTAGAAGTGCCCTAGGTTCTGTTGCTTTGTTTTTTAGATGTTTCAGGAAACACCATACACTTCTCCCGAGTGGTTGTTGGCAATTTACATCCCGCCCATCAGCATAACAAGGCTCCCAGTTCTCCATGGCCTGTCCTGCCTTTCTGGATTTTACACTTTTTTCAGATGGCCCTTTTGACCGGGGGGAAGTGAGACTTCATTGTAGTGCAGATTTCCTTTGCAAGCTTGCTTGGTTGGCCAAAAAGGGCGTATGCGTTTTTTCCTGAATATATTCAGGAAAAAACGCATACGCCCTTTTTGGCCAAGTGCATCATTGTGGACGTTCTGCCTCTTTTCCTATGCTTTCAATGCAATTCCAGTCTACCTCCTGAAATCGGTTTCCTGCAATTCTGCCCCACTTTCAAGTCCTCTTGGCAGCCTTACTTCAGTCTATTTTTGGACGATAGCTGTCATTTATAACTCTGCAGGTTTGTGAATTACAGTGCCCCTGAGCTCCTTTCTTCAACTCGCTTTCTTGTGACCTGGCCGCAACACCGCAGGATGGCTTCAGGCCCTAATCTGGTTCCGGCACGGCACGCTGAGCCTTTGGTTATTTCCTCTTCCTGGTGGGAAATGAGAGTTAAATTTGCCCGTCCAGACACCTCCAGCTAGTCTCTCATTGGTTCTCGCTATTTCTGTTCATCTTCCGCAGAAATTGCAAACTGGGCCAAACAGGAGGTTAAAGGCACTGACTCTCCAAGTGGGGAGAGTGTTAGTAAAGCGTCTGGAATGTTGCACCCGAGTACCAGGGGAGGAAAACTGAGACATATTTGAACACGTCTCCCGTTCACATGGTTGATCATACTTGGGTTCCACATGCATGTTTTAGCTGAAGGAAGAATACCTAATACCTGGGTAGTTGAAACCCGTGGAATGGGTACCATGCAATATGACTTCAAAGGGTCTTCATTTGCTCACCGAACCTCTCCAATCCTATCACTGCTGCGTTTATGCCCCTGTACACACGCTTGATTCTCTTTCGGAGACATAGCAATCCATAGGTTTTAAGATACTTACTAGTCAGGTACATTCTTAGGCGTTTAATATGCGGTGTTGAGTCCATTTCGTTGAGCAAGGAGTAGCTCTTGTCTATTCCATATTTGACTTAAGGAACTTTATCTGTGCTCATTTCAATCTCTGGTTTATGCAGCACCCCAACTCACCTTTACCCTTAAGCAAGCATAAGTTGGTTTTCTAAATTTGAGACCCTGTTCTGTTCTGTAATTCAGTTCCTGTGTAGCCAAGTTTACATTCCGTGTATTACTGATATCTTATGATGTTTCTTTTTCTGTGTGACTTACTTCAGTTAGAATCATCATACCTGAATCCACTCATTGTGCTGCTAAGGGCCTGATGACACAGATTTCATTGCTGAGTGATATTGCTTTGTAAGTAAATACCACAACTTCTTTCCATTTTTCACTTTCTGCGATGTTGAACTTGTACTGTAAACGAGGTTCTTGTAAACAGAGCCGTTCCAAACTTTGGGGTGGCTGTGTCTTTTTGATTTTAATTTCCCTAAGCTATAGGACCATAAGTGGAAGTGCCCTAGGTTCTGTTACTTTGTTTTTTAGATGTTTCAGGAAACACCATACACTTCTCCCGAGTGGTTGTTGGCAATTTACATCCCGCCCATCAGCATAACAAGGCTCCCAGTTCTCCATGGCCTGTCCTGCCTTTCTGGATTTTACACTTTTTTCAGATGGCCCTTTTGACCGGGGGGAAGTGAGACTTCATTGTAGTGCAGATTTCCTTTGCAAGCTTGCTTGGTTGGCCAAAAAGGGCGTATGCGTTTTTTCCTGAATATATTCAGGAAAAAACGCATACGCCCTTTTTGGCCAAGTGCATCATTGTGGACGTTCTGCCTCTTTTCCTATGCTTTCAATGCAATTCCAGTCTACCTCCTGAAATCGGTTTCCTGCAATTCTGCCCCGCTTTCAAGTCCTCTTGGCAGCCTTACTTCAGTCTATTTTTGGACGATAGCTGTCATTTATAACTCTGCAGGTTTGTGAATTACAGTGCCCCTGAGCTCCTTTCTTCAACTCGCTTTCTTGTGACCTGGCTGCAACACCGCAGGATGGCTTCAGGCCCTAATCTGGTTCCGGCACGGCACGCTGAGCCTTTGGTTATTTCCTCTTCCTGGTGGGAAATGAGAGTTAAATTTGCCCGTCCAGACACCTCCAGCTAGTCTCTCATTGGTTCTCGCTATTTCTGTTCATCTTCCGCAGAAATTGCAAACTGGGCCAAACAGGAGGTTAAAGGCGCTGACTCTCCAAGTGGGGAGAGTGTTAGTAAAGCGTCTGGAATGTTGCACCCGAGTACCAGGGGAGGAAAACTGAGACATATTTGAACACGTCTCCCGTTCACATGGTTGATCATACTTGGGTTCCACATGCATGTTTTAGCTGAAGGAAGAATACCTTAAACCTGGAGAGTTGAGACCCGTGGAATGGGTACCATGCAATATGACTTCAAAGGGTCTTCATTTGCTCACCGAACCTCTCCAATCCTATCACTGCTGCGTTTATGCCCCTGTACACATGCTTGATTCTCTTTCGGAGACATAGCAATCCATAGGTTTTAAGATACTTACTAGTCAGGTACATTCTTAGGCGTTTAATATGCGGTGTTGAGTCCATTTCGTTGAGCAAGGAGTGGCTCTTGTCTATTCCATATTTGGCTTAAGGAACTTTATCTGTGCTCATTTCAATCTCTGGTTTTATGCAGCAACCCAACTCACCTTTCCCCTTAAGCAAGCATAAGTTGGTTTTCTAAATTTGAGAACCTGTTCTGTTTTGGAATTCAGTTCCTGTGTAGCCAAGTTTACATTCCGTGTATTAGTGATATCTTATGATGTTTCTTTTTCTGTGTGACTTATTTCAGTTAGAATCATCGTACCTGAATCTACTCATTATGCTGCTACGTGCCTGATGACATAGATTTCATTGCTGAGTGATACTGCATTGTACGTAAGTACCACAAGTTCTTTATCCATTTTTCACTTTCTGCGATGTTGAACTTGTACTGTAAACGAGGTTCTTGTAAACAGAGCCGTTCCAAACTTTGGGGTGGCTGTGTCTTTTTGATTTTAATTTCCCTAAGCTATAGGACCATAAGTGGAAGTGCCCTAGGTTCTGTTGCTTTGTTTTTTAGATGTTTCAGGAAACACCATACACTTCTCCCGAGTGGTTGTTGGCAATTTACATCCCGCCCATCAGCATAACAAGGCTCCCAGTTCTCCATGGCCTGTCCTGCCTTTCTGGATTTTACACTTTTTTCAGATGGCCCTTTTGACCGGGGGGAAGTGAGACTTCATTGTAGTGCAGATTTCCTTTGCAAGCTTGCTTGGTTGGCCAAAAAGGGCGTATGCGTCTTTTCCTGAATATATTCAGGAAAACACGCATACGCCCTTTTTGGCCAAGTGCATCATTGTGGACGTTCTGCCTCTTTTCCTATGCTTTCAATGCAATTCCAGTCTACCTCCTGAAATCGGTTTCCTGCAATTCTGCCCCGCTTTCAAGTCCTCTTGGCAGCCTTACTTCAGTCTATTTTTGGACGATAGCTGTCATTTATAACTCTGCAGGTTTGTGAATTACAGTGCCCCTGAGCTCCTTTCTTCAACTCGCTTTCTTGTGACCTGGCCGCAACACCGCAGGATGGCTTCAGGCCCTAATCTGGTTCCGGCACGGCACGCTGAGCCTTTGGTTATTTCCTCTTCCTGGTGGGAAATGAGAGTTAAATTTGCCCGTCCAGACACCTCCAGCTAGTCTCTCATTGGTTCTCGCTATTTCTGTTCATCTTCCGCAGAAATTGCAAACTGGGCCAAACAGGAGGTTAAAGGCGCTGACTCTCCAAGTGGGGACAGTGTTAGTAAAGCGTCTGGAATGTTGCACCCGAGTACCAGGGGAGGAAAACTGAGACATATTTGAACACGTCTCCCGTTCACATGGTTGATCATACTTGGGTTCCACATGCATGTTTTAGCTGAAGGAAGAATACCTTAAACCTGGAGAGTTGAGACCCGTGTAATGGGTACCATGCAATATGACTTCAAAGGGTCTTCATTTGCTCACCGAACCTCTCCAATCCTATCACTGCTGCGTTTATGCCCCTGTACACATGCTTGATTCTCTTTCGGAGACATAGCAATCCATAGGTTTTAAGATACTTACTAGTCAGGTACATTCTTAGGCGTTTAATATGCGGTGTTGAGTCCATTTCGTTGAGCAAGGAGTGGCTCTTGTCTATTCCATATTTGGCTTAAGGAACTTTATCTGTGCTCATTTCAATCTCTGGTTTTATGCAGCAACCCAACTCACCTTTCCCCTTAAGCAAGCATAAGTTGGTTTTCTAAATTTGAGAACCTGTTCTGTTTTGGAATTCAGTTCCTGTGTAGCCAAGTTTACATTCCGTGTATTAGTGATATCTTATGATGTTTCTTTTTCTGTGTGACTTATTTCAGTTAGAATCATCGTACCTGAATCTACTCATTATGCTGCTACGTGCCTGATGACATAGATTTCATTGCTGAGTGATACTGCATTGTACGTAAGTACCACAAGTTCTTTATCCATTTTTCACTTTCTGCGATGTTGAACTTGTACTGTAAACGAGGTTCTTGTAAACAGAGCCGTTCCAAACTTTGGGGTGGCTGTGTCTTTTTGATTTTAATTTCCCTAAGCTATAGGACCATAAGTGGAAGTGCCCTAGGTTCTGTTGCTTTGTTTTTTAGATGTTTCAGGAAACACCATACACTTCTCCCGAGTGGTTGTTGGCAATTTACATCCCGCCCATCAGCATAACAAGGCTCCCAGTTCTCCATGGCCTGTCCTGCCTTTCTGGATTTTACACTTTTTTCAGATGGCCCTTTTGACCGGGGGGAAGTGAGACTTCATTGTAGTGCAGATTTCCTTTGCAAGCTTGCTTGGTTGGCCAAAAAGGGCGTATGCGTTTTTTCCTGAATATATTCAGGAAAAAACGCATACGCCCTTTTTGGCCAAGTGCATCATTTTGGACGTTCTGCCTCTTTTCCTATGCTTTCAATGCAATTCCAGTCTACCTCCTGAAATCGGTTTCCTGCAATTCTGCCCCGCTTTCAAGTCCTCTTGGCAGCCTTACTTCAGTCTATTTTTGGACGATAGCTGTCATTTATAACTCTGCAGGTTTGTGAATTACAGTGCCCCTGAGCTCCTTTCTTCAACTCGCTTTCTTTTGAGCTGGCCGCAACACCGCAGGATGGCTTCAGGCCCTAATCTGGTTCCGGCACGGCACGCTGAGCCTTTGGTTATTTCCTCTTCCTGGTGGGAAATGAGAGTTAAATTTGCCCGTCCAGACACCTCCAGCTAGTCTCTCATTGGTTCTCGCTATTTCTGTTCATCTTCCGCAGAAATTGCAAACTGTGCCAAACAGGAGGTTAAAGGCGCTGACTCTCCAAGTGGGGAGAGTGTTAGTAAAGCGTCTGGAATGTTGCACCCGAGTACCAGGGGAGGAAAACTGAGACATATTTGAACACGTCTCCCGTTCACATGGTTGATCATACTTGGGTTCCACATGCATGTTTTAGCTGAAGGAAGAATACCTTAAACCTGGAGAGTTGAGACCCGTGGAATAGGTACCATGCAATATGACTTCAAAGGGTCTTCATTTGCTCACCGAACCTCTCCAATCCTATCACTGCTGCGTTTATGCCCCTGTACACATGCTTGATTCTCTTTCGGAGACATAGCAATCCATAGGTTTTAAGATACTTACTAGTCAGGTACATTCTTAGGCGTTTAATATGCGGTGTTGAGTCCATTTCGTTGAGCAAGGAGTGGCTCTTGTCTATTCCATATTTGGCTTAAGGAACTTTATCTGTGCTCATTTCAATCTCTGGTTTTATGCAGCAACCCAACTCACCTTTCCCCTTAAGCAAGCATAAGTTGGTTTTCTAAATTTGAGAACCTGTTCTGTTTTGGAATTCAGTTCCTGTGTAGCCAAGTTTACATTCCGTGTATTAGTGATATCTTATGATGTTTCTTTTTCTGTGTGACTTATTTCAGTTAGAATCATCGTACCTGAATCTACTCATTATGCTGCTACGTGCCTGATGACATAGATTTCATTGCTGAGTGATACTGCATTGTACGTAAGTACCACAAGTTCTTTATCCATTTTTCACTTTCTGCGATGTTGAACTTGTACTGTAAACGAGGTTCTTGTAAACAGAGCCGTTCCAAACTTTGGGGTGGCTGTGTCTTTTTGATTTTAATTTCCCTAAGCTATAGGACCATAAGTGGAAGTGCCCTAGGTTCTGTTGCTTTGTTTTTTAGATGTTTCAGGAAACACCATACACTTCTCCCGAGTGGTTGTTGGCAATTTACATCCCGCCCATCAGCATAACAAGGCTCCCAGTTCTCCATGGCCTGTCCTGCCTTTCTGGATTTTACACTTTTTTCAGATGGCCCTTTTGACCGGGGGGAAGTGAGACTTCATTGTAGTGCAGATTTCCTTTGCAAGCTTGCTTGGTTGGCCAAAAAGGGCGTATGCGTTTTTTCCTGAATATATTCAGGAAAAAACGCATACGCCCTTTCTGGCCAAGTGCATCATTGTGGACGTTCTGCCTCTTTTCCTATGCTTTCAATGCAATTCCAGTCTACCTCCTGAAATCGGTTTCCTGCAATTCTGCCCCGCTTTCAAGTCCTCTTGGCAGCCTTACTTCAGTCTATTTTTGGACGATAGCTGTCATTTATAACTCTGCAGGTTTGTGAATTACAGTGCCCCTGAGCTCCTTTCTTCAACTCGCTTTCTTGTGACCTGGCCGCAACACCGCAGGATGGCTTCAGGCCCTAATCTGGTTCCGGCACGGCACGCTGAGCCTTTGGTTATTTCCTCTTCCTGGTGGGAAATGAGAGTTAAATTTGCCCGTCCAGACACCTCCAGCTAGTCTCTCATTGGTTCTCGCTATTTCTGTTCATCTTCCGCAGAAATTGCAAACTGGGCCAAACAGGAGGTTAAAGGCGCTGACTCTCCAAGTGGGGAGAGTGTTAGTAAAGCGTCTGGAATGTTGCACCCGAGTACCAGGGGAGGAAAACTGAGACATATTTGAACACGTCTCCCGTTCACATGGTTGATCATACTTGGGTTCCACATGCATGTTTTAGCTGAAGGAAGAATACCTTAAACCTGGAGAGTTGAGACCCGTGTAATGGGTACCATGCAATATGATTTCAAAGGGTCTTCATTTGCTCACCGAACCTCTCCAATCCTATCACTGCTGCGTTTATGCCCCTGTACACATGCTTGATTCTCTTTCGGAGACATAGCAATCCATAGGTTTTAAGATACTTACTAGTCAGGTACATTCTTAGGCGTTTAATATGCGGTGTTGAGTCCATTTCGTTGAGCAAGGAGTGGCTCTTGTCTATTCCATATTTGGCTTAAGGAACTTTATCTGTGCTCATTTCAATCTCTGGTTTTATGCAGCAACCCAACTCACCTTTCCCCTTAAGCAAGCATAAGTTGGTTTTCTAAATTTGAGAACCTGTTCTGTTTTGGAATTCAGTTCCTATGTAGCCAAGTTTACATTCCGTGTATTAGTGATATCTTATGATGTTTCTTTTTCTGTGTGACTTATTTCAGTTAGAATCATCGTACCTGAATCTACTCATTATGCTGCTACGTGCCTGATGACATAGATTTCATTGCTGAGTGATACTGCATTGTACGTAAGTACCACAAGTTCTTTATCCATTTTTCACTTTCTGCGATGTTGAACTTGTACTGTAAACGAGGTTCTTGTAAACAGAGCCGTTCCAAACTTTGGGGTGGCTGTGTCTTTTTGATTTTAATTTCCCTAAGCTATAGGACCATAAGTGGAAGTGCCCTAGGCTCTGTTGCTTTGTTTTTTAGATGTTTCAGGAAACACCATACACTTCTCCCAAGTGTCTGTTGGCAATTTACATCCCGCCCATCAGCATAACAAGGCTCCCAGTTCTCCATGGCCTGTCCTGCCTTTCTGGATTTTACACTTTTTCAGATGGCCCTTTTGACCAGGGGGAAGTGAGACTTCATTGTAGTGCAGATTTCCTTTGCAAGCTTGCCTGGTTGGCCAAAAAGGGCGTATGCGTTTTTTCCTGAATATATTCAGGAAAAAACGCATACGCCCTTTTTGGCCAAGTGCATCATTGTGGACGTTCTGCCTCTTTTCCTATGCTTTCAATGCAATTCCAGTCTACCTCCTGAAATCGGTTTCCTGCAATTCTGCCCCACTTTCAAGTCCTCTTGGCAGCCTTACTTCAGTCTATTTTTGGACGATAGCTGTCATTTATAACTCTGCAGGTTTGTGAATTACAGTGCCCCTGAGCTCCTTTCTTCAACTCGCTTTCTTGTGACCTGGCCGCAACACCGCAGGATGGCTTCAGGCCCTAATCTGGTTCTGGCACGGCACGCTGAGCCTTTGGTTATTTCCTCTTCCTGGTGGGAAATGAGAGTTAAATTTGCCCGTCCAGACACCTCCAGCTAGTCTCTCATTGGTTCTCGCTATTTCTGTTCATCTTCCGCAGAAATTGCAAACTGGGCCAAACAGGAGGTTAAAGGCACTGACTCTCCAAGTGGGGAGAGTGTTAGTAAAGCGTCTGGAATGTTGCACCCGAGTACCAGGGGAGGAAAACTGAGACATATTTGAACACGTCTCCCGTTCACATGGTTGATCATACTTGGGTTCCACATGCATGTTTTAGCTGAAGGAAGAATACCTAAAACCTGGGTAGTTGAAACCCGTGGAATGGGTACCATGCAATATGACTTCAAAGGGTCTTCATTTGCTCACCGAACCTCTCCAATCCTATCACTGCTGCGTTTATGCCCCTGTACACACGCTTGATTCTCTTTCGGAGACATAGCAATCCATAGGTTTTAAGATACTTACTAGTCAGGTACATTCTTAGGCGTTTAATATGCGGTGTTGAGTCCATTTCGTTGAGCAAGTAGTAGCTCTTGTCTATTCCATATTTGACTTAAGGAACTTTATCTGTGCTCATTTCAATCTCTGGTTTATGCAGCACCCAAACTCACCTTTACCCTTAAGCAAGCATAAGTTGGTTTTCTAAATTTGAGACCCTGTTCTGTTCTGTAATTCAGTTCCTGTGTAGCCAAGTTTACATTCCGTGTATTACTGATATCTTATGATGTTTCTTTTTCTGTGTGACTTACTTCAGTTAGAATCATCATACCTGAATCCACTCATTGTGCTGCTAAGGGCCTGATGACACAGATTTCATTGCTGAGTGATATTGCTTTGTAAGTAAATACCACAACTTCTTTCCATTTTTCACTTTCTGCGATGTTGAACTTGTACTGTAAACGAGGTTCTTGTAAACAGAGCCGTTCCAAACTTTGGGGTGGCTGTGTCTTTTTGATTTTAATTTCCCTAAGCTATAGGACCATAAGTGGAAGTGCCCTAGGTTCTGTTGCTTTGTTTTTTAGATGTTTCAGGAAACACCATACACTTCTCCCGAGTGGTTGTTGGCAATTTACATCCCGCCCATCAGCATAACAAGGCTCCCAGTTCTCCATGGCCTGTCCTGCCTTTCTGGATTTTACACTTTTTTCAGATGGCCCTTTTGACCGGGGGGAAGTGAGACTTCATTGTAGTGCAGATTTCCTTTGCAAGCTTGCTTGGTTGGCCAAAAAGTGCGTATGCGTTTTTTCCTGAATATATTCAGGAAAAAACACATACGCCCTTTTTGGCCAAGTGCATCATTGTGGACGTTCTGCCTCTTTTCCTATGCTTTCAATGCAATTCCAGTCTACCTCCTGAAATCGGTTTCCTGCAATTCTGCCCCGCTTTCAAGTCCTCTTGGCAGCCTTACTTCAGTCTATTTTTGGACGATAGCTGTCATTTATAACTCTGCAGGTTTGTGAATTACAGTGCCCCTGAGCTCCTTTCTTCAACTCGCTTTCTTTTGAGCTGGCCGCAACACCCCAGGATGGCTTCAGGCCCTAATCTGGTTCCGGCACGGCACGCTGAGCCTTTGGTTATTTCCTCTTCCTGGTGGGAAATGAGAGTTAAATTTGCCCGTCCAGACACCTCCAGCTAGTCTCTCATTGGTTCTCGCTATTTCTGTTCATCTTCCGCAGAAATTGCAAACTGGGCCAAACAGGAGGTTAAAGGCACTGACTCTCCAAGTGGGGAGAGTGTTAGTAAAGCGTCTGGAATGTTGCACCCGAGTACCAGGGGAGGAAAACTGAGACATATTTGAACACGTCTCCCGTTCACATGGTTGATCATACTTGGGTTCCACATGCATGTTTTAGCTGAAGGAAGAATACCTTAAACCTAGAGAGTTGAGACCCGTGTAATGGGTACCATGCAATATGACTTCAAAGGGTCTTCATTTGCTCACCGAACCTCTCCAATCCTATCACTGCTGCGTTTATGCCCCTGTACACATGCTTGATTCTCTTTCGGAGACATAGCAATCCATAGGTTTTAAGATACTTACTAGTCAGGTACATTCTTAGGCGTTTAATATGCGGTGTTGAGTCCATTTCGTTGAGCAAGGAGTGGCTCTTGTCTATTCCATATTTGGCTTAAGGAACTTTATCTGTGCTCATTTCAATCTCTGGTTTTATGCAGCAACCCAACTCACCTTTCCCCTTAAGCAAGCATAAGTTGGTGTTCTAAATTTGAGAACCTGTTCTGTTTTGGAATTCAGTTCCTGTGTAGCCAAGTTTACATTCCGTGTATTAGTGATATCTTATGATGTTTCTTTTTCTGTGTGACTTATTTCAGTTAGAATCATCGTACCTGAATCTACTCATTATGCTGCTACGTGCCTGATGACATAGATTTCATTGCTGAGTGATACTGCATTGTACGTAAGTACCACAAGTTCTTTATCCATTTTTCACTTTCTGCGATGTTGAACTTGTACTGTAAACGAGGTTCTTGTAAACAGAGCCGTTCCAAACTTTGGGGTGGCTGTGTCTTTTTGATTTTAATTTCCCTAAGCTATAGGACCATAAGTGGAAGTGCCCTAGGCTCTGTTGCTTTGTTTTTTAGATGTTTCAGGAAACACCATACACTTCTCCCAAGTGTCTGTTGGCAATTTACATCCCGCCCATCAGCATAACAAGGCTCCCAGTTCTCAATGGCCTGTCCTGCCTTTCTGGATTTTACACTTTTTTCAGATGGCCCTTTTGACCAGGGGGAAGTGAGACTTCATTGTAGTGCAGATTTCCTTTGCTTGCTTGCTTGGTTGGCCAAAAAGGGCGTATGCGTTTTTTCCTGAATATATTCAGGAAAAAACGCATACGCCCTTTTTGGCCAAGTGCATCATTGTGGACGTTCTGCCTCTTTTCCTATGCTTTCAATGCAATTCCAGTCTACCTCCTGAAATCGGTTTCCTGCAATTCTGCCCCGCTTTCAAGTCCTCTTGGCAGCCTTACTTCAGTCTATTTTTGGACGATAGCTGTCATTTATAACTCTGCAGGTTTGTGAATTACACTGCCCCTGAGCTCCTTTCTTCCACTCGCTTTCTTTTGAGCTGGCCGCAACACCGCAGGATGGCTTCAGGCCCTAATCTGGTTCCGGCACGGCACGCTGAGCCTTTGGTTAATTCCTCTTCCTGGTGGGAAATGAGAGTTAAATTTGCCCGTCCAGACACCTCCAGCTAGTCTCTCATTGGTTCTCGCTATTCCTGTTCATCTTCCGCAGAAATTGCAAACTGGGCCAAACAGGAGTTTAAAGGGCCTGACTCTCCAAGTCAGGAGAGTGTTAGTAAAGCGTCTGGAATGTTGCACCCGTGTACCAGGGGAGGAAAACTGAGACATATTTGAACACGTTTCCCGTTCACATGGTTGATCATACTTGGGTTCCACATGCATGTTTTAGCTGAAGGAAGAATACCTTAAACCTGGAGAGTTAAGACCCGTGTAATGGGTACCATGCAATATGACTTCAAAGGGTCTTCATTTGCTCACCGAACCTCTCCAATCCTATCACTGCTGCGTTTATGCCCCTGTACACATGCTTGATTCTCTTTCGGAGACATAGCAATCCATAGGTTTTAAGATACTTACTAGTCAGGTACATTCTTAGGCGTTTAATATGCGGTGTTGAGTCCATTTCGTTGAGCAAGGAGTAGCTCTTGTCTATTCCATATTTGACTTAAGGAACTTTATCTGTGCTCATTTCAATCTCTGGTTTTATGCAGCACCCCAACTCACCTTTACCCTTAAGCAAGCATAAGTTGGTTTTCTAAATTTGAGACCCTGTTCTGTTCTGTAATTCAGTTCCTGTGTAGCCAAGTTTACATTCCGTGTATTACTGATATCTTATGATGTTTCTTTTTCTGTGTGACTTATTTCAGTTAGAATCATCATACCTGAATCCACTCATTGTGATGCTAAGGGCCTGATGACATAGATTTCATTGCTGAGTGATATTGCTTTGTAAGTAAATACCACAACTTCTTTATCCATTTTTCACTTTCTGCGATGTTGAACATGTACTGTAAACGAGGTTCTTGTAAACAGAGGCGTCCCAAACTTTGGGGTGGCTGTGTCTTTTTGATTTTAATTTCCCTAAGCTATAGGACCATAAGTGGCAGTGCCCTAGGCTCTGTTGCTTTGTTTTTTAGATGTTTCAGGAAACACCATACACTTCTCCCGAGTGTCTGTTGGCAATTTACATCCCGCCCATCAGCATAACAAGGCTCCCAGTTCTCCATGGCCTGTCCTGCCTTTCTGGATTTTACACTTTTTTCAGATGGCCCTTTTGACCGGGGGGAAGTGAGACTTCATTGTAGTGCAGATTTCCTTTGCAAGCTTGCTTGGTTGGCCAAAAAGGGCGTATGCGTTTTTTCCTGAATATATTCAGGAAAAAACGCATACGCCCTTTTTGGCCAAGTGCATCATTGTGGACGTTCTGCCTCTTTTCCTATGCTTTCAATGCAATTCCAGTCTACCTCCTGAAATCGGTTTCCTGCAATTCTGCCCCGCTTTCAAGTCCTCTTGGCAGCCTTACTTCAGTCTATTTTTGGACGATAGCTGTCATTTATAACTCTGCAGGTTTGTGAATTACAGTGCCCCTGAGCTCCTTTCTTCAACTCGCTTTCTTGTGACCTGGCCGCAACACCGCAGGATGGCTTCAGGCCCTAATCTGGTTCCGGTACGGCACGCTGAGCCTTTGGTTAATTCCTCTTCCTGGTGGGAAATGAGAGTTAAATTTGCCCGTCCAGACACCTCCAGCTAGCCTCTCATTGGTTCTCGCTATTCCTGTTCATCTTCCGCAGAAATTGCAAACTGGGCCAAACAGGAGGTTAAAGGGACTGACTCTCCAAGTGGGGAGAGTGTTAGTAAAGCGTCTGGAATGTTGCACCCGAGTACCAGGGGAGGAAAACTGAGACATATTTGAACACGTCTCCCGATCACATGGTTGATCATACTCTAGGTTCCACATGCATGTTTTAGCTGAAGGAAGAATACCTTAAAACTGGGTAGTTGAAACCCGTGGAATGGGTACCATGCAATATGACTTCAAAGGGTCTTCATTTGCTCACCGAACCTCTCCAATCCTATCACTGCTGCGTTTATGCCCCTGTACACATGCTTGATTCTCTTTCGGAGACATAGCAATCCATAGGTTTTAAGATACTTACTAGTCAGGTACATTCTTAGGCGTTTCATGTGCGGTGTTGAGTCCATTTCGTTGAGCAAGGAGTAGCTCTTGTCTATTCCATATTTGGCTTAAGGAACTTTATCTGTGCTCATTTCAGTCTCTGGTTTTATGCTGCACCCCAACTCACCTTTACCCATAAGCAAGAATAAGTTGGTTTTCTAAATTTGAGACCCTGTTCTGTTCTGTAATTCAGTTCCTGTGTAGCCAAGTTTACATTCCGTGTATTAGTGATATCTTATGATGTTTCTTTTTCTGTGTGACTTATTTCAGTTAGAATCATCATACCTGAATCCACTCATTGTGCTGCTAAGGGCCTGATGACCCAGATTTCATTGCTGAGTGATATTGCTTTGTAAGTAAATACCACAACTTCTTTATCCATTTTTCACTTTCTGCGATGTTGAACTTGTACTGTAAACGAGGTTCTTGTAAACAGAGGCGTCCCAAACTTTGGGGTGGCTGTGTCTTTTTGATTTTAATTTCCCTAAGCTATAGGACCATAAGTGGCAGTGCCCTAGGCTCTGTTGCTTTGTTTTTTAGATGTTTCAGGAAACACCATACACTTCTCCCGAGTGTCTGTTGGCAATTTACATCCCGCCCATCAGCATAACAAGGCTCCCAGTTCTCCATGGCCTGTCCTGCCTTTCTGGATTTTACACTTTTTTCAGATGGCCCTTTTGACCGGGGGGAAGTGAGACTTCATTGTAGTGCAGATTTCCTTTGCAAGCTTGCTTGGTTGGCCAAAAAGGGCGTATGCGTTTTTTCCTGAATATATTCAGGAAAAAACGCATACGCCCTTTTTGGCCAAGTGCATCATTGTGGACGTTCTGCCTCTTTTCCTATGCTTTCAATGCAATTCCAGTCTACCTCCTGAAATCGGTTTCCTGCAATTCTGCCCCGCTTTCAAGTCCTCTTGGCAGCCTTACTTCAGTCTATTTTTGGACGATAGCTGTCATTTATAACTCTGCAGGTTTGTGAATTACACTGCCCCTGAGCTCCTTTCTTCAACTAGCTTTCTTGTGACCTGGCCGCAACACCGCAGGATGGCTTCAGGCCCTAATCTGGTTCCGGCACGGCACGCTGAGCCTTTGGTTATTTCCTCTTCCTGGTGGGAAATGAGAGTTAAATTTGCCCGTCCAGACACCTCCAGCTAGTCTCTCATTGGTTCTCGCTATTTCTGTTCATCTTCCGCAGAAATTGCAAACTGTGCCAAACAGGAGGTTAAAGGCGCTGACTCTCCAAGTGGGGAGAGTGTTAGTAAAGCGTCTGGAATGTTGCACCCGAGTACCAGGGGAGGAAAACTGAGACATATTTGAACACGTCTCCCGTTCACATGGTTGATCATACTTGGGTTCCACATGCATGTTTTAGCTGAAGGAAGAATACCTTAAACCTAGAGAGTTGAGACCCGTGTAATGGGTACCATGCAATATGACTTCAAAGGGTCTTCATTTGCTCACCGAACCTCTCCAATCCTATCACTGCTGCGTTTATGCCCCTGTACACATGCTTGATTCTCTTTCGGAGACATAGCAATCCATAGGTTTTAAGATACTTACTAGTCAGGTACATTCTTAGGCGTTTAATATGCGGTGTTGAGTCCATTTCGTTGAGCAAGGAGTGGCTCTTGTCTATTCCATATTTGGCTTAAGGAACTTTATCTGTGCTCATTTCAATCTCTGGTTTTATGCAGCAACCCAACTCACCTTTCCCCTTAAGCAAGCATAAGTTGGTGTTCTAAATTTGAGAACCTGTTCTGTTTTGGAATTCAGTTCCTGTGTAGCCAAGTTTACATTCCGTGTATTAGTGATATCTTATGATGTTTCTTTTTCTGTGTGACTTATTTCAGTTAGAATCATCGTACCTGAATCTACTCATTATGCTGCTACGTGCCTGATGACATAGATTTCATTGCTGAGTGATACTGCATTGTACGTAAGTACCACAAGTTCTTTATCCATTTTTCACTTTCTGCGATGTTGAACTTGTACTGTAAACGAGGTTCTTGTAAACAGAGCCGTTCCAAACTTTGGGGTGGCTGTGTCTTTTTGATTTTAATTTCCCTAAGCTATAGGACCATAAGTGGAAGTGCCCTAGGCTCTGTTGCTTTGTTTTTTAGATGTTTCAGGAAACACCATACACTTCTCCCAAGTGTCTGTTGGCAATTTACATCCCGCCCATCAGCATAACAAGGCTCCCAGTTCTCAATGGCCTGTCCTGCCTTTCTGGATTTTACACTTTTTTCAGATGGCCCTTTTGACCAGGGGGAAGTGAGACTTCATTGTAGTGCAGATTTCCTTTGCTTGCTTGCTTGGTTGGCCAAAAAGGGCGTATGCGTTTTTTCCTGAATATATTCAGGAAAAAACGCATACGCCCTTTTTGGCCAAGTGCATCATTGTGGACGTTCTGCCTCTTTTCCTATGCTTTCAATGCAATTCCAGTCTACCTCCTGAAATCGGTTTCCTGCAATTCTGCCCCGCTTTCAAGTCCTCTTGGCAGCCTTACTTCAGTCTATTTTTGGACGATAGCTGTCATTTATAACTCTGCAGGTTTGTGAATTACACTGCCCCTGAGCTCCTTTCTTCAACTCGCTTTCTTTTGAGCTGGCCGCAACACCGCAGGATGGCTTCAGGCCCTAATCTGGTTCCGGCACGGCACGCTGAGCCTTTGGTTAATTCCTCTTCCTGGTGGGAAATGAGAGTTAAATTTGCCCGTACAGACACCTCCAGCTAGCCTCTCATTGGTTCTCGCTATTCCTGTTCATCTTCCGCAGAAATTGCAAACTGGGCCAAACAGGAGTTTAAAGGGCCTGACTCTCCAAGTCAGGAGAGTGTTAGTAAAGCGTCTGGAATGTTGCACCCGAGTACCAGGGGAGGAAAACTGAGACATATTTGAACACGTTTCCCGTTCACATGGTTGATCATACTTGGGTTCCACATGCATGTTTTAGCTGAAGGAAGAATACCTTAAACCTGGAGAGTTAAGACCCGTGTAATGGGTACCATGCAATATGACTTCAAAGGGTCTTCATTTGCTCACCGAACCTCTCCAATCCTATCACTGCTGCGTTTATGCCCCTGTACACATGCTTGATTCTCTTTCGGAGACATAGCAATCCATAGGTTTTAAGATACTTACTAGTCAGGTACATTCTTAGGCGTTTAATATGCGGTGTTGAGTCCATTTCGTTGAGCAAGGAGTAGCTCTTGTCTATTCCATATTTGACTTAAGGAACTTTATCTGTGCTCATTTCAATCTCTGGTTTTATGCAGCACCCCAACTCACCTTTACCCTTAAGCAAGCATAAGTTGGTTTTCTAAATTTGAGACCCTGTTCTGTTCTGTAATTCAGTTCCTGTGTAGCCAAGTTTACATTCCGTGTATTACTGATATCTTATGATGTTTCTTTTTCTGTGTGACTTATTTCAGTTAGAATCATCATACCTGAATCCACTCATTGTGATGCTAAGGGCCTGATGACATAGATTTCATTGCTGAGTGATATTGCTTTGTAAGTAAATACCACAACTTCTTTATCCATTTTTCACTTTCTGCGATGTTGAACTTGTACTGTAAACGAGGTTCTTGTAAACAGAGGCGTCCCAAACTTTGGGGTGGCTGTGTCTTTTTGATTTTAATTTCCCTAAGCTATAGGACCATAAGTGGCAGTGCCCTAGGCTCTGTTGCTTTGTTTTTTAGATGTTTCAGGAAACACCATACACTTCTCCCGAGTGTCTGTTGGCAATTTACATCCCGCCCATCAGCATAACAAGGCTCCCAGTTCTCCATGGCCTGTCCTGCCTTTCTGGATTTTACACTTTTTTCAGATGGCCCTTTTGACCGGGGGGAAGTGAGACTTCATTGTAGTGCAGATTTCCTTTGCAAGCTTGCTTGGTTGGCCAAAAAGGGCGTATGCGTTTTTTCCTGAATATATTCAGGAAAAAACGCATACGCCCTTTTTGGCCAAGTGCATCATTGTGGACGTTCTGCCTCTTTTCCTATGCTTTCAATGCAATTCCAGTCTACCTCCTGAAATCGGTTTCCTGCAATTCTGCCCCGCTTTCAAGTCCTCTTGGCAGCCTTACTTCAGTCTATTTTTGGACGATAGCTGTCATTTATAACTCTGCAGGTTTGTGAATTACAGTGCCCCTGAGCTCCTTTCTTCAACTCGCTTTCTTGTGAGCTGGCCGCAACACCGCAGGATGGCTTCAGGCCCTAATCTGGTTCTGGCCCGGCATGCTGAGCCTTTGGTTAATTCCTCTTCCTGGTGGGAAATGAGAGTTAAATTTGCCCGTCCAGACACCTCCAGCTAGCCTCTCATTGGTTCTCGCTATTCCTGTTCATCTTCCGCAGAAATTGCAAACTGGGCCAAACAGGAGGTTAAAGGGACTGACTCTCCAAGTGGGGAGAGTGTTAGTAAAGCGTCTGGAATGTTGCACCCGAGTACCAGGGGAGGAAAACTGAGACATATTTGAACACGTCTCCCGATCACATGGTTGATCATACTCTAGGTTCCACATGCATGTTTTAGCTGAAGGAAGAATACCTTAAAACTGGGTAGTTGAAACCCGTGGAATGGGTACCATGCAATATGACTTCAAAGGGTCTTCATTTGCTCACCGAACCTCTCCAATCCTATCACTGCTGCGTTTATGCCCCTGTACACATGCTTGATTCTCTTTCGGAGACATAGCAATCCATAGGTTTTAAGATACTTACTAGTCAGGTACATTCTTAGGCGTTTCATGTGCGGTGTTGAGTCCATTTCGTTGAGCAAGGAGTAGCTCTTGTCTATTCCATATTTGGCTTAAGGAACTTTATCTGTGCTCATTTCAGTCTCTGGTTTTATGCTGCACCCCAACTCACCTTTACCCTTAAGCAAGAATAAGTTGGTTTTCTAAATTTGAGACCCTGTTCTGTTCTGTAATTCAGTTCCTGTGTAGCCAAGTTTACATTCCGTGTATTACTGATATCTTATGATGTTTCTTTTTCTGTGTGACTTATTTCAGTTAGAATCATCATACCTGAATCCACTCATTGTGCTGCTAAGGGCCTGATGACCCAGATTTCATTGCTGAGTGATATTGCTTTGTAAGTAAATACCACAACTTCTTTATCCATTTTTCACTTTCTGCGATGTTGAACTTGTACTGTAAACGAGGTTCTTGTAAACAGAGGCGTCCCAAACTTTGGGGTGGCTGTGTCTTTTTGATTTTAATTTCCCTAAGCTATAGGACCATAAGTGGCAGTGCCCTAGGCTCTGTTGCTTTGTTTTTTAGATGTTTCAGGAAACACCATACACTTCTCCCAAGTGTCTGTTGGCAATTTACATCCCGCCCATCAGCATAACAAGGCTCCCAGTTCTCAATGGCCTGTCCTGCCTTTCTGGATTTTACACTTTTTTCAGATGGCCCTTTTGACCAGGGGGAAGTGAGACTTCATTGTAGTGCAGATTTCCTTTGCTTGCTTGCTTGGTTGGCCAAAAAGGGCGTATGCGTTTTTTCCTGAATATATTCAGGAAAAAACGCATACGCCCTTTTTGGCCAAGTGCATCATTGTGGACGTTCTGCCTCTTTTCCTATGCTTTCAATGCAATTCCAGTCTACCTCCTGAAATCGGTTTCCTGCAATTCTGCCCCGCTTTCAAGTCCTCTTGGCAGCCTTACTTCAGTCTATTTTTGGACGATAGCTGTCATTTATAACTCTGCAGGTTTGTGAATTACACTGCCCCTGAGCTCCTTTCTTCAACTCGCTTTCTTTTGAGCTGGCCGCAACACCGCAGGATGGCTTCAGGCCCTAATCTGGTTCCGGCACGGCACGCTGAGCCTTTGGTTAATTCCTCTTCCTGGTGGGAAATGAGAGTTAAATTTGCCCGTACAGACACCTCCAGCTAGCCTCTCATTGGTTCTCGCTATTCCTGTTCATCTTCCGCAGAAATTGCAAACTGGGCCAAACAGGAGTTTAAAGGGCCTGACTCTCCAAGTCAGGAGAGTGTTAGTAAAGCGTCTGGAATGTTGCACCCGAGTACCAGGGGAGGAAAACTGAGACATATTTGAACACGTTTCCCGTTCACATGGTTGATCATACTTGGGTTCCACATGCATGTTTTAGCTGAAGGAAGAATACCTTAAACCTGGAGAGTTAAGACCCGTGTAATGGGTACCATGCAATATGACTTCAAAGGGTCTTCATTTGCTCACCGAACCTCTCCAATCCTATCACTGCTGCGTTTATGCCCCTGTACACATGCTTGATTCTCTTTCGGAGACATAGCAATCCATAGGTTTTAAGATACTTACTAGTCAGGTACATTCTTAGGCGTTTAATATGCGGTGTTGAGTCCATTTCGTTGAGCAAGGAGTAGCTCTTGTCTATTCCATATTTGACTTAAGGAACTTTATCTGTGCTCATTTCAATCTCTGGTTTTATGCAGCACCCCAACTCACCTTTACCCTTAAGCAAGCATAAGTTGGTTTTCTAAATTTGAGACCCTGTTCTGTTCTGTAATTCAGTTCCTGTGTAGCCAAGTTTACATTCCGTGTATTACTGATATCTTATGATGTTTCTTTTTCTGTGTGACTTATTTCAGTTAGAATCATCATACCTGAATCCACTCATTGTGATGCTAAGGGCCTGATGACATAGATTTCATTGCTGAGTGATATTGCTTTGTAAGTAAATACCACAACTTCTTTATCCATTTTTCACTTTCTGCGATGTTGAACTTGTACTGTAAACGAGGTTCTTGTAAACAGAGGCGTCCCAAACTTTGGGGTGGCTGTGTCTTTTTGATTTTAATTTCCCTAAGCTATAGGACCATAAGTGGCAGTGCCCTAGGCTCTGTTGCTTTGTTTTTTAGATGTTTCAGGAAACACCATACACTTCTCCCGAGTGTCTGTTGGCAATTTACATCCCGCCCATCAGCATAACAAGGCTCCCAGTTCTCCATGGCCTGTCCTGCCTTTCTGGATTTTACACTTTTTTCAGATGGCCCTTTTGACCGGGGGGAAGTGAGACTTCATTGTAGTGCAGATTTCCTTTGCAAGCTTGCTTGGTTGGCCAAAAAGGGCGTATGCGTTTTTTCCTGAATATATTCAGGAAAAAACGCATACGCCCTTTTTGGCCAAGTGCATCATTGTGGACGTTCTGCCTCTTTTCCTATGCTTTCAATGCAATTCCAGTCTACCTCCTGAAATCGGTTTCCTGCAATTCTGCCCCGCTTTCAAGTCCTCTTGGCAGCCTTACTTCAGTCTATTTTTGGACGATAGCTGTCATTTATAACTCTGCAGGTTTGTGAATTACAGTGCCCCTGAGCTCCTTTCTTCAACTCGCTTTCTTGTGAGCTGGCCGCAACACCGCAGGATGGCTTCAGGCCCTAATCTGGTTCTGGCCCGGCATGCTGAGCCTTTGGTTAATTCCTCTTCCTGGTGGGAAATGAGAGTTAAATTTGCCCGTCCAGACACCTCCAGCTAGCCTCTCATTGGTTCTCGCTATTCCTGTTCATCTTCCGCAGAAATTGCAAACTGGGCCAAACAGGAGGTTAAAGGGACTGACTCTCCAAGTGGGGAGAGTGTTAGTAAAGCGTCTGGAATGTTGCACCCGAGTACCAGGGGAGGAAAACTGAGACATATTTGAACACGTCTCCCGATCACATGGTTGATCATACTCTAGGTTCCACATGCATGTTTTAGCTGAAGGAAGAATACCTTAAAACTGGGTAGTTGAAACCCGTGGAATGGGTACCATGCAATATGACTTCAAAGGGTCTTCATTTGCTCACCGAACCTCTCCAATCCTATCACTGCTGCGTTTATGCCCCTGTACACATGCTTGATTCTCTTTCGGAGACATAGCAATCCATAGGTTTTAAGATACTTACTAGTCAGGTACATTCTTAGGCGTTTCATGTGCGGTGTTGAGTCCATTTCGTTGAGCAAGGAGTAGCTCTTGTCTATTCCATATTTGGCTTAAGGAACTTTATCTGTGCTCATTTCAGTCTCTGGTTTTATGCTGCACCCCAACTCACCTTTACCCTTAAGCAAGAATAAGTTGGTTTTCTAAATTTGAGACCCTGTTCTGTTCTGTAATTCAGTTCCTGTGTAGCCAAGTTTACATTCCGTGTATTACTGATATCTTATGATGTTTCTTTTTCTGTGTGACTTATTTCAGTTAGAATCATCATACCTGAATCCACTCATTGTGCTGCTAAGGGCCTGATGACCCAGATTTCATTGCTGAGTGATATTGCTTTGTAAGTAAATACCACAACTTCTTTATCCATTTTTCACTTTCTGCGATGTTGAACTTGTACTGTAAACGAGGTTCTTGTAAACAGAGGCGTCCCAAACTTTGGGGTGGCTGTGTCTTTTTGATTTTAATTTCCCTAAGCTATAGGACCATAAGTGGCAGTGCCCTAGGCTCTGTTGCTTTGTTTTTTAGATGTTTCAGGAAACACCATACACTTCTCCCGAGTGTCTGTTGGCAATTTACATCCCGCCCATCAGCATAACAAGGCTCCCAGTTCTCCATGGCCTGTCCTGCCTTTCTGGATTTTACACTTTTTTCAGATGGCCCTTTTGACCGGGGGGAAGTGAGACTTCATTGTAGTGCAGATTTCCTTTGCAAGCTTGCTTGGTTGGCCAAAAAGGGCGTATGCGTTTTTTCCTGAATATATTCAGGAAAAAACGCATACGCCCTTTTTGGCCAAGTGCATCATTGTGGACGTTCTGCCTCTTTTCCTATGCTTTCAATGCAATTCCAGTCTACCTCCTGAAATCGGTTTCCTGCAATTCTGCCCCGCTTTCAAGTCCTCTTGGCAGCCTTACTTCAGTCTATTTTTGGACGATAGCTGTCATTTATAACTCTGCAGGTTTGTGAATTACAGTGCCCCTGAGCTCCTTTCTTCAACTCGCTTTCTTGTGACCTGGCCGCAACACCGCAGGATGGCTTCAGGCCCTAATCTGATTCCGGCACGGCACGCTGAGCCTTTGGTTATTTCCTCTTCCTGGTGGGAAATGAGAGTTAAATTTGCCCGTCCAAACACCTCCAGCTAGCCTCTCATTTGTTCTCGCTATTCCTGTTCATCTTCCGCAGAAATTGCAAACTGGGCCAAAGAGGAGGTTAAAGGCTCTGACTCTCCAAGTGGGGAGAGTGTTAGTAAAGCGTCTGGAATGTTGCACCCGAGTACCAGGGGAGGAAAACTGAGACATATTTGAACACGTCTCCCGTTCACATGGTTGATCATACTTGAGTTCCACATGCATGTTTTAGCTGAAGGAAGAATACCTTAAACCTGGAGAGTTGAGACCCGTGGAATGGGTACCATGCAATATGACTTCAAAGGGTCTTCATTTGCTCACCGAACCTCTCCAATCCTATCACTGCTGCGTTTATGCCCCTGTACACATGCTTGATTCTCTTTTGGAGACATAGCAATCCATAGGTTTTACGATACTTACTAGTCAGGTACATTCTTAGGCGTTTAATATGCGGTGTTGAGTCCATTTCGTTGAGCAAGGAGTAGCTCTTGTCTATTCCATATTTGACTTAAGGAACTTTATCTGTGCTCATTTCAATCTCTGGTTTTATGCAGCACCCCAACTCACCTTTCCCCTTAAGCAAGCATAAGTTGGTTTTCTAAATTTGAGACCCTGTTCTGTTCTGTAATTCAGTTCCTGTGTAGCCAAGTTTACATTCCGTGTATTACTGATATCTTATGATGTTTCTTTTTCTGTGTGACTTATTTCAGTTAGAATCATCATACCTGAATCCACTCATTGTGATGCTAAGGGCCTGATGACATAGATTTCATTGCTGAGTGATATTGCTTTGTAAGTAAATACCACAACTTCTTTATCCATTTTTCACTTTCTGCGATGTTGAACTTGTACTGTAAACGAGGTTCTTGTAAACAGAGGCGTCCCAAACTTTGGGGTGGCTGTGTCTTTTTGATTTTAATTTCCCTAAGCTATAAGACCATAAGTGGCAGTGCCCTAGGCTCTGTTGCTTTGTTTTTTAGATGTTTCAGGAAACACCATACACTTCTCCCGAGTGTCTGTTGGCAATTTACATCCCGCCCATCAGCATAACAAGGCTCCCAGTTCTCCATGGCCTGTCCTGCCTTTCTGGATTTTACACTTTTTTCAGATGGCCCTTTTGACCGGGGGGAAGTGAGACTTCATTGTAGTGCAGATTTCCTTTGCAAGCTTGCTTGGTTGGCCAAAAAGGGTGTATGCGTTTTTTCCTGAATATATTCAGGAAAAAACGCATACGCCCTTTTTGGCCAAGTGCATCATTGTGGACGTTCTGCCTCTTTTCCTATGCTTTCAATGCAATTCCAGTCTACCTCCTGAAATCGGTTTCCTGCAATTCTGCCCCGCTTTCAAGTCCTCTTGGCAGCCTTACTTCAGTCTATTTTTGGACGATAGCTGTCATTTATAACTCTGCAGGTTTGTGAATTACAGTGCCCCTGAGCTCCTTTCTTCAACTCGCTTTCTTGTGACCTGGCCGCAACACCGCAGGATGGCTTCAGGCCCTAATCTGGTTCCGGCACGGCATGCTGAGCCTTTGGTTAATTCCTCTTCCTGGTGGGAAATGAGAGTTAAATTTGCCCGTCCAGACACCTCCAGCTAGCCTCTCATTTGTTCTCGCTATTCCTGTTCATCTTCCGCAGAAATTGCAAACTGGGCCAAACAGGAGGTTAAAGGGACTGACTCTCCAAGTGGGGAGAGTGTTAGTAAAGCGTCTGGAATGTTGCACCCGAGTACCAGGGGAGGAAAACTGAGACATATTTGAACACGTCTCCCGTTCACATGGTTGATCATACTTGAGTTCCACATGCATGTTTTAGCTGAAGGAAGAATACCTTAAACCTGGAGAGTTGAGACCCGTGGAATGGGTACCATGCAATATGACTTCAAAGGGTCTTCATTTGCTCACCGAACCTCTCCAATCCTATCACTGCTGCGTTTATGCCCCTGTACACATGCTTGATTCTCTTTCGGAGACATAGCAATCCATAGGTTTTAAGATACTTACTAGTCAGGTACATTCTTAGGCGTTTAATATGCGGTGTTGAGTCCATTTCGTTGAGCAAGGAGTAGCTCTTGTCTATTCCATATTTGGCTTAAGGAACTTTATCTGTGCTCATTTCAGTCTCTGGTTTTATGCTGCACCCCAACTCACCTTTATCCTTAAGCAAGAATAAGTTGGTTTTCTAAATTTGAGACCCTGTTCTGTTCTGTAATTCAGTTCCTGTGTAGCCAAGTTTACATTCCGTGTATTACTGATATCTTATGATGTTTCTTTTTCTGTGTGACTTATTTCAGTTAGAATCATCATACCTGAATCCACTCATTGTGCTGCTAAGGGCCTGATGACACAGATTTCATTGCTGAGTGATATTGCTTTGTAAGTAAATACCACAACTTCTTTATCCATTTTTCACTTTCTGCGATGTTGAACTTGTACTGTAAACGAGGTTCTTGTAAACAGAGCTGTTCCAAACTTTGGGGTGGCTGTGTCTTTTTGATTTTAATTTCCCTAAGCTATAGGACCATAAGTGGAAGTGCCCTAGGTTCTGTTGCTTTGTTTTTTAGATGTTTCAGGAAACACCATACACTTCTCCCGAGTGGTTGTTGGCAATTTACATCCCGCCCATCAGCATAACAAGGCTCCCAGTTCTCCATGGCCTGTCCTGCCTTTCTGGATTTTACACTTTTTTCAGATGGCCCTTTTGACCGGGGGGAAGTGAGACTTCATTGTAGTGCAGATTTCCTTTGCAAGCTTGCTTGTTTGGCCAAAAAGGGCATATGCGTTTTTTCCTGAATATATTCAGGAAAAAACGCATACGCCCTTTTTGGCCAAGTGCATCATTGTGGACGTTCTGTCTCTTTTCCTATGCTTTCAATGCAATTCCAGTCTACCTCCTGAAATCGGTTTCCTGCAATTCTGTCCCGCTTTCAAGTCCTCTTGGCAGCCTTACTTCAGTCCATTTTTGGACGATAGCTGTCATTTATAACTCTGCAGGTTTGTGAATTACAGTGCGCCTGAGCTCCTTTCTTCAACTCGCTTTCTTTTGAGCTGGCCGCAACACCGCAGGATGGCTTCAGGCCCTAATCTGGTTCCGGCACGGCACGCTGAGCCTTTGGTTATTTCCTCTTCCTGGTGGGAAATGAGAGTTAAATTTGCCCGTCCAGACACCTCCAGCTAGTCTCTCATTGGTTCTCGCTATTTCTGTTCATCTTCCGCAGAAATTGCAAACTGGGCCAAAGAGGAGGTTAAAGGCGCTGACTCTCCAAGTGGGGAGAGTGTTAGTAAAGCGTCTGGAATGTTGCACCCGAGTACCAGGGGAGGAAAACTGAGACATATTTGAACACGTCTCCCGTTCACATGGTTGATCATACTTGAGTTCCACATGCATGTTTTAGCTGAAGGAAGAATACCTTAAACCTGGAGAGTTGAGACCCGTGGAATGGGTACCATGCAATATGACTTCAAAGGGTCTTCATTTGCTCACCGAACCTCTCCAATCCTATCACTGCTGCGTTTATGCCCCTGTACACATGCTTGATTCTCTTTTGGAGACATAGCAATCCATAGGTTTTACGATACTTACTAGTCAGGTACATTCTTAGGCGTTTAATATGCGGTGTTGAGTCCATTTCGTTGAGCAAGGAGTAGCTCTTGTCTATTCCATATTTGACTTAAGGAACTTTATCTGTGCTCATTTCAATCTCTGGTTTTATGCAGCACCCCAACTCACCTTTCCCCTTAAGCAAGCATAAGTTGGTTTTCTAAATTTGAGACCCTGTTCTGTTCTGTAATTCAGTTCCTGTGTAGCCAAGTTTACATTCCGTGTATTACTGATATCTTATGATGTTTCTTTTTCTGTGTGACTTATTTCAGTTAGAATCATCATACCTGAATCCACTCATTGTGATGCTAAGGGCCTGATGACATAGATTTCATTGCTGAGTGATATTGCTTTGTAAGTAAATACCACAACTTCTTTATCCATTTTTCACTTTCTGCGATGTTGAACTTGTACTGTAAACGAGGTTCTTGTAAACAGAGGCGTCCCAAACTTTGGGGTGGCTGTGTCTTTTTGATTTTAATTTCCCTAAGCTATAAGACCATAAGTGGCAGTGCCCTAGGCTCTGTTGCTTTGTTTTTTAGATGTTTCAGGAAACACCATACACTTCTCCCGAGTGTCTGTTGGCAATTTACATCCCGCCCATCAGCATAACAAGGCTCCCAGTTCTCCATGGCCTGTCCTGCCTTTCTGGATTTTACACTTTTTTCAGATGGCCCTTTTGACCGGGGGGAAGTGAGACTTCATTGTAGTGCAGATTTCCTTTGCAAGCTTGCTTGGTTGGCCAAAAAGGGCGTATGCGTTTTTTCCTGAATATATTCAGGAAAAAACGCATACGCCCTTTTTGGCCAAGTGCATCATTGTGGACGTTCTGCCTCTTTTCCTATGCTTTCAATGCAATTCCAGTCTACCTCCTGAAATCGGTTTCCTGCAATTCTGCCCCGCTTTCAAGTCCTCTTGGCAGCCTTACTTCAGTCTATTTTTGGACGATAGCTGTCATTTATAACTCTGCAGGTTTGTGAATTACAGTGCCCCTGAGCTCCTTTCTTCAACTCGCTTTCTTGTGACCTGGCCGCAACACCGCAGGATGGCTTCAGGCCCTAATCTGGTTCCGGCACGGCATGCTGAGCCTTTGGTTAATTCCTCTTCCTGGTGGGAAATGAGAGTTAAATTTGCCCGTCCAGACACCTCCAGCTAGCCTCTCATTTGTTCTCGCTATTCCTGTTCATCTTCCGCAGAAATTGCAAACTGGGCCAAACAGGAGGTTAATGGGACTGACTCTCCAAGTGGGGAGAGTGTTAGTAAAGCGTCTGGAATGTTGCACCCGAGTACCAGGGGAGGAAAACTGAGACATATTTGAACACGTCTCCCGTTCACATGGTTGATCATACTTGAGTTCCACATGCATGTTTTAGCTGAAGGAAGAATACCTTAAACCTGGAGAGTTGAGACCCGTGGAATGGGTACCATGCAATATGACTTCAAAGGGTCTTCATTTGCTCACCGAACCTCTCCAATCCTATCACTGCTGCGTTTATGCCCCTGTACACATGCTTGATTCTCTTTTGGAGACATAGCAATCCATAGGTTTTAAGATACTTACTAGTCAGGTACATTCTTAGGCGTTTAATATGCGGTGTTGAGTCCATTTCGTTGAGCAAGGAGTAGCTCTTGTCTATTCCATATTTGACTTAAGGAACTTTATCTGTGCTCATTTCAATCTCTGGTTTTATGCAGCACCCCAACTCACCTTTCCCCTTAAGCAAGCATAAGTTGGTTTTCTAAATTTGAGACCCTGTTCTGTTCTGTAATTCAGTTCCTGTGTAGCCAAGTTTACATTCCGTGTATTACTGATATCTTATGATGTTTCTTTTTCTGTGTGACTTATTTCAGTTAGAATCATCATACCTGAATCCACTCATTGTGCTGCTAAGGGCCTGATGACATAGATTTCATTGCTGAGTGATATTGCTTTGTAAGTAAATACCACAACTTCTTTATCCATTTTTCACTTTCTGCGATGTTGAACTTGTACTGTAAACGAGGTTCTTGTAAACAGAGGCGTCCCAAACTTTGGGGTGGCTGTGTCTTTTTGATTTTAATTTCCCTAAGCTATAAGACCATAAGTGGCAGTGCCCTAGGCTCTGTTGCTTTGTTTTTTAGATGTTTCAGGAAACACCATACACTTCTCCTGAGTGTCTGTTGGCAATTTACATCCCGCCCATCAGCATAACAAGGCTCCCAGTTCTCCATGGCCTGTCCTGCCTTTCTGGATTTTACACTTTTTTCAGATGGCCCTTTTGACCGGGGGGAAGTGAGACTTCATTGTAGTGCAGATTTCCTTTGCAAGCTTGCTTGGTTGGCCAAAAAGGGCGTATGCGTTTTTTCCTGAATATATTCAGGAAAAAATGCATACGCCCTTTTTGGCCAAGTGCATCATTGTGGACGTTCTGCCTCTTTTCCTATGCTTTCAATGCAATTCCAGTCTACCTCCTGAAATCGGTTTCCTGCAATTCTGCCCCGCTTTCAAGTCCTCTTGGCAGCCTTACTTCAGTCTATTTTTGGACGATAGCTGTCATTTATAACTCTGCAGGTTTGTGAATTACAGTGCCCCTGAGCTCCTTTCTTCAACTCGCTTTCTTTTGAGCTGGCCGCAACACCGCAGGATGGCTTCAGGCCCTAATCTGGTTCCGGTACGGCACGCTGAGCCTTTGGTTATTTCCTCTTCCTGGTGGGAAATGAGAGTTAAATTTGCCCGTCCAGACACCTCCAGCTAGCCTCTCATTGGTTCTCGCTATTCCTGTTCATCTTCCGCAGAAATTGCAAACTGGGCCAAACAGGAGGTTAAAGGCGCTGACTCTCCAAGTGGGGAGAGTGTTAGTAAAGCGTCTGGAATGTTGCACCCGAGTACCAGGGGAGGAAAACTGAGACATATTTGAACACGTCTCCCGTTCACATGGTTGATCATACTTGGGTTCCACATGCATGTTTTAGCTGAAGGAAGAATACCTTAAACCTGGAGAGTTGAGACCCGTGGAATGGGTACCATGCAATATGACTTCAAAGGGTCTTCATTTGCTCACCGAACCTCTCCAATCCTATCACTGCTGCGTTTATGCCCCTGTACACATGCTTGATTCTCTTTTGGAGACATAGCAATCCATAGGTTTTACGATACTTACTAGTCAGGTACATTCTTAGGCGTTTAATATGCGGTGTTGAGTCCATTTCGTTGAGCAAGGAGTAGCTCTTGTCTATTCCATATTTGACTTAAGGAACTTTATCTGTGCTCATTTCAATCTCTGGTTTTATGCAGCACCCCAACTCACCTTTACCCTTAAGCAAGCATAAGTTGGTTTTCTAAATTTGAGACCCTGTTCTGTTCTGTAATTCAGTTCCTGTGTAGCCAAGTTTACATTCCGTGTATTACTGATATCTTATGATGTTTCTTTTTCTGTGTGACTTATTTCAGTTAGAATCATCATACCTGAATCCACTCATTGTGATGCTAAGGGCCTGATGACATAGATTTCATTGCTGAGTGATATTGCTTTGTAAGTAAATACCACAACTTCTTTATCCATTTTTCACTTTCTGCGATGTTGAACTTGTACTGTAAACGAGGTTCTTGTAAACAGAGGCGTCCCAAACTTTGGGGTGGCTGTGTCTTTTTGATTTTAATTTCCCTAAGCTATAAGACCATAAGTGGCAGTGCCCTAGGCTCTGTTGCTTTGTTTTTTAGATGTTTCAGGAAACACCATACACTTCTCCCGAGTGTCTGTTGGCAATTTACATCCCGCCCATCAGCATAACAAGGCTCCCAGTTCTCCATGGCCTGTCCTGCCTTTCTGGATTTTACACTTTTTTCAGATGGCCCTTTTGACCGGGGGGAAGTGAGACTTCATTGTAGTGCAGATTTCCTTTGCAAGCTTGCTTGGTTGGCCAAAAAGGGCGTATGCGTTTTTTCCTGAATATATTCAGGAAAAAACGCATACGCCCTTTTTGGCCAAGTGCATCATTTTGGACGTTCTGCCTCTTTTCCTATGCTTTCAATGCAATTCCAGTCTACCTCCTGAAATCGGTTTCCTGCAATTCTGCCCCGCTTTCAAGTCCTCTTGGCAGCCTTACTTCAGTCTATTTTTGGACGATAGCTGTCATTTATAACTCTGCAGGTTTGTGAATTACAGTGCCCCTGAGCTCCTTTCTTCAACTCGCTTTCTTGTGACCTGGCCGCAACACCGCAGGATGGCTTCAGGCCCTAATCTGGTTCCGGCACGGCACGCTGAGCCTTTGGTTATTTCCTCTTCCTGGTGGGAAATGAGAGTTAAATTTGCCCGTCCAGACACCTCCAGCTAGTCTCTCATTGGTTCTCGCTATTTCTGTTCATCTTCCGCAGAAATTGCAAACTGTGCCAAACAGGAGGTTAAAGGCGCTGACTCTCCAAGTGGGGAGAGTGTTAGTAAAGCGTCTGGAATGTTGCACCCGAGTACCAGGGGAGGAAAACTGAGACATATTTGAACACGTCTCCCGTTCACATGGTTGATCATACTTGGGTTCCACATGCATGTTTTAGCTGAAGGAAGAATACCTTAAACCTGGAGAGTTGAGACCCGTGTAATGGGTACCATGCAATATGACTTCAAAGGGTCTTCATTTGCTCACCGAACCTCTCCAATCCTATCACTGCTGCGTTTATGCCCCTGTACACATGCTTGATTCTCTTTCGGAGACATAGCAATCCATAGGTTTTAAGATACTTACTAGTCAGGTACATTCTTAGGCGTTTAATATGCGGTGTTGAGTCCATTTCGTTGAGCAAGGAGTGGCTCTTGTCTATTCCATATTTGGCTTAAGGAACTTTATCTGTGCTCATTTCAATCTCTGGTTTTATGCAGCAACCCAACTCACCTTTCCCCTTAAGCAAGCATAAGTTGGTGTTCTAAATTTGAGAACCTGTTCTGTTTTGGAATTCAGTTCCTGTGTAGCCAAGTTTACATTCCGTGTATTAGTGATATCTTATGATGTTTCTTTTTCTGTGTGACTTATTTCAGTTAGAATCATCGTACCTGAATCTACTCATTATGCTGCTACCTGCCTGATGACATAGATTTCATTGCTGAGTGATACTGCATTGTACGTAAGTACCACAAGTTCTTTATCCATTTTTCACTTTCTGCGATGTTGAACTTGTACTGTAAACGAGGTTCTTGTAAACAGAGCCGTTCCAAACTTTGGGGTGGCTGTGTCTTTTTGATTTTAATTTCCCTAAGCTATAGGACCATAAGTGGAAGTGCCCTAGGCTCTGTTGCTTTGTTTTTTAGATGTTTCAGGAAACACCATACACTTCTCCCAAGTGTCTGTTGGCAATTTACATCCCGCCCATCAGCATAACAAGGCTCCCAGTTCTCCATGGCCTGTCCTGCCTTTCTGGATTTTACACTTTTTTCAGATGGCCCTTTTGACCAGGGGGAAGTGAGACTTCATTGTAGTGCAGATTTCCTTTGCTTGCTTGCTTGGTTGGCCAAAAAGGGCGTATGCGTTTTTTCCTGAATATATTCAGGAAAAAACGCATACGCCCTTTTTGGCCAAGTGCATCATTGTGGACGTTCTGCCTCTTTTCCTATGCTTTCAATGCAATTCCAGTCTACCTCCTGAAATCGGTTTCCTGCAATTCTGCCCCGCTTTCAAGTCCTCTTGGCAGCCTTACTTCAGTCTATTTTTGGACGATAGCTGTCATTTATAACTCTGCAGGTTTGTGAATTACACTGCCCCTGAGCTCCTTTCTTCAACTCGCTTTCTTTTGAGCTGGCCGCAACACCGCAGGATGGCTTCAGGCCCTAATCTGGTTCCGGCACGGCACGCTGAGCCTTTGGTTAATTCCTCTTCCTGGTGGGAAATGAGAGTTAAATTTGCCCGTCCAGACACCTCCAGCTAGTCTCTCATTGGTTCTCGCTATTCCTGTTCATCTTCCGCAGAAATTGCAAACTGGGCCAAACAGGAGGCTAAAGGGACTGACTCTCCAAGTCAGGAGAGTGTTAGTAAAGCGTCTGGAATGTTGCACCCGAGTACCAGGGGAGGAAAACTGAGACATATTTGAACACGTTTCCCGTTCACATGGTTGATCATACTTGGGTTCCACATGCATGTTTTAGCTGAAGGAAGAATACCTTAAACCTGGAGAGTTAAGACCCGTGTAATGGGTACCATGCAATATGACTTCAAAGGGTCTTCATTTGCTCACCGAACCTCTCCAATCCTATCACTGCTGCGTTTATGCCCCTGTACACATGCTTGATTCTCTTTCGGAGACATAGCAATCCATAGGTTTTAAGATACTTACTAGTCAGGTACATTCTTAGGCGTTTAATATGCGGTGTTGAGTCCATTTCGTTGAGCAAGGAGTAGCTCTTGTCTATTCCATATTTGACTTAAGGAACTTTATCTGTGCTCATTTCAATCTCTGGTTTTATGCAGCACCCCAACTCACCTTTACCCTTAAGCAAGCATAAGTTGGTTTTCTAAATTTGAGACCCTGTTCTGTTCTGTAATTCAGTTCCTGTGTAGCCAAGTTTACATTCCGTGTATTACTGATATCTTATGATGTTTCTTTTTCTGTGTGACTTATTTCAGTTAGAATCATCATACCTGAATCCACTCATTGTGATGCTAAGGGCCTGATGACATAGATTTCATTGCTGAGTGATATTGCTTTGTAAGTAAATACCACAACTTCTTTATCCATTTTTCACTTTCTGCGATGTTGAACTTGTACTGTAAACGAGGTTCTTGTAAACAGAGGCGTCCCAAACTTTGGGGTGGCTGTGTCTTTTTGATTTTAATTTCCCTAAGCTATAGGACCATAAGTGGCAGTGCCCTAGGCTCTGTTGCTTTGTTTTTTAGATGTTTCAGGAAACACCATACACTTCTCCCGAGTGTCTGTTGGCAATTTACATCCCGCCCATCAGCATAACAAGGCTCCCAGTTCTCCATGGCCTGTCCTGCCTTTCTGGATTTTACACTTTTTTCAGATGGCCCTTTTGACCGGGGGGAAGTGAGACTTCATTGTAGTGCAGATTTCCTTTGCAAGCTTGCTTGGTTGGCCAAAAAGGGCGTATGCGTTTTTTCCTGAATATATTCAGGAAAAAACGCATACGCCCTTTTTGGCCAAGTGCATCATTGTGGACGTTCTGCCTCTTTTCCTATGCTTTCAATGCAATTCCAGTCTACCTCCTGAAATCGGTTTCCTGCAATTCTGCCCCGCTTTCAAGTCCTCTTGGCAGCCTTACTTCAGTCTATTTTTGGACGATAGCTGTCATTTATAACTCTGCAGGTTTGTGAATTACAGTGCCCCTGAGCTCCTTTCTTCATCTCGCTTTCTTGTGACCTGGCCGCAACACCGCAGGATGGCTTCAGGCCCTAATCTGGTTCTGGCCCGGCATGCTGAGCCTTTGGTTAATTCCTCTTCCTGGTGGGAAATGAGAGTTAAATTTGCCCGTCCAGACACCTCCAGCTAGCCTCTCATTGGTTCTCGCTATTCCTGTTCATCTTCCGCAGAAATTGCAAACTGGGCCAAACAGGAGGTTAAAGGGACTGACTCTCCAAGTGGGGAGAGTGTTAGTAAAGCGTCTGGAATGTTGCACCCGAGTACCAGGGGAGGAAAACTGAGACATATTTGAACACGTCTCCCGATCACATGGTTGATCATACTCTAGGTTCCACATGCATGTTTTAGCTGAAGGAAGAATACCTTAAAACTGGGTAGTTGAAACCCGTGGAATGGGTACCATGCAATATGACTTCAAAGGGTCTTCATTTGCTCACCGAACCTCTCCAATCCTATCACTGCTGCGTTTATGCCCCTGTACACATGCTTGATTCTCTTTCGGAGACATAGCAATCCATAGGTTTTAAGATACTTACTAGTCAGGTACATTCTTAGGCGTTTCATATGCGGTGTTGAGTCCATTTCGTTGAGCAAGGAGTAGCTCTTATCTATTCCATATTTGGCTTAAGGAACTTTATCTGTGCTCATTTCAGTCTCTGGTTTTATGCTGCACCCCAACTCACCTTTACCCTTAAGCAAGAATAAGTTGGTTTTCTAAATTTGAGACCCTGTTCTGTTCTGTAATTCAGTTCCTGTGTAGCCAAGTTTACATTCCGTGTATTACTGATATCTTATGATGTTTCTTTTTCTGTGTGACTTATTTCAGTTAGAATCATCATACCTGAATCCACTCATTGTGCTGCTAAGGGCCTGATGACAAGGATTTCATTGCTGAGTGATATTGCTTTGTAAGTAAATACCACAACTTCTTTATCCATTTTTCACTTTCTGCGATGTTGAACTTGTACTGTAAACGAGGTTCTTGTAAACAGAGGCGTCCCAAACTTTGGGGTGGCTGTGTCTTTTTGATTTTAATTTCCCTAAGCTATAGGACCATAAGTGGCAGTGCCCTAGGCTCTGTTGCTTTGTTTTTTAGATGTTTCAGGAAACACCATACACTTCTCCCGAGTGTCTGTTGGCAATTTACATCCCGCCCATCAGCATAACAAGGCTCCCAGTTCTCCATGGCCTGTCCTGCCTTTCTGGATTTTACACTTTTTTCAGATGGCCCTTTTGACCGGGGGGAAGTGAGACTTCATTGTAGTGCAGATTTCCTTTGCAAGCTTGCTTGGTTGGCCAAAAAGTGCGTATGCGTTTTTTCCTGAATATATTCAGGAAAAAACGCATACGCCCTTTTTGGCCAAGTGCATCATTGTGGACGTTCTGCCTCTTTTCCTATGCTTTCAATGCAATTCCAGTCTACCTCCTGAAATCGGTTTCCTGCAATTCTGCCCCGCTTTCAAGTCCTCTTGGCAGCCTTACTTCAGTCTATTTTTGGACGATAGCTGTCATTTATAACTCTGCAGGTTTGTGAATTACAGTGCCCCTGAGCTCCTTTCTTCAACTCGCTTTCTTGTGACCTGGCCGCAACACCGCAGGATGGCTTCAGGCCCTAATCTGGTTCCGGCACGGCACGCTGAGCCTTTGGTTATTTCCTCTTCCTGGTGGGAAATGAGAGTTAAATTTGCCCGTCCAGACACATCCAGCTAGTCTCTCATTGGTTCTCGCTATTTCTGTTCATCTTCCGCAGAAATTGCAAACTGGGCCAAAGAGGAGGTTAAAGGCGCTGACTCTCCAAGTGGGGAGAGTGTTAGTAAAGCGTCTGGAATGTTGCACCCGAGTACCAGGGGAGGAAAACTGAGACATATTTGAACACGTCTCCCGTTCACATGGTTGATCATACTTGAGTTCCACATGCATGTTTTAGCTGAAGGAAGAATACCTTAAACCTGGAGAGTTGAGACCCGTGGAATGGGTACCATGCAATATGACTTCAAAGGGTCTTCATTTGCTCACCGAACCTCTCCAATCCTATCACTGCTGCGTTTATGCCCCTGTACACATGCTTGATTCTCTTTTGGAGACATAGCAATCCATAGGTTTTACGATACTTACTAGTCAGGTACATTCTTAGGCGTTTAATATGCGGTGTTGAGTCCATTTCGTTGAGCAAGGAGTAGCTCTTGTCTATTCCATATTTGACTTAAGGAACTTTATCTGTGCTCATTTCAATCTCTGGTTTTATGCAGCACCCCAACTCACCTTTCCCCTTAAGCAAGCATAAGTTGGTTTTCTAAATTTGAGACCCTGTTCTGTTCTGTAATTCAGTTCCTGTGTAGCCAAGTTTACATTCCGTGTATTACTGATATCTTATGATGTTTCTTTTTCTGTGTGACTTATTTCAGTTAGAATCATCATACCTGAATCCACTCATTGTGATGCTAAGGGCCTGATGACATAGATTTCATTGCTGAGTGATATTGCTTTGTAAGTAAATACCACAACTTCTTTATCCATTTTTCACTTTCTGCGATGTTGAACTTGTACTGTAAACGAGGTTCTTGTAAACAGAGGCGTCCCAAACTTTGGGGTGGCTGTGTCTTTTTGATTTTAATTTCCCTAAGCTATAAGACCATAAGTGGCAGTGCCCTAGGCTCTGTTGCTTTGTTTTTTAGATGTTTCAGGAAACACCATACACTTCTCCCGAGTGTCTGTTGGCAATTTACATCCCGCCCATCAGCATAACAAGGCTCCCAGTTCTCCATGGCCTGTCCTGCCTTTCTGGATTTTACACTTTTTTCAGATGGCCCTTTTGACCGGGGGGAAGTGAGACTTCATTGTAGTGCAGATTTCCTTTGCAAGCTTGCTTGGTTGGCCAAAAAGGGCGTATGCGTTTTTTCCTGAATATATTCAGGAAAAAACGCATACGCCCTTTTTGGCCAAGTGCATCATTGTGGACGTTCTGCCTCTTTTCCTATGCTTTCAATGCAATTCCAGTCTACCTCCTGAAATCGGTTTCCTGCAATTCTGCCCCGCTTTCAAGTCCTCTTGGCAGCCTTACTTCAGTCTATTTTTGGACGATAGCTGTCATTTATAACTCTGCAGGTTTGTGAATTACAGTGCCCCTGAGCTCCTTTCTTCAACTCGCTTTCTTGTGACCTGGCCGCAACACCGCAGGATGGCTTCAGGCCCTAATCTGGTTCCGGCACGGCACGCTGAGCCTTTGGTTATTTCCTCTTCCTGGTGGGAAATGAGAGTTAAATTTGCCCGTCCAGACACCTCCAGCTAGTCTCTCATTGGTTCTCGCTATTTCTGTTCATCTTCCGCAGAAATTGCAAACTGGGCCAAAGAGGAGGTTAAAGGCGCTGACTCTCCAAGTGGGGAGAGTGTTAGTAAAGCGTCTGGAATGTTGCACCCGAGTACCAGGGGAGGAAAACTGAGACATATTTGAACACGTCTCCCGTTCACATGGTTGATCATACTTGAGTTCCACATGCATGTTTTAGCTGAAGGAAGAATACCTTAAACCTGGAGAGTTGAGACCCGTGGAATGGGTACCATGCAATATGACTTCAAAGGGTCTTCATTTGCTCACCGAACCTCTCCAATCCTATCACTGCTGCGTTTATGCCCCTGTACACATGCTTGATTCTCTTTTGGAGACATAGCAATCCATAGGTTTTACGATACTTACTAGTCAGGTACATTCTTAGGCGTTTAATATGCGGTGTTGAGTCCATTTCGTTGAGCAAGGAGTAGCTCTTGTCTATTCCATATTTGACTTAAGGAACTTTATCTGTGCTCATTTCAATCTCTGGTTTTATGCAGCACCCCAACTCACCTTTCCCCTTAAGCAAGCATAAGTTGGTTTTCTAAATTTGAGACCCTGTTCTGTTCTGTAATTCAGTTCCTGTGTAGCCAAGTTTACATTCCGTGTATTACTGATATCTTATGATGTTTCTTTTTCTGTGTGACTTATTTCAGTTAGAATCATCATACCTGAATCCACTCATTGTGATGCTAAGGGCCTGATGACATAGATTTCATTGCTGAGTGATATTGCTTTGTAAGTAAATACCACAACTTCTTTATCCATTTTTCACTTTCTGCGATGTTGAACTTGTACTGTAAACGAGGTTCTTGTAAACAGAGGCGTCCCAAACTTTGGGGTGGCTGTGTCTTTTTGATTTTAATTTCCCTAAGCTATAAGACCATAAGTGGCAGTGCCCTAGGCTCTGTTGCTTTGTTTTTTAGATGTTTCAGGAAACACCATACACTTCTCCTGAGTGTCTGTTGGCAATTTACATCCCGCCCATCAGCATAACAAGGCTCCCAGTTCTCCATGGCCTGTCCTGCCTTTCTGGATTTTACACTTTTTTCAGATGGCCCTTTTGACCGGGGGGAAGTGAGACTTCATTGTAGTGCAGATTTCCTTTGCAAGCTTGCTTGGTTGGCCAAAAAGGGCGTATGCGTTTTTTCCTGAATATATTCAGGAAAAAACGCATACGCCCTTTTTGGCCAAGTGCATCATTGTGGACGTTCTGCCTCTTTTCCTATGCTTTCAATGCAATTCCAGTCTACCTCCTGAAATCGGTTTCCTGCAATTCTGCCCCGCTTTCAAGTCCTCTTGGCAGCCTTACTTCAGTCTATTTTTGGACGATAGCTGTCATTTATAACTCTGCAGGTTTGTGAATTACAGTGCCCCTGAGCTCCTTTCTTCAACTCGCTTTCTTGTGACCTGGCCGCAACACCGCAGGATGGCTTCAGGCCCTAATCTGGTTCCGGCACGGCATGCTGAGCCTTTGGTTAATTCCTCTTCCTGGTGGGAAATGAGAGTTAAATTTGCCCGTCCAGACACCTCCAGCTAGCCTCTCATTTGTTCTCGCTATTCCTGTTCATCTTCCGCAGAAATTGCAAACTGGGCCAAACAGGAGGTTAAAGGGACTGACTCTCCAAGTGGGGAGAGTGTTAGTAAAGCGTCTGGAATGTTGCACCCGAGTACCAGGGGAGGAAAACTGAGACATATTTGAACACGTCTCCCGTTCACATGGTTGATCATACTTGAGTTCCACATGCATGTTTTAGCTGAAGGAAGAATACCTTAAACCTGGAGAGTTGAGACCCGTGGAATGGGTACCATGCAATATGACTTCAAAGGGTCTTCATTTGCTCACCGAACCTCTCCAATCCTATCACTGCTGCGTTTATGCCCCTGTACACACGCTTGATTCTCTTTCGGAGACATAGCTATCCATAGGTTTTAAGATACTTACTAGTCAGGTACATTCTTAGGCGTTTAATATGCGGTGTTGAGTCCATTTCGTTGAGCAAGGAGTAGCTCTTGTCTATTCCATATTTGACTTAAGGAACTTTATCTGTGCTCATTTCAATCTCTGGTTTATGCAGCACCCAAACTCACCTTTACCCTTAAGCAAGCATAAGTTGGTTTTCTAAATTTGAGACCCTGTTCTGTTCTGTAATTCAGTTCCTGTGTAGCCAAGTTTACATTCCGTGTATTACTGATATCTTATGATGTTTCTTTTTCTGTGTGACTTACTTCAGATAGAATCATCATACCTGAATCCACTCATTGTGCTGCTAAGGGCCTGATGACACAGATTTCATTGCTGAGTGATATTGCTTTGTAAGTAAATACCACAACTTCTTTATCCATTTTTCACTTTCTGCGATGTTGAACTTGTACTGTAAACGAGGTTCTTGTAAACAGAGCCGTTCCAAACTTTGGGGTGGCTGTGTCTTTTTGATTTCAATTTCCCTAAGCTATAGGACCATAAGTGGAAGTGCCCTAGGTTCTGTTGCTTTGTTTTTTAGATGTTTCAGGAAACACCATACACTTCTCCCGAGTGGTTGTTGGCAATTTACATCCCGCCCATCAGCATAACAAGGCTCCCAGTTCTCCATGGCCTGTCCTGCCTTTCTGGATTTTACACTTTTTTCAGATGGCCCTTTTGACCGGGGGGAAGTGAGACTTCATTGTAGTGCAGATTTCCTTTGCAAGCTTGCTTGGTTGGCCAAAAAGGGCGTATGCGTTTTTTCCTGAATATATTCAGGAAAAAACGCATACGCCCTATTTGGCCAAGTGCATCATTGTGGATGTTCTGCCTCTTTTCCTATGCTTTCAATGCAATTCCAGTCTACCTCCTGAAATCGGTTTCCTGCAATTCTGCCCCGCTTTCAAGTCCTCTTGGCAGCCTTACTTCAGTATATTTTTGGACGATAGCTGTCATTTATAACTCTGCAGGTTTGTGAATTACAGTGCCCCTGAGCTCCTTTCTTCAACTCGCTTTCTTGTGACCTGGCCGCAACACCGCAGGATGGCTTCAGGCCCTAATCTGGTTCCGGCACGGCACGCTGAGCCTTTGGTTATTTCCTCTTCCTGGTGGGAAATGAGAGTTAAATTTGCCCGTCCAGACACCTCCAGCTAGTCTCTCATTGGTTCTCGCTATTTCCGTTCATCTTCCGCAGAAATTGCAAACTGGGCCAAACAGGAGGTTAAAGGCGCTGACTCTCCAAGTGGGGAGAGTGTTAGTAAAGCGTCTGGAATGTTCCACCCTAGTACCAGGGGAGGAAAACTGAGACATATTTGAACACGTCTCCCGTTCACATGGTTGATCATACTTGGGTTCCACATGTATGTTTTAGCTGAAGGAAGAATACCTTAAACCTGGAGAGTTGAGACCCGTGTAATGGGTACCATGCAATATGACTTCAAAGGGTCTTCATTTGCTCACCGAACCTCTCCAATCCTATCACTGCTGCGTTTATGCCCCTGTACACATGCTTGATTCTCTTTCGGAGACATAGCAATCCATAGGTTTTAAGATACTTACTAGTCAGGTACATTCTTAGGCGTTTAATATGCGGTGTTGAGTCCATTTCGTTGAGCAAGGAGTGGCTCTTGTCTATTCCATATTTGGCTTAAGGAACTTTATCTGTGCTCATTTCAATCTCTGGTTTTATGCAGCAACCCAACTCACCTTTCCCCTTAAGCAAGCATAAGTTGGTTTTCTAAATTTGAGAACCTGTTCTGTTTTGGAATTCAGTTCCTGTGTAGCCAAGTTTACATTCTGTGTATTAGTGATATCTTATGATGTTTCTTTTTCTGTGTGACTTATTTCAGTTAGAATCATCGTACCTGAATCTACTCATTATGCTGCTACGTGCCTGATGACATAGATTTCATTGCTGAGTGATACTGCATTGTACGTAAGTACCACAAGTTCTTTATCCATTTTTCACTTTCTGCGATGTTGAACTTGTACTGTAAACGAGGTTCTTGTAAACAGAGCCGTTCCAAACTTTGGGGTGGCTGTGTCTTTTTGATTTTAATTTCCCTAAGCTATAGGACCATAAGTGGAAGTGCCTTAGGCTCTGTTGCTTTGTTTTTTAGATGTTTCAGGAAACACCATACACTTCTCCCAAGTGTCTGTTGGCAATTTACATCCCACCCATCAGCATAACAAGGCTCCCAGTTCTCAATGGCCTGTCCTGCCTTTCTGGATTTTACACTTTTTTCAGATGGCCCTTTTGACCAGGGGGAAGTGAGACTTCATTGTAGTGCAGATTTCCTTTGCAAGCTTGCTTGGTTGGCCAAAAAGGGCGTATGCGTTTTTTCCTGAATATATTCAGGAAAAAACGCATACGCCCTTTTTGGCCAAGTGCATCATTGTGGACGTTCTGCCTCTTTTCCTATGCTTTCAATGCAATTCCAGTCTACCTCCTGAAATCGGTTTCCTGCAATTCTGCCCCGCTTTCAAGTCCTCTTGGCAGCCTTACTTCAGTCTATTTTTGGACGATAGCTGTCATTTATAACTCTGCAGGTTTGTGAATTACACTGCCCCTGAGCTCCTTTCTTCAACTCACTTTCTTTTCAGCTGGCCGCAACACCGCAGGATGGCTTCAGGCCCTAATCTGGTTCCGGCACGGCACGCTGAGCCTTTGGTTAATTCCTCTTCCTGGTGGGAAATGAGAGTTAAATTTGCCCGTCCAGACACCTCCAGCTAGTCTCTCATTGGTTCTCGCTATTCCTGTTCATCTTCCGCAGAAATTGCAAACTGTGCCAAACAGGAGTTTAAAGGGCCTGACTCTCCAAGTCAGGAGAGTGTTAGTAAAGCGTCTGGAATGTTGCACCCGAGTACCAGGGGAGGAAAACTGAGACATATTTGAACACGTCTCCCGTTCACATGGTTGATCATACTTGGGTTCCACATGCATGTTTTAGCTGAAGGAAGAATACCTTAAACCTGGAGAGTTAAGACCCGTGTAATGGGTACCATGCAATATGACTTCAAAGGGTCTTCATTTGCTCACCGAACCTCTCCAATCCTATCACTGCTGCGTTTATGCCCCTGTACACATGCTTGATTCTCTTTCGGAGACATAGCAATCCATAGGTTTTAAGATACTTACTAGTCAGGTACATTCTTAGGCGTTTAATATGCGGTGTTGAGTCCATTTCGTTGAGCAAGGAGTAGCTCTTGTCTATTCCATATTTGACTTAAGGAACTTTATCTGTGCTCATTTCAATCTCTGGTTTTATGCAGCATCCCAACTCACCTTTACCCTTAAGCAAGCATAAGTTGGTTTTCTAAATTTGAGACCCTGTTCTGTTCTGTAATTCAGTTCCTGTGTAGCCAAGTTTACATTCCGTGTATTACTGATATCTTATGATGTTTCTTTTTCTGTGTGACTTATTTCAGTTAGAATCATCATACCTGAATCCACTCCTTGTGATGCTAAGGGCCTGATGACATAGATTTCATTGCTGAGTGATATTGCTTTGTAAGTAAATACCACAACTTCTTTATCCATTTTTCACTTTCTGCGATGTTGAACTTGTACTGTAAACGAGGTTCTTGTAAACAGAGGCGTCCCAAACTTTGGGGTGGCTGTGTCTTTTTGATTTTAATTTCCCTAAGCTATAGGACCATAAGTGGCAGTGCCCTAGGCTCTGTTGCTTTGTTTTTTAGATGTTTCAGGAAACACCATACACTTCTCCCGAGTGTCTGTTGGCAATTTACATCCCGCCCATCAGCATAACAAGGCTCCCAGTTCTCCATGGCCTGTCCTGCCTTTCTGGATTTTACACTTTTTTCAGATGGCCCTTTTGACCGGGGGGAAGTGAGCCTTCATTGTAGTGCAGATTTCCTTTGCAAGCTTGCTTGGTTGGCCAAAAAGGGCGTATGCGTTTTTTCCTGAATATATTCAGGAAAAAACGCATACGCCCTTTTTGGCCAAGTGCATCATTGTGGACGTTCTGCCTCTTTTCCTATGCTTTCAGTGCAATTCCAGTCTACCTCCTGAAATCGGTTTCCTGCAATTCTGCCCCGCTTTCAAGTCCTCTTGGCAGCCTTACTTCAGTCTATTTTTGGACGATAGCTGTCATTTATAACTCTGCAGGTTTGTGAATTACAGTGCCCCTGAGCTCCTTTCTTCAACTCGCTTTCTTGTGACCTGGCCGCAACACCGCAGGATGGCTTCAGGCCCTAATCTGGTTCTGGCCTGGCATGCTGAGCCTTTGGTTAATTCCTCTTCCTGGTGGGAAATGAGAGTTAAATTTGCCCGTCCAGACACCTCCAGCTAGCCTCTCATTGGTTCTCGCTATTCCTGTTCATCTTCCGCAGAAATTGCAAACTGGGCCAAACAGGAGGTTAAAGGGACTGACTCTCCAAGTGGGGAGAGTGTTAGTAAAGCGTCTGGAATGTTGCACCCGAGTACCAGGGGAGGAAAACTGAGACATATTTGAACACGTCTCCCGATCACATGGTTGATCATACCCTAGGTTCCACATGCATGTTTTAGCTGAAGGAAGAATACCTTAAAACTGGGTAGTTGAAACCCGTGGAATGGGTACCATGTAATATGACTTCAAAGGGTCTTCATTTGCTCACCGAACCTCTCCAATCCTATCACTGCTGCGTTTATGCCCCTGTACACATGCTTGATTCTCTTTCGGAGACATAGCAATCCATAGGTTTTAAGATACTTACTAGTCAGGTACATTCTTAGGCGTTTAATATGCGGTGTTGAGTCCATTTCGTTGAGCAAGGAGTAGCTCTTGTCTATTCCATATTTGACTTAAGGAACTTTATCTGTGCTCATTTCAATCTCTGGTTTTATGCAGCACCCCAACTCACCTTTACCCTTAAGCAAGCATAAGTTGGTTTTCTAAATTTGAGACCCTGTTCTGTTCTGTAATTCAGTTCCTGTGTAGCCAAGTTTACATTCCGTGTATTACTGATATCTTATGATGTTTCTTTTTCTGTGTGACTTATTTCAGTTAGAATCATCATACCTGAATCCACTCATTGTGATGCTAAGGGCCTTATGACATAGATTTCATTGCTGAGTGATATTGCTTTGTAAGTAAATACCACAACTTCTTTATCCATTTTTCACTTTCTGCGATGTTGAACTTGTACTGTAAACGAGGTTCTTGTAAACAGAGGCGTCCCAAACTTTGGGGTGGCTGTGTCTTTTTGATTTTAATTTCCCTAAGCTATAGGACCATAAGTGGCAGTGCCCTAGGCTCTGTTGCTTTGTTTTTTAGATGTTTCAGGAAACACCATACACTTCTCCCGAGTGTCTGTTGGCAATTTACATCCCGCCCATCAGCATAACAAGGCTCCCAGTTCTCCATGGCCTGTCCTACCTTTCTGGATTTTACACTTTTTTCAGATGGCCCTTTTGACCGGGGGGAAGTGAGACTTCATTGTAGTGCAGATTTCCTTTGCAAGCTTGCTTGGTTGGCCAAAAAGGGCGTATGCGTTTTTTCCTGAATATATTCAGGAAAAAACGCATACGCCCTTTTTGGCCAAGTGCATCATTGTGGACGTTCTGCCTCTTTTCCTATGCTTTCAATGCAATTCCAGTCTACCTCCTGAAATCGGTTTCCTGCAATTCTGCCCCGCTTTCAAGTCCTCTTGGCAGCCTTACTTCAGTCTATTTTTGGACGATAGCTGTCATTTATAACTCTGCAGGTTTGTGAATTACAGTGCCCCTGAGCTCCTTTCTTCAACTCGCTTTCTTTTGAGCTGGCCGCAACACCGCAGGATGGCTTCAGGCCCTAATCTGGATCCGGCCCGGCATGCTGAGCCTTTGGTTAATTCCTCTTCCTGGTGGGAAATGAGAGTTAAATTTGCCCGTCCAGACACCTCCAGCTAGCCTCTCATTGGTTCTCGCTATTCCTGTTCATCTTCCGCAGAAATTGCAAACTGGGCCAAACAGGAGGTTAAAGGGACTGACTCTCCAAGTGGGGAGAGTGTTAGTAAAGCGTCTGGAATGTTGCACCCGAGTACCAGGGGAGGAAAACTGAGACATATTTGAACACGTCTCCCGATCACATGGTTGATCATACTCTAGGTTCCACATGCATGTTTTAGCTGAAGGAAGAATACCTTAAACCTGGGTAGTTGAAACCCGTGGAATGGGTACCATGCAATATGACTTCAAAGGGTCTTCATTTGCTCACCGAACCTCTCCAATCCTATCACTGCTGCGTTTATGCCCCTGTACACATGCTTGATTCTCTTTCGGAGACATAGCAATCCATAGGTTTTAAGATACTTACAAGACAGGTACATTCTTAGGCGTTTAATATGCGGTGTTGAGTCCATTTCGTTGAGCAAGGAGTAGCTCTTGTCTATTCCATATTTGGCTTAAGGAACTTTATCTGTGCTCATTTCAATCTCTGGTTTTATGCAGCACCCCAACTCACCTTTACCCTTAAGCAAGCATAAGTTGTTTTTCTAAATTTGAGACCCTGTTCTGTTCTGTAATTCAGTTCCTGTGTAGCCAAGTTTCCATTCCGTGTATTACTGATATCTTATGATGTTTCTTTTTCTGTGTGACTTATTTCAGTTAGAATCATCATACCTGAATCCACTCATTGTGCTGCTAAGGGCCTGATGACATAGATTTCATTGCTGAGTGATATTGCTTTGTAAGTGAATACCACAACTTCTTTATCCATTTTTCACTTTCTGCGATGTTGAACTTGTACTGTAAACGAGGTTCTTGTAAACAGAGCCGTTCCAAACTTTGGGGTGGCTGTGTCTTTTTGATTTTAATTTCCCTAATCTATAGGACCATAAGTGGAAGTGCCCTATGTTCTGTTGCTTTGTTTTTTAGATGTTTCAGGAAACACCACACACTTCTCCGGAGTGGTTGTTGGCAATTTACATCCCGCCCATCAGCATAACAAGGCTCCCAGTTCTCCATGGCCTGTCCTGCCTTTCTGGATTTTACACTTTTTTCAGATGGCCCTTTTGACCGGGGGGAAGTGAGACTTCATTGTAGTGCAGATTTCCTTTGCAAGCTTGCTTGGTTGGCCAAAAAGGGCGTATGCGTTTTTTCCTGAATATATTCAGGAAAAAACGCATATGCCCTTTTTGGCCAAGTGCATCATTGTGGACGTTCTGCCTCTTTTCCTATGCTTTCAATGCAATTCCAGTCTACCTCCTGAAATCGGTTTCCTGCAATTCTGCCCCGCTTTCAAGTCCTCTTGGCAGCCTTATTTCAGTCTATTTTTGGACGATAGCTGTCATTTATAACTCTGCAGGTTTGAGAATTACAGTGCCCCAGAACTCCTTTCTTCAACTTGCTTTCTTTTGACCTGGCCGCAACACTGCAGGATGGCTTCAGGCCCTAATCTGGTTCCGGCACGGCATGCTGAGCCTTTGGTTATTTCCTCTTCCTGGTGGGAAATGAGAGTTAAATTTGCCCGTCCAGACACCGCCAGCTAGCCTCCCATTGGTTCTCGCTATTCCTGTTCATCTTCCGCAGAAATTGCAAACTGGGCCAAACAGGAGGTTAAAGGCGCTGACTCTCCAAGTGGGGAGAGTGTTAGTAAAGCGTCTGGAATGTTGCACCCGAGTACCAGGGGAGGAAAACTGAGACGTATTTGAACACGTCTCCCGTTCACATGGTTGATCATACTTGGGTTCCACATGCATGTTTTAGCTGAAGGAAGAATACCTTAAACCTGGAGAGTTAAGACCCGTATAATGGGTACCATGCAATATGACTTCAAAGGGTCTTCATTTGCTCACCGAACCTCTCCAATCCTATCACTGCTGCGTTTATGCCCCTGTACACATGCTTGATTCTCTTTCGGAGACATAGCAATCCATAGGTTTTAAGATACTTACTAGTCAGGTACATTCTTAGGCGTTTAATATGCGGTGTTGAGTCCATTTCGTTGAGCAAGGAGTAGCTCTTGTCTATTCCATATTTGACTTAAGGAACTTTATCTGTGCTCATTTCAATCTCTGGTTTTATGCAGCACCCCAACTCACCTTTACCCTTAAGCAAGCATAAGTTGGTTTTCTAAATTTGAGACCCTGTTCTGTTCTGTAATTCAGTTCCTGTGTAGCCAAGTTTACATTCCGTGTATTACTGATATCTTATGATGTTTCTTTTTCTGTGTGACTTACTTCAGTTAGAATCATCATACCTGAATCCACTCATTGTGCTGCTAAGGGCCTGATGACACAGATTTCATTGCTGAGTGATATTGCTTTGTAACTAAATACCACAACTTCTTTATCCATTTTTCACTTTCTGCGATGTTGAACTTGTACTGTAAACGAGGTTCTTGTAAACAGAGCCGTTCCAAACTTTGGGGTGGCTGTGTCTTTTTGATTTTAATTTCCCTAAGCTATAGGACCATAAGTGGCAGTGCCCTAGGCTCTGTTGCTTTGTTTTTTAGATGTTTCAGGAAACACCATACACTTCTCCCGAGTGTCTGTTGGCAATTTACATCCCGCCCATCAGCATAACAAGGCTCCCAGTTCTCCATGGCCTGTCCTGCCTTTCTGGATTTTACACTTTTTTCAGATGGCCCTTTTGACCGGGGGAAAGTGAGACTTCATTGTAGTGCAGATTTCCTTTGCAAGCTTGCTTGGTTGGCCAAAAAGGGCGTATGCGTTTTTTCCTGAATATATTCAGGAAAAAACGCATACGCCCTTTTTGGCCAAGTGCATCATTGTGGACGTTCTGCCTCTTTTCCTATGCTTTCAATGCAATTCCAGTCTACCTCCTGAAATCGGTTTCCTGCAATTCTGCCCCGCTTTCAAGTCCTCTTGGCAGCCTTACTTCAGTCTACTTTTGGACGATAGCTGTCATTTATAACTCTGCAGGTTTGTGAATTACAGTGCCCCAGAGCTCCTTTCTTCAACTCGCTTTCTTGTGACCTGGCCGCAACACCGCAGGATGGCTTCAGGCCCTAATCTGGTTCCGGCACGGCACGCTGAGCCTTTGGTTATTTCCTCTTCCTGTTGGGAAATGAGAGTTAAATTTGCCCGTCCAGACACCTCCAGCTAGCCTCTCATTGGTTCTCGCTATTCTTGTTCATCTTCCGCAGAAATTGCAAACTGGGCCAAACAGGAGGTTAAAGGCACTGACTCTCCAAGTGGGGAGAGTGTTAGTAAAGCGTCTGGAATGTTGCACCCGAGTACCAGGGGAGGAAAACTGAGACATATTTGAACACGTCTCCCGATCACATGGTTGATCATACTCTGGGTTCCACATGCCTGTTTTAGCTGAAGGAAGAATACCTAAAACCTGGGTAATTGAAACCCGTGGAATGGGTACCATGCAATATGACTTCAAAGGGTCTTCATTTGCTCACCGAACCTCTCCAATCCTATCACTGCTGCGTTTATGCCCCTGTACACATGCTTGATTCTCTTTCGGAGACATAGCAATCCATAGGTTTTAAGATACTTACTAGTCAGGTACATTCTTAGGCGTTTAATATGCGGTGTTGAGTCCATTTCGTTGAGCAAGGAGTAGCTCTTGTCTATTCCATATTTGACTTAAGGAACTTTATCTGTGCTCATTTCAATCTCTGGTTTTATGCAGCACCCCAACTCACCTTTCCCCTTAAGCAAGCATAAGTTGGTTTTCTAAATTTGAGACCCTGTTCTGTTCTGTAATTCAGTTCCTGTGTAGCCAAGTTTACATTCCGTGTATTACTGATATCTTATGATGTTTCTTTTTCTGTGTGACTTACTTCAGTTAGAATCATCATACCTGAATCCACTCATTGTGCTGCTAAGGGCCTGATGACACAGATTTCATTGCTGAGTGATATTGCTTTGTAAGTGAATACCACAACTTCTTTATCCATTTTTCAATTTCTGCGATGTTGAACTTGTACTGTAAACGAGGTTCTTGTAAACAGAGGCGTCCCAAACTTTGGGGTGGCTGTGTCTTTTTGATTTTAATTTCCCTATGCTATAGGACCATAAGTGGCAGTGCCCTAGGCTCTGTTGCTTTGTTTTTTAGATGTTTCAGGAAACACCATACACTTCTCCCGAGTGTCTGTTGGCAATTTACATCCCGCCCATCAGCATAACAAGGCTCCCAGTTCTCCATGGGCTGTCCTGCCTTTCTGGATTTTACACTTTTTTCAGATGGCCCTTTTGACCGGGGGGAAGTGAGACTTCATTGTAGTGCAGATTTCCTTTGCAAGCTTGCTTGGTTGGCCAAAAAGGGCGTATGCGTTTTTTCCTGAATATATTCAGGAAAAAACGCATACGCCCTTTTTGGCCAAGTGCATCATTGTGGACGTTCTGCCTCTTTTCCTATGCTTTCAATGCAATTCCAGTCTACCTCCTGAAATCGGTTTCCTGCAATTCTGCCCCGCTTTCAAGTCCTCTTGGCAGCCTTACTTCAGTCTATTTTTGGACGATAGCTGTCATTTATAACTCTGCAGGTTTGTGAATTACAGTGCCCCTGAGCTCCTTTCTACAACTCGCTTTCTTGTGACCTGGCCGCAACACCGCAGGATGGCTTCAGGCCCTAATCTGGTTCCGGTACGGCACGCTGAGCCTTTGGTTATTTCCTCTTCCTCGTGGGAAATGAGAGTTAAATTTGCCCGTCCAGACACCTCCAGCTAGCCTCTCATTGGTTCTCGCTATTCCTGTTCATCTTCCGCAGAAATTGCAAACTGGGCCAAACAGGAGGTTAAAGGCGCTGACTCTCCAAGTGGGGAGAGTGTTAGTAAAGCGTCTGGAAAGTTGCACCCGAGTACCAGGGGAGGAAACCTGAGACATATTTGAACACGTCTCCCGTTCACATGGTTGATCATACTTGGGTTCCACATGCATGTTTTAGCTGAAGGAAGAATACCTTAAACCTGGAGAGTTGAGACCCGTGGAATGGGTACCATGCAATATGACTTCAAAGGGTCTTCATTTGCTCACCGAACCTCTCCAATCCTATCACTGCTGCGTTTATGCCCCTGTACACATGCTTGATTCTCTTTCGGAGACATAGCAATCCATAGGTTTTACGATACTTACTAGTCAGGTACATTCTTAGGCGTTTAATATGCGGTGTTGAGTCCATTTCGTTGAGCAAGGAGTAGCTCTTGTCTATTCCATATTTGACTTAAGGAACTTTATCTGTGCTCATTTCAATCTCTGGTTTTATGCAGCACCCCAACTCACCTTTACCCTTAAGCAAGCATAAGTTGTTTTTCTAAATTTGAGACCCTGTTCTGTTCTGTAATTCAGTTCCTGTGTAGCCAAGTTTACATTCCGTGTATTACTGATATCTTATGATGTTTCTTTTTCTGTGTGACTTACTTCAGTTAGAATCATCATACCTGAATCCACTCATTGTGCTGCTAAGGGCCTGATGACACAGATTTCATTCCTGAGTGATATTGCTTTGTAAGTAAATACCACAACTTCTTTATCCATTTTTCACTTTCTGCGATGTTGAACTTGTACTGTAAACGATGTTCTTGTAAACAGAGCCGTTCCAAACTTTGGGGTGGCTGTGTCTTTTTGATTTTAATTTCCCTAAGCTATAGGACCATAAGTGGAAGTGCCCTAGGTTCTGTTGCTTTGTTTTTTAGATGTTTCAGGAAACACCATACACTTCTCCTGAGTGGTTGTTGGCAATTTACATCCCGCCCATCAGCATAACAAGGCTCCCAGTTCTCCATGGCCTGTCCTGCCTTTCTGGATTTTACACTTTTTTCAGATGGCCCTTTTGACCGGGGGGAAGTGAGACTTCATTGTAGTGCAGATTTCCTTTGCAAGCTTGCTTGGTTGGCCAAAAAGGGCGTATGCGTTTTTTCCTGAATATATTCAGGAAAAAACGCATACGCCCTTTTTGGCCAAGTGCATCATTGTGGACGTTCTGCCTCTTTTCCTATGCTTTCAATGCAATTCCAGTCTACCTCCTGAAATCGGTTTCCTGCAATTCTGCCCCGCTTTCAAGTCCTCTTGGCAGCCTTACTTCAGTCTATTTTTGGACGATAGCTGTCATTTATAACTCTGCAGGTTTGTGAATTACAGTGCCCCTGAGCTCCTTTCTTCAACTCGCTTTCTTTTGAGCTGGCCGCAACACCGCAGGATGGCTTCAGGCCCTAATTTGGTTCCGGTACGGCACGCTGAGCCTTTGGTTATTTCCTCTTCCTGGTGGGAAATGAGAGTTAAATTTGCCCGTCCAGACACCTCCAGCTAGCCTCTCATTGGTTCTCGCTATTCCTGTTCATCTTCCGCAGAAATTGCAAACTGGGCCAAACAGGAGGTTAAAGGCGCTGACTCTCCAAGTGGGGAGAGTGTTAGTAAAGCGTCTGGAATGTTGCACCCGAGTACCAGGGGAGGAAAACTGAGACATATTTGAACACGTCTCCCGTTCACATGGTTGATCATACTTGGGTTCCACATGCATGTTTTAGCTGAAGGAAGAATACCTTAAACCTGGAGAGTTGAGACCCGTGGAATGGGTACCATGCAATATGACTTCAAAGGGTCTTCATTTGCTCACCGAACCTCTCCAATCCTATCACTGCTGCGTTTATGCCCCTGTACACATGCTTGATTCTCTTTCGGAGACATAGCAATCCATAGGTTTTAAGATACTTACTAGTCAGGTACATTCTTAGGGGTTTAATATGGGGTTTCGAGTCCATTTCGTTGACCAAGGAGTAGCTCTTGTCTATTCCATATTTGGCTTAAGGAACTTTATCTGTGCTCATTTCAATCTCTGGTTTTATGCAGCACCTCAACTCACCTTTCCCCTTAAGCAAGCATAAGTTGGTTTTCTAAATTTGAGACCCTGTTCTGTTTTGGAATGCAGTTCCTGTGTAGCCAAGTTTACATTCCGTGTATTAGTGATATCTTATGATGTTTCTTTTTCTGTGTGACTTATTTCAGTTAGAATCATCGTACCTGAATCCACTCATTATGCTGCTACGGGCCTGATGACACAGATTTCATTGCTGAGTGATATTGCTTTGTAAGTGAATACCACAAGTTCTTTATCCATTTTTCACTTTCTGCGATGTTGAACTTGTACTGTAAACGAGGTTCTTGTAAACAGAGGCGTCCCAAACTTTGGGGTTGCTGTGTCTTTTTGATTTTAATATCCCTAAGCTATAGAACCATAAGTGGCAGTGCCCTAGGCTCTGTTGCTTTGCTTTTTCGATGTTTCAGGAAACACCATACACTTCTCCCTAGTGTCTGTTGGCAATTTACATCCCGCCCATCAGCATAACAAGGCTCCCAGTTCTCCACGGCCTGTCCTGCCTTTCTGGATTTTACACTTTTTTCAGATGGCCCTTTTGACCAGGGGGAAGTGAGACTTCATTGTAGTGCAGATTTCCTTTGCAAGCTTGCTTGGTTGGCCAAAAAGGGCGTATGCGTTTTTTCCTGAATATATTCAGGAAAAAACGCATACGCCCTTTTTGGCCAAGTGCATCATTGTGGACGTTCTGCCTCTTTTCCTATGCTTTCAATGCAATTCCAGTCTACCTCCTGAAATCGGTTTCCTGCAATTCTGCCCCGCTTTCAAGTCCTCTTGGCAGGCTTATTTCAGTCTATTTTTGGACGATAGCTGTCATTTATAACTCTGCAGGTTTGTGAATTACAGTGCCCCTGAGCTCCTTTCTTCAACTCGCTTTCTTTTGAGCTGGCCGCAACACCGCAGGATGGCTTCAGGCCCTAATCTGGTTCCGGTATGGCACGCTGAGCCTTTGGTTATTTCCTCTTCCTGGTGGGAAATGAGAGTTAAATTTGCCCGTCCAGACACCTCCAGCTAGCCTCTCTTTGGTTCTCGCTATTCCTGTTCATCTTCCGCAGAAATTGCAAACTGGGCCAAACAGGAGGTTAAAGGCGCTGACTCTCCAAGTGGGGAGAGTGTTAGTAAAGCGTCTGGAATGTTGCACCCGAGTACCAGGGGAGGAAAACTGAGACATATTTGAACACGTCTCCCGTTCACATGGTTGATCATACTTGGGTTCCACATGCATGTTTTAGCTGAAGGAAGAATACCTTAAACCTGGAGAGTTGAGACCCGTGGAATGGGTACCATGCAATATGACTTCAAAGGGTCTTCATTTGCTCACCGAACCTCTCCAATCCTATCACTGCTGCGTTTATGCCCCTGTACACATGCTTGATTCTCTTTCGGAGACATAGCAATCCATAGGTTTTAAGATACTTACTAGTCAGGTACATTCTTAGGCGTTTAATATGCGGTGTTGAGTCCATTTCGTTGAGCAAGGAGTAGCTCTTGTCTATTCCATATTTGACTTAAGGAACTTTATCTGTGCTCATTTCAATCTCTGGTTTTATGCAGCACCCCAACTCACCTTTACCCTTAAGCAAGCATAAGTTGGTTTTCTAAATTTGAGACCCTGTTCTGTTCTGTAATTCAGTTCCTGTGTAGCCAAGTTTACATTCCGTGTATTACTGATATCTTATGATGTTTCTTTTTCTGTGTGACTTATTTCAGTTAGAATCATCATACCTGAATCCACTCCTTGTGATGCTAAGGGCCTGATGACATAGATTTCATTGCTGAGTGATATTGCTTTGTAAGTAAATACCACAACTTCTTTATCCATTTTTCACTTTCTGCGATGTTGAACTTGTACTGTAAACGAGGTTCTTGTAAACAGAGCTGTTCGAAACTTTGGGGTGTCTGTGTCTTTTTGATTTTAAATTCCCTAAGCTATAGGACCATAAGTGGAAGTGCCCTAGGCTCTGTTGCTTTGTTTTTTAGATGTTTCAGGAAACACCATACACTTCTCCCGAGTGGTTGTTGGCAATTTACATCCCACCCTTCAGCATAACAAGGCTCCCAGTTCTCCATGGCCTGTCCTGCCTTTCTGGATTTTACACTTTTTTCAGATGGCCCTTTTGACTGGGGGGTAGTGAGACTTCATTGTAGTGCAGATTTCCTTTGCAAGCTTGCTTGGTTGGCCAAAAAGTGCATATGCGTGTTTTCCTGAATATATTCAGGAAAAAACGCATACGCCCTTTTTGGCCAAGTGCATCATTGTGGACGTTCTGCCTCTTTTCCTATGCTTTCAATGCAATTCCTGTCTACCTCCTGAAATCGGTTTCCTGCAATTCTGCCCCGCTTTCAAGTCCTCTTGGCAGCCTTACTTCAGTATATTTTTGGACGATAGCTGTCATTTATAACTCTGCAGGTTTTTGAATTACAGTGCCCCTGAGCTCCTTTCTTCAACTCCCTTTCTTGTGAGCTGGCCGCAACACCGCAGGATGTCTTCAGGCCCTAATGTGGTTCCGGCATGGCACGCTGAGCCTTTGGTTAATTCCTCTTCCTGGTGGGAAATGAGAGTTAAATTTGCCCGTCCAGACACCTCCAGCTAGCCTCTCATTGGTTCTCGCTATTCCTGTTCATCTTCCGCAGAAATTGCAAACTGGGGCAAACAGGAGGTTAAAGGCACTGACTCTCCAAGTAGGGAGAGTGTTAGTAAAGCATCTGGAATGTTGCACCCGAGTACCAGGGGAGGAAAACTGAGACATATTTGAACACGTCTCCCTTTCACATCGTTGATCATACTCTGGGTTCCACATGCATGTTTTAGCTGAAGAAAGAATACCTTAAACCTGGAGAGTTGAGACCTGTGTAATGGGTACCATGCAATATGACTTCAAAGGGTCTTCATTTGCTCACCGAACCTCTCCAATCCTATCACTGCTGCGTTTATGCCCCTGTACACACGCTTGATTCTCTTTTGGAGACATAGCAATCCATAGGTTTTAAGATACTTACTAGTCAGGTACATTCTTAGGCGTTTAGTATGGGGTGTTGAGTCCATCTCGTTGAGCAAGGAGTAGCTCTTGTCTATTCCATATTTGACTTAAGGAACTTTATCTGTGCTCATTTCAATCTCTGGTTTTATGCAGCACCCCAACTCACCTTCCCCATTAAGCAAGCATAAGTTGGTTTTCTAAACTTGAGACACTGTTCTGTTTTGTAATTCTGTTCATGTGTAGCCAAGTTCACATTCTGTGTATTAGTGATACCTTATGATGTTTCTTTTCTGTGTGACTTATTTCAGTTCGAATCATCATACCTGAATCCACTCATTATGCTGCTACGGGCCTGATGACATAGATTTCATTGCTGAGTGATATTGCATTGTACGTAAGTACCTCAAGTTCTTTATCCATTTTTCACTTTCTGCAATATTGAACTTGTACCGTAAACGAGGTTCTTGTAAACAGAGCCGTCCCAAACTTTGGGGTGGCTGTGTCTTTTTGATTTTAATTTCCCTAAGCTATAGGACCATAAGTGGAAGTGCCCTAGGCTCTGTTGCTTTGTTTTTTAGATGTTTCAGGAAACACCATACTCTTCTCCAGAGTGGCTGTTGGCAATTTACATCCCGCCCATCAGCATAAGAAGGCTCCCAGTTCTCCATGGCCTGTCGTGCCTTTATGGATTTTACACTTTTTTCAGATGGCCCTTTTGACCAGGTGGAAGTGAGACTTCATTGTAGTGCAAATTTCCTTTGCAAGCTTGCTTGGGTGGCCAAAAAGTGCGTATGCGTTTTTTCCTGAATATATTCAGGAAAAAACGCATACGCCCTTTTTGGGCAAGTGCATCATTGTCGAGTTTCTGACTCTCTTCATATGTTTTCAGTGCAATTCCAGTCTACCTCCTGAAATCGGTTTCCTGCAATTCTGCCTTGCTTTCAATGCCTCTTCATAGCCTTACCTCAATATATTTTTTAAAAATAGTTGGCCTTTATAACTCTGCAGGTTTTTGAATTGCAGTGGCCCTTAGCTCCATTTTTTAGCTCTTATTTTTGTGGTCTTGCCCCGTAACCACAGGATTCCTTGAAGCCCTATTTTTCTTCTGGGGCACCTTGCTGTCCCTTTGGTTAATTCTTCTTACTGATGTGATATTAGAGTGACATGTGCCCATTGAAACCGCTACAGCTAGTTTCTCACTGGTTCCCCCTATTCCCATTCATCCTCTGCACTAACTGCAGACTGTGCGATACCAGAACTTAAAGGCATTGACTCCATGTGGGGATGTTGTTAGTAAAGCGGCTGGAATGTCGATCCGGAGCCCCAGGAGAGGAAAAATGAGGTGCGTTTTAGAAACCTTTCCCGATCATATGGTATACCAGTCGCTGGGTTTCCCAAGCATGGTTTAGCTGTAGGAAGATTCCCTTCAACCTGGAGTGTTGGGACCCTTGGACTGAGTAGCATGAAGTATTGCATTAAACTTTCGGCAGTTGCTCACCAAAGCTCACCAATCCTCTCAGCCCCAAGTGTCCAGCCTTATGTCTTATCCAGCTGTGGGTTTATATGTGGTCAATCCAGGTTGCATCACAGCCCCTGAGCGAATTTTGTAAGAATTTTTCTCTCTTTCATTGTTTCAGCGTTTTGTTTTTAAAATTTATTTCTATAATGGGGTTTAGCTCATTTTCACTGCTGTGTTTGTGCCGCTCTGCACACACTTGATTCCCTTATGGAGATATATCAATACATGGGTTTTAAGATTCTTATTACTCAGATATATTTCTCTGCGGTGTATAGGGTGTGTTGAGGCCAGTTCATTGAGCAAGGTGTAGATCTTGTCTAATACCTATTTGGTTTATTGAACGGTATCTGTGCTAATTTCAAACTCTGGTTTTATGCATCACCCCACCTCTCCTTTCCCCTTAAGCTGACATAAGTGTGTTTTCTAAATGTGAGACACTGTTCTGTTCTGTAATTCATTTCTTGTGCAGCCATATTTACCCTCCCTCTATAAGTGATATCTTATGATATGTTTCTTTTTCTGTTTGACTTATTTCAAGTAGTATTATCGGACCTAAATCCACTCTTTATCCTTCTACTAGCCTTATTACATTGATTTCATGGTGAAGAGATATTCCATTGTACATAAGTACCACATCTTCTTTATCCATTGTTCTCTTTCCTGGGATATTTAAGGTGTACTGAAGTTGAGGTTCTTGTAAACAGAGTAGCCCTAAACTGTGGTGTGCTTGTGTCTTGTTGATTTTTAGACTTCCCTAGATATACTCCCATGATTGGAAGTGTCCTATGCTCTGTAGCTCTGTTTTTTAGATGATTTAGGAACCACCATACACTTCTCCAGAGTGGCTCTCGGCAGTTCACACACTGCCCATCAGCGTATAAAGGCTCCCTGTTCTCCATGGCCTGTCCTGCATTTCTGGTTTTTACAATTTTTTAGGATGGCCCTTTTGACCGGTGGGAAGTGAGACTTCTTTGTTGTGCACATTTGCATTGCTTGCTTGCTTCGTTGCCCATAAAGTGCGTATGCGTTTTTTCCTGGATATAATCAGGAAAAAACGCATACGCCCTTTTGGGCCAACTGCATCATTGTCGAAATTCTGCCGCTTTTCATGTGCGTTAAAGACGAGTCCAATCTATCTCTTGAAATCTGTTTCTTGCAATTCTGTCTTGCATTCAGATCCTCTTCTTTGCCTTACCTCAACATATTTTTGGACGTTAGTTTTCATTTATAACTCTGCAGGTTTGTGAATTGCAGTGACCCTGAGCTCCATTTTTTAAGTTGCTCTTTTGTGAGCTGGCCTCAAACCCGCAGGATTGCTTCAGGCCCTATTTTGGCTCCGGCGAGGCAGGCTGAGCCTTTCTTTAATTCTTATTCTTAATGGGAAATTAGAGTGATATGTGCCCGTCCAAACCCCTACAACTCTTCTCTCATTGGTTCCCCCTCTTCCCGTTCATCCTCCTCACAATTTGCAAAATGTGTGAAACAGAAGTTTAAATGTGCTGATTCTCCAAGTGGGGAGATTCTAAGTAGCGTGGCTGGAATGGTGAACAGGAGCACCAGGAGAGGATAAATGAGGTGCATTTTAGACACATCTCCCGATCACATGGTGTACAGTCCTCTGGGTTTTCCATGCATGTTTTAGCTGTAGGAAGATCCCTTGAACCTGCAGATTTGGGACCCATTGAATGGGTACCAGGTAGTATTACTTTAAAGGGTGTGCATTTCCTCACCCAACCTCACATTTCTCTTAGCGCAAACAGTTTCCAGCCTTATGTCTCATCCTGCTGTGGGTCTAGATGTGTTCAATCCATGTTGCATCACCGTCCCTGAGGAAAAGTTGTAAGAGGTTTTCTCTGTCTCTCTGTCATTTATTTTTTTCAATTTATTACTATATTGGTTACAGCTGATTTTCAAAGCTCTGTTTCTTGCTGCTGTACATCCACTTGATTCACGTACAGAGAGACATCAATAAATTCTTTTTCAGATTCTTACCAGTCGTATATATTCTTTTCCGGTGACTTGAGTGTGCTGAGTGCAGTTCTTTTAGCTACCGTGTAGGCCTTGTTGATTATCAGTTTGGTATTTGGAATGGTATCTTTGCTAATTTCAACCTCCTGGATGATGCCTCACCCCTCCCCACCTTTCCCGTTTAGCAGCCTTATGCGTGTTTTCTACATATTTGACTATGTTTTTGTTTTGTAATTTATTTCATGTGTAGCCATTTTGGATTCCACCTTTAAGTGATATCTTATGATATGTGTCTTTTTCTTTTTGAATTCTGTCACTTAGAATGATCATACGTAACTCCTCCGGATTTGTTACAACTGGCCATATTTCATTGATTTCCAGGCTGAATAATATTCCACTCTACCTAAGTACCACATCTCTATCCATTTTTTCCCTCCAGAGACATTTAAGTTATATCCTAGTCGAGGATCTTTTAAACAGAGAGGGGGTAAACATTGGGGTGCCTGTGTCCTCTCGATTTTTGTTTTTCCCAAGATATACGCCCATGAGTGCAAGTGCCCTATGCTCTGTAGCTCATTTTTTAGATGCTTTAGTAAACACAATACACTTCTCCAGAATGGCCGTTGGCAATATACATTTCCACTATAAGTCTCACAGGGCTCCCTCTTCTCGTTGCCCTGTCCTGCATTTCTGTTGTTTACGCTTTATGAGGATGGCTCTTCTGACTGATGCGAAGTGATATCTTTTGTAGTATTGACTTCCAGTGCCCACCTGTTTGGTTGGCTAAAAAAGTGTATGCCCTTTTCTTGAATATATACAGAAAAGAACGCATACACCCTTTTTGGCCAACTGCAATGTTGGCAATGTTCAGCTCCTTTTCTTGTGCTTAATGGCGAGTCCTTTCTACCTCCTCAAATCCCTTTCCTGCCATTCTCCCTTGCTTACAAGTCCTTTTCTCTGACTCTCCTCAAGACATTTTTCAGTGATGGATATTTTCAACTCTGCAGTTTTGTGAATTTTACTGCCCCTGAGTTCCATTGTTCAACTCGTGTTTATGGGAACTGGCCACAAAGCAGCGGGATTTCCTCAAGCCCTATACTGTTTCCATGGGCAACCCTAGCTTTTGGTCAATTCATCTTCCTGATTGGAAATTAGAGTGACATGTGCCTGTCTGAACACCTAGGACTTGTCTCTCATTGTTCCTCATCCTTCCGCTTCATCCTCTGGACAAATTCCAAACTGTACGCAACAGGATGTTGACAGTGCTGACATCTCCAAGTGGGGAGACTGTTAGTAAAGACGCTGGAGGGGTGAACCCGAGCACCAGGAGATGAGGAGATGAGATGCCTTTTCCAAACTCTTCCCGATCAGACGGTATACCATCCTCTGGGTGTGACAGACATGTTTTAGCAGTAGGAAGAGTCCCATTCATGTAAGGAGAACACCAGGGCTTTTTCAAAATCAGTGTCTCCCCGAAACCCAAACTGGGGAATTTTTTAAGCTACGGCTACACATATGTTCATTAAGGGCCTTGGGAAGTAGGCAGAGTCCAAACTTTAGATGATTGAAGTCTTCAGGGTCAGAAGCACTCACCACCAGCTTCCCTTAGGCTACACTTTAACTGTCATTGATAGATGATGTCAATAAAAATATCTATTCTTTTTCAGATTATTTCCCCTTATAGGTTATTGCAAAATGTTGAGTGTAGTTCCCTGTGCTATACAGTAGTTCCTTGTTGATGATCTATTTTATACATAGCAGTGTGTATGTGTTCATTCCAAACTGTTAATTTATCCCTCCTCCCACCTTACCCCTTTGGTAATAATAAATTATAAGATTTTATACTTCTCAGAAATGGGGGAGCTGAAAGAGAGGTATCATTTTCAATGGAAAAGCATTTAAAACAAGATTGAAGGTTTAACCAAGATTATTAGATGTACATCCTTGGAAAGAAATCATTTCGTTTCTCTAATATTGACCTGACAAATAAGACAAACCTTTTCACTGAACTTGCTTATAAAAAGTGATGGAAATATCAAATGGAAGTGTTAAAAACATCTTATTTTACCCGAGCCTTATACACTGTTCTATGTTAACTACAGTTTGGCTCACACATCTGTTCATTGAGGTTACAATAGTCTCAATTTCTGTTACTGATCCTCCAGAGTGGACCCCAACAAGTGTCCCCCTGCCCAGTGTCATTGGGGCCAACAGATCGAGACTGAGTTTGGTTCACAAGCAAAGGAAACTTTATATTTTGATCAGAGAATGGAGAGGTGAGAGCATGCACTACCCCGTGGGCTGTGGGCTGGGCTGCTGTGTAGAGATCCTGTCAGAGTCAGTGGGAGGGAGGGAGGCGGCGGAGCTCTCGAGGGCCGGGTTGGCTGTAGCTCAGGCTCTATATCGTGGAGTCTGCACTGGGCCCCAGGAGCTGAGGTGTCGACCCAGCCATTCTGCACTAGGAAATCTGGTCTGAAGTGCCGGGTGTGGAACCTCTGCATGCGGGACCCTAGGAGCACGTGAAATTAGACAAAGCACAAAGGATAAAAAAGGTTAGACTTGACTTTATTGCCCAGATTCTATTTTTATCTCCCAGGGATTTTTAATGGGCTTTGCTGGGGACAAACCCCTCCTCTGCCTTTTGTCCCGTTCCTCATTCTTGGAGTGCTGAGGGTGCAGACCCTTCTTCTGTAACTGCTGAGTGCTGACTTGGGAGCCCTCATACCCTGGGGCGGGGGTCAGAGCTTCTCCCCAGCAGCCTCCCGGTGACGTTGATTGTCCCCAGGACCCCTGCCTCCCTGCTCGTCCACCTGAGCACCAGCATTGGAAGTGTTATAGATTCTAATGACCTTTAAGGGTCCAGGAAAGAGATGTGCAGAGACGCTGTGGGGGCCGGTTTCACCCCGCCCCACATTTGTTCGGCCACCTTAGGCTGACCGTCTCTGCCAGCCTAGATGCTCTGACCAGTAGTCTGCGCTTTCTTCAGTTAGGCCCCTGAATTAACGTACAAACAGCACCAGGTGTCAGAGCCCTGCCCGCTCAACTCCCAGACAGTCCAGGGTCAGTGGTGATCAAGGACCATGATGGCTACTGAGTCAACAGCCTTTTGAAGTAAACAGGAGTCCAGCCGGTCTTATTGGCCACCATCATCACGGTGTCTGTAGGCTTTTCTATGGTGACAGTGTGGTATACTGTTCCCCCGCCAAGATTATTAGCTCCCCTCTGGGTGCAGTAAGTCCTGCAAGCAGTAGTCTACTCTTTTGGGACACACTCTTGTTGTTTTATGAGAGAAACTCCAGGTCAAGTGATGTTCACACGAGTCGTCATGGTGCCCTGTTGCCCCCGGTTATCTCTCTGGATGTTGGAGTTGGAGGGCCTCCTCACTCGAGGTCGGTGTGCCCACGGAGCGAACCCTGCAACTTCAGGGCATGGTTGGTGGTTAGGATCACCACGTGGGGTCCTTTTCCCTTAGGAGGGAGGTGGCCTTTTGGGCTGCTGATTTCCAGGTTTTTAGATACCGCCAGTATCTTGGCCAGATGTGGCAGTGGGCCAAGCCCCTTAGTGACCGTAGTTTATCCTACCTGGATGGCATTCTTGCATTGTTCCATTTCAAGTGGTCCCAGTTTTTGCACTAATTCTCCAATGGCGATTCACCTTTCACCGGGAATGTAAAGGTCAAAGGGTTTAGCTAAATTAGGGAGTTCCAGGGCAAGGGTCTGAATTGACTGCTCTTTCCATTCTTGAAAGGCCACTTCTGGATTCTATTCAAAAGGATCATCATCTTTTCCTTTCAGTGTTTCATATAGAGGCCCAGCTAGTAGACTGTAGTTAGGGATCCAGAAGCAGCAAACCCTGGCCTCCCCAGGAACCCCTAAGCTGTCTTCTAGTTTTAGAAAGGGGTAAGGCTGAAAATGGTTTCTTCCCTTTCCTGGGATGGGCTTCTCTGACCTTCTGTGAGAATGAAGCCCAGGCAGGTCACCGCAGTCTGTGATATTTGAGCTTTTTCTTGGACAACTTCTATCCTTTATTGGCTTGGTAGTTCAGAGGCCTCCTTAGTAGGGCTGGTGATCAGAATGTCGTCTGCATATTGAAGGAGGGTTTCCTTTTCCAGAGGTAGAACTTTTAGGTCTTTAGCTAAGCTTTCCCCAAAGATGGTGTGGGAATTTTTGCACCCTTGGGGCCAGACGGCCCGGAAGTATTGTTTTAGTTGTATGTTGAGTCCTGCCACTCACAAGCCAAAATTTCTTGTGACTCTGGGACTAATGGAATACAAAAGAAGGCATCATTGAAGACTAATACAGAATACCATGTCCTGGTGGTTGGTAGAATGACCAGCAGGGTGTAGGAATTAGGAGCAACTGGAGGTATATCCTCGGTGGCTTCACTGACTGTCCTGACATCCTTTACCAGGTCCCCAGCAGCCCATGGGGCTCTCGTGGTCAGACCAATCCCAGAATATGGAGCTCACCTGGGCAGGTACCCCACCCCCACCCCAGCCCACGGGGCTCTCGTGGTCAGGCCCCTCCAGGATACAGAACTACCCTTGCAGGTACCGTGGCAGGGCTGGGCACACAGGAACCGTGCACATAGCCCTCATTGCAGAGCACCCCCAGCTCACCTGTCGCTCAGAGCTGACACAGAGCACCTCAGAGCAGGACTTGAACTAACAAACAGCAGCTGCGACAGGTCTATGACCCTGGGCATCACTCCGTGAGGCCTCCCTCCACCTGGTCTTCCAGAGACTTCCACTGCACCCGGGGCACCAGGCCTCTGTCTCCAACCACCACCCACCCCTCCTCTCCCTGACTCCTGGGTTCCTCTCATTAGGAGAGGGTTTTCTTGAAGTTGTCTCCCACTCATGGGCCAGATAAAATGATTAGAAAACAAGCCAAAGCTGCAGCCCCTTGTCTATCCTGACTCTCAGGAGCCCACACCTGTTCCTTGGACCTGGCCGGTTCAGCAAGTTCCATTTTCTGCAACTGTGAGCCCCTGAGGGGTGATGATTGGCTGACCTGGGCAGCCTTACCGTGCTGGCCAGCCCTCCCCAGGTGTGCCTGGGTTGAGATCAATATAAATACCACTCCAGGCAGCAAGAGCCCCTGCAGCCGTGCCTGACGCCATTTTCTCTGCCCTGTCAGCAGTCTCGGGGCTGGGCTGGTGGGAGGGAGTGAGAGGCCACGGCTTTGTGGGTGGCCCAGTGTGAGTGGGGCTCTGCTGGACTTTCTGCAGCAGTTGCCAGGCTGCCACCTGCTAAAGAAGAGGATGTGTCACCCATACCTGCTGCTGGAATTTCTCCCTGGGCAGAGGTGAGGAAGGAAAAAAGCAGTGGGGGCAGGGACAGGACGGGTATCTCAGGCAGGGAAATGGAAATCTTCCAGAAGAGCACCCAGGGCCAGGACCATCCTGGCTGGCCTGCAGGCACCAAGTTGGCCGGCATGCTGTCACTCGTGTGGCTCTATGGCCCTTCCTCTAGGCTTTCAAGTCCTTGTATATATTCAGGTGTTTTACCTGGGACGGGTGGGAATAGTTCAGCAGCAACTGGCCTGGGGCTCAGCTCACGTTTACTCACAGATGCCTCGGCACGGTGCCCCAGCTTTGCAATGAGGACGCTTGTTGCGTGGGGGCTGCTGGCTGAATGGGAGACGATTCCCCACCACTGACCAACTTCAGAATTGTTTACAACTGGAGCAAGTGCCCTGATACGGTTTTCCTCTGTGTAACTGGTGGGTTCTGTGTTTTTTTTCTCTTTTTCGTTTTTGGTTCAAGGTAGATTTTATTCCTCTTTTTTGTATTTACAGATATAAGCATGGAAATAATTTATTCATATAAATACATGTATGTGCAGGGAATAATTGTTTTTTCTGTTTTATTTTTTAAATTTTATTTCTTTTTAATTTTGAATTTTATTTTATATTTTTATACAGCAGGTTCTTATTGGTTATCTATTTTATACATATAAATGTATACATGCCAATCCCAGTCTCTCAACTCCTCCCACCACCACCCCCCAACAGCTTTCCCCCCTTGTTGTCCATACGTTTGTTGTCTACATCTGTTGCTCTATTTATGCCTTGCAAAATGGTTAATCTGTACAGTTTTTCTAGGTTCCACATATATGCATGAATATACAAGATTTGTTTTTCTCTTTCTGACTTACTTCACTCTGTATGACAGTCTCTAGATCCATCGACGTCTCTACAAATGACCCAATTTCATTCCTTTTCATGGCTTAGTAATATTCCATTTTATATATGTACCACAGCTTTATGCATTCGTCTGTCTGTGGGCATTTAGGTTGCTTCCATTACCTCGATATTGTAAATAGTGATGCAATGAACATTGCGGTGAATGACTCTTTTTGATTTATGGTTTTGTCTGGGTATATGTCCAGTACTGGGATTGCTGTATCATATGGTAATTCTATTGTTAGTTTCTTAAGAAATTCCATATTGTTCTCCATAATGACTGTATCAATTTATATTCCCAACAATAGTGGGAGAGGGTTCCTTTTCTCCACACCCTTTCCAGCATTTTTTGTTTGTAGATTTTCAATGATGCCTATTCTACCAGGTGTGAGGTGATACCTCATTGTTGAATCCATTTCGTTGAGCAAGGGGTAGCTCTTGTCTATAACATATTTGGCTTATGGAACGGTATCTGTGCTAATTTCAAACTCTGCTTGTATGCAGCACCCCAACTCACCTTCCCCCTTAAGCAGGCATAAGTTGGTTTTCCAAACTTGAGACCCTGTTCTGTTTTGTAATTCAGTTCATGTGTAGCCAAGTTCACATTCCGTGTATTAGTGATACCTTATGATGTTTCTTTTTCTGTGTGACTTATTTCACTTAGAATCATCGTGGCTCAATCCACTCATTATGCTGGTACGGGCCTGGTGACATAGATTTCATTGCTGAGTGGTATTCTGTTGTACATAAGTACCGCAACTTCTTTATCCATTATTTGCTCTCTGGGATATTTAACTTGTGCCGTAGAAGAGATTCCTGTAAAAAGAGCCATCCCAAATTTTGGGGTTGCTGTGTCTTTTTGATGTTAATTTCCCTAAGCTATAGAACCATAAGTGGAAGTGCCCTAGGCTCTGTTGCTTTGTTTTTTAGATGTTTCAGGAAACACCATACACTTGTCCCCAGTGTCTGTTGGCAATTTACATCCCGCCCATCAGCATAACAAGGCTCCCAGTTCTCCATGGCCTGTCCTGCCTTTCTGGATTTTACACTTTATTCTGATGGCCCTTTTGACCGGGGGGAAGTGAGACTTCATTGTAGTGCAGATTTCCTTTGCAAGCTTACTTGGTTGGCCAAAAAGGGCGTATGCGTTTTTTCCTGAATATATTCAGGAAAAAACGGATACGCCCTTTTGGCAAAGTGCATCATTGTGGACGTTCTGCCTCTTTTCCTACACTTTCAATGCAATTCCAGTCTACCTCCTGAAATCGGTTTCCTGCAATTCTGCCCCGCTTTCAAGTCCTCTTGGCAGCCTTACTTCAGTCTATTTTTGGACGATAGCTGTCATTTATAACTCTGCAGGTTTGTGAATTACAGAGCCACTGAGCTCCTTTCTTCAACTCACTTTCTTGTGAGCTGGCCGCAACACCGCAGGATGGCTTCAGGCCCTAATATGGTTCCGGCACGGCACGCTGAGCCTTTGGTTAATTCCTCTTCCTAGTGGGAAATGAGAGTTAAATTTGCCCGTTCAGACACCTCCAGCTAGTCTCTCATTGGTTCTCCCTATTCCTGTTCATCTTCCGCAGAAATTGCAAACTGGGCCAAACAGGAGGTTAAAGGCACTGACTGTCCAAGTCGGGAGAGTGTTAGTAAAGCGTCTGGAATGTTGCACCCGAGTACCAGGGTATGAAAACTGAGACATATTTGAACACATCTCCCGATCACACGGTTGATCATACTCTGGGTTCCACATGCATGTTTTAGCTGAAGGAAGAATACCTTAAACCTGGAGAGTTGAGACCCGTGGAATGGGTACCATGCAATATGACTTCAAAGGGTCTTCATTTGCTCACCGAACCTCTCCAATCCTATCACTGCTGCATTTATGCCCCAGTACACACGCTTGATTCTCTTTTGGAGACATAGCAATCCCTAGGTTTTAAGATACTTACTAGTCAGGTACATTCTTAGGCGTTTAATATGGGGTGTTGAGTCCATTTCATTGAGCAAGGAGTAGCTCTTGTCTGTTCCATATTTGGCTTAAGGAACTTTATCTGTGCTCATTTCAATCTCTGGTTTTATGCAGCACCCCAACTCACCTTTCCCCTTAAGCAAGCATAAGTTGGTTTTCTAAATTTGAGACCCTGTTCTGTTTTGGAATGCAGTTCCAGTGTAGCCAAGTTTACATTCCGTGTATTAGTGATATCTTTTGATGTTTCTTTTTCTGTGTGACTTATTTCAGTTAGAATCATCGTACTTGAATCCACTCATTATGCTGCTACGGGCCTGATGACATAGATTTCATTGCTGAGTGATACTGCATTGTACGTAAGTACCACAAGTTCTTTATCCATTTTTCACTTTCTGTGATATTGAACTTGTACGGTAAACGAGGTTCTTGTAAACAGAGGCGTCCCAAACTTTGGGGTGGCTGTGTCTTTTTGATATTAATTTCCCTAAGCTATAGGACCATAAGTGGAAGTGCCCTAGGCTCTGTTGCTTTGTTTTTTAGATGTTTCAGGAAACACCATACACTTGTCCCGAGTGTCTGTTGGCAATTTACATCCCGCCCATCAGCATAACAAGGCTCCCAGTTCTCCATGGCCTGTCCTGCCTTTCTGGATTTTACACTTTATTCTGATGGCCCTTTTGACCGGGGGGAAGTGAGACTTCATTGTAGTGCAGATTTCCTTTGCAAGCTTGCTTGGTTGGCCAAAAAGGGCGTATGCGTTTTTTCCTGAATATATTCAGGAAAAAACGCATACGCCCTTTTGGCCAAGTGCATCATTGTGGACGTTCTGCCTCTTTTCCTACGCTTTCAATGCAATTCCAGTCTACCTCCTGAAATCGGTTTCCTGCAATTCTGCCCCGCTTTCAAGTCCTCTTGGCAGCCTTACTTCAGTACATTTTTGGACGATAGCTGTCATTTATAACTCTGCAGGTTTGTGAATTACAGTGCCCCTGAGCTCCTTTCTTCAACTCGCTTTCTTGTGACCTGGCCGCAACTCCGCAGGATGGCTTCAGGCCCTAATCTGGTTCCGGCACGGCACGCTGAGCCTTTGGTTAATTCCTCATCCTGGTGGGAAATTAGAGTTAAATTTGCCCGTCCAGACACCTCGCGCTTGTCTCTCATTGGTTCTCCCTATTCCTGTACATCTTCCGCAGAAGTTGCAAACTGGGCCAAACAGGAGGTTAAAGGCACTGACTCTCCAAGTGGGGAGAATGTTAGTAAAGCGTCTGGAATGTTGCACCGAAGTACCAGGGGACGAAAACTGAGACATATTTGAACACGTCTCCCGATCACACGGTTGATCATACTCTAGGTTCCACATGCATGTTTTAGCTGAAGAAAGAATACCTTAAACCTGGAGAGTTGAGACCAGTGGAATGGGTACCATGCAATATGACTTCAAAGGGTCTTCATTTGCTCACCGAATCTCTCCAATCCTATCACTGCTGCGTTTATGACCCTTGTACACACGCTTGATTCTCTTTTGGAGACATAGCAATCCATAGGTTTTAAGATACTTACTAGTCAGGTATATTCTTAGGCGTTTAATATGGGGTGTTGAGTCCATTTCGTTGAGCAAGGAGTAGCTCTTGTCTATTCCATATTTGGCTTAAGGAACTTTATCTGTGCTCATTTCAATCTCTGGTTTTATGCAGCACCCCAACTCATCTTTCCACTTAAGCAAGCATAAGGTGGTTTTCTAAATTTGAGACCCTGTTCTGTTTTGTAATTCAGTTCCTCTGTAGCCAAGTTTAAATTCCATGTATTAGTGATATTTTTTGATGTTCCTTTTTCTGTGTGACTAATTTCAGTTAGAATCACCATACCCGAATCCACTCATTATGCTGCTACGGGCCTGGTGACATAGATTTCATTGTTGAGTGATATTGCATTGTACATGAGTACCACAACTTCTTTATCCATTTTTCACTTTCTGTGATATTGAACTTGTACGGTAAACGAGGTTCTTGTAAACAGAGGCGTCCCAAACTTTGGGGTGGCTGTGTCTTTTTGATTTTAATTTCCCTAAGCTATAGGACCATAAGTGGAAGTGCCCTAGGTTCTGTTGCTTTGTTTTCTAGATGTTCCAGGAAACAGCATACACTTCTCCCGAGTGGTTGTTGGCAATTTACATCCCGCCCATCAGCATAACAAGGCTCCCAGTTCTCCATGGCCTGTCCTGCCTTTCTGGATTTTACACTTTTTTCAGATGGCCCTTTTGACCGAGGGGAAGTGAGACTTCATTGTAGTGCAGATTTCCTTTGCAAGCTTGCTTGGTTGGCCAAAAAGGGCGTATGCGTTTTTTCCTGAATATATTCAGGAAAAAACGCATACGCCCTTTTTGGCCAAGTGCATCATTGTGGACGTTCTGCCTCTTTTCCTATGCTTTCAATGCAATTCCAGTCTACCTCCTGAAATCGGTTTCCTGCAATTCTGCCCCGCTTTCAAGTCCTCTTGGCAGCCTTACTTCAGTCTATTTTTGGACGATAGCTGTCATTTATAACTCTGCAGGTTTGTGAATTACAGTGCCCCTGAGCTCCTTTCTTCAACTCGCTTTCTTCTTAGCTGGCCGCAACACCGCAGGATGGCTTCAGGCCCTAATCTGGTTCCGGTACGGCACGCTGAGCCTTTGGTTATTTCCTCTTCCTGGTGGGAAATGAGAGTTAAATTTGCCCGTCCAGACACCTCCAGCTAGCCTCTCATTGGTTCTCGCTATTCCTGTTCATCTTCTGCAGAAATTGCAAACTGTGCCAAACAGGAGGTTAAAGGCGCTCACTCTCCAAGTGGGGAGAGTGTTAGTAAAGCGTCTGGAATGTTGCACCCGAGTACCAGGGGAGGAAAACTGAGACATATTTGAACACGTCTCCCGATCACATGGTTGATCATACTCTGGGTTCCACATGCATGTTTTAGCTGAAGGAAGAATACCTAAAACCTGGGTAGTTGAAACCCGTGGAATGGTTCCCATGCAATATGACTTCAAAGGGTCTTCATTTGCTCACCGAACTTCTCCAATCCTATCACTGCTGCGTTTATGCCCCTGTACACATGCTTGATTCTCTTTCGGAGACATAGCAGTCCATAGGTTTTAAGATACTTACTAGTCAGGTACATTCTTAAGCGTTTAATATGCGGTGTTGAGTCCATTTCGTTGAGCAAGGAGTAGCTCTTGTCTATTCCATATTTGGCTTAAGGAACTTTATCTGTGCTCATTTCAATCTCTGGTTTTATGCAGCACCCCAACTCACCTTTCCCCTTAAGCAAGCATAAGTTGGTTTTCTAAATTTGAGACCCTGTTCTGTTCTGTAATTCAGTTCCTCTGTAGCCAAGTTTACATTCCGTGTATTAGTGATATCTTATGATGTTTCTTTTTCTGTGTGACTTATTTCAGTTAGAATCATCGTACCTGAATCCACTCATTATGCTGATACGGGCCTGATGACATAGATTTCATTGCTGAGTGATACTGCATTGTACGTAAGTACCACAAGTTCTTTATCCATTTTTCACTTTCTGTGATATTGAACTTGTACGGTAAACGAGGTTCTTGTAAACAGAGGCGTCCCAAACTTTGAGGTGGCTGTGTCTTTTTGATTTTAATTTCCCTAAGCTATAGGACCATAAGTGGAAGTGCCCTAGGCTCTGTTGCTTTGTTTTTTAGATGTTTCAGGAAACACCATACACTTCTCCCGAGTGTCTGTTGGCAATTTACATCCCGCCCATCAGCATAACAAGGCCCCCAGTTCTCCATGGCCTGTTGCCTTTCTGGATTTTACACTTTTTTTCAGATGGCCCTTTTGACCGGGGGGAAGTGAGACTTCATTGTAATGCAGATTTCCTTTGCAAGCTTGCTTGGTTGGCCAAAAAGGGCGTATGCGTTTTTTCCTGAATATATTCAGGAAAAAACGCATACGCCCTTTTTGGCCAAGTGCATCATTGTGGACGTTCTGCCTCTTTTCCTATGCTTTCAATGCAATTCCAGTCTACCTCCTGAAATCGGTTTCCTGCAATTCTGCCCCGCATTCAAGTCCTCTTGGCAGCCTTACTTCAGTCTATTTTTGGACGATAGCTGTCATTTATAACTCTGCAGGTTTGTGAATTACAGTGCCCCTGAGCTCCTTTCTTCAACTCGCTTTCTTGTGACCTGGCCGCAACACCGCAGGATGGCTTCAGGCCCTAATCTTGTTCCGGCACGGCACGCTGAGCCTTTGGTTATTTCCTCTTCCTGGTGGGAAATGAGAGTTAAATTTGCCCGTCCAGACACCTGCAGCTAGTCTCTCATTGGTTCTCGCTATTCCTGTTCATCTTCCGCAGAAATTGCAAACTGGGCCAAACAGGAGGTTAAAGGGACTGACTCTCCAAGTGGGGAGAGTGTTAGTAAAGCGTCTGGAATGTTGCACCCGAGTACCAGGGGAGGAAAACTGAGACATATTTGAACACGTCTCCCGTTCACATGGTTGATCATACTTGGGTTCCACATGCATGTTTTAGCTGAAGGAAGAATACCTTAAACCTGGAGAGTTAAGACCCGTGTAATGGGTACCATGCAATATGACTTCAAAGGGTCTTCATTTGCTCACCGAACCTCTCCAATCCTATCACTGCTGCGTTTATGCCCCTGTACACACGCTTGATTCTCTTTCGGAGACATAGCAATCCATAGGTTTTAAGATACTTACTAGTCAGGTACATTCTTAGGCGTTTAATATGCGGTGTTGAGTCCATTTCGTTGAGCAACGAGTAGCTCTTATTTATTCCATATTTCACTTAAGGAACTTTATCTGTGCTCATTTCAATCTCTGGTTTTATGCAGCACCCTAACTCACCTTTACCCTTAAGCAAGAATAAGTTGGTTTTCTAAATTTGAGACCCTGTTCTGTTCTGTAATTCAGTTCCTGTGTAGCCAAGTTTCCATTCCGTGTATTACTGATATCTTATGATGTTTCTTTTTCTGTGTGACTTATTTCAGTTAGAATCATCATACCTGAATCCACTCATTGTGCTGCTAAGGGCCTGATGACACAGATTTCATTGCTGAGTGATATTGCTTTGTAAGTAAATACCACAACTTCTTTATCCATTTTTCACTTTCTGCGATGTTGAACTTGTACTGTAAACGAGGTTCTTGTAAACAGAGCCGTTCCAAACTTTGGGGTGGCTGTGTCTTTTTGATTTTAATTTCCCTAAGGTATAGGACCATAAGTGGAAGTACCCTAGGCTCTGTTGCTTTGTTTTTTAGATGTTTCAGGAAACACCATACACTTCTCCCGAGTGGTTGTTGGCAATTTACATCCCGCCCATCAGCATAACAAGGCTCCCAGTTCTCCATGGCCTGTCCTGCCTTTCTGGATTTTACACTTTTTTCAGATGGCCCTTTTGACCGGGGGGAAGTGAGACTTCATTGTAGTGCAGATTTCCTTTGCAAGCTTGCTTGGTTGGCCAAAAAGGGCGTATGCGTTTTTTCCTGAATATATTCAGGAAAAAACGCATACGCCCTTTTTGGCCAAGTGCATCATTGTGGACGTTCTGCCTCTTTTCCTATGCTTTCAATGCAATTCCAGTCTACCTCCTGAAATCGGTTTCCTGCAATTCTGCCCCGCTTTCAAGTCCTCTTGGCAGCCTTACTTCAGTATATTTTTGGACGATAGCTGTCATTTATAACTCTGCAGGTTTGTGAATTACAGTGCCCCTGAGCTCCTTTCTTCAACTCGCTTTCTTGTGACCTGGCCGCAACACCGCAGGATGGCTTCAGGCCCTAATCTGGTTCCGGCCCGGCATGCTGAGCCTTTGGTTAATTCCTCTTCCTGGTGGGAAATGAGAGTTAAATTTGCCCGTCCAGACACCTCCAGCTAGCCTCTCATTGGTTCTCGCTATTCCTGTTCATCTTCCGCAGAAATTGCAAACTGGGCCAAACAGGAGGTTAAAGGGACTGACTCTCCAAGTGGGGAGAGTGTTAGTAAAGCGTCTGGAATGTTGCACCCGAGTACCAGCGGAGGAAAACTGAGACATATTTGAACACGTCTCCCGATCACATGGTTGATCATACTCTAGGTTCCACATGCATGTTTTAGCTGAAGGTAGAATACCTAAAACCTGGGTAGTTGAAACCCGTGGAATGGGTACCATGCAATATGACTTCAAAGGGTCTTCATTTGCTCACCGAACCTCTCCAATCCTATCACTGCTGCGTTTATGCCCCTGTACACATGCTTGATTCTCTTTCGGAGACATAGCAATCCATAGGTTTCAAGATACTTACTAGTCAGGTACATTCTTAGGTGTTTAATATGCGGTGTTGAATCCATTTCGTTGAGCAAGGAGTAGCTCTTGTCTATTCCATATTTGACTTAAGGAACTTTATCTGTGCTCATTTCAATCTCTGGTTTTATGCAGCACCCCAACTCACCTTTACCCTTAAGCAAGCATAAGTTGGTTTTCTAAATTTGAGACCCTGTTCTGTTCTGTAATTCAGTTCCTGTGTAGCCAAGTTTCCATTCCGTGTATTACTGATATCTTATGATGTTTCTTTTTCTGTGTGACTTATTTCAGCTAGAATCATCATACCTGAATTCACTCATTGTGCTGCTAAGGGCCTGATGACATAGATTTCATTGCTGAGTGATATTGCTTTGTAAGTGAATACCACAACTTCTTTATCCATTTTTCACTTTCTGCGATGTTGAACTTGTACTGTAAACGAAGTTCTTGTAAACAGAGCCGTTCCAAACTTCGGGGTGGCTGTGTCTTTTTGATTTTAATTTCCCTAAACTATAGAACCATAAGTGGAAGTGCCCTAGGCTCTGTTGTTTTGTTTTTTAGATGTTTCAGGAAACACCATACATTTCTCCCAAGTGTCTGTTGGCAATTTACATCCCGCCCATCAGCATAACAAGGCTCCCAGTTCTCAATGGCCTGTTGCCTTTCTGGATTTTACACTTTTTTCAGATGGCCCTTTTGACCGGGGGGAAGTGAGACTTCATTGTAGTGCAGATTTCCTTTGCAAGCTTGCTTGGTTGGCCAAAAAGGGCGTATGCGTTTTTTCCTGAATATATTCAGGAAAAAACGCATACGCCCTTTTTGGCCAAGTGCATCATTGTGGACGTTCTGCCTCTTTTCCTATGCTTTCAATGCAATTCCAGTCTACCTCCTGAAATCGGTTTCCTGCAATTCTGCCCCGCATTCAAGTCCTCTTGGCAGCCTTACTTCAGTCTATTTTTGGACGATAGCTGTCATTTATAACTCTGCAGGTTTGTGAATTACAGTGCCCCTGAGCTCCTTTCTTCAACTCGCTTTCTTGTGACCTGGCCACAACACCGCAGGATGGCTTCAGGCCCTAATCTGGTTCCGGCCCGGCACGCTGAGCCTTTGGTTATTTCCTCTTCCTGGTGGGAAATGAGAGTTAAATTTTCCCGTCCAGACACCTCCAGCTAGTCTCTCATTGGTTCTCGCTATTCCTGTTCATCTTCCGCAGAAATTGCAAACTGGGCCAAACAGGAGGTTAAAGGCGCTGACTCTCCAAGTGGGGAGAGTGTTAGTAAAGCGTCTGGAATGTTGCACCCGAGTACCAGGGGAGGAAAACTGAGACATATTTGAACACGTCTCCCGTTCACATGGTTGATCATACTTGGGTTCCACATGCATGTTTTAGCTGAAGGAAGAATACCTTAAACCTGGAGAGTTGAGACCCGTGTAATGGGTCCATGCAATATGACTTCAAAGGGTCTTCATTTGCTCACCGAACCTCTCCAATCCTATCACTGCTGCGTTTATGCCCCTGTACACATGCTTGATTCTCTTTTGGAGACATAGCAATCCATAGGTTTTACGATACTTACTAGTCAGGTACATTCTTAGGCGTTTAATATGCGGTGTTGAGTCCATTTCGTTGAGCAAGGAGTAGCTCTTGTCTATTCCATATTTGACTTAAGGAACTTTATCTGTGCTCATTTCAATCTCTGGTTTTATGCAGCACCCCAACTCACCTTTCCCCTTAAGCAAGCATAAGTTGGTTTTCTAAATTTGAGACCCTGTTCTGTTTTGGAATGCAGTTCCTGTGTAGCCAAGTTTACATTCCGTGTATTAGTGATATCTTATGATGTTTCTTTTTCTGTGTGACTTATTGCAGTTAGAATCATCGTACCTGAATCCACTCATTATGCTGCTACGGGCCTGATGACATAGATTTCATTGCTGAGTGATACTGCATTGTACGTAAGTACCACAAATTCTTTATCCATTTTTCACTTTCTGTGATATTGAACTTGTACGGTAAACGAGGTTCTTGTAAACGGAGGCGTCCCAAACTTTGGGGTGGCTGTGTCTTTTTGATTTTAATTTCCCTAAGCTATAGGACCATAAGTGGAAGTGGCCTAGGCTCTGTTGCTTTGTTTTTTATATGTTTCAGGAAACACCATACACTTCTCCCCAGTGGTTGTTGGCAATTAAATCCCGCCCATCAGCATAAAAGGCTCCCAGTTCTCCATGGCCTGTCCTTCCTTTCTGGATTTTACACTTTTTTCAGATGGCCCTTTTGACCGGGGGGAAGTGAGACTTCATTGTAGTGCAGATTTCCTTTGCAAGCTTGCTTGGTTGGCCAAAAAGGGCGTATGCGTTTTTTCCTGAATATATTCAGGAAAATACGCATACGCCCTTTTTGGCCAAGTGCATCATTGTGGACGTTCTGCCTCTTTTCCTATGCTTTCAATGCAATTCCAGTCTACCTCCTGAAATCGGTTTCCTGCAATTCTGCCCCGCTTTCAAGTCCTCTTGGCAGCCTTACTTCAGTCTATTTTTGACGATAGCTGTCATTTATAACTCTGCAGGTTTGTGAATTACAGTGCCCCTGAGCTCCTTTCTTCAACTCGCTTTCTTGTGACCTGGCCGCAACACCGCAGGATGGCTTCAGGCCCTAATCTGGTTCCGGCACGGCACGCTGAGCCTTTGGTTATTTCCTCTTCCTGGTGGGAAATGAGAGTTAAATTTGCCCGTCCAGACACCTCCAGCTAGTCTCTCATTGGTTCTCGCTATTCCTGTTCATCTTCCGCAGAAATTGCAAACTGGGCCAAACAGGAGGTTAAAGGCGCTGACTCTCCAAGTGGGGAGAGTGTTAGTAAAGCGTCTGGAATGTTGCACCCGAGTACCAGGGGAGGAAAACTGAGACATATTTGAACACGTCTCCCGTTCACATGGTTGATCATACTTGGGTTCCACATGCATGTTTTAGCTGAAGGAAGAATACCTTAAACCTGGAGAGTTAAGACCCGTGTAATTGGTACCATGCAATATGACTTCAAAGGGTCTTCATTTGCTCACCGAACCTCTCCAATCCTATCACTGCTGCGTTTATACCCCTGTACACATGCTTGATTCTCTTTTGGAGACATAGCAATCCATAGGTTTTAAGATACTTACTAGTCAGGTACATTCTTAGGCGTTTAATATGCGGTGTTGAGTCCATTTCGTTGAGCAAGGAGTAGCTCTTGTCTCTTCCATATTTGGCTTAAGGAACTTTATCTGTGCTCATTTCAATCTCTGGTTTTATGCAGCACCCCAACTCACCTTTCCCCTTAAGCAAGCATAAGTTGGTTTTCTAAATTTGAGACCCTGTTCTGTTTTGGAATGCAGTTCCTGTGTAGCCAAGTTTACATTCCGTGTATTAGTGATATCTTATGATGTTTCTTTTTCTGTGTGACTTATTTCAGTTAGAATCATCGTACCTGAATCCACTCATTATGCTGATACGGGCCTGATGACATAGATTTCATTGCTGAGTGATACTGCATTGTACGTAAGTACCACAAGTTCTTTATCCATTTTTCACTTTCTGTGATATTGAACTTGTACGGTAAACGAGGTTCTTGTAAACGGAGGCGTCCCAAACTTTGGGGTGGCTGTGTCTTTTTCATTTTAATTTCCCTAAGCTATAGGACCATAAGTGGAAGTGCCCTAGGCTCTGTTGTTTGTTTTTTAGATGTTTCAGGAAACACCATACACTTCTCCCGAGTGGTTGTTGGCAATTTACATCCCGCCCATCAGCATAACAAGGCTCCCCGTCTCCATGGCCTGTCCTGCCTTTCTGGATTTTACACTTTTTTCAGATGGCCCTTTTGAGCGGGGGGAAGTGAGACTTCATTGTAGTGCAGATTTCCTTTGCAAGCTTGCTTGGTTGGCCAAAAAGTGCGTATGCGTGTTTTCCTGAATATATTCAGGAAAAAACGCATACGCCCTTTTTGGCCAAGTGCATCATTGTGGACGTTCTGCCTCTTTTCCTATGCTTTCAATGCAATTCCAGTCTACCTCCTGAAATCGGTTTCCTGCAATTCTGCCCCGCTTTCAAGTCCTCTTGGCAGCCTTACTTCAGTCCATTTTTGGACAATAGCTGTCATTTATAACTCTGCAGGTTTGTGAATTACAGTGCCCCTGAGCTCCTTTCTTCAACTCGCTTTCTTGTGACCTGGCCGCAACACCGCAGGATGGCTTCAGGCCCTAATCTGGTTCCGGCCCGGCATGCAGAGCCTTTGGTTAATTCCTCTTCCTGGTGGGAAATGAGAGTTAAATTTGCCCGTCCAGACACCTCCAGCTAGCCTCTCATTGGTTCTCGCTATTCCTGTTCATCTTCCGCAGAAATTGCAAACTGGGCCAAACAGGAGGTTAAAGGGACTGACTCTCCAAGTGGGGAGAGTGTTAGTAAAGCGTCTGGAATGTTGCACCCGAGTACCAGGGGAGGAAAACTGAGACATATTTGAACACGTCTCCCGTTCACATGGTTGATCATACTTGGGTTCCACATGCATGTTTTAGCTGAAGGAAGAATACCTTAAACCTGGAGAGTTGAGACCCGTGGAATGGGTACCATGCAATATGACTTCAAAGGGTCTTCATTTGCTCACCGAACCTCTCCAATCCTATCACTGCTGCGTTTATGCCCCTGTACACATGCTTGATTGTCTTTCGGAGACATAGCAATCCATAGGTTTTAAGATACTTACTAGTCAGGTACATTCTTAGGCGTTTAATATGCGGTGTTGAGTCCATTTCGTTGAGCAAGGAGTAGCTCTTGTCTATTCCATATTTGACTTAAGGAACTTTATCTGTGCTCATTTCAATCTCTGGTTTTATGCAGCACCCCAACTCACCTTTCCCCTTAAGCAAGCATAAGTTGGTTTTCTAAATTTGAGACCCTGTTCTGTTCTGTAATTCAGTTCCTGTGTAGCCAAGTTTACATTCCGTGTATTACTGATATCTTATGATGTTTCTTTTTCTGTGTGACTTATTTCAGTTAGAATAACCATACCTGAATCCACTCATTGTGATGCTAAGGGCCTGATGACATAGATTTCATTGCTGAGTGATATTGCTTTGTAAGTAAATACCACAACTTCTTTATCCATTTTTCACTTTCTGCGATGTTGAACTTGTACTGCAAACGAGGTTCTTGTAAACAGAGGCGTCCCAAACTTTGGGGTGGCTGTGTCTTTTTGATTTTAATTTCCCTAAGCTATAGGACCATAAGTGGAAGTGCCCTAGGCTCTGTTGCTTTGTTTTTTAGATGTTTCAGGAAACACCATAGACTTCTCCCGAGTGGTTGTTGGCAATTTACATCCCGCCCATCAGCATAACAAGGCTCCCAGTTCTCCATGGCCTGTCCTGCCTTTCTGGATTTTACACATTTTTCAGATGGCCCTTTTGACCGGGGGGAAGTGAGACTTCATTGTAGTGCAGATTTCCTTTGCAAGCTTGCTTGGTTGGCCAAAAAGGGCGTATGCGTTTTTTCCTGAATATATTCAGGAAAAAACGCATACGCCCTTTTTGGCCAAGTGCATCATTGTGGACGTTCTGCCTCATTTCCTATGCTTTCAATGCAATTCCAGCCTACCTCCTGAAATCGGTTTCCTGCAATTCAGCCCCGCTTTCAAGTCCTCTTGGCAGCCTTACTTCAGTCTATTTTTGGACGATAGCTGTCATTTATAACTCTGCAGGTTTGTGAATTACAGTGCCCCTGAGCTCCTTTCTTCAACTCGCTTTCTTGTGACCTGGCCGCAACACCGCAGGATGGCTTCAGGCCCTAATCTGTTTCCGGCCCGGCACGCTGAGCCTTTGGTTAATTCCTCTTCCTGGTGGGAAATGAGAGTTAAATTTGCCCGTCCAGACACCTCCAGCTAGCCTCTCATTGGTTCTCGCTATTCCTGTTCATCTTCCGCAGAAATTGCAAACTGGGCCAAACAGGAGGTTAAAGGGACTGACTCTCCAAGTGGGGAGAGTGTTAGTAAAGCGTCTGGAATGTTGCACCCGAGTACCAGGGGAGGAAAACTGAGACATATTTGAACACGTCTCCCGTTCACATGGTTGATCATACTTGGGTTCCACATGCATGTTTTAGCTGAAGGAAGAATACCTTAAACCTGGAGAGTTGAAACCCGTGGAATGGGTACCATGCAATATGACTTCAAAGGGTCTTCATTTGCTCACCGAACCTCTCCAATCCTATCACTGCTGCGTTTATGCCCCTGTACACATGCTTGATTCTCTTTCGGAGACATAGCGATCCATAGGTTTTAAGATACTTACTAGTCAGGTACAATCTTAGGCGTTTAATATGCGGTGTTGAGTCCATTTCGTTGAGCAAGGAGTAGCTCTTGTCTATTCCATATTTGGCTTAAGGAACTTTATCTGTGCTCATTTCAAGCTCTGGTTTTATGCAGCACCCCAACTCACCTTTACCCTTAAGCAAGCATAAGTTGGTTTTCTAAATTTGAGACCCTGTTCTGTTCTGTAATTCAGTTCCTGTGTAGCCAAGTTTCCATTCCATGTATTACTGATATCTTATGATGTTTCTTTTTCTGTGTGACTTACTTCAGTTAGAATCATCGTACCTGAATCCACTCATTATGCTGCTACGGGACTGATGACATAGATTTCATTGCTGAGTGATACTGCATTGTACGTAAGTACCACAAGTTCTTTATCCATTTTTCACTTTCTGTGATATTGAACTTGTACGGTAAACGAGGTTCTTGTATACGGAGGCGTCCCAAACTTTGGGGTGGCTGTGTCTTTTTGATTTTAATTTCCCTAAGCTATAGGACCATAAGTGGAAGTGCCCTAGGCTCTGTTGCTTTGTTTTTTAGATGTTTCAGGAAACACCATACACTTCTCCCAAGTGTCTGTTGGCAATTTACATCCCGCCCATCAGCATAACAAGGCTCCCAGTTCTCCATGGCCTGTCCTGCCTTTCTGGATTTTACACTTTTTTCAGATGGCCCTTTTGAGCGGGGGGAAGTGAGACTTCATTGTAGTGCAGATTTCCTTTGCAAGCTTGCTTGGTTGGCCAAAAAGGGCGTATGCGTTTTTTCCTGAATATATTCAGGAAAAAACGCATACGCCCTTTTTGGCCAAGTGCATCTTTGTGGACGTTCTGCCTCTTTTCCTATGCTTTCAATGCAATTCCAGTCTACCTCCTGAAATCGGTTTCCTGCAATTCTGCCCCGCTTTCAAGTCCTCTTGGCAGCCTTACTTCAGTCTATTTTTGGACGATAGCTGTCATTTATAACTCTGCAGGTTTGTGAATTACATTGCCCCTGAGCTCCTTTCTTCAACTTGCTTTCTTGTGACCTGGCCGCAACACCGCAGGATGGCTTCAGGCCCTAATCTGGTTCCGGCACAGCACGCTGAGCCTTTGGTTATTTCCTCTTCCTGGTGGGAAATGAGAGTTAAATTTGCCCGTCCAGACACCTCCAGCTAGTCTCTCATTGGTTCTCGCTATTCCTGTTCATCTTCCCCAGAAATTGCAAACTGGGCCAAACAGGAGGTTAAAGGCGCTGACTCTCCAAGTGGGGAGAGTGTTAGTAAAGCGTCTGGAATGTTGCACCCGAGTACCAGGGGAGGAAAACTGAGACATATTTGAACACGTCTCCCGTTCACATGGTTGATCATACTTGGGTTCCACATGCATGTTTTAGCTGAAGGAAGAATACCTTAAACCTGGAGAGTTAAGACCCGTGTAATGGGTACCATGCAATATGACTTCAAAGGGTCTTCATTTGCTCACCGAACCTCTCCAATCCTATCACTGCTGCGTTTATGCCCCTGTACACATGCTTGATTCTCTTTCGGAGACATAGCAATCCATAGGTTTTAAGATACTTACTAGTCAGGTACATTCTTAGGCGTTTAATATGCGGTGTTGAGTCCATTTCGTTGAGCAAGGAGTAGCTCTTGTCTATTCCATATTTGACTTAAGGAACTTTATCTGTGCTCATTTCAATCTCTGGTTTTATGCAGCACCGCAACTCACCTTTACCCTTAGGCAAGCATAAGTTGGTTTTCTAAATTTGAGACCCTGTTCTGTTCTGTAATTCAGTTCCTGTGTAGCCAAGTTTCCATTCCATGTATTACTGATATCTTATGATGTTTCTTTTTCTGTGTGACTTACTTCAGTTAGAATCATCATACCTGAATCCACTCATTGTGCTGCTAAGGGCCTGATGACACAGATTTCATTGCTGAGTGATATTGCTTTGTAAGTAAATACCACAACTTCTTTATCCATTTTTCACTTTCTGCGATGTTGAACTTGTACTGTAAACGAGGTTCTTGTAAACAGAGCCGTTCCAAACTTTGGGGTGGCTGTGTCTTTTTGATTTTAATTTCCCTAAGCTATAGGACCATAAGTGGAAGTGCCCTAGGTTCTGTTGCTTTGTTTTTTAGATGTTTCAGGAAACACCATACACTTCTCCTGAGTGGTTGTTGGCAATTTACATCCCGCCCATCAGCATAACAAGGCTCCCAGTTCTCCATGGCCTGTCCTGCCTTTCTGGATTTTACACTTTTTTCAGATGGCCCTTTTGACCTGGGGGAAGTGAGACTTCATTGTAGTGCAGATTTCCTTTGCAAGCTTGCTTGCTTGGCCAAAAAGGGCGTATGCTTTTTTTCCTGAATATATTCAGGAAAAAACGCATACGCCCTTTTTGGCCAAGTGCATCATTGTGGACGTTCTGCCTCTTTTCCTATGCTTTCAATGCAATTCCAGTCTACCTCCTGAAATTGGTGTCCTGCAATTCTGCCCCGCTTTCAAGTCCTCTTGGCAGCCTTACTTCAGTCTATTTTTGGACGATAGCTGTCATTTATAACTCTGCAGGTTTGTGAATTACAGTGCCCCTGAGCTCCTTTCTTCAACTCGCTTTCTTGTGACCTGGCCGCAACACCGCAGGATGGCTTCAGGCCCTAATCTGTTTCCGGCACGGCACGCTGAGCCTTTGGTTATTTCCTCTTCCTGGTGGGAAATGAGAGTTAAATTTGCCTGTCCAGACACCTCCAGCTAGTCTCTCATTGGTTCTCGCTATTCCTGTTCATCTTCCGCAGAAATTGCAAACTGGGCCAAACAGGAGGTTAAAGGCGCTGACTCTCCAAGTGGGGAGAGTGTTAGTAAAGTGTCTGGAATGTTGCACCCGAGTACCAGGGGAGGAAAACTGAGACATATTTGAACACGTCTCCCGTTCACATGGTTGATCATACTTGGGTTCCACATGCATGTTTTAGCTGAAGGAAGAATACCTTAAACCTGGAGAGTTAAGACCCGTGTAATGGGTACCATGCAATATGACTTCAAAGGGTCTTCATTTGCTCACCGAACCTCTCCAATCCTATCACTGCTGCGTTTATGCCCCTGTACGCATGCTTGATTCTCTTTCGGAGACATAGCAATCCATAGGTTTTAAGATACTTACTAGTCAGGTACATTCTTAGGCGTTTAATATGCGGTGTTGAGTCCATTTCGTTGAGCAAGGAGTAGCTCTTGTCTATTCCATATTTGACTTAAGGAACTTTATCTGTGCTCATTTCAATCTCTGGTTTTATGCATCAACCCAACTCACCTTTCCCCTTAAGCAAGCATAAGTTGGTTTTCTAAATTTGAGAACCTGTTCTGTTTTGGAATTCAATTCCTGTGTAGCCAAGTTTACGTTCCGTGTATTAGTGATATCTTATGATGTTTCTTTTTCTGTGTGACTTATTTCAGTTAGAATCATCGTACCTGAATCTACTCATTATGCTGCTACGGGCCTGATGACATAGATTTCATTGCTGAGTGATACTGCATTGTACGTAAGTACCACAAGTTCTTTATCCATTTTTCACTTTCTGCGATGTTGAACTTGTACTGTAAATGAGGTTCTTGTAAACAGAGCCGTTCCAAACTTTGGGGTGGCTGTGTCTTTTTGATTTTAATTTCCCTAAGCTATAGGACCATAAGTGGAAGTGCCCTAGGCTCTGTTGCTTTGTTTTTTAGATGTTTCAGGAAACACCATACGCGTCTCCCGAGTGGTTGTTGGAAATTTACATCCCGCCCATCAGCATAACAAGGCTCCCAGTTCTCAATGGCCTGTTGCCTTTCTGGATTTTACACTTTTTTCAGATGGCCCTTTTGACCGGGGGGAAGTGAGACTTCATTGTAGTGCAGATTTCCTTTGCAAGCTTGCTTGGTTGGCCAAAAAGGGCGTATGCGTTTTTTCCTGAATATATTCAGGAAAAAACGCATACGCCCTTTTTGGCCAAGGGCATCATTGTGGACGTTCTGCCTCTTTTCCTATGCTTTCAATGCAATTCCAGTCTACCTCCTGAAATCGGTTTCCTGCAATTCTGCCCCGCTTTCAAGTCCTCTTGGCAGCCTTACTTCAGTCTATTTTTGGACGATAGCTGTCATTTATAACTCTGCAGGTTTGTGAATTACAGTGCCCCTGAGCTCCTTTCTTCAACTCGCTTTCTTGTGACCTGGCCGCAACACCGCAGGATGGCTTCAGGCCCTAATCTGGTTCCGGCCCGGCATGCTGAGCCTTTGGTTAATTCCTCTTCCTGGTGGGAAATGAGAGTTAAATTTGCCCATTCAGACACCTCCAGCTAGTCTCTCATTGGTTCTCGCTATTCCTGTTCATCTTCCGCAGAAATTGCAAACTGGGCCAAATAGGAGGTTAAAGGGACTGACTCTCCAAGTGGGGAGAGTGTTAGTAAAGCGTCTGGAATGTTGCACCCGAGTACCAGGGGAGGAAAACTGAGACATATTTGAACACGTCTCCCGTTCACATGGTTGATCATACTTGGGTTCCACATGCATGTTTTAGCTGAAGGAAGAATACCTTAAACCTGGAGAGTTAAGACCCGTGTAATGGGTACCATGCAATATGACTTCAAAGGGTCTTCATTTGCTCACCGAACCTCTCCAATCCTATCACTGCTGCGTTTATGCCCCTGTACACATGCTTGATTCTCTTTCGGAGACATAGCAATCCATAGGTTTTAAGATACTTACTAGTCAGGTACATTCTTAGGCGTTTAATATGCGGTGTTGAGTCCATTTCGTTGAGCAAGGAGTAGCTCTTGTCTATTCCATATTTGACTTAAGGAACTTTATCTGTGCTCATTTCAATCTCTGGTTTTATGCAGCACCCCAACTCACCTTTCCCCTTAAGCAAGCATAAGTTGGTTTTCTAAATTTGAGACCCTGTTCTGTTCTGTAATTCAGTTCCTGTGTAGCCAAGTTTACATTCCGTGTATTACTGATATCTTATGATGTTTCTTTTTCTGTGTGACTTATTTCAGTTAGAATCATCATACCTGAATCCACTCATTGTGCTGCTAAGGGCCTGATGACACAGATTTCATTGCTGAGTGATATTGCTTTGTAAGTAAATACCACAACTTCTTTATCCATTTTTCACTTTCTGCGATGTTGAACTTGTACTGTAAACGAGGTTCTTGTAAACAGAGCCGTTCCAAACTTTGGCGTGGCTGTGTCTTTTTTATTTTAATTTCCCTAAGCTATAGGACCATAAGTGGAAGTGCCCTAGGCTCTGTTGCTTTGTTTTTTAGATGTTTCAGGAAACACCATACACTTCTCCCAAGTGTCTGTTGGCAATTTACATCCCGCCCATCAGCATAACAAGGTTCCCAGTTCTCCATGGCCTGTCCTGCCTTTCTGGATTTTACACTTTTTTCAGATGGCCCTTTTGACCGGGGGGAAGTGAGACTTCATTGTAGTGCAGATTTCCTTTGCAAGCTTGCTTGGTTGGCCAAAAAGTGCGTATGCGTGTTTTCCTGAATATATTCAGGAAAAAACGCATACGCCCTTTTTGGCCAAGTGCATCATTGTGGACGTTCTGCCTCTTTTCCTATGCTTTCAATGCAATTCCAGTCTACCTCCTGAAATCGGTTTCCTGCAATTCTGCCCCGCTTTCAAGTCCTCTTGGCAGCCTTACTTCAGTCTATTTTTGGACGATAGCTGTCATTTATAACTCTGCAGGTTTGTGAATTACAGTGCCCCTGAGCTCCTTTCTTCAACTCGCTTTCTTTTGAGCTGGCCGCAACACCGCAGGATGGCTTCAGGCCCTAATCTGGTTCCGGCCCGGCATGCTGAGCCTTTGGTTAATTCCTCTTCCTGGTGGGAAATGAGAGTTAAATTTGCCCGTCCAGACACCTCCAGCTAGCCTCTCATTGGTTCTCGCTATTCCTGTTCATCTTCCGCAGAAATTGCAAACTGGGCCAAACAGGAGGTTAAAGGCGCTGACTCTCCAAGTGGGGAGAGTGTTAGTAAAGCGTCTGGAATGTTGCACCCGAGCACCAGGGGAGGAAAACTGAGACATATTTGAACACGTCTCCCGTTCACATGGTTGATCATACTTGGGTTCCACATGCATGTTTTAGCTGAAGGAAGAATACCTTAAACCTGGAGAGTTGAGACCCGTGGAATGGGTACCATGCAATATGACTTCAAAGGGTCTTCATTTGCTCACCGAACCTCTCCAATCCTATCACTGCTGCGTTTATGCCCCTGTACACATGCTTGATTCTCTTTCGGAGACATAGCAATCCATAGGTTTTAAGATACTTACTAGTCAGGTACATTCTTAGGCGTTTAATATGCGGTGTTGAGTCCATTTCGTTGAGCAAGGAGTAGCTCTAGTCTATTCCATATTTGGCTTAAGGAACTTTATCTGTGCTCATTTCAATCTCTGGTTTTATGCAGCACCCCAACTCACCTTTACCCTTAAGCAAGCATAAGTTGTTTTTCTAAATTTGAGACCCTGTTCTGTTCTGTAATTCAGTTCCTGTGTAGCCAAATTTCCATTCCGTGTATTACTGATATCTTATGATGTTTCTTTTTCTGTGTGACTTATTTCAGTTAGAATCATCATACCTGAATCCACTCATTGTGCTGCTAAGGGCCTGATGACATAGATTTCATTGCTGAGTGATATTGCTTTGTAAGTGAATACCACAACTTCTTTATCCATTTTTCACTTTCTGCGATGTTGAACTTGTACTGTAAACGAGGTTCTTGTAAACAGAGCCGTTCCAAACTTTGGGGTGGCTGTGTCTTTTTGATTTTAATTTCCCTAAGCTATAGGACCATAAGTGGAAGTGCCCTAGGTTCTGTTGCTTTGTTTTTTAGATGTTTCAGGAAACACCATACACTTCTCCCGAGTGGTTGTTGGCAATTTACATCCCGCCCATCAGCATAACAAGGCTCCCAGTTCTCCATGGCCTGTCCTGCCTTTCTGGATTTTACACTTTTTTCAGATGGCCCTTTTGACCTGGGGGAAGTGAGACTTCATTGTAGTGCAGATTTCCTTTGCAAGCTTGCTTGCTTGGCCAAAAAGGGCGTATGCGTTTTTTCCTGAATATATTCAGGAAAAAACGCATACACCCTTTCTGGCCAAGTGCATCATTGTGGACGTTCTGCCTCTTTTCCTATGCTTTCAATGCAATTCCAGTCTACCTCCTGAAATCGGTTTCCTGCAATTCTGCCCCGCTTTCAAGTCCTCTTGGCAGCCTTACTTCAGTCTATTTTTGGATGATAGCTGTCATTTATAACTCTGCAGGTTTGTGAATTACAGTGCCCCTGAGCTCCTTTCTTCAACTCGCTTTCTTGTGATCTGGCCGCAACACCGCAGGATGGCTTCAGGCCCTAATCTGGTTCCGGCCCGGCATGCTGAGCCTTTGGTTAATTCCTCTTCCTGGTGGGAAATGAGAGTTAAATTTGCCCGTCCAGACACCTCCAGCTAGCCTCTCATTGGTTCTCGCTATTCCTGTTCATCTTCCGCAGAAATTGCAAACTGGGCCAAACAGGAGGTTAAAGGGACTGACTCTCCAAGTGGGGAGAGTGTTAGTAAAGCGTCTGGAATGTTGCACCCGAGTACCAGGGGAGGAAAACTGAGACATATTTGAACACGTCTCCCGATCACATGGTTGATCATACTCTAGGTTCCACATGCATGTTTTAGCTGAAGGAAGAATACCTTAAACCTGGGTAGTTGAAACCCGTGGAATGGGTACCATGCAATATGACTTCAAAGGGTCTTCATTTGCTCACCGAACCTCTCCAATCCTATCACTGCTGCGTTTATGCCCCTGTACACATGCTTGATTCTCTTTTGGAGACATAGCTATCCATAGGTTTTAAGATACTTACAAGTCAGGTACATTCTTAGGCGTTTAATATGCGGTGTTGAGTCCATTTCGTTGAGCAAGGAGTAGCTCTAGTCTATTCCATATTTGGCTTAAGGAACTTTATCTGTGCTCATTTCAATCTCTGGTTCTATGCAGCACCCCAACTCACCTTTACCCTTAAGCAAGCATAAGTTGTTTTTCTAAATTTGAGACCCTGTTCTGTTCTGTAATTCAGTTCCTGTGTAGCCAAGTTTACATTCCGTGTATTACTGATATCTTATGATGTTTCATTTTCTGTGTGACTTATTTCAGTTAGAATCATCATACCTGAATCCACTCATTGTGCTGCTAAGGGCCTGATGACATAGATTTCATTGCTGAGTGATATTGCTTTGTAAGTGAATACGACAACTTCTTTATCCATTTTTCACTTTCTGCGATGTTGAACTTGTACTGTAAACGAGGTTCTTGTAAACAGAGCCGTTCCAAACTTTGGGGTGGCTGTGTCTTTTTGATTTTAATTTCCCTAAGCTATAGGACCATAAGTGGAAGTGCCCTAGGTTCTGTTGCTTTGTTTTTTAGATGTTTCAGGAAACACCATACACTTCTCCCGAGTGGTTGTTGGCAATTTACATCCCGCCCATCAGCATAACAAGGCTCCCAGTTCTCCATGGCCTGTCCTGCCTTTCTGGATTTTACACTTTTTCAGATGGCCCTTTTGACCGGGGGGAAGTGAGACTTCATTGTAGTGCAGATTTCCTTTGCAAGCTTGCTTGGTTGGCCAAAAAGGGCGTATGCGTTTTTTCCTGAATATATTCAGGAAAAAACGCATACGCCCTTTTTGGCCAAGTGCATCATTGTGGACGTTCTGCCTCTTTTCCTATGCTTTCAATGCAATTCCAGTCTACCTCCTGAAATCGGTTTCCTGCAATTCTGCCCCGCTTTCAAGTCCTCTTGGCAGCCTTACTTCAGTCTATTTTTGGACGATAGCTGTCATTTATAACTCTGCAGGTTTGTGAATTACAGTGCCCCTGAGCTCCTTTCTTCAACTCGCTTTCTTTTGAGCTGGCCGCAACACCGCAGGATGGATTCAGGCCCTAATCTGGTTCCGGTACGGCACGCTGAGCCTTTGGTTAATTCCTCTTCCTGGTGGGAAATGAGAGTTAAATTTGCCCGTCCAGACACCTCCAGCTAGCCTCTCATTGGTTCTCGCTATTCCTGTTCATCTTCCGCAGAAATTGCAAACTGGGCCAAACAGGAGGTTAAAGGGACTGACTCTCCAAGTGGGGAGAGTGTTAGTAAAGCGTCTGGAATGTTGCACCCGAGTACCAGGGGAGGAAAACTGAGACATATTTGAACACGTCTCCCGATCACATGGTTGATCATACTCTAGGTTCCACATGCATGTTTTAGCTGAAGGAAGAATACCTTAAACCTGGGTAGTTGAAACCCGTGGAATGGGTACCATGCAATATGACTTCAAAGGGTCTTCATTTGCTCACCGAACCTCTCCAATCCTATCACTGCTGCGTTTATGCCCCTGTACACATGCTTGATTCTCTTTTGGAGACATAGCTATCCATAGGTTTTAAGATACTTACAAGTCAGGTACATTTTTAGGCGTTTAATATGCGGTGTTGAGTCCATTTCGTTGAGCAAGGAGTAGCTCTAGTCTATTCCATATTTGGCTTAAGGAACTTTATCTGTGCTCATTTCAATCTCTGGTTTTATGCAGCACCCCAACTCACCTTTACCCTTAAGCAAGCATAAGTTGTTTTTCTAAATTTGAGACCCTGTTCTGTTCTGTAATTCAGTTCCTGTGTAGCCAAGTTTCCATTCAGTGTATTACTGATATCTTATGATGTTTCTTTTTCTGTGTGACTTATTTCAGTTAGAATCATAATACCTGAATCCACTCATTGTGCTGCTAAGGGCCTGATGACATAGATTTCATTGCTGAGTGATATTGCTTTGTAAGTGAATACCACAACTTCTTTATCCATTTTTCACTTTCTGCGATGTTGAACTTGTACTGTAAACGAGGTTCTTGTAAACAGAGCCGTTCCAAACTTTGGGGTGGCTGTGTCTTTTTGATTTTAATTTCCCTAAGCTATAGGACCATAAGTGGAAGTGCCCTAGGTTCTGTTGCTTTGTTTTTTAGATGTTTCAGGAAACACCATACACTTCTCCCGAGTGGTTGTTGGCAATTTACATCCCGCCCATCAGCATAACAAGGCTCCCAGTTCTCCATGGCCTGTCCTGCCTTTCTGAATTTTAAACTTTTTTCAGATGGCCCTTTTGACCGGGGGGAAGTGAGACTTCATTGTAGTGCAGATTTCCTTTGCAAGCTTGCTTGGTTGGCCAAAAAGGGCGTATGCGTTTTTTCCTGAATATATTCAGGAAAAAACGCATACGCCCTTTTTGGCCAAGTGCATCATTGTGGACGTTCTGCCTCTTTTCCTATGCTTTCAATGCAATTCCAGTCTACCTCCTGAAATCGGTTTCCTGCAATTCTGCCCCGCTTTCAAGTCCTCTTGGCAGCCTTACTTCAGTCTATTTTTGGACGATAGCTGTCATTTATAACTCTGCAGGTTTGTGAATTACAGTGCCCCTGAGCTCCTTTCTTCAACTCGCTTTCTTTTGAGCTGGCCGCAACACCGCAGGATGGATTCAGGCCCTAATCTGGTTCCGGTACGGCACGCTGAGCCTTTGGTTATTTCCTCTTCCTGGTGGGAAATGAGAGTTAAATTTGCCCGTCCAGACACCTCCAGCTAGCCTCTCATTGGTTCTCGCTATTCCTGTTCATCTTCCGCGGAAATTGCAAAGTGGGCCAAACAGGAGGTTAAAGGCGCTGACTCTCCAAGTGGGGAGAGTGTTAGTAAAGCGTCTGGAATGTTGCACCCGAGTACCAGGGGAGGAAAACTGAGACATATTTGAACACGTCTCCCGTTCACATGGTTGATCGTACTTGGGTTCCACATGCATGTTTTAGCTGAAGGAAGAATACCTTAAACCTGGAGAGTTGAAACCCGTGTAATGGGTACCATGCAATATGACTTCAAAGGGTCTTCATTTGCTCACCGAACCTCTCCAATCCTATCACTGCTGCGTTTATGCCCCTGTACACATGCTTGATTCTCTTTTGGAGACATAGCAATCCATAGGTTTTACGATACTTACTAGTCAGGTACATTCTTAGGCGTTTAATATGCGGTGTTGAGTCCATTTCGTTGAGCAAGGAGTAGCTCTTGTCTATTCCATATTTGGCTTAAGGAACTTTATCTGTGCTCATTTCAATCTCTGGTTTTATGCAGCACCCCAACTCACCTTTAACTTTAAGCAAGCATAAGTTGGTTTTCTAAATTTGAGACCCTGTTCTGTTCTGTAATTCAGTTCCTGTGTAGCCAAGTTTACATTCCGTGTATTACTGATATCTTATGATGTTTCTTTTTCTGTGTGACTTATTTCAGTTAGAATCATCATACCTGAATCCACTCATTGTGATGCTAAGGGCCTCATGACATAGATTTCATTGCTGAGTGATATTGCTTTGTAAGTAAATACCACAACTTCTTTATCCATTTTTCACTTTCTGCGATGTTGAACTTGTACTGTAAACGAGGTTCTTGTAAACAGAGGCGTCCCAGACTTTGGGGTGGCTGTGTCTTTTTGATTTTAATTTCCCTAAGCTATAAGACCATAAGTGGCATTGCCCTAGGCTCTGTTGCTTTGTTTTTTAGATGTTTCAGGAAACACCATACACTTCTCCCGAGTGTCTGTTGGCAATTTACATCCCGCCCATCAGCATAACAAGGCTCCCAGTTCTCCATGGCCTGTCCTGCCTTTCTGGATTTTACAATTTTTTCAGATGGCCCTTTTGACCGGGGGGAAGTGAGACTTCATTGTAGTGCAGATTTCCTTTGCAAGCTTGCTTGCTTGGCCAAAAAGGGCGTATGCGTTTTTTCCTGAATATATTCAGGAAAAAACGCATACGCCCTTTTTGGCCAAGTGCATCATTGTGGACGTTCTGCCTCTTTTCCTATGCTTTCAATGCAATTCCAGTCTACCTCCTGAAATCGGTTTCCTGCAATTCTGCCCCGCTTTCAAGTCCTCTTGGCAGCCTTACTTCAGTCTATTTTTGGACGATAGCTGTCATTTATAACTCTGCAGGTTTGTGAATTACAGTGCCCCTGAGCTCCTTTCTTCAACTCGCTTTCTTGTGACCTGGCCGCAACACCGCAGGATGGCTTCAGGCCCTAATCTGGTTCCGGTACGGCACGCTGAGCCTTTGGTTATTTCCTCTTCCTGTTGGGAAATGAGAGTTAAATTTGCCCGTCCAGACACCTCCAGCTAGTCTCTCATTGGTTCTCGCTATTTCTGTTCATCTTCCGCAGAAATTGCAAACTGGGCCAAACAGGAGGTTAAAGGCGCTGACTCTCCAAGTGGGGAGAGTGTTAGTAAAGCGTCTGGAATGTTGCACCCGAGTACCAGGGGAGGAAAACTGAGACATATTTGAACACGTCTCCCGTTCACATGGTTGATCATACTTGGGTTCCACATGCATGTTTTAGCTGAAGGAAGAATACCTTAAACCTGGAGAGTTGAGACCCGTGTAATGGGTACCATGCAATATGACTTCACAGGGTCTTCATTTGCTCACCGAACCTCTCCAATCCTATCACTGCTGCGTTTATGCCCCTGTACACATGCTTGATTCTCTTTTGGAGACATAGCAATCCATAGGTTTTAAGATACTTACTAGTCAGGTACATTCTTAGACGTTTAATATGCGGTGTTGAGTCCATTTCGTTGAGCAAGGAGTAGCTCTTGTCTATTCCATATTTGACTTAAGGAACTTTATCTGTGCTCATTTCAATCTCTGGTTTTATGCAGCACCCCAACTCACCTTTCTCCTTAAGCAAGCATAAGTTGGTTTTCTAAATTTGAGACCCTGTTCTGTTCTGTAATTCAGTTCCTGTGTAGCCATGTTTACATTCCGTGTATTACTGATATCTTATGATGTTTCTTTTTCTGTGTGACTTACTTCAGTTAGAATCATCATACCTGAATCCACTCATTGTGCTGCTAAGGGCCTGATGACACAGATTTCATTGCTGAGTGATATTGCTTTGTAAGTAAATACCACAACTTCTTTCCATTTTTCACTTTCTGCGATGTTGAACTTGTACTGTAAACGAGGTTCTTGTAAACAGAGCCGTTCCAAACTTTGGGGTGGCTGTGTCTTTTTGATTTTAATTTCCCTAAGCTATAGGACCATAAGTGGCAGTGCCCTAGGCTCTGTTGCTTTGTTTTTTAGATGTTTCAGGAAACACCATACACTTCTCCCGAGTGTCTGTTGGCAATTTACATCCCGCCCATCAGCATAACAAGGCTCCCAGTTCTCCATGGCCTGTCCTGCCTTTCTGGATTTTACACTTTTTTCAGATGGCCCTTTTGACCGGGGGGAAGTGAGACTTCATTGTAGTGCAGATTTCCTTTGCAAGCTTGCTTGGTTGGCCAAAAAGGGCGTATGCGTTTTTTCCTGAATATATTCAGGAAAAAACGCATACGCCCTTTTTGGCCAAGTGCATCATTGTGGACGTTCTGCCTCTTTTCCTATGCTTTCAATGCAATTCCAGTCTACCTCCTGAAATCGGTTTCCTGCAATTCTGCCCCGCTTTCAAGTCCTCTTGGCAGCCTTACTTCAGTCGATTTTTGGACGATAGCTGTCATTTATAACTCTGCAGGTTTGTGAATTACAGTGCCCCTGAGCTCCTTTCTTCAACTCGCTTTCTTGTGAGCTGGCCGCAACACCACATGATGGCTTCAGGCCCTAATCTGGATCCGGCACGGCACGCTGAGCCTTTGGTTATTTCCTCTTCCTGGTGGGAAATGAGAGTTAAATTTGCCCGTCCAGACACCTCCAGCTAGTCTCTCATTGGTTCTCACTATTCCTGTTCATCTTCCGCAGAAATTGCAAACTGGGCCAAACAGGAGGTTAAAGGCACTGACTCTCCAAGTGGGGAGAGTGTTAGTAAAGCGTCTGGAATGTTGCACCCGAGTACCAGGGGAGGAAAACTGAGACATATTTGAACACGTCTCCCGTTCACATGGTTGATCATACTTGGGTTCCACATGCATGTTTTAGCTGAAGGAAGAATACCTTAAACCTGGAGAGTTAAGACCCGTGTAATGGGTACCATGCAATATGACTTCAAAGGGTCTTCATTTGCTCACCGAACCTCTCCAATCCTATCACTGCTGCGTTTATGCCCCTGTACACATGCTTGATTCTCTTTCGGAGACATAGGAATCCATAGGTTTTAAGATACTTACTAGTCAGGTACATTCTTAGGCGTTTAATATGCGGTGTTGAGTCCATTTCGTTGAGCAAGGAGTAGCTCTTGTCTATTCCATATTTGACTTAAGGAACTTTATCTGTGCTCATTTCAATCTCTGGTTTTATGCAGCACCCCAACTCACCTTTACCCTTAAGCAAGCATAGTTGGTTTTCTAAATTTGAGACCCTGTTCTGTTCTGTAATTCAGTTCCTGTGTAGCCAAGTTTACATTCCGTGTATTACTGATATCTTATGATGTTTCTTTTTCTGTGTGACTTACTTCAGTTAGAATCATCATACCTGAATCCACTCATTGTGCTGCTAAGGGCCTGATGACACAGATTTCATTGCTGAGTGATATTGCTTTGTAAGTAAATACCACAACTTCTTTATCCATTTTTCACTTTCTGCGATGTTGAACTTGTACTGTAAACGAGGTTCTTGTAAACAGAGCCGTTCCAAACTTTGGGGTGGCTGTGTCTTTTTGATTTTAATTTCCCTAAGCTATAGGACCATAAGTGGAAGTGCCCTAGGTTCTGTTGCTTTGTTTTTTAGATGTTTCAGGAAACACCATACACTTCTCCCGAGTGTCTGTTGGCAATTTACATCCCGCCCATCAGCATAACAAGGCTCCCAGTTCTCCATGGCCTGTCCTGCCTTTCTGGATTTTACACTTTTTTCAGATGGCCCTTTCGACCGGGGGGAAGTGAGACTTCATTGTAGTGCAGATTTCCTTTGCAAGCTTGCTTGGTTGGCCAAAAAGGGCGTATGCGTTTTTTCCTGAATATATTCAGGAAAAAACGCATACGCCCTTTTTGGCCAAGTGCATCATTGTGGACGTTCTGCCTCTTTTCCTATGCTTTCAATGCAATTCCAGTCTACCTCCTGAAATCGGTTTCCTGCAATTCTGCCCCGCTTTCAAGTCCTCTTGGCAGCCTTACTTCAGTCTATTTTTGGACGATAGCTGTCATTTATAACTCTGCAGGTTTGTGAATTACAGTGCCCCTGAGCTCCTTTCTTCAACTTGCTTTCTTTTGAGCTGGCCGCAACACCGCATGATGGCTTCAGGCCCTAATCTGGTTCCGGCCCGGCACGCTGAGCCTTTGGTTAATTCCTCTTCCTGGTGGGAAATGAGAGTTAAATTTGCCCGTCCAGACACCTCCAGCTAGTCTCTCATTGGTTCTCGCTATTCCTGTTCATCTTCCGCAGAAATTGCAAACTGGGCCAAACAAGAGTTTAAAGGGACTGACTCTCCAAGTCGGGAGAGTGTTAGTAAAGCGTCTGGAATGTTGCACCCGAGTACCAGGGGAGGAAAACTGAGACATATTTGAACACGTCTCCCATTCACATGGTTGATCATACTTGGGTTCCACATGCATGTTTTAGCTGAAGGAAGAATACCCTAAACCTGGAGAGTTAAGACCCGTGTAATGGGTACCATGCAATATGAATTCAAAGGGTCTTCATTTGCTCACCGAACCTCTCCAATCCTATCACTGCTGCGTTTATGCCCCTGTACACATGCTTGATTCTCTTTCGGAGACATAGCAATCCATAGGTTTTAAGATACTTACTAGTCAAGTACATTCTTAGGCGTTTAATATGCGGTGTTGAGTCCATTTCGTTGAGCAAGGAGTAGCTCTTGTCTATTCCATATTTGACTTAAGGAACTTTATCTGTGCTCATTTCAATCTCTGGTTTTATGCAGCACCTCAACTCACCTTTACCCTTAAGCAAGCATAAGTTGGTTTTCTAAATTTGAGACCCTGTTCTGTTCTGTAATTCAGTTCCTGTGTAGCCAAGTTTACATTCCGTGTATTACTGATATCTTATGATGTTTCTTTTTCTGTGTGACTTATTTCAGTTAGAATCATCATACCTGAATCCACTCATTGTGATGCTAAGGGCCTGATGACATAGATTTCATTGCTGAGTGATATTGCTTTGTAAGTGAATACCACAACTTCTTTATCCATTTTTCACTTTCTGCGATGTTGAACTTGTACTGTAAACGAGGTTCTTGTAAACTAGGCGTCCCAAACTTTGGGGTGGCTGTGTCTTTTTGATTTTAATTTCCCTAAGTTATAGGACCATAAGTGGCAGTGCCCTAGGCTCTGTTGCTTTGTTTTTTAGATGTTTCAGGAAACACCATACACTTCTCCCGAGTGGTTGTTGGCAATTTACATCCCGCCCATCAGCATAACAAGGCTCCCAGTTCTCCATGGCCTGTCCTGCCTTTCTGGATTTTACACTTTTTTCAGATGGCCCTTTTGACCTGGGGGAAGTGAGACTTCATTGTAGTGCAGATTTCCTTTGCAAGCTTGCTTGGTTGGCCAAAAAGGGCGTATGCGTTTTTTCCTGAATATATTCAGGAAAAAACGCATACGCCCTTTTTGGCCAAGTGCATCATTGTGGACGTTCTGCCTCTTTTCCTATGCTTTCAATGCAATTCCAGTCTACCTCCTGAAATCGGTTTCCTGCAATTCTGCCCCGCTTTCAAGTCCTCTTGGCAGCCTTACTTCAGTCTATTTTTGGACGATAGCTGTCATTTATAACTCTGCAGGTTTGTGAATTACAGTGCCCCTGAGCTCCTTTCTTCAACTCGCTTTCTTGTGAGCTGGCCGCAACACCGCAGGATGGCTTCAGGCCCTAATCCTGTTCTGGCCCGGCACGCTGAGCCTTTGGTTAATTCCTCTTCCTGGTGGGAAATGAGAGTTAAATTTGCCCGTCCAGACACCTCCAGCTAGCCTCTCATTGGTTCTCGCTATTCCTGTTCATCTTCTGCAGAAATTGCAAACTGGGCCAAACAGGAGGTTAAAGGCGGTGACTCTCCAAGTGGGGAGAGTGTTAGTAAAGCGTCTGGAATGTTGCACCCGAGTACCAGGGGAGGAAAACTGAGACATATTTGAACACGTCTCCCGATCACATGGTTGATCATACTCTAGGTTCCACATGCATGTTTTAGCTGAAGGAAGAATACCTTAAACCTGGGTAGTTGAAACCCGTGGAATGGGTACCATGCAATATGACTTCAAAGGGTCTTCATTTGCTCACCGAACCTCTCCAATCCTATCACTGCTGCGTTTATGCCCCTGTACACATGCTTGATTCTCTTTCGGAGACATAGCAATCCATAGGTTTTAAGATACTTACAAGTCAGGTACATTCTTAGGCGTTTAATATGCGGTGTTGAGTCCATTTCGTTGAGCAAGGAGTAGCTCTTGTCTATTCCATATTTGGCTTAAGGAACTTTATCTGTGCTCATTTCAATCTCTGGTTTTATGCAGCACCCCAACTCACCTTTACCCTTAAGCAAGCATAAGTTGTTTTTCTAAATTTGAGACCCTGTTCTGTTCTGTAATTCAGTTCCTGTGTAGCCAAGTTTCCATTCCGTGTATTACTGATATCTTATGATGTTTCTTTTTCTGTGTGACTTATTTCAGTTAGAATCATCATACCTGAATCCACTCATTGTGCTGCTAAGGGCCTGATGACATAGATTTCATTGCTGAGTGATATTGCTTTGTAAGTGAATACCACAACTTCTTTATCCATTTTTCACTTTCTGCGATGTTGAACTTGTACTGTAAACGAGGTTCTTGTAAACAGAGCCGTTCCAAACTTTGGGGTGGCTGTGTCTTTTTGATTTTAATTTCCCTAAGCTATAGGACCATAAGTGGAAGTGCCCTAGGTTCTGTTGCTTTGTTTTTTAGATGTTTCAGGAAACACCATACACTTCTCCCGAGTGTCTGTTGGCAATTTACATCCCGCCCATCAGCATAACAAGGCTCCCAGTTCTCCATGGCCTGTCCTGCCTTTCTGGATTTTACACTTTTTTCAGATGGCCCTTTCGACCGGGGGGAAGTGAGACTTCATTGTAGTGCAGATTTCCTTTGCAAGCTTGCTTGGTTGGCCAAAAAGGGCGTATGCGTTTTTTCCTGAATATATTCAGGAAAAAACGCATACGCCCTTTTTGGCCAAGTGCATCATTGTGGACGTTCTGCCTCTTTTCCTATGCTTTCAATGCAATTCCAGTCTACCTCCTGAAATCGGTTTCCTGCAATTCTGCCCCGCTTTCAAGTCCTCTTGGCAGCCTTACTTCAGTCTATTTTTGGACGATAGCTGTCATTTATAACTCTGCAGGTTTTTGAATTACAGTGCCCCTGAGCTCCTTTCTTCAACTCGCTTTCTTGTGACCTGGCCGCAACACCGCAGGATGGCTTCAGGCCCTAATCTGGTTACGGTACGGCACGCTGAGCCTTTGGTTATTTCCTCTTCCTGGTGGGAAATGAGAGTTAAATTTGCCCGTCCAGACACCTCCAGCTAGCCTCTCATTGGTTCTCGCTATTCCTGTTCATCTTCCGCAGAAATTGCAAACTGGGCCAAACAGGAGGTTAAAGGCGGTGACTCTCCAAGTGGGGAGAGTGTTAGTAAAGCGTCTGGAATGTTGCACCCGAGTACCAGGGGAGGAAAACTGAGACATATTTGAACACGTCTCCCGTTCACATGGTTGATCATACTTGGGTTCCACATGCATGTTTTAGCTGAAGGAAGAATACCTTAAACCTGGAGAGTTGAGACCCGTGTAATGGGTACCATGCAATATGACTTCAAAGGGTCTTCATTTGCTCACCGAACCTCTCCAATCCTATCACTGCAGCGTTTATGCCCCTGTACACATGCTTGATTCTCTTTCGGAGACATAGCAATCCATAGGTTTTAAGATACTTACTAGTCAGGTACATTCTTAGGCGTTTAATATGCGGTGTTGAGTCCATTTCGTTGAGCAAGGAGTAGCTCTTGTCTATTCCATATTTGACTTAAGGAACTTTATCTGTGCTCATTTCAATTTCTGGTTTTATGCAGCACCCCAACTCACCTTTCCCCTTAAGCAAGCATAAGTTGGTTTTCTAAATTTTAGTCCCTGTTCTGTTCTGCAATTCAGTTCCTGTGTAGCCAAGTTTACATTCCGTGTATTACTGATATCTTATGATGTTTCTTTTTCTGTATGACTTATTTCAGTTAGAATCATCATACCTGAATCCACTCATTGTGCTGCTAAGGGCCTGATGACATAGATTTCATTGCTGAGTGATATTGCTTTGTAAGTGAATACCACAACTTCTTTATCCATTTTTCACTTTCTGCGATGTTGAACTTGTACTGTAAACGAGGGTCTTGTAAACAGAGCCGTTCCAAACTTTGGGGTGGCTGTGTCTTTTTGATTTTAATTTCCCTAAGCTATAGGACCATAAGTGGAAGTGCCCTAGGTTCTGTTGCTTTGTTTTTTAGATGTTTCAGGAAACACCATACACTTCTCCCGAGTGTCTGTTGGCAATTTACATCCCGCCCATCAGCATAACAAGGCTCCCAGTTCTCCATGGCCTGTCCTGCCTTTCTGGATTTTACACTTTTTTCAGATGGCCCTTTTGACCGGGGGGAAGTGAGACTTCATTGTAGTGCAGATTTCCTTTGCAAGCTTGCTTGGTTGGCCAAAAAGGGCGTATGCGTTTTTTCCTGAATATATTCAGGAAAAAACGCATACGCCCTTTTTGGCCAAGTGCATCATTGTGGACGTTCTGCCTCTTTTCCTATGCTTTCAATGCAATTCCAGTCTACCTCCTGAAATCGGTTTCCTGCAATTCTGCCCTGCTTTCAAGTCCTCTTGGCAGCCTTACTTCAGTATATTTTTGGACGATAGCTGTCATTTATAACTCTGCAGGTTTGTGAATTACAGTGCCCCTGAGCTCCTTTCTTCAACTCGCTTTCTTGTGAGCTGGCCGCAACACCACATGATGGCTTCAGGCCCTAATCTGGATCCGGCCCGGCATGCTGAGCCTTTGGTTAATTCCTCTTCCTGGTGGGAAATGAGAGTTAAATTTGCCCGTCCAGACACCTCCAGCTAGCCTCTCATTGGTTCTCGCTATTCCTGTTCATCTTCCGCAGAAATTGCAAACTGGGCCAAACAGGAGGTTAAAGGGACTGACTCTCCAAGTGGGGAGAGTGTTAGTAAAGCGTCTGGAATGTTGCACCCGAGTACCAGGGGAGGAAAACTGAGACATATTTGAACACGTCTCCCGATCACATGGTTGATCATACTCTAGGTTCCACATGCATGTTTTAGCTGAAGGAAGAATACCTTAAACCTGGGAGGTTGAAACCCGTGGAATGGGTACCATGCAATATGACTTCAAAGGGTCTTCATTTGCTCACCGAACCTCTCCAATCCTATCACTGCTGCGTTTATGCCCCTGTACACATGCTTGATTCTCTTTCGGAGACATAGCAATCCATAGGTTTTAAGATACTTACAAGTCAGGTACATTCTTAGGCGTTTAATATGCGGTGTTGAGTCCATTTCGTTGAGCAAGGAGTAGCTCTTGTCTATTCCATATTTGGCTTAAGGAACTTTATCTGTGCTCATTTCAATCTCTGGTTTTATGCAGCACCCCAACTCACCTTTACCCTTAAGCAAGCATAAGTTGTTTTTCTAAATTTGAGACCCTGTTCTGTTCTGTAATTCAGTTCCTGTGTAGCCAAGTTTCCATTCCGTGTATTACTGATATCTTATGATGTTTCTTTTTCTGTGTGACTTATTTCAGTTAGAATCATCATACCTGAATCCACTCATTGTGCTGCTAAGGGCCTGATGACATAGATTTCATTGCTGAGTGATATTGCTTTGTAAGTGAATACCACAACTTCTTTATCCATTTTTCACTTTCTGCGATGTTGAACTTGTACTGTAAACGAGGTTCTTGTAAACAGAGCTGTTCCAAATTTTGGGGTGGCTGTGTCTTTTTGATTTTAATTTCCCTAAGCTATAGGACCATAAGTGGAAGTGCCCTAGGTTCTGTTGCTTTGTTTTTTAGATGTTTCAGGAAACACCATACACTTCTCCCGAGTGTCTGTTGGCAATTTACATCCCGCCCATCAGCATAACAAGGCTCCCAGTTCTCCATGGCCTGTCCTGCCTTTCTGGATTTTACACTTTTTTCAGATGGCCCTTTTGACCGGGGGGAAGTGAGACTTCATTGTAGTGCAGATTTCCTTTGCAAGCTTGCTTGGTTGGCCAAAAAGGGCGTATGCGTTTTTTCCTGAATATATTCAGGAAAAAACGCATACGCCCTTTTTGGCCAAGTGCATCATTGTGGACGTTCTGCCTCTTTTCCTATGCTTTCAATGCAATTCCAGTCTACCTCCTGAAATCGGTTTCCTGCAATTCTGCCCTGCTTTCAAGTCCTCTTGGCAGCCTTACTTCAGTCTATTTTTGGACGATAGCTGTCATTTATAACTCTGCAGGTTTGAGAATTACAGTGCCCCTGAGCTCCTTTCTTCAACTTGCTTTCTTGTGACCTGGCCGCAACACCGCAGGATGGCTTCAGGCCCTAATCTGGTTCCGGCACGGCACGCTGAGCCTTTGGTTATTTCCTCTTCCTGGTGGGAAATGAGAGTTAAATTTGCCCGTCCAGACACCTCCAGCTAGTCTCTCATTGGTTCTCGCTATTCCTGTTCATCTTCCGCAGAAATTGCAAACTGGGCCAAACAGCAGGTTAAAGGCGCTGACTCTCCAAGTGGGGAGAGTGTTAGTAAAGCGTCTGGAATGTTGCACCCGAGTACCAGGGGAGGAAAACTGAGACATATTTGAACACGTCTCCCGTTCACATGGTTGATCATACTTGGGTTCCACATGCATGTTTTAGCTGAAGGAAGAATACCTTAAAGCTGGAGAGTTAAGACCCGTGTAATGGGTACCATGCAATATGACTTCAAAGGGTCTTCATTTGCTCACCGAACCTCTCCAATCCTATCACTGCTGCGTTTATGCCCCTGTACACATGCTTGATTCTCTTTCGGAGACATAGCAATCCATAGGTTTTAAGATACTTACTAGTCAGGCACATTCTTAGGCGTTTAATATGCGGTGTTGAGTCCATTTCGTTGAGCAAGGAGTAGCTCTTGTCTATTCCATATTTGACTTAAGGAACTTTATCTGTGCTCATTTCAATCTCTGGTTTTATGCAGCACCCCAACTCACCTTTACCCTTAAGCAAGCATAGTTGGTTTTCTAAATTTGAGACCCTGTTCTGTTCTGTAATTCAGTTCCTGTGTAGCCAAGTTTACATTCCGTGTATTACTGATATCTTATGATGTTTCTTTTTCTGTGTGACTTACTTCAGTTAGAATCATCATACCTGAATCCACTCATTGTGCTGCTAAGGGCCTGATGACACAGATTTCATTGCTGAGTGATATTGCTTTGTAAGTAAATACCACAACTTCTTTATCCATTTTTCACTTTCTGCGATGTTGAACTTGTACTATAAACGAGGTTCTTGTAAACAGAGGCGTCCCAAACTTTAGGGTGGCTGTGTCTTTTTGATTTTAATTTCCCTAAGCTATAGGACCATAAGTGGCAGTGCCCTAGGCTCTGTTGCTTTATTTTTTAGGTGTTTCAGGAAACACCATACACTTCTCCCAAGTGTCTGTTGGCAATTTACATCCCGCCCATCAGCATAACAAAGCTCCCAGTTCTCCATGGCCTGTCCTGCCTTTCTGGTTTTTACACTTTTTTCAGATGGCCCTTTTGACCGGGGGGAAGTGAGACTTCATGGTAGTGCAGATTTCCTTTGCAAGCTTGCTTGTTTGGCCAAAAAGGGCGTATGCGTTTTTTCCTGAATATATTCAGGAAAAAACGCATACGTCCTTTTTGACCAAGTGCATCATTGTGGACGTTCTGCCTCTTTTCCTATGCTTTCAATGCAATTCCAGTCTACCTCCTGAAATCGGTTTCCTGCAATTCTGCCCCGCTTTCAAGTCCTCTTGGCAGCCTTACTTCAGTCTATTTTTGGACGATAGCTGTCATTTATAACTCTGCAGGTTTGTGAATTACAGTGCCCCTGAGCTCCTTTCTTCAACTCGCTTTCTTGTGACCTGGCCGCAACACCGCAGGATGGCTTCAGGCCCTAATCTGTTTCCGGCCCGGCACGCTGAGCCTTTGGTTAATTCCTCTTCCTGGTGGGAAATGAGAGTTAAATTTGCCCGTCCAGACACCTCCAGCTAGCCTCTCATTGGTTCTCGCTATTCCTGTTCATCTTCCGCAGAAATTGCAAACTGGGCCAAACAGGAGGTTAAAGGGACTGACTCTCCAAGTGGGGAGAGTGTTAGTAAAGCGTCTGGAATGTTGCACCCGAGTACCAGGGGAGGAAAACTGAGACATATTTGAACACGTCTCCCGTTCACATGGTTGATCATACTTGGGTTCCACATGCATGTTTTAGCTGAAGGAAGAATACCTTAAACCTGGAGAGTTGAAACCCGTGGAATGGGTACCATGCAATATGACTTCAAAGGGTCTTCATTTGCTCACCGAACCTCTCCAATCCTATCACTGCTGCGTTTATGCCCCTGTACACATGCTTGATTCTCTTTCGGAGACATAGCAATCCATAGGTTTTAAGATACTTACTAGTCAGGCACATTCTTAGGCGTTTAATATGCGGTGTTGAGTCCATTTCGTTGAGCAAGGAGTAGCTCTTGTCTATTCCATATTTGACTTAAGGAACTTTATCTGTGCTCATTTCAATCTCTGGTTTTATGCAACACCCCAACTCACCTTTACCCTTAAGCAAGCATAGTTGGTTTTCTAAATTTGAGACCCTGTTCTGTTCTGTAATTCAGTTCCTGTGTAGCCAAGTTTACATTCCGTGTATTACTGATATCTTATGATGTTTCTTTTTCTGTGTGACTTATTTCAGTTAGAATCATCATACCTGAATCCACTCATTGTGCTGCTAAGGGCCTGATGACATAGATTTCATTGCTGAGTGATATTGCTTTGTAAGTGAATACCACAACTTCTTTATCCATTTTTCACTTTCTGCGATGTTGAACTTGTACTGTAAACGAGGTTCTTGTAAACAGAGCCGTTCCAAACTTTGGGGTGGCTGTGTCTTTTTGATTTTAATTTCCCTAAGCTATAGGACCATAAGTGGAAGTGCCCTAGGTTCTGTTGCTTTGTTTTTTAGATGTTTCAGGAAACACCATACACTTCTCCGGAGTGTCTGTTGGCAATTTACATCCCGCCCATCAACATAACAAGGCTCCCAGTTCTCCATGGCCTGTCCTGCCTTTCTGGATTTTACACTTTTTTCAGATGGCCCTTTTGACCGGGGGGAAGTGAGACTTCATTGTAGTGCAGATTTCCTTTGCAAGCTTGCTTGGTTGGCCAAAAAGGGCGTATGCGTTTTTTCCTGAATATATTCAGGAAAAAACGCATACGCCCTTTTTGGCCAAGTGCATCATTGTGGACGTTCTGCCTCTTTTCCTATGCTTTCAATGCAATTCCAGTCTACCTCCTGAAATCGGTTTCCTGCAATTCTGCCCCGCTTTCAAGTCCTCTTGGCAGCCTTACTTCAGTCTATTTTTGGACGATAGCTGTCATTTATAACTCTGCAGGTTTGTGAATTACAGTGCCCCTGAGCTCCTTTCTTCAACTCGCTTTCTTTTGAGCTGGCCGCAACACCGCAGGATGGATTCAGGCCCTAATCTGGTTCCGGTACGGCACGCTGAGCCTTTGGTTAATTCCTCTTCCTGGTGGGAAATGAGAGTTAAATTTGCCCGTCCAGACACCTCCAGCTAGCCTCTCATTGGTTCTCGCTATTCCTGTTCATCTTCCGCAGAAATTGCAAACTGGGCCAAACAGGAGGTTAAAGGGACTGACTCTCCAAGTGGGGAGAGTGTTAGTAAAGCGTCTGGAATGTTGCACCCGAGTACCAGGGGAGGAAAAGTGAAACATATTTGAACACGTCTCCCGATCACATGGTTGATCATACTCTAGGTTCCACATGCATGTTTTAGCTGAAGGAAGAATACCTTAAACCTGGGTAGTTGAAACCCGTGGAATGGGTACCATGCAATATGACTTCAAAGGGTCTTCATTTGCTCACCGAACCTCTCCAATCCTATCACTGCTGCGTTTATGCCCCTGTACACATGCTTGATTCTCTTTTGGAGACATAGCAATCCATAGGTTTTAAGATACTTACTAGTCAGGTACATTCTTAGGCGTTTAATATGCGGTGTTGAGTCCATTTCGTTGAACAAGGAGTGGCTCTTGTCTATTCCATATTTGGCTTAAGGAACTTTATCTGTGCTCATTTCAATCTCTGGTTTTATGCAGCAACCCAACTCACCTTTCCCCTTAAGCAAGCATAAGTTGGTTTTCTAAATTTGAGAACCTGTTCTGTTTTGGAATTCAGTTCCTGTGTAGCCAAGTTTACATTCCGTGTAATAGTGATATCTTATGATGTTTCTTTTTCTGTGTGACTTATTTCAGTTAGAATCATCGTACCTGAATCTACTCATTATGCTGCTACGTGCCTGATGACATAGATTTCATTGCTGAGTGATACTGCATTGTACGTAAGTACCACAAGTTCTTTATCCATTTTTCACTTTCTGCGATGTTGAACTTGTACTGTAAACGAGGTTCTTGTAAACAGAGCCGTTCCAAACTTTGGGGTGGCTGTGTCTTTTTGATTTTAATTTCCCTAAGCTATAGGACCATAAGTGGAAGTGCCCTAGGCTCTGTTGCTTTGTTTTTTAGATGTTTCAGGAAACACCATACACTTCTCCCAAGTGTCTGTTGGCAATTTACATCCCGCCCATCAGCATAACAAGGCTCCCAGTTCTCCATGGCCTGTCCTGCCTTTCTGGATTTTACACTTTTTTCAGATGGCCCTTTTGACCAGGGGGAAGTGAGACTTCATTGTAGTGCAGATTTCCTTTGCAAGCTTGCTTGGTTGGCCAAAAAGGGCGTATGCGTTTTTTCCTGAATATATTCAGGAAAAAACGCATACGCCCTTTTTGGCCAAGTGCATCATTGTGGACGTTCTGCCTCTTTTCCTATGCTTTCAATGCAATTCCAGTCTACCTCCTGAAATCGGTTTCCTGCAATTCTGCCCCGCTTTCAAGTCCTCTTGGCAGCCTTACTTCAGTCTATTTTTGGACGATAGCTGTCATTTATAACTCTGCAGGTTTGTGAATTACAGTGCCCCTGAGCTCCTTTCTTCAACTTGCTTTCTTTTGAGCTGGCCGCAACACCGCGTGATGGCTTCAGGCCCTAATCTGGTTCCGGCACGGCACGCTGAGCCTTTGGTTAATTCCTCTTCCTGGTGGGAAATGAGAGTTAAATTTGCCCGTCCAGACACCTCCAGCTAGTCTCTCATTGGTTCTCGCTATTCCTGTTCATCTTCCGCAGAAATTGCAAACTGGGCCAAACAAGAGTTTAAAGGGACTGACTCTCCAAGTCGGGAGAGTGTTAGTAAAGCGTCTGGAATGTTGCACCCGAGTACCAGGGGAGGAAAACTGAGACATATTTGAACACGTCTCCCATTCACATGGTTGATCATACTTGGGTTCCACATGCATGTTTTAGCTGAAGGAAGAATACCCTAAACCTGGAGAGTTAAGACCCGTGTAATGGGTACCATGCAATATGAATTCAAAGGGTCTTCATTTGCTCACCGAACCTCTCCAATCCTATCACTGCTGCGTTTATGCCCCTGTACACATGCTTGATTCTCTTTCGGAGACATAGCAATCCATAGGTTTTAAGATACTTACTAGTCAAGTACATTCTTAGGCGTTTAATATGCGGTGTTGAGTCCATTTCGTTGAGCAAGGAGTAGCTCTTGTCTATTCCATATTTGACTTAAGGAACTTTATCTGTGCTCATTTCAATCTCTGGTTTTATGCAGCACCTCAACTCACCTTTACCCTTAAGCAAGCATAAGTTGGTTTTCTAAATTTGAGACCCTGTTCTGTTCTGTAATTCAGTTCCTGTGTAGCCAAGTTTACATTCCGTGTATTACTGATATCTTATGATGTTTCTTTTTCTGTGTGACTTATTTCAGTTAGAATCATCATACCTGAATCCACTCATTGTGATGCTAAGGGCCTGATGACATAGATTTCATTGCTGAGTGATATTGCTTTGTAAGTAAATACCACAACTTCTTTATCCATTTTTCACTTTCTGCGATGTTGAACTTGTACTGTAAACGAGGTTCTTGTAAACTAGGCGTCCCAAACTTTGGGGTGGCTGTGTCTTTTTGATTTTAATTTCCCTAAGTTATAGGACCATAAGTGGCAGTGCCCTAGGCTCTGTTGCTTTGTTTTTTAGATGTTTCAGGAAACACCATACACTTCTCCCGAGTGGTTGTTGGCAATTTACATCCCGCCCATCAGCATAACAAGGCTCCCAGTTCTCCATGGCCTGTCCTGCCTTTCTGGATTTTACACTTTTTTCAGATGGCCCTTTTGACCTGGGGGAAGTGAGACTTCATTGTAGTGCAGATTTCCTTTGCAAGCTTGCTTGGTTGGCCAAAAAGGGCGTATGCGTTTTTTCCTGAATATATTCAGGAAAAAACGCATACGCCCTTTTTGGCCAAGTGCATCATTGTGGACGTTCTGCCTCTTTTCCTATGCTTTCAATGCAATTCCAGTCTACCTCCTGAAATCGGTTTCCTGCAATTCTGCCCCGCTTTCAAGTCCTCTTGGCAGCCTTACTTCAGTCTATTTTTGGACGATAGCTGTCATTTATAACTCTGCAGGTTTGTGAATTACAGTGCCCCTGAGCTCCTTTCTTCAACTCGCTTTCTTGTGAGCTGGCCGCAACACCGCAGGATGGCTTCAGGCCCTAATCCTGTTCTGGCCCGGCACGCTGAGCCTTTGGTTAATTCCTCTTCCTGGTGGGAAATGAGAGTTAAATTTGCCCGTCCAGACACCTCCAGCTAGCCTCTCATTGGTTCTCGCTATTCCTGTTCATCTTCCGCAGAAATTGCAAACTGGGCCAAACAGGAGGTTAAAGGCGGTGACTCTCCAAGTGGGGAGAGTGTTAGTAAAGCGTCTGGAATGTTGCACCCGAGTACCAGGGGAGGAAAACTGAGACATATTTGAACACGTCTCCCGATCACATGGTTGATCATACTCTAGGTTCCACATGCATGTTTTAGCTGAAGGAAGAATACCTTAAACCTGGGTAGTTGAAACCCGTGGAATGGGTACCATGCAATATGACTTCAAAGGGTCTTCATTTGCTCACCGAACCTCTCCAATCCTATCACTGCTGCGTTTATGCCCCTGTACACATGCTTGATTCTCTTTCGGAGACATAGCAATCCATAGGTTTTAAGATACTTACTAGTCAGGCACATTCTTAGGCGTTTAATATGCGGTGTTGAGTCCATTTCGTTGAGCAAGGAGTAGCTCTTGTCTATTCCATATTTGACTTAAGGAACTTTATCTGTGCTCATTTCAATCTCTGGTTTTATGCAGCACCCCAACTCACCTTTACCCTTAAGCAAGCATAGTTGGTTTTCTAAATTTGAGACCCTGTTCTGTTCTGTAATTCAGTTCCTGTGTAGCCAAGTTTACATTCCGTGTATTACTGATATCTTATGATGTTTCTTTTTCTGTGTGACTTACTTCAGTTAGAATCATCATACCTGAATCCACTCATTGTGCTGCTAAGGGCCTGATGACACAGATTTCATTGCTGAGTGATATTGCTTTGTAAGTGAATACCACAACTTCTTTATCCATTTTTCACTTTCTGCGATGTTGAACTTGTACTGTAAACGAGGTTCTTGTAAACAGAGCCGTTCCAAACTTTGGGGTGGCTGTGTCTTTTTGATTTTAATTTCCCTAAGCTATAGGACCATAAGTGGAAGTGCCCTATGTTCTGTTGCTTTGTTTTTTAGATGTTTCAGGAAACACCATACACTTCTCCCGAGTGTCTGTTGGCAATTTACATCCCGCCCATCAGCATAACAAGGCTCCCAGTTCTCCATGGCCTGTCCTGCCTTTCTGGATTTTACACTTTTTTCAGATGGCCCTTTTGACCGGGGGGAAGTGAGACTTCATTGTAGTGCAGATTTCCTTTGCAAGCTTGCTTGTTTGGCCAAAAAGGGCGTATGCGTTTTTTCCTGAATATATTCAGGAAAAAACGCATACGCCCTTTTTGGCCAAGTGCATCATTGTGGACGTTCTGCCTCTTTTCCTATGCTTTCAATGCAATTCCAGTCTACCTCCTGAAATCGGTTTCCTGCAATTCTGCCCCGCTTTCAAGTCCTCTTGGCAGCCTTACTTCAGTCTATTTTTGGACGATAGCTGTCATTTATAACTCTGCAGGTTTGTGAATTACAGTGCCCCTGAGCTCCTTTCTTCAACTCGCTTTCTTGTGACCTGGCCGCAACACCGCAGGATGGCTTCAGGCCCTAATCTGGTTCCGGTACGGCACGCTGAGCCTTTGGTTATTTCCTCTTCCTGGTGGGAAATGAGAGTTAAATTTGCCCGTCCAGACACCTCCAGCTAGCCTCTCATTGGTTCTCGCTATTCCTGTTCATCTTCCGCAGAAATTGCAAACTGTGCCAAACAGGAGGTTAAAGGCGCTGACTCTCCAAGTGGGGAGAGTGTTAGTAAAGCGTCTGGAATGTTGCACCCGAGTACCAGGGGAGGAAAACTGAGACATATTTGAACACGTCTCTCCATCACATGGTTGATCATACTCTGGGTTCCACATGCCTGTTTTAGCTGAAGGAAGAATACCTAAAACCTGGGTAATTGAAACCCGTGGAATGGGTACCATGCAATATGACTTCAAAGGGTCTTCATTTGCTCACCGAACCTCTCCAATCCTATCACTGCTGCGTTTATGCCCCTGTACACATGCTTGATTCTCTTTCGGAGACATAGCAATCCATAGGTTTTAAGATACTTACTAGTCAGGTACATTCTTAGGCGTTTAATATGCGGTGTTGAGTCCATTTCGTTGAACAAGGAGTGGCTCTTGTCTATTCCATATTTGGCTTAAGGAACTTTATCTGTGCTCATTTCAATCTCTGGTTTTATGCAGCAACCCAACTCACCTTTCCCCTTAAGCAAGCATAAGTTGGTTTTCTAAATTTGAGAACCTGTTCTGTTTTGGAATTCAGTTCCTGTGTAGCCAAGTTTACATTCCGTGTATTAGTGATATCTTATGATGTTTCTTTTTCTGTGTGACTTATTTCAGTTAGAATCATCGTACCTGAATCTACTCATTATGCTGCTACGTGCCTGATGACATAGATTTCATTGCTGAGTGATACTGCATTGTACGTAAGTACCACAAGTTCTTTATCCATTTTTCACTTTCTGCGATGTTGAACTTGTACTGTAAACGAGGTTCTTGTAAACAGAGCCGTTCCAAACTTTGGGGTGGCTGTGTCTTTTTGATTTTAATTTCCCTAAGCTATAGGACCATAAGTGGAAGTGCCCTAGGCTCTGTTGCTTTGTTTTTTAGATGTTTCAGGAAACACCATACACTTCTCCCAAGTGTCTGTTGGCAATTTACATCCCGCCCATCAGCATAACAAGGCTCCCAGTTCTCCATGGCCTGTCCTGCCTTTCTGGATTTTACACTTTTTTCAGATGGCCCTTTTGACCAGGGGGAAGTGAGACTTCATTGTAGTGCAGATTTCCTTTGCAAGCTTGCTTGGTTGGCCAAAAAGGGCGTATGCGTTTTTTCCTGAATATATTCAGGAAAAAACGCATACGCCCTTTTTGGCCAAGTGCATCATTGTGGACGTTCTGCCTCTTTTCCTATGCTTTCAATGCAATTCCAGTCTACCTCCTGAAATCGGTTTCCTGCAATTCTGCCCCGCTTTCAAGTCCTCTTGGCAGCCTTACTTCAGTCTATTTTTGGACGATAGCTGTCATTTATAACTCTGCAGGTTTGTGAATTACAGTGCCCCTGAGCTCCTTTCTTCAACTTGCTTTCTTTTGAGCTGGCCGCAACACCGCATGATGGCTTCAGGCCCTAATCTGGTTCCGGCACGGCACGCTGAGCCTTTGGTTAATTCCTCTTCCTGGTGGGAAATGAGAGTTAAATTTGCCCGTCCAGACACCTCCAGCTAGTCTCTCATTGGTTCTCGCTATTCCTGTTCATCTTCCGCAGAAATTGCAAACTGGGCCAAACAAGAGTTTAAAGGGACTGACTCTCCAAGTCGGGAGAGTGTTAGTAAAGCGTCTGGAATGTTGCACCCGAGTACCAGGGGAGGAAAACTGAGACATATTTGAACACGTCTCCCGTTCACATGGTTGATCATACTTGGGTTCCACATGCATGTTTTAGCTGAAGGAAGAATACCCTAAACCTGGAGAGTTAAGACCCGTGTAATGGGTACCATGCAATATGAATTCAAAGGGTCTTCATTTGCTCACCGAACCTCTCCAATCCTATCACTGCTGCGTTTATGCCCCTGTACACATGCTTGATTCTCTTTCGGAGACATAGCAATCCATAGGTTTTAAGATACTTACTAGTCAAGTACATTCTTAGGCGTTTAATATGCGGTGTTGAGTCCATTTGGTTGAGCAAGGAGTAGCTCTTGTCTATTCCATATTTGACTTAAGGAACTTTATCTGTGCTCATTTCAATCTCTGGTTTTATGCAGCACCCCAACTCACCTTTACCCTTAAGCAAGCATAGTTGGTTTTCTAAATTTGAGACCCTGTTCTGTTCTGTAATTCAGTTCCTGTGTAGCCAAGTTTACATTCCGTGTATTACTGATATCTTATGATGTTTCTTGTTCTGTGTGACTTACTTCAGTTAGAATCATCATACCTGAATCCACTCATTGTGCTGCTAAGGGCCTGATGACACAGATTTCATTGCTGAGTGATATTGCTTTGTAAGTAAATACCACAACTTCTTTATCCATTTTTCACTTTCTGCGATGTTGAACTTGTACTGTAAACGAGGTTCTTGTAAACAGAGCCGTTCCAAACTTTGGGGTGGCTGTGTCTTTTTGATTTTAATTTCCCTAAGCTATAGGACCATAAGTGGAAGAGCCCTAGGTTCTGTTGCTGTGTTTTTTAGATGTTTCAGGAAACACCATACACTTCTCCCGAGTGTCTGTTGGCAATTTACATCCCGCCCATCAGCATAACAAGGCTCCCAGTTCTCCATGGCCTGTCCTGCCTTTCTGGATTTTACACTTTTTTCAGATGGCCCTTTTGACCGGGGGGAAGTGAGACTTCATTGTAGTGCAGATTTCCTTTGCAAGCTTGCTTGTTTGGCCAAAAAGGGCGTATGCGTTTTTTCCTGAATATATTCAGGAAAAAACGCATACGCCCTTTTTGGCCAAGTGCATCATTGTGGACGTTCTGCCTCTTTTCCTATGCTTTCAATGCAATTCCAGTCTACCTCCTGAAATCGGTTTCCTGCAATTCTGCCCCGCTTTCAAGTCCTCTTGGCAGCCTTACTTCAGTCTATTTTTGGACGATAGCTGTCATTTATAACTCTGCAGGTTTGTGAATTACAGTGCCCCTGAGCTCCTTTCTTCAACTCGCTTTCTTGTGACCTGGCCGCAACACCGCAGGATGGCTTCAGGCCCTAATCTGGTTCCGGTACGGCACGCTGAGCCTTTGGTTATTTCCTCTTCCTGTTGGGAAATGAGAGTTAAATTTGCCCGTCCAGACACCTCCAGCTAGCCTCTCATTGGTTCTCGCTATTCCTGTTCATCTTCCGCAGAAATTGCAAACTGTGCCAAACAGGAGGTTAAAGGCGCTGACTCTCCAAGTGGGGAGAGTGTTAGTAAAGCGTCTGGAATGTTGCACCCGAGTACCAGGGGAGGAAAACTGAGACATATTTGAACACATCTCTCGATCACATGGTTGATCATACTCTGGGTTCCACATGCCTGTTTTAGCTGAAGGAAGAATACCTAAAACCTGGGTAATTGAAACCCGTGGAATGGGTACCATGCAATATGACTTCAAAGGGTCTTCATTTGCTCACCGAACCTCTCCAATCCTATCACTGCTGCGTTTATGCCCCTGTACACATGCTTGATTCTCTTTCGGAGACATAGCAATCCATAGGTTTTAAGATACTTACAAGTCAGGTACATTCTTAGGCGTTTAATATGCGGTGTTGAGTCCATTTCGTTGAGCAAGGAGTAGCTCTTGTCTATTCCATATTTGGCTTAAGGAACTTTATCTGTGCTCATTTCAATCTCTGGTTTTATGCAGCAACCCAACTCACCTTTCCCCTTAAGCAAGCATAAGTTGGTTTTCTAAATTTGAGAACCTGTTCTGTTTTGGAATTCAGTTCCTGTGTAGCCAAGTTTACATTCCGTGTATTAGTGATATCTTATGATGTTTCTTTTTCTGTGTGACTTATTTCAGTTAGAATCATCGTACCTGAATCTACTCATTATGCTGCTACGTGCCTGATGACATAGATTTCATTGCTGCGTGATACTGCATTGTACGTAAGTACCACAAGTTCTTTATCCATTTTTCACTTTCTGCGATGTTGAACTTGTACTGTAAACGAGGTTCTTGTAAACAGAGACGTTCCAAACTTTGGGGTGGCTGTGTCTTTTTGATTTTAATTTCCCTAAGCTATAGGACCATAAGTGGAAGTGCCCTAGGCTCTGTTGCTTTGTTTTTTAGATGTTTCAGGAAACACCATACACTTCTCCCAAGTGTCTGTTGGCAATTTACATCCCGCCCATCAGCATAACAAGGCTCCCAGTTCTCCATGGCCTGTCCTGCCTTTCTGGATTTTACACTTTTTTCAGATGGCCCTTTTGACCAGGGGGAAGTGAGACTTCATTGTAGTGCAGATTTCCTTTGCAAGCTTGCTTGGTTGGCCAAAAAGGGCGTATGCGTTTTTTCCTGAATATATTCAGGAAAAAACGCATACGCCCTTTTTGGCCAAGTGCATCATTGTGGACGTTCTGCCTCTTTTCCTATGCTTTCAATGCAATTCCAGTCTACCTCCTGAAATCGGTTTCCTGCAATTCTGCCCCGCTTTCAAGTCCTCTTGGCAGCCTTACTTCAGTCTATTTTTGGACGATAGCTGTCATTTATAACTCTGCAGGTTTGTGAATTACAGTGCCCCTGAGCTCCTTTCTTCAACTCGCTTTCTTGTGACCTGGCCGCAACACCGCAGGATGGCTTCAGGCCCTAATCTGGTTCCGGCACGGCACGCTGAGCCTTTGGTTATTTCCTCTTCCTGGTGGGAAATGAGAGTTAAATTTGCCCGTCCAAACACCTCCAGCTAGTCTCTCATTGGTTCTCGCTATTTCTGTTCATCTTCCGCAGAAATTGCAAAACTGGGCCAAACAGGAGGTTAAAGGCGCTGACTCTCCAAGTGGGGAGAGTGTTAGTAAAGCGTCTGGAATGTTGCACCCGAGTACCAGGGGAAGAAAACTGAGACATATTTGAACACGTCTCCCGTTCACATGGTTGATCATACTTGGGTTCCACATGCATGTTTTAGCTGAAGGAAGAATACCTTAAACCTGGAGAGTTAAGACCCGTGTAATGGGTACCATGCAATATGACTTCAAAGGGTCTTCATTTGCTCACCGAACCTCTCCAATCCTATCACTGCTGCGTTTATGCCCCTGTACACATGCTTGATTCTCTTTCGGAGACATAGCAATCCATAGGTTTTAAGATACTTACTAGCCAGGCACATTCTTAGGCGTTTAATATGCGGTGTTGAGTCCATTTCGTTGAGCAAGGAGTAGCTCTTGTCTATTCCATATTTGCCTTAAGGAACTTTATCTGTGCTCATTTCAATCTCTGGTTTTATGCAGCACCCCAACTCACCTTTCCCCTTAAGCAAGCATAAGTTGGTTTTCTAAATTTGAGTCCCTGTTCTGTTCTGTAATTCAGTTCCTGTGTAGCCAAGTTTACATTCCGTGTATTACTGATATCTTATGATGTTTCTTTTTCTGTGTGACTTATTTCAGTTAGAATCATCATACCTGAATCCACTCATTGTGATGCTAAGGGCCTGATGACATAGATTTCATTGCTGAGTGATATTGCTTTGTAAGTAAATACCACATCTTCTTTATCCATTTTTCACTTTCTGCGATGTTGAACTTGTACTGTAAACGAGGTTCTTGTAAACAGAGGCGTCCCAAACTTTGGGGTGGCTGTGTCTTTTTTATTTTAATTTCCCTAAGCTATAGGACCATAAGTGGCAGTGCCCTAGGCTCTGTTGCTTTGTTTTTTAGATGTTTCAGGAAACACCATACACTTATCCCGAGTGGTTGTTGGCAATTTACATCCCGCCCATCAGCATAACAAGGCTCCCAGTTCTCCATGGCCTGTCCTGCCTTTCTGGATTTTACACTTTTTTCAGATGGCCCTTTTGACCGGGGGGAAGTGAGACTTCATTGTAGTGCAGATTTCCTTTGCAAGCTTGCTTGGTTGGCCAAAAAGGGCGTATGCGTTTTTTCCTGAATATATTCAGGAAAAAACGCATACGCCCTTTTTGGCCAAGTGCATCATTGTGGACGTTCTGCCTCTTTTCCTATGCTTTCAATGCAATTTCAGTCTACCTCCTGAAATCGGTTTCCTGCAATTCTGCCCCGCTTTCAAGTCCTCTTGGCAGCCTTACTTCAGTCTATTTTTGGACGATAGCTGTCATTTATAACTCTGCAGGTTTGTGAATTACAGTGCCCCTGAGGTCCTTTCTTCAACTCGCTTTCTTGTGACCTGGCCGCAACACCGCAGGATGGCTTCAGGCCCTAATCTGGTTCCGGTACGGCACGCTGAGCCTTTGGTTATTTCCTCTTCCTGTTGGGAAATGAGAGTTAAATTTGCCCGTCCAGACACCTCCAGCTAGCCTCTCATTGGTTCTCGCTATTCCTGTTCATCTTCCGCAGAAATTGCAAACTGTGCCAAACAGGAGGTTAAAGGCGCTGGCTCTCCAAGTGGGGAGAGTGTTAGTAAAGCGTCTGGAATGTTGCACCCGAGTACCAGGGGAGGAAAACTGAGACATATTTGAACACGTCTCTCGATCACATGGTTGATCATACTCTGGGTTCCACATGCCTGTTTTAGCTGAAGGAAGAATACCTAAAACCTGGGTAATTGAAACCCGTGGAATGGGTACCATGCAATATGACTTCAAAGGGTCTTCATTTGCTCACCGAACCTCTCCAATCCTATCACTGCTGCGTTTATGCCCCTGTACACATGCTTGATTCTCTTTCGGAGACATAGCAATCCATAGGTTTTAAGATACTTACAAGTCAGGTACATTCTTAGGCGTTTAATATGCGGTGTTGAGTCCATTTCGTTGAGCAAGGAGTAGCTCTTGTCTATTCCATATTTGGCTTAAGGAACTTTATCTGTGCTCATTTCAATCTCTGGTTTTATGCAGCAACCCAACTCACCTTTCCCCTTAAGCAAGCATAAGTTGGTTTTCTAAATTTGAGAACCTGTTCTGTTTTGGAATTCAGTTCCTGTGTAGCCAAGTTTACATTCCGTGTATTAGTGATATCTTATGATGTTTCTTTTTCTGTGTGACTTATTTCAGTTAGAATCATCGTACCTGAATCTACTCATTATGCTGCTACGTGCCTGATGACATAGATTTCATTGCTGAGTGATACTGCATTGTACGTAAGTACCACAAGTTCTTTATCCATTTTTCACTTTCTGCGATGTTGAACTTGTACTGTAAACGAGGTTCTTGTAAACAGAGACGTTCCAAACTTTGGGGTGGCTGTGTCTTTTTGATTTTAATTTCCCTAAGCTATAGGACCATAAGTGGAAGTGCCCTAGGCTCTGTTGCTTTGTTTTTTAGATGTTTCAGGAAACACCATACACTTCTCCCAAGTGTCTGTTGGCAATTTACATCCCGCCCATCAGCATAACAAGGCTCCCAGTTCTCCATGGCCTGTCCTGCCTTTCTGGATTTTACACTTTTTTCAGATGGCCCTTTTGACCAGGGGGAAGTGAGACTTCATTGTAGTGCAGATTTCCTTTGCAAGCTTGCTTGGTTGGCCAAAAAGGGCGTATGCGTTTTTTCCTGAATATATTCAGGAAAAAACGCATACGCCCTTTTTGGCCAAGTGCATCATTGTGGACGTTCTGCCTCTTTTCCTATGCTTTCAATGCAATTCCAGTCTACCTCCTGAAATCGGTTTCCTGCAATTCTGCCCCGCTTTCAAGTCCTCTTGGCAGCCTTACTTCAGTCTATTTTTGGACGATAGCTGTCATTTATAACTCTGCAGGTTTGTGAATTACAGTGCCCCTGAGCTCCTTTCTTCAACTCGCTTTCTTGTGACCTGGCCGCAACACCGCAGGATGGCTTCAGGCCCTAATCTGGTTCCGGCACGGCACGCTGAGCCTTTGGTTATTTCCTCTTCCTGGTGGGAAATGAGAGTTAAATTTGCCCGTCCAAACACCTCCAGCTAGTCTCTCATTGGTTCTCGCTATTCCTGTTCATCTTCCGCAGAAATTGCAAAACTGGGCCAAACAGGAGGTTAAAGGCGCTGACTCTCCAAGTGGGGAGAGTGTTAGTAAAGCGTCTGGAATGTTGCACCCGAGTACCAGGGGAGGAAAACTGAGACATATTTGAACACGTCTCCCGTTCACATGGTTGATCATACTTGGGTTCCACATGCATGTTTTAGCTGAAGGAAGAATACCTTAAACCTGGAGAGTTAAGACCCGTGTAATGGGTACCATGCAATATGACTTCAAAGGGTCTTCATTTGCTCACCGAACCTCTCCAATCCTATCACTGCTGCGTTTATGCCCCTGTACACATGCTTGATTCTCTTTCGGAGACATAGCAATCCATAGGTTTTAAGATACTTACTAGCCAGGCACATTCTTAGGCGTTTAATATGCGGTGTTGAGTCCATTTCGTTGAGCAAGGAGTAGCTCTTGTCTATTCCATATTTGCCTTAAGGAACTTTATCTGTGCTCATTTCAATCTCTGGTTTTATGCAGCACCCCAACTCACCTTTCCCCTTAAGCAAGCATAAGTTGGTTTTCTAAATTTGAGTCCCTGTTCTGTTCTGTAATTCAGTTCCTGTGTAGCCAAGTTTACATTCCGTGTATTACTGATATCTTATGATGTTTCTTTTTCTGTGTGACTTATTTCAGTTAGAATCATCATACCTGAATCCACTCATTGTGATGCTAAGGGCCTGATGACATAGATTTCATTGCTGAGTGATATTGCTTTGTAAGTAAATACCACATCTTCTTTATCCATTTTTCACTTTCTGCGATGTTGAACTTGTACTGTAAACGAGGTTCTTGTAAACAGAGGCGTCCCAAACTTTGGGGTGGCTGTGTCTTTTTTATTTTAATTTCCCTAAGCTATAGGACCATAAGTGGCAGTGCCCTAGGCTCTGTTGCTTTGTTTTTTAGATGTTTCAGGAAACACCATACACTTATCCCGAGTGGTTGTTGGCAATTTACATCCCGCCCATCAGCATAACAAGGCTCCCAGTTCTCCATGGCCTGTCCTGCCTTTCTGGATTTTACACTTTTTTCAGATGGCCCTTTTGACCGGGGGGAAGTGAGACTTCATTGTAGTGCAGATTTCCTTTGCAAGCTTGCTTGGTTGGCCAAAAAGGGCGTATGCGTTTTTTCCTGAATATATTCAGGAAAAAACGCATACGCCCTTTTTGGCCAAGTGCATCATTGTGGACGTTCTGCCTCTTTTCCTATGCTTTCAATGCAATTTCAGTCTACCTCCTGAAATCGGTTTCCTGCAATTCAGCCCCGCTTTCAAGTCCTCTTGGCAGCCTTACTTCAGTCTATTTTTGGAAGATAGCTGTCATTTATAACTCTGCAGGTTTGTGAATTACAGTGCCCCTGAGGTCCTTTCTTCAACTCGCTTTCTTGTGACCTGGCCGCAACACCGCAGGATGGCTTCAGGCCCTAATCTGGTTCCGGTACGGCACGCTGAGCCTTTGGTTATTTCCTCTTCCTGTTGGGAAATGAGAGTTAAATTTGCCCGTCCAGACACCTCCAGCTAGCCTCTCATTGGTTCTCGCTATTCCTGTTCATCTTCCGCAGAAATTGCAAACTGTGCCAAACAGGAGGTTAAAGGCGCTGACTCTCCAAGTGGGGAGAGTGTTAGTAAAGCGTCTGGAATGTTGCACCCGAGTACCAGGGGAGGAAAACTGAGACATATTTGAACACGTCTCTCGGTCACATGGTTGATCATACTCTGGGTTCCACATGCCTGTTTTAGCTGAAGGAAGAATACCTTAAACCTGGGTAATTGAAACCCGTGGAATGGGTACCATGCAATATGACTTCAAAGGGTCTTCATTTGCTCACCGAACCTCTCCAATCCTATCACTGCTGCGTTTATGCCCCTGTACACATGCTTGATTCTCTTTCGGAGACATAGCAATCCATAGGTTTTAAGATACTTACTAGTCAGGTACATTCTTAGGCGTTTAATATGCGGTGTTGAGTCCATTTCGTTGAGCAAGGAGTAGCTCTTGTCTATTCCATATTTGACTTAAGGAACTTTATCTGTGCTCATTTCAATCTCTGGTTTTATGCAGCACCCCAACTCACCTTTACCCTTAAGCAAGCATAGTTGGTTTTCTAAATTTGAGACCCTGTTCTGTTCTGTAATTCAGTTCCTGTGTAGCCAAGTTTACATTCCGTGTATTACTGATATCTTATGATGTTTCTTTTTCTGTGTGACTTACTTCAGTTAGAATCATCACACCTGAATCCACTCATTGTGCTGCTAAGGGCCTGATGACACAGATTTCATTGCTGAGTGATATTGCTTTGTAAGTAAATACCACAACTTCTTTATCCATTTTTCACTTTCTGCGATGTTGAACTTGTACTGTAAATGAGGTTCTTGTAAACAGAGGCGTCCCAAACTTTGGGGTGGCTGTGTCTTTTTGATTTTAATTTCCCTAAGCTATAGGACCATAAGTGGAAGTGCCCTAGGTTCTGTTGCTTTGTTTTTTAGATGTTTCAGGAAACACCATACACTTCTCCGGAGTGTCTGTTGGCAATTTACATCCCGCCCATCAGCATAACAAGGCTCCCAGTTCTCCATGGCCTGTCCTGCCTTTCTGGATTTTACACTTTTTTCAGATGGCCCTTTTGACCGGGGGGAAGTGAGACTTCATTGTAGTGCAGATTTCCTTTGCAAGCTTGCTTGGTTGGCCAAAAAGGGCGTATGCGTTTTTTCCTGAATATATTCAGGAAAAAACGCATACGCCCTTTTTGGCCAAGTGCATCATTGTGGACGTTCTGCCTCTTTTCCTATGCTTTCAATGCAATTCCAGTCTACCTCCTGAAATCGGTTTCCTGCAATTCTGCCCCGCTTTCAAGTCCTCTTGGCAGCCTTACTTCAGTCTATTTTTGGACGATAGCTGTCATTTATAACTCTGCAGGTTTGTGAATTACAGTGCCCCTTAGCTCCTTTCTTCAACTCGCTTTCTTGTGACCTGGCCGCAACACCGCAGGATGGCTTCAGGCCCTAATCTGGTTCCGGCACGGCACGCTGAGCCTTTGGTTATTTCCTCTTCCTGGTGGGAAATGAGAGTTAAATTTGCCCGTCCAAACACCTCCAGCTAGTCTCTCATTGGTTCTCGCTATTCCTGTTCATCTTCCGCAGAAATTGCAAAACTGGGCCAAACAGGAGGTTAAAGGCGCTGACTCTCCAAGTGGGGAGAGTGTTAGTAAAGCGTCTGGAATGTTGCACCCGAGTACCAGGGGAGGAAAACTGAGACATATTTGAACACGTCTCCCGTTCACATGGTTGATCATACTTGGGTTCCACATGCATGTTTTAGCTGAAGGAAGAATACCTTAAACCTGGAGAGTTGAGACCCGTGTAATGGGTACCATGCAATATGACTTCAAAGGGTCTTCATTTGCTCACCGAACCTCTCCAATCCTATCACTGCTGCGTTTATGCCCCTGTACACATGCTTGATTCTCTTTCGGAGACTTAGCAATCCATAGGTTTTAAGATACTTACTAGTCAGGTACATTCTTAGGCGTTTAATATGCGGTGTTGAGTCCATTTCGTTGAGCAAGGAGTAGCTCTTGTCTATTCCATATTTGGCTTAAGGAACTTTATCTGTGCTCATTTCAATCTCTGGTTTTATGCAGCACCCCAACTCACCTTTACCCTTAAGCAAGCATAAGTTGGTTTTCTAAATTTGAGACCCTGTTCTGTTCTGTAATTCAGTTCCTGTGTAGCCAAGTTTACATTCCGTGTATTACTGATATCTTATGATGTTTCTTTTTCTGTGTGACTTACTTCAGTTAGAATCATCATACCTGAATCCACTCATTGTGCTGCTAAGGGCCTGATGACACAGATTTCATTGCTGAGTGATATTGCTTTGTAAGTGAATACCACAACTTCTTTATCCATTTTTCACTTTCTGCGATGTTGAACTTGTACTGTAAACGAGGTTCTTGTAAACAGAGCCGTTCCAAACTTTGGGGTGGCTGTGTCTTTTTGATTTTAATTTCCCTAAGCTATAGGACCATAAGTGGAAGAGCCCTAGGTTCTGTTGCTTTGTTTTTTAGATGTTTCAGGAAACACCATACACTTCTCCCGAGTGTCTGTTGGCAATTTACATCCCGCCCATCAGCATAACAAGGCTCCCAGTTCTCCATGGCCTGTCCTGCCTTTCTGGATTTTACACTTTTTTCAGATGGCCCTTTTGACCGGGGGGAAGTGAGACTTCATTGTAGTGCAGATTTCCTTTGCAAGCTTGCTTGTTTGGCCAAAAAGGGCGTATGCGTTTTTTCCTGAATATATTCAGGAAAAAACGCATACGCCCTTTTTGGCCAAGTGCATCATTGTGGACGTTCTGCCTCTTTTCCTATGCTTTCAATGCAATTCCAGTCTACCTCCTGAAATCGGTTTCCTGCAATTCTGCCCCGCTTTCAAGTCCTCTTGGCAGCCTTACTTCAGTCTATTTTTGGACGATAGCTGTCATTTATAACTCTGCAGGTTTGTGAATTACAGTGCCCCTGAGCTCCTTTCTTCAACTCGCTTTCTTGTGACCTGGCCGCAACACCGCAGGATGGCTTCAGGCCCTAATCTGGTTCCGGTACGGCACGCTGAGCCTTTGGTTATTTCCTCTTCCTGTTGGGAAATGAGAGTTAAATTTGCCCGTCCAGACACCTCCAGCTAGCCTCTCATTGGTTCTCGCTATTCCTGTTCATCTTCCGCAGAAATTGCAAACTGTGCCAAACAGGAGGTTAAAGGCGCTGACTCTCCAAGTGGGGAGAGTGTTAGTAAAGCGTCTGGAATGTTGCACCCGAGTACCAGGGGAGGAAAACTGAGACATATTTGAACACATCTCTCGATCACATGGTTGATCATACTTGGGTTCCACATGCCTGTTTTAGCTGAAGGAAGAATACCTAAAACCTGGGTAATTGAAACCCGTGGAATGGGTACCATGCAATATGACTTCAAAGGGTCTTCATTTGCTCACCGAACCTCTCCAATCCTATCACTGCTGCGTTTATGCCCCTGTACACATGCTTGATTCTCTTTCGGAGACATAGCAATCCATAGGTTTTAAGATACTTACAAGTCAGGTACATTCTTAGGCGTTTAATATGCGGTGTTGAGTCCATTTCGTTGAGCAAGGAGTAGCTCTTGTCTATTCCATATTTGGCTTAAGGAACTTTATCTGTGCTCATTTCAATCTCTGGTTTTATGCAGCAACCCAACTCACCTTTCCCCTTAAGCAAGCATAAGTTGGTTTTCTAAATTTGAGAACCTGTTCTGTTTTGGAATTCAGTTCCTGTGTAGCCAAGTTTACATTCCGTGTATTAGTGATATCTTATGATGTTTCTTTTTCTGTGTGACTTATTTCAGTTAGAATCATCGTACCTGAATCTACTCATTATGCTGCTAGGTGCCTGATGACATAGATTTCATTGCTGCGTGATACTGCATTGTACGTAAGTACCACAAGTTCTTTATCCATTTTTCACTTTCTGCGATGTTGAACTTGTACTGTAAACGAGGTTCTTGTAAACAGAGACGTTCCAAACTTTGGGGTGGCTGTGTCTTTTTGATTTTAATTTCCCTAAGCTATAGGACCATAAGTGGAAGTGCCCTAGGCTCTGTTGCTTTGTTTTTTAGATGTTTCAGGAAACACCATACACTTCTCCCAAGTGTCTGTTGGCAATTTACATCCCGCCCATCAGCATAACAAGGCTCCCAGTTCTCCATGGCCTGTCCTGCCTTTCTGGATTTTACACTTTTTTCAGATGGCCCTTTTGACCAGGGGGAAGTGAGACTTCATTGTAGTGCAGATTTCCTTTGCAAGCTTGCTTGGTTGGCCAAAAAGGGCGTATGCGTTTTTTCCTGAATATATTCAGGAAAAAACGCATACGCCCTTTTTGGCCAAGTGCATCATTGTGGACGTTCTGCCTCTTTTCCTATGCTTTCAATGCAATTCCAGTCTACCTCCTGAAATCGGTTTCCTGCAATTCTGCCCCGCTTTCAAGTCCTCTTGGCAGCCTTACTTCAGTCTATTTTTGGACGATAGCTGTCATTTATAACTCTGCAGGTTTGTGAATTACAGTGCCCCTGAGCTCCTTTCTTCAACTCGCTTTCTTGTGACCTGGCCGCAACACCGCAGGATGGCTTCAGGCCCTAATCTGGTTCCGGCACGGCACGCTGAGCCTTTGGTTATTTCCTCTTCCTGGTGGGAAATGAGAGTTAAATTTGCCCGTCCAAACACCTCCAGCTAGTCTCTCATTGGTTCTCGCTATTCCTGTTCATCTTCCGCAGAAATTGCAAAACTGGGCCAAACAGGAGGTTAAAGGCGCTGACTCTCCAAGTGGGGAGAGTGTTAGTAAAGCGTCTGGAATGTTGCACCCGAGTACCAGGGGAAGAAAACTGAGACATATTTGAACACGTCTCCCGTTCACATGGTTGATCATACTTGGGTTCCACATGCATGTTTTAGCTGAAGGAAGAATACCTTAAACCTGGAGAGTTAAGACCCGTGTAATGGGTACCATGCAATATGACTTCAAAGGGTCTTCATTTGCTCACCGAACCTCTCCAATCCTATCACTGCTGCGTTTATGCCCCTGTACACATGCTTGATTCTCTTTCGGAGACATAGCAATCCATAGGTTTTAAGATACTTACTAGCCAGGCACATTCTTAGGCGTTTAATATGCGGTGTTGAGTCCATTTCGTTGAGCAAGGAGTAGCTCTTGTCTATTCCATATTTGCCTTAAGGAACTTTATCTGTGCTCATTTCAATCTCTGGTTTTATGCAGCACCCCAACTCACCTTTCCCCTTAAGCAAGCATAAGTTGGTTTTCTAAATTTGAGTCCCTGTTCTGTTCTGTAATTCAGTTCCTGTGTAGCCAAGTTTACATTCCGTGTATTACTGATATCTTATGATGTTTCTTTTTCTGTGTGACTTATTTCAGTTAGAATCATCATACCTGAATCCACTCATTGTGATGCTAAGGGCCTGATGACATAGATTTCATTGCTGAGTGATATTGCTTTGTAAGTAAATACCACATCTTCTTTATCCATTTTTCACTTTCTGCGATGTTGAACTTGTACTGTAAACGAGGTTCTTGTAAACAGAGGCGTCCCAAACTTTGGGGTGGCTGTGTCTTTTTTATTTTAATTTCCCTAAGCTATAGGACCATAAGTGGCAGTGCCCTAGGCTCTGTTGCTTTGTTTTTTAGATGTTTCAGGAAACACCATACACTTATCCCGAGTGGTTGTTGGCAATTTACATCCCGCCCATCAGCATAACAAGGCTCCCAGTTCTCCATGGCCTGTCCTGCCTTTCTGGATTTTACACTTTTTTCAGATGGCCCTTTTGACCGGGGGGAAGTGAGACTTCATTGTAGTGCAGATTTCCTTTGCAAGCTTGCTTGGTTGGCCAAAAAGGGCGTATGCGTTTTTTCCTGAATATATTCAGGAAAAAACGCATACGCCCTTTTTGGCCAAGTGCATCATTGTGGACGTTCTGCCTCTTTTCCTATGCTTTCAATGCAATTTCAGTCTACCTCCTGAAATCGGTTTCCTGCAATTCTGCCCCGCTTTCAAGTCCTCTTGGCAGCCTTACTTCAGTCTATTTTTGGACGATAGCTGTCATTTATAACTCTGCAGGTTTGTGAATTACAGTGCCCCTGAGGTCCTTTCTTCAACTCGCTTTCTTGTGACCTGGCCGCAACACCGCAGGATGGCTTCAGGCCCTAATCTGGTTCCGGTACGGCACGCTGAGCCTTTGGTTATTTCCTCTTCCTGTTGGGAAATGAGAGTTAAATTTGCCCATCCAGACACCTCCAGCTAGCCTCTCATTGGTTCTCGCTATTCCTGTTCATCTTCCGCAGAAATTGCAAACTGTGCCAAACAGGAGGTTAAAGGCGCTGACTCTCCAAGTGGGGAGAGTGTTAGTAAAGCGTCTGGAATGTTGCACCCGAGTACCAGGGGAGGAAAACTGAGACATATTTGAACACGTCTCTCGATCACATGGTTGATCATACTCTGGGTTCCACATGCCTGTTTTAGCTGAAGGAAGAATACCTAAAACCTGGGTAATTGAAACCCGTGGAATGGGTACCATGCAATATGACTTCAAAGGGTCTTCATTTGCTCACCGAACCTCTCCAATCCTATCACTGCTGCGTTTATGCCCCTGTACACATGCTTGATTCTCTTTCGGAGACATAGCAATCCATAGGTTTTAAGATACTTACAAGTCAGGTACATTCTTAGGCGTTTAATATGCGGTGTTGAGTCCATTTCGTTGAGCAAGGAGTAGCTCTTGTCTATTCCATATTTGGCTTAAGGAACTTTATCTGTGCTCATTTCAATCTCTGGTTTTATGCAGCAACCCAACTCACCTTTCCCCTTAAGCAAGCATAAGTTGGTTTTCTAAATTTGAGAACCTGTTCTGTTTTGGAATTCAGTTCCTGTGTAGCCAAGTTTACATTCCGTGTATTAGTGATATCTTATGATGTTTCTTTTTCTGTGTGACTTATTTCAGTTAGAATCATCGTACCTGAATCTACTCATTATGCTGCTACGTGCCTGATGACATAGATTTCATTGCTGAGTGATACTGCATTGTACGTAAGTACCACAAGTTCTTTATCCATTTTTCACTTTCTGCGATGTTGAACTTGTACTGTAAACGAGGTTCTTGTAAACAGAGACGTTCCAAACTTTGGGGTGGCTGTGTCTTTTTGATTTTAATTTCCCTAAGCTATAGGACCATAAGTGGAAGTGCCCTAGGCTCTGTTGCTTTGTTTTTTAGATGTTTCAGGAAACACCATACACTTCTCCCAAGTGTCTGTTGGCAATTTACATCCCGCCCATCAGCATAACAAGGCTCCCAGTTCTCCATGGCCTGTCCTGCCTTTCTGGATTTTACACTTTTTTCAGATGGCCCTTTTGACCAGGGGGAAGTGAGACTTCATTGTAGTGCAGATTTCCTTTGCAAGCTTGCTTGGTTGGCCAAAAAGGGCGTATGCGTTTTTTCCTGAATATATTCAGGAAAAAACGCATACGCCCTTTTTGGCCAAGTGCATCATTGTGGACGTTCTGCCTCTTTTCCTATGCTTTCAATGCAATTCCAGTCTACCTCCTGAAATCGGTTTCCTGCAATTCTGCCCCGCTTTCAAGTCCTCTTGGCAGCCTTACTTCAGTCTATTTTTGGACGATAGCTGTCATTTATAACTCTGCAGGTTTGTGAATTACAGTGCCCCTGAGCTCCTTTCTTCAACTCGCTTTCTTGTGACCTGGCCGCAACACCGCAGGATGGCTTCAGGCCCTAATCTGGTTCCGGCACGGCACGCTGAGCCTTTGGTTATTTCCTCTTCCTGGTGGGAAATGAGAGTTAAATTTGCCCGTCCAAACACCTCCAGCTAGTCTCTCATTGGTTCTCGCTATTCCTGTTCATCTTCCGCAGAAATTGCAAAACTGGGCCAAACAGGAGGTTAAAGGCGCTGACTCTCCAAGTGGGGAGAGTGTTAGTAAAGCGTCTGGAATGTTGCACCCGAGTACCAGGGGAGGAAAACTGAGACATATTTGAACACGTCTCCCGTTCACATGGTTGATCATACTTGGGTTCCACATGCATGTTTTAGCTGAAGGAAGAATACCTTAAACCTGGAGAGTTAAGACCCGTGTAATGGGTACCATGCAATATGACTTCAAAGGGTCTTCATTTGCTCACCGAACCTCTCCAATCCTATCACTGCTGCGTTTATGCCCCTGTACACATGCTTGATTCTCTTTCGGAGACATAGCAATCCATAGGTTTTAAGATACTTACTAGCCAGGCACATTCTTAGGCGTTTAATATGCGGTGTTGAGTCCATTTCGTTGAGCAAGGAGTAGCTCTTGTCTATTCCATATTTGCCTTAAGGAACTTTATCTGTGCTCATTTCAATCTCTGGTTTTATGCAGCACCCCAACTCACCTTTCCCCTTAAGCAAGCATAAGTTGGTTTTCTAAATTTGAGTCCCTGTTCTGTTCTGTAATTCAGTTCCTGTGTAGCCAAGTTTACATTCCGTGTATTACTGATATCTTATGATGTTTCTTTTTCTGTGTGACTTATTTCAGTTAGAATCATCATACCTGAATCCACTCATTGTGATGCTAAGGGCCTGATGACATAGATTTCATTGCTGAGTGATATTGCTTTGTAAGTAAATACCACATCTTCTTTATCCATTTTTCACTTTCTGCGATGTTGAACTTGTACTGTAAACGAGGTTCTTGTAAACAGAGGCGTCCCAAACTTTGGGGTGGCTGTGTCTTTTTTATTTTAATTTCCCTAAGCTATAGGACCATAAGTGGCAGTGCCCTAGGCTCTGTTGCTTTGTTTTTTAGATGTTTCAGGAAACACCATACACTTATCCCGAGTGGTTGTTGGCAATTTACATCCCGCCCATCAGCATAACAAGGCTCCCAGTTCTCCATGGCCTGTCCTGCCTTTCTGGATTTTACACTTTTTTCAGATGGCCCTTTTGACCGGGGGGAAGTGAGACTTCATTGTAGTGCAGATTTCCTTTGCAAGCTTGCTTGGTTGGCCAAAAAGGGCGTATGCGTTTTTTCCTGAATATATTCAGGAAAAAACGCATACGCCCTTTTTGGCCAAGTGCATCATTGTGGACGTTCTGCCTCTTTTCCTATGCTTTCAATGCAATTTCAGTCTACCTCCTGAAATCGGTTTCCTGCAATTCAGCCCCGCTTTCAAGTCCTCTTGGCAGCCTTACTTCAGTCTATTTTTGGAAGATAGCTGTCATTTATAACTCTGCAGGTTTGTGAATTACAGTGCCCCTGAGGTCCTTTCTTCAACTCGCTTTCTTGTGACCTGGCCGCAACACCGCAGGATGGCTTCAGGCCCTAATCTGGTTCCGGTACGGCACGCTGAGCCTTTGGTTATTTCCTCTTCCTGTTGGGAAATGAGAGTTAAATTTGCCCGTCCAGACACCTCCAGCTAGCCTCTCATTGGTTCTCGCTATTCCTGTTCATCTTCCGCAGAAATTGCAAACTGTGCCAAACAGGAGGTTAAAGGCGCTGACTCTCCAAGTGGGGAGAGTGTTAGTAAAGCGTCTGGAATGTTGCACCCGAGTACCAGGGGAGGAAAACTGAGACATATTTGAACACGTCTCTCGGTCACATGGTTGATCATACTCTGGGTTCCACATGCCTGTTTTAGCTGAAGGAAGAATACCTTAAACCTGGGTAATTGAAACCCGTGGAATGGGTACCATGCAATATGACTTCAAAGGGTCTTCATTTGCTCACCGAACCTCTCCAATCCTATCACTGCTGCGTTTATGCCCCTGTACACATGCTTGATTCTCTTTCGGAGACATAGCAATCCATAGGTTTTAAGATACTTACTAGTCAGGTACATTCTTAGGCGTTTAATATGCGGTGTTGAGTCCATTTCGTTGAGCAAGGAGTAGCTCTTGTCTATTCCATATTTGACTTAAGGAACTTTATCTGTGCTCATTTCAATCTCTGGTTTTATGCAGCACCCCAACTCACCTTTACCCTTAAGCAAGCATAGTTGGTTTTCTAAATTTGAGACCCTGTTCTGTTCTGTAATTCAGTTCCTGTGTAGCCAAGTTTACATTCCGTGTATTACTGATATCTTATGATGTTTCTTTTTCTGTGTGACTTACTTCAGTTAGAATCATCACACCTGAATCCACTCATTGTGCTGCTAAGGGCCTGATGACACAGATTTCATTGCTGAGTGATATTGCTTTGTAAGTAAATACCACAACTTCTTTATCCATTTTTCACTTTCTGCGATGTTGAACTTGTACTGTAAATGAGGTTCTTGTAAACAGAGGCGTCCCAAACTTTGGGGTGGCTGTGTCTTTTTGATTTTAATTTCCCTAAGCTATAGGACCATAAGTGGAAGTGCCCTAGGTTCTGTTGCTTTGTTTTTTAGATGTTTCAGGAAACACCATACACTTCTCCGGAGTGTCTGTTGGCAATTTACATCCCGCCCATCAGCATAACAAGGCTCCCAGTTCTCCATGGCCTGTCCTGCCTTTCTGGATTTTACACTTTTTTCAGATGGCCCTTTTGACCGGGGGGAAGTGAGACTTCATTGTAGTGCAGATTTCCTTTGCAAGCTTGCTTGGTTGGCCAAAAAGGGCGTATGCGTTTTTTCCTGAATATATTCAGGAAAAAACGCATACGCCCTTTTTGGCCAAGTGCATCATTGTGGACGTTCTGCCTCTTTTCCTATGCTTTCAATGCAATTCCAGTCTACCTCCTGAAATCGGTTTCCTGCAATTCTGCCCCGCTTTCAAGTCCTCTTGGCAGCCTTACTTCAGTCTATTTTTGGACGATAGCTGTCATTTATAACTCTGCAGGTTTGTGAATTACAGTGCCCCTTAGCTCCTTTCTTCAACTCGCTTTCTTGTGACCTGGCCGCAACACCGCAGGATGGCTTCAGGCCCTAATCTGGTTCCGGCACGGCACGCTGAGCCTTTGGTTATTTCCTCTTCCTGGTGGGAAATGAGAGTTAAATTTGCCCGTCCAAACACCTCCAGCTAGTCTCTCATTGGTTCTCGCTATTCCTGTTCATCTTCCGCAGAAATTGCAAAACTGGGCCAAACAGGAGGTTAAAGGCGCTGACTCTCCAAGTGGGGAGAGTGTTAGTAAAGCGTCTGGAATGTTGCACCCGAGTACCAGGGGAGGAAAACTGAGACATATTTGAACACGTCTCCCGTTCACATGGTTGATCATACTTGGGTTCCACATGCATGTTTTAGCTGAAGGAAGAATACCTTAAACCTGGAGAGTTGAGACCCGTGTAATGGGTACCATGCAATATGACTTCAAAGGGTCTTCATTTGCTCACCGAACCTCTCCAATCCTATCACTGCTGCGTTTATGCCCCTGTACACATGCTTGATTCTCTTTCGGAGACTTAGCAATCCATAGGTTTTAAGATACTTACTAGTCAGGTACATTCTTAGGCGTTTAATATGCGGTGTTGAGTCCATTTCGTTGAGCAAGGAGTAGCTCTTGTCTATTCCATATTTGGCTTAAGGAACTTTATCTGTGCTCATTTCAATCTCTGGTTTTATGCAGCACCCCAACTCACCTTTACCCTTAAGCAAGCATAAGTTGGTTTTCTAAATTTGAGACCCTGTTCTGTTCTGTAATTCAGTTCCTGTGTAGCCAAGTTTACATTCCGTGTATTACTGATATCTTATGATGTTTCTTTTTCTGTGTGACTTACTTCAGTTAGAATCATCATACCTGAATCCACTCATTGTGCTGCTAAGGGCCTGATGACACAGATTTCATTGCTGAGTGATATTGCTTTGTAAGTGAATACCACAACTTCTTTATCCATTTTTCACTTTCTGCGATGTTGAACTTGTACTGTAAACGAGGTTCTTGTAAACAGAGCCGTTCCAAACTTTGGGGTGGCTGTGTCTTTTTGATTTTAATTTCCCTAAGCTATAGGACCATAAGTGGAAGTGCCCTAGGTTCTGTTGCTTTGTTTTTTAGATGTTTCAGGAAACACCATACACTTCTCCCGAGTGGTTGTTGGCAATTTACATCCCGCCCATCAGCATAACAAGGCTCCCAGTTCTCCATGGCCTGTCCTGCCTTTCTGGATTTTACACTTTTTTCAGATGGCCCTTTTGACCGGGGGGAAGTGAGACTTCATTGTAGTGCAGATTTCCTTTGCAAGCTTGCTTGGTTGGCCAAAAAGGGCGTATGCGTTTTTTCCTGAATATATTCAGGAAAAAACGCATACGCCCTTTTTGGCCAAGTGCATCATTGTGGACGTTCTGCCTCTTTTCCTATGCTTTCAATGCAATTCCAGTCTACCTCCTGAAATCGGTTTCCTGCAATTCTGCCCCGCTTTCAAGTCCTCTTGGCAGCCTTACTTCAGTCTATTTTTGGATGATAGCTGTCATTTATAACTCTGCAGGTTTGTGAATTACAGTGCCCCTGAGCTCCTTTCTTCAACTTGCTTTCTTTTGAGCTGGCCGCAACACCGCAGGATGGCTTCAGGCCCTAATCTGGTTCCGGCACGGCACGCTGAGCCTTTGGTTATTTCCTCTTCTTGGTGGGAAATGAGAGTTAAATTTGCCCGTCCAGACACCTCCAGCTAGTCTCTCATTGGTTCTCACTATTCCTGTTCATCTTCCGCAGAAATTGCAAACTGGGCCAAACAGGAGGTTAAAGGCGCTGACTCTCCAAGTGGGGAGAGTGTTAGTAAAGCGTCTGGAATGTTGCACCCGAGTACCAGGGGAGGAAAACTGAGACATATTTGAACACGTCTCCCGTTCACATGGTTGATCATACTTGGGTTCCACATGCATGTTTTAGCTGAAGGAAGAATACCTTAAACCTGGAGAGTTGAGACCCGTGGAATGGGTACCATGCAATATGACTTCAAAGGGTCTTCATTTGCTCACCGAACCTCTCCAATCCTATCACTGCTGCGTTTATGCCCCTGTACACATGCTTGATTCTCTTTCGGAGACATAGCAATCCATAGGTTTTAAGATACTTACTAGTCAGGTACATTCTTAGGCGCTTAATATGCGGTGTTGAGTCCATTTCGTTGAGCAAGGAGTAGCTCTTGTCTATTCCATATTTGACTTAAGGAACTTTATCTGTGCTCATTTCAATCTCTGGTTTTATGCAGCACCCCAACTCACCTTTACCCTTAAGCAAGCATAAGTTGGTTTTCTAAATTTGAGACCCTGTTCTGTTCTGTAATTCAGTTCCTGTGTAGCCAAGTTTACATTCCGTGTATTACTGATATCTTATGATGTTTCTTTTTCTGTGTGACTTACTTCAGTTAGAATCATCATACCTGAATCCACTCATTGTGCTGCTAAGGGCCTGATGACACAGATTTCATTGCTGAGTGATATTGCTTTGTAAGTAAATACCACAACTTCTTTATCCATTTTTCACTTTCTGCGATGTTGAACTTGTACTGTAAACGAGGTTCTTGTAAACAGAGCCGTTCCAAACTTTGGGGTGGCTGTGTCTTTTTGATTTTAATTTCCCTAAGCTATAGGACCATAAGTGGAAGTGCCCTAGGTTCTGTTGCTTTGTTTTTTAGATGTTTCAGGAAACACCATACACTTCTCCCGAGTGGTTGTTGGCAATTTACATCCTGCCCATCAGCATAACAAGGCTCCCTGTTCTCCATGGCCTGTCCTGCCTTTCTGCATTTTACACTTTTTTCAGATGGCCCTTTTGACCGGGGGGAAGTGAGACTTCATTGTAGTGCAGATTTCCTTTGCAAGCTTGCTTGGTTGGCCAAAAAGGGCGTATGCGTTTTTTCCTGAATATATTCAGGAAAAAACACATACGCCCTTTTTGACCAAGTGCATCATTGTGGACGTTCTGCCTCTTTTCCTATGCTTTCAATGCAATTCCAGTCTACCTCCTGAAATCGGTTTCCTGCAATTCTGCCCCGATTTCAAGTCCTCTTGGCAGCCTTACTTCAGTCTATTTTTGGACGATAGCTGTCATTTATAACTCTGCAGGTTTGTGAATTACAGTGCCCCTGAGGTCCTTTCTTCAACTCGCTTTCTTTTGAGCTGGCCGCAACACCGCAGGATGACTTCAGGCCCTAATCTGGTTCCGGTACGGCACGCTGAGCCTTTGGTTATTTCCTCTTCCTGGTAGGAAATGAGAGTTAAATTTGCCCGTCCAGACACCTCCAGCTAGCCTCTCATTGGTTCTCACTATTCCTGTTCATCTTCCGCAGAAATTGCAAACTGGGCCAAACAGGAGGTTAAAGGGACTGACTCTCCAAGTGGGGAGAGTGTTAGTAAAGCGTCTGGAATGTTGCACCCGAGTACCAGGGGAGGAAAACTGAGACATATTTGAACACGTCTCCCGATCACATGGTTGATCATACTCTAGGTTCCACATGCATGTTTTAGCTGAAGGAAGAATACCTTAAACCTGGGTAGTTGAAACCCGTGGAATGGGTACCATGCAATATGACTTCAAAGGGTCTTCATTTGCTCACCGAACCTCTCCAATCCTATCACTGCTGCGTTTATGCCCCTGTACACATGCTTGATTCTCTTTCGGAGACATAGCAATCCATAGGTTTTAAGATACTTACTAGTCAGGTACATTCTTAGGCGTTTAATATGCGGTGTTGAGTCCATTTCGTTGAGCAAGGAGTAGCTCTTGTCTATTCCATATTTGGCTTAAGGAACTTTATCTGTGCTCATTTCAATCTCTGGTTTTATGGAGCACCCCAACTCACCTTTACCCTTAAGCAAGCATAAGTTGGTTTTCTAAATTTGAGACCCTGTTCTGTTCTGTAATTCAGTTCCTCTGTAGCCAAGTTTCCATTCCGTGTATTACTGATATCTTATGATGTTTCTTTTTCTGTGTGACTTATTTCAGTTAGAATCATCATACCTGAATCCACTCATTGTGCTGCTAAGGGCCTGATGACATAGATTTCATTGCTGAGTGATATTGCTTTGTAAGTGAATACCACAACTTCTTTATCCATTTTTCACTTTCTGCGATGTTGAACTTGTACTGTAAACGAGGTTCTTGTAAACAGAGCCGTTCCAAACTTTGGGGTGGCTGTGTCTTTTTGATTTTAATTTCCCTAAGCTATAGGACCATAAGTGGAAGTGCCCTAGGCTCTGTTGCTTTGTTTTTTAGATGTTTCAGGAAACACCATACACTTCTCCCCAGTGGTTGTTGGCAATTTACATCCCGCCCATCAGCATAACAAGGCTCCCAGTTCTCAATGGCCTGTTGCCTTTCTGGATTTTACACTTTTTTCAGATGGCCCTTTTGACCGGGGGGAAGTGAGACTTCATTGTAGTGCAGATTTCCTTTGCAAGCTTGCTTGGTTGGCCAAAAAGGGCGTATGCGTTTTCTCCTGAATATATTCAGGAAAAAACGCATACGCCCTTTTTGGCCAAGTGCATCATTGTGGACGTTCTGCCTCTTTTCCTATGCTTTCAATGCAATTCCAGTCTACCTCCTGAAATCGGTTTCCTGCAATTCTGCCCCGCTTTCAAGTCCTCTTGGCAGCCTTACTTCAGTCTATTTTTGGACGATAGCTGTCATTTATAACTCTGCAGGTTTGTGAATTACAGTGCCCCTGAGCTCCTTTCTTCAACTCGCTTTCTTGTGACCTGGCCGCAACACCGCAGGATGGCTTCAGGCCCTAAACTGTTTCCGGCCCGGCATGCTGAGCCTTTGGTTAATTCCTCTTCCTGGTGGGAAATGAGAGTTAAATTTGCCCGACCAGACACCTCCAGCTAGCCTCTCATTGGTTCTCGCTATTCCAGTTCGTCTTCCGCAGAAATTGCAAACTGGGCCAAACAGGAGGTTAAAGGGACTGACTCTCCAAGTGGGGAGAGTGTTAGTAAAGCGTCTGGAATGTTGCACCCGAGTACCAGGGGAGGAAAACTGAGACATATTTGAACACGTCTCCCGATCACATGGTTGATCATACTCTAGGTTCCACATGCATGTTTTAGCTGAAGGAAGAATACCTTAAACCTGGGTAGTTGAAACCCGTGGAATGGGTACAATGCAATATGACTTCAAAGGGTCTTCATTTGCTCACCGAACCTCTCCAATCCTATCACTGCTGCGTTTATGCCCCTGTACACATGCTTGATTCTCTTTCGGAGACTTAGCAATCCATAGGTTTTAAGATACTTACTAGTCAGGTACATTCTTAGGCGTTTAATATGCGGTGTTGAGTCCATTTCGTTGAGCAAGGAGTAGCTCTTGTCTATTCCATATTTGGCTTAAGGAACTTTATCTGTGCTCATTTCAATCTCTGGTTTTATGCAGCACCCCAACTCACCTTTACCCTTAAGCAAGCATAAGTTGGTTTTCTAAATTTGAGACCCTGTTCTGTTCTGTAATTCAGTTCCTGTGTAGCCAAGTTTACATTCCGTGTATTACTGATATCTTATGATGTTTCTTTTTCTGTGTGACTTACTTCAGTTAGAATCATCATACCTGAATCCACTCATTGTGCTGCTAAGGGCCTGATGACACAGATTTCATTGCTGAGTGATATTGCTTTGTAAGTAAATACCACAACTTCTTTATCCATTTTTCACTTTCTGCGATGTTGAACTTGTACTGTAAACGAGGTTCTTGTAAACAGAGGCGTCCCAAACTTTGGGGTGGCTGTGTCTTTTTGATTTTAATTTCCCTAAGGTATAGGACCATAAGTGGAAGTGCCCTAGGCTCTGCTGCTTTGTTTTTTAGATGTTTCAGGAAACACCATACACTTCTCCCGAGTGTCTGTTGGAAATTTACATCCCGCCCATCAGCATAACAAGGCTCCCAGTTCTCCATGGCCTGTCCTGCCTTTCTGGATTTTACACTTTTTTCAGATGGCCCTTTTGACCGGGGGGAAGTGAGACTTCATTGTAGTGCAGATTTCCTTTGCAAGCTTGCTTGGTTGGCCAAAAAGGGCGTATGCGTTTTTTCCTGAATATATTCAGGAAAAAACGCATACGCCCTTTTTGGCCAAGTGCATCATTGTGGACGTTCTGCCTCTTTTCCTATGCTTTCAATGCAATTCCAGTCTACCTCCTGAAATCGGTTTCCTGCAATTCTGCCCCGCTTTCAAGTCCTCTTGGCAGCCTTACTTCAGTCTATTTTTGGACGATAGCTGTCATTTATAACTCTGCAGGTTTGTGAATTACAGTGCCCCTGAGCTCCTTTCTTCAACTTGCTTTCTTTTGAGCTGGCCGCAACACCGCAGGATGGCTTCAGGCCCTAATCTGGTTCCGGCACGGCACGCTGAGCCTTTGGTTATTTCCTCTTCTTGGTGGGAAATGAGAGTTAAATTTGCCCGTCCAGACACCTCCAGCTAGTCTCTCATTGGTTCTCACTATTCCTGTTCATCTTCCGCAGAAATTGCAAACTGGGCCAAACAGGAGGTTAAAGGCGCTGACTCTCCAAGTGGGGAGAGTGTTAGTAAAGCGTCTGGAATGTTGCACCCGAGTACCAGGGGAGGAAAACTGAGACATATTTGAACACGTCTCCCGTTCACATGGTTGATCATACTTGGGTTCCACATGCATGTTTTAGCTGAAGGAAGAATACCTTAAACCTGGAGAGTTGAGACCCGTGGAATGGGTACCATGCAATATGACTTCAAAGGGTCTTCATTTGCTCACCGAACCTCTCCAATCCTATCACTGCTGCGTTTATGCCCCTGTACACATGCTTGATTCTCTTTCGGAGACATAGCAATCCATAGGTTTTAAGATACTTACTAGTCAGGTACATTCTTAGGCGCTTAATATGCGGTGTTGAGTCCATTTCGTTGAGCAAGGAGTAGCTCTTGTCTATTCCATATTTGACTTAAGGAACTTTATCTGTGCTCATTTCAATCTCTGGTTTTATGCAGCACCCCAACTCACCTTTACCCTTAAGCAAGCATAAGTTGGTTTTCTAAATTTGAGACCCTGTTCTGTTCTGTAATTCAGTTCCTGTGTAGCCAAGTTTCCATTCCGTGTATTACTGATATCTTATGATGTTTCTTTTTCTGTGTGACTTACTTCAGTTAGAATCATCATACCTGAATCCACTCATTGTGCTGCTAAGGGCCTGATGACACAGATTTCATTGCTGAGTGATATTGCTTTGTAAGTAAATACCACAACTTCTTTATCCATTTTTCACTTTCTGCGATGTTGAACTTGTACTGTAAACGAGGTTCTTGTAAACAGAGCCGTTCCAAACTTTGGGGTGGCTGTGTCTTTTTGATTTTAATTTCCCTAAGCTATAGGACCATAAGTGGAAGTGCCCTAGGTTCTGTTGCTTTGTTTTTTAGATGTTTCAGGAAACACCATACACTTCTCCCGAGTGGTTGTTGGCAATTTACATCCTGCCCATCAGCATAACAAGGCTCCCTGTTCTCCATGGCCTGTCCTGCCTTTCTGGATTTTACACTTTTTTCAGATGGCCCTTTTGACCGGGGGGAAGTGAGACTTCATTGTAGTGCAGATTTCCTTTGCAAGCTTGCTTGGTTGGCCAAAAAGGGCGTATGCGTTTTTTCCTGAATATATTCAGGAAAAAACGCATACGCCCTTTTTGGCCAAGTGCATCATTGTGGACGTTCTGCCTCTTTTCCTATGCTTTCAATGCAATTCCAGTCTACCTCCTGAAATCGGTTTCCTGCAATTCTGCCCCGATTTCAAGTCCTCTTGGCAGCCTTACTTCAGTCTATTTTTGGACGATAGCTGTCATTTATAACTCTGCAGGTTTGTGAATTACAGTGCCCCTGAGGTCCTTTCTTCAACTCGCTTTCTTTTGAGCTGGCCGCAACACCGCAGGATGACTTCAGGCCCTAATCTGGTTCCGGTACGGCACGCTGAGCCTTTGGTTATTTCCTCTTCCTGGTAGGAAATGAGAGTTAAATTTGCCCGTCCAGACACCTCCAGCTAGCCTCTCATTGGTTCTCACTATTCCTGTTCATCTTCCGCAGAAATTGCAAACTGGGCCAAACAGGAGGTTAAAGGGACTGACTCTCCAAGTGGGGAGAGTGTTAGTAAAGCGTCTGGAATGTTGCACCCGAGTACCAGGGGAGGAAAACTGAGACATATTTGAACACGTCTCCCGATCACATGGTTGATCATACTCTAGGTTCCACATGCATGTTTTAGCTGAAGGAAGAATACCTTAAACCTGGGTAGTTGAAACCCGTGGAATGGGTACCATGCAATATGACTTCAAAGGGTCTTCATTTGCTCACCGAACCTCTCCAATCCTATCACTGCTGCGTTTATGCCCCTGTACACATGCTTGATTCTCTTTTGGAGACATAGCAATCCATAGGTTTTAAGATACTTACTAGTCAGATACATTCTTAGGCGTTTAATATGGGGTGTTGAGTCCATTTCGTTGAGCAAGGAGTAGCTCTTGTCTATTCCATATTTGGCTTAAGGAACTTTATCTGTGCTCATTTCAATCTCTGGTTTTATGCAGCACCCCAACTCACCTTTACCCTTAAGCAAGAATAAGTTGGTTTTCTAAATTTGAGACCCTGTTCTGTTCTGTAATTCAGTTCCTGTTTAGCCAAGTTTACATTCCGTGTATTACTGATATCTTATGATGTTTCTTTTTCTGTGTGACTTATTTCAGATAGAATCATCATACCTGAATCCACTCATTGTGCTGCTAAGGGCCTGATGACACAGATTTCATTGCTGAGTGATATTGCTTTGTAAGTGAATACCACAACTTCTTTATCCATTTTTCACTTTCTGCGATGTTGAACTTGTACTGTAAACGAGGTTCTTGTAAACAGAGCCGTTCCAAACTTTGGGGTGGCTGTGTCTTTTTGATTTTAATTTCCCTAAGCTATAGGACCATAAGTGGAAGTGCCCTAGGTTCTGTTGCTTTGTTTTTTAGATGTTTCAGGAAACACCATACACTTCTCCCGAGTGGTTGTTGGCAATTTACATCCCGCCCATCAGCATAACAAGGCTCCCAGTTCTCCATGGCCTGTCCTGCCTTTCTGGATTTTACACTTTTTTCAGATGGCCCTTTTGACCGGGGGGAAGTGAGACTTCATTGTAGTGCAGATTTCCTTTGCAAGCTTGCTTGGTTGGCCAAAAAGGGCGTATGCGTTTTTTCCTGAATATATTCAGGAAAAAACGCATACGCCCTTTTTGGCCAAGTGCATCATTGTGGACGTTCTGCCTCTTTTCCTATGCTTTCAATGCAATTCCAGTCTACCTCCTGAAATCGGTTTCCTGCAATTCTGCCCCGCTTTCAAGTCCTCTTGGCAGCCTTACTTCAGTCTATTTTTGGACGATAGCTGTCATTTATAACTCTGCAGGTTTGTGAATTACAGTGCCCCTGAGCTCCTTTCTTCAACTTGCTTTCTTTTGAGCTGGCCGCAACACCGCAGGATGGCTTCAGGCCCTAATCTGGTTCCGGCACGGCACGCTGAGCCTTTGGTTATTTCCTCTTCCTGGTGGGAAATGAGAGTTAAATTTGCCCGTCCAGACACCTCCAGCTAGTCTCTCATTGGTTCTCACTATTCCTGTTCATCTTCCGCAGAAATTGCAAACTGGGCCAAACAGGAGGTTAAAGGCGCTGACTCTCCAAGTGGGGAGAGTGTTAGTAAAGCGTCTGGAATGTTGCACCCGAGTACCAGGGGAGGAAAACTGAGACATATTTGAACACGTCTCCCGTTCACATGGTTGATCATACTTGGGTTCCACATGCATGTTTTAGCTGAAGGAAGAATACCTTAAACCTGGAGAGTTGAGACCCGTGGAATGGGTACCATGCAATATGACTTCAAAGGGTCTTCATTTGCTCACCGAACCTCTCCAATCCTATCACTGCTGCGTTTATGCCCCTGTACACATGCTTGATTCTCTTTCGGAGACATAGCAATCCATAGGTTTTAAGATACTTACTAGTCAGGTACATTCTTAGGCGCTTAATATGCGGTGTTGAGTCCATTTCGTTGAGCAAGGAGTAGCTCTTGTCTATTCCATATTTGACTTAAGGAACTTTATCTGTGCTCATTTCAATCTCTGGTTTTATGCAGCACCCCAACTCACCTTTACCCTTAAGCAAGCATAAGTTGGTTTTCTAAATTTGAGACCCTGTTCTGTTCTGTAATTCAGTTCCTGTGTAGCCAAGTTTACATTCCGTGTATTACTGATATCTTATGATGTTTCTTTTTCTGTGTGACTTACTTCAGTTAGAATCATCATACCTGAATCCACTCGTGCTGCTAAGGGCCTGATGACACAGATTTCATTGCTGAGTGATATTGCTTTGTAAGTAAATACCACAACTTCTTTATTCATTTTTCACTTTCTGCGATGTTGAACTTGTACTGTAAACGAGGTTCTTGTAAACAGAGCCGTTCCAAACTTTGGGGTGGCTGTGTCTTTTTGATTTTAATTTCCCTAAGCTATAGGACCATAAGTGGAAATGCCCTAGGCTCTGTTGCTTTGTTTTTTAGATGTTTCAGGAAACACCATACGCCTCTCCCGAGTGGTTGTTGGCAATTTACATCCCGCCCATCAGCATAACAAGGCTCCCAGTTCTCAATGGCCTGTTGCCTTTCTGGATTTTACACTTTTTTCAGATGGCCCTTTTGACCGGGGGGAAGTGAGACTTCATTGTAGTGCAGATTTCCTTTGCAAGCTTGCTTGGTTGGCCAAAAAGGGCGTATGCATTTTTTCCTGAATATATTCAGGAAAAAACGCATACGCCCTTTTTGGCCAAGTGCATCATTGTGGACGTTCTGCCTCTTTTCCTATGCTTTCAATGCAATTCCAGTCTACCTCCTGAAATCGGTTTCCTGCAATTCTGCCCCGCTTTCAAGTCCTCTTGGCAGCCTTACTTCAGTCTATTTTTGGACGATAGCTGTCATTTATAACTCTGCAGGTTTGTGAATTACAGTGCCCCTGAGCTCCTTTCTTCAACTCGCTTTCTTGTGACCTGGCCGCAACACCGCAGGATGGCTTCAGGCCCTAATCTGGTTCCGGCCCGGCATGCTGAGCCTTTGGTTAATTCCTCTTCCTGGTGGGAAATGAGAGTTAAATTTGCCCATTCAGACACCTCCAGCTAGTCTCTCATTGGTTCTCGCTATTCCTGTTCATCTTCCGCAGAAATTGCAAACTGGGCCAAACAGGAGGTTAAAGGCACTGACTCTCCAAGTCGGGAGAGTGTTAGTAAAGCGTCTGGAATGTTGCACCCGAGTACCAGGGGAGGAAAACTGAGACATATTTGAACACGTCTCCCGTTCACATGGTTGATCATACTTGGGTTCCACATGCATGTTTTAGCTGAAGGAAGAATACCGTAAACCTGTAGAGTTAAGACCCGTGTAATGGGTACCATGCAATATGACTTCAAAGGGTCTTCATTTGCTCACCGAACCTCTCCAATCCTATCACTGCTGCGTTTATGCCCCTGTACGCATGCTTGATTCTCTTTCGGAGACATAGCAATCCATAGGTTTTAAGATACTTACTAGTCAGGTACATTCTTAGGCGTTTAATATGAGGTGTTGAGTCCATTTCGTTGAGCAAGGAGTAGCTCTTGTCTATTCCATATTTGACTTAAGGAACTTTATCTGTGCTCATTTCAATCTCTGGTTTTATGCAGCACCCCAACTCACCTTTCCCCTTAAGCAAGCATAAGTTGGTTTTCTAAATTTGAGACCCTGTTCTGTTCTGTAATTCAGTTCCTGTGTAGCCAAGTTTACATTCCGTGTATTACTGATATCTTATGATGTTTCTTTTTCTGTGTGACTTACTTCAGTTAGAATCATCATACCTGAATCCACTCATTGTGCTGCTAAGGGCCTGATGACACAGATTTCATTGCTGAGTGATATTGCTTTGTAAGTAAATACCACAACTTCTTTATCCATTTTTCACTTTCTGCGATGTTGAACTTGTACTGTAAACGAGGTTCTTGTAAACAGAGCCGTTCCAAACTTTGGGGTGGCTGTGTCTTTTTGATTTTAATTTCCCTAAGCTATAGGACCATAAGTGGAAGTGCCCTAGGTTCAGTTGCTTTGTTTTTTAGATGTTTCAGGAAACACCATACACTTCTCCCGAGTGGTTGTTGGCAATTTACATCCCGCCCATCAGCATAACAAGGCTCCCAGTTCTCCATGGCCTGTCCTGCCTTTCTGGATTTTACACTTTTTTCAGATGGCCCTTTTGACCGGGGGGAAGTGAGACTTCATTGTAGTGCAGATTTCCTTTGCAAGCTTGCTTGGTTGGCCAAAAAGGGCGTATGCGTTTTTTCCTGAATATATTCAGGAAAAAACGCATACGCCCTTTTGGGCCAAGTGCATCATTGTGGACGTTCTGCCTCTTTTCCTATGCTTTCAATGCAATTCCAGTCTACCTCCTGAAATCGGTTTCCTGCAATTCTGCCCCGCTTTCAAGTCCTCTTGGCAGCCTTACTTCAGTCTATTTTTGGATGATAGCTGTCATTTATAACTCTGCAGGTTTGTGAATTACAGTGCCCCTGAGCTCCTTTCTTCAACTCGCTTTCATTTGAGCTGGCCGCAACACCGCAGGATGGCTTCAGGCCCTAATCTGGTTCCGGTACGGCACGCTGAGCCTTTGGTTATTTCCTCTTTCTGGTGGGAAATGAGAGTTAAATTTGCCCGTCCAGACACCTCCAGCTAGCCTCTCATTGGTTCTCGCTATTCCTGTTCATCTTCCGCAGAAATTGCAAACTGGGCCAAACAGGAGGTTAAAGGCGCTGACTCTCCAAGTGGGGAGAGTGTTAGTAAAGCGTCTGGAATGTTGCACCCGAGTACCAGGGGAGGAAAACTGAGACATATTTGAACACGTCTCCCGTTCACATGGTTGATCATACTTGGGTTCCACATGCATGTTTTAGCTGAAGGAAGAATACCTTAAACCTGGAGAGTTAAGACCCGTGTAATGGGTACCATGCAATATGACTTCAAAGGGTCTTCATTTGCTCACCGAACCTCTCCAATCCTATCACTGCTGCGTTTATGCCCCTGTACACATGCTTGATTGTCTTTCGGAGACATAGCAATCCATAGGTTTTAAGATACTTACTAGTCAGGTACATTCTTAGGCGTTTAATATGCAGTGTTGAGTCCATTTCGTTGAGCAAGGAGTAGCTCTTGTCTATTCCATATTTGACTTAAGGAACTTTATCTGTGCTCATTTCAATCTCTGGTTTTATGCAGCACCCCAACTCACCTTTACCCTTAAGCAAGCATAAGTTGGTTTTCTAAATTTGAGACCCTGTTCTGTTCTGTAATTCAGTTCCTGTGTAGCCAAGTTTCCATTCCGTGTATTACTGATATCTTATGATGTTTCTTTTTCTGTGTGACTTATTTCAGTTAGAATCATCATACCTGAATCCACTCATTGTGCTGCTAAGGGCCTGATGACACAGATTTCATTGCTGAGTGATATTGCTTTGTAAGTAAATACCACAACTTCTTTATCCATTTTTCACTTTCTGCGATGTTGAACTTATACTGTAAACGAGGTTCTTGTAAACAGAGCCGTTCCAAACTTTGGGGTGGCTGTGTCTTTTTGAATTTAATTTCCCTAAGCTATAGGACCATAAGTGGAAGTGCCCTAGGTTCTGTTGCTTTGTTTTTTAGATGTTTCAGGAAACACCATACACTTCTCCCAAGTGGTTGTTGGCAATTTACATCCCGCCCATCAGCATAACAAGGCTCCCAGTTCTCCATGGCCTGTCCTGCCTTTCTGGATTTTACACTTTTTTCAGATGGCCCTTTTGACCGGGGGGAAGTGAGACTTCATTGTAGTGCAGATTTCCTTTGCAACCTTGCTTGGTTGGCCAAAAAGGGCGTATGCGTTTTTTCCTGAATATATTCAGGAAAAAACGCATACGCCCTTTTTGGCTAAGTGCATCATTGTGGACGTTCTGCCTCTTTTCCTATGCTTTCAATGCAATTCCAGTCTACCTCCTGAAATCGGTTTCCTGCAATTCTGCCCCGCTTTCAAGTCCTCTTGGCAGCCTTACTTCAGTCTATTTTTGGACGATAGCTGTCATTTATAACTCTGCAGGTTTGTGAATTACAGTGCCCCTGAGCTCCTTTCTTCAACTCGCTTTCTTGTGACCTGGCCGCAACACCGCAGGATGGCTTCAGGCCCTAATCTGGTTCCGGCCCGGCATGCTGAGCCTTTGGTTAATTCCTCTTCCTGGTGGGAAATGAGAGTTAAATTTGCCCGTCCAGACACCTCCAGCTAGCCTCTCATTGGTTCTCGCTATTCCTGTTCATCTTCCGCAGAAATTGCAAACTGGGCCAAACAGGAGGTTACAGGGACTGACTCTCCAAGTGGGGAGAGTGTTAGTAAAGCGTCTGGAATGTTTCACCCGAGTACCAGGGGAGGAAAACTGAGACATATTTGAACATGTCTCCCGATCACATGGTTGATCATACTTTAGGTTCCACATGCATGTTTTAGCTGAAGGAAGAATAACTTAAACCTGGGTAGTTGAAACCCGTGGAATGGGGACCATGCAATATGACTTCAAAGTGTCTTCATTTGCTCACCGAACCTCTCCAATCCTATCACTGCTGCGTTTATGCCCCTGTACACATGCTTGATTCTCTTTCGGAGTCATAGCAATCCATAGGTTTTAAGATACTTACAAGTCAGGTACATTCTTAGGCGTTTAATATGCGGTGTTGAGTCCATTTCGTTGAGCAAGGAGTAGCTCTTGTCTATTCCATATTTGGCTTAAGGAACTTTATCTGTGCTCATTTCAATCTCTGGTTTTATGCAGCACCACAACTCACCTTTACCCTTAAGCAAGCATAAGTTGTTTTTCTAAATTTGAGACCCTGTTCTGTTCTGTAATTCAGTTCCTGTGTAGCCAAGTTTCCATTCCGTGTATTACTGATATCTTATGATGTTTCTTTTTCTGTGTGACTTATTTCACTTAGAATCATCATACCTGAATCCACTCATTGTGCTGCTAAGGGCCTGATGACATAGATTTCATTGCTGAGAGATATTGCTTTGTAAGTGAATACCACAACTTCTTTATCCATTTTTCACTTTGTGCGATGTTGAACTTGTACTGTAAACGAGGTTCTTGTAAACAGAGCCGTTCCAAACTTTGGGGTGGCTGTGTCTTTTTGATTTTAATTTCCCTAAGCTATAGGACCATAAGTGGAAGTGCCCTAGGTTCAGTTGCTTTGTTTTTTAGATGTTTCAGGAAACACCATACACTTCTCCCGAGTGGTTGTTGGCAATTTACATCCCGCCCATCAGCATAACAAGGCTCCCAGTTCTCCATGGCCTGTCCTGCCTTTCTGGATTTTACACTTTTTTCAGATGGCCCTTTTGACCGGGGGGAAGTGAGACTTCATTGTAGTGCAGATTTCCTTTGCAAGCTTGCTTGGTTGGCCAAAAAGGGCGTATGCGTTTTTTCCTGAATATATTCAGGAAAAAACGCATACGCCCTTTTTGGCCAAGTGCATCATTGTGGACGTTCTGCCTCTTTTCCTATGCTTTCAATGCAATTCCAGTCTACCTCCTGAAATCGGTTTCCTGCAATTCTGCCCCGCTTTCAAGTCCTCTTGGCAGCCTTACTTCAGTCTATTTTTGGACGATAGCTGTCATTTATAACTCTGCAGGTTTGTGAATTACAGTGCCCCTGAGCTCCTTTCTTCAACTCGCTTTCTTGTGACCTGGCCGCAACACCGCAGGATGGCTTCAGGCCCTAATCTGGTTCCGGCACGGCATGCTGAGCCTTTGGTTAATTCCTCTTCCTGGTGGGAAATGAGAGTTAAATTTGCCCGTCCAGACACCTCCAGCTAGCCTCTCATTGGTTCTCGCTATTCCTGTTCATCTTCCGCAGAAATTGCAAACTGGGCCAAACAGGAGGTTAAAGGGACTGACTCTCCAAGTGGGGAGAGTGTTAGTAAAGCGTCTGGAATGTTGCACCCGAGTACCAGGGGAGGAAAACTGAGACATATTTGAACACGTCTCCCGATCACATGGTTGATCATACTCTAGGTACCACATGCATGTTTTAGCTGAAGGAAGAATACCTAAAACCTGGATAGTTGAAACCCGTGTAATGGGTACCATGCAATATGACTTCAAAGGGTCTTCATTTGCTCACCGAACCTCTCCAATCCTATCACTGCTGCGTTTATGCCCCTGTACACATGCTTGATTCTCTTTCGGAGACATAGCAATCCATAGGTTTTAAGATACTTACTAGTCAGGTACATTCTTAGGCGTTTAATATGCGGTGTTGAATCCATTTCATTGAGCAAGGAGTAGCTCTTGTCTATTCCATATTTGACTTAAGGAACTTTATCTGTGCTCATTTCAATCTCTGGTTTTATGCAGCACCCCAACTCACCTTTACCCTTAAGCAAGCATAAGTTGGTTTTCTAAATTTGAGACCCTGTTCTGTTTTGGAATGCAGTTCCTGTGTAGCCAAGTTTCCATTCCGTGTATTAGTGATATCTTATGATGTTTCTTTTTCTGTGTGACTTATTTCAGTTAGAATCATCGTACCTGAATCCACTCATTATGCTGCTACGGGCCTGATGACATAGATTTCATTGCTGAGTGATACTGCATTGTACGTAAATACCACAACTTCTTTATCCATTTTTCACTTTCTGCGATGTTGAACTTGTACTGTAAACGAGGTTCTTGTAAACAGAGCCGTTCCAAACTTTGGGGTGGCTGTGTCTTTTTGATTTTAATTTCCCTAAGCTATAGGACCATAAGTGGAAGTGCCCTAGGTTCTGTTGCTTTGTTTTTTAGATGTTTCAGGAAACACAATACACTTCTCCCGAATGGTTGTTGGCAATTTACATCCCGCCCATCAGCATAACAAGGCTCCCAGTTCTCCATGGCCTGTCCTGCCTTTCTGGATTTTACACTTTTTTCAGATGGCCCTTTTGACCTGGGGGAAGTGAGACTTCATTGTAGTGCAGATTTCCTTTGCAAGCTTGCTTGCTTGGCCAAAAAGGGCGTATGCGTTTTTTCCTGAATATATTCAGGAAAAAACGCATACGCCCTTTTTGGCCAAGTGCATCATTGTGGACGTTCTGCCTCTTTTCCTATGCTTTCAATGCAATTCCAGTCTACCTCCTGAAATTGGTTTCCTGCAATTCTGCCCCGCTTTCAAGTCCTCTTGGCAGCCTTACTTCAGTCTATTTTTGGACGATAGCTGTCATTTATAACTCTGCAGGTTTGTGAATTACAGTGACCCTGAGCTCCTTTCTTCAACTCGCTTTCTTGTGACCTGGCCGCAACACCGCAGGATGGCTTCAGGCCCTAATCTGGTTCCGGCCCGGCATGGTGAGCCTTTGGTTAATTCCTCTTCCTGGTGGGAAATGAGAGTTAAATTTGCCCATTCAGACACCTCCAGCTAGTCTCTCATTGGTTCTCGCTATTCCTGTTCATCTTCCGTAGAAATTGCAAACTGGGCCAAATAGGAGGTTAAAGGGACTGACTCTCCAAGTCGGGAGAGTGTTAGTAAAGCGTCTGGAATGTTGCACCCGAGTACCAGGGGAGGAAAACTGAGACATATTTGAACACGTCTCCCGTTCACATGGTTGATCATACTTGGGTTCCACATGCATGTTTTAGCTGAAGGAAGAATACCGTAAACCTGTAGAGTTAAGACCCGTGTAATGGGTACCATGCAATATGACTTCAAAGGGTCTTCATTTGCTCACCGAACCTCTCCAATCCTATCACTGCTGCGTTTATGCCCCTGTACGCATGCTTGATTCTCTTTCGGAGACATAGCAATCCATAGGTTTTAAGATACTTACTAGTCAGGTACATTCTTAGGCGTTTAATATGCGGTGTTGAGTCCATTTCGTTGAGCAAGGAGTAGCTCTTGTCTATTCCATATTTGACTTAAGGAACTTTATCTGTGCTCATTTCAATCTCTGGTTTTATGCAGCACCCCAACTCACCTTTCCCCTTAAGCAAGCATAAGTTGGTTTTCTAAATTTGAGACCCTGTTCTGTTCTGTAATTCAGTTCCTGTGTAGCCAAGTTTACATTCCGTGTATTACTGATATCTTATGATGTTTCTTTTTCTGTGTGACTTACTTCAGTTAGAATCATCATACCTGAATCCACTCATTGTGCTGCTAAGGGCCTGATGACACAGATTTCATTGCTGAGTGATATTGCTTTGTAAGTAAATACCACAACTTCTTTATCCATTTTTCACTTTCTGCGATGTTGAACTTGTACTGTAAACGAGGTTCTTGTAAACAGAGCCGTTCCAAACTTTGGGGTGGCTGTGTCTTTTTGATTTTAATTTCCCTAAGCTATAGGACCATAAGTGGAAGTGCCCTAGGTTCAGTTGCTTTGTTTTTTAGATGTTTCAGGAAACACCATACACTTCTCCCGAGTGGTTGTTGGCAATTTACATCCCGCCCATCAGCATAACAAGGCTCCCAGTTCTCCATGGCCTGTCCTGCCTTTCTGGATTTTACACTTTTTTCAGATGGCCCTTTTGACCGGGGGGAAGTGAGACTTCATTGTAGTGCAGATTTCCTTTGCAAGCTTGCTTGGTTGGCCAAAAAGGGCGTATGCGTTTTTTCCTGAATATATTCAGGAAAAAACGCATACGCCCTTTTGGGCCAAGTGCATCATTGTGGACGTTCTGCCTCTTTTCCTATGCTTTCAATGCAATTCCAGTCTACCTCCTGAAATCGGTTTCCTGCAATTCTGCCCCGCTTTCAAGTCCTCTTGGCAGCCTTACTTCAGTCTATTTTTGGATGATAGCTGTCATTTATAACTCTGCAGGTTTGTGAATTACAGTGCCCCTGAGCTCCTTTCTTCAACTCGCTTTCATTTGAGCTGGCCGCAACACCGCAGGATGGCTTCAGGCCCTAATCTGGTTCCGGTACGGCATGCTGAGCCTTTGGTTATTTCCTCTTTCTGGTGGGAAATGAGAGTTAAATTTGCCCGTCCAGACACCTCCAGCTAGCCTCTCATTGGTTCTCGCTATTCCTGTTCATCTTCCGCAGAAATTGCAAACTGGGCCAAACAGGAGGTTAAAGGCGCTGACTCTCCAAGTGGGGAGAGTGTTAGTAAAGCGTCTGGAATGTTGCACCCGAGTACCAGGGGAGGAAAACTGAGACATATTTGAACACGTCTCCCGTTCACATGGTTGATCATACTTGGGTTCCACATGCATGTTTTAGCTGAAGGAAGAATACCTTAAACCTGGAGAGTTAAGACCCGTGTAATGGGTACCATGCAATATGACTTCAAAGGGTCTTCATTTGCTCACCGAACCTCTCCAATCCTATCACTGCTGCGTTTATGCCCCTGTACACATGCTTGATTGTCTTTCGGAGACATAGCAATCCATAGGTTTTAAGATACTTACTAGTCAGGTACATTCTTAGGCGTTTAATATGCAGTGTTGAGTCCATTTCGTTGAGCAAGGAGTAGCTCTTGTCTATTCCATATTTGACTTAAGGAACTTTATCTGTGCTCATTTCAATCTCTGGTTTTATGCAGCACCCCAACTCACCTTTACCCTTAAGCAAGCATAAGTTGGTTTTCTAAATTTGAGACCCTGTTCTGTTCTGTAATTCAGTTCCTGTGTAGCCAAGTTTCCATTCCGTGTATTACTGATATCTTATGATGTTTCTTTTTCTGTGTGACTTATTTCAGTTAGAATCATCATACCTGAATCCACTCATTGTGCTGCTAAGGGCCTGATGACACAGATTTCATTGCTGAGTGATATTGCTTTGTAAGTAAATACCACAACTTCTTTATCCATTTTTCACTTTCTGCGATGTTGAACTTATACTGTAAACGAGGTTCTTGTAAACAGAGCCGTTCCAAACTTTGGGGTGGCTGTGTCTTTTTGAATTTAATTTCCCTAAGCTATAGGACCATAAGTGGAAGTGCCCTAGGTTCTGTTGCTTTGTTTTTTAGATGTTTCAGGAAACACCATACACTTCTCCCAAGTGGTTGTTGGCAATTTACATCCCGCCCATCAGCATAACAAGGCTCCCAGTTCTCCATGGCCTGTCCTGCCTTTCTGGATTTTACACTTTTTTCAGATGGCCCTTTTGACCGGGGGGAAGTGAGACTTCATTGTAGTGCAGATTTCCTTTGCAACCTTGCTTGGTTGGCCAAAAAGGGCGTATGCGTTTTTTCCTGAATATATTCAGGAAAAAACGCATACGCCCTTTTTGGCTAAGTGCATCATTGTGGACGTTCTGCCTCTTTTCCTATGCTTTCAATGCAATTCCAGTCTACCTCCTGAAATCGGTTTCCTGCAATTCTGCCCCGCTTTCAAGTCCTCTTGGCAGCCTTACTTCAGTCTATTTTTGGACGATAGCTGTCATTTATAACTCTGCAGGTTTGTGAATTACAGTGCCCCTGAGCTCCTTTCTTCAACTCGCTTTCTTGTGACCTGGCCGCAACACCGCAGGATGGCTTCAGGCCCTAATCTGGTTCCGGCCCGGCATGCTGAGCCTTTGGTTAATTCCTCTTCCTGGTGGGAAATGAGAGTTAAATTTGCCCGTCCAGACACCTCCAGCTAGCCTCTCATTGGTTCTCGCTATTCCTGTTCATCTTCCGCAGAAATTGCAAACTGGGCCAAACAGGAGGTTACAGGGACTGACTCTCCAAGTGGGGAGAGTGTTAGTAAAGCGTCTGGAATGTTTCACCCGAGTACCAGGGGAGGAAAACTGAGACATATTTGAACATGTCTCCCGATCACATGGTTGATCATACTTTAGGTTCCACATGCATGTTTTAGCTGAAGGAAGAATAACTTAAACCTGGGTAGTTGAAACCCGTGGAATGGGGACCATGCAATATGACTTCAAAGTGTCTTCATTTGCTCACCGAACCTCTCCAATCCTATCACTGCTGCGTTTATGCCCCTGTACACATGCTTGATTCTCTTTCGGAGTCATAGCAATCCATAGGTTTTAAGATACTTACAAGTCAGGTACATTCTTAGGCGTTTAATATGCGGTGTTGAGTCCATTTCGTTGAGCAAGGAGTAGCTCTTGTCTATTCCATATTTGGCTTAAGGAACTTTATCTGTGCTCATTTCAATCTCTGGTTTTATGCAGCACCCCAACTCACCTTTACCCTTAAGCAAGCATAAGTTGTTTTTCTAAATTTGAGACCCTGTTCTGTTCTGTAATTCAGTTCCTGTGTAGCCAAGTTTCCATTCCGTGTATTACTGATATCTTATGATGTTTCTTTTTCTGTGTGACTTATTTCACTTAGAATCATCATACCTGAATCCACTCATTGTGCTGCTAAGGGCCTGATGACATAGATTTCATTGCTGAGAGATATTGCTTTGTAAGTGAATACCACAACTTCTTTATCCATTTTTCACTTTCTGCGATGTTGAACTTGTACTGTAAACGAGGTTCTTGTAAACAGAGCCATTCCAAACTTTGGGGTGGCTGTGTCTTTTTGATTTTAATTTCCCTAAGCTATAGGACCATAAGTGGAAGTGCCCTAGGTTCAGTTGCTTTGTTTTTTAGATGTTTCAGGAAACACCATACACTTCTCCCGAGTGGTTGTTGGCAATTTACATCCCGCCCATCAGCATAACAAGGCTCCCAGTTCTCCATGGCCTGTCCTGCCTTTCTGGATTTTACACTTTTTTCAGATGGCCCTTTTGACCGGGGGGAAGTGAGACTTCATTGTAGTGCAGATTTCCTTTGCAAGCTTGCTTGGTTGGCCAAAAAGGGCGTATGCGTTTTTTCCTGAATATATTCAGGAAAAAACGCATACGCCCTTTTTGGCCAAGTGCATCATTGTGGACGTTCTGCCTCTTTTCCTATGCTTTCAATGCAATTCCAGTCTACCTCCTGAAATCGGTTTCCTGCAATTCTGCCCCGCTTTCAAGTCCTCTTGGCAGCCTTACTTCAGTCTATTTTTGGACGATAGCTGTCATTTATAACTCTGCAGGTTTGTGAATTACAGTGCCCCTGAGCTCCTTTCTTCAACTCGCTTTCTTGTGACCTGGCCGCAACACCGCAGGATGGCTTCAGGCCCTAATCTGGTTCCGGCACGGCATGCTGAGCCTTTGGTTAATTCCTCTTCCTGGTGGGAAATGAGAGTTAAATTTGCCCGTCCAGACACCTCCAGCTAGCCTCTCATTGGTTCTCGCTATTCCTGTTCATCTTCCGCAGAAATTGCAAACTGGGCCAAACAGGAGGTTAAAGGGACTGACTCTCCAAGTGGGGAGAGTGTTAGTAAAGCGTCTGGAATGTTGCACCCGAGTACCAGGGGAGGAAAACTGAGACATATTTGAACACGTCTCCCGATCACATGGTTGATCATACTCTAGGTACCACATGCATGTTTTAGCTGAAGGAAGAATACCTAAAACCTGGATAGTTGAAACCCGTGTAATGGGTACCATGCAATATGACTTCAAAGGGTCTTCATTTGCTCACCGAACCTCTCCAATCCTATCACTGCTGCGTTTATGCCCCTGTACACATGCTTGATTCTCTTTCGGAGACATAGCAATCCATAGGTTTTAAGATACTTACTAGTCAGGTACATTCTTAGGCGTTTAATATGCGGTGTTGAATCCATTTCATTGAGCAAGGAGTAGCTCTTGTCTATTCCATATTTGACTTAAGGAACTTTATCTGTGCTCATTTCAATCTCTGGTTTTATGCAGCACCCCAACTCACCTTTACCCTTAAGCAAACATAAGTTGGTTTTCTAAATTTGAGACCCTGTTCTGTTTTGGAATGCAGTTCCTGTGTAGCCAAGTTTCCATTCCGTGTATTAGTGATATCTTATGATGTTTCTTTTTCTGTGTGACTTATTTCAGTTAGAATCATCGTACCTGAATCCACTCATTATGCTGCTACGGGCCTGATGACATAGATTTCATTGCTGAGTGATACTGCATTGTACGTAAATACCACAAGTTCTTTATCCATTTTTCACTTTCTGCGATGTTGAACTTGTACTGTAAACGAGGTTCTTGTAAACAGAGCCGTTCCAAACTTTGGGGTGGCTGTGTCTTTTTGATTTTAATTTCCCTAAGCTATAGGACCATAAGTGGAAGTGCCCTAGGTTCTGTTGCTTTGTTTTTTAGATGTTTCAGGAAACACAATACACTTCTCCCGAATGGTTGTTGGCAATTTACATCCCGCCCATCAGCATAACAAGGCTCCCAGTTCTCCATGGCCTGTCCTGCCTTTCTGGATTTTACACTTTTTTCAGATGGCCCTTTTGACCTGGGGGAAGTGAGACTTCATTGTAGTGCAGATTTCCTTTGCAAGCTTGCTTGCTTGGCCAAAAAGGGCGTATGCGTTTTTTCCTGAATATATTCAGGAAAAAACGCATACGCCCTTTTTGGCCAAGTGCATCATTGTGGACGTTCTGCCTCTTTTCCTATGCTTTCAATGCAATTCCAGTCTACCTCCTGAAATTGGTTTCCTGCAATTCTGCCCCGCTTTCAAGTCCTCTTGGCAGCCTTACTTCAGTCTATTTTTGGACGATAGCTGTCATTTATAACTCTGCAGGTTTGTGAATTACAGTGACCCTGAGCTCCTTTCTTCAACTCGCTTTCTTGTGACCTGGCCGCAACACCGCAGGATGGCTTCAGGCCCTAATCTGGTTCCGGCCCGGCATGGTGAGCCTTTGGTTAATTCCTCTTCCTGGTGGGAAATGAGAGTTAAATTTGCCCATTCAGACACCTCCAGCTAGTCTCTCATTGGTTCTCGCTATTCCTGTTCATCTTCCGCAGAAATTGCAAACTGGGCCAAATAGGAGGTTAAAGGGACTGACTCTCCAAGTCGGGAGAGTGTTAGTAAAGCGTCTGGAATGTTGCACCCGAGTACCAGGGGAGGAAAACTGAGACATATTTGAACACGTCTCCCGTTCACATGGTTGATCATACTTGGGTTCCACATGCATGTTTTAGCTGAAGGAAGAATACCTTAAACCTGGAGAGTTAAGGCCCGTGTAATGGGTACCATGCAATATGACTTCAAAGGGTCTTCATTTGCTCACCGAACCTCTCCAATCCTATCACTGCTGCGTTTATGCCCCTGTACGCATGCTTGATTCTCTTTCGGAGACATAGCAATCCATAGGTTTTAAGATACTTACTAGTCAGGTACATTCTTAGGCGTTTAATATGCGGTGTTGAGTCCATTTCGTTGAGCAAGGAGTAGCTCTTGTCTATTCCATATTTGACTTAAGGAACTTTATCTGTGCTCATTTCAATCTCTGGTTTTATGCAGCACCCCAACTCACCTTTCCCCTTAAGCAAGCATAAGTTGGTTTTCTAAATTTGAGACCCTGTTCTGTTCTGTAATTCAGTTCCTGTGTAGCCAAGTTTACATTCCGTGTATTACTGATATCTTATGATGTTTCTTTTTCTGTGTGACTTACTTCAGTTAGAATCATCATACCTGAATCCACTCATTGTGCTGCTAAGGGCCTGATGACACAGATTTCATTGCTGAGTGATATTGCTTTGTAAGTAAATACCACAACTTCTTTATCCATTTTTCACTTTCTGCGATGTTGAACTTGTACTGTAAACGAGGTTCTTGTAAACAGAGCCGTTCCAAACTTTGGGGTGGCTGTGTCTTTTTGATTTTAATTTCCCTAAGCTATAGGACCATAAGTGGAAGTGCCCTAGGTTCTGTTGCTTTGTTTTTTAGATGTTTCAGGAAACACCATACACTTCTCCCGAGTGGTTGTTGGCAATTTACATCCCGCCCATCAGCATAACAAGGCTCCCAGTTCTCCATGGCCTGTCCTGCCTTTCTGGATTTTCCACTTTTTTCAGATGGCCCTTTTGACCGGGGGGAAGTGAGACTTCATTGTAGTGCAGATTTCCTTTGCAAGCTTGCTTGGTTGGCCAAAAAGGGCGTATGCGTTTTTTCCTGAATATATTCAGGAAAAAACGCATACGCCCTTTTTGGCCAAGTGCATCATTGTGGACGTTCTGCCTCTTTTCCTATGCTTTCAATGCAATTCCAGTCTACCTCCTGAAATCGGTTTCCTGCAATTCTGCCCCGCTTTCAAGTCCTCTTGGCAGCCTTACTTCAGTCTATTTTTGGACGATAGCTGTCATTTATAACTCTGCAGGTTTGTGAATTACAGTGCCCCTGAGCTCCTTTCTTCAACTCGCTTTCATTTGAGCTGGCCGCAACACTGCAGGATGGCTTCAGGCCCTAATCTGGTTCCGGTACGGCACGCTGAGCCTTTGGTTATTTCCTCTTTCTGGTGGGAAATGAGAGTTAAATTTGCCCGTCCAGACACCTCCAGCTAGCCTCTCATTGGTTCTCGCTATTCCTGTTCATCTTCCGCAGAAATTGCAAACTGGGCCAAACAGGAGGTTAAAGGCGCTGACTCTCCAAATGGGGAGAGTGTTAGTAAAGCGTCTGGAATGTTGCACCTGAGTACCAGGGGAGGAAAACTGAGACATATTTGAACACGTCTCCCGTTCACATGGTTGATCATACTTGGGTTCCACATGCATGTTTTAGCTGAAGGAAGAATACCTTAAACCTGGAGAGTTAAGACCCGTGTAATGGGTACCATGCAATATGACTTCAAAGGGTCTTCATTTGCTCACCGAACCTCTCCAATCCTATCACTGCTGCGTTTATGCCCCTGTACACATGCTTGATTCTCTTTCGGAGACATAGCAATCCATAGGTTTTAAGATACTTACTAGTCAGGTACATTCTTAGGCGTTTAATATGCGGTGTTGAGTCCATTTCGTTGAGCAAGGAGTAGCTCTTGTCTATTCCATATTTGACTTAAGGAACTTTATCTGTGCTCATTTCAATCTCTGGTTTTATGCAGCACCCCAACTCACCTTTCCCCTTAAGCAAGCATAAGTTGGTTTTCTAAATTTGAGACCCTGTTCTGTTCTGTAATTCAGTTCCTGTGTAGCCAAGTTTACATTCCGTGTATTACTGATATCTTATGATGTTTCTTTTTCTGTGTGACTTATTTCAGTTAGAATCACCATACCTGAATCCACTCATTGTGATGCTAAGGGCCTGATGACATAGATTTCATTGCTGAGTGATACTGCATTGTACGTAAGTACCACAAGTTCTTTATCCATTTTTCACTTTCTGCGATGTTGAACTTGTACTGTAAACGAGGTTCTTGTAAACAGAGCCGTTCCAAACTTTGGGGTGGCTGTGTCTTTTTGATTTTAATTTCCCTAAGCTATAGGACCATAAGTGGAAATGCCCTAGGCTCTGTTGCTTTGTTTTTTAGATGTTTCAGGAAACACCATACACTTCTCCCAAGTGTCTGTTGGCAATTTACATACCGCCCATCAGCATAACAAGGCTCCCAGTTCTCAATGGCCTGTTGCCTTTCTGGATTTTACACTTTTTTCAGATGGCCCTTTTGACCGGGGGGAAGTGAGACTTCATTGTAGTGCAGATTTCCTTTGCAAGCTTGCTTGGTTGGCCAAAAAGGGCGTATGCATTTTTCCCTGAATATATTCAGGAAAAAACGCATACGCCCTTTGTGGCCAAGTGCATCATTGTGGACGTTCTGCCTCTTTTCCTATGCTTTCAATGCAATTCCAGTCTACCTCCTGAAATCGGTTTCCTGCAATTCTGCCCCGCTTTCAAGTCCTCTTGGCAGCCTTACTTCAGTCTATTTTTGGACGATAGCTGTCATTTATAACTCTGCAGGTTTGTGAATTACAGTGCCCCTGAACTCCTTTCTTCAACTCGCTTTCTTGTGACCTGGCCGCAACACCGCAGGATGGCTTCAGGCCCTAATCTGGTTCCGGCACGGCACGCTGAGCCTTTGGTTATTTCCTCTTCCTGTTGGGAAATGAGAGTTAAATTTGCCCGTCCAGACACCTCCAGCTAGCCTCTCATTGGTTCTCGCTATTCCTGTTCATCTTCCGCAGAAATTGCAAACTGGGCCAAACAGGAGGTTAAAGGCGCTGACTCTCCAAGTGGGTAGAGTGTTAGTAAAGCGTCTGGAATGTTGCACCCGAGTACCAGGGGAGGAAAACTGAGACATATTTGAACACGTCTCCCGTTCACATGGTTGATCATACTTGGGTTCCACATGCATGTTTTAGCTGAAGGAAGAATACCTTAAACCTGGAGAGTTAAGACCCGTGTAATGGGTACCATGCAATATGACTTCAAAGGGTCTTCATTTGCTCACCGAACCTCTCCAATCCTATCACTGCTGCGTTTATGCCCCTGTACACATGCTTGATTCTCTTTCGGAGACATAGCAATCCATAGGTTTTAAGATACTTACTAGTCAGGTACATTCTTAGGCGTTTAATATGGGGTGTTGAGTCCATTTCGTTGAGCAAGGAGTAGCTTTTGTCTATTCCATATTTGGCTTAAGGAACTTTATCTGTGCTCATTTCAATCTCTGGTTTTATGCAGCACCCCAACTCACCTTTCCCCTTAAGCAAGCATAAGTTGGTTTTCTAAATTTGAGACCCTGTTCTGTTCTGTAATTCAGTTCCTGTGTAGCCAAGTTTACATTCCGTGTATTACTGATATCTTATGATGTTTCTTTTTCTGTGTGACTTATTTCAGTTAGAATCACCATACCTGAATCCACTCATTGTGATGCTAAGGGCCTGATGACATAGATTTCATTGCTGAGTGATATTGCTTTGTAAGTAAATACCACAAGTTCTTTATCCATTTTTCACTTTCTGCGATGTTGAACTTGTACGGTAAACGAGGTTCTTGTAAACGGAGGCGTCCGAAACTTTGGGGTGGCTGTGTCTTTTTGATTTTAATTTCCCTAAGCTATAGGACCATAAGTGGAAGTGCCCTAGGCTCTGTTGCTTTGTTTTTTAGATGTTTCAGGAAACACCATACACTTCTCCCAAGTGTCTGTTGGCAATTTACATCCCGCCCATCAGCATAACAAGGCTCCCAGTTCTCCATGGCCTGTCCTGCCTTTCTGGATTTTACACTTTTTTCAGATGGCCCTTTTGACCGGGGGGAAGTGAGACTTCATTGTAGTGCAGATTTCCTTTGCAAGCTTGCTTGGTTGGCCAAAAAGGGCGTATGCGTTTTTTCCTGAATATATTCAGGAAAAAACGCATACGCCCTTTGTGGCCAAGTGCATCATTGTGGACGTTCTGCCTCTTTTCCTATGCTTTCAATGCAATTCCAGTCTACCTCCTGAAATCGGTTTCCTGCAATTCTGCCCCGCTTTCAAGTCCTCTTGGCAGCCTTACTTCAGTCTATTTTTGGACGATAGCTGTCATTTATAACTCTGCAGGTTTGTGAATTACAGTGCCCCTGAGCTCCTTTCTTCAACTCGCTTTCTTGTGACCTGGCCGCAACACCGCAGGATGGCTTCAGGCCCTAATCTGGTTCCGGCACGGCACGCTGAGCCTTTGGTTATTTCCTCTTCCTGTTGGGAAATGAGAGTTAAATTTGCCCGTCCAGACACCTCCAGCTAGCCTCTCATTGGTTCTCGCTATTCCTGTTCATCTTCCGCAGAAATTGCAAACTGGGCCAAACAGGAGGTTAAAGGGACTGACTCTCCAAGTGGGGAGAGTGTTAGTAAAGCGTCTGGAATGTTGCACCCGAGTACCAGGGGAGGAAAACTGAGACATATTTGAACACGTCTCCCGTTCACATGGTTGATCATACTTGGGTTCCACATGCATGTTTTAGCTGAAGGAAGAATACCTTAAACCTGGAGAGTTAAGACCCGTGTAATGGGTACCATGCAATATGACTTCAAAGGGTCTTCATTTGCTCACCGAACCTCTCCAATCCTATCACTGCTGCGTTTATGCCCCTGTACACATGCTTGATTCTCTTTCGGAGACATAGCAATCCATAGGTTTTAAGATACTTACTAGTCAGGTACATTCTTAGGCGTTTAATATGCGGTGTTGAGTCCATTTCGTTGAGCAAGGAGTAGCTCTTGTCTATTCCATATTTGACTTAAGGAACTTTATCTGTGCTCATTTCAATCTCTGGTTTTATGCAGCACCCCAACTCACCTTTCCCCTTAAGCAAGCATAAGTTGGTTTTCTAAATTTGAGACCCTGTTCTGTTCTGTAATTCAGTTCCTGTGTAGCCAAGTTTACATTCCGTGTATTACTGATATCTTATGATGTTTCTTTTTCTGTGTGACTTATTTCAGTTAGAATCACCATACCTGAATCCACTCATTGTGATGCTAAGGGCCTGATGACATAGATTTCATTGCTGAGTGATATTGCTTTGTAAGTAAATACCACAACTTCTTTATCCATTTTTCACTTTCTGCGATGTTGAACTTGTACTGCAAACGAGGTTCTTGTAAACAGAGGCGTCCCAAACTTTGGGGTGGCTGTGTCTTTTTGATTTTAATTTCCCTAAGCTATAGGACCATAAGTGGAAGTGCCCTAGGCTCTGTTGCTTTGTTTTTTAGATGTTTCAGGAAACACCATACACTTCTCCCGAGTGGTTGTTGGCAATTTACATCCCGCCCATCAGCATAACAAGGCTCCCAGTTCTCCATGGCCTGTCCTGCCTTTCTGGATTTTACACTTTTTTCAGATGGCCCTTTTGACCGGGGGGAAGTGAGACTTCATTGTAGTGCAGATTTCCTTTGCAAGCTTGCTTGGTTGGCCAAAAAGGGCGTATGCGTTTTTTCCTGAATATATTCAGGAAAAAACGCATACGCCCTTTTTGGCCAAGTGCATCATTGTGGACGTTCTGCCTCTTTTCCTATGCTTTCAATGCAATTCCAGTCTACCTCCTGAAATCGGTTTCCTGCAATTCTGCCCCGCTTTCAAGTCCTCTTGGCAGCCTTACTTCAGTCTATTTTTGGACGATAGCTGTCATTTATAACTCTGCAGGTTTGTGAATTACAGTGCCCCTGAGCTCCTTTCTTCAACTCGCTTTCTTGTGACCTGGCCGCAACACCGCAGGATGGCTTCAGGCCCTAATGTGGTTCCGGCCCGGCATGCTGAGCCTTTGGTTAATTCCTCTTCCTGGTGGGAAATGAGAGTTAAATTTGCCCGTCCAGACACCTCCAGCTAACCTCTCATTGGTTCCCGCTATTCCTGTTCATCTTCCGCAGAAATTGCAAACTGGGCCAAACAGGAGGTTAAAGGGACTGACTCTCCAAGTGGGGAGAGTGTTAGTAAAGCGTCTGGAATGTTGCACCCGAGTACCAGGGGAGGAAAAGTGAAACATATTTGAACACGTCTCCCGATCACATGGTTGATCATACTCTAGGTTCCACATGCATGTTTTAGCTGAAGGAAGAATACCTTAAACCTGGGTAGTTGAAACCCGTGGAATGGGTACCATGCAATATGACTTCAAAGGGTCTTCATTTGCTCACCGAACCTCTCCAATCCTATCACTGCTGCGTTTATGCCCCTGTACACATGCTTGATTCTCTTTCGGAGACATAGCGATCCATAGGTTTTAAGATACTTACTAGTCAGGTACAATCTTAGGCGTTTAATATGCGGTGTTGAGTCCATTTCGTTGAGCAAGGAGTAGCTCTTGTCTATTCCATATTTGGCTTAAGGAACTTTATCTGTGCTCATTTCAATCTCTGGTTTTATGCAGCACCCCAACTCACCTTTACCCTTAAGCAAGCATAAGTTGGTTTTCTAAATTTGAGACCCTGTTCTGTTCTGTAATTCAGTTCCTGTGTAGCCAAGTTTCCATTCCGTGTATTACTGATATCTTATGATGTTTCTTTTTCTGTGTGACTTATTTCAGTTAGAATCATCGTACCTGAATCCACTCATTATGCTGCTACGGGACTGATGACATAGATTTCATTGCTGAGTGATACTGCATTGTACGTAAGTACCACAAGTTCTTTATCCATTTTTCACTTTCTGTGATATTAAACTTGTACGGTAAACGAGGTTCTTGTAAACGGAGGCGTCCCAAACTTTGGGGTGGCTGTGTCTTTTTGATTTTAATTTCCCTAAGCTATAGGACCATAAGTGGAAGTGCCCTAGGCTCTGTTGCTTTGTTTTTTAGATGTTTCAGGAAACACCATACACTTCTCCCAAGTGTCTGTGGGCAATTTACATCCCGCCCATCAGCATAACAAGGCTCCCAGTTCTCCATGGCCTGTCCTGCCTTTCTGGATTTTACACTTTTTTCAGATGGTCCTTTTGACCGGGGGGAAGTGAGACTTCATTGTAGTGCAGATTTCCTTTGCAAGCTTGCTTGGTTGGCCAAAAAGGGCGTATGCGTTTTTTCCTGAATATATTCAGGAAAAAACGCATACGCCCTTTGTGGCCAAGTGCATCATTGTGGACGTTCTGCCTCCTTTCCTATGCTTTCAATGCAATTACAGTCTACCTCCTGAAATCGGTTTCCTGCAATTCTGCCCCGCTTTCAAGTCCTCTTGGCAGCCTTACTTCAGTCTATTTTTGGACGATAGCTGTCATTTATAACTCTGCAGGTTTGTGAATTACAGTGCCCCTGAGCTCCTTTCTTCAACTCGCTTTCTTGTGACCTGGCCGCAACACCGCAGGATGGCTTCAGGCCCTAATCTGGTTCCGGCACGGCACGCTGAGCCTTTGGTTATTTCCTCTTCCTGTTGGGAAATGAGAGTTAAATTTGCCCGTCCAGACACCTCCAGCTAGCCTCTCATTGGTTCTCGCTATTCCTGTTCATCTTCCGCAGAAATTGCAAACTGGGCCAAACAGGAGGTTAAAGGCGCTGACTCTCCAAGTGGGGAGAGTGTTAGTAAAGCGTCTGGAATGTTGCACCCGAGTACCAGGGGAGGAAAACTGAGACATATTTGAACACGTCTCCCGTTCACATGGTTGATCATACTTGGGTTCCACATGCATGTTTTAGCTGAAGGAAGAATACCTTAAACCTGGAGAGTTGAGACCCGTGAAATGGGTACCATGCAATATGACTTCAAAGGGTCTTCATTTGCTCACCGAACCTCTCCAATCCTATCACTGCTGCGTTTATGCCCCTGTACACATGCTTGATTCTCTTTCGGAGACATAGCAATCCATAGGTTTTAAGATACTTACTAGTCAGGTACATTCTTAGGCGTTTAATATGCGGTGTTGAGTCCATTTCGTTGAGCAAGGAGTAGCTCTTGTCTATTCCATATTTGACTTAAGGAACTTTATCTGTGCTCATTTCAATCTCTGGTTTTATGCAGCACCCCAACTCACCTTTCCCCTTAAGCAAGCATAAGTTGGTTTTCTAAATTTGAGACCCTGTTCTGTTCTGTAATTCAGTTCCTGTGTAGCCAAGTTTACATTCCGTGTATTACTGATATCTTATGATGTTTCTTTTTCTGTGTGACTTATTTCAGTTAGAATCACCATACCTGAATCCACTCATTGTGATGCTAAGGGCCTGATGACATAGATTTCATTGCTGAGTGATATTGCTTTGTAAGTAAATACCACAACTTCTTTATCCATTTTTCACTTTCTGCGATGTTGAACTTGTACTGCAAACGAGGTTCTTGTAAACAGAGGCGTCCCAAACTTTGGGGTGGCTGTGTCTTTTTGATTTTAATTTCCCTAAGCTATAGGACCATAAGTGGAAGTGCCCTAGGCTCTGTTGCTTTGTTTTTTAGATGTTTCAGGAAACACCATACACTTCTCCCGAGTGGTTGTTGGCAATTTACATCCCGCCCATCAGCATAACAAGGCTCCCAGTTCTCCATGGCCTGTCCTGCCTTTCTGGATTTTACACTTTTTTCAGATGGCCCTTTTGACCGGGGGGAAGTGAGACTTCATTGTAGTGCAGATTTCCTTTGCAAGCTTGCTTGGTTGGCCAAAAAGGGCGTATGCGTTTTTTCCTGAATATATTCAGGAAAAAACGCATACGCCCTTTTTGGCCAAGTGCATCATTGTGGACGTTCTGCCTCTTTTCCTATGCTTTCAATGCAATTCCAGTCTACCTCCTGAAATCGGTTTCCTGCAATTCTGCCCCGCTTTCAAGTCCTCTTGGCAGCCTTACTTCAGTCTATTTTTGGACGATAGCTGTCATTTATAACTCTGCAGGTTTGTGAATTACAGTGCCCCTGAGCTCCTTTCTTCAACTCGCTTTCTTGTGACCTGGCCGCAACACCGCAGGATGGCTTCAGGCCCTAATCTGGTTCCGGCCCGGTATGCTGAGCCTTTGGTTAATTCCTCTTCCTGGTGGGAAATGAGAGTTAAATTTGCCCGTCCAGACACCTCCAGCTAGCCTCTCATTGGTTCTCGCTATTCCTGTTCATCTTCCGCAGAAATTGCAAACTGGGCCAAACAGGAGGTTAAAGGCACTGACTCTCCAAGTGGGGAGAGTGTTAGTAAAGCGTCTGGAATGTTGCACCCGAGTACCAGGGGAGGAAAACTGAGACATATTTGAACACGTCTCCCGATCACATGGTTGATCATACTCTAGGTTCCACATGCATGTTTTAGCTGAAGGAAGAATACCTTAAACCTGGGTAGTTGAAACCCGTGGAATGGGTACCATGCAATATGACTTCAAAGGGTCTTCATTTGCTCACCGAACCTCTCCAATCCTATCACTGCTGCGTTTATGCCCCTGTACACATGCTTGATTCTCTTTCGGAGACATAGCGATCCATAGGTTTTAAGATACTTACTAGTCAGGTACAATCTTAGGCGTTTAATATGCGGTGTTGAGTCCATTTCGTTGAGCAAGGAGTAGCTCTTGTCTATTCCATATTTGGCTTAAGGAACTTTATCTGTGCTCATTTCAATCTCTGGTTTTATGCAGCACCCCAACTCACCTTTACCCTTAAGCAAGCATAAGTTGGTTTTCTAAATTTGAGACCCTGTTCTGTTCTGTAATTCTGTTCCTGTGTAGCCAAGTTTACGTTCCGTGTATTACTGATATCTTATGATGTTTCTTTTTCTATGTGACTTATTTCAGTTAGAATCATCATACCTGAATCCACTCATTGTGATGCTAAGGGCCTGATGACATAGATTTCATTGCTGAGTGATATTGCTTTGTAAGTAAATACAAAAACTTCTTTATCCATTTTTCACTTTCTGCGATGTTGAACTTGTACTGTAAACGAGGTTCTTGTAAACAGAGGCGTCCCAAACTTTGGGGTGGCTGTGTCTTTTTGATTTTAATTTCCCTAAGCTATAGGACCATAAGTGGAAGTGCCCTAGGCTCTGTTGCTTTGTTTTTTAGATGTTTCAGGAAACACCATACACTTCTCCCGAGTGGTTGTTGGCAATTTACATCCCGCCCATCAGCATAACAAGGCTCCCAGTTCTCCATGGCCTGTCCTGCCTTTCTGGATTTTACACTTTTTTCAGATGGCCCTTTTGACCGGGGGGAAGTGAGACTTCATTGTAGTGCAGATTTCCTTTGCAAGCTTGCTTGGTTGGCCAAAAAGGGCGTATGCGTTTTTTCCTGAATATATTCAGGAAAAAACGCATACGCCCTTTTTGGCCAAGTGCATCATTGTGGACGTTCTGCCTCTTTTCCTATGCTTTCAATGCAATTCCAGTCTACCTCCTGAAATCGGTTTCCTGCAATTCTGCCCCGCTTTCAAGTCCTCTTGGCAGCCTTACTTCAGTCTATTTTTGGACGATAGCTGTCATTTATAACTCTGCAGGTTTGTGAATTACAGTGCCCCTGAGCTCCTTTCTTCAACTCGCTTTCTTGTGACCTGGCCGCAACACCGCAGGATGGCTTCAGGCCCTAATCTGGTTCCGGCCCGGTATGCTGAGCCTTTGGTTAATTCCTCTTCCTGGTGGGAAATGAGAGTTAAATTTGCCCGTCCAGACACCTCCAGCTAGCCTCTCATTGGTTCTCGCTATTCCTGTTCATCTTCCGCAGAAATTGCAAACTGGGCCAAACAGGAGGTTAAAGGCACTGACTCTCCAAGTGGGGAGAGTGTTAGTAAAGCGTCTGGAATGTTGCACCCGAGTACCAGGGGAGGAAAACTGAGACATATTTGAACACGTCTCCCGATCACATGGTTGATCATACTCTAGGTTCCACATGCATGTTTTAGCTGAAGGAAGAATACCTTAAACCTGGGTAGTTGAAACCCGTGGAATGGGTACCATGCAATATGACTTCAAAGGGTCTTCATTTGCTCACCGAACCTCTCCAATCCTATCACTGCTGTGTTTATGCCCCTGTACACATGCTTGATTCCCTTTCGGAGACATAGCAATCCATAGGTTTTAAGATACTTACAAGTCAGGTACATTCTTAGGCGTTTAATATGCGGTGTTGAGTCCATTTCGTTGAGCAAGGAGTAGCTCTTGTCTATTCCATATTTGGCTTAAGGAACTTTATCTGTGCTCATTTCAATCTCTGGTTTTATGCAGCACCCCAACTCACCTTTACCCTTAAGCAAGCATAAGTTGTTTTTCTAAATTTGAGACCCTGTTCTGTTCTGTAATTCAGTTCCTGTGTAGCCAAGTTTCCATTCCGTGTATTACTGATATCTTATGATGTTTCTTTTTCTGTGTGACTTATTTCAGTTAGAATCATCATACCTGAATCCACTCATTGTGCTGCTAAGGGCCTGATGACATAGATTTCATTGCTGAGTGATATTGCTTTGTAAGTGAATACCACAACTTCTTTATCCATTTTTCACTTTCTGCGATGTTGAACTTGTACTGTAAACGAGGTTCTTGTAAACAGAGGCGTCCCAAACTTTGGGGTGGCTGTGTCTTTTTGATTTTAATTTCCCTAAGCTATAGGACCATAAGTGGAAGTGCCCTAGGCTCTGTTGCTTTGTTTTTTAGATGTTTCAGGAAACACCATACACTTCTCCCGAGTGTCTGTTGGCAATTTACATCCCGCCCATCAGCATAACAAGGCTCCCAGTTCTCCATGGCCTGTCCTGCCTTTCTGGATTTTACACTTTTTTCAGATGGCCCTTTTGACCGGGGGGAAGTGAGACTTCATTGTAGTGCAGATTTCCTTTGCAAGCTTGCTTGGTTGGCCAAAAAGGGCGTATGCGTTTTTTCCTGAATATATTCAGGAAAAAACGCATACGCCCTTTTTGGCCAAGTGCATCATTGTGGACGTTCTGCCTCTTTTCCTATGCTTTCAATGCAATTCCAGTCTACCTCCTGAAATCGGTTTCCTGCAATTCTGCCCCGCTTTCAAGTCCTCTTGGCAGCCTTACTTCAGTCTATTTTTGGACGATAGCTGTCATTTATAACTCTGCAGGTTTGTGAATTACAGTGCCCCTGAGCTCCTTTCTTCAACTCGCTTTCTTGTGACCTGGCCGCAACACCGCAGGATGGCTTCAGGCCCTAATCTGGTTCCGGCCCGGTATGCTGAGCCTTTGGTTAATTCCTCTTCCTGGTGGGAAATGAGAGTTAAATTTGCCCGTCCAGACACCTCCAGCTAGCCTCTCATTGGTTCTCGCTATTCCTGTTCATCTTCCGCAGAAATTGCAAACTGGGCCAAACAGGAGGTTAAAGGCACTGACTCTCCAAGTGGGGAGAGTGTTAGTAAAGCGTCTGGAATGTTGCACCCGAGTACCAGGGGAGGAAAACTGAGACATATTTGAACACGTCTCCCGATCACATGGTTGATCATACTCTAGGTTCCACATGCATGTTTTAGCTGAAGGAAGAATACCTTAAACCTGGGTAGTTGAAACCCGTGGAATGGGTACCATGCAATATGACTTCAAAGGGTCTTCATTTGCTCACCGAACCTCTCCAATCCTATCACTGCTGTGTTTATGCCCCTGTACACATGCTTGATTCCCTTTCGGAGACATAGCAATCCATAGGTTTTAAGATACTTACAAGTCAGGTACATTCTTAGGCGTTTAATATGCGGTGTTGAGTCCATTTCGTTGAGCAAGGAGTAGCTCTTGTCTATTCCATATTTGGCTTAAGGAACTTTATCTGTGCTCATTTCAATCTCTGGTTTTATGCAGCACCCCAACTCACCTTTACCCTTAAGCAAGCATAAGTTGTTTTTCTAAATTTGAGACCCTGTTCTGTTCTGTAATTCAGTTCCTGTGTAGCCAAGTTTCCATTCCGTGTATTACTGATATCTTATGATGTTTCTTTTTCTGTGTGACTTATTTCAGTTAGAATCATCATACCTGAATCCACTCATTGTGCTGCTAAGGGCCTGATGACATAGATTTCATTGCTGAGTGATATTGCTTTGTAAGTGAATACCACAACTTCTTTATCCATTTTTCACTTTCTGTGATGTTGAACTTGTACTGTAAACGAGGTTCTTGTAAACAGAGCCGTTCCAAACTTTGGGGTGGCTGTGTCTTTTTGATTTTAATTTCCCTAAGCTATAGGACCATAAGTGGAAGTGCCCTAGGCTCTGTTGCTTTGTTTTTTAGATGTTTCAGGAAACACCATACACTATTCCCGAGTGTCTGTTGGCAATTTACATCCCGCCCATCAGCATAACAAGGCTCCCAGTTCTCCATGGCCTGTCCTGCCTTTCTGGATTTTACACTTTTTTCAGATGGCCCTTTTGACCGGGGGGAAGTGAGACTTCATTGTAGTGCAGATTTCCTTTGCAAGCTTGCTTGGTTGGCCAAAAAGGGCGTATGGGTTTTTTCCTGAATATATTCAGGAAAAAACGCATACGCCCTTTTTGGCCAAGTGCATCATTGTGGACGTTCTGCCTCTTTTCCTATGCTTTCAATGCAATTCCAGTCTACCTCCTGAAATCGGTTTCCTGCAATTCTGCCCCGCTTTCAAGTCCTCTTGGCAGCCTTACTTCAGTCTATTTTTGGATGATAGCTGTCATTTATAACTCTGCAGGTTTGTGAATTACAGTGCCCCTGAGCTCCTTTCTTCAACTCGCTTTCTTGTGACCTGGCCGCAACACCGCAGGATGGCTTCAGGCCCTAATCTGGTTCCGGCCCGGCATGCTGAGCCTTTGGTTAATTCCTCTTCCTGGTGGGAAATGAGAGTTAAATTTGCCCGTCCAGACACCTCCAGCTAGCCTCTCATTTGTTCTCGCTATTCCTGTTCATCTTCCGCAGAAATTGCAAACTGGGCCAAACAGGAGGTTAAAGGGACTGACTCTCCAAGTGGGGAGAGTGTTAGTAAAGCGTCTGGAATGTTGCACCCGAGTACCAGGGGAGGAAAACTGAGACATATTTGAACACGTCTCCCGATCACATGGTTGATCATACTCTAGGTTCCACATGCATGTTTTAGCTGAAGGAAGAATACCTTAAACCTGGGTAGTTGAAACCCGTGGAATGGGTACCTTGCAATATGACTTCAAAGGGTCTTCATTTGCTCACCGAACCTCTCCAATCCTATCACTGCTATGTTTATGCCCCTGTACACATGCTTGATTCTCTTTTGGAGACATAGCTATCCATAGGTTTTAAGATACTTACAAGTCAGGTACATTCTTAGGCGTTTAATATGCGGTGTTGAGTCCATTTCGTTGAGCAAGGAGTAGCTCTAGTCTATTCCATATTTGGCTTAAGGAACTTTATCTGTGCTCATTTCAATCTCTGGTTTTATGCAGCACCCCAACTCACCTTTACCCTTAAGCAAGCATAAGTTGTTTTTCTAAATTTGAGACCCTGTTCTGTTCTGTAATTCAGTTCCTGTGTAGCCAAGTTTCCATTCCGTGTATTACTGATATCTTATGATGTTTCTTTTTCTGTGTGACTTATTTCAGTTAGAATCATCATACCTGAATCCACTCATTGTGCTGCTAAGGGCCTGATGACATAGATATCATTGCTGAGTGATATTGCTTTGTAAGTGAATACCACAACTTCTTTATCCATTTTTCACTTTCTGCGATGTTGAACTTGTACTGTAAACGAGGTTCTTGTAAACAGAGCCGTTCCAAACTTTGGGGTGGCTGTGTCTTTTTGATTTTAATTTCCCTAAGCTATAGGACCATAAGTGGAAGTGCCCTAGGTTCTGTTGCTCTGTTTTTTAGATGTTTCAGGAAACACCATACACTTCTCCCGAGTGGTTGTTGGCAATTTACATCCCGCCCATCAGCATAACAAGGCTCCCAGTTCTCCATGGCCTGTCCTGCCTTTCTGGATTTTACACTTTTTTCAGATGGCCCTTTTGACCGGGGGGAAGTGAGACTTCATTGTAGTGCAGATTTCCTTTGCAAGCTTGCTTGGTTGGCCAAAAAGTGCGTATGCGTTTTTTCCTGAATATATTCAGGAAAAAACGCATACGCCCTTTTTGGCCAAGTGCATCATTGTGGACGTTCTGCCTCTTTTCCTATGCTTTCAATGCAATTACAGTCTACCTCCTGAAATCGGTTTCCTGCAATTCTGCCCCGCTTTCAAGTCCTCTTGGCAGCCTTACTTCAGTCTATTTTTGGACGATAGCTGTCATTTATAACTCTGCAGGTTTGTGAATTACAGTGCCCCTGAGCTCCTTTCTTCAACTTGCTTTCTTGTGACCTGGCCGCAACACCGCAGGATGTTTTCAGGCCCTAATCTGGTTCCGGGACGGCACGCTGAGCCTTTGGTTATTTCCTCTTCCTGGTGGGAAATGAGAGTTAAATTTGCCCGTCCAGACACCTCCAGCTAGCCTCTCATTGGTTCTCGCTATTCCTGTTCATCTTCCGCAGAAATTGCAAACTGGGCCAAACAGGAGGTTAAAGACGCTGACTCTCCAAGTGGGGAGAGTGTTAGTAAAGCGTCTGGAATGTTGCACCCGAGTACCAGGGGAGGAAAACTGAGACATATTTGAACACGTCTCCCGTTCACATGGTTGATCATACTTGGGTTCCACATGCATGTTTTAGCTGAAGGAAGAATACCTTAAACCTGGAGAGTTGAGACCCGTGGAATGGGTACCATGAAATATGACTTAAAAGGGTCTTCATTTGCTCACCGAACCTCTCCAATCCTATCACTGCTGCGTTTATGCCCCTGTACACATGCTTGATTCTCTTTTGGAGACATAGCAATCCATAGGTTTTACGATACTTACTAGTCAGGTACATTCTTAGGCGTTTAATATGCGGTGTTGAGTCCATTTCGTTGAGCAAGGAGTAGCTCTTGTCTATTCCATATTTGACTTAAGGAACTTTATCTGTGCTCATTTCAATCTCTGGTTTTATGCAGCACCCCAACTCACCTTTACCCTTAAGCAAGCATAAGTTGGTTTTCTAAATTTGAGACCCTGTTCTGTTCTGTAATTCTGTTCCTGTGTAGCCAAGTTTACATTCCGTGTATTACTGATATCTTATGATGTTTCTTTTTCTATGTGACTTATTTCAGTTAGAATCATCATACCTGAATCCACTCATTGTGATGCTAAGGGCCTGATGACATAGATTTCATTGCTGAGTGATATTGCTTTGTAAGTAAATACAAAAACTTCTTTATCCATTTTTCACTTTCTGCGATGTTGAACTTGTACTGTAAACGAGGTTCTTGTAAACAGAGGCGTCCCAAACTTTGGGGTGGCTGTGTCTTTTTGATTTTAATTTCCCTAAGCTATAGGACCATAAGTGGAAGTGCCCTAGGCTCTGTTGCTTTGTTTTTTAGATGTTTCAGGAAACACCATACACTTCTCCCGAGTGTCTGTTGGCAATTTACATCCCGCCCATCAGCATAACAAGGCTCCCAGTTCTCCATGGCCTGTCCTGCCTTTCTGGATTTTACACTTTTTTCAGATGGCCCTTTTGACCGGGGGGAAGTGAGACTTCATTGTAGTGCAGATTTCCTTTGCAAGCTTGCTTGGTTGGCCAAAAAGGGCGTATGCGTTTTTTCCTGAATATATTCAGGAAAAAACGCATACGCCCTTTTTGGCCAAGTGCATCATTGTGGACGTTCTGCCTCTTTTCCTATGCTTTCAATGCAATTCCAGTCTACCTCCTGAAATCGGTTTCCTGCAATTCTGCCCCGCTTTCAAGTCCTCTTGGCAGCCTTACTTCAGTCTATTTTTGGACGATAGCTGTCATTTATAACTCTGCAGGTTTGTGAATTACAGTGCCCCTGAGCTCCTTTCTTCAACTCGCTTTCTTGTGACCTGGCCGCAACACCGCAGGATGGCTTCAGGCCCTAATCTGGTTCCGGCCCGGTATGCTGAGCCTTTGGTTAATTCCTCTTCCTGGTGGGAAATGAGAGTTAAATTTGCCCGTCCAGACACCTCCAGCTAGCCTCTCATTGGTTCTCGCTATTCCTGTTCATCTTCCGCAGAAATTGCAAACTGGGCCAAACAGGAGGTTAAAGGGACTGACTCTCCAAGTGGGGAGAGTGTTAGTAAAGCGTCTGGAATGTTGCACCCGAGTACCAGGGGAGGAAAACTGAGACATATTTGAACACGTCTCCCGATCACATGGTTGATCATACTCTAGGTTCCACATGCATGTTTTAGCTGAAGGAAGAATACCTTAAACCTGGGTAGTTGAAACCCGTGGAATGGGTACCATGCAATATGACTTCAAAGGGTCTTCATTTGCTCACCGAACCTCTCCAATCCTATCACTGCTGTGTTTATGCCCCTGTACACATGCTTGATTCCCTTTCGGAGACATAGCAATCCATAGGTTTTAAGATACTTACAAGTCAGGTACATTCTTAGGCGTTTAATATGCGGTGTTGAGTCCATTTCGTTGAGCAAGGAGTAGCTCTTGTCTATTCCATATTTGGCTTAAGGAACTTTATCTGTGCTCATTTCAATCTCTGGTTTTATGCAGCACCCCAACTCACCTTTACCCTTAAGCAAGCATAAGTTGTTTTTCTAAATTTGAGACCCTGTTCTGTTCTGTAATTCAGTTCCTGTGTAGCCAAGTTTCCATTCCGTGTATTACTGATATCTTATGATGTTTCTTTTTCTGTGTGACTTATTTCAGTTAGAATCATCATACCTGAATCCACTCATTGTGCTGCTAAGGGCCTGATGACATAGATTTCATTGCTGAGTGATATTGCTTTGTAAGTGAATACCACAACTTCTTTATCCATTTTTCACTTTCTGTGATGTTGAACTTGTACTGTAAACGAGGTTCTTGTAAACAGAGCCGTTCCAAACTTTGGGGTGGCTGTGTCTTTTTGATTTTAATTTCCCTAAGCTATAGGACCATACGTGGAAGTGCCCTAGGCTCTGTTGCTTTGTTTTTTAGATGTTTCAGGAAACACCATACACTTCTCCCGAGTGTCTGTTGGCAATTTACATCCCGCCCATCAGCATAACAAGGCTCCCAGTTCTCCATGGCCTGTCCTGCCTTTCTGGATTTTACACTTTTTTCAGATGGCCCTTTTGACCGGGGGGAAGTGAGACTTCATTGTAGTGCAGATTTCCTTTGCAAGCTTGCTTGGTTGGCCAAAAAGGGCGTATGCGTTTTTTCCTGAATATATTCAGGAAAAAACGCATACGCCCTTTGTGGTCAAGTGCATCATTGTGGACGTTCTGCCTCTTTTCCTATGCTTTCAATGCAATTCCAGTCTACCTCCTGAAATCGGTTTCCTGCAATTCTGCCCCGCTTTCAAGTCCTCTTGGCAGCCTTACTTCAGTGTATTTTTGGACGATAGCTGTCATTTATAACTCTGCAGGTTTGTGAATTACAGTGCCCCTGAGCTCCTTTCTTCAACTCGCTTTCTTGTGACCTGGCCGCAACACCGCAGGATGGCTTCAGGCCCTAATCTGGTTCCGGCACGGCACGCTGAGCCTTTGGTTATTTCCTCTTCCTGTTGGGAAATGAGAGTTAAATTTGCCCGTCCAGACACCTCCAGCTAGCCTCTCATTGGTTCTCGCTATTCCTGTTCATCTTCCGCAGAAATTGCAAACTGGGCCAAACAGGAGGTTAAAGGCGCTGACTCTCCAAGTGGGGAGAGTGTTAGTAAAGCGTCTGGAATGTTGCACCCGAGTACCAGGGGAGGAAAACTGAGACATATTTGAACACGTCTCCCGTTCACATGGTTGATCATACTTGGGTTCCACATGCATGTTTTAGCTGAAGGAAGAATACCTTAAACCTGGAGAGTTAAGACCCGTGTAATGGGTACCATGCAATATGACTTCAAAGGGTCTTCATTTGCTCACCGAACCTCTCCAATCCTATCACTGCTGCGTTTATGCCCCTGTACACATGTTTGATTCTCTTTCGGAGACATAGCAATCCATAGGTTTTAAGATACTTACTAGTCAGGTACATTCTTAGGCGTTTAATATGCGGTGTTGAGTCCATTTCGTTGAGCAAGGAGTAGCTCTTGTCTATTCCATATTTGACTTAAGGAACTTTATCTGTGCTCATTTCAATCTCTGGTTTTATGCAGCACCCCAACTCACCTTTCCCCTTAAGCAAGCATAAGTTGATTTTCTAAATTTGAGACCCTGTTCTGTTCTGTAATTCAGTTCCTGTGTAGCCAAGTTTACATTCCGTGTATTACTGATATCTTATGATGTTTCTTTTTCTGTGTGACTTATTTCAGTTAGAATCACCATACCTGAATCCACTCATTGTGCTGCTAAGGGCCTGATGACACAGATTTCATTGCTGAGTGATATTGCTTTGTAAGTAAATACCACAACTTCTTTATCCATTTTTCACTTTCTGCGATGTTGAACTTGTACTGCAAACGAGGTTCTTGTAAACAGAGGCGTCCCAAACTTTGGGGTGGCTGTGTCTTTTTGATTTTAATTTCCCTAAGCTATAGGACCATAAGTGGAAGTGCCCTAGGCTCTGTTGCTTTGTTTTTTAGATGTTTCAGGAAACACCATACACTTCTCCCGAGTGTCTGTTGGCAATTTACATCCCGCCCATCAGCATAACAAGGCTCCCAGTTCTCCATGGCCTGTCCTGCCTTTCTGGATTTTACACTTTTTTCAGATGGCCCTTTTGACCGGGGGGAAGTGAGACTTCATTGTAGTGCAGATTTCCTTTGCAAGCTTGCTTGGTTGGCCAAAAAGGGCGTATGCGTTTTTTCCTGAATATATTCAGGAAAAAACGCATACGCCCTTTTTGGCCAAGTGCATCATTGTGGACGTTCTGCCTCTTTTCCTATGCTTTCAATGCAATTCCAGTCTACCTCCTGAAATCGGTTTCCTGCAATTCTGCCCCGCTTTCAAGTCCTCTTGGCAGCCTTACTTCAGTCTATTTTTGGACGATAGCTGTCATTTATAACTCTGCAGGTTTGTGAATTACAGTACCCCTGAGCTCCTTTCTTCAACTCGCTTTCTTGTGACCTGGCCGCAACACCGCAGGATGGCTTCAGGCCCTAATCTGGTTCCGGCCCGGCATGCTGAGCCTTTGGTTAATTCCTCTTCCTGGTGGGAAATGAGAGTTAAATTTGCCCGTCCAGACACCTCCAGCTAACCTCTCATTGGTTCCCGCTATTCCTGTTCATCTTCCGCAGAAATTGCAAACTGGGCCAAACAGGAGGTTAAAGGGACTGACTCTCCAAGTGGGGAGAGTGTTAGTAAAGCGTCTGGAATGTTGCACCCGAGTACCAGGGGAGGAAAAGTGAAACATATTTGAACACGTCTCCCGATCACATGGTTGATCATACTCTAGGTTCCACATGCATGTTTTAGCTGAAGGAAGAATACCTTAAACCTGGGTAGTTGAAACCCGTGGAATGGGTACCATGCAATATGACTTCAAAGGGTCTTCATTTGCTCACCGAACCTCTCCAATCCTATCACTGCTGCGTTTATGCCCCTGTACACATGCTTGATTCTCTTTCGGAGACATAGCGATCCATAGGTTTTAAGATACTTACTAGTCAGGTACAATCTTAGGCGTTTAATATGCGGTGTTGAGTCCATTTCGTTGAGCAAGGAGTAGCTCTTGTCTATTCCATATTTGGCTTAAGGAACTTTATCTGTGCTCATTTCAATCTCTGGTTTTATGCAGCACCCCAACTCACCTTTCCCCTTAAGCAAGCATAAGTTGGTTTTCTAAATTTGAGACCCTGTTCTGTTCTGTAATTCAGTTCCTGTGTAGCCAAGTTTCCATTCCGTGTATTACTGATATCTTATGATGTTTCTTTTTCTGTGTGACTTATTTCAGTTAGAATCATCGTACCTGAATCCACTCATTATGCTGCTACGGGACTGATGACATAGATTTCATTGCTGAGTGATACTGCATTGTACGTAAGTACCACAAGTTCTTTATCCATTTTTCACTTTCTGTGATATTGAACTTGTACGGTAAACGAGGTTCTTGTAAACGGAGGCGTCCCAAACTTTGGGGTGGCTGTGTCTTTTTGATTTTAATTTCCCTAAGCTATAGGACCATAAGTGGAAGTGCCCTAGGCTCTGTTGCTTTGTTTTTTAGATGTTTCAGGAAACACCATACACTTCTCCCGAGTGGTTGTTGGCAATTTACATCCTGCCCATCAGCATAACAAGGCTCCCTGTTCTCCATGGCCTGTCCTGCCTTTCTGGATTTTACACTTTTTTCAGATGGCCCTTTTGACCGGGGGGAAGTGAGACTTCATTGTAGTGCAGATTTCCTTTGCAAGCTTGCTTGGTTGGCCAAAAAGGGCGTATGCGTTTTTTCCTGAATATATTCAGGAAAAAACGCATACGCCCTTTTTGGCCAAGTGCATCATTGTGGACGTTCTGCCTCTTTTCCTATGCTTTCAATGCAATTCCAGTCTACCTCCTGAAATCGGTTTCCTGCAATTCTGCCCCGCTTTCAAGTCCTCTTGGCAGCCTTACTTCAGTCTATTTTTGGACGATAGCTGTCATTTATAACTCTGCAGGTTTGTGAATTACAGTGTCCCTGAGCTCCTTTCTTCAACTTGCTTTCTTGTGACCTGGCCGCAACACCGCAGGATGTTTTCAGGCCCTAATCTGGTTCCGGGACGGCACGCTGAGCCTTTGGTTATTTCCTCTTCCTGGTGGGAAATGAGAGTTAAATTTGCCCGTCCAGACACCTCCAGCTAGCCTCTCATTGGTTCTCGCTATTCCTGTTCATCTTCCGCAGAAATTGCAAACTGGGCCAAACAGGAGGTTAAAGACGCTGACTCTCCAAGTGGGGAGAGTGTTAGTAAAGCGTCTGGAATGTTGCACCCGAGTACCAGGGGAGGAAAACTGAGACATATTTGAACACGTCTCCCGTTCACATGGTTGATCATACTTGGGTTCCACATGCATGTTTTAGCTGAAGGAAGAATACCTTAAACCTGGAGAGTTGAGACCCGTGGAATGGGTACCATGCAATATGACTTAAAAGGGTCTTCATTTGCTCACCGAACCTCTCCAATCCTATCACTGCTGCGTTTATGCCCCTGTACACATGCTTGATTCTCTTTCGGAGACATAGCAATCCATAGGTTTTACGATACTTACTAGTCAGGTACATTCTTAGGCGTTTAATATGCGGTGTTGAGTCCATTTCGTTGAGCAAGGAGTAGCTCTTGTCTATTCCATATTTGACTTAAGGAACTTTATCTGTGCTCATTTCAATCTCTGGTTTTATGCAGCACCCCAACTCACCTTTACCCTTAAGCAAGCATAAGTTGGTTTTCTAAATTTGAGACCCTGTTCTGTTCTGTAATTCTGTTCCTGTGTAGCCAAGTTTACATTCCGTGTATTACTGATATCTTATGATGTTTCTTTTTCTATGTGACTTATTTCAGTTAGAATCATCATACCTGAATCCACTCATTGTGATGCTAAGGGCCTGATGACATAGATTTCATTGCTGAGTGATATTGCTTTGTAAGTAAATACAAAAACTTCTTTATCCATTTTTCACTTTCTGCGATGTTGAACTTGTACTGTAAACGAGGTTCTTGTAAACAGAGGCGTCCCAAACTTTGGGGTGGCTGTGTCTTTTTGATTTTAATTTCCCTAAGCTATAGGACCATAAGTGGAAGTGCCCTAGGCTCTGTTGCTTTGTTTTTTAGATGTTTCAGGAAACACCATACACTTCTCCCGAGTGTCTGTTGGCAATTTACATCCCGCCCATCAGCATAACAAGGCTCCCAGTTCTCCATGGCCTGTCCTGCCTTTCTGGATTTTACACTTTTTTCAGATGGCCCTTTTGACCGGGGGGAAGTGAGACTTCATTGTAGTGCAGATTTCCTTTGCAAGCTTGCTTGGTTGGCCAAAAAGGGCGTATGCGTTTTTTCCTGAATATATTCAGGAAAAAACGCATACGCCCTTTTTGGCCAAGTGCATCATTGTGGACGTTCTGCCTCTTTTCCTATGCTTTCAATGCAATTCCAGTCTACCTCCTGAAATCGGTTTCCTGCAATTCTGCCCCGCTTTCAAGTCCTCTTGGCAGCCTTACTTCAGTCTATTTTTGGACGATAGCTGTAATTTATAACTCTGCAGGTTTGTGAATTACAGTGCCCCTGAGCTCCTTTCTTCAACTCGCTTTCTTGTGACCTGGCCGCAACACCGCAGGATGGCTTCAGGCCCTAATCTGGTTCCGGCCCGGTATGCTGAGCCTTTGGTTAATTCCTCTTCCTGGTGGGAAATGAGAGTTAAATTTGCCCGTCCAGACACCTCCAGCTAGCCTCTCATTGGTTCTCGCTATTCCTGTTCATCTTCCGCAGAAATTGCAAACTGGGCCAAACAGGAGGTTAAAGGGACTGACTCTCCAAGTGGGGAGAGTGTTAGTAAAGCGTCTGGAATGTTGCACCCGAGTACCAGGGGAGGAAAACTGAGACATATTTGAACACGTCTCCCGATCACATGGTTGATCATACTCTAGGTTCCACATGCATGTTTTAGCTGAAGGAAGAATACCTTAAACCTGGGTAGTTGAAACCCGTGGAATGGGTACCATGCAATATGACTTCAAAGGGTCTTCATTTGCTCACCGAACCTCTCCAATCCTATCACTGCTGTGTTTATGCCCCTGTACACATGCTTGATTCCCTTTCGGAGACATAGCAATCCATAGGTTTTAAGATACTTACAAGTCAGGTACATTCTTAGGCGTTTAATATGCGGTGTTGAGTCCATTTCGTTGAGCAAGGAGTAGCTCTTGTCTATTCCATATTTGGCTTAAGGAACTTTATCTGTGCTCATTTCAATCTCTGGTTTTATGCAGCACCCCAACTCACCTTTACCCTTAAGCAAGCATAAGTTGTTTTTCTAAATTTGAGACCCTGTTCTGTTCTGTAATTCAGTTCCTGTGTAGCCAAGTTTACATTCCGTGTATTACTGATATCTTATGATGTTTCTTTTTCTGTGTGACTTATTTCAGTTAGAATCATCATACCTGAATCCACTCATTGTGCTGCTAAGGGCCTGATGACATAGATTTCATTGCTGAGTGATATTGCTTTGTAAGTGAATACCACAACTTCTTTATCCATTTTTCACTTTCTGTGATGTTGAACTTGTACTGCAAACGAGGTTCTTGTAAACAGAGGCGTCCCAAACTTTGGGGTGGCTGTGTCTTTTTGATTTTAATTTCCCTAAGCTATAGGACCATAAGTGGAAGTGCCCTAGGCTCTGTTGCTTTGTTTTTTAGATGTTTCAGGAAACACCATACACTTCTCCCGAGTGGTTGTTGGCAATTTACATCCCGCCCATCAGCATAACAAGGCTCCCAGTTCTCCATGGCCTGTCCTGCCTTTCTGGATTTTACACTTTTTTCAGATGGCCCTTTTGACCGGGGGGAAGTGAGACTTCATTGTAGTGCAGATTTCCTTTGCAAGCTTGCTTGGTTGGCCAAAAAGGGCGTATGCGTTTTTTCCTGAATATATTCAGGAAAAAACGCATACGCCCTTTTTGGCCAAGTGCATCATTGTGGACGTTCTGCCTCTTTTCCTATGCTTTCAATGCAATTCCAGTCTACCTCCTGAAATCGGTTTCCTGCAATTCTGCCCCGCTTTCAAGTCCTCTTGGCAGCCTTACTTCAGTCTATTTTTGGACGATAGCTGTCATTTATAACTCTGCAGGTTTGTGAATTACAGTGCCCCTGAGCTCCTTTCTTCAACTCACTTTCTTGTGAACTGGCCGCAACACCGCAGGATGGCTTCAGGCCCTAATCTGGTTCCGGCCCGGCATGCTGAGCCTTTGGTTAATTCCTCTTCCTGGTGGGAAATGAGAGTTAAATTTGCCCGTCCAGACACCTCCAGCTAACCTCTCATTGGTTCCCGCTATTCCTGTTCATCTTCCGCAGAAATTGCAAACTGGGCCAAACAGGAGGTTAAAGGGACTGACTCTCCAAGTGGGGAGAGTGTTAGTAAAGCGTCTGGAATGTTGCACCCGAGTACCAGGGGAGGAAAAGTGAAACATATTTGAACACGTCTCCCGATCACATGGTTGATCATACTCTAGGTTCCACATGCATGTTTTAGCTGAAGGAAGAATACCTTAAACCTGGGTAGTTGAAACCCGTGGAATGGGTACCATGCAATATGACTTCAAAGGGTCTTCATTTGCTCACCGAACCTCTCCAATCCTATCACTGCTGCGTTTATGCCCCTGTACACATGCTTGATTCTCTTTCGGAGACATAGCGATCCATAGGTTTTAAGATACTTACTAGTCAGGTACAATCTTAGGCGTTTAATATGCGGTGTTGAGTCCATTTCGTTGAGCAAGGAGTAGCTCTTGTCTATTCCATATTTGGCTTAAGGAACTTTATCTGTGCTCATTTCAATCTCTGGTTTTATGCAGCACCCCAACTCACCTTTACCCTTAAGCAAGCATAAGTTGTTTTTCTAAATTTGAGACCCTGTTCTGTTCTGTAATTCAGTTCCTGTGTAGCCAAGTTTACATTCCGTGTAGTACTGATATCTTATGATGTTTCTTTTTCTGTGTGACTTATTTCAGTTAGAATCATCGTACCTGAATCCACTCATTGTGCTGCTAAGGGCCTGATGACATAGATTTCATTGCTGAGTGATATTGCTTTGTAAGTGAATACCACAACTTCTTTATCCATTTTTCACTTTCTGTGATGTTGAACTTGTACTGTAAACGAGGTTCTTGTAAACGGAGGCGTCCCAAACTTTGGGGTGGCTGTGTCTTTTTGATTTTAATTTCCCTAAGCTATAGGACCATAAGTGGAAGTGCCCTAGGCTCTGTTGCTTTGTTTTTTAGATGTTTCAGGAAACACCATACACTTCTCCCGAGTGTCTGTTGGCAATTTACATCCCGCCCATCAGCATAACAAGGCTCCCAGTTCTCCATGGCCTGTCCTGCCTTTCTGGATTTTACACTTTTTTCAGATGGCCCTTTTGACCGGGGGGAAGTGAGACTTCATTGTAGTGCAGATTTCCTTTGCAAGCTTGCTTGGTTGGCCAAAAAGGGCGTATGCGTTTTTTCCTGAATATATTCAGGAAAAAACGCATACGCCCTTTTTGGCCAAGTGCATCATTGTGGACGTTCTGCCTCTTTTCCTATGCTTTCAATGCAATTCCAGTCTACCTCCTGAAATCAGTTTCCTGCAATTCTGCCCCGCTTTCAAGTCCTCTTGGCAGCCTTACTTCAGTCTATTTTTGGACGATAGCTGTCATTTATAACTCTGCAGGTTTGTGAATTACAGTGCCCCTGAGCTCCTTTCTTCAACTCGCTTTCTTGTGACCTGGCCGCAACACCGCAGGATGGCTTCAGGCCCTAATCTGGTTCCGGCCCGGTATGCTGAGCCTTTGGTTAATTCCTCTTCCTGGTGGGAAATGAGAGTTAAATTTGCCCGTCCAGACACCTCCAGCTAGCCTCTCATTGGTTCTCGCTATTCCTGTTCATCTTCCGCAGAAATTGCAAACTGGGCCAAAGAGGAGGTTAAAGGGACTGACTCTCCAAGTGGGGAGAGTGTTAGTAAAGCGTCTGGAATGTTGCACCCGAGTACCAGGGGAGGAAAACTGAGACATATTTGAACACGTCTCCCGATCACATGGTTGATCATACTCTAGGTTCCACATGCATGTTTTAGCTGAAGGAAGAATACCTTAAACCTGGGTAGTTGAGACCCGTGGAATGGGTACCATGCAATATGATTTCAAAGGGTCTTCATTTGCTCACCGAACCTCTCCAATCCTATCACTGCTGTGTTTATGCCCCTGTACACATGCTTGATTCTCTTTCGGAGACATAGCAATCCATAGGTTTTACGATACTTACTAGTCAGGTACATTCTTAGGCGTTTAATATGCGGTGTTGAGTCCATTTCGTTGAGCAAGGAGTAGCTCTTGTCTATTCCATATTTGACTTAAGGAACTTTATCTGTGCTCATTTCAATCTCTGGTTTTATGCAGCACCCCAACTCACCTTTACCCTTAAGCAAGCATAAGTTGGTTTTCTAAATTTGAGACCCTGTTCTGTTCTGTAATTCTGTTCCTGTGTAGCCAAGTTTACGTTCCGTGTATTACTGATATCTTATGATGTTTCTTTTTCTATGTGACTTATTTCAGTTAGAATCATCATACCTGAATCCACTCATTGTGATGCTAAGGGCCTGATGACATAGATTTCATTGCTGAGTGATATTGCTTTGTAAGTAAATACAAAAACTTCTTTATCCATTTTTCACTTTCTGCGATGTTGAACTTGTACTGTAAACGAGGTTCTTGTAAACAGAGGCGTCCCAAACTTTGGGGTGGCTGTGTCTTTTTGATTTTAATTTCCCTAAGCTATAGGACCATAAGTGGAAGTGCCCTAGGCTCTGTTGCTTTGTTTTTTAGATGTTTCAGGAAACACCATACACTTCTCCCGAGTGGTTGTTGGCAATTTACATCCCGCCCATCAGCATAACAAGGCTCCCAGTTCTCCATGGCCTGTCCTGCCTTTCTGGATTTTACACTTTTTTCAGATGGCCCTTTTGACCGGGGGGAAGTGAGACTTCATTGTAGTGCAGATTTCCTTTGCAAGCTTGCTTGGTTGGCCAAAAAGTGCGTATGCGTTTTTTCCTGAATATATTCAGGAAAAAACGCATACGCCCTTTTTGGCCAAGTGCATCATTGTGGACGTTCTGCCTCTTTTCCTATGCTTTCAATGCAATTACAGTCTACCTCCTGAAATCGGTTTCCTGCAATTCTGCCCCGCTTTCAAGTCCTCTTGGCAGCCTTACTTCAGTCTATTTTTGGACGATAGCTGTCATTTATAACTCTGCAGGTTTGTGAATTACAGTGCCCCTGAGCTCCTTTCTTCAACTTGCTTTCTTGTGACCTGGCCGCAACACCGCAGGATGTTTTCAGCCCCTAATCTGGTTCCGGGACGGCACGCTGAGCCTTTGGTTATTTCCTCTTCCTGGTGGGAAATGAGAGTTAAATTTGCCCGTCCAGACACCTCCAGCTAGCCTCTCATTGGTTCTCGCTATTCCTGTTCATCTTCCGCAGAAATTGCAAACTGGGCCAAACAGGAGGTTAAAGACGCTGACTCTCCAAGTGGGGAGAGTGTTAGTAAAGCGTCTGGAATGTTGCACCCGAGTACCAGGGGAGGAAAACTGAGACATATTTGAACACGTCTCCCGTTCACATGGTTGATCATACTTGGGTTCCACATGCATGTTTTAGCTGAAGGAAGAATACCTTAAACCTGGGTAGTTGAAACCCGTGGAATGGGTACCATGCAATATGACTTCAAAGGGTCTTCATTTGCTCACCGAACCTCTCCAATCCTATCACTGCTGTGTTTATGCCCCTGTACACATGCTTGATTCCCTTTCGGAGACATAGCAATCCATAGGTTTTAAGATACTTACAAGTCAGGTACATTCTTAGGCGTTTAATATGCGGTGTTGAGTCCATTTCGTTGAGCAAGGAGTAGCTCTTGTCTATTCCATATTTGGCTTAAGGAACTTTATCTGTGCTCATTTCAATCTCTGGTTTTATGCAGCACCCCAACTCACCTTTACCCTTAAGCAAGCATAAGTTGTTTTTCTAAATTTGAGACCCTGTTCTGTTCTGTAATTCAGTTCCTGTGTAGCCAAGTTTCCATTCCGTGTATTACTGATATCTTATGATGTTTCTTTTTCTGTGTGACTTATTTCAGTTAGAATCATCATACCTGAATCCACTCATTGTGCTGCTAAGGGCCTGATGACATAGATTTCATTGCTGAGTGATATTGCTTTGTAAGTGAATACCACAACTTCTTTATCCATTTTTCACTTTCTGTGATGTTGAACTTGTACTGTAAACGAGGTTCTTGTAAACAGAGCCGTTCCAAACTTTGGGGTGGCTGTGTCTTTTTGATTTTAATTTCCCTAAGCTATAGGACCATAAGTGGAAGTGCCCTAGGCTCTGTTGCTTTGTTTTTTAGATGTTTCAGGAAACACCATACACTTCTCCCGAGTGTCTGTTGGCAATTTACATCCCGCCCATCAGCATAACAAGGCTCCCAGTTCTCCATGGCCTGTCCTGCCTTTCTGGATTTTACACTTTTTTCAGATGGCCCTTTTGACCGGGGGGAAGTGAGACTTCATTGTAGTGCAGATTTCCTTTGCAAGCTTGCTTGGTTGGCCAAAAAGGGCGTATGCGTTTTTTCCTGAATATATTCAGGAAAAAACGCATACGCCCTTTGTGGCCAAGTGCATCATTGTGGACGTTCTGCCTCTTTTCCTATGCTTTCAATGCAATTCCAGTCTACCTCCTGAAATCGGTTTCCTGCAATTCTGCCCCGGTTTCAAGTCCTCTTGGCAGCCTTACTTCAGTCTATTTTTGGACGATAGCTGTCATTTATAACTCTGCAGGTTTGTGAATTACAGTGCCCCTGAGCTCCTTTCTTCAACTCGCTTTCTTGTGACCTGGCCGCAACACCGCAGGATGGCTTCAGGCCCTAATCTGGTTCCGGCACGGCACGCTGAGCCTTTGGTTATTTCCTCTTCCTGTTGGGAAATGAGAGTTAAATTTGCCCGTCCAGACACCTCCAGCTAGCCTCTCATTGGTTCTCGCTATTCCTGTTCATCTTCCGCAGAAATTGCAAACTGGGCCAAACAGGAGGTTAAAGGCGCTGACTCTCCAAGTGGGGAGAGTGTTAGTAAAGCGTCTGGAATGTTGCACCCGAGTACCAGGGGAGGAAAACTGAGACATATTTGAACACGTCTCCCGTTCACATGGTTGATCATACTTGGGTTCCACATGCATGTTTTAGCTGAAGGAAGAATACCTTAAACCTGGAGAGTTAAGACCCGTGTAATGGGTACCATGCAATATGACTTCAAAGGGTCTTCATTTGCTCACCGAACCTCTCCAATCCTATCACTGCTGCGTTTATGCCCCTGTACACATGCTTGATTCTCTTTCGGAGACATAGCAATCCATAGGTTTTAAGATACTTACTAGTCAGGTACATTCTTAGGCGTTTAATATGCGGTGTTGAGTCCATTTCGTTGAGCAAGGAGTAGCTCTTGTCTATTCCATATTTGACTTAAGGAACTTTATCTGTGCTCATTTCAATCTCTGGTTTTATGCAGCACCCCAACTCACCTTTCCCCTTAAGCAAGCATAAGTTGGTTTTCTAAATTTGAGACCCTGTTCTGTTCTGTAATTCAGTTCCTGTGTAGCCAAGTTTACATTCCGTGTATTACTGATATCTTATGATGTTTCTTTTTCTGTGTGACTTATTTCAGTTAGAATCACCATACCTGAATCCACTCATTGTGATGCTAAGGGCCTGATGACATAGATTTCATTGCTGAGTGATATTGCTTTGTAAGTAAATACCACAACATCTTTATCCATTTTTCACTTTCTGCGATGTTGAACTTGTACTGCAAACGAGGTTCTTGTAAACAGAGGCGTCCCAAACTTTGGGGTGGCTGTGTCTTTTTGATTTTAATTTCCCTAAGCTATAGGACCATAAGTGGAAGTGCCCTAGGCTCTGTTGCTTTGTTTTTTAGATGTTTCAGGAAACACCATACACTTCTCCCGAGTGGTTGTTGGCAATTTACATCCCGCCCATCAGCATAACAAGGCTCCCAGTTCTCCATGGCCTGTCCTGCCTTTCTGGATTTTACACTTTTTTCAGATGGCCCTTTTGACCGGGGGGAAGTGAGACTTCATTGTAGTGTAGATTTCCTTTGCAAGCTTGCTTGGTTGGCCAAAAAGGGCGTATGCGTTTTTTCCTGAATATATTCAGGAAAAAACGCATACGCCCTTTTTGGCCAAGTGCATCATTGTGGACGTTCTGCCTCTTTTCCTATGCTTTCAATGCAATTCCAGTCTACCTCCTGAAATCGGTTTCCTGCAATTCTGCCCCGCTTTCAAGTCCTCTTGGCAGCCTTACTTCAGTCTATTTTTGGACGATAGCTGTCATTTATAACTCTGCAGGTTTGTGAATTACAGTGCCCCTGAGCTCCTTTCTTCAACTCGCTTTCTTGTGACCTGGCCGCAACACCGCAGGATGGCTTCAGGCCCTAATCTGGTTCCGGCCCGGCATGCTGAGCCTTTGGTTAATTCCTCTTCCTGGTGGGAAATGAGAGTTAAATTTGCCCGTCCAGACACCTCCAGCTAACCTCTCATTGGTTCCCGCTATTCCTGTTCATCTTCCGCAGAAATTGCAAACTGGGCCAAACAGGAGGTTAAAGGGACTGACTCTCCAAGTGGGGAGAGTGTTAGTAAAGCGTCTGGAATGTTGCACCCGAGTACCAGGGGAGGAAAAGTGAAACATATTTGAACACGTCTCCCGATCACATGGTTGATCATACTCTAGGTTCCACATGCATGTTTTAGCTGAAGGAAGAATACCTTAAACCTGGGTAGTTGAAACCCGTGGAATGGGTACCATGCAATATGACTTCAAAGGGTCTTCATTTGCTCACCGAACCTCTCCAATCCTATCACTGCTGCGTTTATGCCCCTGTACACATGCTTGATTCTCTTTCGGAGACATAGCGATCCATAGGTTTTAAGATACTTACTAGTCAGGTACAATCTTAGGCGTTTAATATGCGGTGTTGAGTCCATTTCGTTGAGCAAGGAGTAGCTCTTGTCTATTCCATATTTGGCTTAAGGAACTTTATCTGTGCTCATTTCAATCTCTGGTTTTATGCAGCACCCCAACTCACCTTTACCCTTAAGCAAGCATAAGTTGGTTTTCTAAATTTGAGACCCTGTTCTGTTCTGTAATTCAGTTCCTGTGTAGCCAAGTTTACATTCCGTGTATTACTGATATCTTATGATGTTTCTTTTTCTGTGTGACTTATTTCAGTTAGAATCATCGTACCTGAATCCACTCATTATGCTGCTACGGGACTGATGACATAGATTTCATTGCTGAGTGATACTGCATTGTACGTGAGTACCACAAGTTCTTTATCCATTTTTCACTTTCTGTGATATTGAACTTGTACGGTAAATGAGGTTCTTGTAAACGGAGGCGTCCCAAACTTTGGGGTGGCTGTGTCTTTTTGATTTTAATTTCCCTAAGCTATAGGACCATAAGTGGAAGTGCCCTAGGCTCTGTTGCTTTGTTTTTTAGATGTTTCAGGAAACACCATACACTTCTCCCAAGTGTCTGTGGGCAATTTACATCCCGCCCATCAGCATAACAAGGCTCCCAGTTCTCCATGGCCTGTCCTGCCTTTCTGGATTTTACACTTTTTTCAGATGGCCCTTTTGACCGGGGGGAAGTGAGACTTCATTGTAGTGCAGATTTCCTTTGCAAGCTTGCTTGGTTGGCCAAAAAGGGCGTATGCGTTTTTTCCTGAATATATTCAGGAAAAAACGCATACGCCCTTTTTGGCCAAGTGCATCATTGTGGACGTTCTGCCTCTTTTCCTATGCTTTCAATGCAATTCCAGTCTACCTCCTGAAATCGGTTTCCTGCAATTCTGCCCCGCTTTCAAGTCCTCTTGGCAGCCTTACTTCAGTCTATTTTTGGACGATAGCTGTCATTTATAACTCTGCAGGTTTGTGAATTACAGTGTCCCTGAGCTCCTTTCTTCAACTTGCTTTCTTGTGACCTGGCCGCAACACCGCAGGATGTTTTCAGGCCCTAATCTGGTTCCGGGACGGCACGCTGAGCCTTTGGTTATTTCCTCTTCCTGGTGGGAAATGAGAGTTAAATTTGCCCGTCCAGACACCTCCAGCTAGCCTCTCATTGGTTCTCGCTATTCCTGTTCATCTTCCGCAGAAATTGCAAACTGGGCCAAACAGGAGGTTAAAGACGCTGACTCTCCAAGTGGGGAGAGTGTTAGTAAAGCGTCTGGAATGTTGCACCCGAGTACCAGGGGAGGAAAACTGAGACATATTTGAACACGTCTCCCGTTCACATGGTTGATCATACTTGGGTTCCACATGCATGTTTTAGCTGAAGGAAGAATACCTTAAACCTGGAGAGTTGAGACCCGTGGAATGGGTACCATGCAATATGACTTAAAAGGGTCTTCATTTGCTCACCGAACCTCTCCAATCCTATCACTGCTGCGTTTATGCCCCTGTACACATGCTTGATTCTCTTTCGGAGACATAGCAATCCATAGGTTTTACGATACTTACTAGTCAGGTACATTCTTAGGCGTTTAATATGCGGTGTTGAGTCCATTTCGTTGAGCAAGGAGTAGCTCTTGTCTATTCCATATTTGACTTAAGGAACTTTATCTGTGCTCATTTCAATCTCTGGTTTTATGCAGCACCCCAACTCACCTTTACCCTTAAGCAAGCATAAGTTGGTTTTCTAAATTTGAGACCCTGTTCTGTTCTGTAATTCTGTTCCTGTGTAGCCAAGTTTACATTCCGTGTATTACTGATATCTTATGATGTTTCTTTTTCTATGTGACTTATTTCAGTTAGAATCATCATACCTGAATCCACTCATTGTGATGCTAAGGGCCTGATGACATAGATTTCATTGCTGAGTGATATTGCTTTGTAAGTAAATACAAAAACTTCTTTATCCATTTTTCACTTTCTGCGATGTTGAACTTGTACTGTAAACGAGGTTCTTGTAAACAGAGGCGTCCCAAACTTTGGGGTGGCTGTGTCTTTTTGATTTTAATTTCCCTAAGCTATAGGACCATAAGTGGAAGTGCCCTAGGCTCTGTTGCTTTGTTTTTTAGATGTTTCAGGAAACACCATACACTTCTCCCGAGTGTCTGTTGGCAATTTACATCCCGCCCATCAGCATAACAAGGCTCCCAGTTCTCCATGGCCTGTCCTGCCTTTCTGGATTTTACACTTTTTTCAGATGGCCCTTTTGACCGGGGGGAAGTGAGACTTCATTGTAGTGCAGATTTCCTTTGCAAGCTTGCTTGGTTGGCCAAAAAGGGCGTATGCGTTTTTTCCTGAATATATTCAGGAAAAAACGCATACGCCCTTTTTGGCCAAGTGCATCATTGTGGACGTTCTGCCTCTTTTCCTATGCTTTCAATGCAATTCCAGTCTACCTCCTGAAATCGGTTTCCTGCAATTCTGCCCCGCTTTCAAGTCCTCTTGGCAGCCTTACTTCAGTCTATTTTTGGACGATAGCTGTCATTTATAACTCTGCAGGTTTGTGAATTACAGTGCCCCTGAGCTCCTTTCTTCAACTCGCTTTCTTGTGACCTGGCCGCAACACCGCAGGATGGCTTCAGGCCCTAATCTGGTTCCGGCCCGGTATGCTGAGCCTTTGGTTAATTCCTCTTCCTGGTGGGAAATGAGAGTTAAATTTGCCCGTCCAGACACCTCCAGCTAGCCTCTCATTGGTTCTCGCTATTCCTGTTCATCTTCCGCAGAAATTGCAAACTGGGCCAAACAGGAGGTTAAAGGGACTGACTCTCCAAGTGGGGAGAGTGTTAGTAAAGCGTCTGGAATGTTGCACCCGAGTACCAGGGGAGGAAAACTGAGACATATTTGAACACGTCTCCCGATCACATGGTTGATCATACTCTAGGTTCCACATGCATGTTTTAGCTGAAGGAAGAATACCTTAAACCTGGGTAGTTGAAACCCGTGGAATGGGTACCATGCAATATGACTTCAAAGGGTCTTCATTTGCTCACCGAACCTCTCCAATCCTATCACTGCTGTGTTTATGCCCCTGTACACATGCTTGATTCCCTTTCGGAGACATAGCAATCCATAGGTTTTAAGATACTTACAAGTCAGGTACATTCTTAGGCGTTTAATATGCGGTGTTGAGTCCATTTCGTTGAGCAAGGAGTAGCTCTTGTCTATTCCATATTTGGCTTAAGGAACTTTATCTGTGCTCATTTCAATCTCTGGTTTTATGCAGCACCCCAACTCACCTTTACCCTTAAGCAAGCATAAGTTGTTTTTCTAAATTTGAGACCCTGTTCTGTTCTGTAATTCAGTTCCTGTGTAGCCAAGTTTCCATTCCGTGTATTACTGATATCTTATGATGTTTCTTTTTCTGTGTGACTTATTTCAGTTAGAATCATCATACCTGAATCCACTCATTGTGCTGCTAAGGGCCTGATGACATAGATTTCATTGCTGAGTGATATTGCTTTGTAAGTGAATACCACAACTTCTTTATCCATTTTTCACTTTCTGCGATGTTGAACTTGTACTGTAAACGAGGTTCTTGTAAACAGAGCCGTTCCAAACTTTGGGGTGGCTGTGTCTTTTTGATTTTAATTTCCCTAAGCTATAGGACCATAAGTGGAAGTGCCCTAGGTTCTGTTGCTTTGTTTTTTAGATGTTTCAGGAAACACCATACACTTCTCCCGAGTGGTTGTTGGCAATTTACATCCCGCCCATCAGCATAACAAGGCTCCCAGTTCTCCATGGCCTGTCCTGCCTTTCTGGATTTTACACTTTTTTCAGATGGCCCTTTTGACCGGGGGGAAGTGAGACTTCATTGTAGTGCAGATTTCCTTTGCAAGCTTGCTTGGTTGGCCAAAAAGGGCGTATGCGTTTTTTCCTGAATATATTCAGGAAAAAACGCATACGCCCTTTTTGGCCAAGTGCATCATTGTGGACGTTCTGCCTCTTTTCCTATGCTTTCAATGCAATTCCAGTCTACCTCCTGAAATCGGTTTCCTGCAATTCTGCCCCGCTTTCAAGTCCTCTTGGCAGCCTTACTTCAGTCTATTTTTGGACGATAGCTGTCATTTATAACTCTGCAGGTTTGTGAATTACAGTGCCCCTGAGCTCCTTTCTTCAACTTGCTTTCTTGTGACCTGGCCGCAACACCGCAGGATGTTTTCAGGCCCTAATCTGGTTCCGGGACGGCACGCTGAGCCTTTGGTTATTTCCTCTTCCTGGTGGGAAATGAGAGTTAAATTTGCCCGTCCAGACACCTCCAGCTAGCCTCTCATTGGTTCTCGCTATTCCTGTTCATCTTCTGCAGAAATTGCAAACTGGGCCAAACAGGAGGTTAAAGACGCTGACTCTCCAAGTGGGGAGAGTGTTAGTAAAGCGTCTGGAATGTTGCACCCGAGTACCAGGGGAGGAAAACTGAGACATATTTGAACACGTCTCCCGTTCACATGGTTGATCATACTTGGGTTCCACATGCATGTTTTAGCTGAAGGAAGAATACCTTAAACCTGGAGAGTTGAGACCCGTGGAATGGGTACCATGCAATATGACTTAAAAGGGTCTTCATTTGCTCACCGAACCTCTCCAATCCTATCACTGCTGCGTTTATGCCCCTGTACACATGCTTGATTCTCTTTCGGAGACATAGCAATCCATAGGTTTTACGATACTTACTAGTCAGGTACATTCTTAGGCGTTTAATATGCGGTGTTGAGTCCATTTCGTTGAGCAAGGAGTAGCTCTTGTCTATTCCATATTTGACTTAAGGAACTTTATCTGTGCTCATTTCAATCTCTGGTTTTATGCAGCACCCCAACTCACCTTTACCCTTAAGCAAGCATAAGTTGGTTTTCTAAATTTGAGACCCTGTTCTGTTCTGTAATTCTGTTCCTGTGTAGCCAAGTTTACATTCCGTGTATTACTGATATCTTATGATGTTTCTTTTTCTATGTGACTTATTTCAGTTAGAATCATCATACCTGAATCCACTCATTGTGATGCTAAGGGCCTGATGACATAGATTTCATTGCTGAGTGATATTGCTTTGTAAGTAAATACAAAAACTTCTTTATCCATTTTTCACTTTCTGCGATGTTGAACTTGTACTGTAAACGAGGTTCTTGTAAACAGAGGCGTCCCAAACTTTGGGGTGGCTGTGTCTTTTTGATTTTAATTTCCCTAAGCTATAGGACCATAAGTGGAAGTGCCCTAGGCTCTGTTGCTTTGTTTTTTAGATGTTTCAGGAAACAGCATACACTTCTCCTGAGTGTCTGTTGGCAATTTACATCCCGCCCATCAGCATAACAAGGCTCCCAGTTCTCCATGGCCTGTCCTGCCTTTCTGGATTTTACACTTTTTTCAGATGGCCCTTTTGACCGGGGGGAAGTGAGACTTCATTGTAGTGCAGATTTCCTTTGCAAGCTTGCTTGGTTGGCCAAAAAGGGCGTATGCGTTTTTTCCTGAATATATTCAGGAAAAAACGCATACGCCCTTTTTGGCCAAGTGCATCATTGTGGACGTTCTGCCTCTTTTCCTATGCTTTCAATGCAATTCCAGTCTACCTCCTGAAATCGGTTTCCTGCAATTCTGCCCCGCTTTCAAGTCCTCTTGGCAGCCTTACTTCAGTCTATTTTTGGACGATAGCTGTCATTTATAACTCTGCAGGTTTGTGAATTACAGTGCCCCTGAGCTCCTTTCTTCAACTCGCTTTCTTGTGACCTGGCCGCAACACCGCAGGATGGCTTCAGGCCCTAATCTGGTTCCGGCCCGGTATGCTGAGCCTTTGGTTAATTCCTCTTCCTGGTGGGAAATGAGAGTTAAATTTGCCCGTCCAGACACCTCCAGCTAGCCTCTCATTGGTTCTCGCTATTCCTGTTCATCTTCCGCAGAAATTGCAGACTGGGCCAAACAGGAGGTTAAAGGCACTGACTCTCCAAGTGGGGAGAGTGTTAGTAAAGCGTCTGGAATGTTGCACCCGAGTACCAGGGGAGGAAAACTGAGACATATTTGAACACGTCTCCCGATCACATGGTTGATCATACTCTAGGTTCCACATGCATGTTTTAGCTGAAGGAAGAATACCTTAAACCTGGGTAGTTGAAACCCGTGGAATGGGTACCTTGCAATATGACTTCAAAGGGTCTTCATTTGCTCACCGAACCTCTCCAATCCTATCACTGCTATGTTTATGCCCCTGTACACATGCTTGATTCTCTTTTGGAGACATAGCTATCCATAGGTTTTAAGATACTTACAAGTCAGGTACATTCTTAGGCGTTTAATATGCGGTGTTGAGTCCATTTCGTTGAGCAAGGAGTAGCTCTAGTCTATTCCATATTTGGCTTAAGGAACTTTATCTGTGCTCATTTCAATCTCTGGTTTTATGCAGCACCCCAACTCACCTTTACCCTTAAGCAAGCATAAGTTGTTTTTCTAAATTTGAGACCCTGTTCTGTTCTGTAATTCAGTTCCTGTGTAGCCAAGTTTCCATTCCGTGTATTACTGATATCTTATGATGTTTCTTTTTCTGTGTGACTTATTTCAGTTAGAATCATCATACCTGAATCCACTCATTGTGCTGCTAAGGGCCTGATGACATAGATTTCATTGCTGAGTGATATTGCTTTGTAAGTGAATACCACAACTTCTTTATCCATTTTTCACTTTCTGCGATGTTGAACTTGTACTGTAAACGAGGTTCTTGTAAACAGAGCCGTTCCAAACTTTGGGGTGGCTGTGTCTTTTTGATTTTAATTTCCCTAAGCTATAGGACCATAAGTGGAAGTGCCCTAGGTTCTGTTGCTTTGTTTTTTAGATGTTTCAGGAAACACCATACACTTCTCCCGAGTGGTTGTTGGCAATTTACATCCCGCCCATCAGCATAACAAGGCTCCCAGTTCTCCATGGCCTGTCCTGCCTTTCTGGATTTTACACTTTTTTCAGATGGCCCTTTTGACCGGGGGGAAGTGAGACTTCATTGTAGTGCAGATTTCCTTTGCAAGCTTGCTTGGTTGGCCAAAAAGGGCGTATGCGTTTTTTCCTGAATATATTCAGGAAAAAACGCATACGCCCTTTTTGGCCAAGTGCATCATTGTGGACGTTCTGCCTCTTTTCCTATGCTTTCAATGCAATTCCAGTCTACCTCCTGAAATCGGTTTCCTGCAATTCTGCCCCGCTTTCAAGTCCTCTTGGCAGCCTTACTTCAGTCTATTTTTGGACGATAGCTGTCATTTATAACTCTGCAGGTTTGTGAATTACAGTGCCCCTGAGCTCCTTTCTTCAACTCGCTTTCTTTTGAGCTGGCCGCAACACCGCAGGATGGTTTCAGGCCCTAATCTGGTTCCGGTATGCACACTGAGCCTTTGGTTATTTCCTCTTCCTGGTGGGAAATGAGAGTTAAATTTGCCCGTCCAGACACCTCCAGCTAGCCTCTCATTGGTTCTCGCTATTCCTGTTCATCTTCCGCAGAAATTGCAAAGTGGGCCAAACAGGAGGTTAAAGGCGCTGACTCTCCAAGTGGGGAGAGTGTTAGTAAAGCGTCTGGAATGTTGCACCCGAGTACCAGGGGAGGAAAACTGAGACATATTTGAACACGTCTCCCGTTCACATGGTTGATCATACTTGGGTTCCACATGCATGTTTTAGCTGAAGGAAGAATACCTTAAACCTGGAGAGTTGAGACCCGTGGAATGGGTACCATGCAATATGACTTCAAAGGGTCTTCATTTGCTCACCGAACCTCTCCAATCCTATCACTGCTGCGTTTATGCCCCTGTACACATGCTTGATTCTCTTTTGGAGACATAGCAATCCATAGGTTTTACGATACTTACTAGTCAGGCACATTCTTAGGTGTTTAATATGCGGTGTTGAGTCCATTTCGTTGAGCAAGGAGTAGCTCTTGTCTATTCCATATTTGACTTAAGGAACTTTATCTGTGCTCATTTCAATCTCTGGTTTTATGCAGCACCCCAACTCACCTTTACCCTTAAGCAAGCATAAGTTGGTTTTCTAAATTTGAGACCCTGTTCTGTTCTGTAATTCAGTTCCTGTGTAGCCAAGTTTCCATTCCGTGTATTACTGATATCTTATGATGTTTCTTTTTCTGTGTGACTTATTTCAGTTAGAATCATCATACCTGAATCCACTCATTGTGATGCTAAGGGCCTGATGACATAGATTTCATTGCTGAGTGATATTGCTTTGTAAGTAAATACCACAACTTCTTTATCCATTTTTCACTTTCTGCGATGTTGAACTTGTACTGTAAACGAGGTTCTTGTAAACAGAGCCATTCCAAACTTTGGGGTGGCTGTGTATTTTTGATTTTAATTTCCCTAAGCTATAGGACCATAAGTGGAAGTGCCCTAGGTTCTGTTGCTTTGTTTTTTAGATGTTTCAGGAAACACCATACACTTCTCCCGAGTGGTTGTTGGCAATTTACATCCCGCCCATCAGCATAACAAGGCTCCCAGTTCTCCATGGCCTGTCCTGCCTTTCTGGATTTTACACTTTTTTCAGATGGCCCTTTTGACCGGTGGGAAGTGAGACTTCATTGTAGTGCAGATTTCCTTTGCAAGCTTGCTTGGTTGGCCAAAAAGTGCGTATGCGTTTTTTCCTGAATATATTCAGGAAAAAACGCATACGCCCTTTTTGGCCAAGTGCATCATTGTGGACGTTCTGCCTCTTTTCCTATGCTTTCAATGCAATTCCAGTCTACCTCCTGAAATCGGTTTCCTGCAATTCTGCCCCGCTTTCAAGTCCTCTTGGCAGCCTTACTTCAGTCTATTTTTGGACGATAGCTGTCATTTATAACTCTGCAGGTTTGTGAATTACAGTGCCCCTGAGCTCCTTTCTTCAACTCGCTTTCTTGTGACCTGGCCGCAACACCGCAGGATGGCTTCAGGCCCTAATCTGGTTCCGGCCCGGTATGCTGAGCCTTTGGTTAATTCCTCTTCCTGGTGGGAAATGAGAGTTAAATTTGCCCGTCCAGACACCTCCAGCTAGCCTCTCATTGGTTCTCGCTATTCCTGTTCATCTTCCGCAGAAATTGCAAACTGGGCCAAACAGGAGGTTAAAGGGACTGACTCTCCAAGTGGGGAGAGTGTTAGTAAAGCGTCTGGAATGTTGCACCCGAGTACCAGGGGAGGAAAACTGAGACATATTTGAACACGTCTCCCGATCACATGGTTGATCATACTCTAGGTTCCACATGCATGTTTTAGCTGAAGGAAGAATACCTTAAACCTGGGTAGTTGAAACCCGTGGAATGGGTACCATGCAATATGACTTCAAAGGGTCTTCATTTGCTCAGCGAACCTCTCCAATCCTATCACTGCTGTGTTTATGCCCCTGTACACATGCTTGATTCCCTTTCGGAGACATAGCAATCCATAGGTTTTAAGATACTTACAAGTCAGGTACATTCTTAGGCGTTTAATATGCGGTGTTGAGTCCATTTCGTTGAGCAAGGAGTAGCTCTTGTCTATTCCATATTTGGCTTAAGGAACTTTATCTGTGCTCATTTCAATCTCTGGTTTTATGCAGCACCCCAACTCACCTTTACCCTTAAGCAAGCATAAGTTGTTTTTCTAAATTTGAGACCCTGTTCTGTTCTGTAATTCAGTTCCTGTGTAGCCAAGTTTCCATTCCGTGTATTACTGATATCTTATGATGTTTCTTTTTCTGTGTGACTTATTTCAGTTAGAATCATCATACCTGAATCCACTCATTGTGCTGCTAAGGGCCTGATGACATAGATTTCATTGCTGAGTGATATTGCTTTGTAAGTGAATACCACAACTTCTTTATCCATTTTTCACTTTCTGTGATGTTGAACTTGTACTGTAAACGAGGTTCTTGTAAACAGAGCCGTTCCAAACTTTGGGGTGGCTGTGTCTTTTTGATTTTAATTTCCCTAAGCTATAGGACCATAAGAGGAAGTGCCCTAGGCTCTGTTGCTTTGTTTTTTAGATGTTTCAGGAAACACCATACACTTCTCCCGAGTGTCTGTTGGCAATTTACATCCCGCCCATCAGCATAACAAGGCTCCCAGTTCTCCATGGCCTGTCCTGCCTTTCTGGATTTTACACTTTTTTCAGATGGCCCTTTTGACCGGGGGGAAGTGAGACTTCATTGTAGTGCAGATTTCCTTTGCAAGCTTGCTTGGTTGGCCAAAAAGGGCGTATGGGTTTTTTCCTGAATATATTCAGGAAAAAACGCATACGCCCTTTTTGGCCAAGTGCATCATTGTGGACGTTCTGCCTCTTTTCCTATGCTTTCAATGCAATTCCAGTCTACCTCCTGAAATCGGTTTCCTGCAATTCTGCCCCGCTTTCAAGTCCTCTTGGCAGCCTTACTTCAGTCTATTTTTGGATGATAGCTGTCATTTATAACTCTGCAGGTTTGTGAATTACAGTGCCCCTGAGCTCCTTTCTTCAACTCGCTTTCTTGTGACCTGGCCGCAACACCGCAGGATGGCTTCAGGCCCTAATCTGGTTCCGGCCCGGCATGCTGAGCCTTTGGTTAATTCCTCTTCCTGGTGGGAAATGAGAGTTAAATTTGCCCGTCCAGACACCTCCAGCTAGCCTCTCATTTGTTCTCGCTATTCCTGTTCATCTTCCGCAGAAATTGCAAACTGGGCCAAACAGGAGGTTAAAGGGACTGACTCTCCAAGTGGGGAGAGTGTTAGTAAAGCGTCTGGAATGTTGCACCCGAGTACCAGGGGAGGAAAACTGAGACATATTTGAACACGTCTCCCGATCACATGGTTGATCATACTCTAGGTTCCACATGCATGTTTTAGCTGAAGGAAGAATACCTTAAACCTGGGTAGTTGAAACCCGTGGAATGGGTACCTTGCAATATGACTTCAAAGGGTCTTCATTTGCTCACCGAACCTCTCCAATCCTATCACTGCTATGTTTATGCCCCTGTACACATGCTTGATTCTCTTTTGGAGACATAGCTATCCATAGGTTTTAAGATACTTACAAGTCAGGTACATTCTTAGGCGTTTAATATGCGGTGTTGAGTCCATTTCGTTGAGCAAGGAGTAGCTCTAGTCTATTCCATATTTGGCTTAAGGAACTTTATCTGTGCTCATTTCAATCTCTGGTTTTATGCAGCACCCCAACTCACCTTTACCCTTAAGCAAGCATAAGTTGTTTTTCTAAATTTGAGACCCTGTTCTGTTCTGTAATTCAGTTCCTGTGTAGCCAAGTTTCCATTCCGTGTATTACTGATATCTTATGATGTTTCTTTTTCTGTGTGACTTATTTCAGTTAGAATCATCATACCTGAATCCACTCATTGTGCTGCTAAGGGCCTGATGACATAGATTTCATTGCTGAGTGATATTGCTTTGTAAGTGAATACCACAACTTCTTTATCCATTTTTCACTTTCTGCGATGTTGAACTTGTACTGTAAACGAGGTTCTTGTAAACAGAGCCGTTCCAAACTTTGGGGTGGCTGTGTCTTTTTGATTTTAATTTCCCTAAGCTATAGGACCATAAGTGGAAGTGCCCTAGGTTCTGTTGCTTTGTTTTTTAGATGTTTCAGGAAACACCATACACTTCTCCCGAGTGGTTGTTGGCAATTTACATCCCGCCCATCAGCATAACAAGGCTCCCAGTTCTCCATGGCCTGTCCTGCCTTTCTGGATTTTACACTTTTTTCAGATGGCCCTTTTGACCGGGGGGAAGTGAGACTTCATTGTAGTGCAGATTTCCTTTGCAAGCTTGCTTGGTTGGCCAAAAAGGGCGTATGCGTTTTTTCCTGAATATATTCAGGAAAAAACGCATACGCCCTTTTTGGCCAAGTGCATCATTGTGGACGTTCTGCCTCTTTTCCTATGCTTTCAATGCAATTCCAGTCTACCTCCTGAAATCGGTTTCCTGCAATTCTGCCCCGCTTTCAAGTCCTCTTGGCAGCCTTACTTCAGTCTATTTTTGGACGATAGCTGTCATTTATAACTCTGCAGGTTTGTGAATTACAGTGCCCCTGAGCTCCTTTCTTCAACTTGCTTTCTTGTGACCTGGCCGCAACACCGCAGGATGTTTTCAGGCCCTAATCTGGTTCCGGGACGGCACGCTGAGCCTTTGGTTATTTCCTCTTCCTGGTGGGAAATGAGAGTTAAATTTGCCCGTCCAGACACCTCCAGCTAGCCTCTCATTGGTTCTCGCTATTCCTGTTCATCTTCTGCAGAAATTGCAAACTGGGCCAAACAGGAGGTTAAAGACGCTGACTCTCCAAGTGGGGAGAGTGTTAGTAAAGCGTCTGGAATGTTGCACCCGAGTACCAGGGGAGGAAAACTGAGACATATTTGAACACGTCTCCCGTTCACATGGTTGATCATACTTGGGTTCCACATGCATGTTTTAGCTGAAGGAAGAATACCTTAAACCTGGAGAGTTGAGACCCGTGGAATGGGTACCATGCAATATGACTTAAAAGGGTCTTCATTTGCTCACCGAACCTCTCCAATCCTATCACTGCTGCGTTTATGCCCCTGTACACATGCTTGATTCTCTTTCGGAGACATAGCAATCCATAGGTTTTACGATACTTACTAGTCAGGTACATTCTTAGGCGTTTAATATGCGGTGTTGAGTCCATTTCGTTGAGCAAGGAGTAGCTCTTGTCTATTCCATATTTGACTTAAGGAACTTTATCTGTGCTCATTTCAATCTCTGGTTTTATGCAGCACCCCAACTCACCTTTACCCTTAAGCAAGCATAAGTTGGTTTTCTAAATTTGAGACCCTGTTCTGTTCTGTAATTCTGTTCCTGTGTAGCCAAGTTTACATTCCGTGTATTACTGATATCTTATGATGTTTCTTTTTCTATGTGACTTATTTCAGTTAGAATCATCATACCTGAATCCACTCATTGTGATGCTAAGGGCCTGATGACATAGATTTCATTGCTGAGTGATATTGCTTTGTAAGTAAATACAAAAACTTCTTTATCCATTTTTCACTTTCTGCGATGTTGAACTTGTACTGTAAACGAGGTTCTTGTAAACAGAGGCGTCCCAAACTTTGGGGTGGCTGTGTCTTTTTGATTTTAATTTCCCTAAGCTATAGGACCATAAGTGGAAGTGCCCTAGGCTCTGTTGCTTTGTTTTTTAGATGTTTCAGGAAACACCATACACTTCTCCCGAGTGTCTGTTGGCAATTTACATCCCGCCCATCAGCATAACAAGGCTCCCAGTTCTCCATGGCCTGTCCTGCCTTTCTGGATTTTACACTTTTTTCAGATGGCCCTTTTGACCGGGGGGAAGTGAGACTTCATTGTAGTGCAGATTTCCTTTGCAAGCTTGCTTGGTTGGCCAAAAAGGGCGTATGCGTTTTTTCCTGAATATATTCAGGAAAAAACGCATACGCCCTTTTTGGCCAAGTGCATCATTGTGGACGTTCTGCCTCTTTTCCTATGCTTTCAATGCAATTCCAGTCTACCTCCTGAAATCGGTTTCCTGCAATTCTGCCCCGCTTTCAAGTCCTCTTGGCAGCCTTACTTCAGTCTATTTTTGGACGATAGCTGTCATTTATAACTCTGCAGGTTTGTGAATTACAGTGCCCCTGAGCTCCTTTCTTCAACTCGCTTTCTTGTGACCTGGCCGCAACACCGCAGGATGGCTTCAGGCCCTAATCTGGTTCCGGCCCGGTATGCTGAGCCTTTGGTTAATTCCTCTTCCTGGTGGGAAATGAGAGTTAAATTTGCCCGTCCAGACACCTCCAGCTAGCCTCTCATTGGTTCTCGCTATTCCTGTTCATCTTCCGCAGAAATTGCAAACTGGGCCAAACAGGAGGTTAAAGGCACTGACTCTCCAAGTGGGGAGAGTGTTAGTAAAGCGTCTGGAATGTTGCACCCGAGTACCAGGGGAGGAAAACTGAGACATATTTGAACACGTCTCCCGATCACATGGTTGATCATACTCTAGGTTCCACATGCATGTTTTAGCTGAAGGAAGAATACCTTAAACCTGGGTAGTTGAAACCCGTGGAATGGGTACCTTGCAATATGACTTCAAAGGGTCTTCATTTGCTCACCGAACCTCTCCAATCCTATCACTGCTATGTTTATGCCCCTGTACACATGCTTGATTCTCTTTTGGAGACATAGCTATCCATAGGTTTTAAGATACTTACAAGTCAGGTACATTCTTAGGCGTTTAATATGCGGTGTTGAGTCCATTTCGTTGAGCAAGGAGTAGCTCTAGTCTATTCCATATTTGGCTTAAGGAACTTTATCTGTGCTCATTTCAATCTCTGGTTTTATGCAGCACCCCAACTCACCTTTACCCTTAAGCAAGCATAAGTTGTTTTTCTAAATTTGAGACCCTGTTCTGTTCTGTAATTCAGTTCCTGTGTAGCCAAGTTTCCATTCCGTGTATTACTGATATCTTATGATGTTTCTTTTTCTGTGTGACTTATTTCAGTTAGAATCATCATACCTGAATCCACTCATTGTGCTGCTAAGGGCCTGATGACATAGATTTCATTGCTGAGTGATATTGCTTTGTAAGTGAATACCACAACTTCTTTATCCATTTTTCACTTTCTGCGATGTTGAACTTGTACTGTAAACGAGGTTCTTGTAAACAGAGCCGTTCCAAACTTTGGGGTGGCTGTGTCTTTTTGATTTTAATTTCCCTAAGCTATAGGACCATAAGTGGAAGTGCCCTAGGTTCTGTTGCTTTGTTTTTTAGATGTTTCAGGAAACACCATACACTTCTCCCGAGTGGTTGTTGGCAATTTACATCCCGCCCATCAGCATAACAAGGCTCCCAGTTCTCCATGGCCTGTCCTGCCTTTCTGGATTTTACACTTTTTTCAGATGGCCCTTTTGACCGGGGGGAAGTGAGACTTCATTGTAGTGCAGATTTCCTTTGCAAGCTTGCTTGGTTGGCCAAAAAGGGCGTATGCGTTTTTTCCTGAATATATTCAGGAAAAAACGCATACGCCCTTTTTGGCCAAGTGCATCATTGTGGACGTTCTGCCTCTTTTCCTATGCTTTCAATGCAATTCCAGTCTACCTCCTGAAATCGGTTTCCTGCAATTCTGCCCCGCTTTCAAGTCCTCTTGGCAGCCTTACTTCAGTCTATTTTTGGACGATAGCTGTCATTTATAACTCTGCAGGTTTGTGAATTACAGTGCCCCTGAGCTCCTTTCTTCAACTCGCTTTCTTTTGAGCTGGCCGCAACACCGCAGGATGGTTTCAGGCCCTAATCTGGTTCCGGTATGCACACTGAGCCTTTGGTTATTTCCTCTTCCTGGTGGGAAATGAGAGTTAAATTTGCCCGTCCAGACACCTCCAGCTAGCCTCTCATTGGTTCTCGCTATTCCTGTTCATCTTCCGCAGAAATTGCAAAGTGGGCCAAACAGGAGGTTAAAGGCGCTGACTCTCCAAGTGGGGAGAGTGTTAGTAAAGCGTCTGGAATGTTGCACCCGAGTACCAGGGGAGGAAAACTGAGACATATTTGAACACGTCTCCCGTTCACATGGTTGATCATACTTGGGTTCCACATGCATGTTTTAGCTGAAGGAAGAATACCTTAAACCTGGAGAGTTGAGACCCGTGGAATGGGTACCATGCAATATGACTTCAAAGGGTCTTCATTTGCTCACCGAACCTCTCCAATCCTATCACTGCTGCGTTTATGCCCCTGTACACATGCTTGATTCTCTTTTGGAGACATAGCAATCCATAGGTTTTACGATACTTACTAGTCAGGCACATTCTTAGGTGTTTAATATGCGGTGTTGAGTCCATTTCGTTGAGCAAGGAGTAGCTCTTGTCTATTCCATATTTGACTTAAGGAACTTTATCTGTGCTCATTTCAATCTCTGGTTTTATGCAGCACCCCAACTCACCTTTACCCTTAAGCAAGCATAAGTTGGTTTTCTAAATTTGAGACCCTGTTCTGTTCTGTAATTCAGTTCCTGTGTAGCCAAGTTTACATTCCGTGTATTACTGATATCTTATGATGTTTCTTTTTCTGTGTGACTTATTTCAGTTAGAATCATCATACCTGAATCCACTCATTGTGATGCTAAGGGCCTGATGACATAGATTTCATTGCTGAGTGATATTGCTTTGTAAGTAAATACCACAACTTCTTTATCCATTTTTCACTTTCTGCGATGTTGAACTTGTACTGTAAACGAGGTTCTTGTAAACAGAGCCATTCCAAACTTTGGGGTGGCTGTGTATTTTTGATTTTAATTTCCCTAAGCTATAGGACCATAAGTGGAAGTGCCCTAGGTTCTGTTGCTTTGTTTTTTAGATGTTTCAGGAAACACCATACACTTCTCCCGAGTGGTTGTTGGCAATTTACATCCCCCCCATCAGCATAACAAGGCTCCCAGTTCTCCATGGCCTGTCCTGCCTTTCTGGATTTTACACTTTTTTCAGATGGCCCTTTTGACCGGTGGGAAGTGAGACTTCATTGTAGTGCAGATTTCCTTTGCAAGCTTGCTTGGTTGGCCAAAAAGTGCGTATGCGTTTTTTCCTGAATATATTCAGGAAAAAACGCATACGCCCTTTTTGGCCAAGTGCATCATTGTGGACGTTCTGCCTCTTTTCCTATGCTTTCAATGCAATTCCAGTCTACCTCCTGAAATCGGTTTCCTGCAATTCTGCCCCGCTTTCAAGTCCTCTTGGCAGCCTTACTTCAGTCTATTTTTGGACGATAGCTGTCATTTATAACTCTGCAGGTTTGTGAATTACAGTGCCCCTGAGCTCCTTTCTTCAACTTGCTTTCTTGTGACCTGGCCGCAACACCGCAGGATGGCTTCAGGCCCTAATCTGGTTCCGGCACGGCACGCTGAGCCTTTGGTTATTTCCTCTTCCTGGTGGGAAATGAGAGTTAAATTTGGCCGTCCAGACACCTCCAGCTAGTCTCTCATTGGTTCTCGCTATTCCTGTTCATCTTCCGCAGAAATTGCAAACTGGGCCAAACAGGAGGTTAAAGGCGCTGACTCTCCAAGTGGGGAGAGTGTTAGTAAAGCGTCTGGAATGTTGCACCCGAGTACCAGGGGAGGAAAACTGAGACATATTTGAACACGTCTCCCGTTCACATGGTTGATCATACTTGGGTTCCACATGCATGTTTTAGCTGAAGGAAGAATACCTTAAACCTGGAGAGTTGAGACCCGTGGAATGGGTACCATGCAATATGACTTCAAAGGGTCTTCATTTGCTCACCGAACCTCTCCAATCCTATCACTGCTGCGTTTATGCCCCTGTACACATGCTTGATTCTCTTTCGCAGAGATAGCAATCCATAGGTTTTAAGATACTTACTAGTCAGGTACATTCTTAGGCGTTTAATATGCGGTGTTGAGTCCATTTCGTTGAGCAAGGAGTAGCTCTTGTCTATTCCATATTTGACTTAAGGAACTTTATCTGTGCTCATTTCAATCTCTGGTTTATGCAGCACCCCAACTCACCTTTACCCTTAAGCAAGCATAAGTTGGTTTTCTAAATTTGAGACCCTGTTCTGTTCTGTAATTCTGTTCCTGTGTAGCCAAGTTTCCATTCCGTGTATTACTGATATCTTATGATGTTTCATTTTCTGTGTGACTTATTTCAGTTAGAATCATCATACCTGAATCCACTCATTGTGCTGCTAAGGGCCTGATGACATAGATTTCATTGCTGAGTGATATTGCTTTGTAAGTGAATACCACAACTTCTTTATCCATTTTTCACTTTCTGCGATGTTGAACTTGTACTGTAAACGAGGTTCTTGTAAACAGAGCCGTTCCAAACTTTGGGGTGGCTGTGTCTTTTTGATTTTAATTTCCCTAAGCTATAGGACCATAAGTGGAAGTGCCCTAGGTTCTGTTGCTTTGTTTTTTAGATGTTTCAGGAAACACCATACACTTCTCCCGAGTGTCTGTTGGCAATTTACATCCCGCCCATCAGCATAACAAGGCTCCCAGTTCTCCATGGCCTGTCCTGCCTTTCTGGATTTTACACTTTTTTCAGATGGCCCTTTTGCCCGGGGGGAAGTGAGACTTCATTGTAGTGCAGATTTCCTTTGCAAGCTTGCTTGGTTGGCCAAAAAGGGCGTATGCGTTTTTTATTCCTGTTCATCTTCCGCAGAAATTGCAAAGTGGGCCAAACAGGAGGTTAAAGGCGCTGACTCTCCAAGTGAGGAGAGTGTTAGTAAAGCGTCTGGAATGTTGCACCCGAGTACCAGGGGAGGAAAACTGAGACATATTTGAACACGTCTCCCGTTCACATGGTTGATCATACTTGGGTTCCACATGCATGTTTTAGCTGAAGGAAGAATACCTTAAACCTGGAGAGTTGAGACCCGTGGAATGGGTACCATGCAATATGACTTCAAAGGGTCTTCATTTGCTCACCGAACCTCTCCAATCCTATCACTGCTGCGTTTATGCCCCTGTACACATGCTTGATTCTCTTTCGGAGACATAGCAATCCATAGGTTTTACGATACTTACTAGTCAGGTACATTCTTAGGCGTTTAATATGCGGTGTTGAGTCCATTTCGTTGAGCAAGGAGTGGCTCTTGTCTATTCCATATTTGACTTAAGGAACTTTATCTGTGCTCATTTCAGTCTCTGGTTTTATGCAGCACCCCAACTCACCTTTCCCCTTAAGCAAGCATAAGTTGGTTTTCTAAATTTGAGACCCTGTTCTGTTCTGTAATTCAGTTCCTGTGTAGCCAAGTTTACATTCCGTGTATTACTGATATCTTATGATGTTTCTTTTTCTGTGTGACTTATTTCAGTTAGAATCATCATACCTGAATCCACTCATTGTGATCCTAAGGGCCTGATGACATAGATTTCATTGCTGAGTGATATTGCTTTGTAAGTAAATACCACAACTTCTTTATCCATTTTTCACTTTCTGCGATGTTGAACTTGTACTGTAAACGAGGTTCTTGTAAACAGAGGCGTCCCAAACTTTGGGGTGGCTGTGTGTTTTTGATTTTAATTTCCCTAAGCTATAAGACCATAAGTGGCAGTGCCCTAGGCTCTGTTGCTTTGTTTTTTAGATGTTTCAGGAAACACCATACACTTCTCCCGAGTGTCTGTTGGCAATTTACACCCCGCCCATCAGCATAACAAGGCTCCCAGTTCTCCATGGCCTGTCCTGCCTTTCTGGATTTTACACTTTTTTCAGATGGCCCTTTTGACCGGGGGGAAGTGAGACTTCATTGTAGTGCAGATTTCCTTTGCAAGCTTGCTTGGTTGGCCAAAAAGGGCGTATGCGTTTTTTCCTGAATATATTCAGGAAAAAACGCATACGCCCTTTTTGCCCAAGTGCATCATTGTGGACGTTCTGCCTCTTTTCCTATGCGTTCAATGCAATTCCAGTCTACCTCCTGAAATCGGTTTCCTGCAATTCTGCCCCGCTTTCAAGTCCTCTTGGCAGCCTTACTTCAGTCTATTTTTGGACGATAGCTGTCATTTATAACTCTGCAGGTTTGAGAATTACAGTGCTCCTGAGCTCCTTTCTTCAACTTGCTTTCTTGTGACCTGGCCGCAACACCGCAGGATGGCTTCAGGCCCTAATCTGGTTCCGGCACGGCACGCTGAGCCTTCGGTTATATCCTCTTCCTGGTGGGAAATGAGAGTTAAATTTGCCCGTCCAGACACCTCCAGCTAGTCTCTCATTGGTTCTCGCTATTCCTGTTCATCTTCCGCAGAAATTGCAAACTGGGCCAAACAGGAGGTTAAAGGCGCTGACTCTCCAAGTGGGGAGAGTGTTAGTAAAGCGTCTGGAATGTTGCACCCGAGTACCAGGGGAGGAAAACTGAGACATATTTGAACACGTCTCCCGTTCACATGGTTGATCATACTTGGGTTCCACATGCATGTTTTAGCTGAAGGAAGAATACCTTAAACCTGGAGAGTTAAGACCCGTGTAATGGGTACCATGCAATATGACTTCAAAGGGTCTTCATTTGCTCACCGAACCTCTCCAATCCTATCACTGCTGCGTTTATGCCCCTGTACACATGCTTGATTCTCTTTCGGAGACATAGCAATCCATAGGTTTTAAGATACTTACCAGTCAGGCACATTCTTAGGCGTTTAATATGCGGTGTTGAGTCCATTTCGTTGAGCAAGGAGTAGCTCTTGTCTATTCCATATTTGACTTAAGGAACTTTATCTGTGCTCATTTCAATCTCTGATTTTATGCAGCACCCCAACTCACCTTTACCCTTAAGCAAGAATAAGTTGGTTTTCTAAATTTGAGACCCTGTTCTGTTCTGTAATTCAGTTCCTGTGTAGCCAAGTTTACGTTCCGTGTATTACTGATATCTTATGATGTTTCTTTTTCTGTGTGACTTACTTCAGTTAGAATCATCATACCTGAATCCACTCATTGTGCTGCTAAGGGCCTGATGACACAGATTTCATTGCTGAGTGATATTGCTTTGTAAGTAAATACCACAACTTCTTTATCCATTTTTCCTTTTCTGCGATGTTGAACTTGTACTGTAAACGAGGTTCTTGTAAACAGAGGCGTCCCAAACTTTGGGGTGGCTGTGTCTTTTTGATTTTAATTTCCCTAAGCTATAAGACCATAAGTGGCAGTGTCCTAGGCTCTGTTGCTTTGTTTTTTAGATGTTTCAGGAAACACCATACACTTCTCCCGAGTGGTTGTTGGCAATTTACATCCCGCCCATCAGCATAACAAGGCTCCCAGTTCTCCATGGCCTGTCCTGCCTTTCTGGATTTTACACTTTTTTCAGATGGCCCTTTTGACCGGGGGGAAGTGAGACTTCATTGTAGTGCAGATTTCCTTTGCAAGCTTGCTTGGTTGGCCAAAAAGGGCGTATGCGTTTTTTCCTGAATATATTCAGGAAAAAACGCATACGCCCTTTTTGGCCAAGTGCATCATTGTGGACGTTCTGCCTCTTTTCCTATGCTTTCAATGCAATTCCAGTCTACCTCCTGAAATCGGTTTCCTGCAATTCTGCCCCGCTTTCAAGTCCTCTTGGCAGCCTTACTTCAGTCTATTTTTGGACGATAGCTGTCATTTATAACTCTGCAGGTTTGTGAATTACAGTGCCCCTGAGCTCCTTTCTTCAACTCGCTTTCTTGTGACCTGGCCGCAACACCGCAGGATGGCTTCAGGCCCTAATCTGGGTCCGGTACGGCACGCTGAGCCTTTGGTTATTTCCTCTTCCTGGTGGGAAATGAGAGTTAAATTTGCCCGTCCAGACACCTCCAGCTAGCCTCTCATTGGTTCTCGCTATTCCTGTTCATCTTCCGCAGAAATTGCAAACTGGGCCAAACAGGAGGTTAAAGGCGCTGACTCTCCAAGTGGGGAGAGTGTTAGTAAAGCGTCTGGAATGTTGCACCCGAGTACCAGGGGAGGAAAACTGAGACATATTTGAACACGTCTCCCGTTCACATGGTTGATCATACTTGGGTTCCACATGCATGTTTTAGCTGAAGGAAGAATACCTTAAACCTGGAGAGTTAAGACCCGTGTAATGGGTACCATGCAATATGACTTCAAAGGGTCTTCATTTGCTCACCGAACCTCTCCAATCCTATCACTGCTGCGTTTATGCCCCTGTACACATGCTTGATTCTCTTTTGGAGACATAGCAATCCATAGGTTTTAAGATACTTACTAGTCAGGTACATTCTTAGGTGTTTAATATGGGGTGTTGAGTCCATTTCGTTGAGCAAGGAGTAGCTCTTGTCTATTCCATATTTGGCTTAAGGAACTTTATCTGTGCTCATTTCAATCTCTGGTTTTATGCAGCACCCCAACTCACCTTTACCCTTAAGTAAGAATAAGTTGGTTTTCTAAATTTGAGACCCTGTTCTGTTCTGTAATTCAGTTCCTGTGTAGCCAAGTTTACATTCCGTGTATTACTGATATCTTATGGTGTTTCTTTTTCTGTGTGACTTATTTCAGTTAGAATCATCACACCTGAATCCACTCATTGTGCTGCTAAGGGCCTGATGACACAGATTTCATTGCTGAGTGATATTGCTTTGTAAGTAAATACCACAACTTCTTTATCCATTTTTCACTTTCTGCGATGTTGAACTTGTACTGTAAACTAGGTTCTTGTAAACAGAGCCGTTCCAAACTTTGGGGTGGCTGTGTCTTTTTGATTTTAATTTCCCTAAGCTATAGGACCATAAGTGGCAGTGCCCTAGGTTCTGTTGCTTTGTTTTTTAGATGTTTCAGGAAACACCATACACTTCTCCCGAGTGGTTGTTGGCAATTTACATCCCGCCCATCAGCATAACAAGGCTCCCAGTTCTCCATGGCCTGTCCTGCCTTTCTGGATTTTACACTTTTTTCAGATGGCCCTTTTGACCGGGGGGAAGTGAGACTTCATTGTAGTGCAGATTTCCTTTGCAAGCTTGCTTGGTTGGCCAAAAAGGGCGTATGCGTTTTTTCCTGAATATATTCAGGAAAAAACGCATACGCCCTTTTTGGCCAAGTGCATCATTGTGGACGTTCTGCCTCTTTTCCTATGCTTTCAATGCAATTCCAGTCTACCTCCTGAAATCGGTTTCCTGCAATTCTGCCCCGCTTTCAAGTCCTCTTGGCAGCCTTACTTCAGTCTATTTTTGGACGATAGCTGTCATTTATAACTCTGCAGGTTTGTGAATTACAGTGCCCCTGAGCTCCTTTCTTCAACTCGCTTTCTTGTGACCTGGCCGCAACACCGCAGGATGGCTTCAGGCCCTAATCTGGTTCCGGTACGGCACGCTGAGCCTTTGGTTATTTCCTCTTCCTGGTGGGAAATGAGAGTTAAATTTGCCCGTCCAGACACCTCCAGCTAGCCTCTCATTGGTTCTCGCTATTCCTGTTCATCTTCCGCAGAAATTGCAAACTGGGCCAAACAGGAGGTTAAAGGGACTGACTCTCCAAGTGGGGAGAGTGTTAGTAAAGCGTCTGGAATGTTGCACCCGAGTACCAGGGGAGGAAAACTGAGACATATTTGAACACGTCTCCCGATCACATGGTTGATCATACTCTACGTTCCACATGCATGCTTTAGCTGAAGGAAGAATACCTTAAACCTGGGTAGTTGAAACCCGTGGAATGGGTACCATGCAATATGACTTCAAAGGGTCTTCATTTGCTCACCGAACCTCTCCAATCCTATCACTGCTGCGTTTATGCCCCTGTACACATGCTTGATTCTCTTTCGGAGACATAGCAATCCATAGGATTTAAGATACTTACTATTCAGGTACATTCTTAGGCGTTTAATATGCGGTGTTGAGTCCATTTCGTTGAGCAAGAAGTAGCTCTTGTCTATTCCATATTTGGCTTAAGGAACTTTATCTGTGCTCATTTCAATCTCTGGTTTTATGCAGCACCCCAACTCACCTTTACCCTTAAGTAAGAATAAGTTGGTTTTCTAAATTTGAGACCCTGTTCTGTTCTGTAATTCAGTTCCTGTGTAGCCAAGTTTCCATTCCGTGTATTACTGATATCTTATGATGTTTCTTTTTCTGTGTGACTTATTTCAGTTAGAATCATCATACCTGAATCCACTCATTGTGCTGCTAAGGGCCTGATGACACAGATTTCATTGCTGAGTGATATTGCTTTGTAAGTGAATACGACAACTTCTTTATCCATTTTTCACTTTCTGCGATGTTGAACTTGTACTGTAAACGAGTTTCTTGTAAACAGAGCCGTTGCAAACTTTGGGGTGGCTGTGTCTTTTTGATTTTAATTTCCCTAAGCTATAGGAACATAAGTGGAAGTGCCCTAGGTTCTGTTGCTTTGTTTTTTAGATGTTTCAGGAAACACCATACACTTCTCCCGAGTGGTTGTTGGCAATTTACATCCCGCCCATCAGCATAACAAGGCTCCCAGTTCTCCATGGCCTGTCCTGCCTTTCTGGATTTTACACTTTTTACAGATGGCCCTTTTGACCGGGGGGAAGTGAGACTTCATTGTAGTGCAGATTTCCTTTGCAAGCTTGCTTGGTTGGCCAAAAAGGGCGTATGCGTTTTTTCCTGAATATATTCAGGAAAAAACGCATACGCCCTTTTTGGCCAAGTGCATCATTGTGGACGTTCTGCCTCTTTTCCTATGCTTTCAATGCAATTCCTGTCTACCTCCTGAAATCGATTTCCTGCAATTCTGCCCCGCTTTCAAGTCCTCTTGGCAGCCTTACTTCAGTCTATTTTTGGACGATAGCTGTCATTTATAACTCTGCAGGTTTGAGAATTACAGTGCCCCTGAGCTCCTTTCTTCAACTTGCTTTCTTGTGACCTGGCCACAACACCGCAGGATGGCTTCAGGCCCTAATCTGGGTCCGGCACGGCACGCTGAGCCTTTGGTTATTTCCTCTTCCTGGTGGGAAATGAGAGTTAAATTTGCCCGTCCAGACACCTCCAGCTAGTCTCTCATTGGTTCTCGCTATTCCTGTTCATCTTCCGCAGAAATTGCAAACTGGGCCAAACAGGAGGTTAAAGGGACTGACTCTCCAAGTGGGGAGTGTGTTAGTAAAGCGTCTGGAATGTTGCACCCGAGTACCAGGGGAGGAAAACTGAGACATATTTGAACACGTCTCCCGTTCACATGGTTGATCATACGTGGGTTCCACATGCATGTTTTAGCTGAAGGAAGAATACCTTAAACCTGGAGAGTTGAGACCCGTGGAATGGGTACCATGCAATATGACTTCAAAGGGTCTTCATTTGCTCACCGAACCTCTCCAATCCTATCACTGCTGCGTTTATGCCCCTGTACACATGCTTGATTCTCTTTCGGAGACATAGCAATCCATAGGTTTTAAGATACTTACTAGTCAGGTACATTCTTAGGCGTTTAATATGCGGTTTTGAGTCCATTTCGTTGAGCAAGGAGTAGCTCTTGTCTATTCCATATTTGGCTTAAGGAACTTTATCTGTGCTCATTTCAATCTCTGGTTTTATGCAGCACCCCAACTCACCTTTACCCTTAAGCAAGCATAAGTTGGTTTTCTAAATTTGAGACCCTGTTCTGTTCTGTAATTCAGTTCCTCTGTAGCCAAGTTTCCATTCCGTGTATTACTGATATCTTATGATGTTTCTTTTTCTGTGTGACTTATTTCAGTTAGAATCATCATACCTGAATCCACTCATTGTGCTGCTAAGGGCCTGATGACATAGATTTCATTGCTGAGTGATATTGCTTTGTAAGTGAATACCACAACTTCTTTATCCATTTTTCACTTTCTGCGATGTTGAACTTGTACTGTAAACGAGGTTCTTGTAAACAGAGCCGTTCCAAACTTTGGGGTGGCTGTGTCTTTTTGATTTTAATTTCCCTAAGCTATAGGACCATAAGTGGAAGTGCCCTAGGCTCTGTTGCTTTGTTTTTTAGATGTTTCAGGAAACACCATACACTTCTCCCCAGTGGTTGTTGGCAATTTACATCCCGCCCATCAGCATAACAAGGCTCCCAGTTCTCAATGGCCTGTTGCCTTTCTGGATTTTACACTTTTTTCAGATGGCCCTTTTGACCGGGGGGAAGTGAGACTTCATTGTAGTGCAGATTTCCTTTGCAAGCTTGCTTGGTTGGCCAAAAAGGGCGTATGCGTTTTTTCCTGAATATATTCAGGAAAAAACGCATACGCCCTTTTTGGCCAAGTGCATCATTGTGGACGTTCTGCCTCTTTTCCTATGCTTTCAATGCAATTCCAGTCTACCTCCTGAAATCGGTTTCCTGCAATTCTGCCCCGCTTTCAAGTCCTCTTGGCAGCCTTACTTCAGTCTATTTTTGGACGATAGCTGTCATTTATAACTCTGCAGGTTTGTGAATTACAGTGCCCCTGAGCTCCTTTCTTCAACTCGCTTTCTTGTGACCTGGCTGCAACACCGCAGGATGGCTTCAGGCCCTAATCTGGGTCCGGTACGGCACGCTGAGCCTTTGGTTATTTCCTCTTCCTGGTGGGAAATGAGAGTTAAATTTGCCCGTCCAGACACCTCCAGCTAGCCTCTCATTGGTTCTCGCTATTCCTGTTCATCTTCCGCAGAAATTGCAAACTGGGCCAAACAGGAGGTTAAAGGCGCTGACTCTCCAAGTGGGGAGAGTGTTAGTAAAGCGTCTGGAATGTTGCACCCGAGTACCAGGGGAGGAAAACTGAGACATATTTGAACACGTCTCCCGTTCACATGGTTGATCATACTTGGGTTCCACATGCATGTTTTAGCTGAAGGAAGAATACCTTAAACCTGGAGAGTTGAGACCCGTGTAATGGGTACCATGCAATATGACTTCAAAGGGTCTTCATTTGCTCACCGAACCTCTCCAATCCTATCACTGCTGCGTTTATGCCCCTGTACACATGCTTGATTCTCTTTCGGAGACATAGCAATCCATAGGTTTTAAGATACTTACTAGTCAGGCACATTCTTAGGCGTTTAATATGCGGTGTTGAGTCCATTTCGTTGAGCAAGGAGTAGTTCTTGTCTATTCCATATTTGACTTAAGGAACTTTATCTGTGCTCATTTCAATCTCTGGTTTTATGCAGCACCCCAACTCACCTTTCCCCTTAAGCAAGCATAGTTGGTTTTCTAAATTTGAGACCCTGTTCTGTTCTGTAATTCAGTTCCTGTGTAGCCAAGTTTACATTCCGTGTATTACTGATATCTTATGATGTTTCTTTTTCTGTGTGACTTACTTCAGTTAGAATCATCATACCTGAATCCACTCATTGTGCTGCTAAGGGCCTGATGACACAGATTTCATTGCTGACTGATATTGCTTTGTAAGTAAATACCACAACTTCTTTATCCATTTTTCACTTTCTGCGATGTTGAACTTGTACTGTAAACGAGGTTCTTGTAAACAGAGCCGTCCCAAACTTTGGGGTGGCTGTGTCTTTTTGATTTTAATTTCCCTAAGCTATAGGACCATAAGTGGAAGTGCCCTAGGTTCTGTTGCTTTGTTTTTTAGATGTTTCAGGAAACACCATACACTTCTCCCGAGTGTCTGTTGGCAATTTACATCCCGCCCATCAGCATAACAAGGCTCCCAGTTCTCCATGGCCTGTCCTGCCTTTCTGGATTTTACACTTTTTTCAGATGGCCCTTTTGACCGGGGGGAAGTGAGACTTCATTGTAGTGCAGATTTCCTTTGCAAGCTTGCTTGGTTGGCCAAAAAGGGCGTATGCGTTTTCTCCTGAATATATTCAGGAAAAAACGCATACGCCCTTTTTGGCCAAGTGCATCATTGTGGACGTTCTGCCTCTTTTCCTATGCTTTCAATGCAATTCCAGTCTACCTCCTGAAATTGGTCTCCTGCAATTCTGCCCCGCTTTCAAGTCCTCTTGGCAGCCTTACTTCAGTCTATTTTTGGACGATAGCTGTCATTTATAACTCTGCAGGTTTGTGAATTACAGTGCCCCTGAGCTCCTTTCTTCAACTCGCTTTCTTGTGACCTGGCCGCAACACCGCAGGATGGCTTCAGGCCGTAATCTGGTTCCGGTACGGCACACTGAGCCTTTGGTTATTTCCTCTTCCTGGTGGGAAATGAGAGTTAAATTTGCCCGTCCAGACACCTCCAGCTAGCCTCTCATTGGTTCTCGCTATTCCTGTTCATCTTCCGCAGAAATTGCAAACTGGGCCAAACAGGAGGTTAAAGGCGCTGACTCTCCAAGTGGGGAGAGTGTTAGTAAAGCGTCTGGAATGTTGCACCCGAGTACCAGGGGAGGAAAACTGAGACATATTTGAACACGTCTCCCGATCACATGGTTGATCATACTCTAGGTTCCACATGCATCTTTTAGCTGAAGGAAGAATACCTTAAACATGGAGAGTTAAGACCCGTGGAATGGGTACCATGCAATATGACTTCAAAGGGTCTTCATTTGCTCACCGAACCTCTCCAATCCTATCACTGCTGCGTTTATGCCCCTGTACACATGCTTGATTCTCTTTCGGAGACATAGCAATCCATAGGTTTTAAGATACTTACTAGTCAGGTACATTCTTAGGCGTTTAATATGCGGTGTTGAGTCCATTTCATTGAGCAAGGAGTAGCTCTTGTCTATTCCATATTTGACTTAAGGAACTTTATCTGTGCTCATTTCAATCTCTGGTTTATGCAGCACCCCAACTCACCTTTACCCTTAAGCAAGCATAAGTTGGTTTTCTAAATTTGAGACCCTGTTCTGTTCTGTAATTCAGTTCCTGTGTAGCCAAGTTTACATTCCGTGTATTACTGATATCTTATGATGTTTCTTTTTCTGTGTGACTTACTTCAGTTAGAATCATCATACCTGAATCCACTCATTGTGCTGCTAAGGGCCTGATGACACAGATTTCATTGCTGAGTGATATTGCTTTGTAAGTAAATACCACAACTTCTTTCCATTTTTCACTTTCTGCGATGTTGAACTTGTACTGTAAACGAGCTTCTTGTAAACAGAGCCGTTCCAAAATTTGGGGTGGCTGTGTCTTTTTGATTTTAATTTCCCTAAGCTATAGTCCCATAAGTGGAAGTGCCCTAGGTTCTGTTGCTTTGTTTTTTAGATGTTTCAGGAAACACCATACACTTCTCCCGAGTGGTTGTTGGCAATTTACATCCCGCCCATCAGCATAACAAGGCTCCCAGTTCTCCATGGCCTGTCCTGCCTTTCTGGATTTTACACTTTTTTCAGATGGCCCTTTTGACCTGGGGGAAGTGAGACTTCATTGTACTGCAGATTTCCTTTGCAAGCTTGCTTGGTTGGCCAAAAAGGGCGTATGCGTTTTTTCCTGAATATATTCAGGAAAAAACGCATACGCCCTTTTTGGCCAAGTGCATCATTGTGGACGTTCTGCCTCTTTTCCTATGCTTTCAATGCAATTCCAGTCTACCTCCTGAAATCGGTTTCCTGCAATTCTGCCCCGCTTTCAAGTCCTCTTGGCAGCCTTACTTCAGTCTATTTTTGGACGATAGCTGTCATTTATAACTCTGCAGGTTTGTGAATTACAGTGCCCCTGAGCTCCTTTCTTCAACTTGCTTTCTTGTGACCTGGCCGCAACACCGCAGGACGGCTTCAGGCCCTAATCTGGTTCCGGCACGGCACGCTGAGCCTTTGGTTATTTCCTCTTCCTGGTGGGAAATGAGAGTTAAATTTGCCCGTCCAAACACCTCCAGCTAGTCTCTCATTGGTTCTCGCTATTCCTGTTCATCTTCCGCAGAAATTGCAAAACTGGGCCAAACAGGAGGTTACAGGCGCTGACTCTCCAAGTGGGGAGAGTGTTAGTAAAGCGTCTGGAATGTTGCACCCGAGTACCAGGGGAGGAAAACTGAGACATATTTGAACACGTCTCCCGATCACATGGTTGATCATACTCTGGGTTCCACATGCCTGTTTTAGCTGAAGGAAGAATACCTAAAACCTGGGTAATTGAAACCCGTGGAATGGGTACCATGCAATATGACTTCAAAGGGTCTTCATTTGCTCACCGAACCTCTCCAATCCTATCACTTTTGCGTTTATGCCCCTGTACACATGCTTGATTCTCTTTCGGAGACATAGCAATCCATAGGTTTTAAGATACTTACTAGTCAGGTACATTCTTAGGCGTTTAATATGCGGTGTTGAGTCCATTTCGTTGAGCAAGGAGTGGCTCTTGTCTATTCCATATTTGGCTTAAGGAACTTTATCTGTGCTCATTTCAATCTCTGGTTTTATGCAGCAACCCAACTCACCTTTCCCCTTAAGCAAGCATAAGTTGGTTTTCTAAATTTGAGAACCTGTTCTGTTTTGGAATTCAGTTCCTGTGTAGCCAAGTTTACATTCCGTGTATTAGTGATATCTTATGATGTTTCTTTTTCTGTGTGACTTATTTCAGTTAGAATCATTGTACCTGAATCTACTCATTATGCTGCTACGTGCCTGATGACATAGATTTCATTGCTGAGTGATACTGCATTGTACGTAAGTACCACAAGTTCTTTATCCATTTTTCACTTTCTGCGATGTTGAACTTGTACTGTAAACGAGGTTCTTGTAAACAGAGCCGTTCCAAACTTTGGGGTGGCTGTGTCTTTTTGATTTTAATTTCCCTAAGCTATAGGACCATAAGTGGAAGTGCCCTAGGCTCTGTTGCTTTGTTTTTTAGATGTTTCAGGAAACACCATACACTTCTCCCGAGTGGTTGTTGGCAATTTACATCCCGCCCATCAGCATAACAAGGCTCCCAGTTCTCCATGGCCTGTCCTGCCTTTCTGGATTTTACACTTTTTTCAGATGGCCCTTTTGACCGGGGGGAAGTGAGACTTCATTGTAGTGCAGATTTCCTTTGCAAGCTTGCTTGGTTGGCCAAAAAGGGCGTATGCGTTTTTTCCTGAATATATTCAGGAAAAAACGCATACGCCCTTTTTGGCCAAGTGCATCATTGTGGACGTTCTGCCTCTTTTCCTATGCTTTCAATGCAATTCCAGTCTACCTCCTGAAATCGGTTTCCTGCAATTCTGCCCCGCTTTCAAGTCCTCTTGGCAGCCTTACTTCAGTCTATTTTTGGACGATAGCTGTCATTTATAACTCTGCAGGTTTGAGAATTACAGTGTCCCAGAGCTCCTTTCTTCAACTTGCATTCTTTTGACCTGGCCGCAACACCGCAGGATGGCTTCAGGCCCTAATCTGGTTCCGGCACGGCACGCTGAGCCTTTGGTTATTTCCTCTTCCTGGTGGGAAATGAGAGTTAAATTTGCCCGTCCAGACACCTCCAGCTAGCCTCCCATTGGTTCTCGCTATTCCTGTTCATCTTCCACAGAAATTGCAAACTGGGCCAAACAGGAGGTTAAACGCGCTGACTCTCCAAGTGGGGAGAGTGTTAGTAAAGCGTCTGGAATGTTGCACCCGAGTACCAGGGGAGGAAAACTGAGACATATTTGAACACGTCTCCCGTTCACATGGTTGATCATACTTGGGTTCCACATGCATGTTTTAGCTGAAGGAAGAATACCTTAAACCTGGAGAGTTAAGACCCGTGTAATGGGTACCATGCAATATGACTTCAAAGGGTCTTCATTTGCTCACCGAACCTCTCCAATCCTATCACTGCTGCGTTTATGCCCCTGTACACATGCTTGATTCTCTTTCGGAGACATAGCAATCCATAGGTTTTAAGATACTTACAAGTCAGGTACATTCTTAGGCGTTTAATATGCGGTGTTGAGTCCATTTCGTTGAGCAAGGAGTAGCTCTTGTCTATTCCATATTTGACTTAAGGAACTTTATCTGTGCTCATTTCAATCTCTGGTTTTATGCAGCACCCCAACTCACCTTTACCCTTAAGCAAGCATAAGTTGGTTTTCTAAATTTGAGACCCTGTTCTGTTCTGTAATTCAGTTCCTGTGTAGCCAAGTTTACATTCCGTGTATTACTGATATCTTATGATGTTTCTTTTTCTGTGTGACTTATTTCAGTTAGAATCATCATACCTGAATCCACTCATTGTGCTGCTAAGGGCCTGATGACATAGATTTCATTGCTGAGAGATATTGCTTTGTAAGTGAATACCACAACTTATTTATCCATTTTTCACTTTTTGCGATGTTGAACTTGTACTGTAAACGAGGTTCTTGTAAACAGAGGCGTCCCAAACTTTGGGGTGGCTGTGTCTTTTTGATTTTAATTTCCCTAAGCTATAGGACCATAAGTGGAAGTGCCCTAGGTTCTGTTGCTTTGTTTTTTAGATGTTTCAGGAAACATCATACACTTCTCCCGAGTGGTTGTTGGCAATTTACATCCCGCCCATCAGCATAACAAGGCTCCCAGTTCTCCATGGCCTGTCCTGCCTTTCTGGATTTTACACTTTTTTCAGATGGCCCTTTTGACCGGGGGGAAGTGAGACTTCATTGTAGTGCAGATTTCCTTTGCAAGCTTGCTTGGTTGGCCAAAAAGGGCGTATGCGTTTTTTCCTGAATATATTCAGGAAAAAACGCATACGCCCTTTTTGGCCAAGTGCATCATTGTGGACGTTCTGCCTCTTTTCCTATGCTTTCAATGCAATTCCAGTCTACCTCCTGAAATCGGTTTCCTGCAATTCTGCCCCGCTTTCAAGTCCTCTTGGCAGCCTTACTTCAGTCTATTTTTGGACGATAGCTGTCATTTATAACTCTGCAGGTTTGTGAATTACAGTGCCCCTGAGCTCCTTTCTTCAACTCGCTTTCTTTTGAGCTGGCCGCAACACCGCAGGATGACTTCAGGCCCTAATCTGGTTCCGGTACGGCACGCTGAGCCTTTGGTTATTTCCTCTTCCTGTTGGGAAATGAGAGTTAAATTTGCCCGTCCAGACACCTCCAGCTAGCCTCTCATTGGTTCTCGCTATTCCTGTTCATCTTCCGCAGAAATTGCAAACTGTGCCAAACAGGAGGTTAAAGGCGCTGACTCTCCAAGTGGGGAGAGTGTTAGTAAAGCGTCTGGAATGTTGCACCCGAGTACCAAGGGAGGAAAACTGAGACATATTTGAACACGTCTCCCGATCACATGGTTGATCATACTCTGGGTTCCACATGCATGTTTTAGCTGAAGGAAGAATACCTAAAACCTGGGTAATTGAAACCCGTGGAATGGGTACCATGCAATATGACTTCAAAGGGTCTTCATTTGCTCACCGAACCTCTCCAATCCTATCACTGCTGCGTTTATGCCCCTGTACACATGCTTGATTCTCTTTCGGAGACATAGCAATCCATAGCTTTTAAGATACTTACTAGTCAGGTACATTCTTAGGCGTTTAATATGCGGTGTTGAGTCCATTTCGTTGAGCAAGGAGTGGCTCTTGTCTATTCCATATTTGGCTTAAGGAACTTTATCTGTGCTCATTTCAATCTCTGGTTTTATGCAGCAACCCAACTCACCTTTCCCCTTAAGCAAGCATAAGTTGGTTTTCTAAATTTGAGAACCTGTTCTGTTTTGGAATTCAGTTCCTGTGTAGCCAAGTTTACATTCCGTGTATTAGTGATATCTTATGATATTTCTTTTTCTGTGTGACTTATTTCAGTTAGAATCATCGTATCTGAATCTACTCATTATGCTGCTACGTGCCTGATGACATAGATTTCATTGCTGAGTGATACTGCATTGTACGTAAGTACCACAAGTTCTTTATCCATTTTTCACTTTCTGCGATGTTGAACTTGTACTGTAAAAGAGGTTCTTGTAAACAGAGCCGTTCCAAACTTTGGGGTGGCTGTGTCTTTTTGATTTTAATTTCCCTAAGCTATAGGACCATAAGTGGAAGTGCCCTAGGCTCTCTTGCTTTGTTTTTTATATGTTTCAGGAAACACCATACACTTCTCCCAAGTGTCTGTTGGCAATTAACATCCCGCCCATCAGCATAACAAGGCTCCCAGTTCTCCATGGCCTGTACTGCCTTTCTGGATTTTACACTTTTTTCAGATGGCCCTTTTGACCAGGGGGAAGTGAGACTTCATTGTAGTGCAGATTTCCTTTGCAAGCTTGCTTGGTTGGCCAAAAAGGGCGTATGCGTTTTTTCCTGAATATATTCAGGAAAAAACGCATACGCCCTTTTTGGCCAAGTGCATCATTGTGGACGTTCTGCCTCTTTTCCTATGCTTTCAATGCAATTCCAGTCTACCTCCTGAAATCGGTTTCCTGCAATTCTGCCCCGCTTTCAAGTCCTCTTGGCAGCCTTACTTCAGTCTATTTTTGGACGATAGCTGTCATTTATAACTCTGCAGGTTTGTGAATTACAGTGCCCCTGAGCTCCTTGCTTCAACTCGCTTTCTTTTGAGCTGGCCGCAACACCGCAGGATGGCTTCAGGCCCTAATCTGGTTCCGGCACGGCACGCTGAGCCTTTGGTTAATTCCTCTTCCTGGTGGGAAATGAGAGTTAAATTTGCCCGTCCAGACACCTCCAGCTAGTCTCTCATTGGTTCTCGCTATTCCTGTTCATCTTCCGCAGAAATTGCAAACTGGGCCAAACAGGAGTTTAAAGGGACTGACTCTCCAAGTCGGGAGAGTGTTAGTAAAGCGTCTGGAATGTTGCACCCGAGTACCAGGGGAGGAAAACTGAGACATATTTGAACACGTCTCCCGTTCACATCGTTGATCATACTTGGGTTCCACATGCATGTTTTAGCTGAAGGAAGAATACCTTAAACCTGGAGAGTTAAGACCCGTGTAATGGGTACCATGCAATATGACTTCAAAGGGTCTTCATTTGCTCACCGAACGTCTCCAATCCTATCACTGCTGCATTTATGCCCCTGTACACATGCTTGATTCTCTTTCGGAGACATAGCAATCCATAGGTTTTAAGATACTTACTAGTCAGGTACATTCTTAGGCGTTTAATATGCGGTGTTGAGTCCATTTCGTTGAGCAAGGAGTAGCTCTTGTCTATTCCATATTTGACTTAAGGAACTTTATCTGTGCTCATTTCAATCTCTGGTTTTATGCAGCACCCCAACTCACCTTTACCCTTAAGCAAGCATAGTTGGTTTTCTAAATTTGAGACCCTGTTCTGTTCTGTAATTCAGTTCCTGTGTAGCCAAGTTTACATTCCGTGTATTACTGATATCTTATGATGTTTCTTTTTCTGTGTGACTTACTTCAGTTAGAATCATCATACCTGAATCCACTCATTGTGCTGCTAAGGGCCTGATGACACAGATTTCATTGCTGACTGATATTGCTTTGTAAGTAAATACCACAACTTCTTTATCCATTTTTCACTTTCTGCGATGTTGAACTTGTACTGTAAACGAGGTTCTTGTAAACAGAGCCGTCCCAAACTTTGGGGTGGCTGTGTCTTTTTGATTTTAATTTCCCTAAGCTATAGGACCATAAGTGGAAGTGCCCTAGGTTCTGTTGCTTTGTTTTTTAGATGTTTCAGGAAACACCATACACTTCTCCCGAGTGTCTGTTGGCAATTTACATCCCGCCCATCAGCATAACAAGGCTCCCAGTTCTCCATGGCCTGTCCTGCCTTTCTGGATTTTACACTTTTTTCAGATGGCCCTTTTGACCGGGGGGAAGTGAGACTTCATTGTAGTGCAGATTTCCTTTGCAAGCTTGCTTGGTTGGCCAAAAAGGGCGTATGCGTTTTCTCCTGAATATATTCAGGAAAAAACGCATACGCCCTTTTTGGCCAAGTGCATCATTGTGGACGTTCTGCCTCTTTTCCTATGCTTTCAATGCAATTCCAGTCTACCTCCTGAAATCGGTTTCCTGCAATTCTGCCCCGCTTTCAAGTCCTCTTGGCAGCCTTACTTCAGTCTATTTTTGGACGATAGCTGTCATTTATAACTCTGCAGGTTTGTGAATTACAGTGCCCCTGAGCTCCTTTCTTCAACTCGCTTTCTTGTGACCTGGCCGCAACACCGCAGGATGGCTTCAGGCCGTAATCTGGTTCCGGTACGGCACACTGAGCCTTTGGTTATTTCCTCTTCCTGGTGGGAAATGAGAGTTAAATTTGCCCGTCCAGACACCTCCAGCTAGCCTCTCATTTGTTCTCGCTATTCCTGTTCATCTTCCGCAGAAATTGCAAACTGGGCCAAACAGGAGGTTAAAGGCACTGACTCTCCAAGTGGGGAGAGTGTTAGTAAAGCGTCTGGAATGTTGCACCCGAGTACCAAGGGAGGAAAACTGAGACATATTTGAACACGTCTCCCGATCACATGGTTGATCATACTCTGGGTTCCACATGCATGTTTTAGCTGAAGGAAGAATACCTAAAACCTGGGTAATTGAAACCCGTGGAATGGGTACCATGCAATATGACTTCAAAGGGTCTTCATTTGCTCACCGAACCTCTCCAATCCTATCACTGCTGCGTTTATGCCCCTGTACACATGCTTGATTCTCTTTCGGAGACATAGCAATCCATAGCTTTTAAGATACTTACTAGTCAGGTACATTCTTAGGCGTTTAATATGCGGTGCTGAGTCCATTTCGTTGAGCAAGGAGTGGCTCTTGTCTATTCCATATTTGGCTTAAGGAACTTTATCTGTGCTCATTTCAATCTCTGGTTTTATGCAGCAACCCAACTCACCTTTCCCCTTAAGCAAGCATAAGTTGGTTTTCTAAATTTGAGAACCTGTTCTGTTTTGGAATTCAGTTCCTGTGTAGCCAAGTTTACATTCCGTGTATTAGTGATATCTTATGATATTTCTTTTTCTGTGTGACTTATTTCAGTTAGAATCATCGTATCTGAATCTACTCATTATGCTGCTACGTGCCTGATGACATAGATTTCATTGCTGAGTGATACTGCATTGTACGTAAGTACCACAAGTTCTTTATCCATTTTTCACTTTCTGCGATGTTGAACTTGTACGGTAAAAGAGGTTCTTGTAAACAGAGCCGTTCCAAACTTTGGGGTGGCTGTGTCTTTTTGATTTTAATTTCCCTAAGCTATAGGACCATAAGTGGAAGTGCCCTAGGCTCTGTTGCTTTGTTTTTTATATGTTTCAGGAAACACCATACACTTCTCCCAAGTGTCTGTTGGCAATTAACATCCCGCCCATCAGCATAACAAGGCTCCCAGTTCTCCATGGCCTGTACTGCCTTTCTGGATTTTACACTTTTTTCAGATGGCCCTTTTGACCAGGGGGAAGTGAGACTTCATTGTAGTGCAGATTTCCTTTGCAAGCTTGCTTGGTTGGCCAAAAAGGGCGTATGCGTTTTTTCCTGAATATATTCAGGAAAAAACGCATACGCCCTTTTTGGCCAAGTGCATCATTGTGGACGTTCTGCCTCTTTTCCTATGCTTTCAATGCAATTCCAGTCTACCTCCTGAAATCGGTTTCCTGCAATTCTGCCCCGCTTTCAAGTCCTCTTGGCAGCCTTACTTCAGTCTATTTTTGGACGATAGCTGTCATTTATAACTCTGCAGGTTTGTGAATTACAGTGCCCCTGAGCTCCTTTCTTCAACTCGCTTTCTTGTGACCTGGCCGCAACACCGCAGGATGGCTTCAGGCCGTAATCTGGTTCCGGTACGGCACACTGAGCCTTTGGTTATTTCCTCTTCCTGGTGGGAAATGAGAGTTAAATTTGCCCGTCCAGACACCTCCAGCTAGCCTCTCATTTGTTCTCGCTATTCCTGTTCATCTTCCGCAGAAATTGCAAACTGGGCCAAACAGGAGGTTAAAGGCGCTGACTCTCCAAGTGGGGAGAGTGTTAGTAAAGCGTCTGGAATGTTGCACCCGAGTACCAGGGGAGGAAAACTGAGACATATTTGAACACGTCTCCCGATCACATGGTTGATCATACTCTAGGTTCCACATGCATGTTTTAGCTGAAGGAAGAATACCTTAAACCTGGAGAGTTAAGACCCGTGGAATGGGTACCATGCAATATGACTTCAAAGGGTCTTCATTTGCTCACCGAACCTCTCCAATCCTATCACTGCTGCGTTTATGCCCCTGTACACATGCTTGATTCTCTTTCGGAGACATAGCAATCCATAGGTTTTAAGATACTTACTAGTCAGGTACATTCTTAGGCGTTTAATATGCGGTGTTGAGTCCATTTCGTTGAGCAAGGAGTAGCTCTTGTCTATTCCATATTTGACTTAAGGAACTTTATCTGTGCTCATTTCAATCTCTGCTTTATGCAGCACCCCAACTCACCTTTACCCTTAAGCAAGCATAAGTTGGTTTTCTAAATTTGAGACCCTGTTCTGTTCTGTAATTCAGTTCCTGTGTAGCCAAGTTTACATTCCGTGTATTACTGATATCTTATGATGTTTCTTTTTCTGTGTGACTTACTTCAGTTAGAATCATCATACCTGAATCCACTCATTGTGCTGCTAAGGGCCTGATGACACAGATTTCATTGCTGAGTGATATTGCTTTGTAAGTAAATACCACAACTTCTTTCCATTTTTCACTTTCTGCGATGTTGAACTTGTACTGTAAACGAGCTTCTTGTAAACAGAGCCGTTCCAAAATTTGGGGTGGCTGTGTCTTTTTGATTTTAATTTCCCTAAGCTATAGGCCCATAAGTGGAAGTGCCCTAGGTTCTGTTGCTTTGTTTTTTAGATGTTTCAGGAAACACCATACACTTCTCCCGAGTGGTTGTTGGCAATTTACATCCCGCCCATCAGCATAACAAGGCTCCCAGTTCTCCATGGCCTGTCCTGCCTTTCTGGATTTTACACTTTTTTCAGATGGCCCTTTTGACCTGGGGGAAGTGAGACTTCATTGTAGTGCAGATTTCCTTTGCAAGCTTGCTTGGTTGGCCAAAAAGGGCGTATGCGTTTTTTCCTGAATATATTCAGGAAAAAACGCATACGCCCTTTTTGGCCAAGTGCATCATTGTGGACGTTCTGCCTCTTTTCCTATGCTTTCAATGCAATTCCAGTCTACCTCCTGAAATCGGTTTCCTGCAATTCTGTCCCGCTTTCAAGTCCTCTTGACAGCCTTACTTCAGTCTATTTTTGGACGATAGCTGTCATTTATAACTCTGCAGGTTTGTGAATTACAGTGCCCCTGAGCTCCTTTCTTCAACTTGCTTTCTTGTGACCTGGCCGCAACACCGCAGGATGGCTTCAGGCCCTAATCTGGTTCCGGCACGGCACGCTGAGCCTTTGGTTATTTCCTCTTCCTGGTGGGAAATGAGAGTTAAATTTGCCCGTCCAAACACCTCCAGCTAGTCTCTCATTGGTTCTCGCTATTCCTGTTCATCTTCCGCAGAAATTGCAAAACTGGGCCAAACAGGAGGTTAAAGGCGCTGACTCTCCAAGTGGGGAGAGTGTTAGTAAAGCGTCTGGAATGTTGCACCCGAGTACCAGGGGAGGAAAACTGAGACATATTTGAACACGTCTCCCGTTCACATGGTTGATCATACTTGGGTTCCACATGCATGTTTTAGCTGAAGGAAGAATACCTTAAACCTGGAGAGTTAAGACCCGTGGAATGGGTACCATGCAATATGACTTCAAAGGGTCTTCATTTGCTCACCGAACCTCTCCAATCCTATCACTGCTGCATTTATGCCCCTGTACACATGCTTGATTCTCTTTCGGAGACATAGCAATCCATAGGTTTTAAGATACTTACTAGTCAGGTACATTGTTAGGCGTTTAATATGGGGTGTTGAGTCCATTTCGTTGAGCAAGGAGTAGCTCTTGTCTATTCCATATTTGGCTTAAGGAACTTTATCTGTGCTCATTTCAATCTCTGGTTTTATGCAGCACCCCAACTCACCTTTCCCCTTAAGCAAGCATAAGTTGGTTTTCTAAATTTGAGTCCCTGTTCTGTTCTGTAATTCAGTTCCTGTGTAGCCAAGTTTACATTCCGTGTATTACTGATATCTTATGATGTTTCTTTTTCTGTGTGACTTATTTCAGTTAGAATCATCATACCTGAATCCACTCATTGTGATGCTAAGGGCCTGATGACATAGATTTCATTGCTGAGTGATATTGCTTTGTAAGTAAATACCACAACTTCTTTATCCATTTTTCACTTTCTGCGATGTTGAACTTGTACTGGAAACGAGGTTCTTGTAAACAGAGGCGTCCCAAACTTTGGGGTGGCTGTGTCTTTTTGATTTTAATTTCCCTAAGCTATAGGACCATAAGTGGCAGTGCCCTAGGCTCTGTTGCTTTGTTTTTTAGATGTTTCAGGAAACACCATACACTTCTCCCGAGTGGTTGTTGGCAATTTACATCCCGCCCATCAGCATAACAAGGCTCCCAGTTCTCCATGGCCTGTCCTGCCTTTCTGGATTTTACACTTTTTTCAGATGGCCCTTTTGACCGGGGGGAAGTGAGACTTCATTGTAGTGCAGATTTCCTTTGCAAGCTTGCTTGGTTGGCCAAAAAGGGCGTATGCGTTTTTTCCTGAATATATTCAGGAAAAAACGCATACGCCCTTTTTGGCCAAGTGCATCATTGTGGACGTTCTGCCTCTTTTCCTATGCTTTCAATGCAATTCCAGTCTACCTCCTGAAATCGGTTTCCTGCAATTCTGCCCCGCTTTCAAGTCCTCTTGGCAGCCTTACTTCAGTCTATTTTTGGACGATAGCTGTCATTTATAACTCTGCAGGTTTGTGAATTACAGTGCCCCTGAGCTCCTTTCTTCAACTCGCTTTCTTTTGAGCTGGCCGTAACACCGCAGGATGACTTCAGGCCCTAATCTGGTTCCGGTACGGCACGCTGAGCCTTTGGTTATTTCCTCTTCCTGTTGGGAAATGAGAGTTAAATTTGCCCGTCCAGACACCTCCAGCTAGCCTCTCATTGGTTCTCGCTATTCCTGTTCATCTTCCGCAGAAATTGCAAACTGTGCCAAACAGGAGGTTAAAGGCGCTGACTCTCCAAGTGGGGAGAGTGTTAGTAAAGCGTCTGGAATGTTGCAGCCGAGTACCAAGGGAGGAAAACTGAGACATATTTGAACACGTCTCCCGATCACATGGTTGATCATACTCTGGGTTCCACATGCATGTTTTAGCTGAAGGAAGAATACCTAAAACCTGGGTAATTGAAACCCGTGGAATGGGTACCATGCAATATGACTTCAAAGGGTCTTCATTTGCTCACCGAACCTCTCCAATCCTATCACTGCTGCGTTTATGCCCCTGTACACATGCTTGATTCTCTTTCGGAGACATAGCAATCCATAGGTTTTATGATACTTACTAGTCAGGTACATTCTTAGGCGTTTAATATGCGGTGTTGAGTCCATTTCGTTGAGCAAGGAGTAGCTCTTGTGTATTCCATATTTGACTTAAGGAACTTTATCTGTGCTCATTTCAATCTCTGGTTTTATGCAGCACCCCAACTCACCTTTACCCTTAAGCAAGCATAAGTTGGTTTTCTAAATTTGAGACCCTGTTCTGTTCTGTAATTCAGTTCCTGTGTAGCCAAGTTTCCATTCCGTGTATTACTGATATCTTATGATGTTTCTTTTTCTGTGTGACTTATTTCAGTTAGAATCATCATACCTGAATCCACTCATTGTGATGCTAAGGGCCTGATGACATAGATTTCATTGCTGAGGGATATTGCCTTGTAAGTAAATACAACAACTTCTTTATCCATTTTTCACTTTCTGCGATGTTGAACTTGTACTGTAAACGAGGTTCTTGTAAACAGAGGCGTCCCAAACTTTGGGGTGGCTGTGTCTTTTTGATTTTAATTTCCCTAAGCTATAGGGCCATAAGTGGCAGTGCCCTAGGCTCTGTTGCTTTGTTTTTTAGATGTTTCAGGAAACACCATACACTTCTCGCGAGTGTCTGTTGGCAATTTACATCCCGCCCATCAGCATAACAAGGCTCCCAGTTCTCCATGGCCTGTCCTGCCTTTCTGGATTTTACACTTTTTTCAGATGGCCCTTTTGACCTGGGGGAAGTGAGACATCATTGTAGTGCAGATTTCCTTTGCAAGCTTGCTTGGTTGGCCAAAAAGGGCGTATGCGTTTTTTCCTGAATATATTCAGGAAAAAACGCATACGCCCTTTTTGGCCAAGTGCATCATTGTGGACGTTCTGCCTCTTTTCCTATGCTTTCAATGCAATTCCAGTCTACCTCCTGAAATTGGTCTCCTGCAATTCTGCCCCACTTTCAAGTCCTCTTGGCAGCCTTACTTCAGTCTATTTTTGGACGATAGCTGTCATTTATAACTCTGCAGGTTTGTGAATTACAGTGCCCCTGAGCTCCTTTCTTCAACTCGCTTTCTTGTGACCTGGCCGCAACACCGCAGGATGGCTTCAGGCCCTAATCTGGTTCCGGCACGGCACGCTGAGCCTTTGGTTATTTCCTCTTCCTGGTGGGAAATGAGAGTTAAATTTGCCCGTCCAAACACCTCCAGCTAGTCTCTCATTGGTTCTCGCTATTCCTGTTCATCTTCCGCAGAAATTGCAAACTGGGCCAAACCGGAGGTTAAAGGCGCTGACTCTCTAAGTGGGGAGAGTGTTAGTAAAGCGTCTGGAATGTTGCACCCGAGTACCAGGGGAGGAAAACTGAGACATATTTGAACACGTCTCCCGTTCACATGGTTGATCATACTTGGGTTCCACATGCATGTTTTAGCTGAAGGAAGAATACCTTAAACCTGGAGAGTTAAGACCCGTGTAATAGGTACCATTCAATATGACTTCAAAGGGTCTTCATTTGCTCACCGAACCTCTCCAATCCTATCACTGCTGCGTTTATGCCCCTGTACACATGCTTGATTCTCTTTCGGAGACATAGCAATCCATAGGTTTTAAGATACTTACTAGTCAGGCACATTCTTAGGCGTTTAATATGGGGTGTTGAGTCCATTTCGTTGAGCAAGGAGTAGCTCTTGTCTATTCCATATTTGACTTAAGGAACTTTATCTGTGCTCATTTCAATCTCTGGTTTTATGCAGCACCCCAACTCACCTTTACCCTTAAGCAAGCATAGCTGGTTTTCTAAATTTGAGACACTGTTCTGTTCTGCAATTCAGTTCCTGTGTAGCCAAGTTTACATTCCGTGTATTACTGATATCTTATGATGTTTCTTTTTCTGTGTGACTTACTTCAGTTAGAATCATCATACCTGAATCCACTCATTGTGCTGCTAAGGGCCTGATGACACAGATTTCATTGCTGAGTGATATTGCTTTGTAAGTAAATACCACAACTTCTTTATCCATTTTTCACTTTCTGTGATGTTGAACTTGTACTGGAAACGAGGTTCTTGTAAACAGAGCCGTTCCAAACTTTGGGGTGGCTCTGTCTTTTTGATTTTAATTTCCCTAAGCTATAGGACCATAAGTGGAAGTGCCCTAGGTTCTGTTGCTTTGTTTTTTAGATGTTTCAGGAAACACCATACACTTCTCCCGAGTGGTTGTTTGCAATTTACATCCCGCCCATCAGCATAACAAGGCTCCCAGTTCTCCATGGCCTGTCCTGCCTTTCTGGATTTTACACTTTTTTCAGATAGCCCTTTTGACCGGGGGGAAGTGAGACTTCATTGTAGTGCAGATTTCCTTTGCAAGCTTGCTTGGTTGGCCAAAAAGGGCGTATGCGTTTTTTCCTGAATATATTCAGGGAAAAACGCATACGCCCTTTTTGGCCAAGTGCATCATTGTGGACGTTCTGCCTCTTTTCCTATGCTTTCAATGCAATTCCAGTCTACCTCCTGAAATCGGTTTCCTGCAATTCTGCCCCGCTTTCAAGTCCTCTTGGCAGCCTTACTTCAGTCTATTTTTGGACGATAGCTGTCATTTATAACTCTGCAGGTTTGTGAATTACAGTGCCCCTGAGCTCCTTTCTTCAACTCGCTTTCTTTTGAGCTGGCCGCAACACCGCAGGATGACTTCAGGCCCTAATCTGGTTCCGGTACGGCACGCTGAGCCTTTGGTTATTTCCTCTTCCTGTTGGGAAATGAGAGTTAAATTTGCCCGTCCAGACACCTCCAGCTAGCCTCTCATTGGTTCTCGCTATTCCTGTTCATCTTCCGCAGAAATTGCAAACTGTGCCAAACAGGAGGTTAAAGGAGCTGACTCTCCAAGTGGGGAGAGTGTTAGTAAAGCGTCTGGAATGTTGCACCCGAGTACCAAGGGAGGAAAACTGAGACATATTTGAACATGTCTCCCGATCACATGGTTGATCATACTCTGGGTTCCACATGCATGTTTTAGCTGAAGGAAGAATACCTAAAACCTGGGTAATTGAAACCCGTGGAATGGGTACCATGCAATATGACTTCAAAGGGTCTTCATTTGCTCACCGAACCTCTCCAATCCTATCACTGCTGCGTTTATGCCCCTGTACACATGCTTGATTCTCTTTCGGAGACATAGCAATCCATAGCTTTTAAGATACTTACTAGTCAGGTACATTCTTAGGCGTTTAATATGCGGTGTTGAGTCCATTTCGTTCAGCAAGGAGTGGCTCTTGTCTATTCCATATTTGGCTTAAGGAACTTTATCTGTGCTCATTTCAATCTCTGGTTTTATGCAGCACCCCAACTCACCTTTACCCTTAAGCAAGCATAAGTTGGTTTTCTAAATTTGAGAACCTGTTCTGTTTTGGAATTCAGTTCCTGTGTAGCCAAGTTTACATTCCGTGTATTAGTGATATCTTATGATATTTCTTTTTCTGTGTGACTTATTTCAGTTAGAATCATCGTATCTGAATCTACTCATTATGCTGCTACGTGCCTGATGACATAGATTTCATTGCTGAGTGATACTGCATTGTACGTAAGTACCACAAGTTCTTTATCCATTTTTCACTTTCTGCGATGTTGAACTTGTACGGTAAAAGAGGTTCTTGTAAACAGAGCCGTTCCAAACTTTGGGGTGGCTGTGTCTTTTTGATTTTAATTTCCCTAAGCTATAGGACCATAAGTGGAAGTGCCCTAGGCTATGTTGCTTTGTTTTTTAGATGTTTCAGGAAACACCATACACTTCTCCCAAGTGTCTGTTGGCAATTAACATCCCGCCCATCAGCATAACAAGGCTCCCAGTTCTCCATGGCCTGTCCTGCCTTTCTGGATTTTACACTTTTTTCAGATGGCCCTTTTGACCGGGGGGAAGTGAGACTTCATTGTAGTGCAGATTTCCTTTGCAAGCTTGCTTGGTTGGCCAAAAAGGGCGTATGCGTTTTTTCCTGAATATATTCAGGAAAAAACGCATACGCCCTTTTTGGCCAAGTGCATCATTGTGGACGTTCTGCCTCTTTTCCTATGCTTTCAATGCAATTCCAGTCTACCTCCTGAAATCGGTTTCCTGCAATTCTGCCCCGCTTTCAAGTCCTCTTGGCAGCCTTACTTCAGTCTATTTTTGGACGATAGCTGTCATTTATAACTCTGCAGGTTTGTGAATTACAGTGCCCCTGAGCTCCTTTCTTCAACTCGCTTTCTTTTGAGCTGGCCGCAACACCGCAGGATGGCTTCAGGCCCTAATCTGGTTCCGGCACGGCACGCTGAGCCTTTGGTTAATTCCTCTTCCTGGTGGGAAATGAGAGTTAAATTTGCCCGTCCAGACACCTCCAGCTAGTCTCTCATTGGTTCTCGCTATTCCTGTTCATCTTCCGCAGAAATTGCAAACTGGGCCAAACAGGAGTTTAAAGGGACTGACTCTCCAAGTGGGGAGAGTGTTAGTAAAGCGTCTGGAATGTTGCACCCGAGTACCAGGGGAGGAAAACTGAGACATATTTGAACACGTCTCCCGTTCACATGGTTGATCATACTTGGGTTCCACATGCATGTTTTAGCTGAAGGAAGAATACCTTAAACCTGGAGAGTTAAGACCCGTGTAATGGGTACCATGCAATATGACTTCAAAGGGTCTTCATTTGCTCACCGAACGTCTCCAATCCTATCACTGCTGCATTTATGCCCCTGTACACATGCTTGATTCTCTTTCGGAGACATAGCAATCCATAGGTTTTAAGATACTTACTAGTCAGGTACATTCTTAGGCGTTTAATATGCGGTGTTGAGTCCATTTCGTTGAGCAAGGAGTAGCTCTTGTCTATTCCATATTTGACTTAAGGAACTTTATCTGTGCTCATTTCAATCTCTGGTTTTATGCAGCACCCCAACTCACCTTTACCCTTAAGCAAGCATAAGTTGGTTTTCTAAATTTGAGACCCTGTTCTGTTCTGTAATTCAGTTCCTGTGTAGCCAAGTTTACATTCCGTGTATTACTGATATCTTATGATGTTTCTTTTTCTGTGTGACTTATTTCAGTTAGAATCATCATACCTGAATCCACTCATTGTGATGCTAAGGGCCTGATGACATAGATTTCATTGCTGAGTGATATTGCTTTGTAAGTAAATACAACTTCTTTATCCATTTTTCACTTTCTGCGATGTTGAACTTGTACTGTAAACGAGGTTCTTGTAAACAGAGGCGTCCCAAACTTTGGGGTGGCTGTGTCTTTTTGATTTTAATTTCCCTAAGCTATAGGACCATAAGTGGCAGTGCCCTAGGCTCTGTTGCTTTGTTTTTTAGATGTTTCAGGAAACACCATACACTTCTCCCGAGTGTCTGTTGGCAATTTACATCCCGCCCATCAGCATAACAAGGCTCCCAGTTCTCCATGGCCTGTCCTGCCTTTCTGGATTTTACACTTTTTTCAGACGGCCCTTTTGACCGGGGGGAAGTGAGACTTCATTGTAGTGCAGATTTCCTTTGCAAGCTTGCTTGGTTGGCCAAAAAGGGCGTATGCGTTTTTTCCTGAATATATTCAGGAAAAAACGCATACGCCCTTTTTGGCCAAGTGCATCATTGTGGACGTTCTGCCTCTTTTCCTATGCTTTCAATGCAATTCCAGTCTACCTCCTGAAATCGGTTTCCTGCAATTCTGCCCCGCTTTCAAGTCCTCTTGGCAGCCTTACTTCAGTCTATTTTTGGACGATAGCTGTCATTTATAACTCTGCAGGTTTGTGAATTACAGTGCCCCTGAGCTCCTTTCTTCAACTCGCTTTCTTGTGACCTGGCCGCAACACCGCAGGATGGCTTCAGGCCCTAATCTGGTTCCGGCACGGCATGCTGAGCCTTTGGTTAATTCCTCTTCCTGGTGGGAAATGAGAGTTAAATTTGCCCGTCCAGACACCTCCAGCTAGCCTCTCATTGGTTCTCGCTATTCCTGTTCATCTTCCGCAGAAATTGCAAACTGGGCCAAACAGGAGGTTAAAGGGACTGACTCTCCAAGTGGGGAGAGTGTTAGTAAAGCGTCTGGAATGTTGCACCCGAGTACCAGGGGAGGAAAACTGAGACATATTTGAACACGTCTCCCGATCACATGGTTGATCATACTCTAGGTTCCACATGCATGTTTTAGCTGAAGGAAGAATACCTTAAACCTGGGTAGTTGAAACCCGTGTAATGGGTACCATGCAATATGACTTCAAAGGGTCTTCATTTGCTCACCGAACCTCTCCAATCCTATCACTGCTGCGTTTATGCCCCTGTACACATGCTTGATTCTCTTTCGGAGACATAGCAATCCATAGGTTTTAAGATACTTACAAGTCAGGTACATTCTTAGGCGTTTAATATGCGGTGTTGAGTCCATTTCATTGAGCAAGGAGTAGCTCTTGTCTATTCCATATTTGGCTTAAGGAACTTTATCTGTGCTCATTTCAATCTCTGGTTTTATGCAGCACCCCAACTCACCTTTACCCTTAAGCAAGCATAAGTTGTTTTTCTAAATTTGTGACCCAGTTCTGTTCTGTAATTCAGTTCCTCTGTAGCCAAGTTTCCATTCCGTGTATTACTGATATCTTATGATGTTTCTTTTTCTGTGTGACTTATTTCAGTTAGAATCATCATACCTGAATCCACTCATTGTGCTGCTAAGGGCCTGATGACATAAATTTCATTGCTGAGTGATATTGCTTTGTAAGTGAATACCACAACTTCTTTATCCATTTTTCACTTTCTGCGATGTTGAACTTGTACTGTAAACGAGGTTCTTGTAAACAGAGCCGTTCCAAACTTTGGGGTGGCTGTGTCTTTTTGATTTTAATTTCACTAAGCTATAGGACCATAAGTGGAAGTGCCCTAGGTTCTGTTGCTTTGTTTTTTAGATGTTTCAGGAAACACCATACACTTCTCCCGAGTGGTTGTTGGCAATTTACATCCCGCCCATCAGCATAACAAGGCTCCCAGTTCTCCATGGCCTGTCCTGCCTTTCTGGATTTTACACTTTTTTCAGATGGCCCTTTTGACCGGGGAGAAGTGAGACTTCATTGTAGTGCAGATTTCCTTTGCAAGCTTGCTTGGTTGGCCAAAAAGGGCGTATGCGTTTTTTCCTGAATATATTCAGGAAAAAACGCATACGCCCTTTTTGGCCAAGTGCATCATTCTGGACGTTCTGCCTCTTTTCCTATGCTTTCAATGCAATTCCAGTCTACCTCCTGAAATCGGTTTCCTGCAATTCTGCCCCGCTTTCAAGTCCTCTTGGCAGCCTTACTTCAGTCTATTTTTGGACGATAGCTGTCATTTATAACTCTGCAGGTTTTTGAATTACAGTGCTCCTGAGCTCCTTTCTTCAACTTGCTTTCTTGTGACCTGGCCGCAACACCGCAGGATGGCTTCAGGCCCTAATCTGGTTCCGGCACGGCACGCTGAGCCTTTGGTTATTTCCTCTTCCTGGTGGGAAATGAGAGTTAAATTTGCCCGTCCAAACACCTCCAGCTAGTCTCTCATTGGTTCTCGCTATTCCTGTTCATCTTCCGCAGAAATTGCAAACTGGGCCAAACAGGAGGTTAAAGGCGCTGACTCTCCAAGTGGGGAGAGTGTTAGTAAAGCGTCTGGAATGTTGCACCCGAGTACCAGGGGAGGGAAACTGAGACATATTTGAACACGTCTCCCGATCACATGGTTGATCATACTCTAGGTTCCACATGCATGTTTTAGCTGAAGGAAGAATACCTTAAACCTGGGTAGTTGAAACCCGTGTAATGGGTACCATGCAATATGACTTCAAAGGGTCTTCATTTGCTCACCGAACCTCTCCAATCCTATCACTGCTGCGTTTATGCCCCTGTACACATGCTTGATTCTCTTTCGGAGACATAGCAATCCATAGGTTTTAAGATACTTACTAGTCAGGTACATTCTTAGGCGTTTAATATGCGGTGTTGAGTCCATTTCGTTGAGCAAGGAGTAGCTCTTGTCTATTCCATATTTGACTTAAGGAACTTTATCTGTGCTCATTTCAATCTCTGGTTTTATGCAGCACCCCAACTCACCTTTACCCTTAAGCAAGCATAAGTTGTTTTTCTAAATTTGTGAACCAGTTCTGTTCTGTAATTCAGTTCCTGTGTAGCCAAGTTTCCATTCCGTGTATTACTGATATCTTATGATGTTTCTTTTTCTGTGTGACTTATTTCAGTTAGAATCATCATACCTGAATCCACTCATTGTGATGCTAAGGGCCTGATGACATAGATTTCATTGCTGAGTGATATTGCTTTGTAAGTAAATACAACTTCTTTATCCATTTTTCACTTTCTGCGATGTTGAACTTGTACTGTAAACGAGGTTCTTGTAAACAGAGGCGTCCCAAACTTTGGGGTGGCTGTGTCTTTTTGATTTTAATTTCCCTAAGCTATAGGACCATAAGTGGCAGTGCCCTAGGCTCTGTTGCTTTGTTTTTTAGATGTTTCAGGAAACACCATACACTTCTCCCGAGTGTCTGTTGGCAATTTACATCCCGCCCATCAGCATAACAAGGCTCCCAGTTCTCCATGGCCTGTCCTGCCTTTCTGGATTTTACACTTTTTTCAGACGGCCCTTTTGACCGGGGGGAAGTGAGACTTCATTGTAGTGCAGATTTCCTTTGCAAGCTTGCTTGGTTGGCCAAAAAGGGCGTATGCGTTTTTTCCTGAATATATTCAGGAAAAAACGCATACGCCCTTTTTGGCCAAGTGCATCATTGTGGACGTTCTGCCTCTTTTCCTATGCTTTCAATGCAATTCCAGTCTACCTCCTGAAATCGGTTTCCTGCAATTCTGCCCCGCTTTCAAGTCCTCTTGGCAGCCTTACTTCAGTCTATTTTTGGACGATAGCTGTCATTTATAACTCTGCAGGTTTGTGAATTACAGTGCCCCTGAGCTCCTTTCTTCAACTCGCTTTCTTGTGACCTGGCCGCAACACCGCAGGATGGCTTCAGGCCCTAATCTGGTTCCGGCACGGCATGCTGAGCCTTTGGTTAATTCCTCTTCCTGGTGGGAAATGAGAGTTAAATTTGCCCGTCCAGACACCTCCAGCTAGCCTCTCATTGGTTCTCGCTATTCCTGTTCATCTTCCGCAGAAATTGCAAACTGGGCCAAACAGGAGGTTAAAGGGACTGACTCTCCAAGTGGGGAGAGTGTTACTAAAGCGTCTGGAATGTTGCACCCGAGTACCAGGGGAGGAAAACTGAGACATATTTGAACACGTCTCCCGATCACATGGTTGATCATACTCTAGGTTCCACATGCATGTTTTAGCTGAAGGAAGAATACCTTAAACCTGGGTAGTTGAAACCCGTGTAATGGGTACCATGCAATATGACTTCAAAGGGTCTTCATTTGCTCACCGAACCTCTCCAATCCTATCACTGCTGCGTTTATGCCCCTGTACACATGCTTGATTCTCTTTCGGAGACATAGCAATCCATAGGTTTTAAGATACTTACAAGTCAGGTACATTCTTAGGCGTTTAATATGCGGTGTTGAGTCCATTTCATTGAGCAAGGAGTAGCTCTTGTCTATTCCATATTTGGCTTAAGGAACTTTATCTGTGCTCATTTCAATCTCTGGTTTTATGCAGCACCCCAACTCACCTTTACACTTAAGCAAGCATAAGTTGTTTTTCTAAATTTGTGACCCAGTTCTGTTCTGTAATTCAGTTCCTCTGTAGCCAAGTTTCCATTCCGTGTATTACTGATATCTTATGATGTTTCTTTTTCTGTGTGACTTATTTCAGTTAGAATCATCATACCTGAATCCACTCATTGTGCTGCTAAGGGCCTGATGACATAAATTTCATTGCTGAGTGATATTGCTTTGTAAGTGAATACCACAACTTCTTTATCCATTTTTCACTTTCTGCGATGTTGAACTTGTACTGTAAACGAGGTTCTTGTAAACAGAGCCGTTCCAAACTTTGGGGTGGCTGTGTCTTTTTGATTTTAATTTCACTAAGCTATAGGACCATAAGTGGAAGTGCCCTAGGTTCTGTTGCTTTGTTTTTTAGATGTTTCAGGAAACACCATACACTTCTCCCGAGTGGTTGTTGGCAATTTACATCCCGCCCATCAGCATAACAAGGCTCCCAGTTCTCCATGGCCTGTCCTGCCTTTCTGGATTTTACACTTTTTTCAGATTGCCCTTTTGACCGGGGAGAAGTGAGACTTCATTGTAGTGCAGATTTCCTTTGCAAGCTTGCTTGGTTGGCCAAAAAGGGCGTATGCGTTTTTTCCTGAATATATTCAGGAAAAAACGCATACGCCCTTTTTGGCCAAGTGCATCATTGTGGACGTTCTGCCTCTTTTCCTATGCTTTCAATGCAATTCCAGTCTACCTCCTGAAATCGGTTTCCTGCAATTCTGCCCCGCTTTCAAGTCCTCTTGGCAGCCTTACTTCAGTCTATTTTTGGACGATAGCTGTCATTTATAACTCTGCAGGTTTTTGAATTACAGTGCTCCTGAGCTCCTTTCTTCAACTTGCTTTCTTGTGACCTGGCCGCAACACCGCAGGATGGCTTCAGGCCCTAATCTGGTTCCGGCACGGCACGCTGAGCCTTTGGTTATTTCCTCTTCCTGGTGGGAAATGAGAGTTAAATTTGCCCGTCCAAACACCTCCAGCTAGTCTCTCATTGGTTCTCGCTTTTCCTGTTCATCTTCCGCAGAAATTGCAAACTGGGCCAAACAGGAGGTTAAAGGCGCTGACTCTCCAAGTGGGGAGAGTGTTAGTAAAGCGTCTGGAATGTTGCACCCGAGTACCAGGGGAGGGAAACTGAGACATATTTGAACACGTCTCCCGATCACATGGTTGATCATACTCTAGGTTCCACATGCATGTTTTAGCTGAAGGAAGAATACCTTAAACCTGGGTAGTTGAAACCCGTGGAATGGGTACCATGCAATATGACTTCAAAGGGTCTTCATTTGCTCACCGAACCTCTCCAATCCTATCACTGCTGCGTTTATGCCCCTGTACACATGCTTGATTCTCTTTCGGAGACATAGCAATCCATAGGTTTTAAGATACTTACAAGTCAGGTACATTCTTAGGCGTTTAATATGCGGTGTTGAGTCCATTTCGTTGAGCAAGGAGTAGCTCTTGTCTATTCCATATTTGGCTTAAGGAACTTTATCTGTGCTCATTTCAATCTCTGGTTTTATGCAGCACCCCAACTCACCTTTACCCTTAAGCAAGCATAAGTTGTTTTTCTAAATTTGTGACCCAGTTCTGTTCTGTAATTCAGTTCCTGTGTAGCCAAGTTTCCATTCCGTGTATTACTGATATCTTATGATGTTTCTTTTTCTGTGTGACTTATTTCAGTTAGAATCATCATACCTGAATCCACTCATTGTGCTGCTAAGGGCCTGATGACATAGATTTCATTGCTGAGTGATATTGCTTTGTAAGTTAATACCACAACTTCTTTATCCATTTTTCACTTTCTGCGATGTTGAACTTGTACTGTAAACGAGGTTCTTGTAAACAGAGCCGTTCCAAACTTTGGGGTGGCTGTGTCTTTTTGATTTTAATTTCCCTAAGCTATAGGACCATAAGTGGAAGTGCCCTAGGTTCTGTTGCTTTGTTTTTTAGATGTTTCAGGAAACACCATACACTTCTCCCGAGTGGTTGTTGGCAATTTACATCCCGCCCATCAGCATAACAAGGCTCCCAGTTCTCCATGGCCTGTCCTGCCTTTCTGGATTTTACACTTTTTTCAGATGGCCCTTTTGACCGGGGGGAAGTGAGACTTCATTGTAGTGCAGATTTCCTTTGCAAGCTTGCTTGGTTGGCCAAAAAGGGCGTATGCGTTTTTTCCTGAATATATTCAGGAAAAAACGCATACGCCCTTTTTGGCCAAGTGCATCATTGTGGACGTTCTGCCTCTTTTCCTATGCTTTCAATGCAATTCCAGTCTACCTCCTGAAATCGGTTTCCTGCAATTCTGCCCCGCTTTCAAGTCCTCTTGGCAGCCTTACTTCAGTCTATTTTTGGACGATAGCTGTCATTTATAACTCTGCAGGTTTGTGAATTACAGTGCCCCTGAGCTCCTTTCTTCAACTCGCTTTCTTGTGACCTGGCCGCAACACCGCAGGATGGCTTCAGGCCCTAATCTGGTTCCGGCCCGGCATGCTGAGCCTTTGGTTAATTCCTCTTCCTGGTGGGAAATGAGAGTTAAATTTGCCCGTCCAGACACCTCCAGCTAGCCTCTCATTGGTTCTCGCTATTCCTGTTCATCTTCCGCAGAAATTGCAAACTGGGCCAAACAGGAGGTTAAAGGGACTGACTCTCCAAGTGGGGAGAGTGTTAGTAAAGCGTCTGGAATGTTGCACCCGAGTACCAGGGGAGGAAAACTGAGACATATTTGAACACGTCTCCCGATCACATGGTTGATCATACTCTAGGTTCCACATGCATGTTTTAGCTGAAGGAAGAATACCTTAAACCTGGGTAGTTGAAACCCGTGTAATGGGTACCATGCAATATGACTTCAAAGGGTCTTCATTTGCTCACCGAACCTCTCCAATCCTATCACTGCTGCGTTTATGCCCCTGTACACATGCTTGATTCTCTTTCGGAGACATAGCAATCCATAGGTTTTAAGATACTTACAAGTCAGGTACATTCTTAGGCGTTTAATATGCGGTGTTGAGTCCATTTCATTGAGCAAGGAGTAGCTCTTGTCTATTCCATATTTGGCTTAAGGAACTTTATCTGTGCTCATTTCAATCTCTGGTTTTATGCAGCACCCCAACTCACCTTTACCCTTAAGCAAGCATAAGTTGTTTTTCTAAATTTGTGACCCAGTTCTGTTCTGTAATTCAGTTCCTCTGTAGCCAAGTTTCCATTTCGTGTATTACTGATATCTTATGATGTTTCTTTTTCTGTGTGACTTATTTCAGTTAGAATCATCATACCTGAATCCACTCATTGTGCTGCTAAGGGCCTGATGACATAGATTTCATTGCTGAGTGATATTGCTTTGTAAGTGAATACCACAACTTCTTTATCCATTTTTCACTTTCTGCGATGTTGAACTTGTACTGTGAACGAGGTTCTTGTAAACAGAGCCGTTCCAAACTTTGGGGTGGCTGTGTCTTTTTGATTTTAATTTCCCTAAGCTATAGGACCATAAGTGGAAGTGCCCTAGGTTCTGTTGCTTTGTTTTTTAGATGTTTCAGGAAACACCATACACTTCTCCCGAGTGGTTGTTGGCAATTTACATCCCGCCCATCAGCATAACAAGGCTCCCAGTTCTCCATGGCCTGTCCTGCCTTTCTGGATTTTACACTTTTTTCAGATGGCCCTTTTGACCGGGGAGAAGTGAGACTTCATTGTAGTGCAGATTTCCTTTGCAAGCTTGCTTGGTTGGCCAAAAAGGGCGTATGCGTTTTTTCCTGAATATATTCAGGAAAAAACGCATACGCCCTTTTTGGCCAAGTGCATCATTGTGGACGTTCTGCCTCTTTTCCTATGCTTTCAATGCAATTCCAGTCTACCTCCTGAAATCGGTTTCCTGCAATTCTGCCCCGCTTTCAAGTCCTCTTGGCAGCCTTACTTCAGTCTATTTTTGGACGATAGCTGTCATTTATAACTCTGAAGGTTTTTGAATTACAGTGCTCCTGAGCTCCTTTCTTCAACTTGCTTTCTTGTGACCTGGCCGCAACACCGCAGGATGGCTTCAGGCCCTAATCTGGTTCCGGCACGGCACGCTGAGCCTTTGGTTATTTCCTCTTCCTGGTGGGAAATGAGAGTTAAATTTGCCCGTCCAAACACCTCCAGCTAGTCTCTCATTGGTTCTCGCTATTCCTGTTCATCTTCCGCAGAAATTGCAAACTGGGCCAAACAGGAGGTTAAAGGCGCTGACTCTCCAAGTGGGGAGAGTGTTAGTAAAGCGTCTGGAATGTTGCACCCGAGTACCAGGGGAGGGAAACTGAGACATATTTGAACACGTCTCCCGATCACATGGTTGATCATACTCTAGGTTCCACATGCATGTTTTAGCTGAAGGAAGAATACCTTAAACCTGGGTAGTTGAAACCCGTGGAATGGGTACCATGCAATATGACTTCAAAGGGTCTTCATTTGCTCACCGAACCTCTCCAATCCTATCAGTGCTGCGTTTATGCCCCTGTACACATGCTTGATTCTCTTTCGGAGACATAGCAATCCATAGGTTTTAAGATACTTACAAGTCAGGTACATTCTTAGGCGTTTAATATGCGGTGTTGAGTCCATTTCGTTGAGCAAGGAGTAGCTCTTGTCTATTCCATATTTGGCTTAAGGAACTTTATCTGTGCTCATTTCAATCTCTGGTTTTATGCAGCACCCCAACTCACCTTTACCCTTAAGCAAGCATAAGTTGTTTTTCTAAATTTGTGACCCAGTTCTGTTCTGTAATTCAGTTCCTGTGTAGCCAAGTTTCCATTCCGTGTATTACTGATATCTTATGATGTTTCTTTTTCTGTGTGACTTATTTCAGTTAGAATCATCATACCTGAATCCACTCATTGTGCTGCTAAGGGCCTGATGACATAGATTTCATTGCTGAGTGATATTGCTTTGTAAGTGAATACCACAACTTCTTTATCCATTTTTCACTTTCTGCGATGTTGAACTTGTACTGTAAACGAGGTTCTTGTAAACAGAGCCGTTCCAAACTTTGGGGTGGCTGTGTCTTTTTGATTTTAATTTCCCTAAGCTATAGGACCATAAGTGGAAGTGCCCTAGGTTCTGTTGCTTTGTTTTTTAGATGTTTCAGGAAACACCATACACTTCTCCCGAGTGGTTGTTGGCAATTTACATCCCGCCCATCAGCATAACAAGGCTCCCAGTTCTCCATGGCCTGTCCTGCCTTTCTGGATTTTACACTTTTTTCAGATGGCCCTTTTGACCGGGGGGAAGTGAGACTTCATTGTAGTGCAGATTTCCTTTGCAAGCTTGCTTGGTTGGCCAAAAAGGGCGTATGCGTTTTTTCCTGAATATATTCAGGAAAAAACGCATACGCCCTTTTTGGCCAAGTGCATCATTGTGGACGTTCTGCCTCTTTTCCTATGCTTTCAATGCAATTCCAGTCTACCTCCTGAAATTGGTTTCCTGCAATTCTGCCCCGCTTTCAAGTCCTCTTGGCAGCCTTACTTCAGTCTATTTTTGGACGATAGCTGTCATTTATAACTCTGCAGGTTTGTGAATTACAGTGCCCCTGAGCTCCTTTCTTCAACTTGCTTTCTTGTGACCTGGCCGCAACACCGCAGGATGGCTTCAGGCCCTAATCTGGTTCCGGCACGGCACGCTGAGCCTTTGGTTATTTCCTCTTCCTGGTGGGAAATGAGAGTTAAATTTGCCCGTCCAAACACCTCCAGCTAGTCTCTCATTGGTTCTCGCTATTCCTGTTCATCTTCCGCAGAAATTGCAAACTGGGCCAAACAGGAGGTTAAAGGCGCTGACTCTCCAAGTGGGGAGAGTGTTAGTAAAGCGTCTGGAATGTTGCACCCGAGTACCAGGGGAGGAAAACTGAGACATATTTGAACACGTCTCCCGTTCACATGGTTGATCATACTTGGGTTGCACATGCATGTTTTAGCTGAAGGAAGAATACCTTAAACCTGGAGAGTTAAGACCCGGGTAATGGGTACCATGCAATATGACTTCAAAGGGTCTTCATTTGCTCACCAAACCTGTCCAATCCTATCACTGCTGCGTTTATGCCCCTGTACACATGCTTGATTCTCTTTCGGAGACATAGCAATCCATAGGTTTTAAGATACTTACTAGTCAGGTACATTCTTAGACGTTTAATATGCGGTGTTGAGTCCATTTCGTTGAGCAAGGAGTAGCTCTTGTCTATTCCATATTTGACTTAAGGAACTTTATCTGTGCTCATTTCAATCTCTGGTTTTATGCAGCACCCCAACTCACCTTTACCCTTAAGCAAGCATAAGTTGGTTTTCTAAATTTGAGAACCTGTTCTGTTTTGGTATTCAGTTCCTGTGTAGCCAAGTTTACATTCCGTGTATTAGTGATATCTTATGATGTTTCTTTTTCTGTGTGACTTATTTCAGTTAGAATCATCGTATCTGAATCTACTCATTATGCTGCTACGTGCCTGATGACATAGATTTCATTGCTGAGTGATACTGCATTGTACGTAAGTACCACAAGTTCTTTATCCATTTTTCACTTTCTGCGATGTTGAACTTGTACGGTAAAAGAGGTTCTTGTAAACAGAGCCGTTCCAAACTTTGGGGTGGCTGTGTCTTTTTGATTTTAATTTCCCTAAGCTATAGGACCATAAGTGGAAGTGCCCTAGGCTCTGTTGCTTTGTTTTTTAGATGTCCGGAAACACCATACACTTCTCCCAAGTGTCTGTTGGCAATTTACATCCCGCCCATCAGCATAACAAGGCTCCCAGTTCTCAATGGCCTGTACTGCCTTTCTGGATTTTACACTTTTTTCAGATGGCCCTTTTGACCAGGGGGAAGTGAGACTTCATTGTAGTGCAGATTTCCTTTGCAAGCTTGCTTGGTTGGCCAAAAAGGGCGTATGCGTTTTTTCCTGAATATATTCAGGAAAAAACGCATACGCCCTTTTTGGCCAAGTGCATTATTGTGGACGTTCTGCCTCTTTTCCTATGCTTTCAATGCAATTCCAGTCTACCTCCTGAAATCGGTTTCCTGCAATTCTGCCCCGCTTTCAAGTCCTCTTGGCAGCCTTACTTCAGTCTATTTTTGGACGATAGCTGTCATTTATAACTCTGCAGGTTTGTGAATTACAGTGCCCCTGAGCTCCTTTCTTCAACTCGGTTTCTTTTGAGCTGGCCGCAACACCGCAGGATGGCTTCAGGCCCTAATCTGGTTCCGGCACGGCACGCTGAGCCTTTGGTTAATTCGTCTTCCTGGTGGGAAATGAGAGTTAAATTTGCCCGTCCAGACACCTCCAGCTAGTCTCTCATTGGTTCTCGCTATTCCTGTTCATCTTCCGCAGAAATTGCAAACTGGGCCAAACAGGAGGTTAAAGGGACTGACGCTCCAAGTCGGGAGAGTGTTAGTAAAGCGTCTGGAATGTTGCACCCGAGTACCAGGGGAGGAAAACTGAGACATATTTGAACACGTCTCCCGTTCACATGGTTGATCATACTTGGGTTCCACATGCATGATTTAGCTGAAGGAAGAATACCTTAAACCTGGAGAGTTGAGACCCGTGTAATGGGTACCATGCAATATGACTTCAAAGGGTCTTCATTTGCTCACCGAACGTCTCCAATCCTATCACTGCTGCGTTTATGCCCCTGTACACATGCTTGATTCTCTTTCGGAGACATAGCAATCCATAGGTTTTAAGATACTTACTAGTCAGGTACATTCTTAGGTGTTTAATATGCGGTGTTGAGTACATTTCGTTGAGCAAGGAGTAGCTCTTGTCTATTCCATATTTGACTTAAGGAACTTTATCTGTGCTCATTTCAATCTCTGGTTTTATGCAGCACCCCAACTCACCTTTACCCTTAAGCAAGCATAAGTTGGTTTTCTAAATTTGAGACCCTGTTCTGTTCTGTAATTCAGTTCCTGTGTAGCCAAGTTTACATTCCGTGTATTACTGATATCTTATGATGTTTCTTTTTCTGTGTGACTTATTTCAGTTAGAATCATCATACCTGAATCCACTCATTGTGATGCTAAGGGCCTGATGACATAGATTTCATTGCTGAGTGATATTGCTTTGTAAGTAAATACAAAAACTTCTTTATCCATTTTTCACTTTCTGCGATGTTGAACTTGTACTGTAAACGAGGTTCTTGTAAACAGAGGCGTCCCAAACTTTGGGGTGGCTGTGTCTTTTTGATTTTAATTTCCCTAAGCTATAGGACCATAAGTGGCAGTGCCCTAGGCTCTGTTGCTTTGTTTTTTAGATGTTTCAGGAAACACCATACACTTCTCCCGAGTGTCTGTTGGCAATTTACATCCCGCCCATCAGCATAACAAGGCTCCCAGTTCTCCATGGCCTGTCCTGCCTTTCTGGATTTTACACTTTTTTCAGATGGCCCTTTTGACCGGGGGGAAGTGAGACTTCATTGTAGTGCAGATTTCCTTTGCAAGCTTGCTTGGTTGGCCAAAAAGGGCGTATGCGTTTTTTCCTGAATATATTCAGGAAAAAACGCATACGCCCTTTTTGGCCAAGTGCATCATTGTGGACGTTCTGCCTCTTTTCCTATGCTTTCAATGCAATTCCAGTCTACCTCCTGAAATCGGTTTCCTGCAATTCTGCCCCGCTTTCAAGTCCTCTTGGCAGCCTTACTTCAGTCTATTTTTGGACGATAGCTGTCATTTATAACTCTGCAGGTTTGTGAATTACAGTGCCCCTGAGCTCCTTTCTTCAACTCGCTTTCTTGTGACCTGGCCGCAACACCGCAGGATGGCTTCAGGCCCTAATCTGGTTCCGGCCCGGCATGCTGAGCCTTTGGTTAATTCCTCTTCCTGGTGGGAAATGAGAGTTAAATTTGCCCGTCCAGACACCTCCAGCTAGCCTCTCATTGGTTCTCGCTATTCCTGTTCATCTTCCGCAGAAATTGCAAACTGGGCCAAACAGGAGGTTAAAGGGACTGACTCTCCAAGTGGGGAGAGTGTTAGTAAAGCGTCTGGAATGTTGCACCCGAGTACCAGGGGAGGAAAACTGAGACATATTTGAACACGTCTCCCGATCACATGGTTGATCATACTCTAGGTTCCACATGCATGTTTTAGCTGAAGGAAGAATACCTTAAACCTGGGTAGTTGAAACCCGTGTAATGGGTACCATGCAATATGACTTCAAAGGGTCTTCATTTGCTCACCGAACCTCTCCAATCCTATCACTGCTGCGTTTATGCCCCTGTACACATGCTTGATTCTCTTTCGGAGACATAGCAATCCATAGGTTTTAAGATACTTACAAGTCAGGTACATTCTTAGGCGTTTAATATGCGGTGTTGAGTCCATTTCATTGAGCAAGGAGTAGCTCTTGTCTATTCCATATTTGGCTTAAGGAACTTTATCTGTGCTCATTTCAATCTCTGGTTTTATGCAGCACCCCAACTCACCTTTACCCTTAAGCAAGCATAAGTTGTTTTTCTAAATTTGTGACCCAGTTCTGTTCTGTAATTCAGTTCCTCTGTAGCCAAGTTTACATTCCGTGTATTACTGATATCTTATGATGTTTCTTTTTCTGTGTGACTTATTTCAGTTAGAATCATCATACCTGAATCCACTCATTGTGCTGCTAAGGGCCTGATGACATAGATTTCATTGCTGAGTGATATTGCTTTGTAAGTGAATACCACAACTTCTTTATCCATTTTTCACTTTCTGCGATGTTGAACTTGTACTGTAAACGAGGTTCTTGTAAACAGAGCCATTCCAAACTTTGGGGTGGCTGTGTCTTTTTGATTTTAATTTCCCTAAGCTATAGGACCATAAGTGGAAGTGCCCTAGGTTCTGTTGCTTTGTTTTTTAGATGTTTCAGGAAACACCATACACTTCTCCCGAGTGGTTGTTGGCAATTTACATCCCGCCCATCAGCATAACAAGGCTCCCAGTTCTCCATGGCCTGTCCTGCCTTTCTGGATTTTACACTTTTTTCAGATGGCCCTTTTGACCGGGGAGAAGTGACACTTCATTGTAGTGCAGATTTCCTTTGCAAGCTTGCTTGGTTGGCCAAAAAGGGCGTATGCGTTTTTTCCTGAATATATTCAGGAAAAAACGCATACGCCCTTTTTGGCCAAGTGCATCATTGTGGACGTTCTGCCTCTTTTCCTATGCTTTCAATGCAATTCCAGTCTACCTCCTGAAATCGGTTTCCTGCAATTCTGCCCCGCTTTCAAGTCCTCTTGGCAGCCTTACTTCAGTCTATTTTTGGACGATAGCTGTCATTTATAACTCTGCAGGTTTTTGAATTACAGTGCTCCTGAGATCCTTTCTTCAACTTGCTTTCTTGTGACCTGGCCGCAACACCGCAGGATGGCTTCAGGCCCTAATCTGGTTCCGGCACGGCACGCTGAGCCTTTGGTTATTTCCTCTTCCTGGTGGGAAATGAGAGTTAAATTTGCCCGTCCAAACACCTCCAGCTAGTCTCTCATTGGTTCTCGCTATTCCTGTTCATCTTCCGCAGAAATTGCAAACTGGGCCAAACAGGAGGTTAAAGGCGCTGACTCTCCAAGTGGGGAGAGTGTTAGTAAAGCGTCTGGAATGTTGCACCCGAGTACCAGGGGAGGGAAACTGAGACATATTTGAACACGTCTCCCGATCACATGGTTGATCATACTCTAGGTTCCACATGCATGTTTTAGCTGAAGGAAGAATACCTTAAACCTGGGTAGTTGAAACCCGTGGAATGGGTACCATGCAATATGACTTCAAAGGGTCTTCATTTGCTCACCGAACCTCTCCAATCCTATCACTGCTGCGTTTATGCCCCTGTACACATGCTTGATTCTCTTTCGGAGACATAGCAATCCATAGGTTTTAAGATACTTACAAGTCAGGTACATTCTTAGGCGTTTAATATGCGGTGTTGAGTCCATTTCGTTGAGCAAGGAGTAGCTCTTGTCTATTCCATATTTGGCTTAAGGAACTTTATCTGTGCTCATTTCAATCTCTGGTTTTATGCAGCACCCCAACTCACCTTTACCCTTAAGCAAGCATAAGTTGTTTTTCTAAATTTGTGACCCAGTTCTGTTCTGTAATTCAGTTCCTGTGTAGCCAAGTTTCCATTCCGTGTATTACTGATATCTTATGATGTTTCTTTTTCTGTGTGACTTATTTCAGTTAGAATCATCATACCTGAATCCACTCATTGTGCTGCTAAGGGCCTGATGACATAGATTTCATTGCTGAGTGATATTGCTTTGTAAGTGAATACCACAACTTCTTTATCCATTTTTCACTTTCTGCGATGTTGAACTTGTACTGTAAACGAGGTTCTTGTAAACAGAGCCGTTCCAAACTTTGGGGTGGCTGTGTCTTTTTGATTTTAATTTCCCTAAGCTATAGGACCATAAGTGGAAGTGCCCTAGGTTCTGTTGCTTTGTTTTTTAGATGTTTCAGGAAACACCATACACTTCTCCCGAGTGTCTGTTGGCAATTTACATCCCGCCCATCAGCATAACAAGGCTCCCAGTTCTCCATGGCCTGTCCTGCCTTTCTGGATTTTACACTTTTTTCAGATGGCCCTTTTGACCGGGGGGAAGTGAGACTTCATTGTAGTGCAGATTTCCTTTGCAAGCTTGCTTGGTTGGCCAAAAAGGGCGTATGCGTTTTTTCCTGAATATATTCAGGAAAAAACGCATACGCCCTTTTTGGCCAAGTGCATCATTGTGGACGTTCTGCCTCTTTTCCTATGCTTTCAATGCAATTCCAGTCTACCTCCTGAAATCGGTTTCCTGCAATTCTGCCCCGCTTTCAAGTCCTCTTGGCAGCCTTACTTCAGTCTATTTTTGGACGATAGCTGTCATTTATAACTCTGCAGGTTTGTGAATTACAGTGCCCCTGAGCTCCTTTCTTCAACTTGCTTTCTTGTGACCTAGCCGCAACACCGCAGGATGGCTTCAGGCCCTAATCTGGTTCCGGCACGGCACGCTGAGCCTTTGGTTATTTCCTCTTCCTGGTGGGAAATGAGAGTTAAATTTGCCCGTCCAAACACCTCCAGCTAGTCTCTCATTGGTTCTCGCTATTCCTGTTCATCTTCCGCAGAAATTGCAAACTGGGCCAAACAGGAGGTTAAAGGCGCTGACTCTACAAGTGGGGAGAGTGTTAGTAAAGCGTCTGGAATGTTGCACCCGAGTACCAGGGGAGGAAAACTGAGACATATTTGAACACGTCTCCCGTTCACATGGTTGATCATACTTGGGTTGCACATGCATGTTTTAGCTGAAGGAAGAATACCTTAAACCTGGAGAGTTAAGACCCGTGTAATGGGTACCATGCAATATGACTTCAAAGGGTCTTCATTTGCTCACCGAACCTCTCCAATCCTATCACTGCTGCGTTTATGCCCCTGTACACATGCTTGATTCTCTTTCGGAGACATAGCAATCCATAGGTTTTAAGATACTTACTAGTCAGGTACATTCTTAGACGTTTAATATGCGGTGTTGAGTCCATTTCGTTGAGCAAGGAGTAGCTCTTGTCTATTCCATATTTGACTTAAGGAACTTTATCTGTGCTCATTTCAATCTCTGGTTTTATGCAGCACCCCAACTCACCTTTACCCTTAAGCAAGCATAAGTTGGTTTTCTAAATTTGAGAACCTGTTCTGTTTTGGTATTCAGTTCCTGTGTAGCCAAGTTTACATTCCGTGTATTAGTGATATCTTATGATGTTTCTTTTTCTGTGTGACTTATTTCAGTTAGAATCATCGTATCTGAATCTACTCATTATGCTGCTACGTGCCTGATGACATAGATTTCATTGCTGAGTGATACTGCATTGTACGTAAGTACCACAAGTTCTTTATCCATTTTTCACTTTCTGCGATGTTGAACTTGTACGGTAAAAGAGGTTCTTGTAAACAGAGCCGTTCCAAACTTTGGGGTGGCTGTGTCTTTTTGATTTTAATTTCCCTAAGCTATAGGACCATAAGTGGAAGTGCCCTAGGCTCTGTTGCTTTGTTTTTTAGATGTTTCCGGAAACACCATACACTTCTCCCAAGTGTCTGTTGGCAATTTACATCCCGCCCATCAGCATAACAAGGCTCCCAGTTCTCAATGGCCTGTACTGCCTTTCTGGATTTTACACTTTTTTCAGATGGCCCTTTTGACCAGGGGGAAGTGAGACTTCATTGTAGTGCAGATTTCCTTTGCAAGCTTGCTTGGTTGGCCAAAAAGGGCGTATGCGTTTTTTCCTGAATATATTCAGGAAAAAACGCATACGCCCTTTTTGGCCAAGTGCATTATTGTGGACGTTCTGCCTCTTTTCCTATGCTTTCAATGCAATTCCAGTCTACCTCCTGAAATCGGTTTCCTGCAATTCTGCCCCGCTTTCAAGTCCTCTTGGCAGCCTTACTTCAGTCTATTTTTGGACGATAGCTGTCATTTATAACTCTGCAGGTTTGTGAATTACAGTGCCCCTGACCTCCTTTCTTCAACTCGGTTTCTTTTGAGCTGGCCGCAACACCGCAGGATGGCTTCAGGCCCTAATCTGGTTCCGGCACGACACGCTGAGCCTTTGGTTAATTCCTCTTCCTGGTGGGAAATGAGAGTTAAATTTGCCCGTCCAGACACCTCCAGCTAGTCTCTCATTGGTTCTCGCTATTCCTGTTCATCTTCCGCAGAAATTGCAAACTGGGCCAAACAGGAGGTTAAAGGGACTGACTCTCCAAGTCGGGAGAGTGTTAGTAAAGCGTCTGGAATGTTGCACCCGAGTACCAGGGGAGGAAAACTGAGACATATTTGAACACGTCTCCCGTTCACATGGTTGATCATACTTGGGTTCCACATGCATGTTTTAGCTGAAGGAAGAATACCTTAAACCTGGAGAGTTAAGACCCGTGTAATGGGTACCATGCAATATGACTTCAAAGGGTCTTCATTTGCTCACCGAACCTCTCCAATCCTATCAGTGCTGCGTTTATGCCCCTGTACACATGCTTGATTCTCTTTCGGAGACATAGCAATCCATAGGTTTTAAGATACTTACTAGTCAGGTACATTCTTAGGCGTTTAATATGCGGTGTTGAGTCCATTTCGTTGAGCAAGGAGTGGCTCTTGTCTATTCCATATTTGGCTTAAGGAACTTTATCTGTGCTCATTTCAATCTCTGGTTTTATGCAGCAACCCAACTCACCTTTCCCCTTAAGCAAGAATAAGTTGGTTTCCTAAATTTGAGAACCTGTTCTGTTTTGGAATTCAGTTCCTGTGTAGCCAAGTTTACATTCCGTGTATTAGTGATATCTTATGATGTTTCTTTTTCTGTGTGACTTATTTCAGTTAGAATCATCGTATCTGAATCTACTCATTATGCTGCTACGTGCCTGATGACATAGATTTCATTGCTGAGTGATACTGCATTGTACGTAAGTACCACAAGTTCTTTATCCATTTTTCACTTTCTGCGATGTTGAACTTGTACGGTAAAAGAGGTTCTTGTAAACAGAGCCGTTCCAAACTTTGGGGTGGCTGTGTCTTTTTGATTTTAATTTCCCTAAGCTATAGGACCATAAGTGGAAGTGCCCTAGGCTCTGTTGCTTTGTTTTTTAGATGTTTCAGGAAACACCATACACTTCTCCCGAGTGGTTGTTGGCAATTTACATCCCGCCCATCAGCATAACAAGGCTCCCAGTTCTCCATGGCCTGTCCTGCCTTTCTGGATTTTACACTTTTTTCAGATGGCCCTTTTGACCGGGGGGAAGTGAGACTTCATTGTAGTGCAGATTTCCTTTGCAAGCTTGCTTGGTTGGCCAAAAAGGGCGTATGCGTTTTTTCCTGAATATATTCAGGAAAAAACGCATACGCCCTTTTTGGCCAAGTGCATCATTGTGGACGTTCTGCCTCTTTTCCTATGCTTTCAATGCAATTCCAGTCTACCTCCTGAAATCGGTTTCCTGCAATTCTGCCCCGCTTTCACGTCCTCTTGTCAGCCTTACTTCAGTATATTTTTGGACGATAGCTGTCATTTATAACTCTGCAGGTTTGTGAATTACAGTGCCCCTGAGCTCCTTTCTTCAACTTGCTTTCTTGTGACCTGGCCGTAACACCGCAGGATGGCTTCAGGCCCTAATCTGGTTCCGGCACGGCACGCTGAGCCTTTGGTTATTTCCTCTTCCTGGTGGGAAATGAGAGTTAAATTTGCCCGTCCAGACACCTCCAGCTAGTCTCTCATTGGTTCTCGTTATTCCTGTTCATCTTCCGCAGAAATTGCAAACTGGGCCAAACAGGAGGTTAAAGGCGCTGACTCTCCAAGTGGGGAGAGTGTTAGTAAAGCGTCTGGAATGTTGCACCCGAGTACCAGGGGAGGAAAACTGAGACATATTTGAACACGTCTCCCGTTCACATGGTTGATCATACTTGGGTTCCACATGCATGTTTTAGCTGAAGGAAGAATACCTTAAACCTGGAGAGTTAAGACCCGTGTAATGGGTACCATGCAATATGACTTCAAAGGGTCTTCATTTGCTCACCGAACCTCTCCAATCCTATCACTGCTTCGTTTATGCCCCTGTACACATGCTTGATTCTCCTTCGGAGACATAGCAATCCATAGGTTTTAAGATACTTTCTAGTCAGGTACATTCTTAGGCGTTTAATATGCGGTGTTGAGTCTATTTCGTTGAGCAAGGAGTAGCTCTTGTCTATTCCATATTTGACTTAAGGAACTTTATCTGTGCTCATTTCAATCTCTGGTTTTATGCAGCACCCCAACTCACCTTTCCCCTTAAGCAAGCATAAGTTGGTTTTCTAAATTTGAGACCCTCTTCTGTTCTGTAATTCAGTTCCTGTGTAGCCAAGTTTACATTCCGTGTATTACTGATATCTTATGATGTTTCTTTTTCTGTGTGACTTACTTCAGTTAGAATCATCATACCTCAATCCACTCATTGTGATGCTAAGGGCCTGATGACATAGATTTCATTGCTGAGTGATATTGCTTTGTAAGTAAATACCACAACTTCTTTATCCATTTTTCACTTTCTGCGATGTTGAACTTGTACTGTAAACGAGGTTCTTGTAAACAGAGGCGTCCCAAACTTTGGGGTGGCTGTGTCTTTTTGATTTTAATTTCCCTAAGCTATAGGACCATAAGTGGCAGTGCCCTTGGCTCTGTTGCTTTGTTTTTTAGATGTTTCAGGAAACACCATACACTTCTCCCGAGTGTCTGTTGGCAATTTACATCCCGCCCATCAGCATAACAAGGCTCCCAGTTCTCCATGGCCTGTCCTGCCTTTCTGGATTTTACACTTTTTTCAGATGGCCCTTTTGACCGGGGGGAAGTGAGACTTCATTGTAGTGCAGATTTCCTTTGCAAGCTTGCTTGGTTGGCCAAAAAGGGCGTATGCGTTTTTTCCTGAATATATTCAGGAAAAAACGCATACGCCCTTTTTGGCCAAGTGCATCATTGTGGACGTTCTGCCTCTTTTCCTATGCTTTCAATGCAATTCCAGTCTACCTCCTGAAATCGGTTTCCTGCAATTCTGCCCCGCTTTCAAGTCCTCTTGGCAGCCTTACTTCAGTCTATTTTTGGACGATAGCTGTCATTTATAACTCTGCAGGTTTGTGAATTACAGTGCCCCTGAGCTCCTTTCTTCAACTCGCTTTCTTGTGACCTGGCCGCAACACCGCAGGATGGCTTCAGGCCCTAATCTGGTTCCGGCCCGGCATGCTGAGCCTTTGGTTAATTCCTCTTCCTGGTGGGAAATGAGAGTTAAATTTGCCCGTCCAGACACCTCCAGCTAGCCTCTCATTGGTTCTCGCTATTCCTGTTCATCTTCCGCAGAAATTGCAAACTGGGCCAACAGGAGGTTAAAGGGACTGACTCTCCAAGTGGGGAGAGTGTTAGTAAAGCGTCTGGAATGTTGCACCCGAGTACCAGGGGAGGAAAACTGAGACATATTTGAACACGTCTCCCGATCACATGGTTGATCATACTCTAGGTTCCACATGCATGTTTTAGCTGAAGGAAGAATACCTTAAACCTGGGTAGTTGAAACCCGTGGAATGGGTACCATGCAATATGACTTCAAAGGGTCTTCATTTGCTCACCGAACCTCTCCAATCCTATCACTGCTGCGTTTATGCCCCTGTACACATGCTTGATTCTCTTTCGGAGACATAGCAATCTATAGGTTTTAAGATACTTACAAGTCAGGTACATTCTTAGGCGTTTAATATGCGGTGTTGAGTCCATTTCGTTGAGCAAGGAGTAGCTCTTGTCTATTCCATATTTGGCTTAAGGAACTTTATCTGTGCTCATTTCAATCTCTGGTTTTATGCAGCACCCCAACTCACCTTTACCTTAAGCAAGCATAAGTTGTTTTTCTAAATTTGTGACCCAGTTCTGTTCTGTAATTCAGTTCCTGTGTAGCCACGTTTCCATTCCGTGTATTACTGATATCTTAATGATGTTTCTTTTTCTGTGTGACTTATTTCAGTTAGAATCATCATACCTGAATCCACTCATTGTGCTGCTAAGGGCCTGATGACATAGATTTCATTGCTGAGTGATATTGCTCTGTAAGTGAATACCACAACTTCTTTATCCATTTTTCACTTTCTGCGATGTTGAACTTGTACTGTAAACGAGGTTCTTGTAAACAGAGCCGTTCCAAACTTTGGGGTGGCTGTGTCTTTTTGATTTTAATTTCCCTAAGCTATAGGACCATAAGTGGAAGTGCCCTAGGTTCTGTTGCTTTGTTTTTTAGATGTTTCAGGAAACACCATACACTTCTCCCGAGTGGTTGTTGGCAATTTACATCCCGCCCATCAGCATAACAAGGCTCCCAGTTCTCCATGGCCTGTCCTGCCTTTCTGGATTTTACACTTTTTTCAGATGGCCCTTTTGACCGGGGGGAAGTGAGACTTCATTGTAGTGCAGATTTCCTTTGCAAGCTTGCTTGGTTGGCCAAAAAGGGCGTATGCGTTTTTTCCTGAATATATTCAGGAAAAAACGCATACGCCCTTTTTGGCCAAGTGCATCATTGTGGACGTTCTGCCTCTTTTCCTATGCTTTCAATGCAATTCCAGTCTACCTCCTGAAATCGGTTTCCTGCAATTCTGCCCCGCTTTCAAGTCCTCTTGGCAGCCTTACTTCAGTATGTTTTTGGACGATAGCTGTCATTTATAACTCTGCAGGTTTGTGAATTACAGTGCCCCTGAGCTCCTTTCTTCAACTCGCTTTCTTTTGAGCTGGCCGCAACACCGCAGGATGGCTTCAGGCCCTAATCTGGTTCCGGTACGGCACGCTGAGCCTTTGGTTATTTCCTCTTCCTTGTGGGAAATGAGAGTTAAATTTGCCCGTCCAGACACCTCCAGCTAGCCTCTCATTGGTTCTCGCTATTCCTGTTCATTTTCCGCAGAAATTGCAAACTGGGCCAAACAGGAGGTTAAAGGCGCTGACTCTCCAAGTGGGGAGAGTGTTAGTAAAGCATCTGGAATGTTGTACCCGAGTACCAGGGGAGGAAAACTGAGACATATTTGAACACGTCTCCCGTTCACATGGTTGATCATACTTGGGTTCCACATGCATGTTTTAGCTGAAGGAAGAATACCTTAAACCTGGAGAGTTGAGACCCGTGTAATGGGTACCATGCAATATGACTTCAAAGGGTCTTCATTTGCTCACCGAACCTCTCCAATCCTATCACTGCTGCGTTTATGCCCCTGTACACATGCTTGATTCTCTTTCAGAGACATAGCAATCCATAGGTTTTAAGATACTTACTAGTCAGGCACATTCTTAGGCGTTTAATATGCGGTGTTGAGTCCATTTCGTTGAGCAAGGAGTAGCTCTTGTCTATTCCATATTTGACTTAAGGAACTTTATCTGTGCTCATTTCAATCTCTGGTTTTATGCAGCACCCCAACTCACCTTTACACATAAGCAAGCATAGTTGGTTTTCTAAATTTGAGACCCTGTTCTGTTCTGTAATTCAGTTCCTGTGTAGCCAAGTTTACATTCCGTGTATTAGTGATATCTTATGATGTTTCTTTTTCTGTGTGATTTACTTCAGTTAGAATCATCATACCTGAATCCACTCATTGTGCTGCTAAGGGCCTGATGACACAGATTTCATTGCTGAGTGATATTGCTTTGTAAGTAAATACCACAACTTCTTTATCCATTTTTCACTTTCTGCGATGTTGAACTTGTACTGTAAACGAGGTTCTTGTAAACAGAGGCGTCCCAAACTTTGGGGTGGCTGTGTCTTTTTGATTTTAATTTCCCTAAGCTATAGGACCATAAGTGGCAGTGCCCTAGGCTCTGTTGCTTTGTTTTTTAGATGTTTCAGGAAACACCATACACTTCTCCCGAGTGGTTGTTGGCAATTTACATCCCGCCCATCAGCATAACAAGGCTCCCAGTTCTCCATGGCCTGTCCTGCCTTTCTGGATTTTACACTTTTTTCAGATGGCCCTTTTGACCGGGGGGAAGTGAGACTTCATTGTAGTGCAGATTTCCTTTGCAAGCTTGCTTGGTTGGCCAAAAAGGGCGTATGCGTTTTTTCCTGAATATATTCAGGAAAAAACGCATACGCCCTTTTTGGCCAAGTGCATCATTGTGGACGTTCTGCCTCTTTTCCTATGCTTTCAATGCAATTCCAGTCTACCTCCTGAAATCGGTTTCCTGCAATTCTGCCCCGCTTTCAAGTCCTCTTGGCAGCCTTACTTCAGTCTATTTTTGGACGATAGCTGTCATTTATAACTCTGCAGGTTTGTGAATTACAGTGCCCCTGAGCTCCTTTCTTCAACTCGCTTTCTTGTGACCTGGCCGCAACACCACAGGATGGCTTCAGGCCCTAATCTGGTTCCGGCCCGGCATGCTGAGCCTTTGGTTAATTCCTCTTCCTTGTGGGAAATGAGAGTTAAATTTGCCCGTCCAGACACCTCCAGCTAGCCTCTCATTGGTTCTCGCTATTCCTGTTCATCTTCCGCAGAAATTGCAAACTGGGCCAAACAGGAGGTTAAAGGGACTGACTCTCCAAGTGGGGAGAGTGTTAGTAAAGCGTCTGGAATGTTGCACCCGAGTACCAGGGGAGGAAAACTGAGACATATTTGAACACGTCTCCCGTTCACATGGTTGATCATACTCTAGGTTCCACATGCATGTTTTAGCTGAAGGAAGAATACCTTAAACCTGGGTAGTTGAAACCCGTGGAATGGGTACCATGCAATATGACTTCAAAGGGTCTTCATTTGCTCACCGAACCTCTCCAATCCTATCACTGCTGCGTTTATGCCCCTGTACACATGCTTGATTCTCTTTCGGAGACATAGCAATCCATAGGTTTTAAGATACTTACTAGTCAGGTACATTCTTAGGCGTTTAATATGCGGTGTTGAGTCCATTTCGTTGAGCAAGGAGTAGCTCTTGTCTATTCCATATTTGGCTTAAGGAACTTTATCTGTGCTCATTTCAATCTCTGGTTTTATGCAGCACCCCAACTCACCTTTACCCTTAAGCAAGCATAAGTTGTTTTTCTAAATTTGTGACCCAGTTCTGTTCTGTAATTCAGTTCCTGTGTAGCCAAGTTTCCATTCCGTGTATTACTGATATCTTATGATGTTTCTTTTTCTGTGTGACTTATTTCAGTTAGAATCATCATACCTGAATCCACTCATTGTGCTGCTAAGGGCCTGATGACATAGATTTCATTGCTGAGTGATATTGCTTTGTAAGTGAATACCACAACTTCTTTATCCATTTTTCACTTTCTGCGATGTTGAACTTGTACTGTAAACGAGGTTCTTGTAAACAGAGCTGTTCCAAACTTTGGGGTGGCTGTGTCTTTTTGATTTTAATTTCCCTAAGCTATAGGACCATAAGTGGAAGTGCCCTAGGTTCTGTTGCTTTGTTTTTTAGATGTTTCAGGAAACACCATACACTTCTCCCGAGTGTCTGTTGGCAATTTACATCCCGCCCATCAGCATAACAAGGCTCCCAGTTCTCCATGGCCTGTCCTGCCTTTCTGGATTTTACACTTTTTTCAGATGGCCCTTTTGACCGGGGGGAAGTGAGACTTCATTGTAGTGCAGATTTCCTTTGCAAGCTTGCTTGGTTGGCCAAAAAGGGCGTATGCGTTTTTTCCTGAATATATTCAGGAAAAAACGCATACGCCCTTTTTGGCCAAGTGCATCATTGTGGACGTTCTGCCTCTTTTCCTATGCTTTCAATGCAATTCCAGTCTACCTCCTGAAATCGGTTTCCTGCAATTCTGCCCCGCTTTCAAGTCCTCTTGGCAGCCTTACTTCAGTCTGTCTTTGGACGATAGCTGTCATTTATAACTCTGCAGGTTTGTGAATTACAGTGCCCCTGAGCTCCTTTCTTCAACTCGGTTTCTTGTGACCTGGCTGCAACACCGCAGGATGGCTTCAGGCCCTAATCTGGTTCCGGCCCGGCATGCTGAGCCTTTGGTTATTTCCTCTTCCTGGTGGGAAATGAGAGTTAAATTTGCCCGTCCAGACACCTCCAGCTAGCCTCTCATTGGTTCTCGCTATTCCTGTTCATCTTCCGCAGAAATTGCAAACTGGGCCAAACAGGAGGTTAAAAGGACTGACTCTCCAAGTGGGGAGAGTGTTAGTAAAGCGTCTGGAATGTTGCACCCGAGTACCAGGGGAGGAAAACTGAGACATATTTGAACACGTCTCCCGTTCACATGGTTGATCATACTTGGGTTCCACATGCATGTTTTAGCTGAAGGAAGAATACCTTAAACCTGGAGAGTTAAGACCCGTGTAATGGGTACCATGCAATATGACTTCAAAGGGTCTTCATTTGCTCACCGAACCTCTCCAATCCTATCACTGCTGCGTTTATGCCCCTGTACACATGCTTGATTCTCTTTCGGAGACATAGCAATCCATAGGTTTTAAGATACCTACTAATCAGGTACATTCTTAGGCGTTTAATATGCGGTGTTGAGTCCATTTCGTTGAGCAAGGAGTAGCTCTTGTCTATTCCATATTTGGCTTAAGGAACTTTATCTGTGCTCATTTCAATCTCTGGTTTTATGCAGCACCCCAACTCACCTTTACCCTTAAGCAAGCATAAGTTGTTTTTCTAAATTTGTGACCCAGTTCTGTTCTGTAATTCAGTTCCTGTGTAGCCAAGTTTCCATTCCGTGTATTACTGATATCTTATGATGTTTCTTTTTCTGTGTGACTTATTTCAGTTAGAATCATCATACCTGAATCCACTCATTGTGCTGCTAATGGCCTGATGACATAGATTTCATTGCTGAGTGATATTGTTTTGTAAGTGAATACCACAACTTCTTTATCCATTTTTCACTTTCTGCGATGTTGAACTTGTACTGTAAACGAGGTTCTTGTAAACAGAGCTGTTTCAAACTTTGGGGTGGCTGTGTCTTTTTGATTTTAATTTCCCTAAGCTATAGGACCATAAGTCGAAGTGCCCTAGGCTCCGTTGCTTTGTTTTTTAGATGTTTCAGAAAACACCATACACTTCTCCCGAGTGGTTGTTGGCAATTTACATCCCGCCCATCAGCATAACAAGGCTCCCAGTTCTCCATGGCCTGTCCTGCCTTTCTGGATTTTACACTTTTTTCAGATGGCCCTTTTGACCGGGGGGAAGTGAGACTTCATTGTAGTGCAGATTTCCTTTGCAAGCTTGCTTGGTTGGCCAAAAAGGGCGTATGCGTTTTTTCCTGAATATATTCAGGAAAAAACGCATACGCCCTTTTTGGCCAAGTGCATCATTGTGGACGTTCTGCCTCTTTTCCTATGCTTTCAATGCAATTCCAGTCTACCTCCTGAAATCGGTTTCCTGCAATTCTGCCCCGCTTTCGAGTCCTCTTGGCAGCCTTACTTCAGTCTATTTTTGGACGATAGCTGTCATTTATAACTCTGCAGGTTTGTGAATTACAGTGCCCCTGAGCTCCTTTCTTCAACTCGCTTTCTTGTGACCTGGCCGCAACACCGCAGGATGGCTTCAGGCCCTAATCTGGTTCCGGTACGGCACGCTGAGCCTTTGGTTATTTTCTCTTCCTGGTGGGAAATGAGAGTTAAATTTGCCCGTCCAGACACCTCCAGCTAGCCTCTCATTGGTTCTCGCTATTCCTGTTCATCTTTCGCAGAAATTGCAAACTGGGCCAAACAGGAGGTTAAAGACGCTGACTCTCCAAGTGGGGAGAGTGTTAGTAAAGCGTCTGGAATGTTGCACCCGAGTACCAGGGGAGGAAAACTGAGACATATTTGAACACGTCTCCCGTTCACATGGTTGATCATACTTGGGTTCCACATGCATGTTTTAGCTGAAGGAAGAATACCTTAAACATGGAGAGTTGAGACCCGTGTAATGGGTACCATGCAATATGACTTCAAAGGGTCTTCATTTGCTCACCGAACCTCTCCAATCCTATCACTGCTGCATTTATGCCCCTGTACACATGCTTGATTCTCTTTCGGAGACATAGCAATCCATAGGTTTTAAGATACTTACTAGTCAGGCACATTCTTAGGCGTTTAATATGCGGTGTTGAGTCCATTTCGTTGAGCAAGGAGTAGCTCTTGTCTATTCCATATTTGACTTAAGGAACTTCATCTGTGCTCATTTCAATCTCTGGTTTTATGCAGCACCCCAACTCACCTTTACCCTTAAGCAAGCATAGTTGGTTTTCTAAATTTGAGACCCTGTTCTGTTCTGTAATTCAGTTCCTGTGTAGCCAAGTTTACATTCCGTGTATTAGTGATATCTTATGATGTTTCTTTTTCTGTGTGACTTAGTTCAGTTAGAATCATCATACCTGAATCCACTCATTGTGCTGCTAAGGTCCTGTTGACACAGATTTCATTGCTGAGTGATATTGCTTTGTAAGTAAATACCACAACTTCTTTATCCGTTTTTCACTTTCTGCGATGTTGAACTTGTACTGTAAACGAGGTTCTTGTAAACAGAGCCGTTCCAAACTTTGGGGTGGCTCTGTCTTTTTGTTTTTAATTTCCCTAAGCTATAGGACCATAAGTGGAAGTGCCCTAGGCTCTGTTGCATTGTTTTTTAGATGTTTCAGGAAACACCATACACTTCTCCCGAGTGTCTGTTGGCAATTTACATCCCGCCCATCAGCATAACAAGGCTCCCAGTTCTCCATGGCCTGTCCTGCCTTTCTGGATTTTACACTTTTTTCAGATGGCCCTTTTGACCGGGGGGAAGTGAGACTTCATTGTAGTGCAGATTTCCTTTGCAAGCTTGCTTGGTTGGCCAAAAAGGGCGTATGCGTTTTTTCCTGAATATATTCAGGAAAAAACGCATACGCCCTTTTTGGCCAAGTGCATCATTGTGGACGTTCTGCCTCTTTTCCTATGCTTTCAATGCAATTCCAGTCTACCTCCTGAAATCAGTTTCCTGCAATTCTGCCCCGCTTTCAAGTCCTCTTGGCAGCCTTACTTCAGTCTATTTTTGGACGATAGCTGTCATTTATAACTCTGCAGGTTTGTGAATTACAGTGCCCCTGAGCTCCTTTCTTCAACTCGCTTTCTTTTGAGCTGGCCGCAACACCGCAGGATGGCTTCAGGCCCTAATCTGGTTCCGATATGGCACGCTGAGCCTTTGGTTATTTCCTCTTCCTGGTGGGAAATGAGAGTTAAATTTGCCCGTCCAGACACCTCCAGCTAGCCTCTCATTGGTTCTCGCTATTCCTGTTCATCTTCCGCAGAAATTGCAAACTGGGCCAAACAGGAGGTTAAAGGCGCTGACTCTCCAAGTGGGGAGAGTGTTAGTAAAGCGTCTGGAATGTTGTACCCGAGTACCAGGGGAGGAAAACTGAGACATATTTGAACACGTCTCCCGTTCACATGGTTGATCATACTTGGGTTCCACATGCATGTTTTAGCTGAAGGAAGAATACCTTAAACCTGGAGAGTTGAGACCCGTGTAATGGGTACCATGCAATATGACTTCAAAGGGTCTTCATTTGCTCACCGAACCTCTCCAATCCTATCACTGCTGCGTTTATGCCCCTGTACACATGCTTGATTCTCTTTTGGAGACATAGCAATCCATAGGTTTTACGATACTTACTAGTCAGGTACATTCTTAGGCGTTTAATATGCGGTGTTGAGTCCATTTCGTTGAGCAAGGAGTAGCTGTTGTCTATTCCATATTTGACTTAAGGAACTTTATCTGTGCTCATTTCAATCTCTGGTTTTATGCAGCACCCCAACTCACCTTTACCCTTAAGCAAGCATAAGTTGGTTTTCTAAATTTGAGACCGTGTTCTGTTCTGTAATTCAGTTCCTGTATAGCCAAGTTTACATTCCGTGTATTACTGATATCTTATGATGTTTCTTTTTCTGTGTGACTTATTTCAGTTAGAATCATCATACCTGAATCCACTCATTGTGATGCTAAGGGCCTGATGACATAGATTTCATTGCTGAGTGATATTGCTTTGTAAGTAAATACCACAACTTCTTTATCCATTTTTCACTTTCTGCGACGTTGAACTTGTACTGTAAACGAGGTTCTTGTAAACAGAGGCGTCCCAAACTTTGGGGTGGCTGTGTCTTTTTGATTTTAATTTCCCTAAGCTATAGGACCATAAGTGGCAGTGCCCTAGGCTCTGTTGCATTGTTTTTTAGATGTTTCAGGAAACACCATACACTTCTCCCAAGTGTCTGTTGGCAATTTACATCCCGCCCATCAGCATAACAAGGCTCCCAGTTCTCCATGGCCTGTCCTGCCTTTCTGGATTTTACACTTTTTTCAGATGGCCCTTTTGACCGGGGGGAAGTGAGACTTCATTGTAGTGCAGATTTCCTTTGCAAGCTTGCTTGGTTGGCCAAAAAGGGCGTATGCGTTTTTTCCTGAATATATTCAGGAAAAAACGCATACGCCCTTTTTGGCCAAGTGCATCATTGTGGACGTTCTGCCTCTTTTCCTATGCTTTCAATGCAATTCCAGTCTACCTCCTGAAATCGGTTTCCTGCAATTCTGCCCCGCTTTCAAGTCCTCTTGGCAGCCTTACTTCAGTCTATTTTTGGACGATAGCTGTCATTTATAACTCTGCAGGTTTGTGAATTACAGTGCCCCTGAGCTCCTTTCTTCAACTCGCTTTCTTGTGACCTGGCCGCAACACCGCAGGATGGCTTCAGGCCCTAATCTTGTTCCGGCACGGCATGCTGAGCCTTTGGTTATTTCCTCTTCTTGGTGGGAAATGAGAGTTAAATTTGGCCGTCCAGACACCTCCAGCTAGTCTCTCATTGGTTCTCGCTATTCCTGTTCATCTTCCGCAGAAATTGCAAACTGGGCCAAACAGGAGGTTAAAGGCGCTGACTCTCCAAGTGGGGAGAGTGTTAGTAAAGCGTCTGGAATGTTACACCCGAGTACCAGGGGAGGAAAACTGAGACATATTTGAACACGTCTCCCGTTCACATGGTTGATCATACTTGGGTTCCACATGCATGTTTTAGCTGAAGGAAGAATACCTTAAACCTGGAGAGTTGAGACCCGTGGAATGGGTACCATGCAATATGACTTCAAAGGGTCTTCATTTGCTCACCGAACCTCTCCAATCCTATCACTGCTGCGTTTATGCCCCTGTACACATGCTTGATTCTCTTTCGGAGACATAGCAATCCATAGGTTTTAAGATACTTACTAGTCAGGTACATTCTTAGGCGTTTAATATGCGGTGTTGAGTCCATTTCGTTGAGCAAGGAGTAGCTCTTGTCTATTCCATATTTGACTTAAGGAACTTTATCTGTGCTCATTTCAATCTCTGGTTTTATGCAGCACCCCAACTCACCTTTCCCCTTAAGCAAGCATAAGTTGGTTTTCTAAATTTGAGACCCTGTTCTGTTCTGTAATTCAGTTCCTGTGTAGCCAAGTTTACATTCCGTGTATTACTGATATCTTATGATGTTTCTTTTTCTGTGTGACTTACTTCAGTTAGAATCATCATACCTGAATCCACTCATTGTGCTGCTAAGGGCCTGGTGACACAGATTTCATTGCTGAGTGATATTGCTTTGTAAGTGAATACCACAACTTCTTTATCCATTTTTCACTTTCTGCGATGTTGAACTTGTACTGTAAACGAGGTTCTTGTAAACAGAGGCGTCCCAAACTTTGGGGTGGCTGTGTCTTTTTGATTTTAATTTCCCTAAGCTATAGGACCATAAGTGGCAGTGCCCTAGGCTCTGTTGCTTTGTTTTTTAGATGTTTCAGGAAACACCATACACTTCTCCCAAGTGTCTGTTGGCAATTTACATCCCGCCCATCAGCATAACAAGGCTCCCAGTTCTCCATGGCCTGTCCTGCCTTTCTGGATTTTACACTTTTTTCAGATGGCCCTTTTGACCGGGGGGAAGTGAGACTTCATTGTAGTGCAGATTTCCTTTGCAAGCTTGCTTGGTTGGCCAAAAAGGGCGTATGCGTTTTTTCCTGAATATATTCAGGAAAAAATGCATACGCCCTTTTTGGCCAAGTGCATCATTGTGGACGTTCTGCCTCTTTTCCTATGCTTTCAATGCAATTCCAGTCTACCTCCTGAAATCGGTTTCCTGCAATTCTGCCCCGCTTTCAAGTCCTCTTGGCAGCCTTACTTCAGTCTATTTTTGGACGATAGCTGTCATTTATAACTCTGCAGGTTTGTGAATTACAGTGCCCCTGAGCTCCTTTCTTCAACTCGCTTTCTTTTGAGCTGGCCGCAACACCACAGGATGGCTTCAGGCCCTAATCTGGTTCCGGTACGGCACGCTGAGCCTTTGGTTATTTCCTCTTCCTCGTGGGAAATGAGAGTTAAATTTGCCCGTCCAGACACCTCCAGCTAGCCTCTCATTGGTTCTCGCTATTCCTGTTCATCTTCCGCAGAAATTGCAAACTGGGCCAAACAGGAGGTTAAAGGCGCTGACTCTCCAAGTGGGGAGAGTGTTAGTAAAGCGTCTGGAATGTTGCACCCGAGTACCAGGGGAGGAAAACTGAGACATATTTGAACACGTCTCCCGTTCACATGGTTGATCATACTTGGGTTCCACATGCATGTTTTAGCTGAAGGAAGAATACCTTAAACCTGGAGAGTTGAGACCCGTGGAATGGGTACCATGCAATATGACTTCAAAGGGTCTTCATTTGCTCACCGAACCTCTCCAATCCTATCACTGCTGCGTTTATGCCCCTGTACACATGCTTGATTCTCTTTCGGAGACATAGCAATCCATAGGTTTTACGATACTTACTAGTCAGGTACATTCTTAGGCGTTTAATATGCGGTGTTGAGTCCATTTCGTTGAGCAAGGAGTAGCTCTTGTCTATTCCATATTTGACTTAAGGAACTTTATCTGTGCTCATTTCAATCTCTGGTTTTATGCAGCACCCCAACTCACCTTTACCCTTAAGCAAGCATAAGTTGTTTTTCTAAATTTGAGACCCTGTTCTGTTCTGTAATTCAGTTCCTGTGTAGCCAAGTTTACATTCCGTGTATTAGTGATATCTTATGATGTTTCTTTTTCTGTGTGACTTACTTCAGTTAGAATCATCATACCTGAATCCACTCATTGTGCTGCTAAGGGCCTGATGACACAGATTTCATTGCTGAGTGATATTGCTTTGTAAGTAAATACCACAACTTCTTTATCCATTTTTCACTTTCTGCGATGTTGAACTTGTACTGTAAACGAGGTTCTTGTAAACAGAGCCGTTCCAAACTTTGGGGTGGCTGTGTCTTTCGGATTTTAATTTCCCTAAGCTATAGGACCATAAGTGGAAGTGCCCTAGGTTCTGTTGCTTTGTTTTTTAGATGTTTCAGGAAACACCATACACTTCTCCCGAGTGGTTGTTGGCAATTTACATCCCGCCCATCAGCATAACAAGGCTCCCAGTTCTCCATGGCCTGTCCTGCCTTTCTGGATTTTACACTTTTTTCAGATGGCCCTTTTGACCGGGGGGAAGTGAGACTTCATTGTAGTGCAGATTTCCTTTGCAAGCTTGCTTGGTTGGCCAAAAAGTGCGTATGCGTTTTTTCCTGAATATATTCAGGAAAAAACGCATACGCCCTTTTTGGCCAAGTGCATCATTGTGGACGTTCTGCCTCTTTTCCTATGCTTTCAATGCAATTCCAGTCTACCTCCTGAAATCGGTTTCCTGCAATTCTGCCCCGCTTTCAAGTCCTCTTGGCAGCCTTACTTCAGTCTATTTTTGGACGATAGCTGTCATTTATAACTCTGCAGGTTTGTGAATTACAGTGCCCCTGAGCTCCTTTCTTCAACTCGCTTTCTTTTGAGCTGGCCGCAACACCGCAGGATGGCTTCAGGCCCTAATCTGGTTCCGGTACGGCACGCTGAGCCTTTGATTATTTCCTCTTCCTGGTGGGAAATGAGAGTTAAATTTGGCCGTCCAGACACCTCCAGCTAGCCTCTCATTTGTTCTCGCTATTCCTGTTCATCTTCCGCAGAAATTGCAAACTGGGCCAAACAGGAAGTTAAAGGCGCTGACTCTCCAAGTGGGGAGAGTGTTAGTAAAGCGTCTGGAATGTTGCACCCGAGTACCAGGGGAGGAAAACTGAGACATATTTGAACACGTCTCCCGTTCACATGGTTGATCATACTTGGGTTCCACATGCATGTTTTAGCTGAAGGAAGAATACCTTAAACCTGGAGAGTTGAGACCCGTGGAATGGGTACCATGCAATATGACTTCAAAGGGTCTTCATTTGCTCACCGAACCTCTCCAATCCTATCACTGCTGCGTTTATGCCCCTGTACACATGCTTGATTCTCTTTCGGAGACATAGCAATCCATAGGTTTTACGATACTTACTAGTCAGGTACATTCTTAGGCGTTTAATATGCGGTGTTGAGTCCATTTCGTTGAGCAAGGAGTAGCTCTTGTCTATTCCATATTTGACTTAAGGAACTTTATCTGTGCTCATTTCAATCTCTGGTTTTATGCAGCACCCCAACTCACCTTTACCCTTAAGCAAGCATAAGTTGGTTTTCTAAATTTGAGACCCTGTTCTGTTCTGTAATTCAGTTCCTGGGTAGCCAAGTTTCCATTCCGTGTATTACTGATATCTTATGATGTTTCTTTTTCTGTGTGACTTACTTCAGTTAGAATCATCGTACCTGAATCTACTCATTGTGCTGCTAAGGGCCTGATGACACAGATTTCATTGCTGAGTGATATTGCTTTGTAAGTAAATACCACAACTTCTTTATCCATTTTTCACTTTCTGCGATGTTGAACTTGTACTGTAAACGAGGTTCTTGTAAACAGAGCCGTTCCAAACTTTGGGGTGGCTGTGTCTTTTTGATTTTAATTTCCCTAAGCTATAGGACCATAAGTGGAAGTGCCCTAGGTTCTGTTGCTTTGTTTTTTAGATGTTTCAGGAAACACCATACACTTCTCCCGAGTGGTTGTTGGCAATTTACATCCCGCCCATCAGCATAACAAGGCTCCCAGTTCTCCATGGCCTGTCCTGCCTTTCTGGATTTTACACTTTTTTCAGATGGTCCTTTTGACCGGGGGGAAGTGAGACTTCATTGTAGTGCAGATTTCCTTTGCAAGCTTGCTTGGTTGGCCAAAAAGGGCGTATGCGTTTTTTCCTGAATATATTCAGGAAAAAACGCATACGCCCTTTTTGGCCAAGTGCATCATTGTGGACGTTCTGCCTCTTTTCCTATGCTTTCAATGCAATTCCAGTCTACCTCCTGAAATCGGTTTCCTGCAATTCTGCCCCGCTTTCAAGTCCTCTTGGCAGCCTTACTTCAGTCGATTTTTGGACGATAGCTGTCATTTATAACTCTGCAGGTTTGTGAATTACAGTGCCCCTGAGCTCCTTTCTTCAACTCGTTTTCTTTTGAGCTGGCCGCAACACCGCAGGATTGCTTCAGGCCCTAATCTGGTTCCGGTACGGCACGCTGAGCCTTTGGTTATTTCCTCTTCCTGGTGGGAAATGAGAGTTAAATTTGCCCGTCCAGACACCTCCAGCTAGCCTCTCATTGGTTCTCGCTATTCCTGTTTATCTTCCGCAGAAATTGCAAACTGGGCCAAACAGGAGGTTAAAGGCGCTGACTCTCCAAGTGGGGAGAGTGTTAGTAAAGCGTCTGGAATGTTGCACCCGAGTACCAGGGGAGGAAAACTGAGACATATTTGAACACGTCTCCCGTTCACATGGTTGATCATACTTGGGTTCCACATGCATGTTTTAGCTGAAGGAAGAATACCTTAAACCTGGAGAGTTGAGACCCGTGGAATGGGTACCATGCAATATGACTTCAAAGGGTCTTCATTTGCTCACCGAACCTCTCCAATCCTATCACTGCTGCATTTATGCCCCTGTACACATGCTTGATTCTCTTTCAGAGACATAGCAATCCATAGGTTTTAAGATACTTACTAGTCAGGTACATTCTTAGGCGTTTAATATGCGGTGTTGAGTCCATTTCGTTGAGCAAGGAGTAGCTCTTGTCTATTCCATATTTGACTTAAGGAACTTTATCTGTGCTCATTTCAATCTCTGGTTTTATGCAGCACCCCAACTCACCTTTCCCCTTATGCAAGCATAAGTTGGTTTTCTAAATTTGAGACCCTGTTCTGTTCTGTAATTCAGTTCCTGTGTAGCCAAGTTTACATTCCTTGTATTACTGATATCTTATGATGTTTCTTTTTCTGTGTGACTTACTTCAGTTAGAATCATCATACCTGAATCCACTCATTGTGCTGCTAAGGGCCTGATGACATAGATTTCATTGCTGAGTGATATTGCTTTGTAAGTAAATACCACAACTTCTTTATCCATTTTTCACTTTCTGCGATGTTGAACTTGTACTGTAAACGAGGTTCTTGTAAACAGAGGCGTCCCAAACTTTGGGGTGGCTGTGTCTTTTTTATTTTAATTTCCCTAAGCTATAGGACCATAAGTGGAAGTGCCCTAGGTTCTGTTGCTTTGTTTTTTAGATGTTTCAGGATACACCATACACTTCTCCCGAGTGGTTGTTGGCAATTTACATCCCGCCCATCAGCATAACAAGGCTCCCAGTTCTCCATGGCCTGTCCTGCCTTTCTGGATTTTACACTTTTTTCAGATGGCCCTTTTGACCGGGGGGAAGTGAGACTTCATTGTAGTGCAGATTTCCTTTGCAAGCTTGCTTGGTTGGCCAAAAAGGGCGTATGCGTTTTTTCCTGAATATATTCAGGAAAAAACGCATACGCCCTTTTTGGCCAAGTGCATCATTGTGGACGTTCTGCCTCTTTTCCTATGCTTTCAATGCAATTCCAGTCTACCTCCTGAAATCGGTTTCCTGCAATTCTGCCCCGCTTTCAAGTCCTCTTGGCAGCCTTACTTCAGTCTATTTTTGGACGATAGCTGTCATTTATAACTCTGCAGGTTTGTGAATTACAGTGCCCCTGAGCTCCTTTCTTCAACTCGCTTTCTTGTGACCTGGCCGCAACACCGCAGGATGGCTTCAGGCCCTAATCTGGTTCCGGCCCGGCATGCTGAGCCTTTGGTTAATTCCTCTTCCTGGTGGGAAATGAGAGTTAAATTTGCCCGTCCAGACACCTCCAGCTAGCCTCTCATTGGTTCTCGCTATTCCTGTTCATCTTCCGCAGAAATTGCAAACTGGGCCAAACAGGAGGTTAAAGGGACTGACTCTCCAAGTCCGGAGAGTGTTAGTAAAGTGTCTGGAATGTTGCACCCGAGTACCAGGGGAGGAAAACTGAGACATATTTGAACACGTCTCCCGTTCACATGGTTGATCATACTCTGGGTTCCACATGCATGTTTTAGCTGAAGGAAGAATACCTTAAACCTGGAGAGTTGAGACCCGTGTAATGGGTACCATGCAATATGACTTCAAAGGGTCTTCATTTGCTCACCGAACCTCTCCAATCCTATCACTGCTGCGTTTATACCCCTGTACAGACGCTTGATTCTCTTTTGGAGACATAGCAATCCATAGGTTTTAAGATACTTACTAATCAGGTACATTCTTAGGGGTTTAATATGGGGTTTTGAGTCCATTTCGTTGACCAAGGAGTAGCTCTTGTCTATTCCATATTTGGCTTAAGGAACTTTATCTGTGCTCATTTCCATCTCTGGTTTTATGCAGCACCTCAACTCACCTTTCCCCTTAAGCAAGCATAAGTTGGTTTTCTAAATTTGAGACCCTGTTCTGTTTTGGAATGCAGTTCCTGTGTAGCCAAGTTTACATTCCGTGTATTAGTGATATCTTATGATGTTTCTTTTTCTGTGTGACTTATTTCAGTTAGAATCATCGTACCTGAATCCACTCATTATGCTGCTACGGGCCTGATGACATAGATTTCATTGCTGAGTGATACTGCATTGTACGTAAGTACCACAAGTTCTTTATCCATTTTTCACTTTCTGCGATGTTGAACTTGTACTGTAAACGAGGTTCTTGTAAACAGAGGCGTCCCAAACTTTGGGGTTGCTGTGTCTTTTGGATTTTAATTTCCCTAAGCTATAGGACCATAAGTGGCAGTGCCCTAGGCTCTGTTGCTTTGCTTTTTAGATGTTTCAGGAAACACCATACACTTCTCCCTAGTGTCTGTTGGCAATTTACATCCCGCCCATCAGCATAACAAGGCTCCCAGTTCTCCACGGCCTGTCCTGCCTTTCTGGATTTTACACTTTTTTCAGATGCCCCTTTTGACCGGGGGGAAGTGAGACTTCATTGTAGTGCAGATTTCCTTTGCAAGCTTGCTTGGTTGGCCAAAAAGGGCGTATGCGTTTTTTCCTGAATATATTCAGGAAAAAACGCATACGGCCTTTTTGGCCAAGTGCATCATTGTGGACGTTCTGCCTCTTTTCCTATGCTTTCAATGCAATTCCAGTCTACCTCCTGAAATCGGTTTCCTGCAATTCTGCCCCGCTTTCAAGTCCTCTTGGCAGGCTTACTTCAGTCTATTTTTGGACGATAGCTGTCGTTTATAACTCTGCAGGTTTGTGAATTACAGTGCCCCTGAGCTCCTTTCTTCAACTTGCTTTCTTGTGACCTGGCCGCAACACCGCAGGATGGCTTCAGGCCCTAATCTGGTTCCGGCACGGCACGCTGAGCCTTTGGTTATTTCCTCTTCCTGGTGGGAAATGAGAGTTAAATTTGCCCGTCCAAACACCTCCAGCTAGTCTCTCATTGGTTCTCGCTATTCCTGTTCATCTTCCGCAGAAATTGCAAACTGGGCCAAACAGGAGGTTAAAGGCGCTGACTCTCCAAGTGGGGAGAGTGTTAGTAAAGCGTCTGGAATGTTGCACCCGAGTACCAGGGGAGGAAAACTGAGACATATTTGAACACGTCTCCCGTTCACATGGTTGATCATACTTGGTTTCCACATGCATGTTTTAGCTGAAGGAAGAATACCTTAAACCTGGAGAGTTAAGACCCGTGTAATGGGTACCATGCAATATGACTTCAAAGGGTCTTCATTTGCTCACCGAACCTCTCCAATCCTATCACTGCTGCGTTTATGCCCCTGTACACATGCTTGATTCTCTTTCGGAGACATAGCAATCCATAGGTTTTAAGATACTTACTAGTCAGGTACATTCTTAGGCGTTTAATATGCGGTGTTGAGTCCATTTCGTTGAGCAAGGAGTAGCTCTTGTCTATTCCATATTTGACTTAAGGAACTTTATCTGTGCTCATTTCAATCTCTGGTTTTATGCAGCACCCCAACTCACCTTTACCCTTAAGCAAGCATAAGTTGGTTTTCTAAATTTGAGACCCTGTTCTGTTCTGTAATTCAGTTCCTGTGTAGCCAAGTTTACATTCCGTGTATTACTGATATCTTATGATGTTTCTTTTTCTGTGTGACTTACTTCAGTTAGAATCATCATACCTGAATCCACTCATTGTGATGCTAAGGGCCTGATGACATAGATTTCATTGCTGAGTGATATTGCTTTGTAAGTAAATACCACAACTTCTTTATCCATTTTTCACTTTCTGCGATGTTGAACTTGTACTGTAAACGAGGTTCTTGTAAACAGAGGCGTCCCAAACTTTGGGGGGGCTGTGTCTTTTTGATTTTAATTTCCCTAAGCTATAGGACCATAAGTGGAAGTGCCCTAGGTTCTGTTGCTTTGTTTTTTAGATGTTTCAGGAAACACCATACACTTCTCCCGAGTGTCTGTTGGCAATTTACATCCCGCCCATCAGCATAACAAGGCTCCCAGTTCTCCATGGCCTGTCCTGCCTTTCTGGATTTTACACTTTTTTCAGATGGCCCTTTTGACCGGGGGGAAGTGAGACTTCATTGTAGTGCAGATTTCCTTTGCAAGCTTGCTTGGTTGGCCAAAAAGGGCGTATGCGTTTTTTCCTGAATATATTCAGGAAAAAACGCATACGCCCTTTTTGGCCAAGTGCATCATTGTGGACGTTCTGCCTCTTTTCCTATGCTTTCAATGCAATTCCAGTCTACCTCCTGAAATCGGTTTCCTGCAATTCTGCCCCGCTTTCAAGTCCTCTTGGCAGCCTTACTTCAGTCTATTTTTGGACGATAGCTGTCATTTATAACTCTGCAGGTTTGTGAATTACAGTGCCCCTGAGCTCCTTTCTTCAACTCGCTTTCTTGTGACCTGGCGGCAACACCGCAGGATGGCTTCAGGCCCTAATCTGGTTCCGGCCCGGCATGCTGAGCCTTTGGTTAATTCCTCTTCCTGGTGGGAAATGAGAGTTAAATTTGCCCGTCCAGACACCTCCAGCTAGCCTCTCATCGGTTCTCGCTATTCCTGTTCATCTTCCGCAGAAATTGCAAACTGGGCCAAACAGGAGGTTAAAGGGACTGACTCTCCAAGTCCGGAGAGTGTTAGTAAAGCGTCTGGAATGTTGCACCCGAGTACCAGGGGAGGAAAACTGAGACATATTTGAACACGTCTCCCGTTCACATGGTTGATCATACTTGGGTTCCACATGCATGTTTTAGCTGAAGGAAGAATACCTTAAACCTGGAGAGTTGAGACTCGTGTAATGGGTACCATGCAATATGACTTCAAAGGGTCTTCATTTGCTCACCGAACCTCTCCAATCCTATCACTGCTGCGTTTATGCCCCTGTACACATGCTTGATTCTCTTTCGGAGACATAGCAATCCATAGGTTTTAAGATACTTACTAGTCAGGTACATTCTTAGGCGTTTAATATGCGGTGTTGAGTCCATTTCGTTGAGCAAGGTGTAGCTCTTGTCTATTCCATATTTGGCTTAAGGAACTTTATCTGTGCTCATTTCAATCTCTGGTTTTATGCAGCACCCCAACTCACCTTTCCCCTTAAGCAAGCATAAGTTGGTTTTCTAAATTTGAGACCCTGTTCTGTTCTGTAATTCCGTTCCTGTGTAGCCAAGTTTACATTCCGTGTATTACTGTTATCTTATGATGTTTCTTTTTCTGTGTGACTTACTTCAGTTAGAATCATCATACCTGAATCCACTCATTGTGCTGCTAAGGGCCTGATGACACAGATTTCATTGCTGAGTGATATTGCTTTGTAAGTAAATACCACAACTTCTTTATCCATTTTTCACTTTCTGCGATGTTGAACTTGTACTGTAAACGAGGTTCTTGTAAACAGAGCTGTTCGAAACTTTGGGGTGTCTGTGTCTTTTTGATTTTAAATTCCCTAAGCTATAGGACCATAAGTGGAAGTGCCCTAGGCTCTGTTGCTTTGTTTTTTAGATGTTTCAGGAAACACCATACACTTCTCCCGAGTGGTTGTTGGCAATTTACATCCCACCCTTCAGCATAACAAGGCTCCCAGTTCTCCATGGCCTGTCCTGCCTTTCTGGATTTTACACTTTTTTCAGATGGCCCTTTTGACTGGGGGGTAGTGAGACTTCATTGTAGTGCAGATTTCCTTTGCAAGCTTGCTTGGTTGGCCAAAAAGTGCATATGCGTGTTTTCCTGAATATATTCAGGAAAAAATGCATACGCCCTTTTTGGCCAAGTGCATCATTGTGGACGTTCTGCCTCTTTTCCTATGCTTGAAATGCAATTCCTGTCTACCTCCTGAAATCGGTTTCCTGCAATTCTGCCCCGCTTTCAAGTCCTCTTGGCAGCCTTACTTCAGTATATTTTTGGACGATAGCTGTCATTTATAACTCTGCAGGTTTGTGAATTACAGTGCCCCTGAGCTCCTTTCTTCAACTCCCTTTCTTGTGAGCTGGCCGCAACACCGCAGGATGTCTTCAGGCCCTAATGTGGTTCCGGCATGGCACGCTGAGCCTTTGGTTAATTCCTCTTCCTGGTGGGAAATGAGAGTTAAATTTGCCCGTTCAGACACCTCCAGGTAGTCTCTCATTGGTTCTCGCTATTCCTGTTCATCTTCTGCAGAAATTGCAAACTTGGGCAAAATGGAGGTTAAAGGCACTGACTCTCCAAGTAGGGAGAGTGTTAGTAAAGCATCTGGAAAGTTGCACCCGAGTACCAGGGGAGGAAAACTGAGACATATTTGAACACGTCTCCCTTTCACATCGTTGATCATACTCTGGGTTCCACATGCATGTTTTAGCTGAAGAAAGAATACCTTAAACCTGGAGAGTTGAGACCTGTGTAATGGGTACCATGCAATATGACTTCAAAGGGTCTTCATTTGCTCACCGAACCTCTCCAATCCTATCACTGCTGCGTTTATGCCCCTGTACACACGCTTGATTCTCTTTTGGAGACATAGCAATCCATAGGTTTTAAGATACTTACTAGTCAGGTACATTCTTAGGCGTTTAATATGGGGTGTTGAGTCCATTTCGTTGAGCAAGGAGTAGCTCTTGTCTATTCCATATTTGGCTTAAGGAACTTTATCTGTGCTCATTTCAATCTCTGGTTTTATGCAGCACCCCAACTCACCTTCCCCGTTAAGCAAGCGTAAGTTGGTTTTCTAAACTTGAGACACTGTTCTGTTTTGTAATTCTGTTCATGTGTAGCCAAGTTCACATTCTGTGTATTAGTGATACCTTATGATGTTTCTTTTCTGTGTGACTTATTTCAGTTCGAATCATCATACCTGAATCCACTCATTATGCTGCTACGGGCCTGATGACATAGATTTCATTGCTGAGTGATATTGCATTGTACGTAAGTACCACAAGTTCTTTATCCATTTTTCACTTTCTGTAATATTGAACTTGTACCGTAAACGAGGTTCTTGTAAACAGAGCCGTCCCAAACTTTGGGGTGGCTGTGTCTTTTTGATTTTAATTTCCCTAAGCTATAGGACCATAAGTGGAAGTGCCCTAGGCTCTGTTGCTTTGTTTTTTAGATGTTTCAGGAAACACCATACTCTTCTCCAGAGTGGCTGTTGGCAATTTACATCCCGCCCATCAGCATAAGAAGGCTCCCAGTTCTCCATGGCCTGTCGTGCCTTTATGGATTTTACACTTTTTTCAGATGGCCCTTTTGACCAGGTGGAAGTGAGACTTCATTGTAGTGCAAATTTCCTTTGCAAGCTTGCTTGGTTGGCCAAAAAGTGCGTATGCGTTTTTTCCTGAATATATTCAGGAAAAAACACATACGCCCTTTTTGGGCAAGTGCATCATTGTCGAGTTTCTGACTCTCTTCATATGTTTTCAGTGCAATTCCAGTCTACCTCCTGAAATCGGTTTCCTGCAATTCTGCCTTGCTTTCAATGCCTCTTCATAGCCTTACGTCAATATATTTTTTAAAAATAGTTGGCCTTTATAACTCTGCAGGTTTTTGAATTGCAGTGGCCCTTAGCTCCATTTTTTAGCTCTTATTTTTGTGGTCTTGCCCTGTAACCACAGGATTCCTTGAAGCCCTATTTTTCTTCTGGGGCACCTTGCTGTCCCTTTGGTTAATTCTTCTTACTGATGTGATATTAGAGTGACATGTGCCCATTGAAACCGCTACAGCTAGTTTCTCACTGGTTCCCCCTATTCCCATTCATCCTCTGCACTAACTGCAGACTGTGCGATACCAGAACTTAAAGGCATTGACTCCATGTGGGGATGTTGTTAGTAAAGCGGCTGGAATGTCGATCCGGAGCCCCAGGAGAGGAAAAATGAGGTGCGTTTTAGAAACCTTTCCCGATCATATGGTATACCAGTCGCTGGGTTTCCCAAGCATGGTTTAGCTGTAGGAAGATTCCCTTCAACCTGGAGTGTTGGGACCCTTGGACTGAGTAGCATGAAGTATTGCATTAAACTTTCGGCAGTTGCTCACCAAAGCTCACCAATCCTGTCAGCCCCAAGTGTCCAGCCTTATGTCTTATCCAGCTGTGGGTTTATATGTGGTCAATCCAGGTTGCATCACAGCCCCTGAGCGAATTTTGTAAGAATTTTTCTCTCTTTCATTGTTTCAGCGTTTTGTTTTTAAAATTTATTTCTATAATGGGGTTTAGCTCATTTTCACTGCTGTGTTTGTGCCACTCTGCACACACTTGATTCCCTTATGGAGATATATCAATACATGGGTTTTAAGATTCTTATTACTCAGATATATTTCTCTGCGGTGTATAGGGTGTGTTGAGGCCAGTTCATTGAGCAAGGTGTAGATCTTGTCTAATACCTATTTGGTTTATTGAACGGTATCTGTGCTAATTTCAAACTCTGGTTTTATGCATCACCCCACCTCTCCTTTCCCCTTAAGCTGACATAAGTGTGTTTTCTAAATGTGAGACACTGTTCTGTTCTGTAATTCATTTCTTGTGCAGCCATATTTACCCTCCCTCTATAAGTGATATCTTATGATATGTTTCTTTTTCTGTTTGACTTATTTCAAGTAGTATTATCGGACCTAAATCCACTCTTTATCCTTCTACTAGCCTTATTACATTGATTTCATGGTGAAGAGATATTCCATTGTACATAAGTACCACATCTTCTTTATCCATTGTTCTCTTTCCTGGGATATTTAAGGTGTACTGAAGTTGAGGTTCTTGTAAACAGAGTAGCCCTAAACTGTGGTGTGCTTGTGTCTTGTTGATTTTTAGACTTCCCTAGATATACTCCCATGATTGGAAGTGTCCTATGCTCTGTAGCTCTGTTTTTTAGATGATTTAGGAACCACCATACACTTCTCCAGAGTGGCTCTCGGCAGTTCACACACTGCCCATCAGCGTATAAAGGCTCCCTGTTCTCCATGGCCTGTCCTGCATTTCTGGTTTTTACAATTTTTTAGGATGGCCCTTTTGACCGGTGGGAAGTGAGACTTCTTTGTTGTGCACATTTGCATTGCTTGCTTGCTTTGTTGCCCATAAAGTGCGTATGCGTTTTTTCCTGGATATAATCAGGAAAAAACGCATACGCCCTTTTGGGCCAACTGCATCATTGTCGAAATTCTGCCGCTTTTCATGTGCATTAAAGACGAGTCCAATCTATCTCTTGAAATCTGTTTCTTGCAATTCTGTCTTGCATTCAGATCCTCTTCTTTGCCTTACCTCAACATATTTTTGGACGTTAGTTTTCATTTATAACTCTGCAGGTTTGTGAATTGCAGTGACCCTGAGCTCCATTTTTTAAGTTGCTCTTTTGTGAGCTGGCCTCAAACCCGCAGGATTGCTTCAGGCCCTATTTTGGCTCCGGCGAGGCAGGCTGAGCCTTTCTTTAATTCTTATTCTTAATGGGAAATTAGAGTGATATGTGCCCGTCCAAACCCCTACAACTCTTCTCTCATTGGTTCCCCCTCTTCCCGTTCATCCTCCTCACAATTTGCAAAATGTGTGAAACAGAAGTTTAAATGTGCTGATTCTCCAAGTGGGGAGATTCTAAGTAGCGTGGCTGGAATGGTGAACAGGAGCACCAGGAGAGGATAAATGAGGTGCATTTTAGACACATCTCCCGATCACATGGTGTACAGTCCTCTGGGTTTTCCATGCATGTTTTAGCTGTAGGAAGATCCCTTGAACCTGCAGATTTGGGACCCATTGAATGGGTACCAGGTAGTATTACTTTAAAGGGTGTGCATTTCCTCACCCAACCTCACATTTCTCTTAGCGCAAACAGTTTCCAGCCTTATGTCTCATCCTGCTGTGGGTCTAGATGTGTTCAATCCATGTTGCATCACCGTCCCTGAGGAAAAGTTGTAAGAGGTTTTCTCTGTCTCTCTGTCATTTATTTTTTTCAATTTATTACTATATTGGTTACAGCTGATTTTCAAAGCTCTGTTTCTTGCTGCTGTACATCCACTTGATTCACGTACAGAGAGACATCAATAAATTCTTTTTCAGATTCTTACCAGTCGTATATATTCTTTTCCGGTGACTTGAGTGTGCTGAGTGCAGTTCTTTTAGCTACCGTGTAGGCCTTGTTGATTATCAGTTTGGTATTTGGAATGGTATCTTTGCTAATTTCAACCTCCTGGATGATGCCTCACCCCTCCCCACCTTTCCCGTTTAGCAGCCTTATGCGTGTTTTCTACATATTTGACTATGTTTTTGTTTTGTAATTTATTTCATGTGTAGCCATTTTGGATTCCACCTTTAAGTGATATCTTATGATATGTGTCTTTTTCTTTTTGAATTCTGTCACTTAGAATGATCATACGTAACTCCTCCAGATTTGTTACAACTGGCCATATTTCATTGATTTCCAGGCTGAATAATATTCCACTCTACCTAAGTACCACATCTCTATCCATTTTTTCCCTCCAGAGACATTTAAGTTATATCCTAGTCGAGGATCTTTTAAACAGAGAGGGGGTAAACATTGGGGTGCCTGTGTCCTCTCGATTTTTGTTTTTCCCAAGATATACGCCCATGAGTGCAAGTGCCCTATGCTCTGTAGCTCATTTTTTAGATGCTTTAGTAAACACAATACACTTCTCCAGAATGGCCGTTGGCAATATACATTTCCACTATAAGTCTCACAGGGCTCCCTCTTCTCGTTGCCCTGTCCTGCATTTCTGTTGTTTACGCTTTATGAGGATGGCTCTTCTGACTGATGCGAAGTGATATCTTTTGTAGTATTGACTTCCAGTGCCCACCTGTTTGGTTGGCTAAAAAAGTGTATGCCCTTTTCTTGAATATATACAGAAAAGAACGCATACACCCTTTTTGGCCAACTGCAATGTTGGCAATGTTCAGCTCCTTTTCTTGTGCTTAATGGCGAGTCCTTTCTACCTCCTCAAATCCCTTTCCTGCCATTCTCCCTTGCTTACAAGTCCTTTTCTCTGACTTTCCTCAAGACATTTTTCAGTGATGGATATTTTCAACTCTGCAGTTTTGTGAATTTTACTGCCCCTGAGTTCCATTGTTCAACTCGTGTTTATGGGAACTGGCCACAAAGCAGCGGGATTTCCTCAAGCCCTATACTGTTTCCATGGGCAACCCTAGCTTTTGGTCAATTCATCTTCCTGATTGGAAATTAGAGTGACATGTGCCTGTCTGAACACCTAGGACTTGTCTCTCATTGTTCCTCATCCTTCCGCTTCATCCTCTGGACAAATTCCAAACTGTACGCAACAGGATGTTGACAGTGCTGACATCTCCAAGTGGGGAGACTGTTAGTAAAGACGCTGGAGGGGTGAACCCGAGCACCAGGAGATGAGGAGATGAGATGCCTTTTCCAAACTCTTCCCGATCAGACGGTATACCATCCTCTGGGTGTGACAGACATGTTTTAGCAGTAGGAAGAGTCCCATTCATGTAAGGAGAACACCAGGGCTTTTTCAAAATCAGTGTCTCCCCGAAACCCAAACTGGGGAATTTTTTAAGCTACAGCTACACATATGTTCATTAAGGGCCTTGGGAAGTAGGCAGAGTCCAAACTTTAGATGATTGAAGTCTTCAGGGTCAGAAGCACTCACCACCAGCTTCCCTTAGGCTACACTTTAACTGTCATTGATAGATGATGTCAATAAAAATATCTATTCTTTTTCAGATTATTTCCCCTTATAGGTTATTGCAAAATGTTGAGTGTAGTTCCCTGTGCTATACAGTAGTTCCTTGTTGATGATCTATTTTATACATAGCAGTGTGTATGTGTTCATTCCAAACTGTTAATTTATCCCTCCTCCCACCTTTCCCCTTTGGTAATAATAAATTATAAGATTTTATACTTCTCAGAAATGGGGGAGCTGAAAGAGAGGTATCATTTTCAATGGAAAAGCATTTAAAACAAGATTGAAGGTTTAACCAAGATTATTAAATGTACATCCTTGGAAAGAAATCACTTCGTTTCTCTAATATTGACCTGACAAATAAGACAAACCTTTTCACTGAACTTGCTTATAAAAAGTGATGGAAATATCAAATGGAAGTGTTAAAAACATCTTATTTTACCCGAGCCTTATACACTGTTCTATGTTAACTACAGTTTGGCTCACACATCTGTTCATTGAGGTTACAATAGTCTCAATTTCTGTTACTGATCCTCCAGAGTGGACCCCAACAAGTGTCCCCCTGCCCAGTGTCATTGGGGCCAACAGATCGAGACTGAGTTTGGTTCACAAGCAAAGGAAACTTTATATTTTGATCAGAGAATGGAGAGGTGAGAGCATGCACTACCCCATGGGCTGTGGGCTGGGCTGCTGTGTAGAGATCCTGTCAGAGTCAGTGGGAGGGAGGGAGGTGGCGGAGCTCTCGAGGGCCGGGTTGGCTGTAGCTCAGGCTCTATATCGTGGAGTCTGCACTGGGCCCCAGGAGCTGAGGTGTCGACCCAGCCATTCTGCACTAGGAAATCTGGTCTGAAGTGCCGGGTGTGGAACCTCTGCATGCGGGACCCTAGGAGCACGTGAAATTAGACAAAGCACAAAGGATAAAAAAGGTTAGACTTGACTTTATTGCCCAGATTCTATTTTTATCTCCCAGGGATTTTTAATGGGCTTTGCTGGGGACAAACCCCTCCTCTGCCTTTTGTCCCGTTCCTCATTCTTGGAGTGCTGAGGGTGCAGACCCTTCTTCTGTAACTGCTGAGTGCTGAGTTGGGAGCCCTCATACCCTGGGGCGAGGGTCAGAGCTTCTCCCCAGCAGCCTCCCGGTGACATTGATTGTCCCCAGGACCCCTGCCTCCCTGCTCGTCCACCTGAGCACCAGCATTGGAAGTGTTATAGATTCTAATGACCTTTAAGGGTCCAGGAAAGAGATGTGCAGAGACGCTGTGGGGGCCGGTTTCACCCCGCCCCACATTTGTTCGGCCACCTTAGGCTGACCGTCTCTGCCAGCCTAGATGCTCTGACCAGTAGTCTGCGCTTTCTTCAGTTAGGCCCCTGAATTAACGTACAAACAGCACCAGGTGTCAGAGCCCTGCCCGCTCAACTCCCAGACAGTCCAGGGTCAGTGGTGATCAAGGACCATGATGGCTACTGAGTCAACAGCCTTTTGAAGTAAACAGGAGTCCAGCCGGTCTTATTGGCCACCATCATCACGGTGTCTGTAGGCTTTTCTATGGTGACAGTGTGGTATACTGTTCCCCCACCAAGATTATTAGCTCCCCTCTGGGTGCAGTAAGTCCTGCAAGCAGTAGTCTACTCTTTTGGGACACACTCTTGTTGTTTTATGAGAGAAACTCCAGGTCAAGTGATGTTCACACGAGTCGTCATGGTGCCCTGTTGCCCCCGGTTATCTCTCTGGATGTTGGAGTTGGAGGGCCTCCTCACTCGAGGTCAGTGTGCCCACGGAGTGAACCCTGCAACTTCAGGGCATGGTTGGTGGTTAGGATCACCACGTGGGGTCCTTTTCCCTTAGGAGGGAGGTGGCCTTTTGGGCTGCTGATTTCCAGGTTTTTAGATACCGCCAGTATCTTGGCCAGATGTGGCAGTGGGCCAAGCCCCTTAGTGACCGTAGTTTATCCTACCTGGATGGCATTCTTGCATTGTTCCATTTCAAGTGGTCCCAGTTTTTGCACTAATTCTCCAATGGCGATTCACCTTTCACCGGGAATGTAAAGGTCAAAGGGTTTAGCTAAATTAGGGAGTTCCAGGGCAAGGGTCTGAATTGACTGCTCTTTCCATTCTTGAAAGGCCACTTCTGGATTCTATTCAAAAGGATCATCATCTTTTCCTTTCAGTGTTTCATATAGAGGCCCAGCTAGTAGACTGTAGTTAGGGATCCAGAAGCAGCAAACCCTGGCCTCCCCAGGAACCCCTAAGCTGTCTTCTAGTTTTAGAAAGGGGTAAGGCTGAAAATGGTTTCTTCCCTTTCCTGGGATGGGCTTCTCTGACCTTCTGTGAGAATGAAGCCCAGGCAGGTCACCGCAGTCTGTGATATTTGAGCTTTTTCTTGGACAACTTCTATCCTTTATTGGCTTGGTAGTTCAGAGGCCTCCTTAGTAGGGCTGGTGATCAGAATGTCGTCTGCATATTGAAGGAGGGTTTCCTTTTCCAGAGGTAGAACTTTTAGGTCTTTAGCTAAGCTTTCCCCAAAGATGGTGTGGGAATTTTTGCACCCTTGGGGCCAGACGGCCCGGAAGTATTGTTTTAGTTGTATGTTGAGTCCTGCCACTCACAAGCCAAAATTTCTTGTGACTCTGGGACTAATGGAATACAAAAGAAGGCATCATTGAAGACTAATACAGAATACCATGTCCTGGTGGTTGGTAGAATGACCAGCAGGGTGTAGGAATTAGGAGCAACTGGAGGTATATCCTCGGTGGCTTCACTGACTGTCCTGACATCCTTTACCAGGTCCCCAGCAGCCCATGGGGCTCTCGTGGTCAGACCAATCCCAGAATATGGAGCTCACCTGGGCAGGTACCCCACCCCCACCCCAGCCCACGGGGCTCTCGTGGTCAGGCCCCTCCAGGATACAGAGCTACCCTTGCAGGTACCGTGGCAGGGCTGGGCACACAGGAACCGTGCACATAGCCCTCATTGCAGAGCACCCCCAGCTCACCTGTCGCTCAGAGCTGACACAGAGCACCTCAGAGCAGGACTTGAACTAACAAACAGCAGCTGCGACAGGTCTGTGACCCTGGGCATCACTCCGTGAGGCCTCCCTCCACCTGGTCTTCCAGAGACTTCCACTGCACCCGGGGCACCAGGCCTCTGTCTCCAACCACCACCCACCCCTCCTCTCCCTGACTCCTGGGTTCCTCTCATTAGGAGAGGGTTTTCTTGAAGTTGTCTCCCACTCATGGGCCAGATAAAATGATTAGAAAACAAGCCAAAGCTGCAGCCCCTTGTCTATCCTGACTCTCAGGAGCCCACACCTGTTCCTTGGACCTGGCCGGTTCAGCAAGTTCCATTTTCTGCAACTGTGAGCCCCTGAGGGGTGATGATTGGCTGACCTGGGCAGCCTTACCGTGCCGGCCAGCCCTCCCCAGGTGTGCTTGGGTTGAGATCAATATAAATACCACTCCAGGCAGCAAGAGCCCCTGCAGCCGTGCCTGACGCCATTTTCTCTGCCCTGTCAGCAGTCTCGGGGCTGGGCTGGTGGGAGGGAGTGAGAGGCCACGGCTTTGTGGGTGGCCCAGTGTGAGTGGGGCTCTGCTGGACTTTCTGCAGCAGTTGCCAGGCTGCCACCTGCTAAAGAAGAGGATGTGTCACCCATACCTGCTGCTGGAATTTCTCCCTGGGCAGAGGTGAGGAAGGAAAAAAGCAGTGGGGGCAGGGACAGGACGGGTATCTCAGGCAGGGAAATGGAAATCTTCCAGAAGAGCACCCAGGGCCAGGACCATCCTGGCTGGCCTGCAGGCACCAAGTCGGCCGGCATGCTGTCACTCGTGTGGCTCTATGGCCCTTCCTCTAGGCTTTCAAGTCCTTGTATATATTCAGGTGTTTTACCTGGGACGGGTGGGAATAGTTCAGCAGCAACTGGCCTGGGGCTCAGCTCACGTTTACTCACAGATGCCTCGGCACGGTGCCCCAGCTTTGCAATGAGGACGCTTGTTGCGTGGGGGCTGCTGGCTGAATGGGAGACGATTCCCCACCACTGACCAACTTCAGAATTGTTTACAACTGGAGCAAGTGCCCTGATACGGTTTTCCTCTGTGTAACTGGTGGGTTCTGTGTTTTTTTTCTCTTTTTCGTTTTTGGTTCAAGGTAGATTTTATTCCTCTTTTTTGTATTTACAGATATAAGCATGGAAATAATTTATTCATATAAATACATGTATGTGCAGGGAATAATTGTTTTTTCTGTTTTATTTTTTAAATTTTATTTCTTTTTAATTTTGAATTTTATTTTATATTTTTATACAGCAGGTTCTTATTGGTTATCTATTTTATACATATAAATGTATACATGCCAATCCCAGTCTCTCAACTCCTCCCACCACCACCCCCCAACAGCTTTCCCCCCTTGTTGTCCATACGTTTGTTGTCTACATCTGTTGCTCTATTTATGCCTTGCAAAATGGTTAATCTGTACAGTTTTTCTAGGTTCCACATATATGCATGAATATACAAGATTTGTTTTTCTCTTTCTGACTTACTTCACTCTGTATGACAGTCTCTAGATCCATCGACGTCTCTACAAATGACCCAATTTCATTCCTTTTCATGGCTTAGTAATATTCCATTTTATATATGTACCACAGCTTTATGCATTCGTCTGTCTGTGGGCATTTAGGTTGCTTCCATTACCTCGATATTGTAAATAGTGATGCAATGAACATTGCGGTGAATGACTCTTTTTGATTTATGGTTTTGTCTGGGTATATGTCCAGTACTGGGATTGCTGTATCATATGGTAATTCTATTGTTAGTTTCTTAAGAAATTCCATATTGTTCTCCATAATGACTGTATCAATTTATATTCCCAACAATAGTGGGAGAGGGTTCCTTTTCTCCACACCCTTTCCAGCATTTTTTGTTTGTAGATTTTCAATGATGCCTATTCTACCAGGTGTGAGGTGATACCTCATTGTTGAATCCATTTCGTTGAGCAAGGGGTAGCTCTTGTCTATAACATATTTGGCTTATGGAACGGTATCTGTGCTAATTTCAAACTCTGCTTTTATGCAGCACCCCAACTCACCTTCCCCCTTAAGCAGGCATAAGTTGGTTTTCCAAACTTGAGACCCTGTTCTGTTTTGTAATTCAGTTCATGTGTAGCCAAGTTCACATTCCGTGTATTAGTGATACCTTATGATGTTTCTTTTTCTGTGTGACTTATTTCACTTAGAATCATCGTGCCTCAATCCTCTCATTATGCTGGTACGGGCCTGGTGACATAGATTTCATTGCTGAGTGGTATTCTGTTGTACATAAGTACCGCAACTTCTTTATCCATTATTTGCTCTCTGGGATATTTAACTTGTGCCGTAGAAGAGATTCCTGTAAAAAGAGCCATCCCAAATTTTGGGGTTGCTGTGTCTTTTTGATATTAATTTCCCTAAGCTATAGAACCATAAGTGGAAGTGCCCTAGGCTCTGTTGCTTTGTTTTTTAGATGTTTCAGGAAACACCATACACTTGTCCCGAGTGTCTGTTGGCAATTTACATCCCGCCCATCAGCATAACAAGGCTCCCAGTTCTCCATGGCCTGTTCTGCCTTTCTGGATTTTACACTTTATTCTGATGGCCCTTTTGACCGGGGGGAAGTGAGACTTCATTGTAGTGCAGATTTCCTTTGCAAGCTTACTTGGTTGGCCAAAAAGCGCGTATGCGTTTTTTCCTGAATATATTCAGGAAAAAACGGATACGCCCTTTTGGCAAAGTGCATCATTGTGGACGTTCTGCCTCTTTTCCTACACTTTCAATGCAATTCCAGTCTACCTCCTGAAATCGGTTTCCTGCAATTCTGCCCCGCTTTCAAGTCCTCTTGGCAGCCTTACTTCAGTCTATTTTTGGACGATAGCTGTCATTTATAACTCTGCAGGTTTGTGAATTACAGAGCCACTGAGCTCCTTTCTTCAACTCACTTTCTTGTGAGCTGGCCGCAACACCGCAGGATGGCTTCAGGCCCTAATCTGGTTCCGGCACGGCACGCTGAGCCTTTGGTTAATTCCTCTTCCTAGTGGGAAATGAGAGTTAAATTTGCCCGTTCAGACACCTCCAGCTAGTCTCTAATTGGTTCTCCCTATTCCTGTTCATCTTCCGCAGAAATTGCAAACTGGGCCAAACAGGAGGTTAAAGGCACTGACTGTCCAAGTCGGGAGAGTGTTAGTAAAGCGTCTGGAATGTTGCACCCGAGTACCAGGGGAGGAAAACTGAGACATATTTGAACACATCTCCCGATCACACGGTTGATCATACTCTGGGTTCCACATGCATGTTTTAGCTGAAGGAAGAATACCTTAAACCTGGAGAGTTGAGATCCGTGGAATGGGTACCATGCAATATGACTTCAAAGGGTCTTCATTTGCTCACCGAACCTCTCCAATCCTATCACTGCTGCGTTTATGCCCCTGTACACATGCTTGATTCTCTTTTGGAGACATAGCAATCCCTAGGTTTTAAGATACTTACTAGTCAGGTACATTCTTAGGCGTTTAATATGGGGTGTTGAGTCCATTTCATTGAGCAAGGAGTAGCTCTTGTCTGTTCCATATTTGGCTTAAGGCACTTTATCTGTGCTCATTTCAATCTCTGGTTTTATGCAGCACCCCAACTCACCTTTCCCCTTAAGCAAGCATAAGTTGGTTTTCTAAATTTGAGACCCTGTTCTGTTTTGGAATGCAGTTCCAGTGTAGCCAAGTTTACATTCCGTGTATTAGTGATATCTTTTGATGTTTCTTTTTCTGTGTGACTTATTTCAGTTAGAATCATCGTACTTGAATCCACTCATTATGCTGCTACGGGCCTGATGACATAGATTTCATTGCTGAGTGATACTGCATTGTACGTAAGTACCACAAGTTCTTTATCCATTTTTCACTTTCTGTGATATTGAACTTGTACGGTAAACGAGGTTCTTGTAAACAGAGGCGTCCCAAACTTTGGGGTGGCTGTGTCTTTTTGATATTAATTTCCCTAAGCTATAGGACCATAAGTGGAAGTGCCCTAGGCTCTGTTGCTTTGTTTTTTAGATGTTTCAGGAAACACCATACACTTGTCCCAAGTGTCTGTTGGCAATTTACATCCCGCCCATCAGCATAACAAGGCTCCCAGTTCTCCATGGCCTGTCCTGCCTTTCTGGATTTTACACTTTATTCTGATGGCCCTTTTGACCGGGGGGAAGTGAGACTTCATTGTAGTGCAGATTTCCTTTGCAAGCTTGCTTGGTTGGTCAAAAAGGGCGTATGCGTTTTTTCCTGAATATATTCAGGAAAAAACGCATACGCCCTTTTGGCCAAGTGCATCATTGTGGACGTTCTGCCTCTTTTCCTACGCTTTCAATGCAATTCCAGTCTACCTCCTGAAATCGGTTTCCTGCAATTCTGCCCCGCTTTCGAGTCCTCTTGGCAGCCTTACTTCAGTCTATTTTTGGACGATAGCTGTCATTTATAACTCTGCAGGTTTGTGAATTACAGTGCCCCTGAGCTCCTTTCTTCAACTCGCTTTCTTCTGCGCTGGCCACAACACCGCAGGATGGCTTCAGGCCCTAATGTGGTTCCGGCATGGCACGCTGAGCCTTTGGTTAATTCCTCTTCCTGGTGGGAAATGAGAGTTAAATTTGCCCGTCCAGACACCTCCAGCTAGCCTCTCATTGTTTCTCGCTATTCCTGTTCATCTTCCGCAGAAATTGCAAACTGGGCCAAACAGGAGGTTAAAGGCGCTGACTCTCCAAGTCGGGAGAGTGTTAGTAAAGCGTCTGGAATGTTGCACCCGAGTACCAGGGTACGAAAACTGAGACATATTTGAACACGTCTCCCAATCACATGGTTGATCATACTCTAGGTTCCACATGCATGTTTTAGCTGAAGGAAGAATACCTTAAACCTGGGTAGTTGAAACCCGTGGAATGGTTCCCATGCAATATGACTTCAAAGGGTCTTCATTTGCTCACCGAACCTCTCCAATCCTATCACTGCTGCGTTTATGCCCCTGTACACATGCTTGATTCTCTTTCAGAGACATAGCAATCCATAGGTTTTAAGATACTTACTAGTCAGGTGCATTCTTAGGCGTTTAATATGCGGTGTTGAGTCCATTTCGTTGAGCAAGGAGTAGCTCTTGTCTATTCCATATTTGGCTTAAGGAACTTTATCTGTGCTCATTTCAATCTCTGGTTTTATGCAGCAACCCAACTCACCTTTCCCCTTAAGCAAGCATAAGTTGGTTTTCTAAATTTGAGAACCTGTTCTGTTTTGGAATTCAGTTCCTTTGTAGCCAAGTTTACATTCCGTTTATTAGTGATATCTTATGATGTTTCTTTTTCTGTGTGACTTATTTCAGTTAGAATCATCGTACCTGAATCCACTCATTATGCTGATACGGGCCTGATGACATAGATTTCATTGCTGAGTGATACTGCATTGTACGTAAGTACCACAAGTTCTTTATCCATTTTTCACTTTCTGTGATATTGAACTTGTACAGTAAACGAGGTTCTTGTAAACAGAGGCGTCCCAAACTTTGAGGTGGCTGTGTCTTTTTGATTTTAATTTCCCTAAGCTATAGGACCATAAGTGGAAGTGCCCTAGGCTCTGTTGCTTTGTTTTTTAGATGTTTCAGGAAACACCATACACTTCTCCCCAGTGTCTGTTGGCAATTTACATCCCGCCCATCAGCATAACAAGGCTCCCAGTTCTCCATGGCCTGTTGCCTTTCTGGATTTTACACTTTTTTCAGATGGCCCTTTTGACCGGGGGGAAGTGAGACTTCATTGTAGTGCAGATTTCCTTTGCAAGCTTGCTTGGTTGGCCAAAAAGGGCGTATGCGTGTTTTCCTGAATTTATTCAGGAAAAAACGCATACGACCTTTTTGGCCAAGTGCATCATTGTGGACGTTCTGCCTCTTTTCCTATGCTTTCAATGCAATTCCAGTCTACCTCCTGAAATCGGTTTCCTGCAATTCTGCCCCGCTTTCAAGTCCTCTTGGCAGCCTTACTTCAGTCTATTTTTGGACGATAGCTGTCATTTATAACTCTGCAGGTTTGTGAATTACAGTGCCCCTGAGCTCCTTTCTTCAACTCACTTTCTTGTGACCTGGCCGCAGCACCGCAGGATGGCTTCAGGCCCTAATCTGGTTACGGCCCGGCATGCTGAGCCTTTGGTTAATTCCTCTTCCTGGTGGGAAATGAGAGTTAAATTTGCCCGTTCAGACACCTCCAGCTAGTCTCTAATTGGTTCTCCCTATTCCTGTTCATCTTCCGCAGAAATTGCAAACTGGGCCAAACAGGAGGTTAAAGGCACTGACTGTCCAAGTCGGGAGAGTGTTCGTAAAGCGTCTGGAATGTTGCACCCGAGTACCAGGGGAGGAAAACTGAGACATATTTGAACACATCTCCCGATCACACGGTTGATCATACTCTGGGTTCCACATGCATGTTTTAGCTGAAGGAAGAATACCTTAAACCTGAAGAGTTGAGATCCGTGGAATGGGTACCATGCAATATGACTTCAAAGGGTCTTCATTTGCTCACCGAACCTCTCCAATCCTATCACTGCTGCGTTTATGCCCCTGTACACATGCTTGATTCTCTTTTGGAGACATAGCAATCCCTAGGTTTTAAGATACTTACTAGTCAGGTACATTCTTAGGCGTTTAATATGGGGTGTTGAGTCCATTTCATTGAGCAAGGAGTAGCTCTTGTCTGTTCCATATTTGGCTTAAGGCACTTTATCTGTACTCATTTCAATCTCTGGTTTTATGCAGCACCCCAACTCACCTTTCCCCTTAAGCAAGCATAAGTTGGTTTTCTAAATTTGAGACCCTGTTCTGTTTTGGAATGCAGTTCCAGTGTAGCCAAGTTTACATTCCGTGTATTAGTGATATCTTTTGATGTTTCTTTTTCTGTGTGACTTATTTCAGTTAGAATCATCGTACTTGAATCCACTCATTATGCTGCTACGGGCCTGATGACATAGATTTCATTGCTGAGTGATACTGCATTGTACGTAAGTACCACAAGTTCTTTATCCATTTTTCACTTTCTGTGATATTGAACTTGTACGGTAAACGAGGTTCTTGTAAACAGAGGCGTCCCAAACTTTGGGGTGGCTGTGTCTTTTTGATATTAATTTCCCTAAGCTATAGGACCATAAGTGGAAGTGCCCTAGGCTCTGTTGCTTTGTTTTTTAGATGTTTCAGGAAACACCATACACTTGTCCCAAGTGTCTGTTGGCAATTTACATCCCGCCCATCAGCATAACAAGGCTCCCAGTTCTCCATGGCCTGTCCTGCCTTTCTGGATTTTACACTTTATTCTGATGGCCCTTTTGACCGGGGGGAAGTGAGACTTCATTGTAGTGCAGATTTCCTTTGCAAGCTTGCTTGGTTGGTCAAAAAGGGCGTATGCGTTTTTTCCTGAATATATTCAGGAAAAAACGCATACGCCCTTTTGGCCAAGTGCATCATTGTGGACGTTCTGCCTCTTTTCCTACGCTTTCAATGCAATTCCAGTCTACCTCCTGAAATCGGTTTCCTGCAATTCTGCCCCGCTTTCGAGTCCTCTTGGCAGCCTTACTTCAGTCTATTTTTGGACGATAGCTGTCATTTATAACTCTGCAGGTTTGTGAATTACAGTGCCCCTGAGCTCCTTTCTTCAACTCGCTTTCTTCTGCGCTGGCCGCAACACCGCAGGATGGCTTCAGGCCCTAATGTGGTTCCGGCATGGCACGCTGAGCCTTTGGTTAATTCCTCTTCCTGGTGGGAAATGAGAGTTAAATTTGCCCGTCCAGACACCTCCAGCTAGCCTCTCATTGTTTCTCGCTATTCCTGTTCATCTTCCGCAGAAATTGCAAACTGGGCCAAACAGGAGGTTAAAGGCGCTGACTCTCCAAGTCGGGAGAGTGTTAGTAAAGCGTCTGGAATGTTGCACCCGAGTACCAGGGTACGAAAACTGAGACATATTTGAACACGTCTCCCGTTCACATGGTTGATCATACTTGGGTTCCACATGCATGTTTTAGCTGAAGGAAGAATACCTTAAACCTGGGTAGTTGAAACCCGTGGAATGGTTCCCATGCAATATGACTTCAAAGGGTCTTCATTTGCTCACCGAACCTCTCCAATCCTATCACTGCTGCGTTTATGCCCCTGTACACATGCTTGATTCTCTTTCAGAGACATAGCAATCCATAGGTTTTAAGATACTTACTAGTCAGGTGCATTCTTAGGCGTTTAATATGCGGTGTTGAGTCCATTTCGTTGAGCAAGGAGTAGCTCTTGTCTATTCCATATTTGGCTTAAGGAACTTTATCTGTGCTCATTTCAATCTCTGGTTTTATGCAGCAACCCAACTCACCTTTCCCCTTAAGCAAGCATAAGTTGGTTTTCTAAATTTGAGAACCTGTTCTGTTTTGGAATTCAGTTCCTTTGTAGCCAAGCTTACATTCCGTTTATTAGTGATATCTTATGATGTTTCTTTTTCTGTGTGACTTATTTCAGTTAGAATCATCGTACCTGAATCCACTCATTATGCTGATACGGGCCTGATGACATAGATTTCATTGCTGAGTGATACTGCATTGTACGTAAGTACCACAAGTTCTTTATCCATTTTTCACTTTCTGTGATATTGAACTTGTACAGTAAACGAGGTTCTTGTAAACAGAGGCGTCCCAAACTTTGAGGTGGCTGTGTCTTTTTGATTTTAATTTCCCTAAGCTATAGGACCATAAGTGGAAGTGCCCTAGGCTCTGTTGCTTTGTTTTTTAGATGTTTCAGGAAACACCATACACTTCTCCCGAGTGTCTGTTGGCAATTTACATCCTGCCCATCAGCATAACAAGGCTCCCAGTTCTCCATGGCCTGTCCTGCCTTTCTGGATTTTACACTTTTTTCAGATGGCCCTTTTGACCGGGGGGAAGTGAGACTTCATTGTAGTGCAGATTTCCTTTGCAAGCTTGCTTGGTTGGCCAAAAAGGGCGTATGCGTTTTTTCCTGAATATATTCAGGAAAAAACGCATACGCCCTTTTTGGCCAAGTGCATCATTGTGGACGTTCTGCCTCTTTTCCTATGCTTTCAATGCAATTCCAGTCTACCTCCTGAAATCGGTTTCCTGCAATTCTGCCCCGCTTTCAAGTCCTCTTGGCAGCCTTACTTCAGTCTATTTTTGGACGATAGCTGTCATTTATAACTCTGCAGGTTTGTGAATTACAGTGCCCCTGAGCTCCTTTCTTCAACTCGCTTTCTTGTGACCTGGCCGCAACACCGCAGGATGGCTTCAGGCCCTAATCTGTTTCCGGCATGGCATGCTGAGCCTTTGGTTAATTCCTCTTCCTGGTGGGAAATGAGAGTTAAATTTGCCCGTCCAGACACCTCCAGCTAGCCTCTCATTGGTTCTCGCTATTCCTGTTCATCTTCTGCAGAAATTGCAAACTGGGCCAAACAGGAGGTTAAAGGGACTGACTCTCCAAGTCGGGAGAGTGTTAGTAAAGCGTCTGGAATGTTGCACCCGAGTACCAGGGGAGGAAAACTGAGACATATTTGAACACGTCTCCCGATCACACGGTTGATCATACTCTGGGTTCCACATGCATGTTTTAGCTGAAGGAAGAATACCTAAAACCTGGGTAGTTGAAACCCGTGGAATGGGTACCATGCAATATGACTTCAAAGGGTCTTCATTTGCTCACCGAACCTCTCCAATCCTATCACTGCTGCGTTTATGCCCCTGTACACATGCTTGATTCTCTTTCGGAGACATAGCAGTCTATAGGTTTTAAGATACTTACTAGTCAGGTACATTCTTTGGCGTTTAATATGCGGTGTTGAGTCCATTTCGTTGAGCAAGGAGTAGCTCTTGTCTATTCCATATTTGGCTTAAGGAACTTTATCTGTGCTCATTTCAATCTCTGGTTTTATGCAGCACCCCAACTCACCTTTCCCCTTAAGCAAGCATAAGTTGGTTTTCTAAATTTGAGACCCTGTTCTGTTCTGTAATTCAGTTCCTGTGTAGCCAAGTTTACATTCCGTGTATTACTGATATCTTATGATGTTTCTTTTTCTGTGTGACTTATTTCAGTTAGAATCATCATACCTGAATCCACTCATTGTGCTGCTAAGGGTCTGATGACATAGATTTCATTGCTGAGTGATATTGCTTTGTAAGTAAATACCACAACTTCTTTATCCATTTTTCACTTTCTGCGATGTTGAACTTGTACTGTAAACGAGGTTCTTGTAAACAGAGGCGTCCCAAACTTTGGGGTGGCTGTGTCTTTTTGATTTTAATTTCCCTAAGCTATAGGACCATAAGTGGCAGTGCCCTAGGCTCTGTTGCTTTGTTTTTTAGATGTTTCAGGAAACACCATACACTTCTCCCAAGTGTCTGTTGGCAATTTTCATCCCGCCCATCAGCATAACAAGGCTCCCAGTTCTCCATGGCCTGTCCTGCCTTTCTGGATTTTACACTTTTTTCAGATGGCCCTTTTGACCGGGGGGAAGTGAGACTTCATTGTAGTGCAGATTTCCTTTGCAAGCTTGCTTGGTTGGCCAAAAAGGGCGTATGCGTTTTTTCCTGAATATATTCAGGAAAAAACGCATACGCCCTTTTTGGCCAAGTGCATCATTGTGGACGTTCTGCCTCTTTTCCTATGCTTTCAATGCAATTCCAGTCTACCTCCTGAAATCGGTTTCCTGCAATTCTGCCCTGCTTTCAAGTCCTCTTGGCAGCCTTACTTCAGTATATTTTTGGACGATAGCTGTCATTTATAACTCTGCAGGTTTGTGAATTACAGTGCGCCTGAGCTCCTTTCTTCAATTCGCTTTCTTTTGAGCTGGCCGCAACACCGCAGGATGGCTTCAGGCCCTAATCTGGTTCCGGCACGGCACGCTGAGCCTTTGGTTATTTCCTCTTTCTGGTGGGAAATGAGAGTTAAATTTGCCCGTCCAGACACCTCCAGCTAGTCTCTCATTGGTTCTCGCTATTCCTGTTCATCTTCCGCAGAAACTGCAAACTGGGCCAAACAGGAGGTTAAAGGTGCTGACTCTCCAAGTGGGGAGAGTGTTAGTAAAGCGTCTGGAATGTTGCACCCGAGTACCAGGGGAGGAAAACTGAGACATATTTGAACACGTCTCCCGATCACATGGTTGATCATACTCTGGGTTCCACATGCCTGTTTTAGCTGAAGGAAGAATACCTAAAACCTGGGTAATTGAAACCCGTGGAATGGGTACCATGCAATATGACTTCAAAGGGTCTTCATTTGCTCACCGAACCTCTCCAATCCTATCACTGCTGCGTTTATGCCCCTGTACACATGCTTGATTCTCTTTTGGAGACATAGCAATCCATAGGTTTTAAGATACTTACTAGTCAGGTACATTCTTAGGCGTTTAATATGCGGTGTTGAGTCCATTTCGTTGAGCAAGGAGTAGCTCTTGTCTATTCCATATTTGGCTTAAGGAACTTTATCTGTTCTCATTTCAATCTCTGGTTTTATGCAGCAACCCAACTCACGTTTCCCCTTAAGCAAGCATAAGTTGGTTTTCTAAATTTGAGAACCTGTTCTGTTTTGGAATTCAGTTCCTGTGTAGCCAAGTTTACATTCCGTTTATTAGTGATATCTTATGATGTTTCTTTTTCTGTGTGACTTATTTCAGTTAGAATCATCGTACCTGAATCCACTCATTATGCTGATACGGGCCTGATGACATAGATTTCATTGCTGAGTGATACTGCATTGTACGTAAGTACCACAAGTTCTTTATCCATTTTTCACTTTCTGTGATATTGAACTTGTACGGTAAACGAGGTTCTTGTAAACAGAGGCGTCCCAAACTTTGAGGTGGCTGTGTCTTTTTGATTTTAATTTCCCTAAGCTATAGGACCATAAGTGGAAGTGCCCTTGGCTTTGTTGCTTTGTTTTTTAGATGTTTCAGGAAACACCATACACTTCTCCGGAGTGTCTGTTTGCAATTTACATCCCACCCATCAGCATAACAAGGCTCCCAGTTCTCCATGGCCTGTTGCCTTTCTGGATTTTACACTTTTTTCAGATGGCCCTTTTGACCGGGGGGAAGTGAGACTTCATTGTAGTGCAGATTTCCTTTGCAAGCTTGCTTGGTTGGCAAAAAAGGGCGTATGCGTGTTTTCCTGAATATATTCAGGAAAAAACGCATACGCCCTTTTTGGCCAAGTGCATCATTGTGGACGTTCTGCCTCTTTTCCTATGCTTTCAATGCAATTCCAGTCTACCTCCTGAAATCGGTTTCCTGCAATTCTGCCCCGCTTTCAAGTCCTCTTGGCAGCCTTACTTCAGTCTATTTTTGGACGATAGCTGTCATTTATAACTCTGCAGGTTTGTGAATTACAGTGCCCCTGAGCTCCTTTCTTCAACTCGCTTTCTTGTGACCTGGCCGCAACACCGCAGGATGGCTTCAGGCCCTAATCTGGTTACGGCCCGGCATGCTGAGCCTTTGGTTAATTCCTCTTCCTGGTGGGAAATGAGAGTTAAATTTGCCCGTCCAGACATCTCCAGCTAGTCTCTCATTGGTTCTCGCTATTCCTGTTCATCTTCTGCAGAAATTGCAAACTGGGCCAAACAGGAGGTTAAAGGGACTGACTCTCCAAGTGGGGAGAGTGTTAGTAAAGCGTCTGGAATGTTGCACCCGAGTACTAGGGGAGGCAAACTGAGACATATTTGAACACGTCTCCCGTTCACATGGTTGATCATACTCTGGGTTCCACATGCATGTTTTAGCTGAAGGAAGAATACCTTAAACCTGGAGAGTTGAGACCCGTGTAATGGGTACCATGCAATATGACTTCAAAGGGTCTTCATTTGCTCACCGAACCTCTCCAATCCTATCACTGCTGCGTTTATGCCCCTGTACACATGCTTGATTCTCTTTTGGAGACATAGCAATCCATAGGTTTTACGATACTTACTAGTCAGGTACATTCTTAGGCGTTTAATATGCGGTGTTGAGTCCATTTCGTTGAGCAAGGAGTAGCTCTTGTCTATTCCATATTTGACTTAAGGAACTTTATCTGTGCTCATTTCAATCTCTGGTTTTATGCAGCACCCCAACTCACCTTTACCCTTAAGCAAGCATAAGTTGGTTTTCTAAATTTGAGACCCTGTTCTGTTCTGTAATTCAGTTCCTCTGTAGCCAAGTTTACATTCCGTGTATTACTGATATCTTATGATGTTTCTTTTTCTGTGTGACTTATTTCAGTTAGAATCATCATACCTGAATCCACTCATTGTGCTGCTAAGGGCCTTGTTACACAGATTTCATTGCTGAGTGATATTGCTTTGTAAGTAAATACCACAACTTCTTTATCCATTTTTCACTTTCTGCGATGTTGAACTTGTACTGTAAAGGAGGTTCTTGTAAACAGAGCTGTTCCAAACTTTGGGGTGGCTGTGTCTTTTTGATTTTAATTTCCCTAAGCTATAGGACCATAAGTGGAAGTGCCCTAGGTTCTGTTGCTTTGTTTTTTAGATGTTTCAGGAAACACCATACACTTCTCCCGAGTGGTTGTTGGCAATTTACATCCCGCCCATCAGCATAACAAGGCTCCCAGTTCTCCATGGCCTGTCCTGCCTTTCTGGATTTTACACTTTTTTCAGATGGCCCTTTTGACCGGGGGGAAGTGAGACTTCATTGTAGTGCAGATTTCCTTTGCAAGCTTGCTTGGTTGGCCAAAAAGGGCGTATGCGTTTTTTCCTGAATATATTCAGGAAAAAACGCATACGCCCTTTTTGGCCAAGTGCATCATTGTGGACGTTCTGCCTCTTTTCCTATGCTTTCAATGCAATTCCAGTCTACCTCCTGAAATCGGTTTCCTGCAATTCTGCCCCGCTTTCAATTCCTCTTGGCAGCCTTACTTCAGTCTATTTTTGGACGATAGCTGTCATTTATAACTCTGCAGGTTTGTGAATTACAGTGCCCCTGAGCTCCTTTCTTCAACTCGCTTTCTTGTGACCTGGCCGCAACACCGCAGGATGGCTTCAGGCCCTAATCTGTTTCCGGCATGGCATGCTGAGCCTTTGGTTAATTCCTCTTCCTGGTGGGAAATGAGAGTTAAATTTGCCCGTCCAGACACCTCCAGCTAGCCTCACATTGGTTCTCGCTATTCCTGTTCATCTTCTGCAGAAATTGCAAAATGGGCCAAACAGGAGTTTAAAGGGACTGACTCTCCAAGTGGGGAGAGTGTTAGTAAAGCGTCTGGAATGTTGCACCCGAGTACCAGGGGTGGAAAACTGAGACATATTTGAACACGTCTCCCGATCACATGGTTGATCATACTCTGGGTTCCACATGCATGTTTTAGCTGAAGGAAGAATACCTAAAACCTGGGTAGTTGAAACCCGTGGAATGGGTACCATGCAATATGACTTCAAAGGGTCTTCATTTGCTCACCGAACCTCTCCAATCCTATCACTGCTGCGTTTATGCCCCTGTACACATGCTTGATTCTCTTTCGGAGACATAGCAGTCTATAGGTTTTAAGATACTTACTAGTCAGGTACATTCTTAGGCGTTTAATATGCGGTGTTGAGTCCATTTCGTTGAGCAAGGAGTAGCTCTTGTCTATTCCATATTTGGCTTAAGGAACTTTATCTGTGCTCATTTCAATCTCTGGTTTTATGCAGCACCCCAACTCACCTTTCCCCTTAAGCAAGCATAAGTTGGTTTTCTAAATTTGAGACCCTGTTCTGTTCTGTAATTCAGTTCCTGTGTAGCCAAGTTTACATTCCGTGTATTACTGATATCTTATGATGTTTCTTTTTCTGTGTGACTTATTTCAGTTAGAATCATCATACCTGAATCCACTCATTGTGCTGCTAAGGGCCTGATGACACAGATTTCATTGCTGAGTGATATTGCTTTGTAAGTAAATACCACAACTTCTTTATCCATTTTTCACTTTCTGCGATGTTGAACTTGTACTGTAAACGAGGTTCTTGTAAACAGAGCCGTTCCAAACTTTGGGGTGGCTGTGTCTTTTTGATTTTAATTTCCCTAAGCTATAGGACCATAAGTGGAAGTGCCCTAGGTTCTGTTGCTTTGTTTTTTAGATGTTTCAGGAAACACCATACACTTCTCCCAAGTGGTTGTTGGCAATTTACATCCCGCCCATCAGCATAACAAGGCTCCCAGTTCTCCATGGCCTGTCCTGCCTTTCTGGATTTTACACTTTTTTCAGATGGCCCTTTTGACCGGGGGGAAGTGAGACTTCATGGTAGTGCAGATTTCCTTTGCAAGCTTGCTTGGTTGGCCAAAAAGGGCGTATGCGTTTTTTCCTGAATATATTCAGGAAAAAACGCATACGCCCTTTTTGGCCAAGTGCATCATTGTGGACGTTCTGCCTCTTTTCCTATGCTTTCAATGCAATTCCAGTCTCCCTCTTGAAATCGGTTTCCTGCAATTCTGCCCCGCTTTCAAGTCCTCTTGGCAGCCTTACTTCAGTCTATTTTTGGACGATAGCTGTCATTTATAACTCTGCAGGTTTGTGAATTACAGTGCCCCTGCGCTCCTTTCTTCAACTTGCTTTCTTGTGACCTGGCCGCAACACCGCAGGATGGCTTCAGGCCCTAATCTGGTTCCGGGACGGCACGCTGAGCCTTTGGTTAATTCCTCTTCCTGGTGGGAAATGAGAGTTAAATTTGCCCGTCCAGACACCTCCAGCTAGCCTCTCATTGGTTCTCGCTATTCCTGTTCATCTTCCGCAGAAATTGCAAACTGGGCCAAACAGGAGGTTAAAGGGACTGACTCTCCAAGTGGGGAGAGTGTTAGTAAAGCGTCTGGAATGTTGCACCCGAGTACCAGGGGAGGAAAACTGAGACATATTTGAACACGTCTCCCGATCACATGGTTGATCATACTCTAGGTTCCACATGCATGTTTTAGCTGAAGGAAGAATACCTTAAACCTGGGTAGCTGAAACCCGTGGAATGGGTACCATGCAATATGACTTCAAAGGGTCTTCATTTGCTCACCGAACCTCTCCAATCCTATCACTGCTGCGTTTATGCCCCTGTACACATGCTTGATTCTCTTTCGGAGACATAGCAATCCATAGGTTTCAAGATACTTACTAGTCAGGTACATTCTTAGGTGTTTAATATGCGGTGTTGAATCCATTTCGTTGAGCAAGGAGTAGCTCTTGTCTATTCCATATTTGACTTAAGGAACTTTATCTGTGCTCATTTCAATCTCTGGTTTTATGCAGCACCCCAACTCACCTTTACCCTTAAGCAAGCATAAGTTGGTTTTCTAAATTTGAGACCCTGTTCTGTTTTGGAATGCAGTTCCTGTGTAGCCAAGTTTACATTCCGTGTATTAGTGATATCTTATGATGTTTCTTTTTCTGTGTGACTTATTTCAGTTAGAATCATCGTACCTGAATCCACTCATTATGCTGATACGGGCCTGATGACATAGATTTCATTGCTGAGTGATACTGCATTGTACGTAAGTACCACAAGTTCTTTATCCATTTTTCACTTTCTGTGATATTGAACTTGTACGGTAAACGAGGTTCTTGTAAACGGAGGCGTCCCAAACTTTGGGGTGGCTGTGTCTTTTTCATTTTAATTTCCCTAAGCTATAGGACCATAAGTGGAAGTGCCCTAGGCTCTGTTGTTTGTTTTTTAGATGTTTCAGGAAACAGCATACACTTCTCCCGAGTGGTTGTTGGCAATTTACATCCCGCCCATCAGCATAACATGGCTCCCCGTTCTCCATGGCCTGTCCTGCCTTTCTGGATTTTACACTTTTTTCAGATGGCCCTTTTGAGTGGGGGGACGTGAGACTTCATTGTAGTGCAGATTTCCTTTGCAAGCTTGCTTGGTTGGCCAAAAAGGGCGTATGCGTTTTTTCCTGAATATATTCAGGAAAAAACGCATACGCCCTTTTTGGCCAAGTGCATCATTGTGGACGTTCTGCCTCTTTTCCTATGCTTTCAATGCAATTCCAGTCTACCTCCTGAAATCGGTTTCCTGCAATTCTGCCCCGCTTTCAAGTCCTCTTGGCAGCCTTACTTCAGTCTATTTTTGGACAATAGCTGTCATTTATAACTCTGCAGGTTTGTGAATTACAGTGCCCCTGAGCTCCTTTCTTCAACTCGCTTTCTTGTGACCTGGCCGCAACACCGCAGGATGGCTTCAGGCCCTAATCTGGTTCCGGCCCGGCATGCAGAGCCTTTGGTTAATTCCTCTTCCTGGTGGGAAATGAGAGTTAAATTTGCCCGTCCAGACACCTCCAGCTAGCCTCTCATTGGTTCTCGCTATTCCTGTTCATCTTCCGCAGAAATTGCAAACTAGGCCAAACAGGAGGTTAAAGGGACTGACTCTCCAAGTGGGGAGAGTGTTAGTAAAGCGTCTGGAATGTTGCACCCGAGTACCAGGGGAGGAAAACTGAGACATATTTGAACACGTCTCCCGTTCACATGGTTGATCATACTTGGGTTCCACATGCATGTTTTAGCTGAAGGAAGAATACCTTAAACCTGGAGAGTTGAGACCCGTGTAATGGGTACCATGCAATATGACTTCAAAGGGTCTTCATTTGCTCACCGAACCTCTCCAATCCTATCACTGCTGCATTTATGCCCCTGTACACATGCTTGATTGTCTTTCGGAGACATAGCAATCCATAGGTTTTAAGATACTTACTAGTCAGGTACATTCTTAGGCGTTTAATATGCGGTGTTGAGTCCATTTCGTTGAGCAAGGAGTAGCTCTTGTCTATTCCATATTTGACTTAAGGAACTTTATCTGTGCTCATTTCAATCTCTGGTTTTATGCAGCACCCCAACTCACCTTTACCCTTAACAAGCATAAGTTGGTTTTCTAAACTTGAGACCCTGTTCTGTTCTGTAATTCCGTTCCTGTGTAGCCAAGTTTACATTCCGTGTATTACTGATATCTTATGATGTTTCTATTTCTGTGTGACTTACTTCAGTTAGAATCATCATACCTGAATCCACTCATTGTGCTGCTAAGGGCCTGATGACACAGATTTCATTGCTGAGTGATATTGCTTTGTAAGTAAATACCACAAGTTCTTTATCCATTTTTCACTTTCTGCGATGTTGAACTTGTACTGTAAACGAGGTTCTTGTAAACAGAGCCGTTCCAAACTTTGGGGTGGCTGTGTCTTTTTGATTTTAATTTCCCTAAGCTATAGGACCATAAGTGGAAGTGCCCTAGGTTCTGTTGCTTTGTTTTTTAGATGTTTCAGGAAACACCATACACTTCTCCCGAGTGGTTGTTGGCAATTTACATCCCGCCCATCAGCATAACAAGGCTCCCAGTTCTCAATGGCCTGTTGCCTTTCTGGATTTTACACTTTTTTCAGATGGCCCTTTTGACCGGGGGGAAGTGAGACTTCATTGTAGTGCAGATTTCCTTTGCAAGCTTGCTTGGTTGGCCAAAAAGGGCGTATGCGTTTTTTCCTGAATATATTCAGGAAAAAACGCATACGCCCTTTTTGGCCAAGTGCATCATTGTGGACGTTCTGCCTCTTTTCCTATGCTTTCAGTGCAATTCCAGTCTACCTCCTGAAATCGGTTTCCTGCAATTCTGCCCCGCTTTCAAGTCCTCTTGGCAGCCTTACTTCAGTCTATTTTCAGACGATAGCTGTCATTTATAACTCTGCAGGTTTGTGAATTACAGTGCCCCTGAGCTCCTTTCTTCAACTTGCTTTCTTGTGACCTGACCGCAACACCGCAGGATGGGTTCAGGCCCTAATCTGGTTCCGGCCCGGCATGCTGAGCCTTTGGTTAATTCCTCTTCCTGGTGGGAAATGAGAGTTAAATTTGCCCATTCAGACACCTCCAGCTAGTCTCTCATTGGTTCTCGCTATTCCTGTTCATCTTCCGCAGAAATTGCAAACTGGGCCAAATAGGAGGTTAAAGGGACTGACTCTCCAAGTCGGGAGAGTGTTAGTAAAGCGTCTGGAATGTTGCACCCGAGTACCAGGGGAGGAAAACTGAGACATATTTGAACACGTCTCCCGTTCACATGGTTGATCATACTTGGGTTCCACATGCATGTTTTAGCTGAAGGAAGAATACCTTAAACCTGGAGAGTTGAGACCCGTGGAATGGGTACCATGCAATATGACTTCAAAGGGTCTTCATTTGCTCACCGAACCTCTCCAATCCTATCACTGCTGCATTTATGCCCCTGTACACATGCTTGATTGTCTTTCGGAGACATAGCAATCCATAGGTTTTAAGATACTTACTAGTCAGGTACATTCTTAGGCGTTTAATATGCGGTGTTGAGTCCATTTCGTTGAGCAAGGAGTAGCTCTTGTCTATTCCATATTTGACTTAAGGAACTTTATCTGTGCTCATTTCAATCTCTGGTTTTATGCAGCACCCCAACTCACCTTTACCCTTAACAAGCATAAGTTGGTTTTCTAAACTTGAGACCCTGTTCTGTTCTGTAATTCCGTTCCTGTGTAGCCAAGTTTACATTCCGTGTATTACTGATATCTTATGATGTTTCTATTTCTGTGTGACTTACTTCAGTTAGAATCATCATACCTGAATCCACTCATTGTGCTGCTAAGGGCCTGATGACACAGATTTCATTGCTGAGTGATATTGCTTTGTAAGTAAATACCACAAGTTCTTTATCCATTTTTCACTTTCTGCGATGTTGAACTTGTACTGTAAACGAGGTTCTTGTAAACAGAGCCGTTCCAAACTTTGGGGTGGCTGTGTCTTTTTGATTTTAATTTCCCTAAGCTATAGGACCATAAGTGGAAGTGCCCTAGGTTCTGTTGCTTTGTTTTTTAGATGTTTCAGGAAACACCATACACTTCTCCCGAGTGGTTGTTGGCAATTTACATCCCGCCCATCAGCATAACAAGGCTCCCAGTTCTCAATGGCCTGTTGCCTTTCTGGATTTTACACTTTTTTCAGATGGCCCTTTTGACCGGGGGGAAGTGAGACTTCATTGTAGTGCAGATTTCCTTTGCAAGCTTGCTTGGTTGGCCAAAAAGGGCGTATGCGTTTTTTCCTGAATATATTCAGGAAAAAACGCATACGCCCTTTTTGGCCAAGTGCATCATTGTGGACGTTCTGCCTCTTTTCCTATGCTTTCAGTGCAATTCCAGTCTACCTCCTGAAATCGGTTTCCTGCAATTCTGCCCCGCTTTCAAGTCCTCTTGGCAGCCTTACTTCAGTCTATTTTCAGACGATAGCTGTCATTTATAACTCTGCAGGTTTGTGAATTACAGTGCCCCTGAGCTCCTTTCTTCAACTTGCTTTCTTGTGACCTGACCGCAACACCGCAGGATGGGTTCAGGCCCTAATCTGGTTCCGGCCCGGCATGCTGAGCCTTTGGTTAATTCCTCTTCCTGGTGGGAAATGAGAGTTAAATTTGCCCATTCAGACACCTCCAGCTAGTCTCTCATTGGTTCTCGCTATTCCTGTTCATCTTCCGCAGAAATTGCAAACTGGGCCAAATAGGAGGTTAAAGGGACTGACTCTCCAAGTCGGGAGAGTGTTAGTAAAGCGTCTGGAATGTTGCACCCGAGTACCAGGGGAGGAAAACTGAGACATATTTGAACACGTCTCCCGTTCACATGGTTGATCATACTTGGGTTCCACATGCATGTTTTAGCTGAAGGAAGAATACCTTAAACCTGGAGAGTTGAGACCCGTGGAATGGGTACCATGCAATATGACTTCAAAGGGTCTTCATTTGCTCACCGAACCTCTCCAATCCTATCACTGCTGCATTTATGCCCCTGTACACATGCTTGATTCTCTTTTGGAGACATAGCAATCCATAGGTTTTACGATACTTACTAGTCAGGTACATTCTTAGGCGTTTAATATGCGGTGTTGAGTCCATTTCGTTGAGCAAGGAGTAGCTCTTGTCTATTCCATATTTGACTTAAGGAACTTTATCTGTGCTCATTTCAATCTCTGGTTTTATGCAGCACCCCAACTCACCTTTACCCTTAAGCAAGCATAAGTTGGTATTCTAAATTTGAGACCCTGTTCTGTTCTGTAATTCAGTTCCTGTGTAGCCAAGTTTACATTCCGTGTATTACTGATATCTTATGATGTTTCTTTTTCTGTGTGACTTATTTCAGTTAGAATCATCATACCTGAATCCACTCATTGTGCTGCTAAGGGCCTGATGACACAGATTTCATTGCTGAGTGATATTGCTTTGTAAGTAAATACCACAACTTCTTTATCCATTTTTCACTTTCTGCGATGTTGAACTTGTACTGTAAACGAGGTTTTTGTAAACAGAGCCGTTCCAAACTTTGGGGTGGCTGTGTCTTTTTGATTTTAATTTCCCTAAGCTATAGGACCATAAGTGGAAGTGCCCTAGGTTCTGTTGCTTTGTTTTTTAGATGTTTCAGGAAACACCATACACTTCTCCCGAGTGGTTGTTGGCAATTTACATCCCGCCCATCAGCATAACAAGGCTCCCTGTTCTCCATGGCCTGTCCTGCCTTTCTGGATTTTACACTTTTTTCAGATGGCCCTTTTGACCGGGGGGAAGTGAGACTTCATTGTAGTGCAGATTTCCTTTGCAAGCTTGCTTGGTTGGCCAAAAAGGGCGTATGCGTTTTTTCCTGAATATATTCAGGAAAAAACGCATACGCCCTTTTTGGCCAAGTGCATCATTGTGGACGTTCTGCCTCTTTTCCTATGCTTTCAATGCAATTCCAGTCTACCTCCTGAAATCGGTTTCCTGCAATTCTGCCCCGCTTTCAAGTCCTCTTGGCAGCCTTACTTCAGTCTATTTTTGGACGATAGCTGTCATTTATAACTCTGCAGGTTTGTGAATTACAGTGCCCCTGAGCTCCTTTCTTCAACTTGCTTTCTTTTGAGCTGGCCGCAACACCGCAGGATGGCTTCAGGCCCTAATCTGTTTCCGGCACGGCACACTGAGCCTTTGGTTATTTCCTCTTCCTGGTGGGAAATGAGAGTTAAATTTGCCCGTCCAGACACCTCCATCTAGTCTCTCATTGGTTCTCGCTATTCCTGTTCATCTTCCGCAGAAATTGCAAACTGGGCCAAACAGGAGGTTAAAGGCGCTGACTCTCCAAGTGGGGAGAGTGTTAGTAAAGCGTCTGGAATGTTGCACGCGAGTACCAGGGGAGGAAAACTGAGACATATTTGAACACGTCTCCCGTTCACATGGTTGATCATACTTGGGTTCCACATGCATGTTTTAGCTGAAGGAAGAATACCTTAAACCTGGAGAGTTAAGACCCGTGGAATGGGTACCATGCAATATGACTTCAAAGGGTCTTCATTTGCTCACCGAACCTCTCCAATCCTATCACTGCTGCGTTTATGCCCCTGTACACATGCTTGATTCTCTTTCGGAGACATAGCAATCCATAGGTTTTAATATACTTACTAGTCAGGTACATTCTTAGGCGTTTAATATGCGGTGTTGAGTCCATTTCGTTGAGCAAGGAGTAGCTCTTGTCTATTCCATATTTGACTTAAGGAACTTTATCTGTGCTCATTTCAATGTCTGGTTTTATGCAGCACCCCAACTCACCTTTACCCTTAGGCAAGCATAAGTTGGTTTTCTAAATTTGAGACCCTGTTCTGTTCTGTAATTCAGTTCCTGTGTAGCCAAGTTTACATTCCGTGTATTACTGATATCTTATGATGTTTCTTTTTCTGTGTGACTTACTTCAGTTAGAATCATCATACCTGAATCCACTCATTGTGCTGCTAAGGGCCTGATGACACAGATTTCATTGCTGAGTGATATTGCTTTGTAAGTAAATACCACAACTTCTTTATCCATTTTTCACTTTCTGCGATGTTGAACTTGTACTGTAAACGAGGTTCTTGTAAACAGAGCCGTTCCAAACTTTGGGGTGGCTGTGTCTTTTTGATTTTAATTTCCCTAAGCTATAGGACCATAAGTGGAAGTGCCCTAGGTTCTGTTGCTTTGTTTTTTAGATGTTTCAGGAAACACCATACACTTCTCCCAAGTGGTTGTTGGCAATTTACATCCCGCCCATCAGCATAACAAGGCTCCCTGTTCTCCATGGCCTGTCCTGCCTTTCTGGATTTTACACTTTTTTCAGATGGCCCTTTTGACCGGGGGGAAGTGAGACTTCATTGTAGTGCAGATTTCCTTTGCAAGCTTGCTTGGTTGGCCAAAAAGGGCGTATGCGTTTTTTCCTGAATATATTCAGGAAAAAACGCATACGCCCTTTTTGGCCAAGTGCATCATTGTGGACGTTCTGCCTCTTTTCCTATGCTTTCAATGCAATTCCAGTCTACCTCCTGAAATCGGTTTCCTGCAATTCTGCCCCGATTTCAAGTCCTCTTGGCAGCCTTACTTCAGTCTATTTTTGGACGATAGCTGTCATTTATAACTCTGCAGGTTTGTGAATTACAGTGCCCCTGAGCTCCTTTCTTCAACTCGCTTTCTTGTGACCTGGCCGCAACACCGCAGGATGGCTTCAGGCCCTAATCTGGTTCCGGCCCGGCATGCTGAGCCTTTGGTTAATTCCTCTTCCTGGTGGGAAATGAGAGTTAAATTTGCCCGTCCAGACACCTCCAGCTAGCCACTCATTGGTTCTCGCTATTCCTGTTCATCTTCCGCAGAAATTGCAAAGTGGGCCAAACAGGAGGTTAAAGGGACTGACTCTCCAAGTGGGGAGAGTGTTAGTAAAGCGTCTGGAATGTTGCACCCGAGTACCAGGGGAGGAAAACTGAGACATATTTGAACACGTCTCCCGATCACATGGTTGATCATACTCTAGGTTCCACATGAATGTTTTAGCTGAAGGAAGAATACCTTAAACCTGGGTAGTTGAAACCCGTGGAATGGGTACCATGCAATATGACTTCAAAGGGTCTTCATTTGCTCACCGAACCTCTCCAATCCTATCACTGCTGCGTTTATGCCCCTGTACACATGCTTGATTCTCTTTTGGAGACATAGCAGTCCATAGGTTTTAAGATACTTACTAGTCAGGTACATTCTTAGGCGTTTAATATGGGGTGTTGAGTCCATTTCGTTGAGCAAGGAGTAGCTCTTGTCTATTCCATATTTGGCTTAAGGAACTTTATCTGTGCTCATTTCAATCTCTGGTTTTATGCAGCACCCCAACTCACCTTTACCCTTAAGCAAGAATAAGTTGGTTTTCTAAATTTGAGACCCTGTTCTGTTCTGTAATTCAGTTCCTGTGTAGCCAAGTTTCCATTCCGTGTATTACTGATATCTTATGATGTTTCTTTTTCTGTGTGACTTATTTCAGTTAGAATCATCATACCTGAATCCACTCATTGTGATGCTAAGGGCCTGATGACACAGATTTCATTGCTGAGTGATATTGCTTTGTAAGTAAATACCACAACTTCTTTATCCATTTTTCACTTTCTGCGATGTTGAACTTGTACTGTAAACGAGGTTCTTGTAAACAGAGCCGTTCCAAACTTTGGGGTGGCTGTGTCTTTTTGATTTTAATTTCCCTAAGCTATAGGACCATAAGTGGAAGTGCCCTAGGTTCTGTTGCTTTGTTTTTTAGATGTTTCAGGAAACACCATACACTTCTCCCGAGTGGTTGTTGGCAATTTACATCCCGCCCATCAGCATAACAAGGCTCCCAGTTCTCCATGGCCTGTCCTGCCTTTCTGGATTTTACACTTTTTTCAGATGGCCCTTTTGACCGGGGGGAAGTGAGACTTCATTGTAGTGCAGATTTCCTTTGCAAGCTTGCTTGGTTGGCCAAAAAGGGCGTATGCGTTTTTTCCTGAATATATTCAGGAAAAAACGCATACGCCCTTTTTGGCCAAGTGCATCATTGTGGACGTTCTGCCTCTTTTCCTATGCTTTCAATGCAATTCCAGTCTACCTCCTGAAATCGGTTTCCTGCAATTCTGCCCCGCTTTCAAGTCCTCTTGGCAGCCTTACTTCAGTCTATTTTTGGACGATAGCTGTCATTTATAACTCTGCAGGTTTGTGAATTACAATGCCCCTGAGCTCCTTTCTTCAACTCGCTTTCTTTTGAGCTGGCCGCAACACCGCAGGATGGATTCAGGCCCTAATCTGGTTCCGGTACGGCACGCTGAGCCTTTGGTTATTTCCTCTTCCTGGTGGGAAATGAGAGTTAAATTTGCCCGTCCAGACACCTCCAGCTAGCCTCTCATTGGTTCTCGCTATTCCTGTTCATCTTCCGCAGAAATTGCAAAGTGGGCCAAACAGGAGGTTAAAGGCGCTGACTCTCCAAGTGGGGAGAGTGTTAGTAAAGCGTCTGGAATGTTGCACCCGAGTACCAGGGGAGGAAAACTGAGACATATTTGAACACGTCTCCCGTTCACATGGTTGATCGTACTTGGGTTCCACATGCATGTTTTAGCTGAAGGAAGAATACCTTAAACCTGGAGAGTTGAAACCCGTGGAATGGGTACCATGCAATATGACTTCAAAGGGTCTTCATTTGCTCACCGAACCTCTCCAATCCTATCACTGCTGCGTTTATGCCCCTGTACACATGCTTGATTCTCTTTTGGAGACATAGCAATCCATAGGTTTTACGATACTTACTAGTCAGGTACATTCTTAGGCGTTTAATATGCGGTGTTGAGTCCATTTCGTTGAGCAAGGAGTAGCTCTTGTCTATTCCATATTTGACTTAAGGAACTTTATCTGTGCTCATTTCAATCTCTGGTTTTATGCAGCACCCCAACTCACCTTTCCCCTTAAGCAAGCATAAGTTGGTTTTCTAAATTTGAGACCCTGTTCTGTTCTGTAATTCAGTTCCTGTGTAGCCAAGTTTACATTCCGTGTAGTACTGATATCTTATGATGTTTCTTTTTCTGTGTGACTTATTTCAGTTAGAATCATCATACCTGAATCCACTCATTGTGCTGCTAAGGGCCTGATGACATAGATTTCATTGCTGAGTGATATTGCTTTGTAAGTAAATACCACAACTTCTTTATCCATTTTTCACTTTCTGCGATGTTGAACTTGTACTGTAAACGAGGTTCTTGTAAACAGAGCCGTTCCAAACTTTGGGGTGGCTGTGTCTTTTAGATTTTAATTTCCCTAAGCTATAGGACCATAAGTGGAAGTGCCCTAGGTTCTGTTGCTTTGTTTTTTAGATGTTTCAGGAAACACCATACACTTCTCCCGAGTGGTTGTTGGCAATTTACATCCCACCCATCAGCATAACAAGGCTCCCAGTTCTCCATGGCCTGTCCTGCCTTTCTGGATTTTACACTGTTTTCAGATGGCCCTTTTGACCGGGGGGAAGTGAGACTTCATTGTAGTGCAGATTTCCTTTGCAAGCTTGCTTGGTTGGCCAAAAAGGGCGTATGCGTTTTTTCCTGAATATATTCAGGAAAAAACGCATACGCCCTTTTTGGCCAAGTGCATCATTGTGGACGTTCTGCCTCTTTTCCTATGCTTTCAATGCAATTCCAGTCTACCTCCTGAAATCGGTTTCCTGCAATTCTGCCCCGCTTTCAAGTCCTCTTGGCAGCCTTACTTCAGTCTATTTTTGGATGATAGCTGTCATTTATAACTCTGCAGGTTTGTGAATTACAGTGCCCCTGAGCTCCTTTCTTCAACTCGCTTTCTTGTGACCTGGCCGCAACACCGCAGGATGGCTTCAGGCCCTAATCTGGTTCCGGCCCGGCATGCTGAGCCTTTGGTTAATTCCTCTTCCTGGTGGGAAATGAGAGTTAAATTTGCCCGTCCAGACACCTGCAGCTAGCCTCTCATTGGTTCTCGCTATTCCTGTTCATCTTCCGCAGAAATTGCAAACTGGGCCAAACAGGAGGTTAAAGGGACTGACTCTCCAAGTGGGGAGAGTGTTAGTAAAGCGTCTGGAATGTTGCACCCGAGTACCAGGGGAGGAAAACTGAGACATATTTGAACACGTCTCCCGATCACATGGTTGATCATACTCTAGGTTCCATATGCATGTTTTAGCTGAAGGAAGAATACCTTAAACCTGGGTAGTTGAAACCCGTGGAATGGGTACCATGCAATATGACTTCAAAGGGTCTTCATTTGCTCACCGAACCTCTCCAATCCTATCACTGCTGCGTTTATGCCCCTGTACACATGCTTGATTCTCTTTTGGAGACATAGCTATCCATAGGTTTTAAGATACTTACAAGTCAGGTACATTCTTAGGCGTTTAATATGCGGTGTTGAGTCCATTTCGTTGAGCAAGGTGTAGCTCTAGTCTATTCCATATTTGGCTTAAGGAACTTTATCTGTGCTCATTTCAATCTCTGGTTTTATGCAGCACCCCAACTCACCTTTACCCTTAAGCAAGCATAAGTTGTTTTTCTAAATTTGAGGCCCTGTTCTGTTCTGTAATTCAGTTCCTGTGTAGCCAAATTTCCATTCTGTGTATTACTGATATCTTATGATGTTTCTTTTTCTGTGTGACTTATTTCAGTTAGAATCATCATACCTGAATCCACTCATTGTGCTGCTAAGGGCCTGATGACACAGATTTCATTGCTGAGTGATATTGCTTTGTAAGTGAATACCACAACTTCTTTATCCATTTTTCACTTTCTGCGATGTTGAACTTGTACTGTAAACGAGGTTCTTGTAAACAGAGCCGTTCCAAACTTTGGGGTGGCTGTGTCTTTTTGATTTTAATTTCCCTAAGCTATAGGACCATAAGTGGAAGTGCCCTAGGTTCTGTTGCTTTGTTTTTTAGATGTTTCAGGAAACACCATACACTTCTCCCAAGTGGTTGTTGGCAATTTACATCCCGCCCATCAGCATAACAAGGCTCCCAGTTCTCCATGGCCTGTCCTGCCTTTCTGGATTTTACACTTTTTTCAGATGGCCCTTTTGACCGGGGGGAAGTGAGACTTCATTGTAGTGCAGATTTCCTTTGCAAGCTTGCTTGGTTGGCCAAAAAGGGCGTATGCGTTTTTTCCTGAATATATTCAGGAAAAAACGCATACGCCCTTTTTGGCCAAGTGCATCATTGTGGACGTTCTGCCTCTTTTCCTATGCTTTCAATGCAATTCCAGTCTACCTCCTGAAATCGGTTTCCTGCAATTCTGCCCCGCTTTCAAGTCCTCTTGGCAGCCTTACTTCAGTCTATTTTTGGACGATAGCTGTCATTTATAACTCTGCAGGTTTGTGAATTACAGTGCCCCTGAGCTGCTTTCTTCAACTCGCTTTCTTTTGAGCTGGCCGCAACACCGCAGGATGGATTCAGGCCCTAATCTGGTTCCGGTACGGCACGCTGAGCCTTTGGTTATTTCCTCTTCCTGGTGGGAAATGAGAGTTAAATTTGCCCGTCCAGACACCTCCAGCTAGTCTCTCATTGGTTCTCGCTATTCCTGTTCATCTTCCGCAGAAATTGCAAAGTGGGCCAAACAGGAGGTTAAAGGCGCTGACTCTCCAAGTGGGGAGAGTGTTAGTAAAGCGTCTGGAATGTTGCACCCGAGTACCAGGGGAGGAAAACTGAGACATATTTGAACACGTCTCCCGTTCACATGGTTGATCGTACTTGGGTTCCACATGCATGTTTTAGCTGAAGGAAGAATACCTTAAACCTGGAGAGTTGAAACCCGTGTAATGGGTACCATGCAATATGACTTCAAAGGGTCTTCATTTGCTCACCGAACCTCTCCAATCCTATCACTGCTGCGTTTATGCCCCTGTACACATGCTTGATTCTCTTTTGGAGACATAGCAATCCATAGGTTTTACGATACTTACTAGTCAGGTACATTCTTAGGCGTTTAATATGCGGTGTTGAGTCCATTTCGTTGAGCAAGGAGTAGCTCTTGTCTATTCCATATTTGACTTAAGGAACTTTATCTGTGCTCATTTCAATCTCTGGTTTTATGCAGCACCCCAACTCACCTTTCCCCTTAAGCAAGCATAAGTTGGTTTTCTAAATTTGAGACCCTGTTCTGTTCTGTAATTCAGTTCCTGTGTAGCCAAGTTTACATTCCTTGTATTACTGATATCTTATGATGTTTCTTTTTCTGTGTGACTTATTTCAGTTAGAATCATCATACCTGAATCCACTCATTGTGCTGCTAAGGGCCTGATGACACAGATTTCATTGCTGAGTGATATTGCTTTGTAAGTAAATACCACAACTTCTTTATCCATTTTTCACTTTCTGCGATGTTGAACTTGTACTGTAAACGAGGTTCTTGTAAACAGAGCCGTTCCAAACTTTGGGGTGGCTGTGTCTTTTTGATTTTAATTTCCCTAAGCTATAGGACCATAAGTGGAAGTGCCCTAGGTTCTGTTGCTTTGTTTTTTAGATGTTTCAGGAAACACCATACACTTCTCCCGAGTGGTTGTTGGCAATTTACATCCCACCCATCAGCATAACAAGGCTCCCAGTTCTCCATGGCCTGTCCTGCCTTTCTGGATTTTACACTTTTTTCAGATGGCCCTTTTGACCGGGGGGAAGTGAGACTTCATTGTAGTGCAGATTTCCTTTGCAAGCTTGCTTGGTTGGCCAAAAAGGGCGTATGCGTTTTTTATTCCTGTTCATCTTCCGCAGAAATTGCAAAGTGGGCCAAACAGGAGGTTAAAGGCGCTGACTCTCCAAGTGAGGAGAGTGTTAGTAAAGCGTCTGGAATGTTGCACCCGAGTACCAGGGGAGGAAAACTGAGACATATTTGAACACGTCTCCCGTTCACATGGTTGATCATACTTGGGTTCCACATGCATGTTTTAGCTGAAGGAAGAATACCTTAAACCTGGAGAGTTGAGACCCGTGTAATGGGTACCATGCAATATGACTTCAAAGGGTCTTCATTTGCTCACCGAACCTCTCCAATCCTATCACTGCTGCGTTTATGCCCCTGTACACATGCTTGATTCTCTTTTGGAGACATAGCAATCCATAGGTTTTACGATACTTACTAGTCAGGTACATTTTTAGGCGTTTAATATGCGGTGTTGAGTCCATTTCGTTGAGCAAGGAGTAGCACTTGTCTATTCCATATTTGGCTTAAGGAACTTTATCTGTGCTCATTTCAGTCTCTGGTTTTATGCTGCACCCCAACTCACCTTTACCCTTAAGCAAGAATAAGTTGGTTTTCTAAATTTGAGACCCTGTTCTGTTCTGTAATTCAGTTCCTGTGTAGCCAAGTTTACATTCCGTGTATTACTGATATCTTATGATGTTTCTTTTTCTGTGTGACTTATTTCAGTTAGAATCATCATACCTGAATCCACTCATTGTGCTGCTAAGGGCCTGATGACACAGATTTCATTGCTGAGTGATATTGCTTTGTAAGTAAATACCACAACTTCTTTATCCATTTTTCACTTTCTGCGATGTTGAACTTGTACTGTAAACGAGGTTCTTGTAAACAGAGGCGTCCCAAACTTTGGGGTGGCTGTGTCTTTTTTATTTTAATTTCCCTAAGCTATAAGACCATAAGTGGCAGTGCCCTAGCCTCTGTTGCTTTGTTTTTTAGATGTTTCAGGAAACACCATACACTTCTCCCGAGTGTCTGTTGGCAATTTACATCCCGCCCATCAGCATAACAAGGCTCCCAGTTCTCCATGGCCTGTCCTGCCTTTCTGGATTTTACACTTTTTTCAGATGGCCCTTTTGACCGGGGGGAAGTGAGACTTCATTGTAGTGCAGATTTCCTTTGCAAGCTTGCTTGGTTGGCCAAAAAGGGCGTATGCGTTTTTTCCTGAATATATTCAGGAAAAAACGCATACGCCCTTTTTGGCCAAGTGCATCATTGTGGACGTTCTGCCTCTTTTCCTATGCTTTCAATGCAATTCCAGTCTACCTCCTGAAATCGGTTTCCTGCAATTCTGCCCCGCTTTCAAGTCCTCTTGGCAGCCTTACTTCAGTCTATTTTTGGACGATAGCTGTCATTTATAACTCTGCAGGTTTGAGAATTACATTGCTCCTGAGCTCCTTTCTTCAACTCGCTTTCTTGTGACCTGGCCGCAAAACCGCAGGATGGCTTCAGGCCCTAATCTGGTTCCGGCACGGCACGCTGACCCTTCGGTTATATCCTCTTCCTGGTGGGAAATGAGAGTTAAATTTGCCCGTCCAGACACCTCCAGCTAGTCTCTCATTGGTTCTCGCTATTCCTGTTCATCTTCCGCAGAAATTGCAAACTGGGCCAAACAGGAGGTTAAAGGCGCTGACTCTCCAAGTGGGGAGAGTGTTAGTAAAGCGTCTGGAATGTTGCACCCGAGTACCAGGGGAGGAAAACTGAGACATATTTGAACACGTCTCCCGTTCACATGGTTGATCATACTTGGGTTCCACATGCATGTTTTAGCTGAAGGAAGAATACCTTAAACCTGGAGAGTTAAGACCCGTGTAATGGGTACCATGCAATATGACTTCAAAGGGTCTTCATTTGCTCACCGAACCTCTCCAATCCTATCACTGCTGCGTTTATGCCCCTGTACACATGCTTGATTCTCTTTCGGAGACATAGCAATCCATAGGTTTTAAGATACTTACCAATGAGGCACATTCTTAGGCGTTTAATATGCGGTGTTGAGTCCATTTCGTTGAGCAAGGAGTAGCTCTTGTCTATTCCATATTTGACTTAAGGAACTTTATCTGTGCTCATTTCAATCTCTGGTTTTATGCAGCACCCCAACTCACCTTTACCCTTAAGCAAGCATAGTTGGTTTTCTAAATTTGAGACCCTGTTCTGTTCTGTAATTCAGTTCCTGTGTAGCCAAGTTTACATTCCGTGTATTACTCATATCTTATGATGTTTCTTTTTCTGTGTGACTTACTTCAGTTAGAATCATCATACCTGAATCCACTCATTGTGCTGCTGAGGGCCTGATGACACAGATTTCATTGCTGAGTGATATTGCTTTGTAAGTAAATACCACAACTTCTTTATCCATTTTTCACTTTCTGCGATGTTGAACTTGTACTGTAAACGAGGTTCTTGTAAACAGAGCCATTCCAAACTTTGGGGTGGCTGTGTCTTTTTGATTTTAATTTCCCTAAGCTATAGGACCATAAGTGGAAGTGCCCTAGGTTCTGTTGCTTTGTTTTTTAGTTGTTTCAGGAAACACCATACACTTCTCCCGAGTGTCTGTTGGTAATTTACATCCCACCCATCAGCATAACAAGGCTCCCAGTTCTCCATGGCCTGTCCTGCCTTTCTCGATTTTACACTTTTTTCAGATGGCCCTTTTGACCGGGGGGAAGTGAGACTTCATTGTAGTGCAGATTTCCTTTGCAAGCTTGCTTGGTTGGCCAAAAAGGGCGTATGCGTTTTTTATTCCTGTTCATCTTCCGCAGAAATTGCAAACTGGGCCAAACAGTAGGTTAAAGGCGCTGACTCTCCAAGTGAGGAGAGTGTTAGTAAAGCGTCTGGAATGTTGCACCCGAGTACCAGGGGAGGAAAACTGAGACATATTTGAACACGTCTCCCGTTCACATGGTTGATCATACTTGGGTTCCACATGCATGTTTTAGCTGAAGGAAGAATACCTTAAACCTGGAGAGTTGAGACCCGTGGAATGGGTACCATGCAATATGACTTCAAAGGGTCTTCATTTGCTCACCGAACCTCTCCAATCCTATCACTGCTGCGTTTATGCCCCTGTACACATGCTTGATTCTCTTTCGGAGACATAGCAATCCATAGGTTTTACGATACTTACTAGTCAGGTACATTCTTAGGCGTTTAATATGCGGTGTTGAGTCCATTTCGTTGAGCAAGGAGTGGCTCTTGTCTATTCCATATTTGACTTAAGGAACTTTATCTGTGCTCATTTCAATCTCTGGTTTTATGCAGCACCCCAACTCACCTTTCCCCTTAAGCAAGCATAAGTTGGTTTTCTAAATTTGAGACCCTGTTCTGTTCTGTAATTCAGTTCCTGTGTAGCCAAGTTTACATTCCGTGTATTACTGATATCTTATGATGTTTCTTTTTCTGTGTGACTTACTTCAGTTAGAATCATCATACCTGAATCCACTCATTGTGATGCTAAGGGCCTGATGACATAGATTTCATTGCTGAGTGATATTGCTTTGTAAGTAAATACCACAACTTCTTTATCCATTTTTCACTTTCTGCGATGTTGAACTTGTACTGTAAACGAGGTTCTTGTAAACAGAGGCGTCCCAGACTTTGGGGTGGCTGTGTCTTTTTGATTTTAATTTCCCTAAGCTATAAGACCATAAGTGGCAGTGCCCTAGCCTCTGTTGCTTTGTTTTTTAGATGTTTCAGGAAACACCATACACTTCTCCCGAGTGTCTGTTGGCAATTTACATCCCGCCCATCAGCATAACAAGGCTCCCAGTTCTCCATGGCCTGTCCTGCCTTTCTGGATTTTACACTTTTTTCAGATGGCCCTTTTGACCGGGGTGAAGTGAGACTTCATTGTAGTGCAGATTTCCTTTGCAAGCTTGCTTGGTTGGCCAAAAAGGGCGTATGCGTTTTTTCCTGAATATATTCAGGAAAAAACGCATACGCCCTTTTTGGCCAAGTGCATCATTGTGGACGTTCTGCCTCTTTTCCTATGCTTTCAATGCAATTCCAGTCTACCTCCTGAAATCGGTTTCCTGCAATTCTGCCCCGCTTTCAAGTCCTCTTGGCAGCCTTACTTCAGTCTATTTTTGGACGATAGCTGTCATTTATAACTCTGCAGGTTTGTGAATTACAGTGCCCCTGAGCTCCTTTCTTCAACTCGCTTTCTTGTGACCTGGCCGCAACACCGCAGGATGGCTTCAGGACCTAATCTGGTTCCGGCACGGCATGCTGAGCCTTTGGTTAATTCCTCTTCCTGGTGGGAAATGAGAGTTAAATTTGCCCGTCCAGACACCTCCAGCTAGCCTCTCATTGGTTCTCGCTATTCCTGTTCATCTTCCGCAGAAATTGCAAACTGGGCCAAACAGGAGGTTAAAGGGACTGACTCTCCAAGTGGGGAGAGTGTTAGTAAAGCGTCTGGAATGTTGCACCCGAGTACCAGGGGAGGAAAACTGAGACATATTTGAACACGTCTCCCGATCACATGGTTGATCATACTCTAGGTTCCACATGCATGTTTTAGCTGAAGGAAGAATACCTTAAACCTGGGTAGTTGAAACCCGTGGAATGGGTACCATGCAATATGACTTCAAAGGGTCTTCATTTGCTCACCGAACCTCTCCAATCCTATCACTGCTGCGTTTATGCCCCTGTACACATGCTTGATTCTCTTTCGGAGACATAGCAATCCATAGGTTTTAAGATACTTACTAGTCAGGTACATTCTTAGGCGTTTAATATGCGGTGTTGAGTCCATTTCGTTGAGCAAGGAGTAGCTCTTGTCTATTCCATATTTGGCTTAAGGAACTTTATCTGTGCTCATTTCAGTCTCTGGTTTTATGCTGCACCCCAACTCACCTTTACCCTTAAGCAAGAATAAGTTGGTTTTCTAAATTTGAGACCCTGTTCTGTTCTGTAATTCAGTTCCTGTGTAGCCAAGTTTACATTCCGTGTATTACTGATAACTTATGATGTTTCTTTTTCTGTGTGACTTACTTCAGTTAGAATCATCATACCTGAATCCACTCATTGTGCTGCTAAGGGCCTGATGACACAGATTTCATTGCTGAGTGATATTGCTTTGTAAGTAAATACCACAACTTCTTTCCATTTTTCACTTTCTGCGATGTTGAACTTGTACTGTAAACGAGGTTCTTGTAAACAGAGCCGTTCCAAACTTTGGGGTGGCTGTGTCTTTTTGATTTTAATTTCCCTAAGCTATAGGACCATAAGTGGAAGTGCCCTAGGTTCTGTTGCTTTGTTTTTTAGACGTTTCAGGAAACACCATACACTTCTCCCGAGTGGTTGTTGGCAATTTACATCCCGCCCATCAGCATAACAAGGCTCCCAGTTCTCCATGGCCTGTCCTGCCTTTCTGGATTTTACAATATTTTCAGATGGCCCTTTTGACCGGGGGGAAGTGAGACTTCATTGTAGTGCAGATTTCCTTTGCAAGCTTGCTTGGTTGGCCAAAAAGGGCGTATGCGTTTTTTCCTGAATATATTCAGGAAAAAACGCATACGCCCTTTTTGGCCAAGTGCATCATTGTGGACGTTCTGCCTCTTTTCCTATGCTTTCAATGCAATTCCTGTCTACCTCCTGAAATCAGTTTCCTGCAATTCTGCCCCGCATTCAAGTCCTCTTGGCAGCCTTACTTCAGTCTATTTTTGGACGATAGCTGTCATTTATAACTCTGCAGGTTTGTGAATTACAGTGCCCCTGAGCTCCTTTCTTCAACTTGCTTTCTTGTGACCTGGCCGCAACACCGCAGGATGGCTTCAGGCCCTAATCTGGTTCCGGCATGGCACGCTGAGCCTTTGGTTATTTCCTCTTCCTGGTGGGAAATGAGAGTTAAATTTGCCCGTCCAAACACCTCCAGCTAGTCTCTCATTGGTTCTCGCTATTCCTGTTCATCTTCCGCAGAAATTGCAAAACTGGGCCAAACAGGAGGTTAAAGGCGCTGACTCTCCAAGTGGGGAGAGTGTTAGTAAAGCGTCTGGAATGTTGCACCCGAGTACCAGGGGAGGAAAACTGAGACATATTTGAACACGTCTCCCGTTCACATGGTTGATCATACTTGGGTTCCACATGCATGTTTTAGCTGAAGGAAGAATACCTTAAACCTGGAGAGTTGAGACCCGTGTAATGGGTACCATGCAATATGACTTCAAAGGGTCTTCATTTGCTCACCGAACCTCTCCAATCCTATCACTGCTGCGTTTATGCCCCTGTACACATGCTTGATTCTCTTTCGGAGACATAGCAATCCATAGGTTTTACGATACTTACTAGTCAGGTACATTCTTAGACGTTTAATATGCGGTGTTGAGTCCATTTCGTTGAGCAAGGAGTAGCTCTTGTCTATTCCATATTTGACTTAAGGAACTTTATCTGTGCTCATTTCAATCTCTGGTTTTATGCAGCACCCCAACTCACCTTTCCCCTTAAGCAAGCATAAGTTGGTTTTCTAAATTTGAGACCCTGTTCTGTTCTGTAATTCAGTTCCTGTGTAGCCAAGTTTACATTCCGTGTAGTACTGATATCTTATGATGTTTCTTTTTCTGTGTGACTTATTTCAGTTAGAATCATCATACCTGAATCCACTCATTGTGATGCTAAGGGCCTGATGACATAGATTTCATTGCTGAGTGATATTGCTTTGTAAGTAAATACCACAACTTCTTTATCCATTTTTCACTTTCTGCGATGTTGAACTTGTACTGTAAACGAGGTTCTTGTAAACAGAGGCGTCCCAAACTTTGGGGTGGCTGTGTCTTTTTGATTTTAATTTCCCTAAGCTATAGGACCATAAGTGGCAGTGCCCTAGGCTCTGTTGCTTTGTTTTTTAGATGTTTCAGGAAACACCATACACTTCTCCCGAGTGGTTGTTGGCAATTTACATCCCGCCCATCAGCATAACAAGGCTCCCAGTTCTCCATGGCCTGTCCTGCCTTTCTGGATTTTACACTTTTTTCAGATGGCCCTTTTGACCGGGTGGAAGTGAGACTTCATTGTAGTGCAGATTTCCTTTGCAAGCTTGCTTGGTTGGCCAAAAAGGGCGTATGCGTTTTTTCCTGAATATATTCAGGAAAAAACGCATACGCCCTTTTTGGCCAAGTGCATCATTGTGGACGTTCTGCCTCTTTTCCTATGCTTTCAATGCAATTTCAGTCTACCTCCTGAAATCGGTTTCCTGCAATTCTGCCCCGCTTTCAAGTCCTCTTGGCAGCCTTACTTCAGTCTATTTTTGGACGATAGCTGTCATTTATAACTCTGCAGGTTTGTGAATTACAGTGCCCCTGAGCTCCTTTCTTCAACTCGCTTTCTTTTGAGCTGGCCGCAACACCGCAGGATGGCTTCAGGCCCTAATCTGGTTCCGGTACGGCACGCTGAGCCTTTGGTTATTTCCTCTTCCTGTTGGGAAATGAGAGTTAAATTTGCCCGTCCAGACACCTCCAGCTACCCTCTCATTGGTTCTCGCTATTCCTGTTCATCTTCCGCAGAAATTGCAAACTGGGCCAAACAGGAGGTTAAAGGCGCTGACTCTCCAAGTGGGGAGAGTGTTAGTAAAGCGTCTGGAATGTTGCACCCGAGTACCAGGGGAGGAAAACTGAGACATATTTGAACACGTCTCCCGATCACATGGTTGATCATACTCTGGGTTCCACATGCATGTTTTAGCTGAAGGAAGAATACCTAAAACCTGGGTAATTGAAACCCGTGGAATGGGTACCATGCAATATGACTTCAAAGGGTCTTCATTTGCTCACCGAACCTCTCCAATCCTATCACTGCTGCGTTTATGCCCCTGTACACATGCTTGATTCTCTTTTGGAGACATAGCAATCCATAGGTTTTAAGATACTTACTAGTCAGGTACATTCTTAGGCGTTTAATATGCGGTGTTGAGTCCATTTCGTTGAGCAAGGAGTAGCTCTTGTCTATTCCATATTTGACTTAAGGAACTTTATCTGTGCTCATTTCAATCTCTGGTTTATGCAGCACCCCAACTCACCTTTACCCTTAAGCAAGCATAAGTTGGTTTTCTAAATTTGAGACCCTGTTCTGTTCTGTAATTCAGTTCCTGTGTAGCCAAGTTTACATTCCGTGTATTACTGATTTCTTATGATGTTTCTTTTTCTGTGTGACTTACTTCAGTTAGAATCATCATACCTGAATCCACTCATTGTGCTGCTAAGGGCCTGATGACACAGATTTCATTGCTGAGTGATATTGCTTTGTAAGTAAATACCACAACTTCTTTCCATTTTTCACTTTCTGCGATGTTGAACTTGTACTGTAAACGAGGTTCTTGTAAACAGAGCCGTTCCAAACTTTGGGGTGGCTGTGTCTTTTTGATTTTAATTTCCCTAAGCTATAGGACCATAAGTGGCAGTGCCCTAGGCTCTGTTGCTTTGTTTTTTAGATGTTTCAGGAAACACCATACACTTCTCCCAAGTGTCTGTTGGCAATTTACATCCCGCCCATCAGCATAACAAGGCTCCCAGTTCTCCATGGCCTGTCCTGCCTTTCTGGATTTTACACTTTTTTCAGATGGCCCTTTTGACCGGGGGGAAGTGAGACTTCATTGTAGTGCAGATTTCCTTTGCAAGCTTGCTTGGTTGGCCAAAAAGGGCGTATGCGTTTTTTCCTGAATATATTCAGGAAAAAACGCATACGCCCTTTTTGGCCAAGTGCATCATTGTGGACGTTCTGCCTCTTTTCCTATGCTTTCAATGCAATTCCAGTCTACCTCCTGAAATCGGTTTCCTGCAATTCTGCCCCGCTTTCAAGTCCTCTTGGCAGCCTTACTTCAGTCTATTTTTGGACGATAGCTGTCATTTATAACTCTGCAGGTTTGTGAATTACAGTGCCCCTGAGCTCCTTTCTTCAACTCGCTTTCTTTTGAGCTGGCCGCAACACCGCATGATGGCTTCAGGCCCTAATCTGGTTCCGGCACGGCACGCTGAGCCTTTGGTTAATTCCTCTTCCTGGTGGGAAATGAGAGTTAAATTTGCCCGTCCAGACACCTCCAGCTAGTCTCTCATTGGTTCTCGCTATTCCTGTTCATCTTCCGCAGAAATTGCAAACTGGGCCAAACAGGAGTTTAAAGGGACTGACTCTCCAAGTCGGGAGAGTGTTAGTAAAGCGTCTGGAATGTTGCACCCGAGTACCAGGGGAGGAAAACTGAGACATATTTGAACACGTCTCCCGTTCACATGGTTGATCATACTTGGGTTCCACATGCATGTTTTAGCTGAAGGAAGAATACCTTAAACCAGGAGAGTTAAGACCCTTGTAATGGGTACCATGCAATATGACTTCAAAGGGTCTTCATTTGCTCACCGAACCTCTCCAATCCTATCACTGCTGCGTTTATGCCCCTGTACACATGCTTCATTCTCTTTCGGAGACATAGCAATCCATAGGTTTTAAGATACTTACTAGTCAGGTACATTCTTAGGCGTTTAATATGCGGTGTTGAGTCCATTTCGTTGAGCAAGGAGTAGCTCTTGTCTATTCCATATTTGACTTAAGGAACTTTATCTGTGCTCATTTCAATCTCTGGTTTTATGCAGCACCCCAACTCACCTTTACCCTTAAGCAAGCATAAGTTGGTTTTCTAAATTTGAGACCCTGTTCTGTTCTGTAATTCAGTTCCTGTGTAGCCAAGTTTCCATTCCGTGTATTACTGATATCTTATGATGTTTCTTTTTCTGTGTGACTTATTTCAGTTAGAATCATCATACCTGAATCCACTCATTGTGATGCTAAGGGCCTGATGACATAGATTTCATTGCTGAGTGATATTGCTTTGTAAGTAAATACCACAACTTCTTTATCCATTTTTCACTTTCTGCAATGTTGAACTTGTACTGTAAACGAGGTTCTTGTAAACAGAGGCGTCCCAAACTTTTGGGTGGCTGTGTCTTTTTGATTTTAATTTCCCTAAGCTATAGGACCATAAGTGGCAGTGCCCTAGGCTCTGTTGCTTTGTTTTTTAGATGTTTCAGGAAACACCATACACTTCTCCGGAGTGTCTGTTGGCAATTTACATCCCGCCCATCAGCATAACAAGGCTCCCAGTTCTCCATGGCCTATCCTGCCTTTCTGGATTTTACACTTTTTTCAGATGGCCCTTTTGACCGGGGGGAAGTGAGACTTCATTGTAGTGCAGATTTCCTTTGCAAGCTTGCTTGGTTGGCCAAAAAGGGCGTATGCGTTTTTTCCTGAATATATTCAGGAAAAAACGCATATGCCCTTTTTGGCAAAGTGCATCATTGTGGACGTTCTGCCTCTTTTCCTATGCTTTCAATGCAATTCCAGTCTACCTCCTGAAATCGGTTTCCTGCAATTCTGCCCCGCTTTCAAGTCCTCTTGGCAGCCTTACTTCAGTCTATTTTTGGACGATAGCTGTCATTTATAACTCTGCAGGTTTGTGAATTACAGTGCCCCTGAGCTACTTTCTTCAACTCGCTTTCTTGTGACCTGGCCGCAACACCGCAGGATGGCTTCAGGCCCTAATCTGGTTCCGGCACGGCACGCTGAGCCTTTGGTTAATTCCTCTTCCTGGTGGGAAATGAGAGTTAAATTTGCCCGTCCAGACACCTCCAGCTAGTCTCTCATTGGTTCTCGCTATTCCTGTTCATCTTCCGCAGAAATTGCAAACTGGGCCAAACAGGAGGTTAAAGGGACTGACTCTCCAAGTCGGGAGAGTGTTAGTAAAGCGTCTGGAATGTTGCACCCGAGTACCAGGGGAGGAAAACTGAGACATATTTGAACACGTCTCCCGTTCACATGGTTGATCATACTTGGGTTCCACATGCATGTTTTAGCTGAAGGAAGAATACCTTAAACCTGGAGAGTTAAGACCCGTGTAATGGGTACCATGCAATATGACTTCAAAGGGTCTTCATTTGCTCACCGAACCTCTCCAATCCTATCACTGCTGCGTTTATGCCCCTGTACACATGCTTGATTCTCTTTCGGAGACATAGCAATCCATAGGTTTTATGATACTTACTAGTCAGGTACATTCTTAGGCGTTTAATATGCGGTGTTGAGTCCATTTCGTTGAGCAAGGAGTAGCTCTTGTCTATTCCATATTTGACTTAAGGAACTTTATCTGTGCTCATTTCAATCTCTGGTTTTATGCAGCACCCCAACTCACCTTTCCCCTTAAGCAAGCATAAGTTGGTTTTCTAAATTTGAGACCCTGTTCTGTTCTGTAATTCAGTTCCTGTGTAGCCAAGTTTCCATTCCGTGTATTACTGATATCTTATGATGTTTCTATTTCTGTGTGACTTATTTCAGTTAGAATCATCATACCTGAATCCACTCATTGTGATGCTAAGGGCCTGATGACATAGATTTCATTGCTGAGTGATATTGCTTTGTAAGTAAATACCACAACTTCTTTATCCATTTTTCACTTTCTGCGATGTTGAACTTGTACTGTAAACGAGGTTCTTGTAAACAGAGCCATTCCAAACTTTGGGGTGGCTGTGTCTTTTTGATTTTAATTTCCCTAAGCTATAGGACCATAAGTGGAAGTGCCCTAGGTTCTGTTGCTTTGTTTTTTAGATGTTTCAGGAAACACCATACACTTCTCCCGAGTGTCTGTTGGCAATTTACATCCCGCCCATCAGCATAACAAGGCTCCCAGTTCTCCATGGCCTGTCCTGCCTTTCTGGATTTTACACTTTTTTCAGATGGCCCTTTTGACCGGGGGGAAGTGAGACTTCATTATAGTGCAGATTTCCTTTGCAAGCTTGCTTGGTTGGCCAAAAAGGGCGTATGCGTTTTTTCCTGAATATATTCAGGAAAAAACGCATACGCCCTTTTTGGCCAAGTGCATCATTGTGGACGTTCTGCCTCTTTTCCTATGCTTTCAATGCAATTCCAGTCTACCTCCTGAAATCGGTTTCCTGCAATTCTGCCCCGCTTTCAAGTCCTCTTGGCAGCCTTACTTCAGTCTATGTTTGGACGATAGCTGTCATTTATAACTCTGCAGGTTTGAGAATTACAGTGCCCCTGAGCTCCTTTCTTCAACTTGCTTTCTTGTGACCTGGCCGCAACACCGCAGGATGGCTTCAGGCCCTAATCTGGTTCCGGCACGGCACGCTGAGCCTTTGGTTATTTCCTCTTCCTGGTGGGAAATGAGAGTTAAATTTGCCCGTCCAGACACCTCCAGCTAGTCTCTCATTGGTTCTCACTATTCCTGTTCATCTTCCGCAGAAATTGCAAACTGGGCCAAACAGGAGGTTAAAGGCGCTGACTCTCCAAGTGGGGAGAGTGTTAGTAAAGCGTCTGGAATGTTGCACCCGAGTACCAGGGGAGGAAAACTGAGACATATTTGAACACGTCTCCCGTTCACATGGTTGATCATAGTTGGGTTCCACATGCATGTTTTAGCTGAAGGAAGAATACCTTAAACCTGGAGAGTTAAGACCCGTGTAATGGGTACCATGCAATATGACTTCAAAGGGTCTTCATTTGCTCACCGAACCTCTCCAATCCTATCACTGCTGCGTTTATGCCCCTGTACACATGCTTGATTCTCTTTCGGAGACATAGCAATCCATAGGTTTTAAGATACTTACCAATCAGGCACATTCTTAGGCGTTTAATATGCGGTGTTGAGTCCATTTCGTTGAGCAAGGAGTAGCTCTTGTCTATTCCATATTTGACTTAAGGAACTTTATCTGTGCTCATTTCAATCTCTGGTTTTATGCAGCACCCCAACTCACCTTTACCCTTAAGCAAGCATAGTTGGTTTTCTAAATTTGAGACCCTGTTCTGTTCTGTAATTCAGTTCCTGTGTAGCCAAGTTTACATTCCGTGTATTACTCATATCTTATGATGTTTCTTTTTCTGTGTGACTTACTTCAGTTAGAATCATCATACCTGAATCCACTCATTGTGCTGCTAAGGGCCTGATGACACAGATTTCATTGCTGAGTGATATTGCTTTGTAAGTAAATACCACAACTTCTTTATCCATTTTTCACTTTCTGCGATGTTGAACTTGTACTGTAAACGAGGTTCTTGTAAACAGAGCCGTTCCAAACTTTGGGGTGGCTGTGTCTTTTTGATTTTAATTTCCCTAAGCTATAGGACCATAAGTGGAAGTGCCCTAGGTTCTGTTGCTTTGTTTTTTAGATGTTTCAGGAAACACCATACACTTCTCCCGTGTGTCTGTTGGCAATTTACATCCCGCCCATCAGCATAACAAGGCTCCCAGTTCTCCATGGCCTGTCCTGTCTTTCTGGATTTTACACTTTTTTCAGATGGCCCTTTCGACCGGGGGGAAGTGAGACTTCATTGTAGTGCAGATTTCCTTTGCAAGCTTGCTTGGTTGGCCAAAAAGGGCGTATGCGTTTTTTCCTGAATATATTCAGGAAAAAACGCATACGCCCTTTTTGGCCAAGTGCATCATTGTGGACGTTCTGCCTCTTTTCCTATGCTTTCAATGCAATTCCAGTCTACCTCCTGAAATCGGTTTCCTGCAATTCTGCCCCGCTTTCAAGTCCTCTTGGCAGCCTTACTTCAGTCTATTTTTGGACGATAGCTGTCATTTATAACTCTGCAGGTTTTTGAATTACAGTGCCCCTGAGCTACTTTCTTAAACTCGCTTTCTCATGACCTGGCCGCAACACCGCAGGATGGCTTCAGGCCCTAATCTGGTTACGGTACGGCACGCTGAGCCTTTGGTTATTTCCTCTTCCTGGTGGGAAATGAGAGTTAAATTTGCCCGTCCAGACACCTCCAGCTAGCCTCTCATTGGTTCTCGCTATTCCTGTTCATCTTCCGCAGAAATTGCAAACTGGGCCAAACAGGAGGTTAAAGGCGGTGACTCTCCAAGTGGGGAGAGTGTTAGTAAAGCGTCTGGAATGTTGCACCCGAGTACCAGGGGAGGAAAACTGAGACATATTTGAACACGTCTCCCGTTCACATGGTTGATCATACTTGGGTTCCACATGCATGTTTTAGCTGAAGGAAGAATACCTTAAACCTGGAGAGTTGAGACCCGTGTAATGGGTATCATGCAATATGACTTCAAAGGGTCTTCATTTGCTCACCGAACCTCTCCAATCCTATCACTGCAGCATTTATGCCCCTGTACATATGCTTGATTCTCTTTCGGAGACATAGCAATCCATAGGTTTTAAGATACTTACTAGTCAGGCACATTCTTAGGCGTTTAATATGCGGTGTTGAGTCCATTTCGTTGAGCAAGGAGTAGCTCTTGTCTATTCCATATTTGACTTAAGGAACTTTATCTGTGCTCATTTCAATCTCTGGTTTTATGCAGCACCCCAACTCACCTTTACCCTTAAGCAAGCATAGTTGGTTTTCTAAATTTGAGACCCTGTTCTGTTCTGTAATTCAGTTCCTGTGTAGCCAAGTTTACATTCCGTGTATTACTGATATCTTATGATGTTTCTTTTTCTGTGTGACTTACTTCAGTTAGAATCATCATACCTGAATCCACTCATTGTGCTGCTAAGGGCCTGATGACATAGATTTCATTGCTGAGTGATATTGCTTTGTAAGTAAATACCACAACTTCTTTATCCATTTTTCACTTTCTGCGATGTTGAACTTGTACTGTAAACGAGGGTCTTGTAAACAGAGGCGTCCCAAACTTTAGGGTGGCTGTGTCTTTTTGATTTTAATTTCCCTAAGCTATAGGACCATAAGTGGCAGTGCCCTAGGCTCTGTTGCTTTGTTTTTTTAGATGTTTCAGGAAACACCATACACTTCTCCCCAGTGTCTGTTGGCAATTTACATCCCGCCCATCAGCATAACAAAGCTCCCAGTTCTCCATGGCCTGTCCTGCCTTTCTGGTTTTTACACTTTTTTCAGATGGCCCGTTTGACCGGGGGGAAGTGAGACTTCATTGTAGTGCAGATTTCCTTTGCAAGCTTGTTTGTTTTGCCAAAAAGGGCGTATGCGTTTTTTCCTGAATATATTCAGGAAAAAACGCATACGCCCTTTTTGGCCAAGTGCATCATTGTGGACGTTCTGCCTCTTTTCCTATGCTTTCAATGCAATTCCAGTCTACCTCCTGAAGTCGGTTTCCTGCAATTCTGCCCCGCTTTCAAGTCCTCTTGGCAGCCTTACTTCAGTCTATTTTTGGACGATAGCTGTCATTTATAACTCTGCAGGTTTGTGAATTACAGTGCCCCTGAGCTCCTTTCTTCAACTCGCTTTCTTGTGACCTGGCCGCAACACCGCAGGATGGCTTCAGGCCCTAATCTGGTTCCGGCACGGCACACTGAGCCTTTGGTTATTTCCTCTTCCTGGTGGGAAATGAGAGTTAAATTTGCCCGTCCAAACACCTCCAGCTAGTCTCTCATTGGTTCTCGCTATTCCTGTTCATCTTCCGCAGAAATTGCAAAACTGGGCCAAACAGGAGGTTAAAGGCGCTGACTCTCCAAGTGGGGAGAGTGTTAGTAAAGCGTCTGGAATGTTGCACCCGAGTACCAGGGGAGGAAAACTGAGACATATTTGAACACGTCTCCCGTTCACATGGTTGATCATACTTGGGTTCCACATGCATGTTTTAGCTGAAGGAAGAATACCTTAAACCTGGAGAGTTAAGACCCGTGTAATGGGTACCATGCAATATGACTTCAAAGGGTCTTCATTTGCTCACCGAACCTCTCCAATCCTATCACTGCTGCGTTTATGCCCCTGTACACATGCTTGATTCTCTTTCGGAGACATAGCAATCCATAGGTTTTAAGATACTTACTATTCAGGTACATTCTTAGGCGTTTAATATGCGGTGTTGAGTCCATTTCGTTGAGCAAGGAGTAGCTCTTGTCTATTCCATATTTGGCTTAAGGAACTTTATCTGTGCTCATTTCAATCTCTGGTTTTATGCAGCACCCCAACTCACCTTTACCCTTAAGCAAGCATAAGTTGGTTTTCTAAATTTGAGTCCCTGTTCTGTTCTGTAATTCAGTTCCTGTGTAGCCAAGTTTACATTCCGTGTATTACTGATATCTTATGATGTTTCTTTTTCTGTGTGACTTATTTCAGTTAGAATCATCATACCTGAATCCACTCATTGTGATGCTAAGGGCCTGATGACATAGATTTCATTGCTGAGTGATATTGCTTTGTAAGTAAATACCACATCTTCTTTATCCATTTTTCACTTTCTGCGATGTTGAACTTGTACTGGAAACGAGGTTCTTGTAAACAGAGGCGTCCCAAACTTTGGGGTGGCTGTGTCTTTTTGATTTTAATTTCCCTAAGCTATAGGACCATAAGTGGCAGTGCCCTAGGCTCTGTTGCTTTGTTTTTTAGATGTTTCTGGAAACACCATACACTTCTCCCGAGTGGTTGTTGGCAATTTACATCCCGCCCATCAGCATAACAAGGCTCCCAGTTCTCCATGGCCTGTCCTGCCTTTCTGGATTTTACACTTTTTTCAGATGGCCCTTTTGACCGGGGGGAAGTGAGACTTAATTGTAGTGCAGATTTCCTTTGCAAGCTTGCTTGGTTGGCCAAAAAGGGCGTATGCGTTTTTTCCTGAATATATTCAGGAAAAAACGCATACGCCCTTTTTGGCCAAGTGCATCATTGTGGACGTTCTGCCTCTTTTCCTATGCTTTCAATGCAATTTCAGTCTACCTCGTGAAATCGGTTTCCTGCAATTCTGCCCCGCTTTCAAGTCCTCTTGGCAGCCTTACTTCAGTCTATTTTTGGACGATAGCTGTCATTTATAACTCTGCAGGTTTGTGAATTACAGTGCCCCTGAGCTCCTTTCTTCAACTCGCTTTCTTGTGACCTGGCCGCAACACCGCAGGATGGCTTCAGGCCCTAATCTGGTTCCGGTACGGCACGCTGAGCCTTTGGTTATTTCCACTTCCTGGTGGGAAATGAGAGTTAAATTTGCCCGTCCAGACACCTCCAGCTAGCCTCTCATTGGTTCTCGCTATTCCTGTTCATCTTCCGCAGAAACTGCAAACTGTGCAAAACAGGAGGTTAAAGGCGCTGACTCTCCAAGTGGGGAGAGTGTTAGTAAAGCGTCTGGAATGTTGCACCCGAGTACCAGGGGAGGAAAACTGAGACATATTTGAACACGTCTCTCGATCACATGGTTGATCATACTCTGGGTTCCACATGCCTGTTTTAGCTGAAGGAAGAATACCTAAAACCTGGGTAATTGAAACCCGTGGAATGGGTACCATGCAATATGACTTCAAAGGGTCTTCATTTGCTCACCGAACCTCTCCAATCCTATCACTGCTGCGTTTATGCCCCTGTACACATGCTTGATTCTCTTTCGGAGACATAGCAATCCATAGGTTTTAAGATACTTACTAGTCAGGTACATTCTTAGGCGTTTAATATGCGGTGTTGAGTCCATTTCGTTGAACAAGGAGTGGCTCTTGTCTATTCCATATTTGGCTTAAGGAACTTTATCTGTGCTCATTTCAATCTCTGGTTTTATGCAGCACCCCAACTCACCTTTACACTTAAGCAAGCATAAGTTGGTTTTCTAAATTTGAGACCCTGTTCTGTTCTGTTCTGTAATTCAGTTCCTGTGTAGCCAAGTTTCCATTCCGTGTATTACTGATATCTTATGATGTTTCTTTTTCTGTGTGACATATTTCAGTTAGCATCATCATACCTGAATCCACTCATTGTGCTGCTAAGGGCCTGATGACATAGATTTCATTGCTGAGTGATATTGCTTTGTAAGTGAATACCACAACTTCTTTATCCATTTTTCACTTTCTGCGATGTTGAACTTGTACTGTAAACGAGGTTCTTGTAAACAGAGCCATTCCAAACTTTGGGGTGGCTGTGTCTTTTTGATTTTAATTTCCCTAAGCTATAGGACCATAAGTGGAAGTGCCCTAGGTTCTGTTGCTTTGTTTTTTAGATGTTTCAGGAAACACCATACACTTCTCCCGAGTGGTTGTTGGCAATTTACATCCCGCCCATCAGCATAACAAGGCTCCCAGTTCTCCATGGCCTGTCCTGCCTTTCTGGATTTTACACTTTTTTCAGATGGCCCTTTTGACCGGGGGGAAGTGAGACTTCATTGTAGTGCAGATTTCCTTTGCAAGCTTGCTTGGTTGGCCAAAAAGGGCGTATGCGTTTTTTCCTGAATATATTCAGGAAAAAACGCATACGCCCTTTTTGGCCAAGTGCATCATTGTGGACGTTCTGCCTCTTTTCCTATGCTTTCAATGCAATTTCAGTCTACCTCGTGAAATCGGTTTCCTGCAATTCTGCCCCGCTTTCAAGTCCTCTTGGCAGCCTTACTTCAGTCTATTTTTGGACGATAGCTGTCATTTATAACTCTGCAGGTTTGAGAATTACAGTGCCCCTGAGCTCCTTTCTTCAACTTGCTTTCTTGTGACCTGGCCGCAACACCGCAGGATGGCTTCAGGCCCTAATCTGGTTCCGGCACGGCACGCTGAGCCTTTGGTTATTTCCTCTTCCTGGTGGGAAATGAGAGTTAAATTTGCCCGTCCAGACACCTCCAGCTAGTCTCACATTGGTTCTCACTATTCCTGTTCATCTTCCGCAGAAATTGCAAACTGGGCCAAACAGGAGGTTAAAGGCGCTGACTCTCCAAGTGGGGAGAGTGTTAGTAAAGCATCTGGAATGTTGCACCCGAGTACCAGGGGAGGAAAACTGAGACATATTTGAACACGTCTCCCGTTCACATGGTTGATCATACTTGGGTTCCACATGCATGTTTTAGCTGAAGGAAGAATACCTTAAACCTGGAGAGTTAAGACCCGTGTAATGGGTACCATGCAATATGACTTCAAAGGGTCTTCATTTGCTCACCGAACCTCTCCAATCCTATCACTGCTGCGTTTATGCCCCTGTACACATGCTTGATTCTCTTTCGGAGACATAGCAATCCATAGGTTTTAAGATACTTACTAGTCAGGTACATTCTTAGGCGTTTAATATGCGGTGTTGAGTCCATTTCGTTGAGCAAGGAGTAGCTCTTGTCTATTCCATATTTGACTTAAGGAACTTTATCTGTGCTCATTTCAATCTCTGGTTTTATGCAGCACCCCAACTCACCTTTACCCTTAAGCAAGCATAGTTGGTTTTCTAAATTTGAGACACTGTTCTGTTCTGTAATTCAGTTCCTGTGTAGCCAAGTTTACATTCCGTGTATTACTGATATCTTATGATGTTTCTTTTTCTGTGTGACTTACTTCAGTTAGAATCATCATACCTGAATCCACTCATTGTGCTGCTAAGGGCCTGATGACACAGATTTCATTGCTGAGTGATATTGCTTTGTAAGTAAATACCACAACTTCTTTATCCATTTTTCACTTTCTGCGATGTTGAACTTGTACTGTAAACGAGGTTCTTGTAAACAGAGCCGTTCCAAACTTTGGGGTGGCTGTGTCTTTTTGATTTTAATTTCCCTAAGCTATAGGACCATAAGTGGAAGTGCCCTAGGCTCTGTTGCTTTGTTTTTTAGATGTTTCAGGAAACACCATACACTTCTCCCGAGTGTCTGTTGGCAATTTACATCCCGCCCATCAGCATAACAAGGCTCCCAGTTCTCCATGGCCTGTCCTGCCTTTCTGGATTTTACACTTTTTTCAGATGGCCCTTTTGACCGGGGGGAAGTGAGACTTCATTGTAGTGCAGATTTCCTTTGCAAGCTTGCTTGGTTGGCCAAAAAGGGCGTATGCGTTTTTTCCTGAATATATTCAGGAAAAAACGCATACGCCCTTTTTGGCCAAGTGCATCATTGTGGACGTTCTGCCTCTTTTCCTATGCTTTCAATGCAATTCCAGTCTACCTCCTGAAATCGGTTTCCTGCAATTCTGCCCCGCTTTCAAGTCCTCTTGGCAGCCTTACTTCAGTCTATTTTTGGACGATAGCTGTCATTTATAACTCTGCAGGTTTGTGAATTACAGTGCCCCTGAGCTCCTTTCTTCAACTCGCTTTCTTGTGACCTGGCCGCAACACCGCAGGATGGCTTCAGGCCCTAATCTGGTTCCGGCACGGCACGCTGAGCCTTTGGTTATTTCCTCTTCCTGGTGGGAAATGAGAGTTAAATTTGCCCGTCCAAACACCTCCAGCTAGTCTCTCATTGGTTCTCGCTATTCCTTTTCATCTTCCGCAGAAATTGCAAAACTGGGCCAAACAGGAGGTTAAAGGCGCTGACTCTCCAAGTGGGGAGAGTGTTAGTAAAGCGTCTGGAATGTTGCACCCGAGTACCAGGGGAGGAAAACTGAGACATATTTGAACACGTCTCCCGTTCACATGGTTGATCATACTTGGGTTCCACATGCATGTTTTAGCTGAAGGAAGAATACCTTAAACCTGGAGAGTTGAGACCCGTGTAATGGGTACCATGCAATATGACTTCAAAGGGTCTTCATTTGCTCACCGAACCTCTCCAATCCTATCACTGCTGCGTTTATGCACCTGTACACATGCTTTATTCTCTTTCGGAGACTTAGCAATCCATAGGTTTTACGATACTTACTAGTCAGGTACATTCTTAGGCGTTTAATATGCGGTGTTGAGTCCATTTCGTTGAGCAAGGAGTAGCTCTTGTCTATTCCATATTTGGCTTAAGGAACTTTATCTGTGCTCATTTCAATCTCTGGTTTTATGCAGCACCCCAACTCACCTTTACCCTTAAGCAAGCATAAGTTGGTTTTCTAAATTTGAGACCCTGTTCTGTTCTGTAATTCAGTTCCTGTGTAGCCCAGTTTACATTGCGTGTATTACTGATATCTTATGATGTTTCTTTTTCTGTGTGACTTACTTCAGTTAGAATCATCATACCTGAATCCACTCATTGTGCTGCTAAGGGCCTGATGACACAGATTTCATTGCTGAGTGATATTGCTTTGTAAGTAAATACCACAACTTCTTTATCCATTTTTCACTTTCTGCGATGTTGAACTTGTACTGTAAACGAGGTTCTTGTAAACAGAGGCGTCCCAAACTTTGGGGTGGCTGTGTCTTTTTGATTTTAATTTCCCTAAGCTATAGGACCATAAGTGGAAGTGCCCTAGGCTCTGTTGCTTTGTTTTTTAGATGTTTCAGGAAACACCATACACTTCTCCCGAGTGTCTGTTGGCAATTTACATCCCGCCCATCAGCATAACAAGGCTCCCAGTTCTCCATGGCCTGTCCTGCCTTTCTGGATTTTACACTTTTTTCAGATGGCCCTTTTGACCGGGGGGAAGTGAGACTTCATTGTAGTGCAGATTTCCTTTGCAAGCTTGCTTGGTTGGCCAAAAAGGGCGTATGCGTTTTTTCCTGAATATATTCAGGAAAAAACGCATACGCCCTTTTTGGCCAAGTGCATCATTGTGGACGTTCTGCCTCTTTTCCTATGCTTTCAATGCAATTCCAGTCTACCTCCTGAAATCGGTTTCCTGCAATTCTGCCCCGCTTTCAAGTCCTCTTGGCAGCCTTACTTCAGTCTATTTTTGGACGATAGCTGTCATTTATAACTCTGCAGGTTTGTGAATTACAGTGCCCCTGAGCTCCTTTCTTCAACTCGCTTTCTTGTGACCTGGCCGCAACACCGCAGGATGGCTTCAGGCCCTAATCTGGTTCCGGCACGGCACGCTGAGCCTTTGGTTATTTCCTCTTCCTGGTGGGAAATGAGAGTTAAATTTGCCCGTCCAGACACCTCCAGCTAGTCTCTCATTGGTTCTCGCTATTCCTGTTCATCTTCCGCAGAAATTGCAAACTGGGCCAAACAGGAGGTTAAAGGCGCTGACTCTCCAAGTGGGGAGAGTGTTAGTAAAGCGTCTGGAATGTTGCACCCGAGTACCAGGGGAGGAAAACTGAGACATATTTGAACACGTCTCCCGTTCACATGGTTGATCATACTTGGGTTCCACATGCATGTTTTAGCTGAAGGAAGAATACCTTAAACCTGGAGAGTTAAGACCCGTGTAATGGGTACCATGCAATATGACTTCAAAGGGTCTTCATTTGCTCACCGAACCTCTCCAATCCTATCACTGCTGCATTTATGCCCCTGTACACATGCTTGATTCTCTTTCGGAGACATAGCAATCCATAGGTTTTAAGATACTTACTAGTCAGGTACATTCTTAGGCGCTTAATATGCGGTGTTGAGTCCATTTCGTTGAGCAAGGAGTAGCTCTTGTCTATTCCATATTTGACTTAAGGAACTTTATCTGTGCTCATTTCAATCTCTGGTTTTATGCAGCACCCCAACTCACCTTTCCCCTTAAGCAAGCATAAGTTGGTTTTCTAAATTTGAGACCCTGTTCTGTTCTGTAATTCAGTTCCTGTGTAGCGAAGTTTACATTCCATGTATTACTGATATCTTATGATGTTTCTTTTTCTGTGTGACTTACTTCAGTTAGAATCATCATACCTGAATCCACTCATTGTGCTGCTAAGGGCCTGATGACACAGATTTCATTGCTGAGTGATATTGCTTTGTAAGTAAATACCACAACTTCTTTATCCATTTTTCACTTTCTGCGATGTTGAACTTGTACTGTAAACGAGGTTCTTGTAAACAGAGCCGTTCCAAACTTTGGGGTGGCTGTGTCTTTTTGATTTTAATTTCCCTAAGCTATAGGACCATAAGTGGAAGTGCCCTAGGCTCTGTTGCTTTGTTTTTTAGATGTTTCAGGAAACACCATACACTTCTCCCGAGTGTCTGTTGGCAATTTACATCCCGCCCATCAGCATAACAAGGCTCCCAGTTCTCCATGGCCTGTCCTGCCTTTCTGGATTTTACACTTTTTTCAGATGGCCCTTTTGACCGGGGGGAAGTGAGACTTCATTGTAGTGCAGATTTCCTTTGCAAGCTTGCTTGGTTGGCCAAAAAGGGCGTATGCGTTTTTTCCTGAATATATTCAGGAAAAAACGCATACGCCCTTTTTGGCCAAGTGCATCATTGTGGACGTTCTGCCTCTTTTCCTATGCTTTCAATGCAATTCCAGTCTACCTCCTGAAATCGGTTTCCTGCAATTCTGCCCCGCTTTCGAGTCCTCTTGGCAGCCTTACTTCAGTCTATTTTTGGACGATAGCTGTCATTTATAACTCTGCAGGTTTGTGAATTACAGTGCCCCTGAGCTCCTTTCTTCAACTCGCTTTCTTGTGACCTGGCCGCAACACCGCAGGATGGCTTCAGGCCCTAAACTGTTTCCGGCCCGGCATGCTGAGCCTTTGGTTAATTCCTCTTCCTGGTGGGAAATGAGAGTTAAATTTGCCCGACCAGACACCTCCATCTAGCCTCTCATTGGTTCTCACTATTCCAGTTCATCTTCCGCAGAAATTGCAAACTGGGCCAAACAGGAGGTTAAAGGGACTGACTCTCCAAGTGGGGAGAGTGTTAGTAAAGCGTCTGGAATGTTGCACCCGAGTACCAGGGGAGGAAAACTGAGACATATTTGAACACGTCTCCCGGTCACATGGTTGATCATACTCTAGGTTCCACATGCATGTTTTAGCTGAAGGAAGAATACCTTAAACCTGGGTAGTTGAAACCCGTGGAATGGGTACCATGCAATATGACTTCAAAGGGTCTTCATTTGCTCACCGAACCTCTCCAATCCTATCACTGCTGCGTTTATGCCCCTGTACACATGCTTGATTCTCTTTTGGAGACATAGCAATCCATAGGTTTTAAGATACTTACTACTCAGGCACATTCTTAGGCGTTTAATATGCGGTGTTGAGTCCATTTCGTTGAGCAAGGAGTAGCTCTTGTCTATTCCATATTTGGCTTAAGGAACTTTATCTGTGCTCATTTCAATCTCTGGTTTTATGCAGCACCCCAACTCACCTTTACCCTTAAGTAAGAATAAGTTGGTTTTCTAAATTTGAGACCCTGTTCTGTTCTGTAATTCAGTTCCTCTGTAGCCAAGTTTACATTCCGTGTATTACTGATATCTTATGATGTTTCTTTTTCTGTGTGACTTATTTCAGTTAGAATCATCATACCTGAATCCACTCATTGTGCTGCTAAGGGCCTGATGACACAGATTTCATTGCTGAGTGATATTGCTTTGTAAGTGAATACCACAACTTCTTTATCCATTTTTCACTTTCTGCGATGTTGAACTTGTACTGTAAACGAGGTTCTTGTAAACAGAGCCGTTCCAAACTTTGGGGTGGCTGTGTCTTTTTGATTTTAATTTCCCTAAGCTATAGGACCATAAGTGGAAGTGCCCTAGGTTCTGTTGCTTTGTTTTTTAGATGTTTCAGGAAACACCATACACTTCTCCCCAGTGGTTGTTGGCAATTTACATCCCGCCCATCAGCATAATAAGGCTCCCAGTACTCCATGGCCTGTCCTGCCTTTCTGGATTTTACACTTTTTTCAGATGGCCCTTTTGACCGGGGGGAAGTGAGACTTCATTGTAGTGCAGATTTCCTTTGCAAGCTTGCTTGGTTGGCCAAAAAGGGCGTATGCGTTTTTTCCTGAATATATTCAGGAAAAAACGCATACGCCCTTTTTGGCCAAGTGCATCATTGTGGACGTTCTGCCTCTTTTCCTATGCTTTCAATGCAATTCCAGTCTACCTCCTGAAATCGATTTCCTGCAATTCTGCCCCGCTTTCAAGTCCTCTTGGCAGCCTTACTTCAGTCTATTTTTGGACGATACCTGTCATTTATAACTCTGCAGGTTTGAGAATTACAGTGCCCCTGAGCTCCTTTCTTCAACTTGCTTTCTTGTGACCTGGCCGCAACACCGCAGGATGGCTTCAGGCCCTAATCTGGTTCCGGCACGGCACGCTGAGCCTTTGGTTATTTCCTCTTCCTGGTGGGAAATGAGAGTTAAATTTGCCCGTCCAGACACCTCCAGCTAGTCTCTCATTGGTTCTCGCTATTCCTGTTCATCTTCCGCAGAAATTGCAAACTGGGCCAAACAGGAGGTTAAAGGCGCTGACTCTCCAAGTGGGGAGAGTGTTAGTAAAGCGTCTGGAATGTTGCACCCGAGTACCAGGGGAGGAAAACTGAGACATATTTGAACACGTCTCCCGTTCACATGGTTGATCATACTTGGGTTCCACATGCATGTTTTAGCTGAAGGAAGAATACCTTAAACCTGGAGAGTTGAGACCCGTGGAATGGGTACCATGCAATATGACTTCAAAGGGTCTTCATTTGCTCACCGAACCTCTCCAATCCTATCACTGCTGCGTTTATGCCCCTGTACACATGCTTGATTCTCTTTCGGAGACATAGCAATCCATAGGTTTTACGATACTTACTAGTCAGGCACATTCTTAGGCGTTTAATATGCGGTGTTGAGTCCATTTCGTTGAGCAAGGAGTAGCTCTTGTCTATTCCATATTTGACTTAAGGAACTTTATCTGTGCTCATTTCAATCTCTGGTTTTATGCAGCACCCCAACTCACCTTTACCCTTAAGCAAGCATAGTTGGTTTTCTAAATTTGAGACCCTGTTCTGTTCTGTAATTCAGTTCCTGTGTAGCCAAGTTTACATTCCGTGTATTACTGATATCTTATGATGTTTCTTTTTCTGTGTGACTTACTTCAGTTAGAATCATCATACCTGAATCCACTCATTGTGCTGCTAAGGGCCTGATGACACAGATTTCATTGCTGAGTGATATTGCTTTGTAAGTAAATACCACAACTTCTTTATCCATTTTTCACTTTCTGCGATGTTGAACTTGTACTGTAAACGAGGTTCTTGTAAACAGAGCCGTTCCAAACTTTGGGGTGGCTGTGTCTTTTTGATTTTAATTTCCCTAAGCTATAGGACCATAAGTGGAAGTGCCCTAGGTTCTGTTGCTTTGTTTTTTAGATGTTTCAGGAAACACCATACACTTCTCCCGAGTGTCTGTTGGCAATTTACATCCCACCCATCAGCATAACAAGGCTCCCAGTTCTCCATGGCCTGTCCTGCCTTTCTGGATTTTACACATTTTTCAGATGGCCCTTTTGACCGGGGGGAAGTGAGACTTCATTGTAGTGCAGATTTCCTTTGCAAGCTTGCTTGGTTGGCCAAAAAGGGCGTATGCGTTTTTTATTCCTGTTCATCTTCCGCAGAAATTGCAAACTGGGCCAAACAGGAGGTTAAAGACACTGACTCTCCAAGTGGGGAGAGTGTTAGTAAAGCGTCTGGAATGTTGCACCCGAGTACCAGGGGAGGAAAACTGAGACATATTTGAACACGTCTCCCGTTCACATGGTTGATCATACTTGGGTTCCACATGCATGTTTTAGCTGAAGGAAGAATACCTTAAACCTGGAGAGTTGAGACCCGTGTAATGGGTACCATGCAATATGACTTCAAAGGGTCTTCATTTGCTCACCGAACCTCTCCAATCCTATCACTGCTGCGTTTATGCCCCTGTACACATGCTTGATTCTCTTTTGGAGACATAGCAATCCATAGGTTTTACGATACTTACTAGTCAGGTACATTCTTAGGCGTTTAATATGCGGTGTTGAGTCCATTTCGTTGAGCAAGGAGTAGCTCTTGTCTATTCCATATTTGACTTAAGGAACTTTCTCTGTGCTCATTTCAATCTCTGGTTTTATGCAGCACCCCAACTCACCTTTACCCTTAAGCAAGCATAAGTTGGTTTCCTAATTTGAGACCCTGTTCTGTTCTGTAATTCAGTTCCTGTGTAGCCAAGTTTACATTCCGTGTATTACTGATATCTTATGATGTTTCTTTTTCTGTGTGACTTATTTCAGTGAGAATCATCATACCTGAATCCACTCATTGTGCTGCTAAGGGCCTGATGACACAGATTTCATTGCTGAGTGATATTGCTTTGTAAGTAAATACCACAACTTCTTTATCCATTTTTCACTTTCTGCGATGTTGAACTTGTACTGTAAACGAGGTTCTTGTAAACAGAGCCGTTCCAAACTTTGGGGTGGCTGTGTCTTTTTGATTTTAATTTCCCTAAGCTATAGGACCATAAGTGGAAGTGCCCTAGGCTCTGTTGCTTTGTTTTTTAGATGTTTCAGGAAACACCATACACTTCTCCCGAGTGGTTGTTTGCAATTTACATCCCGCCCATCAGCATAACAAGGCTCCCAGTTCTCCATGGCCTGTCCTGCCTTTCTGGATTTTACACTTTTTTCAGATGGCCCTTTTGACCGGGGGGAAGTGAGACTTCATTGTAGTGCAGATTTCCTTTGCAAGCTTGCTTGGTTGGCCAAAAAGGGCGTATGCGTTTTTTCCTGAATATATTCAGGAAAAAACGCATACGCCCTTTTTGGCCAAGTGCATCATTGTGGACGTTCTGCCTCTTTTCCTATGCTTTCAATGCAATTCCAGTCTACCTCCTGAAATCGGTTTCCTGCAATTCTGCCCCGCTTTCGAGTCCTCTTGGCAGCCTTACTTCAGTCTATTTTTGGACGATAGCTGTCATTTATAACTCTGCAGGTTTGTGAATTACAGTGCCCCTGAGCTCCTTTCTTCAACTCGCTTTCTTGTGACCTGGCCGCAACACCGCAGGATGGCTTCAGGCCCTAAACTGTTTCTGGCCCGGCATGCTGAGCCTTTGGTTAATTCCTCTTCCTGGTGGGAAATGAGAGTTAAATTTGCCCGACCAGACACCTCCATCTAGCCTCTCATTGGTTCTCACTATTCCAGTTCATCTTCCGCAGAAATTGCAAACTGGGCCAAACAGGAGGTTAAAGGGACTGACTCTCCAAGTGGGGAGAGTGTTAGTAAAGCGTCTGGAATGTTGCACCCGAGTACCAGGGGAGGAAAACTGAGACATATTTGAACACGTCTCCCGGTCACATGGTTGATCATACTCTAGGTTCCACATGCATGTTTTAGCTGAAGGAAGAATACCTTAAACCTGGGTAGTTGAAACCCGTGGAATGGGTACCATGCAATATGACTTCAAAGGGTCTTCATTTGCTCACCGAACCTCTCCAATCCTATCACTGCTGCGTTTATGCCCCTGTACACATGCTTGATTCTCTTTTGGAGACATAGCAATCCATAGGTTTTAAGATACTTTCTAGTCAGGTACATTCTTAGGCGTTTAATATGGGGTGTTGAGTCCATTTCGTTGAGCAAGGAGTAGCTCTTGTCTATTCCATATTTGGCTTAAGGAACTTTATCTGTGCTCATTTCAATCTCTGGTTTTATGCAGCACCCCAACTCACCTTTACCCTTAAGTAAGAATAAGTTGGTTTTCTAAATTTGAGACCCTGTTCTGTTCTGTAATTCAGTTCCTGTGTAGCCAAGTTTACATTCCGTGTATTACTGATATCTTATGATGTTTCTTTTTCTGTGTGACTTATTTCAGTTAGAATCATCATACCTGAATCCACTCATTGTGCTGCTAAGGGCCTGATGACACAGATTTCATTGCTGAGTGATATTGCTTTGTAAGTGAATACCACAACTTCTTTATCCATTTTTCACTTTCTGCGATGTTGAACTTGTACTGTAAACGAGGTTCTTGTAAACAGAGCCATTCCAAACTTTGGGGTGGCTGTGTCTTTTTGATTTTAATTTCCCTAAGCTATAGGACCATAAGTGGAAGTGCCCTAGGTTCTGTTGCTTTGTTTTTTAGATGTTTCAGGAAACACCATACACTTCTCCCGAGTGGTTGTTGGCAATTTACATCCCGCCCATCAGCATAACAAGGCTCCCAGTACTCCATGGCCTATCCTGCCTTTCTGGATTTTACACTTTTTTCAGATGGCCCTTTTGACCGGGGGGAAGTGAGACTTCATTGTAGTGCAGATTTCCTTTGCAAGCTTGCTTGGTTGGCCAAAAAGGGCGTATGCGTTTTTTATTCCTGTTCATCTTCCGCAGAAATTGCAAACTGGGCCAAACAGTAGGTTAAAGGCGCTGACTCTCCAAGTGAGGAGAGTGTTAGTAAAGCGTCTGGAATGTTGCATTCGAGTACCAGGGGAGGAAAACTGAGACATATTTGAACACGTCTCCCGTTCACATGGTTGATCATACTTGGGTTCCACATGCATGTTTTAGCTGAAGGAAGAATACCTTAAACCTGGAGAGTTGAGACCCGTGGAATGGGTACCATGCAATATGACTTCAAAGGGTCTTCATTTGCTCACCGAACCTCTCCAATCCTATCACTGCTGCGTTTATGCCCCTGTACACATGCTTGATTCTCTTTCGGAGACATAGCAATCCATAGGTTTTACGATACTTACTAGTCAGGTACATTCTTAGGCGTTTAATATGGGGTGTTGAGTCCATTTCGTTGAGCAAGGAGTAGCTCTTGTCTATTCCATATTTGACTTAAGGAACTTTATCTGTGCTCATTTCAATCTCTGGTTTTATGCAGCACCCCAACTCACCTTTACCCTTAAGCAAGCATAAGTTGGTTTTCTAAATTTGAGACCCTGTTCTGTTCTGTAATTCAGTTCCTGTGTAGCCAAGTTTCCATTCCGTGTATTACTGATATCTTATGATGTTTCTTTTTCTGTGTGACTTATTTCAGTTAGAATCATCATACCTGAATCCACTCATTGTGATGCTAAGGGCCTGATGACATAGATTTCATTGCTGAGTGATATTGCTTTGTAAGTAAATACCACAACTTCTTTATCCATTTTTCACTTTCTGCGATGTTGAACTTGTACTGTAAACGAGGTTCTTGTAAACAGAGGCGTCCCAAACTTTGGGGTGGCTGTGTCTTTTTGATTTTAATTTCCCTAAGCTATAAGACCATAAGTGGCAGTGCCCTAGGCTCTGTTGCTTTGTTTTTTAGATGTTTCAGGAAACACCATACACTTCTCCCGAGTGTCTGTTGGCAATTTACATCCCGCCCATCAGCATAACAAGGCTCCCAGTTCTCCATGGCCTGTCCTGCCTTTCTGGATTTTACACTTTTTTCAGATGGCCCTTTTGACCGGGGGGAAGTGAGACTTCATTGTAGTGCAGATTTCCTTTGCAAGCTTGCTTGGTTGGCCAAAAAGGGCGTATGCGTTTTTTCCTGAATATATTCAGGAAAAATCGCATACGCCCTTTTTGGCCAAGTGCATCATTGTGGACGTTCTGCCTCTTTTCCTATGCTTTCAGTGCAATTCCAGTCTACCTCCTGAAATCAGTTTCCTACAATTCTGCCCCGCTTTCAAGTCCTCTTGGCAGCCTTACTTCAGTCTATTTTTGGACGATAGCTGTCATTTATAACTCTGCAGGTTTGAGAATTACAGTGCTCCTGAGCTCCTTTCTTCAACTTGCTTTCTTGTGACCTGGCCGCAACACCGCAGGATGGCTTCAGGCCCTAATCTGGTTCCGGCACGGCACGCTGAGCCTTCGGTTATATCCTCTTCCTGGTGGGAAATGAGAGTTAAATTTGCCCATCCAGACACCTCCAGCTAGTCTCTCATTGGTTCTCGCTATTCCTGTTCATCTTCCGCAGAAATTGCAAACTGGGCCAAACAGGAGGTTAAAGGCGCTGACTCTCCAAGTGAGGAGAGTGTTAGTAAAGCGTCTGGAATGTTTCACCCGAGTACCAGGGGAGGAAAACTGAGACATATTTGAACACGTCTCCCGTTCACATGGTTGATCATACTTGGGTTCCACATGCATGTTTTAGCTGAAGGAAGAATACCTTAAACCTGGAGAGTTGAGACCCGTGTAATGGGTACCATGCAATATGACTTCAAAGGGTCTTCATTTGCTCACCGAACCTCTCCAATCCTATCACTGCTGCGTTTATGCCCCTGTACACATGCTTGATTCTCTTTCGGAGACATAGCAATCCATAGGTTTTAAGATACTTACCAGTCAGGCACATTCCTAGGCGTTTAATATGCGGTGTTGAGTCCATTTCGTTGAGCAAGGAGTAGCTCTTGTCTATTCCATATTTGACTTAAGGAACTTTATCTGTGCTCATTTCAATCTCTGGTTTTATGCAGCACCCCAACTCACCTTTACCCTTAAGCAAGAATAAGTTGGTTTTCTAAATTTGAGACCCTGTTCTGTTCTGTAATTCAGTTCCTGTGTAGCCAAGTTTACGTTCCGTGTATTACTGATATCTTATGATGTTTCTTTTTCTGTGTGACTTACTTCAGTTAGAATCATCATACCTGAATCCACTCATTGTGCTGCTAAGGGCCTGATGACACAGATTTCATTGCTGAGTGATATTGCTTTGTAAGTAAATACCACAACTTCTTTATCCATTTTTCACTTTCTGCGATGTTGAACTTGTACTGTAAACGAGGTTCTTGTAAACAGAGCCCTTCCAAACTTTGGGGTGGCTGTGTCTTTTTGATTTTAATTTCCCTAAGCTATAGGACCATAAGTGGAAGTGCCCTAGGTTCTGTTGCTTTGTTTTTTAGATGTTTCAGGAAACACCATACACTTCTCCCGAGTGTCTGTTGGCAATTTACATCCCGCCCATCAGCATAACAAGGCTCCCAGTTCTCCATGGCCTGTCCTGCCTTTCTGGATTTTACACTTTTTTCAGATGGCCCTTTTGACCAGGGGGGAAGTGAGACTTCATTGTAGTGCAGATTTCCTTTGCAAGCTTGCTTGGTTGGCCAAAAACGGTGTATGCGTTTTTTATTCCTGTTCATCTTCCGCAGAAATTGCAAACTGGGCCAAACAGGAGGTTAAAGGCGCTGACTCTCCAAGTGAGGAGAGTGTTAGTAAAGCGTCTGGAATGTTTCACCCGAGTACCAGGGGAGGAAAACTGAGACATATTTGAACACGTCTCCCATTCACATGGTTGATCATACTTGGGTTCCACATGCATGTTTTAGCTGAAGGAAGAATACCTTAAACCTGGAGAGTTGAGACCCGTGTAATGGGTACCATGCAATATGACTTCAAAGGGTCTTCATTTGCTCACCAAACCTCTCCAATCTTATCACTGCTGCGTTTATGCCCCTGTACACATGCTTGATTCTCTTTTGGAGACATAGCAATCCATAGGTTTTACGATACTTACTAGTCAGGTACATTCTTAGGCGTTTAATATGCGGTGTTGAGTCCATTTCGTTGAGCAAGGAGTAGCTCTTGTCTATTCCATATTTGACTTAAGGAACTTTATCTGTGCTCATTTCAATCTCTGGTTTTATGCAGCACCCCAACTCACCTTTACCCTTAAGCAAGCATAAGTTGGTTTTCTAAATTTGAGACCCTGTTCTGTTCTGTAATTCAGTTCCTGTGTAGCCAAGTTTCCATTCCGTGTATTACTGATATCTTATGATGTTTCTTTTTCTGTGTGACTTATTTCAGTTAGAATCATCATACCTGAATCCACTCATTGTGTTGCTAAGGGCCTCATGACATAGATTTCATTGCTGAGTGATATTGCTTTGTAAGTGAATACCACAAATTCTTTATCCATTTTTCACTTTCTGCGATGTTGAACTTGTACTGTAAACGAGGTTCTTGTAAACAGAGCCGTTCCAAACTTTGGGGTGGCTGTGTCTTTTTGATTTTAATTTCCCTAAGCTATAGGACCATAAGTGGAAGTGCCCTAGGTTCTGTTGCTTTGTTTTTTAGATGTTTCAGGAAACACCATACACTTCTCCCTAGTGTCTGTTGGCAATTTACATCCCGCCCATCAGCATAACAAGGCACCCAGTTCTCCATGGCCTGTTGCCTTTCTGGATTTTACACTTTTTTCAGATGGCCCTTTTGGCTGGGGGGAAGTGAGACTTCATTGTAGTGCAGATTTCCTTTGCAAGCTTGCTTGGTTGGCCAAAAAGGGCGTATGCGTTTTTTCCTGAATATATTCAGGAAAAAACGCATACGCCCTTTTTGGCCAAGTGCATCATTGTGGACGTTCTGCCTCTTTTCCTATGCTTTCAATGCAATTCCAGTCTACCTCCTGAAATCGGTTTCCTGCAATTCTGCCCCGCTTTCAAGTCCTCTTGGCAGCCTTACTTCAGTCTATTTTTGGACGATAGCTGTCATTTATAACTCTGCAGGTTTGTGAATTACAGTGCCCCTGACCTCCTTTCTTCAACTCGCTTTCTTGTGACCTGGCCGCAACACCGCAGGATGGTTTCAGGCCCTAATCTGGTTCCGGCACGGCATGCTGAGCCTTTGGTTAATTCCTCTTCCTGGTGGGAAATGAGAGTTAAATTTGCCCGTCCAGACACCTCCAGCTAGCCTCTCATTGGTTCTCGCTATTCCTGTTCATCTTCCGCAGAAATTGCAAACTGGGCCAAACAGGAGGTTAAAGGGACTGACTCTCCAAGTGGGGAGAGTGTTAGTAAAGCGTCTGGAATGTTGCACCCGAGTACCAGGGGAGGAAAACTGAGACATATTTGAACACGTCTCCTGATCACATGGTTGATCATACTCTAGGTTCCACATGCATGTTTTAGCTGAAGGAAGAATACCTTAAACCTGGGTAGTTGAAACCCGTGGAATGGGTACCATGCAATATGACTTCAAAGGGTCTTCATTTGCTCACCGAACCTCTCCAATCCTATCACTGCTGCGTTTATGCCCCTGTACACATGCTTGATTCTCTTTCGGAGACATAGCAATCCATAGGTTTTAAGATACTTACTAGTCATGTACATTCTTAGGCGTTTAATATGCGGTGTTGAGTCCATTTCGTTGAGCAAGGAGTAGCTCTTGTCTATTCCATATTTGGCTTAAGGAACTTTATCTGTGCTCATTTCAATCTCTGGTTTTATGCAGCACCCCAACTCACCATTACCCTTAAGCAAGCATAAGTTGGTTTTCTAAATTTGCGACCCTGTTCTGTTCTGTAATTCAGTTCCTCTGTAGCCAAGTTTCCATTCCGTGTATTACTGATATCTTATGATGTTTCTTTTTCTGTGTGACTTATTTCAGTTAGAATCATCATACCTGAATCCACTCATTGTGCTGCTAAGGGCCTGATGACATAGATTTCATTGCTGAGTGATATTGCTTTGTAAGTGAATACCACAACTTCTTTATCCATTTTTCACTTTCTGCGATGTTGAACTTGTACTGTAAACGAGGTTCTTGTAAACAGAGCCGTTCCAAACTTTGGGGTGGCTGTGTCTTTTTGATTTTAATTTCCCTAAGCTATAGGACCATAAGTGGAAGTGCCCTAGGCTCTGTTGCTTTGTTTTTTAGATGTTTCAGGAAACACCATACACTTCTCCCCAGTGGTTGTTGGCAATTTACATCCCGCCCATCAGCATAACAAGGCTCCCAGTTCTCAATGGCCTGTTGCCTTTCTGGATTTTACACTTTTTTCAGATGGCCCTTTTGACCGGGGGGAAGTGAGACTTCATTGTAGTGCAGATTTCCTTTGCAAGCTTGCTTGGTTGGCCAAAAAGGGCGTATGCGTTTTTTCCTGAATATATTCAGGAAAAAACGCATACGCCCTTTTTGGACAAGTGCATCATTGTGGACGTTCTGCCTCTTTTCCTATGCTTTCAATGCAATTCCAGTCTACCTCCTGAAATCGATTTCCTGCAATTCTGCCCCGCTTTCAAGTCCTCTTGGCAGCCTTACTTCAGTCTATTTTTGGACGATAGCTGTCATTTATAACTCTGCAGGTTTGAGAATTACAGTGCCCCTGAGCTCCTTTCTTCAACTCGCTTTCTTGTGACCTGGCCGCAACACCGCAGGATGGCTTCAGGCCCTAATCTGGTTCCGGCATGGCACGCTGAGCCTTTGGTTATTTCCTCTTCCTGGTGGGAAATGAGAGTTAAATTTGCCCGACCAGACACCTCCAGCTAGTCTCTCATTGGTTCTCGCTATTCCTGTTCATCTTCAACAGAAATTGCAAACTGGGCCAAACAGGAGGTTAAAGGCGCTGACTCTCCAAGTGGGGAGAGTGTTAGTAAAGCGTCTGGAATGTTGCACCCGAGTACCAGGGGAGGAAAACTGAGACATATTTGAACACGTCTCCCGTTCACATGGTTGATCATACTTGGGTTCCACATGCATGTTTTAGCTGAAAGAAGAATACCTTAAACCTGGAGAGTTAAGACCCGTGTAATGGGTACCATGCAATATGACTTCAAAGGGTCTTCATTTGCTCACCGAACCTCTCCAATCCTATCACTGCTGCATTTATGTCCCTGTACACATGCTTGATTCTCTTTCGGAGACATAGCAATCCATAGGTTTTACGATACTTACTAGTCAGGTACATTCTTAGGCGTTTAATAGGCGGTGTTGAGTCCATTTCGTTGAGCAAGGAGTAGCTCTTGTCTATTCCATATTTGACTTAAGGAACTTTATCTGTGCTCATTTCAATCTCTGGTTTTATGCAGCACCCCAACTCACCTTTACGCTTAAGCAAGCATAAGTTGGTTTTCTAAATTTGAGACCCTGTTCTGTTCTGTAATTCAGTTCCTGTGTAGCCAAGTTTACATTCCGTGTATTATTGATATCTTATGATGTTTCTTTTTCTGTGTGACTTACTTCAGTTAGAATCATCATACCTGAATCCACTCATTGTGCTGCTAAGGGCCTGATGACACAGATTTCATTGCTGAGTGATATTGCTTTGTAAGTAAATACCACAACTTCTTTATCCATTTTTCACTTTCTGCGATGTTGAACTTGTACTGTAAACGAGGTTCTTGTAAACAGAGCCGTTCCAAACTTTGGGGTGGCTGTGTCTTTTTGATTTTAATTTCCCTAAGCTATAGGACCATAAGTGGAAGTGCCCTAGGTTCTGTTGCTTTGTTTTTTAGATGTTTCAGGAAACACCATACACTTCTCCCGAGTGTCTGTTGGCAACTTACATCCCACCCATCAGCATAACAAGGCTCCCAGTTCTCCATGGCCTGTCCTGCCTTTCTGGATTTTACACTTTTTTCAGATGGCCCTTTTGACCGGGGGGAAGTGAGACTTCATTGTAGTGCAGATTTCCTTTGCAAGCTTGCTTGGTTGGCCAAAAAGGGCGTATGCGTTTTTTATTCCTGTTCATCTTCCGCAGAAATTGCAAACTGGGCCAAACAGTAGGTTAAAGGCGCTGACTCTCCAAGTGAGGAGAGTGTTAGTAAAGCGTCTGGAATGTTGCACCCGAGTACCAGGGGAGGAAAACTGAGACATATTTGAACACGTCTCCCGTTCACATGGTTGATCATACTTGGGTTCCACATGCATGTTTTAGCTGAAGGAAGAATACCTTAAACCTGGGTAGTTGAAACCCGTGGAATGGGTACCGTGCAATATGACTTCAAAGGGTCTTCATTTGCTCACCGAACCTCTCCAATCCTATCACTGCTGCGTTTATGCCCCTGTACACATGCTTGATTCTCTTTCGGAGACATAGCAATCCATAGGTTTTACGATACTTACTAGTCAGGTACATTCTTAGGCGTTTAATATGCGGTGTTGAGTCCATTTCGTTGAGCAAGGAGTAGCCCTTGTCTATTCCATATTTGACTTAAGGAACTTTATCTGTGCTCATTTCAATCTCTGGTTTTATGCAGCACCCCAACTCACCTTTACCCTTAAGCAAGCATAAGTTGGTTTTCTAAATTTGAGACCCTGTTCTGTTCTGTAATTCAGTTCCTGTGTAGCCAAGTTTACATTCCGTGTATTACTGATATCTTATGATGTTTCTTTTTCTGTGTGACTTATTTCAGTTAGAATCATCATACCTGAATGCACTCATTGTGATGCTAAGGGCCTGATGACATAGATTTCATTGCTTAGTGATATTGCTTTGTAAGTAAATACCACAACTTCTTTATCCATTTTTCACTTTCTGCGATGTTGAACTAGTACTGTAAACGAGGTTCTTGTAAACAGAGGCGTCCCAAACTTTGGGGTGGCTGTGTCTTTTTGATTTTAATTTCCCTAAGCTATAAGACCATAAGTGGCAGTGCCCTAGGCTCTGTTGCTTTGTTTTTTAGATGTTTCAGGAAACACCATACACTTCTCCCGAGTGTCTGTTGGCAATTTACATCCCGCCCATCAGCATAACAAGGCTCCCAGTTCTCCATGGCCTGTCCTGCCTTTCTGGATTTTACACTTTTTTCAGATGGCCCTTTTGACCGGGGGGAAGTGAGACTTCATTGTAGTGCAGATTTCCTTTGCAAGCTTGCTTGGTTGTCCAAAAAGGGCGTATGCGTTTTTTCCTGAATATATTCAGCAAAAAACGCATACGCCCTTTTTGGCCAAGTGCATCATTGTGGACGTTCTGCCTCTTTTCCTATGCTTTCAATGCAATTCCAGTCTACCTCCTGAAATCGGTTTCCTGCAATTCTGCCCCGCTTTCAAGTCCTCTTGGCAGCCTTACTTCAGTCTATTTTTGGACGATAGCTGTCATTTATAACTCTGCAGGTTTGAGAATTACAGTGCTCCTTAGCTCCTTTCTTCAACTTGCTTTCTTGTGACCTGGCCGCAACACCGCAGGATGGCTTCAGGCCCTAATCTGGTTCCGGCACGGCACGCTGAGCCTTCGGTTATATCCTCTTCCTGGTGGGAAATGAGAGTTAAATTTGCCCGTCCAGACACCTCCAGCTAGTCTCTCATTGGTTCTCGCTATTCCTGTTCATCTTCCGCAGAAATTGCAAACTGGGCCAAACAGGAGGTTAAAGGCGCTGACTCTCCAAGTGGGGAGAGTGTTAGTAAAGCGTCTGGAATGTTGCACCCGAGTACCAGGGGAGGAAAACTGAGACATATTTGAACACATCTCCCGTTCACATGGTTGATCATACTTGGGTTCCACATGCATGTTTTAGCTGAAGGAAAAATACCTTAAACCTGGAGAGTTGAGACCCGTGGAATGGGTACCATGCAATATGACTTCAAAGGGTCTTCATTTGCTCACCGAACCTCTCCAATCCTATCACTGCTGCGTTTATGCCCCTGTATACATGCTTGATTCTCTTTCGGAGACATAGCAATCCATAGGTTTTAAGATACTTACCAGTCAGGCACATTCTTAGGCGTTTAATATGCGGTGTTGAGTCCATTTCGTTGAGCAAGGAGTAGCTCTTGTCTATTCCATATTTGACTTAAGGAACTTTATCTGTGCTCATTTCAATCTCTGGTTTTATGCAGCACCCCAACTCACCTTTACCCTTAAGCAAGAATAAGTTGGTTTTCTAAATTTGAGACCCTGTTCTGTTCTGTAATTCAGTTCATGTGTAGCCAAGTTTACGTTCCGTGTATTACTGATATCTTATGATGTTTCTTTTTCTGTGTGACTTACTTCAGTTAGAATCATCATACCTGAATCCACTCATTGTGCTGCTAAGGGCCTGATGACACAGATTTCATTGCTGAGTGATATTGCTTTGTAAGTAAATACCACAACTTCTTTATCCATTTTTCACTTTCTGCGATGTTGAACTTGTACTGTAAACGAGGTTCTTGTAAACAGAGCCGTTCCAAACTTTGGGGTGGCTGTGTCTTTTTGATTTTAATTTCCCTAAGCTATAGGACCATAAGTGGAAGTGCCCTAGGTTCTGTTGCTTTGTTTTTTAGATGTTTCAGGAAACACCATACACTTCTCCCGAGTGTCTGTTGGCAATTTACATCCCGCCCATCAGCATAACAAGGCTCCCAGTTCTCCATGGCCTGTCCTGCCTTTCTGGATTTTACACTTTTTTCAGATGGCCCTTTTGACCAGGGGGGAAGTGAGACTTCATTGTAGTGCAGATTTCCTTTGCAAGCTTGCTTGGTTGGCCAAAAACGGCGTATGCGTTTTTTATTCCTGTTCATCTTCCGCAGAAATTGCAAACTGGGCCAAACAGGAGGTTAAAGGCGCTGACTCTCCAAGTGAGGAGAGTGTTAGTAAAGCGTCTGGAATGTTTCACCCGAGTACCAGGGGAGGAAAACTGAGACATATTTGAACACGTCTCCCGTTCACATGGTTGATCATACTTGGGTTCCACATGCATGTTTTAGCTGAAGGAAGAATACCTTAAACCTGGAGAGTTGAGACCCGTGTAATGGGTACCATGCAATATGACTTCAAAGGGTCTTCATTTGCTCACCGAACCTCTCCAATCCTATCACTGCTGCGTTTATGCCCCTGTACACATGCTTGATTCTCTTTCGGAGACATAGCAATCCATAGGTTTTACGATACTTACTAGTCAGGTACATTCTTAGGCGTTTAATATGCGGTGTTGAGTCCATTTCGTTGAGCAAGGAGTAGCTCTTGTCTATTCCATATTTGACTTAAGGAACTTTATCTGTGCTCATTTCAATCTCTGGTTTTATGCAGCACCCCAACTCACCTTTACCCTTAAGCAAGCATAAGTTGGTTTTCTAAATTTGAGACCCTGTTCTGTTCTGTAATTCAGTTCCTGTGTAGCCAAGTTTACATTCCGTGTATTACTGATATCTTATGATGTTTCTTTTTCTGTGTGACTTATTTCAGTTAGAATCATCATACCTGAATCCACTCATTGTGATGCTAAGGGCCTGATGACATAGATTTCATTGCTGAGTGATATTGCTTTGTAAGTAAATACCACAACTTCTTTATCCATTTTTCACTTTCTGCGATGTTGAACTTGTACTGTAAATGAGGTTCTTGTAAACAGAGGCGTCCCAAACTTTGGGGTGGCTGTGTCTTTTTGATTTTAATTTCCCTAAGCTATAAGACCATAAGTGGCAGTGCCCTAGGCTCTGTTGCTTTGTTTTTTAGATGTTTCAGGAAACACCATACACTTCTCCCGAGTGTCTGTTGGCAATTTACATCCCGCCCATCAGCATAACAAGGCTCCCAGTTCTCCATGGCCTGTCCTGCCTTTCTGGATTTTACACTTTTTTCAGATGGCCCTTTTGACCGGGGGGAAGTGAGACTTCATTGTAGTGCAGATTTCCTTTGCAAGCTTGCTTGGTTGGCCAAAAAGGGCGTATGCGTTTTTTCCTGAATATATTCAGGAAAAAACGCATACGCCCTTTTTGGCCAAGTGCATCATTGTGGACGTTCTGCCTCTTTTCCTATGCTTTCAATGCAATTCCAGTCTACCTCCTGAAATCGGTTTCCTGTAATTCTGCCCCGCTTTCAAGTCCTCTTGGCAGCCTTACTTCAGTCTATTTTTGGACGATAGCTGTCATTTATAACTCTGCAGGTTTGAGAATTACAGTGTCCCTGAGCTCCTTTCTTCAACTCGCTTTCTTGTGACCTGGCCGCAACACCGCAGGATGGCTTCAGGCCCTAATCTGGTTCCGGTACGGCACGGTGAGCCTTTGGTTATTTCCTCTTCCTGGTGGGAAATGAGAGTTAAATTTGCCCGTCCAGACACCTCCAGCTAGCCTCTCATTTGTTCTCGCTATTCCTGTTCATCTTCCGCAGAAATTGCAAACTGGGCCAAACAGGAGGTTAAAGGCGCTGACTCTCCAAGTGGGGAGAGTGTTAGTAAAGCGTCTGGAATGTTGCACCCGAGTACCAGGGGAGGAAAACTGAGACATATTTGAACACGTCTCCCGTTCACATGGTTGATCATACTTGGGTTCCACATGCATGTTTTAGCTGAAGGAAGAATACCTTAAACCTGGAGAGTTGAGACCCGTGGAATGGGTACCATGCAATATGACTTCAAAGGGTCTTCATTTGCTCACCGAACCTCTCCAATCCTATCACTGCTGCGTTTATGCCCCTGTACACATGCTTGATTCTCTTTTGGAGACATAGCAATCCATAGGTTTTACGATACTTACTAGTCAGGTACATTCTTAGGCGTTTAATATGCGGTGTGGAGTCCATTTCGTTGAGCAAGGAGTAGCTCTTGTCTATTCCATATTTGACTTAAGGAACTTTATCTGTGCTCATTTCAATCTCTGGTTTTATGCAGCACCCCAACTCACCTTTACCCTTAAGCAAGCATAAGTTGGTTTTCTAAATTTGAGACCCTGTTCTGTTCTGTAATTCAGTTCCTGTGTAGCCAAGTTTACATTCCGTTTATTAGTGATATCTTATGATGTTTCATTTTCTGTGTGACTTATTTCAGTTAGAATCATCGTACCTGAATCTACTCATTATGCTGCTACGTGCCTGATGACATAGATTTCATTGCTGAGTGATACTGCATTGTACGTAAGTACCACAAGTTTTTTATCCATTTTTCACTTTCTGCGATGTTGAACTTGTACTGTAAACGAGGTTCTTGTAAACAGAGCCGTTCCAAACTTTGGGGTGGCTGTGTCTTTTTGATTTTAATTTCCCTAAGCTATAGGACCATAAGTGGAAGTGCCCTAGGCTCTGTTGCTTTGTTTTTTAGATGTTTCAGGAAACACCATACACTTCTCCCAAGTGTCTGTTGGCAATTTACATCCCGCCCATCAGCATAACAAGGCTCCCAGTTCTCAATGGCCTGTCCTGCCTTTCTGGATTTTACACTTTTTTCAGATGGCCCTTTTGACCAGGGGGAAGTGAGACTTCATTGTAGTGCAGATTTCCTTTGCTTGCTTGCTTGGTTGGCCAAAAAGGGCGTATGCGTTTTTTCCTGAATATATTCAGGAAAAAACGCATACGCCCTTTTTGGCCAAGTGCATCATTGTGGACGTTCTGCCTCTTTTCCTATGCTTTCAATGCAATTCCAGTCTACCTCCTGAAATCGGTTTCCTGCAATTCTGCCCCGCTTTCAAGTCCTCTTGGCAGCCTTACTTCAGTCTATTTTTGGACGATAGCTGTCATTTATAACTCTGCAGGTTTGTGAATTACACTGCCCCTGAGCTCCTTTCTTCAACTCGCTTTCTTTTGAGCTGGCCGCAACACCGCAGGATGGCTTCAGGCCCTAATCTGGTTCCGGCACGGCACGCTGAGCCTTTCGTTAATTCCTCTTCCTGGTGGGAAATGAGAGTTAAATTTGCCCGTCCAGAGACCTCCAGCTAGTCTCTCATTGGTTCTCGCTATTCCTGTTCATCTTCCGCAGAAATTGCAAACTGTGCCAAACAGGAGTTTAAAGGGCCTGACTCTCCAAGTCAGGAGAGTGTTAGTAAAGCGTCTGGAATGTTGCACCCGAGTACCAGGGGAGGAAAACTGAGACATATTTGAACACGTCTCCCGTTCACATGGTTGATCATACTTGGGTTCCACATGCATGTTTTAGCTGAAGGAAGAATACCTTAAACCTGGAGAGTTAAGACCCGTGTAATGGGTACCATGCAATATGACTTCAAAGGGTCTTCATTTGCTCACCGAACCTCTCCAATCCTATCACTGCTGCGTTTATGCCCCTGTACACATGCTTGATTCTCTTTTGGAGACATAGCAATCCATAGGTTTTAAGATACTTACTAGTCAGGTACATTCTTAGGCGTTTAATATGCGGTGTTGAGTCCATTTCGTTGAGCAAGGAGTAGCTCTTGTCTATTCCATATTTGACTTAAGGAACTTTATCTGTGCTCATTTCAATCTCTGGTTTATGCAGCACCCCAACTCACCTTTACCCTTAAGCAAGCATAAGTTGGTTTTCTAAATTTGAGACCCTGTTCTGTTCTGTAATTCAGTTCCTGTGTAGCCAAGTTTACATTCCGTGTATTACTGATATCTTATGATGTTTCTTTTTCTGTGTGACTTACTTCAGTTAGAATCATCATACCTGAATCCACTCATTGTGCTGCTAAGGGCCTGATGACACAGATTTCATTGCTGAGTGATATTGCTTTGTAAGTAAATACCACAACTTCTTTCCATTTTTCACTTTCTGCGATGTTGAACTTGTACTGTAAACGAGGTTCTTGTAAACAGAGCCGTTCCAAACTTTGGGGTGGCTGTTTCTTTTTGATTTTAATTTCCCTAAGCTATAGGCCCATAAGTGGAAGTGCCCTAGGTTCTGTTGCTTTGTTTTTTAGATGTTTCAGGAAACACCATACACTTCTCCCGAGTGGTTGTTGGCAATTTACATCCCGCCCATCAGCATAACAAGGCTCCCAGTTCTCCATGGCCTGTCCTGCCTTTCTGGATTTTACACTTTTTTCAGATGGCCCTTTTGACCGGGGGGAAGTGAGACTTCATTGTAGTGCAGATTTCCTTTGCAAGCTTGCTTGGTTGGTCAAAAAGGGCGTATGCGTTTTTTCCTGAATATATTCAGGAAAAAACGCATACGCCCTTTTTGGCCAAGTGCATCATTGTGGACGTTCTGCCTCTTTTCCTATGCTTTCAATGCAATTCCAGTCTACCTCCTGAAATCGGTTTCCTGCAATTCTGCCCCGCTTTCAAGTCCTCTTGGCAGCCTTACTTCAGTCTATTTTTGGACGATAGCTGTCATTTATAACTCTGCAGGTTTGTGAATTACAGTGCCCCTGAGCTCCTTTCTTCAACTCGCTTTCTTGTGACCTGGCCGCAACACCGCAGGATGGCTTCAGGCCCTAATCTGGTTCCGGCACGGCATGCTGAGCCTTTGGTTAATTCCTCTTCCTGGTGGGAAATGAGAGTTAAATTTGCCCGTCCAGACACCTCCAGCTAGCCTCTCATTGGTTCTCGCTATTCCTGTTCATCTTCCGCAGAAATTGCAAACTGGGCCAAACAGGAGGTTAAAGGGACTGACTCTCCAAGTGGGGAGAGTGTTAGTAAAGCGTCTGGAATGTTGCACCCGAGTACCAGGGGAGGAAAACTGAGACATATTTGAACACGTCTCCCGATCACATGGTTGATCATACTCTAGGTTCCACATGCATGTTTTAGCTGAAGGAAGAATACCTTAAACCTGGGTAGTTGAAACCCGTGGAATGGGTACCATGCAATATGACTTCAAAGGGTCTTCATTTGCTCACCGAACCTCTCCAATCCTATCACTGCTGCGTTTATGCCCCTGTACACATGCTTGATTCTCTTTCGGAGACATAGCAATCCATAGGTTTTAAGATACTTACTAGTCAGGTACATTCTTAGGCGTTTAATATGCGGTGATGTGTCCATTTCGTTGAGCAAGGAGTGGCTCTTGTCTATTCCATATTTGGCTTAAGGAACTTTATCTGTGCTCATTTCAATCTCTGGTTTTATGCAGCAACCCAACTCACCTTTCCCCTTAAGCAAGCATAAGTTGGTTTTCTAAATTTGAGAACCTGTTCTGTTTTGGAATTCAGTTCCTGTGTAGCCAAGTTTACATTCCGTGTATTAGTGATATCTTATGATGTTTCTTTTTCTGTGTGACTTATTTCAGTTAGAATCATCGTACCTGAATCTACTCATTATGCTGCTACGTGCCTGATGACATAGATTTCATTGCTGAGTGATACTGCATTGTACGTAAGTACCACAAGTTCTTTATCCATTTTTCACTTTCTGCGATGTTGAACTTGTACTGTAAACGAGGTTCTTGTAAACAGAGCCGTTCCAAACTTTGGGGTGGCTGTGTCTTTTTGATTTTAATTTCCCTAAGCTATAGGACCATAAGTGGAAGTGCCCTAGGCTCTGTTGCTTTGTTTTTTAGATGTTTCAGGAAACACCATACACTTCTCCCAAGTGTCTGTTGGCAATTTACATCCCGCCCATCAGCATAACAAGGCTCCCAGTTCTCAATGGCCTGTCCTGCCTTTCTGGATTTTACACTTTTTTCAGATGGCCCTTTTGACCAGGGGGAAGTGAGACTTCATTGTAGTGCAGATTTCCTTTGCTTGCTTGCTTGGTTGGCCAAAAAGGGCGTATGCGTTTTTTCCTGAATATATTCAGGAAAAAACGCATACGCCCTTTTTGGCCAAGTGCATCATTGTGGACGTTCTGCCTCTTTTCCTATGCTTTCAATGCAATTCCAGTCTACCTCCTGAAATCAGTTTCCTGCAGTTCTGTCCCGCTTTCAAGTCCTCTTGGCAGCCTTACTTCAGTCTATTTTTGGACTATAGCTGTCATTTATAACTCTGCAGGTTTGTGAATTACACTGCCCCTGAGCTCCTTTCTTCAACTCGCTTTCTTTTGAGCTGGCCGCAACACCGCAGGATGGCTTCAGGCCCTAATCTGGTTCCGGCACGGCACGCTGAGCCTTTGGTTAATTCCTCTTCCTGGTGGGAAATGAGAGTTAAATTTGCCCGTCCAGAGACCTCCAGCTAGTCTCTCATTGGTTCTCACTATTCCTGTTCATCTTCCGCAGAAATTGCAAACTGTGCCAAACAGGAGTTTAAAGGGCCTGACTCTCCAAGTCAGGAGAGTGTTAGTAAAGCGTCTGGAATGTTGCACCCGAGTACCAGGGGAGGAAAACTGAGACATATTTGAACACGTCTCCCATTCACATGGTTGATAATACTTGGGTTCCACATGCATGTTTTAGCTGAAGGAAGAATACCTTAAACCTGGAGAGTTAAGACCCGTGTAATGGGTACCATGCAATATGACTTCAAAGGGTCTTCATTTGCTCACCGAACCTCTCCAATCCTATCACTGCTGCGTTTATGCCCCTGTACACATGCTTGATTCTCTTTTGGAGACATAGCAATCCATAGGTTTAAAGATACTTACTAGTCAGGTACATTCTTAGGCGTTTAATATGCGGTGTTGAGTCCATTTCATTGAGCAAGGAGTAGCTCTTGTCTATTCCATATTTGACTTAAGGAACTTTATCTGTGCTCATTTCAATCTCTGGTTTATGCAGCACCCCAACTCACCTTTACCCTTAAGCAAGCATAAGTTGGTTTTCTGAATTTGAGACCCTGTTCTGTTCTGTAATTCAGTTCCTGTGTAGCCAAGTTTACATTCCGTGTATTACTGATATCTTATGATGTTTCTTTTTCTGTGTGACTTATTTCAGTTAGAATCATCATACCTGAATCCACTCATTGTGATGCTAAGGGCCTGATGACATAGATTTCATTGCTGAGTGATATTGCTTTGTAAGTAAATACCACAACTTCTTTATCCATTTTTCACTTTCTGCGATGTTGAACTTGTACTGTAAACGAGGTTCTTGTAAACAGAGGCGTCCCAAACTTTGGGGTGGCTGTGTCTTTTTGATTTTAATTTCCCTAAGCTTAGGACCATACGTGGCAGTGCCCTAGGCTCTGTTGCTTTGTTTTTTAGATGTTTCAGGAAACACCATACACTTCTCCCGAGTGTCTGTTGGCAATTTACATCCCGCCCATCAGCATAACAAGGCTCCCAGTTCTCCATGGCCTGTCCTGCCTTTCTGGATTTTACACTTTTTTCAGATGGCCCTTTTGACCGGGGGGAAGTGAGACTTCATTGTAGTGCAGATTTCCTTTGCAAGCTTGCTTGGTTGGCCAAAAAGGGCGTATGCGTTTTTTCCTGAATATATTCAGGAAAAAACGCATACGCCCTTTTTGGCCAAGTGCATCATTGTGGACGTTCTGCCTCTTTTCCTATGCTTTCAATGCAATTCCAGTCTACCTCCTGAAATCGGTTTCCTGCAATTCTGCCCCGCTTTCAAGTCCTCTTGGCAGCCTTACTTCAGTCTATTTTTGGACGATAGCTGTCATTTATAACTCTGCAGGTTTGTGAATTACAGTGCCCCTGAGCTCCTTTCTTCAACTCGCTTTCTTGTGACCTGGCCGCAACACCGCAGTATGGCTTCAGGCCCTAATCTGGATCCGGCCCGGCATGCTGAGCCTTTGGTTAATTCCTCTTCCTGGTGGGAAATGAGAGTTAAATTTGCCCGTCCAGACACCTCCAGCTAGCCTCTCATTGGTTCTCGCTATTCCTGTTCATCTTCCGCAGAAATTGCAAACTGGGCCAAACAGGAGGTTAAAGGGATTGACTCTCCAAGTGGGGAGAGTGTTAGTAAAGCGTCTGGAATGTTGCACCCGAGTACCAGGGGAGGAAAACTGAGACATATTTGAACACGTCTCCCGATCACATGGTTGATCATACTCTAGGTTCCACATGCATGTTTTAGCTGAAGGAAGAATACCTTAAACCTGGGTAGTTGAAACCCGTGGAATGGGTATCATGCAATATGACTTCAAAGGGTCTTCATTTGCTCACCGAAACTCTCCAATCCTATCACTGCTGCATTTATGCCCCTGTACACATGCTTGATTCTCTTTCGGAGACATAGCAATCCATAGGTTTTAAGATACTTACAAGTCAGGTACATTCTTAGGCGTTTAACATGCGGTGTTGAGTCCATTTCGTTGAGCAAGGAGTAGCTCTTGTCTATTCCATATTTGGCTTAAGGAACTTTATCTGTGCTCATTTCAATCTCTGGTTTTATGCAGCACCCCAACTCACCTTTACCCTTAAGCAAGCATAAGTTGTTTTTCTAAATTTGAGACCCTGTTCTGTTCTCTAATTCAGTTCCTGTGTAGCCAAGTTTACATTCCGTGTATTACTGATATCTTATGATGTTTCTTTTTCTGTGTGACTTATTTCAGTTAGAATCATCATACCTGAATCCACTCATTGTGCTGCTAAGGGCCTGATGACATAGATTTCATTGCTGAGTGATATTGCTTTGTAAGTGAATACCACAACTTCTTTATCCATTTTTCACTTTCTGCGATGTTGAACTTGTACTGTAAACGAGGTTCTTGTAAACAGAGCCGTTCCAAACTTTGGGGTGGCTGTGTCTTTTTGATTTTAATTTCCCTAAGCTATAGGACCATAAGTGGAAGTGCCCTAGGTTCTGTTGCTTTGTTTTTTAGATGTTTCAGGAAACACCATACACTTCTCCCGAGTGGTTGTTGGCAATTTACATCCCGCCCATCAGCATAACAAGGCTCCCAATTCTCCATGGCCTGTCCTGCCTTTCTGGATTTTACACTTTTTTCAGATGGCCCTTTTGACCGGGGGGAAGTGAGACTTCATTGTAGTGCAGATTTCCTTTGCAAGCTTGCTTGGTTGGCCAAAAAGGGCGTATGCGTTTTTTCCTGAATATATTCAGGAAAAAACGCATACGCCCTTTTTGGCCAAGTGCATCATTGTGGACGTTCTGCCTCTTTTCCTATGCTTTCAATGCAATTCCAGTCTACCTCCTGAAATCGGTTTCCTGCAATTCTGCCCCGCTTTCAAGTCCTCTTGGCAGCCTTACTTCAGTCTATTTTTGGACGATAGCTGTCATTTATAACTCTGCAGGTTTGAGAATTACAGTGTCCCAGAGCTCCTTTCTTCAACTTGCTTTCTTTTGACCTGGCCGCAACACCGCAGGATGGTTTCAGGCCCTAATCTGGTTCCGGCACGGCACGCTGAGCCTTTGGTTATTTCCTCTTCCTGGTGGGAAATGAGAGTTAAATTTGCCCGTCCAGACACCTCCAGCTAGCCTCTCATTGGTTCTCGCTATTCCTGTTCATCTTCCACAGAAATTGCAAACTGGGCCAAACAGGAGGTTAAAGGCGCTGACTCTCCAAGTGGGGAGAGTGTTAGTAAAGCGTCTGGAATGTTGCACCCGAGTACCAGGGGAGGAAAACTGAGACATATTTGAACACGTCTCCCGATCACATGGTTGATCATACTCTAGGTTCCACATTGCATGTTTTAGCTGAAGGAAGAATACCTTAAACCTGGGTAGTTGAAACCCGTGGAATGGGTACCATGCAATATGACTTCAAAGGGTCTTCATTTGCTCACCGAACCTCTCCAATCCTATCACTGCTGCGTTTATGCCCCTGTACACATGCTTGATTCTCTTTCGTAGACATAGCAATCCATAGGTTTTAAGATACTTACTAGTCAGGTACATTCTTAGGCGTTTAATATGCGGTGTTGAGTCCATTTCGTTGAGCAAGGAGTAGCTCTTGTCTATTCCATATTTGGCTTAAGGAACTTTATCTGTGCTCATTTCAATCTCTGGTTTTATGCAGCACCCCAACTCACCTTTACCCTTAAGCAAGCATAAGTTGGTTTTCTAAATTTGAGACCCTGTTCTGTTCTGTAATTCAGTTCCTGTGTAGCCAAGTTTCCATTCCGTGTATTACTGATATCTTATGATGTTTCTTTTTCTGTGTGACTTATTTCAGTTAGAATCATCATACCTGAATCCACTCATTGTGCTGCTAAGGGCCTGATGACATAGATTTCATTGCTGAGTGATATTGCTTTGTAAGTGAATACCACAACTTCTTTATCCATTTTTCACTTTCTGCAATGTTGAACTTGTACTGTAAACGAGGTTCTTGTAAACAGAACCGTTCCAAACTTTGGGGTGGCTGTGTCTTTTTGATTTTAATTTCCCTAAGCTATAGGACCATAAGTGGAAGTGCCCTAGGCTCTGTTGCTTTGTTTTTTAGATGTTTCAGGAAACACCATACACTTCTCCCGAGTGGTTGTTGGCAATTTACATCCCGCCCATCAGCATAACAAGGCTCCCAGTTCTCCATGGCCTGTCCTGCCTTTCTGGATTTTACACTTTTTTCCGATGGCCCTTTTGACCGGGGGGAAGTGAGACTTCATTGTAGTGCAGATTTCCTTTGCAAGCTTGCTTGGTTGGCCAAAAAGGGCGTATGCGTTTTTTCCTGAATATATTCAGGAAAAAACGCATACGCCCTTTTTGGCCAAGTGCATCATTGTGGACGTTCTGCCTCTTTTCCTATGCTTTCAATGCAATTCCAGTCTACCTCCTGAAATCGGTTTCCTGCAATTCTGCCCCGATTTCAAGTCCTCTTGGCAGCCTTACTTCAGTCTATTTTTGGACGATACCTGTCATTTATAACTCTGCAGGTTTGTGAATTACAGTGCCCCTGAGCTCCTTTCTTCAACTCGCTTTCTTTTGAGCTGGCCGCAACACCGCAGGATGACTTCAGGCCCTAATCTGGTTCCGGTACGGCACGCTGAGCCTTTGGTTATTTCCTCTTCCTGGTGGGAAATGAGAGTTAAATTTGCCCGTCCAGACACCTCCAGCTAGCCTCTCATTGGTTCTCACTATTCCTGTTCATCTTCCGCAGAAATTGCAAACTGGGCCAAACAGGAGGTTAAAGGGACTGACTCTCCAAGTGGGGAGAGTGTTAGTAAAGCGTCTGGAATGTTGCACCCGAGTACCAGGGGAGGAAAACTGAGACATATTTGAACACGTCTCCCGATCACATGGTTGATCATACTCTAGGTTCCACATGCATGTTTTAGCTGAAGGAAGAATACCTTAAACCTGGGTAGTTGAAACCCGTGGAATGGGTACCATGCAATATGACTTCAAAGGGTCTTCATTTGCTCACCGAACCTCTCCAATCCTATCACTGCTGCGTTTATGCCCCTGTACACATGCTTGATTCTCTTTCGGAGACATAGCAATCCATAGGTTTTAAGATACTTACTAGTCAGGTACATTCATAGGCGTTTAATATGCGGTGTTGAGTCCATTTCGTTGAGCAAGGAGTAGCTCTTGTCTATTCCATATTTGGCTTAAGGAACTTTATCTGTGCTCATTTCAATCTCTGGTTTTATGCAGCACCCCAACTCACCTTTACCCTTAAGCAAGCATAAGTTGGTTTTCTAAATTTGAGACCCTGTTCTGTTCTGTAATTCAGTTCCTGTGTAGCCAAGTTTCCATTCCGTGTATTACTGATATCTTATGATGTTTCTTTTTCTGTGTGACTTATTTCAGTTAGAATCATCATACCTGAATCCACTCATTGTGCTGCTAAGGGTCTGATGACATAGATTTCATTGCTGAGTGATATTGCTTTGTAAGTGAATACCACAACTTCTTTATCCATTTTTCACTTTCTGCAATGTTGAACTTGTACTGTAAACGAGGTTCTTGTAAACAGAGCCGTTCCAAACTTTGGGGTGGCTGTGTCTTTTTGATTTTAATTTCCCTAAGCTATAGGACCATAAGTGGAAGTGCCCTAGGCTCTGTTGCTTTGTTTTTTAGATGTTTCAGGAAACACCATACACTTCTCCCCAGTGGTTGTTGGCAATTTACATCACGCCCATCAGCATAACAAGGCTCCCAGTTCTCAATGGCCTGTTGCCTTTCTGGATTTTACACTTTTTTCAGATGGCCCTTTTGACCGGGGGGAAGTGAGACTTCATTGTAGTGCAGATTTCCTTTGCAAGCTTGCTTGGTTGGCCAAAAAGGGCGTATGCGTTTTTTCCTGAATATATTCAGGAAAAAACGCATACGCCCTTTTTGGCCAAGTGCATCATTGTGGACGTTCTGCCTCTTTTCCTATGCTTTCAATGCAATTCCAGTCTACCTCCTGAAATCGATTTCCTGCAATTCTGCCCCGCTTTCAAGTCCTCTTGGCAGCCTTACTTCAGTCTATTTTTGGACGATAGCTGTCATTTATAACTCTGCAGGTTTGTGAATTACAGTGCCCCTGAGCTCCTTTCTTCAACTCGCTTTCTTGTGACCTGGCCGCAACACCGCAGGATGGCTTCAGGCCCTAAACTGTTTCCGGCCCGGCATGCTGAGCCTTTGGTTAATTCCTCTTCCTGGTGGGAAATGAGAGTTAAATTTGCCCGACCAGACACCTCCAGCTAGCCTCTCATTGGTTCTCACTATTCCTGTTCATCTTCCGCAGAAATTGCAAACTGGGCCAAACAGGAGGTTAAAGGGACTGACTCTCCAAGTGGGGAGAGTGTTAGTAAAGCGTCTGGAATGTTGCACCCGAGTACCAGGGGAGGAAAACTGAGACATATTTGAACACGTCTCCCGATCACATGGTTGATCATACTCTAGGTTCCACATGCATGTTTTAGCTGAAGGAAGAATACCTTAAACCTGGGTAGTTGAAACCCGTGGAATGGGTACCATGCAATATGACTTCAAAGGGTCTTCATTTGCTCACCGAACCTCTCCAATCCTATCACTGCTGCGTTTATGCCCCTGTACACATGCTTGATTCTCTTTTGGAGACATAGCAATCCATAGGTTTTAAGATACTTACTAGTCAGGTACATTCTTAGGCGTTTAATATGGGGTGTTGAGTCCATTTCGTTGAGCAAGGAGTAGCTCTTGTCTATTCCATATTTGGCTTAAGGAACTTTATCTGTGCTCATTTCAATCTCTGGTTTTATGCAGCACCCCAACTCACCTTTACCCTTAAGTAAGAATAAGTTGGTTTTCTAAATTTGAGACCCTGTTCTGTTCTGTAATTCAGTTCCTGTGTAGCCAAGTTTCCATTCCGTGTATTACTGATATCTTATGATGTTTCTTTTTCTGTGTGACTTATTTCAGTTAGAATCATCATACCTGAATCCACTCATTGTGCTGCTAAGGGCCTGATGACACAGATTTCATTGCTGAGTGATATTGCTTTGTAAGTAAATACCACAACTTCTTTATCCATTTTTCACTTTCTGCGATGTTGAACTTGTACTGTAAACGAGGTTCTTGTAAACAGAGCCGTTCCAAACTTTGGGGTGGCTGTGTCTTTTTGATTTTAATTTCCCTAAGCTATAGGACCATAAGTGGCAGTGCCCTAGGTTCTGTTGCTTTGTTTTTTAGATGTTTCAGGAAACACCATACACTTCTCCCGAGTGTCTGTTGGCAATTTACATCCCGCCCATCAGCATAACAAGGCTCCCAGTTCTCCATGGCCTGTCCTGCCTTTCTGGATTTTACACTTTTTCAGATGGCCCTTTTGACCGGGGGGAAGTGAGACTTCATTGTAGTGCAGATTTCCTTTGCAAGCTTGCTTGGTTGGCCAAAAAGGGCGTATGCGTTTTTTCCTGAATATATTCAGGAAAAAACGCATACGCCCTTTTTGGCCAAGTGCATCATTGTGGACGTTCTGCCTCTTTTCCTATGCTTTCAATGCAATTCCAGTCTACCTCCTGAAATCGGTTTCCTGCAATTCTGCCCCGCTTTCAAGTCCTCTTGGCAGCCTTACTTCAGTCTATTTTTGGACGATAGCTGTCATTTATAACTCTGCAGGTTTGTGAATTACAGTGCCCCTGAGCTCCTTTCTTCAACTCGCTTTCTTGTGACCTGGCCGCAACACCGCAGGATGGCTTCAGGCCCTAATCTGGTTCCGGCCCGGCACGCTGAGCCTTTGGTTAATTCCTCTTCCTGGTGGGAAATGAGAGTTAAATTTGCCCGTCCAGACACCTCCAGCTAGTCTCACATTGGTTCTCGCTATTCCTGTTCATCTTCCGCAGAAATTGCAAACTGGGCCAAACAGGAGTTTAAAGGGACTAACTCTCCAAGTCGGGAGAGTGTTAGTAAAGCGTCTGGAATGTTGCACCCGAGTACCAGGGGAGGAAAACTGAGACATATTTGAACACGTCTCCCGTTCACATGGTTGATCATACTTGGGTTCCACATGCATGTTTTAGCTGAAGGAAGAATACCTTAAACCTGGGTAGTTGAAACCCGTGGAATGGGTACCATGCAATATGACTTCAAAGGGTCTTCATTTGCTCACCGAACCTCTCCAATCCTATCACTGCTGCATTTATGCCCCTGTACACATGCTTGATTCTCTTTCGGAGACATAGCAATCCATAGGTTTTAAGATACTTACAAGTCAGGTACATTCTTAGGCGTTTAATATGCGGTGTTGAGTCCATTTCATTGAGCAAGGAGTAGCTCCTTTCTATTCCATATTTGGCTTAAGGAACTTTATCTGTGCTCATTTCAATCTCTGGTTTTATGCAGCACCCCAACTCACCTTTACCCTTAAGCAAACATAAGTTGTTTTTCTAAATTTGTGACCCAGTTCTGTTCTGTAATTCAGTTCCTGTGTAGCCAAGTTTCCATTCCGTGTATTACTGATATCTTATGATGTTTCTTTTTCTGTGTGACTTATTTCAGTTAGAATCATCATACCTGAATCCACTCATTGTGCTGCTAAGGGCCTGATGACATAGATTTCATTGCTGAGTGATATTGCTTTGTAAGTGAATACCACAACTTCTTTATCCATTTTTCACTTTCTGCGATGTTGAACTTGTACTGTAAACGAGGTTCTTGTAAACAGAGCCGTTCCAAACTTTGGGGTGGCTGTGTCTTTTTGATTTTAATTTCCCTAAGCTATAGGACCATAAGTGGAAGTGCCCTAGGTTCTGTTGCTTTGTTTTTTAGATGTTTCAGGAAACACCATACACTTCTCCCGAGTGGTTGTTGGCAATTTACATCCCGCCCATCAGCATAACAAGGCTCCCAGTTCTCCATGGCCTGTCCTGCCTTTCTGGATTTTACACTTTTTTCAGATGGCCCTTTTGACTGGGGGGAAGTGAGACTTCATTGTAGTGCAGATTTCCTTTGCAAGCTTGCTTGGTTGGCCAAAAAGGGCGTATGCGTTTTTTCCTGAATATATTCAGGAAAAAACGCATACGGCCTTTTTGGCCAAGTGCATCATTGTGGACGTTCTGCCTCTTTTCCTATGCTTTCAATGCAATTCCAGTCTACCTCCTGAAATCGGTTTCCTGCAATTCTGCCCCGCTTTCAAGTCCTCTTGGCAGCCTTACTTCAGTCTATTTTTGGACGATAGCTGTCATTTATAACTCTGCAGGTTTGTGAATTACAGTGCCCCTGAGCTCCTTTCTTCAACTCGCTTTCTTGTGACCTGGCCGCAACACCGCAGGATGGCTTCAGGCCCTAATCTGGTTCCGGCCCGGCATGCTGAGCCTTTGGTTAATTCCTCTTCCTGGTGGGAAATGAGAGTTAAATTTGCCCGTCCAGACACCTCCAGCTAGCCTCTCATTGGTTCTCGCTATTCCTGTTCATCTTCCGCAGAAATTGCAAACTGGGCCAAACAGGAGGTTAAAGGGACTGACTCTCCAAGTGGGGAGAGTGTTAGTAAAGCGTCTGGAATGTTGCACCCGAGTACCAGGGGAGGAAAACTGAGACATATTTGAACACGTCTCCCGATCACATGGTTGATCATACTCTAGGTTCCACATGCATGTTTTAGCTGAAGGAAGAATACCTTAAACCTGGGTAGTTGAAATCCGTGGAATGGGTACCATGCAATATGACTTCAAAGGGTCTTCATTTGCTCACCGAACCTCTCCAATCCTATCACTGCTGCGTTTATGCCCCTGTACACATGCTTGATTCTCTTTCGGAGACATAGCAATCCATAGGTTTTAAGATACTTACAAGTCAGGTACATTCTTAGGCGTTTAATATGCGGTGTTGAGTCCATTTCGTTGAGCAAGGAGTAGCTCTTGTCTATTCCATATTTGGCTTAAGGAACTTTATCTGTGCTCATTTCAATCTCTGGTTTTATGCAGCACCCCAACTCACCTTTACCCTTAAGCAAGCATAAGTTGTTTTTCTAAATTTGTGACCCAGTTCTGTTCTGTAATTCAGTTCCTGTGTAGCCAAGTTTCCATTCCGTGTATTACTGATATCTTATGATGTTTCTTTTTCTGTGTGACTTATTTCAGTTAGAATCATCATACCTGAATCCACTCATTGTGCTGCTAAGGGCCTGATGACATAGATTTCATTGCTGAGTGATATTGCTTTGTAAGTGAATACCACAACTTCTTTATCCATTTTTCACTTTCTGCAATGTTGAACTTGTACTGTAAACGAGGTTCTTGTAAACAGAGCCGTTCCAAACTTTGGGGTGGCTGTGTCTTTTTGATTTTAATTTCCCTAAGCTATAGGACCATAAGTGGAAGTGCCCTAGGTTCTGTTGCTTTGTTTTTTAGATGTTTCAGGAAACACCATACACTTCTCCCGAGTGGTTGTTGGCAATTTACATCCCGCCCATCAGCATAACAAGGCTCCCAGTTCTCCATGGCCTGTCCTGCCTTTCTGGATTTTACACTTTTTTCAGATGGCCCTTTTGACCGGGGGGAAGTGAGACTTCATTGTAGTGCAGATTTCCTTTGCAAGCTTGCTTGGTTGGCCAAAAAGGGCGTATGCGTTTTTTCCTGAATATATTCAGGAAAAAACGCATACGCCCTTTTTGGCCAAGTGCATCATTGTGGACGTTCTGCCTCTTTTCCTATGCTTTCAATGCAATTCCAGTCTACCTCCTGAAATCGGTTTCCTGCAATTCTGCCCCGCTTTCAAGTCCTCTTGGCAGCCTTACTTCAGGCAATTTTTGGACGATACCTGTCATTTATAACTCTGCAGGTTTGAGAATTACAGTGCCCCTGAGCTCCTTTCTTCAACTCGCTTTCTTGTGACCTGGCCGCAACACCGCAGGATGGCTTCAGGCCCTAATCTGGTTCCGGCACGGCACGCTGAGCCTTTGGTTATTTCCTCTTCCTGGTGGGAAATGAGAGTTAAATTTGCCCGTCCAAACACCTCCAGCTAGTCTCTCATTGGTTCTCGCTATTCCTGTTCATCTTCCGCAGAAATTGCAAACTGGGCCAAACAAGAGGTTAAAGGCGCTGACTCTCCAAGTGGGGAGAGTGTTAGTAAAGCATCTGGAATGTTGCACCCGAGTACCAGGGGAGGAAAACTGAGACATATTTGAACACGTCTCCCGTTCACATGGTTGATCATACTTGGGTTCCACATGCATGTTTTAGCTGAAGGAAGAATACCTTAAACCTGGAGAGTTAAGACCCGTGTAATGGGTACCATGCAATATGACTTCAAAGGGTCTTCATTTGCTCACCGAACCTCTCCAATCCTATCACTGCTGCGTTTATGCCCCTGTACACATGCTTGATTCTCTTTCGGAGACATAGCAATCCATAGGTTTTAAGATACTTACAAGTCACGTACATTCTTAGGCGTTTAATATGCGGTGTTGAGTCCATTTCGTTGAGCAAGGAGTAGCTCTTGTCTATTCCATATTTGGCTTAAGGAACTTTATCTGTGCTCATGTCAATCTCTGGTTTTATGCAGCACCCCAACTCACCTTTACCCTTAAGCAAGCATAAGTTGTTTTTCTAAATTTGTGACCCAGTTCTGTTCTGTAATTCAGTTCCTGTGTAGCCAAGTTTCCATTCCGTGTATTACTGATATCTTATGATGTTTCTTTTTCTGTGTGACTTATTTCAGTTAGAATCATCATACCTGAATCCACTCATTGTGCTGCTAAGGGCCTGATGACATAGATTTCATTGCTGAGTGATATTGCTTTGTAAGTGAATACCACAACTTCTTTATCCATTTTTCACTTTCTGCAATGTTGAACTTGTACTGTAAACGAGGTTCTTGTAAACAGAGCCGTTCCAAACTTTGGGGTGGCTGTGTCTTTTTGATTTTAATTTCCCTAAGCTATAGGACCATAAGTGGAAGTGCCCTAGGTTCTGTTGCTTTGTTTTTTAGATGTTTCAGGAAACACCATACACTTCTCCCGAGTGGTTGTTGGCAATTTACATCCCGCCCATCAGCATAACAAGGCTCCCAGTTCTCCATGGCCTGTCCTGCCTTTCTGGATTTTACACTTTTTTCAGATGGCCCTTTTGACCGGGGGGAAGTGAGACTTCATTGTAGTGCAGATTTCCTTTGCAAGCTTGCTTGGTTGGCCAAAAAGGGCGTATGCGTTTTTTCCTGAATATATTCAGGAAAAAACGCATACGCCCTTTTTGGCCAAGTGCATCATTGTGGACGTTCTGCCTCTTTTCCTATGCTTTCAATGCAATTCCAGTCTACCTCCTGAAATCGGTTTCCTGCAATTCTGCCCCGCTTTCAAGTCCTCTTGGCAGCCTTACTTCAGTCTATTTTTGGACGATAGCTGTCATTTATAACTCTGCAGGTTTGTGAATTACAGTGCCCCTGAGCTCCTTTCTTCAACTTGCTTTCTTGTGACCTGGCCGCAACACCGCAGGATGGCTTCAGGCCCTAATCTGGTTCTGGCACGGCACGCTGAGCCTTTGGTTATTTCCTCTTCCTGGTGGGAAATGAGAGTTAAATTTGCCCGTCCAAACACCTCCAGCTAGCCTCTCATTGGTTCTCGCTATTCCTGTTCATCTTCCGCAGAAATTGCAAACTGGGCCAAACAGGAGGTTAAAGGGACTGACTCTCCAAGTCGGGAGAGTGTTAGTAAAGCGTCTGGAATGTTGCACCCGAGTACCACGGGAGGAAAACTGAGACATATTTGAACACGTCTCCCGTTCACATGGTTGATCATACTTGGGTTCCACATGCATGTTTTAGCTGAAGGAAGAATACCTTAAACCTGGAGAGTTAAGACCCGTGTAATGGGTACCATGCAATATGACTTCAAAGGGTCTTCATTTGCTCACCGAACCTCTCCAATCCTATCACTGCTGCGTTTATGCCCCTGTACACATGCTTGATTCTCTTTCAGAGACGTAGCAATCCATAGGTTTTAAGATACTTACTAGTCAGGTACATTCTTAGACGTTTAATATGCGGTGTTGAGTCCATTTCGTTGAGCAAGGAGTAGCTCTTGTCTATTCCATATTTGACTTAAGGAACTTTATCTGTGCTCATTTCAATCTCTGGTTTTATGCAGCACCCCAACTCACCTTTCCCCTTAAGCAAGCATAAGTTGGTTTTCTAAATTTGAGACCCTGTTCTGTTCTGTAATTCAGTTCCTGTGTAGCCAAGTTTACATTCCGTGTATTACTGATATCTTATGATGTTTCTTTTTCTGTGTGACTTATTTCAGTTAGAATCATCATACCTGAATCCACTCATTGTGATGCTAAGGGCCTGATGACATAGATTTCATTGCTGAGTGATATTGCTTTGTAAGTAAATACCACAACTTCTTTATCCATTTTTCACTTTCTGCGATGTTGAACTTGTACTGTAAACGAGGTTCTTGTAAACAGAGGCGTCCCAAACTTTGGGGTGGCTGTGTCTTTTTGATTTTAATTTCCCTAAGCTATAGGACCATAAGTGGAAGTGCCCTAGGTTCTGTTGCTTTGTTTTTTAGATGTTTCAGGAAACACCATACACTTCTCCCGAGTGTCTGTTGGCAATTTACATCCCGCCCATCAGCATAACAAGGCTCCCAGTTCTCCATGGCCTGTCCTGCCTTTCTGGATTTTACACTTTTTTCAGATGGCCCTTTTGACCGGGGGGAAGTGAGACTTCATTGTAGTGCAGATTTCCTTTGCAAGCTTGCTTGGTTGGCCAAAAAGGGCGTATGCGTTTTTTCCTGAATATATTCAGGAAAAAACGCATACGCCCTTTTTGGCCAAGTGCATCATTGTGGACGTTCTGCCTCTTTTCCTATGCTTTCAATGCAATTCCAGTCTACCTCCTGAAATCGGTTTCCTGCAATTCTGCCCCGCTTTCAAGTCCTCTTGGCAGCCTTACTTCAGGCTATTTTTGGACGATAGCTGTCATTTATAACTCTGCAGGTTTGCGAATTACAGTGCCCCTGAGCTCCTTTCTTCAACTCGTTTTCTTGTGACGTGGCCGCAACACCGCAGGATGGCTTCAGGCCCTAATCTGGTTCCGGCACGGCACGCTGAGCCTTTGGTTATTTCCTCTTCCTGGTGGGAAATGAGAGTTAAATTTGCCCGTCCAAACACCTCCAGCTAGTCTCTCATTGGTTCTCGCTATTCCTGTTCATCTTCCGCAGAAATTGCAAACTGGGCCAAACAGGAGGTTAAAGGCGCTGACTCTCCAAGTGGGGAGAGTGTTAGTAAAGCGTCTGGAATGTTGCACCCGAGTACCAGGGGAGGAAAACTGAGACATATTTGAACACGTCTCCCGATCACATGGTTGATCATACTCTAGGTTCCACATGCATGTTTTAGCTGAAGGAAGAATACCTTAAACCTGGGTAGTTGAAACCCGTGGAATGGGTACCATGCAATATGACTTCAAAGGGTCTTCATTTGCTCACCGAACCTCTCCAATCCTATCACTGCTGCGTTTATGCCCCTGTACACATGCTTGATTCTCTTTCGGAGACATAGCAATCCATAGGTTTTAAGATACTTACAAGTCAGGTACATTCTTAGACGTTTAATATGCGGTGTTGAGTCCATTTCGTTGAGCAAGGAGTAGCTCTTGTCTATTCCATATTTGACTTAAGGAACTTTATCTGTGCTCATTTCAATCTCTGGTTTTATGCAGCACCCCAACTCACCTTTCCCCTTAAGCAAGCATAAGTTGGTTTTCTAAATTTGAGACCCTGTTCTGTTCTGTAATTCAGTTCCTGTGTAGCCAAGTTTACATTCCGTGTATTACTGATATCTTATGATGTTTCTTTTTCTGTGTGACTTATTTCAGTTAGAATCATCATACCTGAATCCACTCATTGTGATGCTAAGGGCCTGATGACATAGATTTCATTGCTGAGTGATATTGCTTTGTAAGTAAATACCACAACTTCTTTATTCATTTTTCACTTTCTGCGATGTTGAACTTGTACTGTAAACGAGGTTCTTGTAAACAGAGGCGTCCCAAACTTTGGGGTGGCTGTGTCTTTTTGATTTTAATTTCCCTAAGCTATAGGACCATAAGTGGCAGTGCCCTAGGCTCTGTTGCTTTGTTTTTTAGATGTTTCAGGAAACACCATACACTTCTCCCGAGTGTCTGTTGGCAATTTACATCCCGCCCATCAGCATAACAAGGCTCCCAGTTCTCCATGGCCTGTCCTGCCTTTCTGGATTTTACACTTTTTTCAGATGGCCCTTTTGACCGGGGGGAAGTGAGACTTCATTGTAGTGCAGATTTCCTTTGCAAGCTTGCTTGGTTGGCCAAAAAGGGCGTATGCGTTTTTTCCTCAATATATTCAGGAAAAAACGCATACGCCCTTTTTGGCCAAGTGCATCATTGTGGACGTTCTGCCTCTTTTCCTATGCTTTCAATGCAATTCCAGTCTACCTCCTGAAATCGGTTTCCTGCAATTCTGCCCCGCTTTCAAGTCCTCTTGGCAGCCTTACTTCAGTATGTTTTTGGACGATAGCTGTCATTTATAACTCTGCAGCTTTGTGAATTACAGTGCCCCTGAGCTCCTTTCTTCAACTCGCTTTCTTTTGAGCTGGCCGCAACACCGCAGGATGGCTTCAGGCCCTAATCTGGTTCCGGTACGGCACGCTGAGCCTTTGGTTATTTCCTCTTCCTGGTGGGAAATGAGAGTTAAATTTGCCCGTCCAGACACCTCCAGCTAGCCTCTCATTGGTTCTCCCTATTCCTGTTCATCTTTCGCAGAAATTGCAAACTGTGCCAAACAGGACGTTAAAGGCGCTGACTCTCCAAGTGGGGAGAGTGTTAGTAAAGCGTCTGGAATGTTGCAGCCGAGTACCAAGGGAGGAAAACTGAGACATATTTGAACACGTCTCCCGATCACATGGTTGATCATACTCTGGGTTCCACATGCATGTTTTAGCTGAAGGAAGAATACCTAAAACGTGGGTAATTGAAACCCGTGGAATGGGTACCATGCAATATGACTTCAAAGGGTCTTCATTTGCTCACCGAACCTCTCCAATCCTATCACTGCTGCGTTTATGCCCCTGTACACATGCTTGATTCTCTTTCGGAGACATAGCAATCCATAGGTTTTAAGATACTTACTAGTCAGGTACATTCTTAGGCGTTTAATATGCGGTGTTGAGTCCATTTCGTTGAGCAAGGAGTAGCTCTTGTCTATTCCATATTTGACTTAAGGAACTTTATCTGTGCTCATTTCAATCTCTGGTTTTATGCAGCACCCCAACTCACCTTTACCCTTAAGCAAGCATAAGTTGGTTTTCTAAATTTGAGACACTGTTCTGTTCTGTAATGCAGTTCCTGTGTAGCCAAGTTTACATTCCGTGTATTACTGATATCTTATGATGTTTCTTTTTCTGTGTGACTTATTTCAGTTAGAATCATCATACCTGAATCCACTCATTGTGATGCTAAGGGCCTGATGACATAGATTTCATTGCTGAGTGATATTGCTTTGTAAGTAAATACAAAAACTTCTTTATCCATTTTTCAATTTCTGCGATGTTGAACTTGTACTGTAAACGAGGTTCTTGTAAACAGAGGCGTCCCAAACTTTGGGGTGGCTGTGTCTTTTTGATTTTAATTTCCCTAAGCTATAGGACCATAAGTGGCAGTGCCCTAGGCTCTGTTGCTTTGTTTTTTAGATGTTTCAGGAAACACCATACACTTCTCCCGAGTGTCTGTTGGCAATTTACATCCCGCCCATCAGCATAACAAGGCTCCCAGTTCTCCATGGCCTGTCCTGCCTTTCTGGATTTTACACTTTTTTCAGATGGCCCTTTTGACCGGGGGGAAGTGAGACTTCATTGTAGTGCAGATTTCCTTTGCAAGCTTGCTTGGTTGGCCAAAAAGGGCGTATGCGTTTTTTCCTGAATATATTCAGGAAAAAACGCATACGCCCTTTTTGGCCAAGTGCATCATTGTGGACGTTCTGCCTCTTTTCCTATGCTTTCAATGCAATTCCAGTCTACCTCCTGAAATCGGTTTCCTGCAATTCTGCCCCGCTTTCAAGTCCTCTTGGCAGCCTTACTTCAGTCTATTTTTGGACGATAGCTGTCATTTATAACTCTGCAGGTTTGTGAATTACAGTGCCCCTGAGCTCCTTTCTTCAACTCGCTTTCTTGTGACCTGGCCGCAACACCGCAGGATGGCTTCAGGCCCTAATCTGGTTCCGGCCCGGCATGCTGAGCCTTTGGTTAATTCCTCTTCCTGGTGGGAAATGAGAGTTAAATTTGCCCGTCCAGACACCTCCAGCTAGCCTCTCATTGGTTCTCGCTATTCCTGTTCATCTTCCGCAGAAATTGCAAACTGGGCCAAACAGGAGGTTAAAGGGACTGACTCTCCAAGTGGGGAGAGTGTTAGTAAAGCGTCTGGAATGTTGCACCCGAGTACCAGGGGAGGAAAACTGAGACATATTTGAACACGTCTCCCGATCACATGGTTGATCATACTCTAGGTTCCACATGCATGTTTTAGCTGAAGGAAGAATACCTTAAACCTGGGTAGTTGAAACCCGTGGAATGGGTACCATGCAATATGACTTCAAAGGGTCTTCATTTGCTCACCGAACCTCTCCAATCCTATCACTGCTGCCTTTATGCCCCTGTACACATGCTTCATTCTCTTTCGGAGACATAGCAATCTATAGGTTTTAAGATACTTACAAGTCAGGTACATTCTTAGGCGTTTAATATGCGGTGTTGAGTCCATTTCGTTGAGCAAGGAGTAGCTCTTGTCTATTCCATATTTGACTTAAGGAACTTTATCTGTGCTCATTTCAATCTCTGGTTTTATGCAGCACCCCAACTCACCTTTACCCTTAAGCAAGCATAAGTTGGTTTTCTAAATTTGTGACCCAGTTCTGTTCTGTAATTCAGTTCCTGTGTAGCCAAGTTTCCATTCCGTGTATTACTGATATCTTATGATGTTTCTTTTTCTGTGTGACTTATTTCAGTTAGAATCATCATACCTGAATCCACTCATTGTGCTGCTAAGGGCCTGATGACATAGATTTCATTGCTGAGTGATATTGCTTTGTAAGTGAATACCACAACTTCTTTATCCATTTTTCACTTTCTGCGATGTTGAACTTGTACTGTAAACGAGGTTCTTGTAAACAGAGCCGTTCCAAACTTTGGGGTGGCTGTGTCTTTTTGATTTTAATTTCCCTAAACTATAGGACCATAAGTGGAAGTGCCCTAGGTTCTGTTGCTTTGTTTTTTAGATGTTTCAGGAAACACCATACACTTCTCCCGAGTGGTTGTTGGCAATTTACATCCCGCCCATCAGCATAACAAGGCTCCCAGTTCTCCATGGCCTGTCCTGCCTTTCTGGATTTTGCACTTTTTTCAGATGGCCCTTTTGACCGGGGGGAAGTGAGACTTCATTGTAGTGCAGATTTCCTTTGCAAGCTTGCTTGGTTGGCCAAAAAGGGCGTATGCGTTTTTTCCTGAATATATTCAGGAAAAAACGCATACGCCCTTTTTGGCCAAGTGCATCATTGTGGACGTTCTGCCTCTTTTCCTATGCTTTCAATGCAATTCCAGTCTACCTCCTGAAATCGGTTTCCTGCAATTCTGCCCCGCTTTCAAGTCCTCTTGGCAGCCTTACTTCAGTCTATTTTTGGACGATAGCTGTCATTTATAACTCTGCAGGTTTGTGAATTACAGTGCCCCTGAGCTCCTTTCTTCAACTTGCTTTCTTGTGACCTGGCCGCAACACCGCAGGATGGCTTCAGGCCCTAATCTGGTTCCGGCACGGCACGCTGAGCCTTTGGTTATTTCCTCTTCCTGGTGGGAAATGAGAGTTAAATTTGCCCGTCCAAACACCTCCAGCTAGCCTCTCATTGGTTCTCGCTATTCCTGTTCATCTTCCGCAGAAATTGCAAACTGGGCCAAACAGGAGGTTAAAGGCGCTGACTCTCCAAGTGGGGAGTGTGTTAGTAAAGCGTCTGGAATGTTGCACCCGAGTACCAGGGGAGGAAAACTGAGACATATTTGAACACGTCTCCCGTTCACATGGTTGATCATACTTGGGTTCCACATGCATGTTTTAGCTGAAGGAAGAATACCTTAAACCTGGAGAGTTGAGACCCGTGTAATGGGTACCATGCAATATGACTTCAAAGGGTCTTCATTTGCTCACCGAACCTCTCCAATCCTATCACTGCTGCGTTTATGCCCCTGTACACATGCTTGATTCTCTTTCGGAGACATAGCAATCCATAGGTTTTAAGATACTTACTAGTCAGGCACATTCTTAGGCGTTTAATATGCAGTGTTGAGTCCATTTCGTTGAGCAAGGAGTAGCTCTTGTCTATTCCATATTTGACTTAAGGAACTTTATCTGTGCTCATTTCAATCTCTGGTTTTATGCAGCACCCCAACTCACCTTTACCCTTAAGCAAGCATAGTTGGTTTTCTAAATTTGAGACCCTGTTCTGTTCTGTAATTCAGTTCCTGTGTAGCCAAGTTTACATTCCATGTATTAGTGATATCTTATGATGTTTCTTTTTCTGTGTGACTTACTTCAGTTAGAATCATCATACCTGAATCCACGCATTGTGCTGCTAAGGGCCTGATGACACAGATTTCATTGCTGAGTGATATTGCTTTGTAAGTGAATACCACAACTTCTTTATCCATTTTTCACTTTCTGCGATGTTGAACTTGTACTGTAAACGAGGTTCTTGTAAACAGAGGCGTCCCAAACTTTGGGGTGGCTGTGTCTTTTTGATTTTAATTTCCCTAAGCTATAGGACCATAAGTGGAAGTGCCCTAGGTTCTGTTGCTTTGTTTTTTAGATGTTTCAGGAAACACCATACACTTCTCCCGAGTGTCTGTTGGCAATTTACATCCCGCCCATCAGCATAACAAGGCTCCCAGTTCTCCATGGCCTGTCCTTCCTTTCTGGATTTTACACTTTTTTCAGATGGCCCTTTTGACCGGGGGGAAGTGAGACTTCATTGTAGTGCAGATTTCCTTTGCAAGCTTGCTTGGTTGGCCAAAAAGGGCGTATGCGTTTTTTCCTGAATATATTCAGGAAAAAACGCATACGCCCTTTTTGGCCAAGTGCATCATTGTGGACGTTCTGCCTCTTTTCCTATGCTTTCAATGCAATTCCAGTCTACCTCCTGAAATCGGTTTCCTGCAATTCTGCCCCGCTTTCAAGTCCTCTTGGCAGCCTTACTTCAGTCTATTTTTGGACGATAGCTGTCATTTATAACTCTGCAGGTTTGTGAATTACAGTGCCCCTGAGCTCCTTTCTTCAACTTGCTTTCTTGTGACCTGGCCGCAACACCGCAGGATGGCTTCAGGCCCTAATCTGGTTCCGGCACGGCACGCTGAGCCTTTGGTTATTTCCTCTTCCTGGTGGGAAATGAGAGTTAAATTTGCCCGTCCAAACACCTCCAGCTAGTCTCTCATTGGTTCTCGCTATTCCTGTTCATCTTCCGCAGAAATTGCAAACTGGACCAAACAGGAGGTTAAAGGGACTGACTCTCCAAGTCGGGAGAGTGTTAGTAAAGCGTCTGGAATGTTGCACCCGAGTACCAGGGGAGGAAAACTGAGACATATTTGAACACGTCTCCCGTTCACATGGTTGATCATACTTGGGTTCCACATGCATGTTTTAGCTGAAGGAAGAATACCTTAAACCTGGAGAGTTAAGACCCGTGTAATGGGTACCATGCAATATGACTTCAAAGGGTCTTCATTTGCTCACCGAACCTCTCCAATCCTATCACTGCTGCGTTTATGCCCCTGTACACATGCTTGATTCTCTTTCGGAGACATAGCAATCCATAGGTTTTAAGATACTTACTAGTCAGGTACATTCTTAGACGTTTAATATGCGGTGTTGAGTCCATTTCGTTGAGCAAGGAGTAGCTCTTGTCTATTCCATATTTGACTTAAGGAACTTTATCTGTGCTCATTTCAATCTCTGGATTTATGCAGCACCCCAACTCACCTTTCCCCTTAAGCAAGCATAAGTTGGTTTTCTAAATTTGAGACCCTGTTCTGTTCTGTAATTCAGTTCCTGTGTAGCCAAGTTTACATTCCGTGTATTACTGATATCTTATGATGTTTCTTTTTCTGTGTGACTTACTTCAGTTAGAATCATCATACCTGAATCCACTCATTGTGATGCTAAGGGCCTGATGACATAGATTTCATTGCTGAGTGATATTGCTTTGTAAGTGAATACCACAACTTCTTTATCCATTTTTCACTTTCTGCGATGTTGAACTTGTACTGTAAACGAGGTTCTTGTAAACAGAGGCGTCCCAAACTGTGGGGTGGCTGTGTCTTTTTGATTTTAATTTCCCTAAGCTATAGGACCATAAGTGGAAGTGCCCTAGGTTCTGTTGCTTTGTTTTTTAGATGTTTCAGGAAACACCATACACTTCTCCCGAGTGTCTGTTGGCAATTTACATCCCGCCCATCAGCATAACAAGGCTCCCAGTTCTCCATGGCCTGTCCTGCCTTTCTGGATTTTACACTTTTTTCAGATGGCCCTTTTGACCGGGGGGAAGTGAGACTTCATTGTAGTGCAGATTTCCTTTGCAAGCTTGCTTGGTTGGCCAAAAAGGGCGTATGCGTTTTTTCCTGAATATATTCAGGAAAAAACGCATACGCCCTTTTTGGCCAAGTGCATCATTGTGGACGTTCTGCCTCTTTTCCTATGCTTTCAATGCAATTCCAGTCTACCTCCTGAAATCGGTTTCCTGCAATTCTGCCCCGCTTTCAAGTCCTCTTGGCAGCCTTACTTCAGTCTATTTTTGGATGATAGCTGTCATTTATAACTCTGCAGGTTTGTGAATTACAGTGCCCCTGAGCTCCTTTCTTCAACTCGCTTTCTTGTGACCTGGCCGCAACACCGCAGGATGGCTTCAGGCCCTAATCTGGTTCCGGCCCGGCATGCTGAGCCTTTGGTTAATTCCTCTTCCTGGTGGGAAATGAGAGTTAAATTTGCCCGTCCAGACACCTCCAGCTAGCCTCTCATTGGTTCTCGCTATTCCTGTTCATCTTCCGCAGAAATTGCAAACTGGGCCAAACAGGAGGTTAAAGGGACTGACTCTCCAAGTGGGGAGAGTGTTAGTAAAGCGTCTGGAATGTTGCACCCGAGTACCAGGGGAGGAAAACTGAGACATATTTGAACACGTCTCCCGATCACATGGTTGATCATACTCTAGGTTCCACATGCATGTTTTAGCTGAAGGAAGAATACCTTAAACCTGGGTAGTTGAAACCCGTGGAATGGGTACCATGCAATATGACTTCAAAGGGTCTTCATTTGCTCACCGAACCTCTCCAATCCTATCACTGCTGCCTTTATGCCCCTGTACACATGCTTCATTCTCTTTCGGAGACATAGCAATCTACAGGTTTTAAGATACTTACAAGTCAGGTACATTCTTAGGCGTTTAATATGCGGTGTTGAGTCCATTTCGTTGAGCAAGGAGTAGCTCTTGTCTATTCCATATTTGGCTTAAGGAACTTTATCTGTGCTCATTTCAATCTCTGGTTTTATGCAGCACCCCAACTCACCTTTACCCTTAAGCAAGCATAAGTTGGTTTTCTAAATTTGTGACCCAGTTCTGTTCTGTAATTCAGTTCCTGTGTAGCCAAGTTTCCATTCCGTGTATTACTGATATCTTATGATGTTTCTTTTTCTGTGTGACTTATTTCAGTTAGAATCATCATACCTGAATCCACTCATTGTGCTGCTAAGGGCCTGATGACATAGATTTCATTGCTGAGTGATATTGCTTTGTAAGTGAATACCACAACTTCTTTATCCATTTTTCACTTTCTGCGATGTTGAACTTGTACTGTAAACGAGGTTCTTGTAAACAGAGCCGTTCCAAACTTTGGGGTGGCTGTGTCTTTTTGATTTTAATTTCCCTAAGCTATAGGACCATAAGTGGAAGTGCCCTAGGCTCTGTTGCTTTGTTTTTTAGATGTTTCAGGAAACACCATACACTTCTCCCGAGTGTCTGTTGGCAATTTACATCCCGCCCATCAGCATAACAAGGCTCCCAGTTCTCCATGGCCTGTCCTGCCTTTCTGGATTTTACACTTTTTTCAGATGGCCCTTTTGACCGGGGGGAAGTGAGACTTCATTGTAGTGCAGATTTCCTTTGCAAGCTTGCTTGGTTGGCCAAAAAGGGCGTATGCGTTTTTTCCTGAATATATTCAGGAAAAAACGCATACGCCCTTTTTGGCCAAGTGCATCATTGTGGACGTTCTGCCTCTTTTCCTATGCTTTCAATGCAATTCCAGTCTACCTCCTGAAATCGGTTTCCTGCAATTCTGCCCCGCTTTCAAGTCCTCTTGGCAGCCTTACTTCAGTCTATTTTTGGACGATAGCTGTCATTTATAACTCTGCAGGTTTGTGAATTACAGTGCCCCTGAGCTCCTTTCTTCAACTTGCTTTCTTGTGACCTGGCCGCAACACCGCAGGATGGCTTCAGGCCCTAATCTGGTTCCGGCACGGCAAGCTGAGCCTTTGGTTATTTCCTCTTCCTGGTGGGAAATGAGAGTTAAATTTGCCCGTCCAAACACCTCCAGCTAGTCTCTCATTGGTTCTCGCTATTCCTGTTCATCTTCCGCAGAAATTGCAAACTGGGCCAAACAGGAGGTTAAAGGCGCTGACTCTCCAAGTGGGGAGAGTGTTAGTAAAGCGTCTGGAATGTTGCACCCGAGTACCAGGGGAGGAAAACTGAGACATATTTGAACACGTCTCCCGTTCACATGGTTGATCATACTTGGGTTCCACATGCATGTTTTAGCTGAAGGAAGAATACCTTAAACCTGGAGAGTTAAGACTCGTGTAATGGGTACCATGCAATATGACTTCAAAGGGTCTTCATTTGCTCACCGAACCTCTCCAATCCTATCACTGCTGCGTTTATGCCCCTGTACACATGCTTGATTCTATTTCGGAGACATAGCAATCCATAGGTTTTAAGATACTTACTAGTCAGGTACATTCTTAGACGTTTAATATGCGGTGTTGAGTCCATTTCGTTGAGCCAGGAGTATCTCTTGTCTATTCCATATTTGACTTAAGGAACTTTATCTGTGCTCATTTCAATCTCTGGTTTTATGCAGCACCCCAACTCACCTTTCCCCTTAAGCAAGCATAAGTTGGTTTTCTAAATTTGAGACCCTGTTCTGTTCTGTAATTCAGTTCCTGTGTAGCCAAGTTTACATTCCGTGTATTACTGATATCTTATGATGTTTCTTTTTCTGTGTGACTTACTTCAGTTAGAATCATCATACCTGAATCCACTCATTGTGATGCTAAGGGCCTGATGACATAGATTTCATTGCTGAGTGATATTGCTTTGTAAGTGAATACCACAACTTCTTTATCCATTTTTCACTTTCTGCGATGTTGAACTTGTACTGTAAACGAGGTTCTTGTAAACAGAGCCGTTCCAAACTTTGGGGTGGCTGTGTCTTTTTGATTTTAATTTCCCTAAGCTATAGGACCATAAGTGGAAGTGCCCTAGGTTCTGTTGCTTTGTTTTTTAGATGTTTCAGGAAACACCATACACTTCTCCCGAGTGTCTGTTGGCAATTTACATCCCGCCCATCAGCATAACAAGGCTCCCAGTTCTCCATGGCCTGTCCTGCCTTTCTGGATTTTACACTTTTTTCAGATGGCCCTTTTGACCGGGGGGAAGTGAGACTTCATTGTAGTGCAGATTTCCTTTGCAAGCTTGCTTGGTTGGCCAAAAAGGGCGTATGCGTTTTTTCCTGAATATATTCAGGAAAAAACGCATACGCCCTTTTTGGCCAAGTGCATCATTGTGGACGTTCTGCCTCTTTTCCTATGCTTTCAATGCAATTCCAGTCTACCTCCTGAAATCGGTTTCCTGCAATTCTGCCCCGCTTTCAAGTCCTCTTGGCAGCCTTACTTCAGTATGTTTTTGGACGATAGCTGTCATTTATAACTCTGCAGGTTTGTGAATTACAGTGCCCCTGAGCTCCTTTCTTCAACTCGCTTTCTTTTGAGCAGGCCGCAACACCGCAGGATGGCTTCAGGCCCTAATCTGGTTCCGGCACGGCACGCTGAGCCTTTGGTTATTTCCTCTTCCTGGTGGGAAATGAGAGTTAAATTTGCCCGTCCAGACACCTCCAGCTAGCCTCTCATTGGTTCTCGCTATTCCTGTTCATCTTCCGCAGAAATTGCAAACTGGGCCAAACAGGAGGTTAGAGGCGCTGACTCTCCAAGTGGGGAGTGTGTTAGTAAAGCGTCTGGAATGTTGCACCCGAGTACCAGGGGAGGAAAACTGAGACATATTTGAACACGTCTCCCGTTCACATGGTTGATCATACTTGGGTTCCACATGCATGTTTTAGCTGAAGGAAGAATACCTTAAACCTGGAGAGTTGAGACCCGTGTAATGGGTACCATGCAATATGACTTCAAAGGGTCTTCATTTGCTCACCGAACCTCTCCAATCCTATCACTGCTGCGTTTATGCCCCTGTACACATGCTTGATTCTCTTTCGGAGACATAGCAATCCATAGGTTTTAAGATACTTACTAGTCAGGCACATTCTTAGGCGTTTAATATGCGGTGTTGAGTCCATTTCGTTGAGCAAGGAGTAGCTCTTGTCTATTCCATATTTGACTTAAGGAACTTTATCTGTGCTCATTTCAATCTCTGGTTTTATGCAGCACCCCAACTCACCTTTACCCTTAAGCAAGCATAAGTTGGTTTTCTAAATTTGAGACCCTGTTCTGTTCTGTAATTCAGTTCCTGTGTAGCCAAGTTTACATTCCGTGTATTACTGATATCTTATGATGTTTCTTTTTCTGTGTGACTTACTTCAGTTAGAATCATCATACCTGAATCCACTCATTGTGCTGCTAAGGGCCTGATGACACAGATTTCATTGCTGAGTGATATTGCTTTGTAAGTGAATACCACAACTTCTTTATCCATTTTTCACTTTCTGCGATGTTGAACTTGTACTGTAAACGAGGTTCTTGTAAACAGAGGCGTCCCAAACTTTGGGGTGGCTGTGTCTTTTTGATTTTAATTTCCCTAAGCTATAGGACCATAAGTGGAAGTGCCCTAGGTTCTGTTGCTTTGTTTTTTAGATGTTTCAGGAAACACCATACACTTCTCCCGAGTGTCTGTTGGCAATTTACATCCCGCCCATCAGCATAACAAGGCTCCCAGTTCTCCATGGCCTGTCCTGCCTTTCTGGATTTTACACTTTTTTCAGATGGCCCTTTTGACCGGGGGGAAGTGAGACTTCATTGTAGTGCAGATTTCCTTTGCAAGCTTGCTTGGTTGGCCAAAAAGGGCGTATGCGTTTTTTCCTGAATATATTCAGGAAAAAACGCATACGCCCTTTTTGGCCAAGTGCATCATTGTGGACGTTCTGCCTCTTTTCCTATGCTTTCAATGCAATTCCAGTCTACCTCCTGAAATCGGTTTCCTGCAATTCTGCCCCGCTTTCAAGTCCTCTTGGCAGCCTTACTTCAGTCTATTTTTGGACGATAGCTGTCATTTATAACTCTGCAGGTTTGTGAATTACAGTGCCCCTGAGCTCCTTTCTTCAACTCGCTTTCTTGTGACCTGGCCGCAACACCGCAGGATGGCTTCAGGACCTAATCTGGTTCCGGCACGGCATGCTGAGCCTTTGGTTAATTCCTCTTCCTGGTGGGAAATGAGAGTTAAATTTGCCCGTCCAGACACCTCCAGCTAGCCTCTCATTGGTTCTCGCTATTCCTGTTCATCTTCCGCAGAAATTGCAAACTGGGCCAAACAGGAGGTTAAAGGGACTGACTCTCCAAGTGGGGAGAGTGTTAGTAAAGCGTCTGGAATGTTGCACCCGAGTACCAGGGGAGGAAAACTGAGACATATTTGAACACGTCTCCCGATCACATGGTTGATCATACTCTAGGTTCCACATGCATGTTTTAGCTGAAGGAAGAATACCTTAAACCTGGGTAGTTGAAACCCGTGGAATGGGTACCATGCAATATGACTTCAAAGGGTCTTCATTTGCTCACCGAACCTCTCCAATCCTATCACTGCTGCGTTTATGCCCCTGTACACATGCTTCATTCTCTTTCGGAGACATAGCAATCTATAGGTTTTAAGATACTTACAAGTCAGGTACATTCTTAGGCGTTTAATATGCGGTGTTGAGTCCATTTCGTTGAGCAAGGAGTAGCTCTTGTCTATTCCATATTTGGCTTAAGGAACTTTATCTGTGCTCATTTCAATCTCTGGTTTTATGCAGCACCCCAACTCACCTTTACCCTTAAGCAAGCATAAGTTGGTTTTCTAAATTTGTGACCCAGTTCTGTTCTGTAATTCAGTTCCTGTGTAGCCAAGTTTCCATTCCGTGTATTACTGATATCTTATGATGTTTCTTTTTCTGTGTGACTTATTTCAGTTAGAATCATCATACCTGAATCCACTCATTGTGCTGCTAAGGGCCTGATGACATAGATTTCATTGCTGAGTGATATTGCTTTGTAAGTGAATACCACAACTTCTTTATCCATTTTTCACTTTCTGCGATGTTGAACTTGTACTGTAAACGAGGTTCTTGTAAACAGAGCCGTTCCAAACTTTGGGGTGGCTGTGTCTTTTTGATTTTAATTTCCCTAAGCTATAGGCCCATAAGTGGAAGTGCCCTAGGTTCTGTTGCTTTGTTTTTTAGATGTTTCAGGAAACACCATACACTTCTCCCGAGTGGTTGTTGGCAATTTACATCCCGCCCATCAGCATAACAAGGCTCCCAGTTCTCCATGGCCTGTCCTGCCTTTCTGGATTTTACACTTTTTTCAGATGGCCCTTTTGACCGGGGGGAAGTGAGACTTCATTGTAGTGCAGATTTCCTTTGCAAGCTTGCTTGGTTGGCCAAAAAGGGCGTATGCGTTTTTTCCTGAATATATTCAGGAAAAAACGCATACGCCCTTTTTGGCCAAGTGCATCATTGTGGACGTTCTGCCTCTTTTCCTATGCTTTCAATGCAATTCCAGTCTACCTCCTGAAATCGGTTTCCTGCAATTCTGCCCCGCTTTCAAGTCCTCTTGGCAGCCTTACTTCAGTCTATTTTTGGACGATAGCTGTCATTTATAACTCTGCAGGTTTGTGAATTACAGTGCCCCTGAGCTCCTTTCTTCAACTTGCTTTCTTGTGACCTGGCCGCAACACCGCAGGATGGCTTCAGGCCCTAATCTGGTTCCGGCACGGCAAGCTGAGCCTTTGGTTATTTCCTCTTCCTGGTGGGAAATGAGAGTTAAATTTGCCCGTCCAAACACCTCCAGCTAGTCTCTCATTGGTTCTCGCTATTCCTGTTCATCTTCCGCAGAAATTGCAAACTGGGCCAAACAGGAGGTTAAAGGCGCTGACTCTCCAAGTGGGGAGAGTGTTAGTAAAGCGTCTGGAATGTTGCACCCGAGTACCAGGGGAGGAAAACTGAGACATATTTGAACACGTCTCCCGTTCACATGGTTGATCATACTTGGGTTCCACATGCATGTTTTAGCTGAAGGAAGAATACCTTAAACCTGGAGAGTTAAGACTCGTGTAATGGGTACCATGCAATATGACTTCAAAGGGTCTTCATTTGCTCACCGAACCTCTCCAATCCTATCACTGCTGCGTTTATGCCCCTGTACACATGCTTGATTCTATTTCGGAGACATAGCAATCCATAGGTTTTAAGATACTTACTAGTCAGGTACATTCTTAGACGTTTAATATGCGGTGTTGAGTCCATTTCGTTGAGCCAGGAGTATCTCTTGTCTATTCCATATTTGACTTAAGGAACTTTATCTGTGCTCATTTCAATCTCTGGTTTTATGCAGCACCCCAACTCACCTTTCCCCTTAAGCAAGCATAAGTTGGTTTTCTAAATTTGAGACCCTGTTCTGTTCTGTAATTCAGTTCCTGTGTAGCCAAGTTTACATTCCGTGTATTACTGATATCTTATGATGTTTCTTTTTCTGTGTGACTTACTTCAGTTAGAATCATCATACCTGAATCCACTCATTGTGATGCTAAGGGCCTGATGACATAGATTTCATTGCTGAGTGATATTGCTTTGTAAGTGAATACCACAACTTCTTTATCCATTTTTCACTTTCTGCGATGTTGAACTTGTACTGTAAACGAGGTTCTTGTAAACAGAGCCGTTCCAAACTTTGGGGTGGCTGTGTCTTTTTGATTTTAATTTCCCTAAGCTATAGGACCATAAGTGGAAGTGCCCTAGGTTCTGTTGCTTTGTTTTTTAGATGTTTCAGGAAACACCATACACTTCTCCCGAGTGTCTGTTGGCAATTTACATCCCGCCCATCAGCATAACAAGGCTCCCAGTTCTCCATGGCCTGTCCTGCCTTTCTGGATTTTACACTTTTTTCAGATGGCCCTTTTGACCGGGGGGAAGTGAGACTTCATTGTAGTGCAGATTTCCTTTGCAAGCTTGCTTGGTTGGCCAAAAAGGGCGTATGCGTTTTTTCCTGAATATATTCAGGAAAAAACGCATACGCCCTTTTTGGCCAAGTGCATCATTGTGGACGTTCTGCCTCTTTTCCTATGCTTTCAATGCAATTCCAGTCTACCTCCTGAAATCGGTTTCCTGCAATTCTGCCCCGCTTTCAAGTCCTCTTGGCAGCCTTACTTCAGTATGTTTTTGGACGATAGCTGTCATTTATAACTCTGCAGGTTTGTGAATTACAGTGCCCCTGAGCTCCTTTCTTCAACTCGCTTTCTTTTGAGCAGGCCGCAACACCGCAGGATGGCTTCAGGCCCTAATCTGGTTCCGGCACGGCACGCTGAGCCTTTGGTTATTTCCTCTTCCTGGTGGGAAATGAGAGTTAAATTTGCCCGTCCAGACACCTCCAGCTAGCCTCTCATTGGTTCTCGCTATTCCTGTTCATCTTCCGCAGAAATTGCAAACTGGGCCAAACAGGAGGTTAGAGGCGCTGACTCTCCAAGTGGGGAGTGTGTTAGTAAAGCGTCTGGAATGTTGCACCCGAGTACCAGGGGAGGAAAACTGAGACATATTTGAACACGTCTCCCGTTCACATGGTTGATCATACTTGGGTTCCACATGCATGTTTTAGCTGAAGGAAGAATACCTTAAACCTGGAGAGTTGAGACCCGTGTAATGGGTACCATGCAATATGACTTCAAAGGGTCTTCATTTGCTCACCGAACCTCTCCAATCCTATCACTGCTGCGTTTATGCCCCTGTACACATGCTTGATTCTCTTTCGGAGACATAGCAATCCATAGGTTTTAAGATACTTACTAGTCAGGCACATTCTTAGGCGTTTAATATGCGGTGTTGAGTCCATTTCGTTGAGCAAGGAGTAGCTCTTGTCTATTCCATATTTGACTTAAGGAACTTTATCTGTGCTCATTTCAATCTCTGGTTTTATGCAGCACCCCAACTCACCTTTACCCTTAAGCAAGCATAAGTTGGTTTTCTAAATTTGAGACCCTGTTCTGTTCTGTAATTCAGTTCCTGTGTAGCCAAGTTTACATTCCGTGTATTACTGATATCTTATGATGTTTCTTTTTCTGTGTGACTTACTTCAGTTAGAATCATCATACCTGAATCCACTCATTGTGCTGCTAAGGGCCTGATGACACAGATTTCATTGCTGAGTGATATTGCTTTGTAAGTGAATACCACAACTTCTTTATCCATTTTTCACTTTCTGCGATGTTGAACTTGTACTGTAAACGAGGTTCTTGTAAACAGAGGCGTCCCAAACTTTGGGGTGGCTGTGTCTTTTTGATTTTAATTTCCCTAAGCTATAGGACCATAAGTGGAAGTGCCCTAGGTTCTGTTGCTTTGTTTTTTAGATGTTTCAGGAAACACCATACACTTCTCCCGAGTGTCTGTTGGCAATTTACATCCCGCCCATCAGCATAACAAGGCTCCCAGTTCTCCATGGCCTGTCCTGCCTTTCTGGATTTTACACTTTTTTCAGATGGCCCTTTTGACCGGGGGGAAGTGAGACTTCATTGTAGTGCAGATTTCCTTTGCAAGCTTGCTTGGTTGGCCAAAAAGGGCGTATGCGTTTTTTCCTGAATATATTCAGGAAAAAACGCATACGCCCTTTTTGGCCAAGTGCATCATTGTGGACGTTCTGCCTCTTTTCCTATGCTTTCAATGCAATTCCAGTCTACCTCCTGAAATCGGTTTCCTGCAATTCTGCCCCGCTTTCAAGTCCTCTTGGCAGCCTTACTTCAGTCTATTTTTGGACGATAGCTGTCATTTATAACTCTGCAGGTTTGTGAATTACAGTGCCCCTGAGCTCCTTTCTTCAACTCGCTTTCTTGTGACCTGGCCGCAACACCGCAGGATGGCTTCAGGACCTAATCTGGTTCCGGCACGGCATGCTGAGCCTTTGGTTAATTCCTCTTCCTGGTGGGAAATGAGAGTTAAATTTGCCCGTCCAGACACCTCCAGCTAGCCTCTCATTGGTTCTCGCTATTCCTGTTCATCTTCCGCAGAAATTGCAAACTGGGCCAAACAGGAGGTTAAAGGGACTGACTCTCCAAGTGGGGAGAGTGTTAGTAAAGCGTCTGGAATGTTGCACCCGAGTACCAGGGGAGGAAAACTGAGACATATTTGAACACGTCTCCCGATCACATGGTTGATCATACTCTAGGTTCCACATGCATGTTTTAGCTGAAGGAAGAATACCTTAAACCTGGGTAGTTGAAACCCGTGGAATGGGTACCATGCAATATGACTTCAAAGGGTCTTCATTTGCTCACCGAACCTCTCCAATCCTATCACTGCTGCGTTTATGCCCCTGTACACATGCTTCATTCTCTTTCGGAGACATAGCAATCTATAGGTTTTAAGATACTTACAAGTCAGGTACATTCTTAGGCGTTTAATATGCGGTGTTGAGTCCATTTCGTTGAGCAAGGAGTAGCTCTTGTCTATTCCATATTTGGCTTAAGGAACTTTATCTGTGCTCATTTCAATCTCTGGTTTTATGCAGCACCCCAACTCACCTTTACCCTTAAGCAAGCATAAGTTGGTTTTCTAAATTTGTGACCCAGTTCTGTTCTGTAATTCAGTTCCTGTGTAGCCAAGTTTCCATTCCGTGTATTACTGATATCTTATGATGTTTCTTTTTCTGTGTGACTTATTTCAGTTAGAATCATCATACCTGAATCCACTCATTGTGCTGCTAAGGGCCTGATGACATAGATTTCATTGCTGAGTGATATTGCTTTGTAAGTGAATACCACAACTTCTTTATCCATTTTTCACTTTCTGCGATGTTGAACTTGTACTGTAAACGAGGTTCTTGTAAACAGAGCCGTTCCAAACTTTGGGGTGGCTGTGTCTTTTTGATTTTAATTTCCCTAAGCTATAGGCCCATAAGTGGAAGTGCCCTAGGTTCTGTTGCTTTGTTTTTTAGATGTTTCAGGAAACACCATACACTTCTCCCGAGTGGTTGTTGGCAATTTACATCCCGCCCATCAGCATAACAAGGCTCCCAGTTCTCCATGGCCTGTCCTGCCTTTCTGGATTTTACACTTTTTTCAAATGGCCCTTTTGACCGGGGGGAAGTGAGACTTCATTGTAGTGCAGATTTCCTTTGCAAGCTTGCTTGGTTGGCCAAAAAGGGCGTATGCGTTTTTTCCTGAATATATTCAGGAAAAAACGCATACGCCCTTTTTGGCCAAGTGCATCATTGTGGACGTTCTGCCTCTTTTCCTATGCTTTCAATGCAATTCCAGTCTACCTCCTGAAATCGGTTTCCTGCAATTCTGCCCCGCTTTCAAGTCCTCTTGGCAGCCTTACTTCAGTCTATTTTTGGACGATAGCTGTCATTTATAACTCTGCAGGTTTGTGAATTACAGTGCCCCTGAGCTCCTTTCTTCAACTTGCTTTCTTGTGACCTGGCCGCAACACCGCAGGATGGCTTCAGGCCCTAATCTGGTTCCGGCACGGCAAGCTGAGCCTTTGGTTATTTCCTCTTCCTGGTGGGAAATGAGGGTTAAATTTGCCCGTCCAAACACCTCCAGCTAGTCTCTCATTGGTTCTCGCTATTCCTGTTCATCTTCCGCAGAAATTGCAAACTGGGCCAAACAGGAGGTTAAAGGCGCTGACTCTCCAAGTGGGGAGAGTGTTAGTAAAGCGTCTGGAATGTTGCACCCGAGTACCAGGGGAGGAAAACTGAGACATATTTGAACACGTCTCCCGTTCACATGGTTGATCATACTTGGGTTCCACATGCATGTTTTAGCTGAAGGAAGAATACCTTAAACCTGGAGAGTTGAGACCCGTGGAATGGGTACCATGCAATATGACTTCAAAGGGTCTTCATTTGCTCACCGAACCTCTCCAATCCTATCACTGCTGCGTTTATGCCCCTGTACACATGCTTGATTCTCTTTCGGAGACATAGCAATCCATAGGTTTTAAGATACTTACTAGTCAGGCACATTCTTAGGCGTTTAATATGCGGTGTTGAGTCCATTTCGTTGAGCAAGGAGTAGCTCTTGTCTATTCCATATTTGACTTAAGGAACTTTATCTGTGCTCATTTCAATCTCTGGTTTTATGCAGCACCCCAACTCACCTTTACCCTTAAGCAAGCATAGTTGGTTTTCTAAATTTGAGACCCTGTTCTGTTCTGTAATTCAGTTCCTGTGTAGCCAAGTTTACATTCCATGTATTAGTGATATCTTATGATGTTTCTTTTTCTGTGTGACTTACTTCAGTTAGAATCATCATACCTGAATCGACTCATTGTGCTGCTAAGGGCCTGATGACACAGATTTCATTGCTGAGTGATATTGCTTTGTAAGTGAATACCACAACTTCTTTATCCATTTTTCACTTTCTGCGATGTTGAACTTGTACTGTAAACGAGGTTCTTGTAAACAGAGCCGTTCCAAACTTTGGGGTGACTGTGTCTTTTTGATTTTAATTTCCCTAAGCTATAGGACCATAAGTGGAAGTGCCCTAGGTTCTGTTGCTTTGTTTTTTAGATGTTTCAGGAAACACCATACACTTCTCCCGAGTGGTTGTTGGCAATTTACATCCCGCCCATCAGCATAACAAGGCTCCCAGTTCTCCATGGCCTGTCCTGCCTTTCTGGATTTTACACTTTTTTCAGATGGCCCTTTTGACCGGGGGGAAGTGAGACTTCATTGTAGTGCAGATTTCCTTTGCAAGCTTGCTTGGTTGGCCAAAAAGGGCGTATGCGTTTTTTCCTGAATATATTCAGGAAAAAACGCATACGCCCTTTTTGGCCAAGTGCATCATTGTGGACGTTCTGCCTCTTTTCCTATGCTTTCAATGCAATTCCAGTCTACCTCCTGAAATCGGTTTCCTGCAATTCTGCCCCGCTTTCAAGTCCTCTTGGCAGCCTTACTTCAGTCTGTTTTTGGACGATAGCTGTCATTTATAACTCTGCAGGTTTGTGAATTACAGTGCCCCTGAGCTCCTTTCTTCAACTCTCTTTCTTGTGACCTGGCCGCAACACCGCAGGATGGCTTCAGGCCCTAATCTGGTTCCGGCCCTGCATGCTGAGCCTTTGGTTAATTCCTCTTCCTGGTGGGAAATGAGAGTTAAATTTGCCCGTCCAGACACCTCCAGCTAGCCTCTCATTGGTTCTCGCTATTCCTGTTCATCTTCCGCAGAAATTGCAAACTGGGCCAAACAGGAGGTTAAAGGGACTGACTCCCCAAGTGGGGAGAGTGTTAGTAAAGCGTCTGGAATGTTGCACCCGAGTACCAGGGGAGGAAAACTGAGACATATTTGAACACGTCTCCCGTTCACATGGTTGATCATACTTGGGTTCCACATGGATGTTCTAGCTGAAGGAAGAATACCTTAAACCTGGAGAGTTAAGACCCGTGTAATGGGTACCATGCAATATGACTTCAAAGGGTCTTCATTTGCTCACCGAACCTCTCCAATCCTATCACTGCTGCGTTTATGCCCCTGTACACATGCTTGATTCTCTTTCGGAGACATAGCAATCCATAGGTTTTAAGATACTTACTAGTCAGGTACATTCTTAGGCGTTTAATATGCGGTGTTGAGTCCATTTCGTTGAGCAAGGAGTAGCTCTTGTCTATTCCATATTTGGCTTAAGGAACTTTATCTGTGCTCATTTCAATCTCTGGTTTTATGCAGCACCCCAACTCACCTTTACCCTTAAGCAAGCATAGTTGGTTTTCTAAATTTGAGACCCTGTTCTGTTCTGTAATTCAGTTCCTGTGTAGCCAAGTTTACATTCCGTGTATTAGTGATATCTTATGATGTTTCTTTTTCTGTGTGACTTACTTCAGTTAGAATCATCATACCTGAATCCACTCATTGTGCTGCTAAGGGCCTGATGACATAGATTTCATTGCTGAGTGATATTGCTTTGTAAGTGAATACCACAACTTCTTTATCCATTTTTCACTTTCTGCGATGTTGAACTTGTACTGTAAACGAGGTTCTTGTAAACAGAGCCGTTCCAAACTTTGGGGTGGCTGTGTCTTTTTGATTTTAATTTCCCTAAGCTATAGGACCATAAGTGGAAGTGCCCTAGGTTCTGTTGCTTTGTTTTTTAGATGTTTCAGGAAACACCATACACTTCTCCCGAGTGTCTGTTGGCAATTTACATCCCGCCCATCAGCATAACAAGGCTCCCAGTTCTCCATGGCCTGTCCTGCCTTTCTGGATTTTACACTTTTTTCAGATGGCCCTTTTGACCTGGGGGAAGTGAGACTTCATTGTAGTGCAGATTTCCTTTGCAAGCTTGCTTGGTTGGCCAAAAAGGGCGTATGCGTTTTTTCCTGAATATATTCAGGAAAAAACGCATACGCCCTTTTTGGCCAAGTGCATCATTGTGGACGTTCTGCCTCTTTTCCTATGCTTTCAATGCAATTCCAGTCTACCTCCTGAAATCGGTTTCCTGCAATTCTGCCCCGCTTTCAAGTCCTCTTGGCAGCCTTACTTCAGTCTGTTTTTGGACGATAGCTGTCATTTATAACTCTGCAGGTTTGTGAATTACAGTGCCCCTGAGCTCCTTTCTTCAACTTGCTTTCTTTTGAGCTGGCCGCAACACCGCAGGATGGCTTCAGGCCCTAATCTGGTTCCGGTACGGCACGGTGAGCCTTTGGTTATTTCCTCTTCCTTGTGGGAAATGAGAGTTAAATTTGCCCGTCCAAACACCTCCAGCTAGTCTCTCATTGGTTCTCGCTATTCCTGTTCATCTTCCGCAGAAATTGCAAACTGGGCCAAACAGGAGGTTAAAGGCGCTGACTCTCCAAGTGGGGAGAGTGTTAGTAAAGCGTCTGGAATGTTGCACCCGAGTACCAGGGGAGGAAAACTGAGACATATTTGAACACGTCTCCCGTTCACATGGTTGATCATACTTGGGTTCCACATGCATGTTTTAGCTGAAGGAAGAATACCTTAAACCTGGAGAGTTGAGACCCGTGGAATGGGTACCATGCAATATGACTTCAAAGGGTCTTCATTTGCTCACCGAACCTCTCCAATCCTATCACTGCTGCGTTTATGCCCCTGTACACATGCTTGATTCTCTTTCGGAGACATAGCAATCCATAGGTTTTACGATACTTACTAGTCAGGTACATTCTTAGGCGCTTAATATGCGGTGTTGAGTCCATTTCGTTGAGCAAGGAGTAGCTCTTGTCTATTCCATATTTGACTTAAGGAACTTTATCTGTGCTCATTTCAATCTCTGGTTTTATGCAGCAACCCAACTCACCTTTCCCCTTAAGCAAGCATAAGTTGGTTTTCTAAATTTGAAAACCTGTTCTGTTTTGGAATTCAGTTCCTGTGTAGCCAAGTTTCCATTCCGTGTATTACTGATATCTTATGATGTTTCTTTTTCTGTGTGACTTATTTCAGTTAGAATCATCATACCTGAATCGACTCATTGTGCTGCTAAGGGCCTGATGACATAGATTTCATTGCTGAGTGATATTGCTTTGTAAGTGAATACCACAACTTCTTTATCCATTTTTCACTTTCTGCGATGTTGAACTTGTACTGTAAACGAGGTTCTTGTAAACAGAGCCGTTCCAAACTTTGGGGTGACTGTGTCTTTTTGATTTTAATTTCCCTAAGCTATAGGACCATAAGTGGAAGTGCCCTAGGTTCTGTTGCTTTGTTTTTTAGATGTTTCAGGAAACACCATACACTTCTCCCGCGTGTCTGTTGGCAATTTACATCCCGCCCATCAGCATAACAAGGCTCCCAGTTCTCCATGGCCTGTCCTGCCTTTCTGGATTTTACACTTTTTTCAGATGGCCCTTTTGACCGGGGGGAAGTGAGACTTCATTGTAGTGCAGATTTCCTTTGCAAGCTTGCTTGGTTGGCCAAAAAGGGCGTATGCGTTTTTTCCTGAATATATTCAGGAAAAAACGCATACGCCCTTTTTGGCCAAGTGCATCATTGTGGACGTTCTGCCTCTTTTCCTATGCTTTCAATGCTATTCCAGTCTACCTCCTGAAATCGGTTTCCTGCAATTCTGCCCCGCTTTCAAGTCCTCTTGGCAGCCTTACTTCAGTCTGTTTTTGGACGATAGCTGTCATTTATAACTCTGCAGGTTTGTGAATTACAGTGCCCCTGAGCTCCTTTCTTCAACTCGCTTTCTTGTGACCTGGCCGCAACACCGCAGGATGGCTTCAGGCCCTAATCTGGTTCCGGGCCGGCATGCTGAGCCTTTGGTTAATTCCTCTTCCTGGTGGGAAATGAGAGTTAAATTTGCCCGTCCAGACACCTCCAGCTAGCCTCTCATTGGTTCTCGCTATTCCTGTTCATCTTCCGCAGAAATTGCAAACTGGGCCAAACAGGAGGTTAAAGGGACTGACTCCCCAAGTGGGGAGAGTGTTAGTAAAGCGTCTGGAATGTTGCACCCGAGTACCAGGGGAGGAAAACTGAGACATATTTGAACACGTCTCCCGTTCACATGGTTGATCATACTTGGGTTCCACATGGATGTTCTAGCTGAAGGAAGAATACCTTAAACCTGGAGAGTTAAGACCCGTGTAATGGGTACCATGCAATATGACTTCAAAGGGTCTTCATTTGCTCACCGAACCTCTCCAATCCTATCACTGCTGCGTTTATGCCCCTGTACACATGCTTGATTCTCTTTCGGAGACATAGCAATCCATAGGTTTTAAGATACTTACTAGTCAGGTACATTCTTAGGCGTTTAATATGCGGTGTTGAGTCCATTTCGTTGAGCAAGGAGTAGCTCTTGTCTATTCCATATTTGGCTTAAGGAACTTTATCTGTGCTCATTTCAATCTCTGGTTTTATGCAGCACCCCAACTCACCTTTACCCTTAAGCAAGCATAGTTGGTTTTCTAAATTTGAGACCCTGTTCTGTTCTGTAATTCAGTTCCTGTGTAGCCAAGTTTACATTCCGTGTATTAGTGATATCTTATGATGTTTCTTTTTCTGTGTGACTTACTTCAGTTAGAATCATCATACCTGAATCCACTCATTGTGCTGCTAAGGGCCTGATGACATAGATTTCATTGCTGAGTGATATTGCTTTGTAAGTGAATACCACAACTTCTTTATCCATTTTTCACTTTCTGCGATGTTGAACTTGTACTGTAAACGAGGTTCTTGTAAACAGAGCCGTTCCAAACTTTGGGGTGGCTGTGTCTTTTTGATTTTAATTTCCCTAAGCTATAGGACCATAAGTGGAAGTGCCCTAGGTTCTGTTGCTTTGTTTTTTAGATGTTTCAGGAAACACCATACACTTCTCCCGAGTGTCTGTTGGCAATTTACATCCCGCCCATCAGCATAACAAGGCTCTCAGTTCTCCATGGCCTGTCCTGCCTTTCTGGATTTTACACTTTTTTCAGATGGCCCTTTTGACCGGGGGGAAGTGAGACTTCATTGTAGTGCAGATTTCCTTTGCAAGCTTGCTTGGTTGGCCAAAAAGGGCGTATGCGTTTTTTCCTGAATATATTCAGGAAAAAACGCATACGCCCTTTTTGGCCAAGTGCATCATTGTGGACGTTCTGCCTCTTTTCCTATGCTTTCAATGCAATTCCAGTCTACCTCCTGAAATTGGTTTCCTGCAATTCTGCCCCGCTTTCAAGTCCTCTTGGCAGCCTTACTTCAGTCTATTTTTGGACGATAGCTGTCATTTATAACTCTGCAGGTTTGTGAATTACAGTGCCCCTGAGCTCCTTTCTTCAACTCGCTTTCTTGTGACCTGGCCGCAACACCGCAGGATGGCTTCAGGCCCTAATCTGGTTCCGGTACGGCACGCTGAGCCTTTGGTTATTTCCTCTTCCTGGTGGGAAATGAGAGTTAAATTTGCCCGTCCAGACACCTCCAGCTAGCCTCTCATTGGTTCTCGCTATTCCTGTTCATCTTTCGCAGAAATTGCAAACTGGGCCAAACAGGAGGTTAAAGACGCTGACTCTCCAAGTGGGGAGAGTGTTAGTAAAGCGTCTGGAATGTTGCACCCGAGTACCAGGGGAGGAAAACTGAGACATATTTGAACACGTCTCCCGTTCACATGGTTGATCATACTTGGGTTCCACATGCATGTTTTAGCTGAAGGAAGAATACCTTAAACCTGGAGAGTTGAGACCCGTGGAATGGGTACCATGCAATATGACTTCAAAGGGTCTTCATTTGCTCACCGAACCTCTCCAATCCTATCACTGCTGCATTTATGCCCCTGTACACATGCTTGATTCTCTTTCGGAGACATAGCAATCCATAGGTTTTAAGATACTTACTAGTCAGGCACATTCTTAGGCGTTTAATATGCGGTGTTGAGTCCATTTCGTTGAGCAAGGAGTAGCTCTTGTCTATTCCATATTTGACTTAAGGAACTTTATCTGTGCTCATTTCAATCTCTGGTTTTATGCAGCACCCCAACTCACCTTTACCCTTAAGCAAGCATAGTTGGTTTTCTAAATTTGAGACCCTGTTCTGTTCTGTAATTCAGTTCCTGTGTAGCCAAGTTTACATTCCGTGTATTAGTGATATCTTATGATGTTTCTTTTTCTGTGTGACTTACTTCAGTTAGAATCATCATACCTGAATCCACTCATTGTGCTGCTAAGGGCCTGTTGACACAGATTTCATTGCTGAGTGATATTGCTTTGTAAGTAAATACCACAACTTCTTTATCCATTTTTCACTTTCTGCGATGTTGAACTTGTACTGTAAACGAGGTTCTTGTAAACAGAGCCGTTCCAAACTTTGGGGTGGCTGTGTCTTTTTGATTTTAATTTCCCTAAGCTATAGGACCATAAGTGGAAGTGCCCTAGGCTCTGTTGCATTGTTTTTCAGATGTTTCAGGAAACACCATACACTTCTCCGGAGTGTCTGTTGGCAATTTACATCCCGCGCATCAGCATAACAAGGCTCCCAGTTCTCCATGGCCTGTCCTGCCTTTCTGGATTTTACACTTTTTTCAGATGGCCCTTTTGACCGGGGGGAAGTGAGACTTCATTGTAGTGCAGATTTCCTTTGCAAGCTTGCTTGGTTGGCCAAAAAGGGCGTATGCGTTTTTTCCTGAATATATTCAGGAAAAAACGCATACGCCCTTTTTGGCCAAGTGCATCATTGTGGACGTTCTGCCTCTTTTCCTATGCTTTCAATGCAATTCCAGTCTACCTCCTGAAATCGGTTTCCTGCTATTCTGCCCCGATTTCAAGTCCTCTTGGCAGCCTTACTTCAGTCTATTTTTGGACGATAGCTGTCATTTATAACTCTGCAGGTTTGTGAATTACAGTGCCCCTGAGCTACTTTCTTCAACTCGCTTTCTTGTGACCTGGCCGCAACACCGCAGGATGACTTCAGGCCCTAATCTGGTTCCGGCCCGGCATGCTGAGCCTTTGGTTAATTCCTCTTCCTGGTGGGAAATGAGAGTTAAATTTGCCCGTCCAGACACCTCCAGCTAGCCTCTCATTGGTTCTCGCTATTCCTGTTCATCTTCCGCAGAAATTGCAAACTGGGCCAAACAGGAGGTTAAAGGGACTGACTCTCCAAGTGGGGAGAGTGTTAGTAAAGCGTCTGGAATGTTGCACCCGAGTACCAGGGGAGGAAAACTGAGACATATTTGAACACGTCTCCCGATCACATGGTTGATCATACTCTAGGTTCCACATGCATGTTTTAGCTGAAGGAAGAATACCTTAAACCTGGGTAGTTGAAACCCGTGGAATGGGTACCATGCAATATGACTTCAAAGGGTCTTCATTTGCTCACCGAACCTCTCCAATCCTATCACTGCTGCGTTTATGCCCCTGTACACATGCTTGATTCTCTTTCGGAGACATAGCAATCCATAGGTTTTAAGATACTTACAAGTCAGGTACATTCTTAGGCGTTTAATATGCGGTGTTGAGTCCATTTCGTTGAGCAAGGAGTAGCTCTTGTCTATTCCATATTTGGCTTAAGGAACTTTATCTGTGCTCATTTCAATCTCTGGTTTTATGCAGCACCCCAACTCACCTTTACCCTTAAGCAAGCATAAGTTGTTTTTCTAAATTTGAGACCCTGTTCTGTTCTGTAATTCAGTTCCTGTGTAGCCAAGTTTACATTCCGTGTATTACTGATATCTTATGATGTTTCTTTTTCTGTGTGACTTACTTCAGTTAGAATCATCATACCTGAATCCACTCATTGTGCTGCTAAGGGCCTGATGACATAGATTTCATTGCTGAGTGATATTGCTTTGTAAGTAAATACCACAACTTCTTTATCCATTTTTCACTTTCTGCGATGTTGAACTTGTACTGTAAACGAGGTTCTTGTAAACAGAGCCGTTCCAAACTTTGGGGTGGCTGTGTCTTTTTGATTTTAATTTCCCTAAGCTATAGGACCATAAGTGGAAGTGCCCTAGGTTCTGTTGCTTTGTTTTTTAGATGTTTCAGGAAACACCATACACTTCTCCCGAGTGTCTGTTGGCAATTTACATCCCGCCCATCAGCATAACAAGGCTCCCAGTTCTCCATGGCCTGTCCTGCCTTTCTGGATTTTACACTTTTTTCAGATGGCCCTTTTGACCGGGGGGAAGTGAGACTTCATTGTAGTGCAGATTTCCTTTGCAAGCTTGCTTGGTTGGCCAAAAAGGGCGTATGCGTTTTTTCCTGAATATATTCAGGAAAAAACGCATACGCCCTTTTTGGCCAAGTGCATCATTGTGGACGTTCTGCCTCTTTTCCTATGCTTTCAATGCAATTCCAGTCTACCTCCTGAAATCGGTTTCCTGCAATTCTGCCCCGCTTTCAAGTCCTCTTGGCAGCCTTACTTCAGTCTATTTTTGGACGATAGCTGTCATTTATAACTCTGCAGGTTTGTGAATTACAGTGCCCCTGAGCTCCTTTCTTCAACTCGCTTTCTTTTGAGCTGGCCGCAACACCGCAAGAAGGCTTCAGGCCCTAATCTGGTTCCGGTACGGCACGGTGAGCCTTTGGTTATTTCCTCTTCCTGGTGGGAAATGAGAGTTAAATTTGCCCGTCCAGACACCTCCAGCTAGCCTCTCATTGGTTCTCGCTATTCCTGTTCATCTTCCGCAGAAATTGCAAACTGGGCCAAACAGGAGGTTAAAGGCACTGACTCTCCAAGTGGGGAGAGTGTTAGTAAAGCGTCTGGAATGTTGCACCCGAGTACCAGGGGAGGAAAACTGAGACATATTTGAACACGTCTCCCATTCACATGGTTGATCATACTTGGGTTCCACATGCATGTTTTAGCTGAAGGAAGAATACCTTAAACCTGGAGAGTTGAGACCCGTGGAATGGGTACCATGCAATATGACTTCAAAGGGTCTTCATTTGCTCACCGAACCTCTCCAATCCTATCACTGCTGCGTTTATGCCCCTGTACACATGCTTGATTCTCTTTCGGAGACATAGCAATCCATAGGTTTTAAGATACTTACTAGTCAGGTACATTCTTAGGCGTTTAATATGCGGTGTTGAGTCCATTTCGTTGAGCAAGGAGTAGCTCTTGTCTATTCCATATTTGACTTAAGGAACTTTATCTGTGCTCATTTCAATCTCTGGTTTTATGCAGCACCCCAACTCACCTTTCCCCTTAAGCAAGCATAAGTTGGTTTTCTAAATTTGAGACCCTGTTCTGTTCTGTAATTCAGTTCCTGTGTAGCCAAGTTTCCATTCCGTGTATTACTGATATCTTATGATGTTTCTTTTTCTGTGTGACTTTCTTCAGTTAGAATCATCATACCTGAATCCACTCATTGTGCTGCTAAGGGCCGGATGACACAGATTTCATTGCTGAGTGATATTGCTTTGTAAGTAAATACCACAACTTCTTTATCCATTTTTCAATTTCTGCGATGTTGAACTTGTACTGTAAACGAGGTTCTTGTAAACAGAGCCGTTCCAAACTTTGGGGTGGCTGTGTCTTTTTTATTTTAATTTCCCTAAGCTATAGGACCATAAGTGGAAGTGCCCTAGGTTCTGTTGCTTTGTTTTTTAGATGTTTCAGGAAACACCATACACTTCTCCCGAGTGTCTGTTGGCAATTTACATCCCGCCCATCAGCATAACAAGGCTCCCAGTTCTCCATGGCCTGTCCTGCCTTTCTGGATTTTACACTTTTTTCAGATGGCCCTTTTGACCGGGGGGAAGTGAGACTTCATTGTAGTGCAGATTTCCTTTGCAAGCTTGCTTGGTTGGCCAAAAAGGGCGTATGCGTTTTTTCCTGAATATATTCAGGAAAAAACGCATACGCCCTTTTTGGCCAAGTGCATCATTGTGGACGTTCTGCCTCTTTTCCTATGCTTTCAATGCAATTCCAGTCTACCTCCTGAAATCGGTTTCCTGCAATTCTGCCCCGCTTTCAAGTCCTCTTGGCAGCCTTACTTCAGTCTATTTTTGGACGATAGCTGTCATTTATAACTCTGCAGGTTTGTGAATTACAGTGCCCCTGAGCTCCTTTCTTCAACTCGCTTTCTTTTGAGCTGGCCGCAACACCGCAGGAAGGCTTCAGGCCCTAATCTGGTTCCGGTACGGCACGGTGAGCCTTTGGTTATTTCCTCTTCCTGGTGGGAAATGAGAGTTAAATTTGCCCGTCCAGACACCTCCATCTAGCCTCTCATTGGTTCTCGCTATTCCTGTTCATCTTCCGCAGAAATTGCAAACTGGGCCAAACAGGAGGTTAAAGGGACTGACTCCTCAAGTGGGGAGAGTGTTAGTAAAGCGTCTGGAATGTTGCACCCGAGTACCAGGGGAGGAAAACTGAGACATATTTGAACACGTCTCCCGTTCACATGGTTGATCATACTTGGGTTCCACATGCATGTTTTAGCTGAAGGAAGAATACCTTAAACCTGGAGAGTTGAGACCCGTGGAATGGGTACCATGCAATATGACTTCAAAGGGTCTTCATTTGCTCACCGAACCTCTCCAATCCTATCACTGCTGCGTTTATGCCCCTGTACACATGCTTGATTCTCTTTCGGAGACATAGCAATCCATAGGTTTTAAGATACTTACTAGTCAGGTACATTCTTAGGCGTTTAATATGCGGTGTTGAGTCCATTTCGTTGAGCAAGGAGTAGCTCTTGTCTATTCCATATTTGACTTAAGGAACTTTATCTGTGCTCATTTCAATCTCTGGTTTTATGCAGCACCCCAACTCACCTTTACCCTTAAGCAAGCATAAGTTGTTTTTCTAAATTTGAGACCATGTTCTGTTCTGTAATTCAGTTCCTGTGTAGCCAAGTTTCCATTCCATGTAATACTGATATCTTATGATGTTTCTTTTTCTGTGTGACTTACTTCAGTTAGAATCATCATACCTGAATCCACTCATTGTGCTGCTAAGGGCCTGATGACACAGATTTCATTGCTGAGTGATATTGCTTTGTAAGTAAATACCATAACTTCTTTATCCATTTTTCACTTTCTGCGATGTTGAACTTGTACTGTAAACGAGGTTCTTGTAAACAGAGCCGTTCCAAACTTTGGGGTGGCTGTATCTTTTTGATTTTAATTTCCCTAAGCTATAGGACCATAAGTGGAAGTGCCCTAGGTTCTGTTGCTTTGTTTTTTAGATGTTTCAGGAAACACCATACACTTCTCCCGAGTGGTTGTTGGCAATTTACATCCCGCCTATCAGCATAACAAGGCTCCCAGTTCTCCATGGCCTGTCCTGCCTTTCTGGATTTTACACTTTATTCTGATGGCCCTTTTGACCGGGGGGAAGTGAGACTTCATTGTAGTGCAGATTTCCTTTGCAAGCTTGCTTGGTTGGCCAAAAAGGGCGTATGCGTTTTTTCCTGAATATATTCAGGAAAAAACGCATACGCCCTTTTTGGCCAAGTGCATCATTGTGGACGTTCTGCCTCTTTTCCTATGCTTTCAATGCAATTCCAGTCTACCTCCTGAAATCGGTTTCCTACAATTCTGCCCCGCTTTCAAGTCCTCTTGGCAGCCTTACTTCAGTCTATTTTTGGACGATAGCTGTCATTTATAACTCTGCAGGTTTGTGAATTACAGTGCCCCTGAGCTCCTTTCTTCAACTCGCTTTCTTTTGAGCTGGCCGCAACACCGCAGGATTGCTTCAGGCCCTAATCTGGTTCCGGTACGGCACGCTGAGCCTTTGGTTATTTCCTCTTCCTGGTGGGAAATGAGAGTTAAATTTGCCCGTCCAGACACCTCCAGCTAGCCTCTCATTGGTTCTCGCTATTCCTGTTCATCTTCCGCAGAAATTGCAAACTGGGCCAAACAGGAGGTTAAAGGCGCTGACTCTCCAAGTGGGGAGAGTGTTAGTAAAGCGTCTGGAATGTTGCACCCGAGTACCAGGGGAGGAAAACTGAGACATATTTGAACACGTCTCCCGTTCACATGGTTGATCATACTTGGGTTCCACATGCATGTTTTAGCTGAAGGAAGAATACCTTAAACCTGGAGAGTTGAGACCCGTGGAATGGGTACCATGCAATATGACTTCAAAGGGTCTTCATTTGCTCACCGAACCTCTCCAATCCTATCACTGCTGCGTTTATGCCCCTGTACACATGCTTGATTCTCTTTCGGAGACATAGCAATCCATAGGTTTTAAGATACTTACTAGTCAGGTACATTCTTAGGCGTTTAATATGCGGTGTTGAGTCCATTTCGTTGAGCAAGGAGTAGCTCTTGTCTATTCCATATTTGACTTAAGGAACTTTATCTGTGCTCATTTCAATCTCTGGTTTTATGCAGCACCCCAACTCACCTTTCCCCTTAAGCAAGCATAAGTTGGTTTTCTAAATTTGAGACCCTGTTCTGTTCTGTAATTCAGTTCCTGTGTAGCCAAGTTTACATTCCGTGTATTACTGATATCTTATGATGTTTCTTTTTCTGTGTGACTTACTTCAGTTAGAATCATCATACCTGAATCCACTCATTGTGCTGCTAAGGGCCTGATGACACAGATTTCATTGCTGAGTGATATTGCTTTGTAAGTAAATACCACAACTTCTTTATCCATTTTTCACTTTCTGCGATGTTGAACCTGTTCTGTAAACGAGGTTCTTGTAAACAGAGCCGTTCCAAACTTTGGGGTGACTGTGTCTTTTTGATTTTAATTTCCCTAAGCTATAGGACCATAAGTGGAAGTGCCCTAGGTTCTGTTGCTTTGTTTTTTAGATGTTTCAGGAAACACCATACACTTCTCCCGAGTGGTTGTTGGCAATTTACATCCCGCCCATCAGCATAACAAGGCTCCCAGTTCTCCATGGCCTGTCCTGCCTTTCTGGATTTTACACTTTTTTCAGATGGCCCTTTTGACCGGGGGGAAGTGAGACTTCATTGTAGTGCAGATTTCCTTTGCAAGCTTGCTTGGTTGGCCAAAAAGGGCGTATGCGTGTTTTCCTGAATATATTCAGGAAAAAACGCATACGCCCTTTTTGGCCAAGTGCATCACTGTGGACGTTCTGCCTCTTTTCCTATGCTTTCAATGCAATTCCAGTCTACCTCCTGAAATCGGTTTCCTGCAATTCTGCCCCGCTTTCAAGTCCTCTTGGCAGCCTTACTTCAGTCTATTTTTGGACGATAGCTGTCATTTATAACTCTGCAGGTTTGTGAATTACAGTGCCCCTGAGCTCCTTTCTTCAACGTGCTTTTTTGTGACCAGGCCGCAACACCGCAGGATGGCTTCAGGCCCTAATCTGGTTCCGGCACGGCACGCTGAGCCTTTGGTTATTTCCTCTTCCTGGTGGGAAATGAGAGTTAAATTTGCCCGTCCAGACACCTCCAGCTAGTCTCTCATTGGTTCTCGCTATTCCTGTTCATCTTCCGCAGAAATTGCAAACTGGGCCAAACAGGAGGTTAAAGGCGCTGACTCTCCAAGTGGGGAGAGTGTTAGTAAAGCGTCTGGAATGTTGCACCCGAGTACCAGGGGAGGAAAACTGAGACATATTTGAACACGTCTCCCGTTCACATGGTTGATCATACTTGGGTTCCACATGCATGTTTTAGCTGAAGGAAGAATACCTTAAACCTGGAGAGTTAAGACCCGTGGAATGGGTACCGTGCAATATGACTTCAAAGGGTCTTCATTTGCTCACCGAACCTCTCCAATCCTATCATTGCTGCGTTTATGCCCCTGTACACATGCTTGATTCTCTTTCGGAGACATAGCAATCCATAGGTTTTAAGATACTTACTAGTCAGGTACATTCTTAGGCGTTTAATATGCGGTGTTGAGTCCATTTCGTTGAGCAAGGAGTAGCTCTTGTCTATTCCATATTTGGCTTAAGGAACTTTATCTGTGCTCATTTCAATCTCTGGTTTTATGCAGCACCCCAACTCACCTTTCCCCTTAAGCAAGCATAAGTTGGTTTTCTAAATTTGAGACCCTGTTCTGTTTTGGAATTCAGTTCCTGTGTAGCCAAGTTTACATTCCGTGTATTAGTGATATCTTATGATGTTTCTTTTTCTGTGTGACTTATTTCAGTTAGAATCATCGTACCTGAATCTACTCATTATGCTGCTATGGGCCTGATGACATAGATTTCATTGCTGAGTGATACTGCATTGTACGTAAGTACCACAAGTTCTTTATCCATTTTTCACTTTCTGCAATGTTGAACTTGTACTGTAAACAAGGTTCTTGTAAACAGAGCCGTTCCAAACTTTGGGGTGGCTGTGTCTTGTTGATTTTAATTTCCCTAAGCTATAGGACCATAAGTGGAAGTGCCCTAGGCTCTGTTGCTTTGTTTTTTAGATGTTTCAGGAAACACCATACACTTCTCTGTAGTGGCTGTTGGCAATTTAAATCCCGCCCATCAGCATAACAAGGCTCCCAGTTCTCAATGGCCTGTTGCCTTTCTGGATTTTACACTTTTTTCAGATGGCCCTTTTGACCGGGGGGAAGTGAGACTTCATTGTAGTGCAGATTTCCTTTGCAAGCTTGCTTGGTTGGCCAAAAAGGGCGTATGCGTTTTTTCCTGAATATATTCAGGAAAAAACGCATACGCCCTTTTTGGCCAAGTGCATCATTGTGGACGTTCTGCCTCTTTTCCTATGCTTTCAATGCAATTCCAGTCTACCTCCTGAAATCGGTTTCCTGCAATTCTGCCCCGCTTTCAAGTCCTCTTGGCAGCCTTACTTCAGTCTATTTTTGGACGATAGCTGTCATTTATAACTCTGCAGGTTTGTGAATTACAGTGCCCCTGAGCTCCTTTCTTCAACTCGCTTTCTTGTGACCTGGCCGCAACACCGCAGGCTGGCTTCAGGCCCTAATCTGGTTCCGGCCCGGCATGCTGAGCCTTTGGTTAATTCCTCTTCCTGGTGGGAAATGAGAGTTAAATTTGCCCGTCCAGACACCTCCAGCTAGCCTCTCATTGGTTCTCGCTATTCCTGTTCATCTTCCGCAGAAATTGCAAACTGGGCCAAACAGGAGGTTAAAGGGAATGACTCTCCAAGTGGGGAGAGTGTTAGTAAAGCGTCTGGAATGTTGCACCCGAGTACCAGGGGAGGAAAACTGAGACATATTTGAACACGTCTCCCGATCACATGGTTGATCATACTCTAGGTTCCACATGCATGTTTTAGCTGAAGGAAGAATACCTTAAACCTGGAGAGTTGAGACCCGTGTAATGGGTACCATGCAATATGACTTCAAAGGGTCTTCATTTGCTCACCGAACCTCTCCAATCCTATCACTGCTGCGTTTATGCCCCTGTACACATGCTTGATTCTCTTTCGGAGACATAGCAATCCATAGGTTTTAAGATACTTACTAGTCAGGTACATTCTTAGGCGTTTAATATGCGGTGTTGAGTCCATTTCGTTGAGCAAGGAGTAGCTCTTGTCTATTCCATATTTGACTTAAGGAACTTTATCTGTGCTCATTTCAATCTCTGGTTTTATGCAGCACCCCAACTCACCTTTACCCTTAAGCAAGCATAAGTTGGTTTTCTAAATTTGAGACCCTGTTCTGTTCTGTAATTCAGTTCCTGTGTAGCCAAGTTTCCATTCCGTGTATTACTGATATCTTATGATGTTTCTTTTTCTGTGTGACTTACTTCAGTTAGAATCATCATACCTGAATCCACTCATTGTGCTGCTAAGGGCCTGATGACACAGATTTCATTGCTGAGTGATATTGCTTTGTAAGTAAATACCACAACTTCTTTATCCATTTTTCACTTTCTGCGATGTTGAACTTGTACTGTAAACGAGGTTCTTGTAAACAGAGCTGTTCGAAACTTTGGGGTGTCTGTGTCTTTTTGATTTTAAATTCCCTAAGCTATAGGACCATAAGTGGAAGTGCCCTAGGCTCTGTTGCTTTTTTTTTAGATGTTTCAGGAAACACCATACACTTCTCCCGAGTGGTTGTTGGCAATTTACATCCCGCCCATCAGCATAACAAGGCTCCCAGTTCTCCATGGCCTGTCCTGCCTTTCTGGATTTTACACTTTTTTCAGATGGCCCTTTTGACCGGGGGGAAGTGAGACTTCATTGTAGTGCAGATTTCCTTTGCAAGCTTGCTTGGTTGGCCAAAAAGTGTGTATGCGTTTTTTCCTGACTATATTCAGGAAAAAACACATACACCCTTTTTGGCCAAGTGTATCATTGTCGAGGTTTTGACTCTCTTCCTATGTTTTCAATGCAATTCCAGTGTATCTCCTGAAATCGGTTTCCTGCAATTCTGCCTTGCTTTCAATGCTTCTTCATAGCCTTACCTCAATATATTTTTTGAAAATAGTTGGCCTTTATAACTCTGCAGGTTTTTGAATTGCAGTGGCCCTTAGCTCCATTTTTCAGCTCTTATTTTTGTGATCTTGCCCCATAACCACAGGATTCCTTGAAGCTGTATTCTTCTTCTGGGGCACCTTGCTGTGCCTTTGGTTAATTCTTCTTACTGTTGTGAAATTAGAGTGACATGTGCCCATTGAAACCGCTACAGCTAGTTTCTCACTGGTTCCCCCTATTCCCATTCATCCTCCGCACTAACTGCAGATTGTGCGATACCAGAACTTAAAGGCATTGACTCTCCATGTGGGGATGTTGTTAGTAAAGCGGCTGGAATGTCGATCCGGAGCCCCAGGAGAGGAAAAATGAGGTGTGTTTTAGAAGCCTTTCCCGATCATATGGTATACCAGTCGCTGGGTTTCCCAAGCATGGTTTAGCTGTAGGAAGATTCCCTTCAACCTGGAGTGTTGGGACCCTTGGCATGAGTAGCATGAAGTATTGCATTAAACTTTCGGCAGTTGCTCACCAAAGCTCACCAATCCTCTCAGCCCCAAGTGTCCAGCCTTATGTCTTATCCAGCTGTGGGTTTATATGTGGTCAATCCAGGTTGCATCACAGCCCCTGAGCGAATTTTGTAAGAATTTTTCTCTCTTTCATTGTTTCAGCGTTTTGTTTTTAAAATTTATTTCTATAATGGGGTTTAGCTCATTTTCACTGCTGTGTTTGTGCCGCTCTGCACACACTTGATTCCCTTATGGAGATATATCAATACATGGGTTTTAAGATTCTTATTACTCAGATATATTTCTCTGCGGTGTATAGGGTGTGTTGAGGCCAGTTCATTGAGCAAGGTGTAGATCTTGTCTAATACCTATTTGGTTTATTGAACGGTATCTGTGCTAATTTCAAACTCTGGTTTTATGCATCACCCCACCTCTCCTTTCCCCTTAAGCTGACATAAGTGTGTTTTCTAAATGTGAGACACTGTTCTGTTCTGTAATTCATTTCTTGTGCAGCCATATTTACCCTCCCTCTATAAGTGATATCTTATGATATGTTTCTTTTTCTGTTTGACTTATTTCAAGTAGTATTATCGGACCTAAATCCACTCTTTATCCTTCTACTAGCCTTATTACATTGATTTCATGGTGAAGAGATATTCCATTGTACATAAGTACCACATCTTCTTTATCCATTGTTCTCTTTCCTGGGATATTTAAGGTGTACTGAAGTTGAGGTTCTTGTAAACAGAGTAGCCCTAAACTGTGGTGTGCTTGTGTCTTGTTGATTTTTAGACTTCCCTAGATATACTCCCATGATTGGAAGTGTCCTATGCTCTGTAGCTCTGTTTTTTAGATGATTTAGGAACCACCATACACTTCTCCAGAGTGGCTCTCGGCAGTTCACACACTGCCCATCAGCGTATAAAGGCTCCCTGTTCTCCATGGCCTGTCCTGCATTTCTGGTTTTTACAATTTTTTAGGATGGCCCTTTTGACCGGTGGGAAGTGAGACTTCTTTGTTGTGCACATTTGCATTGCTTGCTTGCTTTGTTGCCCATAAAGTGCGTATGCGTTTTTTCCTGGATATAATCAGGAAAAAACGCATACGCCCTTTTGGGCCAACTGCATCATTGTCGAAATTCTGCCGCTTTTCATGTGCATTAAAGACGAGTCCAATCTATCTCTTGAAATCTGTTTCTTGCAATTCTGTCTTGCATTCAGATCCTCTTCTTTGCCTTACCTCAACATATTTTTGGACGTTAGTTTTCATTTATAACTCTGCAGGTTTGTGAATTGCAGTGACCCTGAGCTCCATTTTTTAAGTTGCTCTTTTGTGAGCTGGCCTCAAACCCGCAGGATTGCTTCAGGCCCTATTTTGGCTCCGGCGAGGCAGGCTGAGCCTTTCTTTAATTCTTATTCTTAATGGGAAATTAGAGTGATATGTGCCCGTCCAAACCCCTACAACTCTTCTCTCATTGGTTCCCCCTCTTCCCGTTCATCCTCCTCACAATTTGCAAAATGTGTGAAACAGAAGTTTAAATGTGCTGATTCTCCAAGTGGGGAGATTCTAAGTAGCGTGGCTGGAATGGTGAACAGGAGCACCAGGAGAGGATAAATGAGGTGCATTTTAGACACATCTCCCGATCACATGGTGTACAGTCCTCTGGGTTTTCCATGCATGTTTTAGCTGTAGGAAGATCCCTTGAACCTGCAGATTTGGGACCCATTGAATGGGTACCAGGTAGTATTACTTTAAAGGGTGTGCATTTCCTCACCCAACCTCACATTTCTCTTAGCGCAAACAGTTTCCAGCCTTATGTCTCATCCTGCTGTGGGTCTAGATGTGTTCAATCCATGTTGCATCACCGTCCCTGAGGAAAAGTTGTAAGAGGTTTTCTCTGTCTCTCTGTCATTTATTTTTTTCAATTTATTACTATATTGGTTACAGCTGATTTTCAAAGCTCTGTTTCTTGCTGCTGTACATCCACTTGATTCACGTACAGAGAGACATCAATAAATTCTTTTTCAGATTCTTACCAGTCGTATATATTCTTTTCCCGTGACTTGAGTGTGCTGAGTGCAGTTCTTTTAGCTACCGTGTAGGCCTTGTTGATTATCAGTTTGGTATTTGGAATGGTATCTTTGCTAATTTCAACCTCCTGGATGATGCCTCACCCCTCCCCACCTTTCCCGTTTAGCAGCCTTATGCGTGTTTTCTACATATTTGACTATGTTTTTGTTTTGTAATTTATTTCATGTGTAGCCATTTTGGATTCCACCTTTAAGTGATATCTTATGATATGTGTCTTTTTCTTTTTGAATTCTGTCACTTAGAATGATCATACGTAACTCCTCCAGATTTGTTACAACTGGCCATATTTCATTGATTTCCAGGCTGAATAATATTCCACTCTACCTAAGTACCACATCTCTATCCATTTTTTCCCTCCAGAGACATTTAAGTTATATCCTAGTCGAGGATCTTTTAAACAGAGAGGGGGTAAACATTGGGGTGCCTGTGTCCTCTCGATTTTTGTTTTTCCCAAGATATACGCCCATGAGTGCAAGTGCCCTATGCTCTGTAGCTCATTTTTTAGATGCTTTAGTAAACACAATACACTTCTCCAGAATGGCCGTTGGCAATATACATTTCCACTATAAGTCTCACAGGGCTCCCTCTTCTCGTTGCCCTGTCCTGCATTTCTGTTGTTTACGCTTTATGAGGATGGCTCTTCTGACTGATGCGAAGTGATATCTTTTGTAGTATTGACTTCCAGTGCCCACCTGTTTGGTTGGCTAAAAAAGTGTATGCCCTTTTCTTGAATATATACAGAAAAGAACGCATACACCCTTTTTGGCCAACTGCAATGTTGGCAATGTTCAGCTCCTTTTCTTGTGCTTAATGGCGAGTCCTTTCTACCTCCTCAAATCCCTTTCCTGCCATTCTCCCTTGCTTACAAGTCCTTTTCTCTGACTTTCCTCAAGACATTTTTCAGTGATGGATATTTTCAACTCTGCAGTTTTGTGAATTTTACTGCCCCTGAGTTCCATTGTTCAACTCGTGTTTATGGGAACTGGCCACAAAGCAGCGGGATTTCCTCAAGCCCTATACTGTTTCCATGGGCAACCCTAGCTTTTGGTCAATTCATCTTCCTGATTGGAAATTAGAGTGACATGTGCCTGTCTGAACACCTAGGACTTGTCTCTCATTGTTCCTCATCCTTCCGCTTCATCCTCTGGACAAATTCCAAACTGTACGCAACAGGATGTTGACAGTGCTGACATCTCCAAGTGGGGAGACTGTTAGTAAAGACGCTGGAGGGGTGAACCCGAGCACCAGGAGATGAGGAGATGAGATGCCTTTTCCAAACTCTTCCCGATCAGACGGTATACCATCCTCTGGGTGTGACAGACATGTTTTAGCAGTAGGAAGAGTCCCATTCATGTAAGGAGAACACCAGGGCTTTTTCAAAATCAGTGTCTCCCCGAAACCCAAACTGGGGAATTTTTTAAGCTACAGCTACACATATGTTCATTAAGGGCCTTGGGAAGTAGGCAGAGTCCAAACTTTAGATGATTGAAGTCTTCAGGGTCAGAAGCACTCACCACCAGCTTCCCTTAGGCTACACTTTAACTGTCATTGATAGATGATGTCAATAAAAATATCTATTCTTTTTCAGATTATTTCCCCTTATAGGTTATTGCAAAATGTTGAGTGTAGTTCCCTGTGCTATACAGTAGTTCCTTGTTGATGATCTATTTTATACATAGCAGTGTGTATGTGTTCATTCCAAACTGTTAATTTATCCCTCCTCCCACCTTTCCCCTTTGGTAATAATAAATTATAAGATTTTATACTTCTCAGAAATGGGGGAGCTGAAAGAGAGGTATCATTTTCAATGGAAAAGCATTTAAAACAAGATTGAAGGTTTAACCAAGATTATTAAATGTACATCCTTGGAAAGAAATCACTTCGTTTCTCTAATATTGACCTGACAAATAAGACAAACCTTTTCACTGAACTTGCTTATAAAAAGTGATGGAAATATCAAATGGAAGTGTTAAAAACATCTTATTTTACCCGAGCCTTATACACTGTTCTATGTTAACTACAGTTTGGCTCACACATCTGTTCATTGAGGTTACAATAGTCTCAATTTCTGTTACTGATCCTCCAGAGTGGACCCCAACAAGTGTCCCCCTGCCCAGTGTCATTGGGGCCAACAGATCGAGACTGAGTTTGGTTCACAAGCAAAGGAAACTTTATATTTTGATCAGAGAATGGAGAGGTGAGAGCATGCACTACCCCGTGGGCTGTGGGCTGGGCTGCTGTGTAGAGATCCTGTCAGAGTCAGTGGGAGGGAGGGAGGTGGCGGAGCTCTCGAGGGCCGGGTTGGCTGTAGCTCAGGCTCTATATCGTGGAGTCTGCACTGGGCCCCAGGAGCTGAGGTGTCGACCCAGCCATTCTGCACTAGGAAATCTGGTCTGAAGTGCCGGGTGTGGAACCTCTGCATGCGGGACCCTAGGAGCACGTGAAATTAGACAAAGCACAAAGGATAAAAAAGGTTAGACTTGACTTTATTGCCCAGATTCTATTTTTATCTCCCAGGGATTTTTAATGGGCTTTGCTGGGGACAAACCCCTCCTCTGCCTTTTGTCCCGTTCCTCATTCTTGGAGTGCTGAGGGTGCAGACCCTTCTTCTGTAACTGCTGAGTGCTGAGTTGGGAGCCCTCATACCCTGGGGCGAGGGTCAGAGCTTCTCCCCAGCAGCCTCCCGGTGACATTGATTGTCCCCAGGACCCCTGCCTCCCTGCTCGTCCACCTGAGCACCAGCATTGGAAGTGTTATAGATTCTAATGACCTTTAAGGGTCCAGGAAAGAGATGTGCAGAGACGCTGTGGGGGCCGGTTTCACCCCGCCCCACATTTGTTCGGCCACCTTAGGCTGACCGTCTCTGCCAGCCTAGATGCTCTGACCAGTAGTCTGCGCTTTCTTCAGTTAGGCCCCTGAATTAACGTACAAACAGCACCAGGTGTCAGAGCCCTGCCCGCTCAACTCCCAGACAGTCCAGGGTCAGTGGTGATCAAGGACCATGATGGCTACTGAGTCAACAGCCTTTTGAAGTAAACAGGAGTCCAGCCGGTCTTATTGGCCACCATCATCACGGTGTCTGTAGGCTTTTCTATGGTGACAGTGTGGTATACTGTTCCCCCACCAAGATTATTAGCTCCCCTCTGGGTGCAGTAAGTCCTGCAAGCAGTAGTCTACTCTTTTGGGACACACTCTTGTTGTTTTATGAGAGAAACTCCAGGTCAAGTGATGTTCACACGAGTCGTCATGGTGCCCTGTTGCCCCCGGTTATCTCTCTGGATGTTGGAGTTGGAGGGCCTCCTCACTCGAGGTCAGTGTGCCCACGGAGCGAACCCTGCAACTTCAGGGCATGGTTGGTGGTTAGGATCACCACGTGGGGTCCTTTTCCCTTAGGAGGGAGGTGGCCTTTTGGGCTGCTGATTTCCAGGTTTTTAGATACCGCCAGTATCTTGGCCAGATGTGGCAGTGGGCCAAGCCCCTTAGTGACCGTAGTTTATCCTACCTGGATGGCATTCTTGCATTGTTCCATTTCAAGTGGTCCCAGTTTTTGCACTAATTCTCCAATGGCGATTCACCTTTCACCGGGAATGTAAAGGTCAAAGGGTTTAGCTAAATTAGGGAGTTCCAGGGCAAGGGTCTGAATTGACTGCTCTTTCCATTCTTGAAAGGCCACTTCTGGATTCTATTCAAAAGGATCATCATCTTTTCCTTTCAGTGTTTCATATAGAGGCCCTAACTATAGACTCTAGTTAGGGATCCAGAAGCAGCAAACCCTGGCCTCCCCAGGAACCCCTAAGCTGTCTTCTAGTTTTAGAAAGGGGTAAGGCTGAAAATGGTTTCTTCCCTTTCCTGGGATGGGCTTCTCTGACCTTCTGTGAGAATGAAGCCCAGGCAGGTCACCGCAGTCTGTGATATTTGAGCTTTTTCTTGGACAACTTCTATCCTTTATTGGCTTGGTAGTTCAGAGGCCTCCTTAGTAGGGCTGGTGATCAGAATGTCGTCTGCATATTGAAGGAGGGTTTCCTTTTCCAGAGGTAGAACTTTTAGGTCTTTAGCTAAGCTTTCCCCAAAGATGGTGTGGGAATTTTTGCACCCTTGGGGCCAGACGGCCCGGAAGTATTGTTTTAGTTGTATGTTGAGTCCTGCCACTCACAAGCCAAAATTTCTTGTGACTCTGGGACTAATGGAATACAAAAGAAGGCATCATTGAAGACTAATACAGAATACCATGTCCTGGTGGTTGGTAGAATGCCCAGCAGGGTGTAGGAATTAGGAGCAACTGGAGGTATATCCTCGGTGGCTTCACTGACTGTCCTGACATCCTTTACCAGGTCCCCAGCAGCCCATGGGGCTCTCGTGGTCAGACCAATCCCAGAATATGGAGCTCACCTGGGCAGGTACCCCACCCCCACCCCAGCCCACGGGGCTCTCGTGGTCAGGCCCCTCCAGGATACAGAGCTACCCTTGCAGGTACCGTGGCAGGGCTGGGCACACAGGAACCGTGCACATAGCCCTCATTGCAGAGCACCCCCAGCTCACCTGTCGCTCAGAGCTGACACAGAGCACCTCAGAGCAGGACTTGAACTAACAAACAGCAGCTGCGACAGGTCTGTGACCCTGGGCATCACTCCGTGAGGCCTCCCTCCACCTGGTCTTCCAGAGACTTCCACTGCACCCGGGGCACCAGGCCTCTGTCTCCAACCACCACCCACCCCTCCTCTCCCTGACTCCTGGGTTCCTCTCATTAGGAGAGGGTTTTCTTGAAGTTGTCTCCCACTCATGGGCCAGATAAAATGATTAGAAAACAAGCCAAAGCTGCAGCCCCTTGTCTATCCTGACTCTCAGGAGCCCACACCTGTTCCTTGGACCTGGCCGGTTCAGCAAGTTCCATTTTCTGCAACTGTGAGCCCCTGAGGGGTGATGATTGGCTGACCTGGGCAGCCTTACCGTGCTGGCCAGCCCTCCCCAGGTGTGCTTGGGTTGAGATCAATATAAATACCACTCCAGGCAGCAAGAGCCCCTGCAGCCGTGCCTGACGCCATTTTCTCTGCCCTGTCAGCAGTCTCGGGGCTGGGCTGGTGGGAGGGAGTGAGAGGCCACGGCTTTGTGGGTGGCCCAGTGTGAGTGGGGCTCTGCTGGACTTTCTGCAGCAGTTGCCAGGCTGCCACCTGCTAAAGAAGAGGATGTGTCACCCATACCTGCTGCTGGAATTTCTCCCTGGGCAGAGGTGAGGAAGGAAAAAAGCAGTGGGGGCAGGGACAGGACGGGTATCTCAGGCAGGGAAATGGAAATCTTCCAGAAGAGCACCCAGGGCCAGGACCATCCTGGCTGGCCTGCAGGCACCAAGTCGGCCGGCATGCTGTCACTCGTGTGGCTCTATGGCCCTTCCTCTAGGCTTTCAAGTCCTTGTATATATTCAGGTGTTTTACCTGGGACGGGTGGGAATAGTTCAGCAGCAACTGGCCTGGGGCTCAGCTCACGTTTACTCACAGATGCCTCGGCACGGTGCCCCAGCTTTGCAATGAGGACGCTTGTTGCGTGGGGGCTGCTGGCTGAATGGGAGACGATTCCCCACCACTGACCAACTTCAGAATTGTTTACAACTGGAGCAAGTGCCCTGATACGGTTTTCCTCTGTGTAACTGGTGGGTTCTGTGTTTTTTTTCTCTTTTTCGTTTTTGGTTCAAGGTAGATTTTATTCCTCTTTTTTGTATTTACAGATATAAGCATGGAAATAATTTATTCATATAAATACATGTATGTGCAGGGAATAATTGTTTTTTCTGTTTTATTTTTTAAATTTTATTTCTTTTTAATTTTGAATTTTATTTTATATTTTTATACAGCAGGTTCTTATTGGTTATCTATTTTATACATATAAATGTATACATGCCAATCCCAGTCTCTCAACTCCTCCCACCACCACCCCCCAACAGCTTTCCCCCCTTGTTGTCCATACGTTTGTTGTCTACATCTGTTGCTCTATTTATGCCTTGCAAAATGGTTAATCTGTACAGTTTTTCTAGGTTCCACATATATGCATGAATATACAAGATTTGTTTTTCTCTTTCTGACTTACTTCACTCTGTATGACAGTCTCTAGATCCATCGACGTCTCTACAAATGACCCAATTTCATTCCTTTTCATGGCTTAGTAATATTCCATTTTATATATGTACCACAGCTTTATGCATTCGTCTGTCTGTGGGCATTTAGGTTGCTTCCATTACCTCGATATTGTAAATAGTGATGCAATGAACATTGCGGTGAATGACTCTTTTTGATTTATGGTTTTGTCTGGGTATATGTCCAGTACTGGGATTGCTGTATCATATGGTAATTCTATTGTTAGTTTCTTAAGAAATTCCATATTGTTCTCCATAATGACTGTATCAATTTATATTCCCAACAATAGTGGGAGAGGGTTCCTTTTCTCCACACCCTTTCCAGCATTTTTTGTTTGTAGATTTTCAATGATGCCTATTCTACCAGGTGTGAGGTGATACCTCATTGTTGAATCCATTTCGTTGAGCAAGGGGTAGCTCTTGTCTATAACATATTTGGCTTATGGAACGGTATCTGTGCTAATTTCAAACTCTGCTTTTATGCAGCACCCCAACTCACCTTCCCCCTTAAGCAGGCATAAGTTGGTTTTCCAAACTTGAGACCCTGTTCTGTTTTGTAATTCAGTTCATGTGTAGCCAAGTTCACATTCCGTGTATTAGTGATACCTTATGATGTTTCTTTTTCTGTGTGACTTATTTCACTTAGAATCATCGTGCCTCAATCCACTCATTATGCTGGTACGGGCCTGGTGACATAGATTTCATTGCTGAGTGGTATTCTGTTGTACATAAGTACCGCAACTTCTTTATCCATTATTTGCTCTCTGGGATATTTAACTTGTGCCGTAGAAGAGATTCCTGTAAAAAGAGCCATCCCAAATTTTGGGGTTGCTGTGTCTTTTTGATATTAATTTCCCTAAGCTATAGAACCATAAGTGGAAGTGCCCTAGGCTCTGTTGCTTTGTTTTTTAGATGTTTCAGGAAACACCATACACTTGTCCCGAGTGTCTGTTGGCAATTTACATCCCGCCCATCAGCATAACAAGGCTCCCAGTTCTCCATGGCCTGTCCTGCCTTTCTGGATTTTACACTTTATTCTGATGGCCCTTTTGACCGGGGGGAAGTGAGACTTCATTGTAGTGCAGATTTCCTTTGCAAGCTTGCTTGGTTGGCCAAAAAGGGCGTATGCGTTTTTTCCTGAATATATTCAGGAAAAAACGCATACGCCCTTTTTGGCCAAGTGCATCATTGTGGACGTTCTGCCTCTTTTCCTATGCTTTCAATGCAATTCCAGTCTACCTCCTGAAATCGGTTTCCTGCAATTCTGCCCCGCTTTCAAGTCCTCTTGGCAGCCTTACTTCAGTCTGTTTTTGGACGATAGCTGTCATTTATAACTCTGCAGGTTTGTGAATTACAGTGCCCCTGAGCTCCTTTCTTCAACTTGCTTTCTTTTGAGCTGGCCGCAACACCGCAGGATGGCTTCAGGCCCTAATCTGGTTCCGGTACGGCACGGTGAGCCTTTGGTTATTTCCTCTTCCTTGTGGGAAATGAGAGTTAAAGTTGCCCGTCCAGACACCTCCAGCTAGTCTCTCATTGGTTCTCGCTATTCCTGTTCATCTTCCGCAGAAATTGCAAACTGGGCCAAACAGGAGGTTAAAGGCGCTGACTCTCCAAGTGGGGAGAGTGTTAGTAAAGCGTCTGGAATGTTGCACCCGAGTACCAGGGGAGGAAAACTGAGACATATTTGAACACGTCTCCCGTTCACATGGTTGATCATACTTGGGTTCCACATGCATGTTTTAACTGAAGGAAGAATACCTTAAACCTGGAGAGTTGAGACCCGTGGAATGGGTACCATGCAATATGACTTCAAAGGGTCTTCATTTGCTCACCGAACCTCTCCAATCCTATCACTGCTGCGTTTATGCCCCTGTACACATGCTTGATTCCCTTTCGGAGACATAGCAATCCATAGGTTTTAAGATACTTACTAGTCAGGTACATTCTTAGGCGTTTAATATGCGGTGTTGAGTCCATTTCGTTGAGCAAGGAGTAGCTCTTGTCTATTCCATATTTGACTTAAGGAACTTTATCTGTGCTCATTTCAATCTCTGGTTTTATGCAGCACCCCAACTCACCTTTCCCCTTAAGCAAGCATAAGTTGGTTTTCTAAATTTGAGACCCTGTTCTGTTCTGTAATTCAGTTCCTGTGTAGCCAAGTTTCCATTCCGTGTATTACTGATATCTTATGATGTTTCTTTTTCTGTGTGACTTTCTTCAGTTAGAATCATCATACCTGAATCCACTCATTGTGCTGCTAAGGGCCGGATGACACAGATTTCATTGCTGAGTGATATTGCTTTGTAAGTAAATACCACAACTTCTTTATCCATTTTTCAATTTCTGCGATGTTGAACTTGTACTGTAAACGAGGTTCTTGTAAACAGAGCCGTTCCAAACTTTGGGGTGGCTGTGTCTTTTTGATTTTAATTTCCCTAAGCTATAGGACCATAAGTGGAAGTGCCCTAGGTTCTGTTGCTTTGTTTTTTAGATGTTTCAGGAAACACCATACACTTCTCCCTAGTGGTTGTTGGCAATTTACATCCCACCCATCAGCATAACAAGGCTCCCAGTTCTCCATGGCCTGTCCTGCCTTTCTGGATTTTACACTTTTTTCAGATGGCCCTTTTGACCGGGGGGAAGTGAGACTTCATTGTAGTGCAGATTTCCTTTGCAAGCTTGCTTGGTTGGCCAAAAAGGGCGTATGCGTTTTTTCCTGAATATATTCAGGAAAAAACGCATACGCCCTTTTTGGCCAAGTGCATCATTGTGGACGTTCTGCCTCTTTTCCTATGCTTTCAATGCAATTCCAGTCTACCTCCTGAAATCGGTTTCCTGCAATTCTGCCCCGCTTTCAAGTCCTCTTGGCAGCCTTACTTCAGTCTATTTTTGGACGATAGCTGTCATTTATAACTCTGCAGGTTTGTGAATTACAGTGCCCCTGAGCTCCTTTCTTCAACTCGCTTTCTTGTGACCTGGCCGCAACACCGCAGGATGGCTTCAGGCCCTAATCTGGTTCCGGTACGGCACGCTGAGCCTTTGGTTATTTCCTCTTCCTGGTGGGAAATGAGAGTTAAATTTGCCCGTCCAGACACCTCCAGCTAGCCTCTCATTGGTTCTCGCTATTCCTGTTCATCTTCCGCAGAAATTGCAAACTGGGCCAAACAGGAGGTTAAAGGCGCTGACTCTCCAAGTGGGGAGAGTGTTAGTAAAGCGTCTGGAATGTTGCACCCGAGTACCAGGGGAGGAAAACTGAGACATATTTGAACACGTCTCCCATTCACATGGTTGATCATACTTGGGTTCCACATGCATGTTTTAACTGAAGGAAGAATACCTTAAACCTGGAGAGTTGAGACCCGTGGAATGGGTACCATGCAATATGACTTCAAAGGGTCTTCATTTGCTCACCGAACCTCTCCAATCCTATCACTGCTGCGTTTATGCCCCTGTACACATGCTTGATTCCCTTTCGGAGACATAGCAATCCATAGGTTTTAAGATACTTACTAGTCAGGTACATTCTTAGGCGTTTAATATGCGGTGTTGAGTCCATTTCGTTGAGCAAGGAGTAGCTCTTGTCTATTCCATATTTGACTTAAGGAACTTTATCTGTGCTCATTTCAATCTCTGGTTTTATGCAGCACCCCAACTCACCTTTCCCCTTAAGCAAGCATAAGTTGGTTTTCTAAATTTGAGACCCTGTTCTGTTCTGTAATTCAGTTCCTGTGTAGCCAAGTTTCCATTCCGTGTATTACTGATATCTTATGATGTTTCTTTTTCTGTGTGACTTTCTTCAGTTAGAATCATCATACCTGAATCCACTCATTGTGCTGCTAAGGGCCGGATGACACAGATTTCATTGCTGAGTGATATTGCTTTGTAAGTAAATACCACAACTTCTTTATCCATTTTTCAATTTCTGCGATGTTGAACTTGTACTGTAAACGAGGTTCTTGTAAACAGAGCCGTTCCAAACTTTGGGGTGGCTGTGTCTTTTTGATTTTAATTTCCCTAAGCTATAGGACCATAAGTGGAAGTGCCCTAGGTTCTGTTGCTTTGTTTTTTAGATGTTTCAGGAAACACCATACACTTCTCCCTAGTGGTTGTTGGCAATTTACATCCCGCCCATCAGCATAACAAGGCTCCCAGTTCTCCATGGCCTGTCCTGCCTTTCTGGATTTTACACTTTTTTCAGATGGCCCTTTTGACCGGGGGGAAGTGAGACTTCATTGTAGTGCAGATTTCCTTTGCAAGCTTGCTTGGTTGGCCAAAAAGGGCGTATGCGTTTTTTCCTGAATATATTCAGGAAAAAACGCATACGCCCTTTTTGGCCAAGTGCATCATTGTGGACGTTCTGCCTCTTTTCCTATGCTTTCAATGCAATTCCAGTCTACCTCCTGAAATCGGTTTCCTGCAATTCTGCCCCGCTTTCAAGTCCTCTTGGCAGCCTTACTTCAGTCTATTTTTGGACGATAGCTGTCATTTATAACTCTGCAGGTTTGTGAATTACAGTGCCCCTGAGCTCCTTTCTTCAACTCGCTTTCTTTTGAGCTGGCCGCAACACCGCAGGATGGCTTCAGGCCCTAATCTGGTTCCGGTACGGCACGCTGAGCCTTTGGTTATTTCCTCTTCCTGGTGGGAAATGAGAGTTAAATTTGCCCGTCCAGACACCTCCAGCTAGCCTCTCATTGGTTCTCGCTATTCCTGTTCATCTTCCGCAGAAATTGCAAACTGGGCCAAACAGGAGGTTAAAGGCGCTGACTCTCCAAGTGGGGAGAGTGTTAGTAAAGCGTCTGGAATGTTGCACCCGAGTACCAGGGGAGGAAAACTGAGACATATTTGAACACGTCTCCCATTCACATGGTTGATCATACTTGGGTTCCACATGCATGTTTTAACTGAAGGAAGAATACCTTAAACCTGGAGAGTTGAGACCCGTGGAATGGGTACCATGCAATATGACTTCAAAGGGTCTTCATTTGCTCACCGAACCTCTCCAATCCTATCACTGCTGCGTTTATGCCCCTGTACACATGCTTGATTCCCTTTCGGAGACATAGCAATCCATAGGTTTTAAGATACTTACTAGTCAGGTACATTCTTAGGCGTTTAATATGCGGTGTTGAGTCCATTTCGTTGAGCAAGGAGTAGCTCTTGTCTATTCCATATTTGACTTAAGGAACTTTATCTGTGCTCATTTCAATCTCTGGTTTTATGCAGCACCCCAACTCACCTTTCCCCTTAAGCAAGCATAAGTTGGTTTTCTAAATTTGAGACCCTGTTCTGTTCTGTAATTCAGTTCCTGTGTAGCCAAGTTTACATTCCGTGTATTAGTGATATCTTATGATGTTTCATTTTCTGTGTGACTTATTTCAGTTAGAATCATCATACCTGAATCCACTCATTGTGCTGCTAAGGGCCGGATGACACAGATTTCATTGCTGAGTGATATTGCTTTGTAAGTAAATACCACAACTTCTTTATCCATTTTTCAATTTCTGCGATGTTGAACTTGTACTGTAAACGAGGTTCTTGTAAACAGAGCCGTTCCAAACTTTGGGGTGGCTGTGTCTTTTTGATTTTAATTTCCCTAAGCTATAGGACCATAAGTGGAAGTGCCCTAGGCTCTGTTGCTTTGTTTTTTAGATGTTTCAGGAAACACCATACACTTCTCCCGAGTGTCTGTTGGCAATTTACATCCCGCCCATCAGCATAACAAGGCTCCCAGTTCTCCATGGCCTGTCCTGCCTTTCTGGATTTTACACTTTTTTCAGATGGCCCTTTTGACCGGGGGGAAGTGAGACTTCATTGTAGTGCAGATTTCCTTTGCAAGCTTGCTTGGTTGGCCAAAAAGGGCGTATGCGTTTTTTCCTGAATATATTCAGGAAAAAACGCATATGCCCTTTTTGGCCAAGTGCATCATTGTGGACGTTCTGCCTCTTTTCCTATGCTTTCAATGCAATTCCAGTCTACCTCCTGAAATCGGTTTCCTGCAATTCTGCCCCGCTTTCAAGTCCTCTTGGCAGCCTTACTTCAGTCTATTTTTGGACGATAGCTGTCATTTATAACTCTGCAGGTTTGTGAATTACAGTGCCCCTGAGCTCCTTTCTTCAACTCGCTTTCTTTTGAGCTGGCCGCAACACCGCAGGATGGCTTCAGGCCCTAATCTGGTTCCGGTATGGCACGCTGAGCCTTTGGTTATTTCCTCTTCCTGGTGGGAAATGAGAGTTAAATTTGCCCGTCCAGACACCTCCAGCTAGCCTCTCATTGGTTCTCGCTATTCCTGTTCATCTTCCGCAGAAATTGCAAACTGGGCCAAACAGGAGGTTAAAGGGACTGACTCCTCAAGTGGGGAGAGTGTTAGTAAAGCGTCTGGAATGTTGCACCCGAGTACCAGGGGAGGAAAACTGAGACATATTTGAACACGTCTCCCGTTCACATGGTTGATCATACTTGGGTTCCACATGCATGTTTTAGCTGAAGGAAGAATACCTTAAACCTGGAGAGTTGAGACCCGTGGAATGGGTACCATGCAATATGACTTCAAAGGGTCTTCATTTGCTCACCGAACCTCTCCAATCCTATCACTGCTGCGTTTATGCCCCTGTACACATGCTTGATTCTCTTTCGGAGACATAGCAATCCATAGGTTTTAAGATACTTACTAGTCAGGTACATTCTTAGGCGTTTAATATGCGGTGTTGAGTCCATTTCGTTGAGCAAGGAGTAGCTCTTGTCTATTCCATATTTGACTTAAGGAACTTTATCTGTGCTCATTTCAATCTCTGGTTTTATGCAGCACCCCAACTCACCTTTACCCTTAAGCAAGCATAAGTTGTTTTTCTAAATTTGAGACCCTGTTCTGTTCTGTAATTCAGTTCCTGTGTAGCCAAGTTTCCATTCCATGTAATACTGATATCTTATGATGTTTCTTTTTCTGTGTGACTTACTTCAGTTAGAATCATCATACCTGAATCCACTCATTGTGCTGCTAAGGGCCTGATGACACAGATTTCATTGCTGAGTGATATTGCTTTGTAAGTAAATACCATAACTTCTTTATCCATTTTTCACTTTCTGCGATGTTGAACTTGTACTGTAAACGAGGTTCTTGTAAACAGAGCCGTTCCAAACTTTGGGGTGGCTGTATCTTTTTGATTTTAATTTCCCTAAGCTATAGGACCATAAGTGGAAGTGCCCTAGGTTCTGTTGCTTTGTTTTTTAGATGTTTCAGGAAACACCATACACTTCTCCCGAGTGGTTGTTGGCAATTTACATCCCGCCCATCAGCATAACAAGGCTCCCAGTTCTCCATGGCCTGTCCTGCCTTTCTGGATTTTACACTTTTTTCAGATGGCCCTTTTGACCGGGGGGAAGTGAGACTTCATTGTAGTGCAGATTTCCTTTGCAAGCTTGCTTGGTTGGCCAAAAAGGGCGTATGCGTTTTTTCCTGAATATATTCAGGAAAAAACGCATACGCCCTTTTTGGCCAAGTGCATCATTGTGGACGTTCTGCCTCTTTTCCTATGCTTTCAATGCAATTCCAGTCTACCTCCTGAAATCGGTTTCCTGCAATTCTGCCCCGCTTTCAAGTCCTCTTGGCAGCCTTACTTCAGTCTATTTTTGGACGATAGCTGTCATTTATAACTCTGCAGGTTTGTGAATTACAGTGCCCCTGAGCTCCTTTCTTCAACTTGCTTTTTTGTGACCAGGACGCAACACCGCAGGATGGCTTCAGGCCCTAATCTGGTTCCGGCACGGCACGCTGAGCCTTTGGTTATTTCCTCTTCCTGGTGGGAAATGAGAGTTAAATTTGCCCGTCCAGACACCTCCAGCTAGTCTCTCATTGGTTCTCGCTATTCCTGTTCATCTTCCGCAGAAATTGCAAACTGGGCCAAACAGGAGGTTAAAGGCGCTGACTCTCCAAGTGGGGAGAGTGTTAGTAAAGCGTCTGGAATGTTGCACCCGAGTACCAGGGGAGGAAAACTGAGACATATTTGAACACGTCTCCCGTTCACATGGTTGATCATACTTGGGTTCCACATGCATGTTTTAGCTGAAGGAAGAATACCTTAAACCTGGAGAGTTAAGACCCGTGGAATGGGTACCGTGCAATATGACTTCAAAGGGTCTTCATTTGCTCACCGAACCTCTCCAATCCTATCATTGCTGCGTTTATGCCCCTGTACACATGCTTGATTCTCTTTCGGAGACATAGCAATCCATAGGTTTTAAGATACTTACTAGTCAGGTACATTCTTAGGCGTTTAATATGCGGTGTTGAGTCCATTTCGTTGAGCAAGGAGTAGCTCTTGTCTATTCCATATTTGGCTTAAGGAACTTTATCTGTGCTCATTTCAATCTCTGGTTTTATGCAGCACCCCAACTCACCTTTCCCCTTAAGCAAGCATAAGTTGGTTTTCTAAATTTGAGACCCTGTTCTGTTTTGGAATTCAGTTCCTGTGTAGCCAAGTTTACATTCCGTGTATTAGTGATATCTTATGATGTTTCTTTTTCTGTGTGACTTATTTCAGTTAGAATCATCGTACCTGAATCTACTCATTATGCTGCTACGGGCCTGATGACATAGATTTCATTGCTGAGTGATACTGCATTGTACGTAAGTACCACAAGTTCTTTATCCATTTTTCACTTTCTGCAATGTTGAACTTGTACTGTAAACAAGGTTCTTGTAAACAGAGCCGTTCCAAACTTTGGGGTGGCTGTGTCTTTTTGATTTTAATTTCCCTAAGCTATAGGACCATAAGTGGAAGTGCCCTAGGCTCTGTTGCTTTGTTTTTTAGATGTTTCAGGAAACACCATACACTTCTCTGTAGTGGCTGTTGGCAATTTAAATCCCGCCCATCAGCATAACAAGGCTCCCAGTTCTCAATGGCCTGTTGCCTTTCTGGATTTTACACTTTTTTCAGATGGCCCTTTTGACCAGGGGGAAGTGAGACTTCATTGTAGTGCAGATTTCCTTTGCAAGCTTGCTTGGTTGGCCAAAAAGGGCGTATGCGTTTTTTCCTGAATATATTCAGGGAAAAACGCATACGCCCTTTTTGGCCAAGTGCATCATTGTGGACGTTCTGCCTCTTTTCCTATGCTTTCAATGCAATTCCAGTCTACCTCCTGAAATCGGTTTCCTGCAATTCTGCCCCGCTTTCAAGTCCTCTTGGCAGCCTTACTTCAGTCTATTTTTGGATGATAGCTGTCATTTATAACTCTGCAGGTTTGTGAATTACAGTGCCCCTGAGCTCCTTTCTTCAACTCGCTTTCTTGTGACCTGGCCGCAACACCGCAGGCTGGCTTCAGGCCCTAATCTGGTTCCGGCCCGGCATGCTGAGCCTTTGGTTAATTCCTCTTCCTGGTGGGAAATGAGAGTTAAATTTGCCCGTCCAGACACCTCCAGCTAGCCTCTCATTGGTTCTCGCTATTCCTGTTCATCTTCCGCAGAAAGTGCAAACTGGGCCAAACAGGAGGTTAAAGGCGCTGACTCTCCAAGTGGGGAGAGTGTTAGTAAAGCGTCTGGAATGTTGCACCCGAGTACCAGGGGAGGAAAACTGAGACATATTTGAACACGTCTCCCGATCACATGGTTGATCATACTCTAGGTTCCACATGCATGTTTTAGCTGAAGGAAGAATACCTTAAACTTGGGTAGTTGAAACCCGTGGAATGGGTACCATGCAATATGACTTCAAAGGGTCTTCATTTGCTCACCGAACCTCTCCAATCCTATCACTGCTGCGTTTATGCCCCTGTACACATGCTTCATTCTCTTTCGGAGACATAGCAATCCATAGGTTTTAAGATACTTACTAGTCAGGTACATTCTTAGACGTTTAATATGCGGTGTTGAGTCCATTTCGTTGAGCAAGGAGTAGCTCTTGTCTATTCCATATTTGACTTAAGGAACTTTATCTGTGCTCATTTCAATCTCTGGTTTTATGCAGCACCCCAACTCACCTTTCCCCTTAAGCAAGCATAAGTTGGTTTTCTAAATTTGAGACCCTGTTCTGTTCTGTAATTCAGTTCCTGTGTAGCCAAGTTTACATTCCGTGTATTACTGATATCTTATGATGTTTCTTTTTCTGTGTGACTTACTTCAGTTAGAATCATCATACCTGAATCCACTCATTGTGATGCTAAGGGCCTGATGACATAGATTTCATTGCTGAGTGATATTGCTTTGTAAGTGAATACCACAACTTCTTTATCCATTTTTCACGTTCTGCGATGTTGAACTTGTACTGTAAACGAGGTTCTTGTAAACAGAGCTGTTCGAAACTTTGGGGTGTCTGTGTCTTTTTGATTTTAAATTCCCTAAGCTATAGGACCATAAGTGGAAGTGCCCTAGGCTCTGTTGCTTTTTTTTTAGATGTTTCAGGAAACACCATACACTTCTCCCGAGTGGTTGTTGGCAATTTACATCCCGCCCATCAGCATAACAAGGCTCCCAGTTCTCCATGGCCTGTCCTGCCTTTCTGGATTTTACACTTTTTTCAGATGGCCCTTTTGACCGGGGGGAAGTGAGACTTCATTGTAGTGCAGATTTCCTTTGCAAGCTTGCTTGGTTGGCCAAAAAGTGTGTATGCGTTTTTTCCTTACTATATTCAGGAAAAAACACATACACCCTTTTTGGCCAAGTGTATCATTGTCGAGGTTTTGACTCTCTTCCTATGTTTTCAATGCAATTCCAGTGTATCTCCTGAAATCGGTTTCCTGCAATTCTGCCTTGCTTTCAATGCTTCTTCATAGCCTTACCTCAATATATTTTTTGAAAATAGTTGGCCTTTATAACTCTGCAGGTTTTTGAATTGCAGTGGCCCTTAGCTCCATTTTTCAGCTCTTATTTTTGTGATCTTGCCCCATAACCACAGGATTCCTTGAAGCTGTATTCTTCTTCTGGGGCACCTTGCTGTGCCTTTGGTTAATTCTTCTTACTGTTGTGAAATTAGAGTGACATGTGCCCATTGAAACCGCTACAGCTAGTTTCTCACTGGTTCCCCCTATTCCCATTCATCCTCCGCACTAACTGCAGATTGTGCGATACCAGAACTTAAAGGCATTGACTCTCCATGTGGGGATGTTGTTAGTAAAGCGGCTGGAATGTCGATCCGGAGCCCCAGGAGAGGAAAAATGAGGTGTGTTTTAGAAGCCTTTCCCGATCATATGGTATACCAGTCGCTGGGTTTCCCAAGCATGGTTTAGCTGTAGGAAGATTCCCTTCAACCTGGAGTGTTGGGACCCTTGGCATGAGTAGCATGAAGTATTGCATTAAACTTTCGGCAGTTGCTCACCAAAGCTCACCAATCCTCTCAGCCCCAAGTGTCCAGCCTTATGTCTTATCCAGCTGTGGGTTTATATGTGGTCAATCCAGGTTGCATCACAGCCCCTGAGCGAATTTTGTAAGAATTTTTCTCTCTTTCATTGTTTCAGCGTTTTGTTTTTAAAATTTATTTCTATAATGGGGTTTAGCTCATTTTCACTGCTGTGTTTGTGCCGCTCTGCACACACTTGATTCCCTTATGGAGATATATCAATACATGGGTTTTAAGATTCTTATTACTCAGATATATTTCTCTGCGGTGTATAGGGTGTGTTGAGGCCAGTTCATTGAGCAAGGTGTAGATCTTGTCTAATACCTATTTGGTTTATTGAACGGTATCTGTGCTAATTTCAAACTCTGGTTTTATGCATCACCCCACCTCTCCTTTCCCCTTAAGCTGACATAAGTGTGTTTTCTAAATGTGAGACACTGTTCTGTTCTGTAATTCATTTCTTGTGCAGCCATATTTACCCTCCCTCTATAAGTGATATCTTATGATATGTTTCTTTTTCTGTTTGACTTATTTCAAGTAGTATTATCGGACCTAAATCCACTCTTTATCCTTCTACTAGCCTTATTACATTGATTTCATGGTGAAGAGATATTCCATTGTACATAAGTACCACATCTTCTTTATCCATTGTTCTCTTTCCTGGGATATTTAAGGTGTACTGAAGTTGAGGTTCTTGTAAACAGAGTAGCCCTAAACTGTGGTGTGCTTGTGTCTTGTTGATTTTTAGACTTCCCTAGATATACTCCCATGATTGGAAGTGTCCTATGCTCTGTAGCTCTGTTTTTTAGATGATTTAGGAACCACCATACACTTCTCCAGAGTGGCTCTCGGCAGTTCACACACTGCCCATCAGCGTATAAAGGCTCCCTGTTCTCCATGGCCTGTCCTGCATTTCTGGTTTTTACAATTTTTTAGGATGGCCCTTTTGACCGGTGGGAAGTGAGACTTCTTTGTTGTGCACATTTGCATTGCTTGCTTGCTTTGTTGCCCATAAAGTGCGTATGCGTTTTTTCCTGGATATAATCAGGAAAAAACGCATACGCCCTTTTGGGCCAACTGCATCATTGTCGAAATTCTGCTGCTTTTCATGTGCATTAAAGACAAGTCCAATCTATCTCTTGAAATCTGTTTCTTGCAATTCTGTCTTGCATTCAGATCCTCTTCTTTGCCTTACCTCAACATATTTTTGGACGTTAGTTTTCATTTATAACTCTGCAGGTTTGTGAATTGCAGTGACCCTGAGCTCCATTTTTTAAGTTGCTCTTTTGTGAGCTGGCCTCAAACCCACAGGATTGCTTCAGGCCCTATTTTGGCTCCGGCGAGGCAGGCTGAGCCTTTCTTTAATTCTTATTCTTAATGGGAAATTAGAGTGATATGTGCCCGTCCAAACCCCTACAACTCTTCTCTCATTGGTTCCCCCTCTTCCCGTTCATCCTCCTCACAATTTGCAAAATGTGTGAAACAGAAGTTTAAATGTGCTGATTCTCCAAGTGGGGAGATTCTAAGTAGCGTGGCTGGAATGGTGAACAGGAGCACCAGGAGAGGATAAATGAGGTGCATTTTAGACACATCTCCCGATCACATGGTGTACAGTCCTCTGGGTTTTCCATGCATGTTTTAGCTGTAGGAAGATCCCTTGAACCTGCAGATTTGGGACCCATTGAATGGGTACCAGGTAGTATTACTTTAAAGGGTGTGCATTTCCTCACCCAACCTCACATTTCTCTTAGCGCAAACAGTTTCCAGCCTTATGTCTCATCCTGCTGTGGGTCTAGATGTGTTCAATCCATGTTGCATCACCGTCCCTGAGGAAAAGTTGTAAGAGGTTTTCTCTGTCTCTCTGTCATTTATTTTTTTCAATTTATTACTATATTGGTTACAGCTGATTTTCAAAGCTCTGTTTCTTGCTGCTGTACATCCACTTGATTCACGTACAGAGAGACATCAATAAATTCTTTTTCAGATTCTTACCAGTCGTATATATTCTTTTCCGGTGACTTGAGTGTGCTGAGTGCAGTTCTTTTAGCTACCGTGTAGGCCTTGTTGATTATCAGTTTGGTATTTGGAATGGTATCTTTGCTAATTTCAACCTCCTGGATGATGCCTCACCCCTCCCCACCTTTCCCGTTTAGCAGCCTTATGCGTGTTTTCTACATATTTGACTATGTTTTTGTTTTGTAATTTATTTCATGTGTAGCCATTTTGGATTCCACCTTTAAGTGATATCTTATGATATGTGTCTTTTTCTTTTTGAATTCTGTCACTTAGAATGATCATACGTAACTCCTCCAGATTTGTTACAACTGGCCATATTTCATTGATTTCCAGGCTGAATAATATTCCACTCTACCTAAGTACCACATCTCTATCCATTTTTTCCCTCCAGAGACATTTAAGTTATATCCTAGTCGAGGATCTTTTAAACAGAGAGGGGGTAAACATTGGGGTGCCTGTGTCCTCTCGATTTTTGTTTTTCCCAAGATATACGCCCATGAGTGCAAGTGCCCTATGCTCTGTAGCTCATTTTTTAGATGCTTTAGTAAACACAATACACTTCTCCAGAATGGTCGTTGGCAATATACATTTCCACTATAAGTCTCACAGGGCTCCCTCTTCTCGTTGCCCTGTCCTGCATTTCTGTTGTTTACGCTTTATGAGGATGGCTCTTCTGACTGATGCGAAGTGATATCTTTTGTAGTATTGACTTCCAGTGCCCACCTGTTTGGTTGGCTAAAAAAGTGTATGCCCTTTTCTTGAATATATACAGAAAAGAACGCATACACCCTTTTTGGCCAACTGCAATGTTGGCAATGTTCAGCTCCTTTTCTTGTGCTTAATGGCGAGTCCTTTCTACCTCCTCAAATCCCTTTCCTGCCATTCTCCCTTGCTTACAAGTCCTTTTCTCTGACTTTCCTCAAGACATTTTTCAGTGATGGATATTTTCAACTCTGCAGTTTTGTGAATTTTACTGCCCCTGAGTTCCATTGTTCAACTCGTGTTTATGGGAACTGGCCACAAAGCAGCGGGATTTCCTCAAGCCCTATACTGTTTCCATGGGCAACCCTAGCTTTTGGTCAATTCATCTTCCTGATTGGAAATTAGAGTGACATGTGCCTGTCTGAACACCTAGGACTTGTCTCTCATTGTTCCTCATCCTTCCGCTTCATCCTCTGGACAAATTCCAAACTGTACGCAACAGGATGTTGACAGTGCTGACATCTCCAAGTGGGGAGACTGTTAGTAAAGACGCTGGAGGGGTGAACCCGAGCACCAGGAGATGAGGAGATGAGATGCCTTTTCCAAACTCTTCCCGATCAGACGGTATACCATCCTCTGGGTGTGACAGACATGTTTTAGCAGTAGGAAGAGTCCCATTCATGTAAGGAGAACACCAGGGCTTTTTCAAAATCAGTGTCTCCCCGAAACCCAAACTGGGGAATTTTTTAAGCTACAGCTACACATATGTTCATTAAGGGCCTTGGGAAGTAGGCAGAGTCCAAACTTTAGATGATTGAAGTCTTCAGGGTCAGAAGCACTCACCACCAGCTTCCCTTAGGCTACACTTTAACTGTCATTGATAGATGATGTCAATAAAAATATCTATTCTTTTTCAGATTATTTCCCCTTATAGGTTATTGCAAAATGTTGAGTGTAGTTCCCTGTGCTATACAGTAGTTCCTTGTTGATGATCTATTTTATACATAGCAGTGTGTATGTGTTCATTCCAAACTGTTAATTTATCCCTCCTCCCACCTTTCCCCTTTGGTAATAATAAATTATAAGATTTTATACTTCTCAGAAATGGGGGAGCTGAAAGAGAGGTATCATTTTCAATGGAAAAGCATTTAAAACAAGATTGAAGGTTTAACCAAGATTATTAAATGTACATCCTTGGAAAGAAATCACTTCGTTTCTCTAATATTGACCTGACAAATAAGACAAACCTTTTCACTGAACTTGCTTATAAAAAGTGATGGAAATATCAAATGGAAGTGTTAAAAACATCTTATTTTACCCGAGCCTTATACACTGTTCTATGTTAACTACAGTTTGGCTCACACATCTGTTCATTGAGGTTACAATAGTCTCAATTTCTGTTACTGATCCTCCAGAGTGGACCCCAACAAGTGTCCCCCTGCCCAGTGTCATTGGGGCCAACAGATCGAGACTGAGTTTGGTTCACAAGCAAAGGAAACTTTATATTTTGATCAGAGAATGGAGAGGTGAGAGCATGCACTACCCCGTGGGCTGTGGGCTGGGCTGCTGTGTAGAGATCCTGTCAGAGTCAGTGGGAGGGAGGGAGGTGGCGGAGCTCTCGAGGGCCGGGTTGGCTGTAGCTCAGGCTCTATATCGTGGAGTCTGCACTGGGCCCCAGGAGCTGAGGTGTCGACCCAGCCATTCTGCACTAGGAAATCTGGTCTGAAGTGCCGGGTGTGGAACCTCTGCATGCGGGACCCTAGGAGCACGTGAAATTAGACAAAGCACAAAGGATAAAAAAGGTTAGACTTGACTTTATTGCCCAGATTCTATTTTTATCTCCCAGGGATTTTTAATGGGCTTTGCTGGGGACAAACCCCTCCTCTGCCTTTTGTCCCGTTCCTCATTCTTGGAGTGCTGAGGGTGCAGACCCTTCTTCTGTAACTGCTGAGTGCTGAGTTGGGAGCCCTCATACCCTGGGGCGAGGGTCAGAGCTTCTCCCCAGCAGCCTCCCGGTGACATTGATTGTCCCCAGGACCCCTGCCTCCCTGCTCGTCCACCTGAGCACCAGCATTGGAAGTGTTATAGATTCTAATGACCTTTAAGGGTCCAGGAAAGAGATGTGCAGAGACGCTGTGGGGGCCGGTTTCACCCCGCCCCACATTTGTTCGGCCACCTTAGGCTGACCGTCTCTGCCAGCCTAGATGCTCTGACCAGTAGTCTGCGCTTTCTTCAGTTAGGCCCCTGAATTAACGTACAAACAGCACCAGGTGTCAGAGCCCTGCCCGCTCAACTCCCAGACAGTCCAGGGTCAGTGGTGATCAAGGACCATGATGGCTACTGAGTCAACAGCCTTTTGAAGTAAACAGGAGTCCAGCCGGTCTTATTGGCCACCATCATCACGGTGTCTGTAGGCTTTTCTATGGTGACAGTGTGGTATACTGTTCCCCCACCAAGATTATTAGCTCCCCTCTGGGTGCAGTAAGTCCTGCAAGCAGTAGTCTACTCTTTTGGGACACACTCTTGTTGTTTTATGAGAGAAACTCCAGGTCAAGTGATGTTCACACGAGTCGTCATGGTGCCCTGTTGCCCCCGGTTATCTCTCTGGATGTTGGAGTTGGAGGGCCTCCTCACTCGAGGTCAGTGTGCCCACGGAGCGAACCCTGCAACTTCAGGGCATGGTTGGTGGTTAGGATCACCACGTGGGGTCCTTTTCCCTTAGGAGGGAGGTGGCCTTTGGGGCTGCTGATTTCCAGGTTTTTAGATACCGCCAGTATCTTGGCCAGATGTGGCAGTGGGCCAAGCCCCTTAGTGACCGTAGTTTATCCTACCTGGATGGCATTCTTGCATTGTTCCATTTCAAGTGGTCCCAGTTTTTGCACTAATTCTCCAATGGCGATTCACCTTTCACCGGGAATGTAAAGGTCAAAGGGTTTAGCTAAATTAGGGAGTTCCAGGGCAAGGGTCTGAATTGACTGCTCTTTCCATTCTTGAAAGGCCACTTCTGGATTCTATTCAAAAGGATCATCATCTTTTCCTTTCAGTGTTTCATATAGAGGCCCAGCTAGTAGACTGTAGTTAGGGATCCAGAAGCAGCAAACCCTGGCCTCCCCAGGAACCCCTAAGCTGTCTTCTAGTTTTAGAAAGGGGTAAGGCTGAAAATGGTTTCTTCCCTTTCCTGGGATGGGCTTCTCTGACCTTCTGTGAGAATGAAGCCCAGGCAGGTCACCGCAGTCTGTGATATTTGAGCTTTTTCTTGGACAACTTCTATCCTTTATTGGCTTGGTAGTTCAGAGGCCTCCTTAGTAGGGCTGGTGATCAGAATGTCGTCTGCATATTGAAGGAGGGTTTCCTTTTCCAGAGGTAGAACTTTTAGGTCTTTAGCTAAGCTTTCCCCAAAGATGGTGTGGGAATTTTTGCACCCTTGGGGCCAGACGGCCCGGAAGTATTGTTTTAGTTGTATGTTGAGTCCTGCCACTCACAAGCCAAAATTTCTTGTGACTCTGGGACTAATGGAATACAAAAGAAGGCATCATTGAAGACTAATACAGAATACCATGTCCTGGTGGTTGGTAGAATGACCAGCAGGGTGTAGGAATTAGGAGCAACTGGAGGTATATCCTCGGTGGCTTCACTGACTGTCCTGACATCCTTTACCAGGTCCCCAGCAGCCCATGGGGCTCTCGTGGTCAGACCAATCCCAGAATATGGAGCTCACCTGGGCAGGTACCCCACCCCCACCCCAGCCCACGGGGCTCTCGTGGTCAGGCCCCTCCAGGATACAGAGCTACCCTTGCAGGTACCGTGGCAGGGCTGGGCACACAGGAACCGTGCACATAGCCCTCATTGCAGAGCACCCCCAGCTCACCTGTCGCTCAGAGCTGACACAGAGCACCTCAGAGCAGGACTTGAACTAACAAACAGCAGCTGCGACAGGTCTGTGACCCTGGGCATCACTCCGTGAGGCCTCCCGCCACCTGGTCTTCCAGAGACTTCCACTGCACCCGGGGCACCAGGCCTCTGTCTCCAACCACCACCCACCCCTCCTCTCCCTGACTCCTGGGTTCCTCTCATTAGGAGAGGGTTTTCTTGAAGTTGTCTCCCACTCATGGGCCAGATAAAATGATTAGAAAACAAGCCAAAGCTGCAGCCCCTTGTCTATCCTGACTCTCAGGAGCCCACACCTGTTCCTTGGACCTGGCCGGTTCAGCAAGTTCCATTTTCTGCAACTGTGAGCCCCTGAGGGGTGATGATTGGCTGACCTGGGCAGCCTTACCGTGCTGGCCAGCCCTCCCCAGGTGTGCTTGGGTTGAGATCAATATAAATACCACTCCAGGCAGCAAGAGCCCCTGCAGCCGTGCCTGACGCCATTTTCTCTGCCCTGTCAGCAGTCTCGGGGCTGGGCTGGTGGGAGGGAGTGAGAGGCCACGGCTTTGTGGGTGGCCCAGTGTGAGTGGGGCTCTGCTGGACTTTCTGCAGCAGTTGCCAGGCTGCCACCTGCTAAAGAAGAGGATGTGTCACCCATACCTGCTGCTGGAATTTCTCCCTGGGCAGAGGTGAGGAAGGAAAAAAGCAGTGGGGGCAGGGACAGGACGGGTATCTCAGGCAGGGAAATGGAAATCTTCCAGAAGAGCACCCAGGGCCAGGACCATCCTGGCTGGCCTGCAGGCACCAAGTCGGCCGGCATGCTGTCACTCGTGTGGCTCTATGGCCCTTCCTCTAGGCTTTCAAGTCCTTGTATATATTCAGGTGTTTTACCTGGGACGGGTGGGAATAGTTCAGCAGCAACTGGCCTGGGGCTCAGCTCACGTTTACTCACAGATGCCTCGGCACGGTGCCCCAGCTTTGCAATGAGGACGCTTGTTGCGTGGGGGCTGCTGGCTGAATGGGAGACGATTCCCCACCACTGACCAACTTCAGAATTGTTTACAACTGGAGCAAGTGCCCTGATACGGTTTTCCTCTGTGTAACTGGTGGGTTCTGTGTTTTTTTTCTCTTTTTCGTTTTTGGTTCAAGGTAGATTTTATTCCTCTTTTTTGTATTTACAGATATAAGCATGGAAATAATTTATTCATATAAATACATGTATGTGCAGGGAATAATTGTTTTTTCTGTTTTATTTTTTAAATTTTATTTCTTTTTAATTTTGAATTTTATTTTATATTTTTATACAGCAGGTTCTTATTGGTTATCTATTTTATACATATAAATGTATACATGCCAATCCCAGTCTCTCAACTCCTCCCACCACCACCCCCCAACAGCTTTCCCCCCTTGTTGTCCATACGTTTGTTGTCTACATCTGTTGCTCTATTTATGCCTTGCAAAATGGTTAATCTGTACAGTTTTTCTAGGTTCCACATATATGCATGAATATACAAGATTTGTTTTTCTCTTTCTGACTTACTTCACTCTGTATGACAGTCTCTAGATCCATCGACGTCTCTACAAATGACCCAATTTCATTCCTTTTCATGGCTTAGTAATATTCCATTTTATATATGTACCACAGCTTTATGCATTCGTCTGTCTGTGGGCATTTAGGTTGCTTCCATTACCTCGATATTGTAAATAGTGATGCAATGAACATTGCGGTGAATGACTCTTTTTGATTTATGGTTTTGTCTGGGTATATGTCCAGTACTGGGATTGCTGTATCATATGGTAATTCTATTGTTAGTTTCTTAAGAAATTCCATATTGTTCTCCATAATGACTGTATCAATTTATATTCCCAACAATAGTGGGAGAGGGTTCCTTTTCTCCACACCCTTTCCAGCATTTTTTGTTTGTAGATTTTCAATGATGCCTATTCTACCAGGTGTGAGGTGATACCTCATTGTTGAATCCATTTCGTTGAGCAAGGGGTAGCTCTTGTCTATAACATATTTGGCTTATGGAACGGTATCTGTGCTAATTTCAAACTCTGCTTTTATGCAGCACCCCAACTCACCTTCCCCCTTAAGCAGGCATAAGTTGGTTTTCCAAACTTGAGACCCTGTTCTGTTTTGTAATTCAGTTCATGTGTAGCCAAGTTCACATTCCGTGTATTAGTGATACCTTATGATGTTTCTTTTTCTGTGTGACTTATTTCACTTAGAATCATCGTGCCTCAATCCACTCATTATGCTGGTACGGGCCTGGTGACATAGATTTCATTGCTGAGTGGTATTCTGTTGTACATAAGTACCGCAACTTCTTTATCCATTATTTGCTCTCTGGGATATTTAACTTGTGCCGTAGAAGAGATTCCTGTAAAAAGAGCCATCCCAAATTTTGGGGTTGCTGTGTCTTTTTGATATTAATTTCCCTAAGCTATAGAACCATAAGTGGAAGTGCCCTAGGCTCTGTTGCTTTGTTTTTTAGATGTTTCAGGAAACACCATACACTTGTCCCGAGTGTCTGTTGGCAATTTACATCCCGCCCATCAGCATAACAAGGCTCCCAGTTCTCCATGGCCTGTCCTGCCTTTCTGGATTTTACACTTTATTCTGATGGCCCTTTTGACCGGGGGGAAGTGAGACTTCATTGTAGTGCAGATTTCCTTTGCAAGCTTACTTGGTTGGCCAAAAAGGGCGTATGTGTTTTTTCCTGAATATATTCAGGAAAAAACGGATACGCCCTTTTGGCCAAGTGCATCATTGTGGACGATCTGCCTCTTTTCCTATGCTTTCAATGCAATTCCAGTCTACCTCCTGAAATCGGTTTCCTGCAATTCTGCCCCGCTTTCAAGTCCTCTTGGCAGCCTTACTTCAGTCTATTTTTGGACGATAGCTGTCATTTATAACTCTGCAGGTTTGTGAATTACAGTGCCCCTGAGCTCCTTTCTTCAACTCACTTTCTTGTGAGCTGGCCGCAACACCGCAGGATGGCTTCAGGCCCTAATCTGGTTCCGGCACGGCACGCTGAGCCTTTGGTTAATTCCTCTTCCTAGTGGGAAATGAGAGTTAAATTTGCCCGTTCAGACACCTCCAGCTAGTCTCTAATTGGTTCTCCCTATTCCTGTTCATCTTCCGCAGAAATTGCAAACTGGGCCAAACACGAGGTTAAAGGCACTGACTGTCCAAGTCGGGAGAGTGTTAGTAAAGCGTCTGGAATGTTGCACCCGAGTACTAGGGTATGAAAACTGAGACATATTTGAACACATCTCCTGATCACACGGTTGATCATACTCTGGGTTCCACATGCATGTTTTAGCTGAAGGAAGAATACCTTAAACCTGGAGAGTTGAGTCCCGTGGAATGGGTACCATGCAATATGACTTCAAAGGGTCTTCATTTGCTCACCGAACCTCTCCAATCCTATCACTGCTGCGTTTATGCCCCTGTACACATGCTTGATTCTCTTTTGGAGACATAGCAATCCCTAGGTTTTAAGATACTTACTAGTCAGGTACATTCTTAGGCGTTTAATATGGGGTGTTGAGTCCATTTCATTGAGCAAGGAGTAGCTCTTGTCTGTTCCATATTTGGCTTAAGGCACTTTATCTGTGCTCATTTCAATCTCTGGTTTTATGCAGCACCCCAACTCACCTTTCCCCTTAAGCAAGCATAAGTTGGTTTTCTAAATTTGAGACCCTGTTCTGTTTTGGAATGCAGTTCCAGTGTAGCCAAGTTTACATTCCGTGTATTAGTGATATCTTTTGATGTTTCTTTTTCTGTGTGACTTATTTCAGTTAGAATCATCGTACTTGAATCCACTCATTATGCTGCTACGGGCCTGATGACATAGATTTCATTGCTGAGTGATACTGCATTGTACGTAAGTACCACAAGTTCTTTATCCATTTTTCACTTTCTGTGATATTGAACTTGTACGGTAAACGAGGTTCTTGTAAACAGAGGCGTCCCAAACTTTGGGGTGGCTGTGTCTTTTTGATATTAATTTCCCTAAGCTATAGGACCATAAGTGGAAGTGCCCTAGGCTCTGTTGCTTTGTTTTTTAGATGTTTCAGGAAACATCATACACTTCTCCCGAGTGTCTGTTGGCAATTTACATCACGCCCATCAGCATAACAAGGCTCCCAGTTCTCCATGGCCTGTCCTGCCTTTCTGGATTTTACACTTTTTTCAGATGGCCCTTTTGCCCGGGGGGAAGTGAGACTTCATTGTAGTGCAGATTTCCTTTGCAAGCTTGCTTGGTTGGTCAAAAAGGGCGTATGCGTTTTTTCCTGAATATATTCAGGAAAAAACGCATACGCCCTTTTGGCCAAGTGCATCATTGTGGACGTTCTGCCTCTTTTCCTACGCTTTCAATGCAATTCCAGTCTACCTCCTGAAATCGGTTTCCTGCAATTCTGCCCCGCTTTCAAGTCCTCTTGGCAGCCTTAGTTCAGTACATTTTTGGACGATAGCTGTCATTTATAATTCTGCAGGTTTGTGAATTACAGTGCCCCTGAGCTCCTTTCTTCAACTCGCTTTCTTGTGACCTGGCCGCAACTCCGCAGGATGGCTTCAGGCCCTAATCTGGTTCCGGCACGGCACGCTGAGCCTTTGGTTAATTCCTCATCCTGGTGGGAAATTAGAGTTAAATTTGCCCGTCCAGACACCTCGCGCTTGTCTCTCATTGGTTCTCCCTATTCCTGTACATCTTCGGCAGAAGTTGCAAACTGGGCCAAACAGGAGGTTAAAGGCACTGACTCTCCAAGTGGGGAGAATGTTAGTAAAGCGTCTGGAATGTTGCACCGAAGTACCAGGGGACGAAAACTGAGACATATTTGAACACGTCTCCCGATCACACGGTTGATCATACTCTGGGATCCACATGCATGTTTTAGCTGAAGAAAGAATACCTTAAACCGGGAGAGTTGAGACCAGTGGAATGGGTACCATGCAATATGACTTCAAAGGGTCTTCATTTGCTCACCGAATCTCTCCAATCCTATCACTGCTGCGTTTATGACCCTTGTACACACGCTTGATTCTCTTTTGGAGACATAGCAATCCATAGGTTTTAAGATACTTACTAGTCAGGTATATTCTTAGGCATTTAATATGGGGTGTTGAGTCCATTTCGTTGAGCAAGGAGTAGCTCTTGTCTATTCCATATTTGGCTTAAGGAACTTTATCTGTGCTCATTTCAATCTCTGGTTTTATGCAGCACCCCAACTCATCTTTCCACTTAAGCAAGCATAAGGTGGTTTTCTAAATTTGAGACCCTGTTCTGTTTTGTAATTCAGTTCCTCTGTAGCCAAGTTTAAATTCCATGTATTAGTGATATTTTTTGATGTTTCTTTTTCTGTGTGACTAATTTCAGTTAGAATCACCATACCCGAATCCACTCATTATCCTGCTACGGGCCTGGTGACATAGATTTCATTGTTGAGTGATATTGCATTGTACATGAGTACCACAACTTCTTTATCCATTTTTCACTTTCTGTGATATTGAACTTGTACGGTAAACGAGGTTCTTGTAAACAGAGGCGTCCCAAACTTTGGGGTGGCTGTGTCTTTTTGATTTTAATTTCCCTAAGCTATAGGACCATAAGTGGAAGTGCCCTAGGTTCTGTTGCTTTGTTTTCTAGATGTTCCAGGAAACAGCATACACTTCTCCCGAGTGGTTGTTGGCAATTTACATCCCGCCCATCAGCATAACAAGGCTCCCAGTTCTCCATGGCCTGTCCTGCCTTTCTGGATTTTACACTTTTTTCAGATGGCCCTTTTGACCGGGGGGAAGTGAGACTTCATTGTAGTGCAGATTTCCTTTGCAAGCTTGCTTGGTTGGCCAAAAAGGGCGTATGCGTTTTTTCCTGAATATATTCAGGAAAAAACGCATACGCCCTTTTTGGCCAAGTGCATCATTGTGGACGTTCTGCCTCTTTTCCTATGCTTTCAATGCAATTCCAGTCTACCTCCTGAAATCGGTTTCCTGCAATTCTGCCCCGCTTTCAAGTCCTCTTGGCAGCCTTACTTCAGTCTATTTTTGGACGATAGCTGTCATTTATAACTCTGCAGGTTTGTGAATTACAGTGCCCCTGAGCTCCTTTCTTCAACTCGCTTTCTTCTGAGCTGGCCGCAACACCGCAGGATGGCTTCAGGCCCTAATGTGGTTCCGGCATGGCACGCTGAGCCTTTGGTTAATTCCTCTTCCTGGTGGGAAATGAGAGTTAAATTTGCCCGTCCAGACACCTCCAGCTAGCCTCTCATTGTTTCTCGCTATTCCTGTTCATCTTCCGCAGAAATTGCAAACTGGGCCAAACAGGAGGTTAAAGGCGCTGACTCTCCAAGTCGGGAGAGTGTTAGTAAAGCGTCTGGAATGTTGCACCCGAGTACCAGGGTACGAAAACTGAGACATATTTGAACACGTCTCCCAATCACATGGTTGATCATACTCTAGGTTCCACATGCATGTTTTAGCTGAAGGAAGAATACCTTAAACCTGGGTAGTTGAAACCCGTGGAATGGTTCCCATGCAATATGACTTCAAAGGGTCTTCATTTGCTCACCGAACCTCTCCAATCCTATCACTGCTGCGTTTATGCCCCTGTACACATGCTTGATTCTCTTTCAGAGACATAGCAATCCATAGGTTTTAAGATACTTACTAGTCAGGTGCATTCTTAGGCATTTAATATGCGGTGTTGAGTCCATTTCGTTGAGCAAGGAGTAGCTCTTGTCTATTCCATATTTGGCTTAAGGAACTTTATCTGTGCTCATTTCAATCTCTGGTTTTATGCAGCAACCCAACTCACCTTTCCCCTTAAGCAAGCATAAGTTGGTTTTCTAAATTTGAGAACCTGTTCTGTTTTGGAATTCAGTTCCTTTGTAGCCAAGTTTACATTCCGTTTATTAGTGATATCTTATGATGTTTCTTTTTCTGTGTGACTTATTTCAGTTAGAATCATCGTACCTGAATCCACTCATTATGCTGATACGGGCCTGATGACATAGATTTCATTGCTGAGTGATACTGCATTGTACGTAAGTACCACAAGTTCTTTATCCATTTTTCACTTTCTGTGATATTGAACTTGTACAGTAAACGAGGTTCTTGTAAACAGAGGCATCCCAAACTTTGAGGTGGCTGTGTCTTTTTGATTTTAATTTCCCTAAGCTATAGGACCATAAGTGGAAGTGCCCTAGGCTCTGTTGCTTTGTTTTTTAGATGTTTCAGGAAACACCATACACTTCTCCCGAGTGTCTGTTGGCAATTTACATCCCGCCCATCAGCATAACAAGGCTCCCAGTTCTCCATGGCCTGTTGCCTTTCTGGATTTTACACTTTTTTCAGATGGCCCTTTTGACCGGGGGGAAGTGAGACTTCATTGTAGTGCAGATTTCCTTTGCAAGCTTGCTTGGTTGGCCAAAAAGGGCATATGCGTGTTTTCCTGAATTTATTCAGGAAAAAACGCATACGCCCTTTTTGGCCAAGTGCATCATTGTGGACGTTCTGCCTCTTTTCCTATGCTTTCAATGCAATTCCAGTCTACCTCCTGAAATCGGTTTCCTGCAATTCTGCCCCGCTTTCAAGTCCTCTTGGCAGCCTTACTTCAGTCTATTTTTGGACGATAGCTGTCATTTATAACTCTGCAGGTTTGTGAATTACAGTGCCCCTGAGCTCCTTTCTTCAACTCGCTTTCTTGTGACCTGGCCGCAACACCGCAGGCTGGCTTCAGGCCCTAATCTGGTTCCGGCCTGGCATGCTGAGCCTTTGGTTAATTCCTCTTCCTGGTGGGAAATGAGAGTTAAATTTGCCCGTCCAGACACCTCCAGCTAGCCTCTCATTGGTTCTCGCTATTCCTGTTCATCTTCCGCAGAAATTGCAAACTGGGCCAAACAGGAGGTTAAAGGGAATGACTCTCCAAGTGGGGAGAGTGTTAGTAAAGCGTCTGGAATGTTGCACCCGAGTACCAGGGGAGGAAAACTGAGACATATTTGAACACGTCTCCCGATCACATGGTTGATCATACTCTAGGTTCCACATGCATGTTTTAGCTGAAGGAAGAATACCTTAAACCTGGGTAGTTGAAACCCGTGGAATGGGTACCATGCAATATGACTTCAAAGGGTCTTCATTTGCTCACCGAACCTCTCCAATCCTATCACTGCTGCGTTTATGCCCCTGTACACATGCTTCATTCTCTTTCGGAGACATAGCAATCCATAGGTTTTAAGATACTTACTAGTCAGGTACATTCTTAGACGTTTAATATGCGGTGTTGAGTCCATTTCGTTGAGCAAGGAGTAGCTCTTCTCTATTCCATATTTGACTTAAGGAACTTTATCTGTGCTCATTTCAATCTCTGGTTTTATGCAGCACCCCAACTCACCTTTCCCCTTAAGCAAGCATAAGTTGGTTTTCTAAATTTGAGACCCTGTTCTGTTCTGTAATTCAGTTCCTGTGTAGCCAAGTTTACATTCCGTGTATTACTGATATCTTATGATGTTTCTTTTTCTGTGTGACTTACTTCAGTTAGAATCATCATACCTGAATCCACTCATTGTTATGCTAAGGGCCTGATGACATAGATTTCATTGCTGAGTGATATTGCTTTGTAAGTGAATACCACAACTTCTTTATCCATTTTTCACGTTCTGCGATGTTGAACTTGTAGTGCAAACGAGGTTCTTGTAAACAGAGGCGTCCCAAACTTTGGGGTGGCTGTGTCTTTTTTATTTTAATTTCCCTAAGCTATAGGACCATAAGTGGAAGTGCCCTAGGTTCTGTTGCTTTGTTTTTTAGATGTTTCAGGAAACACCATACACTTCTCCCGAGTGTCTGTTGGCAATTTACATCCCGCCCAGCAGCATAACAAGGCTCCCAGTTCTCCATGGCCTGTCCTGCCTTTCTGGATTTTACACTTTTTTCAGATGGCCCTTTTGACCGGGGGGAAGTGAGACTTCATTGTAGTGCAGATTTCCTTTGCAAGCTTGCTTGGTTGGCCAAAAAGGGCGTATGCGTTTTTTCCTGAATATATTCAGGGAAAAACGCATACGCCCTTTTTGGCCAAGTGCATCATTGTGGACGTTCTGCCTCTTTTCCTATGCTTTCAATGCAATTCCAGTCTACCTCCTGAAATCAGTTTCCTGCAATTCTGCCCCGCTTTCAAGTCCTCTTGGCAGCCTTACTTCAGTCTATTTTTGGACGATAGCTGTCATTTATAACTCTGCAGGTTTGTGAATTACAGTGCCCCTGAGCTCCTTTCTTCAACTCGCTTTCTTTTGAGCTGGCCGCAACACCGCAGGATGGCTTCAGGCCCTAATCTGGTTCCGGTATGGCACGCTGAGCCTTTGGTTATTTCCTCTTCCTGGTGGGAAATGAGAGTTAAATTTGCCCGTCCAGACACCTCCAGCTAGCCTCTCTTTGGTTCTCGCTATTCCTGTTCATCTTCCGCAGAAATTGTAAACTGTGCCAAACAGGAGGTTAAAGGCGCTGACTCTCCAAGTGGGGAGAGTGTTAGTAAAGCGTCTGGAATGTTGCAACCGAGTACCAGGGGAGGAAATCTGAGACATATTTGAACACGTCTCCCGTTCACATGGTTGATCATACTTGGGTTCCACATGCATGTTTTAGCTGAAGGAAGAATACCTTAAACCTGGAGAGTTGAGACCCGTGTAATGGGTACCATGCAATATGACTTCAAAGGGTCTTCATTTGCTCACCGAACCTCTCCAATCCTATCACTGCTGCGTTTATGCCCCTGTACACATGTTTGATTCTCTTTCGGAGACATAGCAATCCATAGGTTTTAAGATACTTACTAGTCAGGTACATTCTTAGGCGTTTAATATGCGGTGTTGAGTCCATTTCGTTGAGCAAGGAGTAGCTCTTGTCTATTCCATATTTGACTTAAGGAACTTTATCTGTGCTCATTTCAATCTCTGGTTTTATGCAGCACCCCAACTCACCTTTACCCTTAAGCAAGCATAAGTTGGTTTTCTAAATTTGAGACCCTGTTCTGTTCTGTAATTCAGTTCCTGTGTAGCCAAGTTTCCATTCCGTGTATTACTGATATCTTATGATGTTTCTTTTTCTGTGTGACTTACTTCAGTTAGAATCATCATACCTGAATCCACTCATTGTGCTGCTAAGGGCCTGATGACACAGATTTCATTGCTGAGTGATATTGCTTTGTAAGTAAATACCACAACTTCTTTATCCATTTTTCACTTTCTGCGATGTTGAACTTGTACTGTAAACGAGGTTCTTGTAAACAGAGCTGTTCGAAACTTTGGGGTGTCTGTGTCTTTTTGATTTTAAATTCCCTAAGCTATAGGACCATAAGTGGAAGTGCCCTAGGCTCTGTTGCTTTTTTTTTAGATGTTTCAGGAAACACCATACACTTCTCCCGAGTGGTTGTTGGCAATTTACATCCCGCCCATCAGCATAACAAGGCTCCCAGTTCTCCATGGCCTGTCCTGCCTTTCTGGATTTTACACTTTTTTCAGATGGCCCTTTTGACCGGGGGGAAGTGAGACTTCATTGTAGTGCAGATTTCCTTTGCAAGCTTGCTTGGTTGGCCAAAAAGTGTGTATGCGTTTTTTCCTGACTATATTCAGGAAAAAACACATACACCCTTTTTGGCCAAGTGTATCATTGTCGAGGTTTTGACTCTCTTCCTATGTTTTCAATGCAATTCCAGTGTATCTCCTGAAATCGGTTTCCTGCAATTCTGCCTTGCTTTCAATGCTTCTTCATAGCCTTACCTCAATATATTTTTTGAAAATAGTTGGCCTTTATAACTCTGCAGGTTTTTGAATTGCAGTGGCCCTTAGCTCCATTTTTCAGCTCTTATTTTTGTGATCTTGCCCCATAACCACAGGATTCCTTGAAGCTGTATTCTTCTTCTGGGGCACCTTGCTGTGCCTTTGGTTAATTCTTCTTACTGTTGTGAAATTAGAGTGACATGTGCCCATTGAAACCGCTACAGCTAGTTTCTCACTGGTTCCCCCTATTCCCATTCATCCTCCGCACTAACTGCAGATTGTGCGATACCAGAACTTAAAGGCATTGACTCTCCATGTGGGGATGTTGTTAGTAAAGCGGCTGGAATGTCGATCCGGAGCCCCAGGAGAGGAAAAATGAGGTGTGTTTTAGAAGCCTTTCCCGATCATATGGTATACCAGTCGCTGGGTTTCCCAAGCATGGTTTAGCTGTAGGAAGATTCCCTTCAACCTGGAGTGTTGGGACCCTTGGCATGAGTAGCATGAAGTATTGCATTAAACTTTCGGCAGTTGCTCACCAAAGCTCACCAATCCTCTCAGCCCCAAGTGTCCAGCCTTATGTCTTATCCAGCTGTGGGTTTATATGTGGTCAATCCAGGTTGCATCACAGCCCCTGAGCGAATTTTGTAAGAATTTTTCTCTCTTTCATTGTTTCAGCGTTTTGTTTTTAAAATTTATTTCTATAATGGGGTTTAGCTCATTTTCACTGCTGTGTTTGTGCCGCTCTGCACACACTTGATTCCCTTATGGAGATATATCAATACATGGGTTTTAAGATTCTTATTACTCAGATATATTTCTCTGCGGTGTATAGGGTGTGTTGAGGCCAGTTCATTGAGCAAGGTGTAGATCTTGTCTAATACCTATTTGGTTTATTGAACGGTATCTGTGCTAATTTCAAACTCTGGTTTTATGCATCACCCCACCTCTCCTTTCCCCTTAAGCTGACATAAGTGTGTTTTCTAAATGTGAGACACTGTTCTGTTCTGTAATTCATTTCTTGTGCAGCCATATTTACCCTCCCTCTATAAGTGATATCTTATGATATGTTTCTTTTTCTGTTTGACTTATTTCAAGTAGTATTATCGGACCTAAATCCACTCTTTATCCTTCTACTAGCCTTATTACATTGATTTCATGGTGAAGAGATATTCCATTGTACATAAGTACCACATCTTCTTTATCCATTGTTCTCTTTCCTGGGATATTTAAGGTGTACTGAAGTTGAGGTTCTTGTAAACAGAGTAGCCCTAAACTGTGGTGTGCTTGTGTCTTGTTGATTTTTAGACTTCCCTAGATATACTCCCATGATTGGAAGTGTCCTATGCTCTGTAGCTCTGTTTTTTAGATGATTTAGGAACCACCATACACTTCTCCAGAGTGGCTCTCGGCAGTTCACACACTGCCCATCAGCGTATAAAGGCTCCCTGTTCTCCATGGCCTGTCCTGCATTTCTGGTTTTTACAATTTTTTAGGATGGCCCTTTTGACCGGTGGGAAGTGAGACTTCTTTGTTGTGCACATTTGCATTGCTTGCTTGCTTTGTTGCCCATAAAGTGCGTATGCGTTTTTTCCTGGATATAATCAGGAAAAAACGCATACGCCCTTTTGGGCCAACTGCATCATTGTCGAAATTCTGCTGCTTTTCATGTGCATTAAAGACAAGTCCAATCTATCTCTTGAAATCTGTTTCTTGCAATTCTGTCTTGCATTCAGATCCTCTTCTTTGCCTTACCTCAACATATTTTTGGACGTTAGTTTTCATTTATAACTCTGCAGGTTTGTGAATTGCAGTGACCCTGAGCTCCATTTTTTAAGTTGCTCTTTTGTGAGCTGGCCTCAAACCCGCAGGATTGCTTCAGGCCCTATTTTGGCTCCGGCGAGGCAGGCTGAGCCTTTCTTTAATTCTTATTCTTAATGGGAAATTAGAGTGATATGTGCCCGTCCAAACCCCTACAACTCTTCTCTCATTGGTTCCCCCTCTTCCCGTTCATCCTCCTCACAATTTGCAAAATGTGTGAAACAGAAGTTTAAATGTGCTGATTCTCCAAGTGGGGAGATTCTAAGTAGCGTGGCTGGAATGGTGAACAGGAGCACCAGGAGAGGATAAATGAGGTGCATTTTAGACACATCTCCCGATCACATGGTGTACAGTCCTCTGGGTTTTCCATGCATGTTTTAGCTGTAGGAAGATCCCTTGAACCTGCAGATTTGGGACCCATTGAATGGGTACCAGGTAGTATTACTTTAAAGGGTGTGCATTTCCTCACCCAACCTCACATTTCTCTTAGCGCAAACAGTTTCCAGCCTTATGTCTCATCCTGCTGTGGGTCTAGATGTGTTCAATCCATGTTGCATCACCGTCCCTGAGGAAAAGTTGTAAGAGGTTTTCTCTGTCTCTCTGTCATTTATTTTTTTCAATTTATTACTATATTGGTTACAGCTGATTTTCAAAGCTCTGTTTCTTGCTGCTGTACATCCACTTGATTCACGTACAGAGAGACATCAATAAATTCTTTTTCAGATTCTTACCAGTCGTATATATTCTTTTCCGGTGACTTGAGTGTGCTGAGTGCAGTTCTTTTAGCTACCGTGTAGGCCTTGTTGATTATCAGTTTGGTATTTGGAATGGTATCTTTGCTAATTTCAACCTCCTGGATGATGCCTCACCCCTCCCCACCTTTCCCGTTTAGCAGCCTTATGCGTGTTTTCTACATATTTGACTATGTTTTTGTTTTGTAATTTATTTCATGTGTAGCCATTTTGGATTCCACCTTTAAGTGATATCTTATGATATGTGTCTTTTTCTTTTTGAATTCTGTCACTTAGAATGATCATACGTAACTCCTCCAGATTTGTTACAACTGGCCATATTTCATTGATTTCCAGGCTGAATAATATTCCACTCTACCTAAGTACCACATCTCTATCCATTTTTTCCCTCCAGAGACATTTAAGTTATATCCTAGTCGAGGATCTTTTAAACAGAGAGGGGGTAAACATTGGGGTGCCTGTGTCCTCTCGATTTTTGTTTTTCCCAAGATATACGCCCATGAGTGCAAGTGCCCTATGCTCTGTAGCTCATTTTTTAGATGCTTTAGTAAACACAATACACTTCTCCAGAATGGCCGTTGGCAATATACATTTCCACTATAAGTCTCACAGGGCTCCCTCTTCTCGTTGCCCTGTCCTGCATTTCTGTTGTTTATGCTTTATGAGGATGGCTCTTCTGACTGATGCGAAGTGATATCTTTTGTAGTATTGACTTCCAGTGCCCACCTGTTTGGTTGGCTAAAAAAGTGTATGCCCTTTTCTTGAATATATACAGAAAAGAACGCATACACCCTTTTTGGCCAACTGCAATGTTGGCAATGTTCAGCTCCTTTTCTTGTGCTTAATGGCGAGTCCTTTCTACCTCCTCAAATCCCTTTCCTGCCATTCTCCCTTGCTTACAAGTCCTTTTCTCTGACTTTCCTCAAGACATTTTTCAGTGATGGATATTTTCAACTCTGCAGTTTTGTGAATTTTACTGCCCCTGAGTTCCATTGTTCAACTCGTGTTTATGGGAACTGGCCACAAAGCAGCGGGATTTCCTCAAGCCCTATACTGTTTCCATGGGCAACCCTAGCTTTTGGTCAATTCATCTTCCTGATTGGAAATTAGAGTGACATGTGCCTGTCTGAACACCTAGGACTTGTCTCTCATTGTTCCTCATCCTTCCGCTTCATCCTCTGGACAAATTCCAAACTGTACGCAACAGGATGTTGACAGTGCTGACATCTCCAAGTGGGGAGACTGTTAGTAAAGACGCTGGAGGGGTGAACCCGAGCACCAGGAGATGAGGAGATGAGATGCCTTTTCCAAACTCTTCCCGATCAGACGGTATACCATCCTCTGGGTGTGACAGACATGTTTTAGCAGTAGGAAGAGTCCCATTCATGTAAGGAGAACACCAGGGCTTTTTCAAAATCAGTGTCTCCCCGAAACCCAAACTGGGGAATTTTTTAAGCTACAGCTACACATATGTTCATTAAGGGCCTTGGGAAGTAGGCAGAGTCCAAACTTTAGATGATTGAAGTCTTCAGGGTCAGAAGCACTCACCACCAGCTTCCCTTAGGCTACACTTTAACTGTCATTGATAGATGATGTCAATAAAAATATCTATTCTTTTTCAGATTATTTCCCCTTATAGGTTATTGCAAAATGTTGAGTGTAGTTCCCTGTGCTATACAGTAGTTCCTTGTTGATGATCTATTTTATACATAGCAGTGTGTATGTGTTCATTCCAAACTGTTAATTTATCCCTCCTCCCACCTTTCCCCTTTGGTAATAATAAATTATAAGATTTTATACTTCTCAGAAATGGGGGAGCTGAAAGAGAGGTATCATTTTCAATGGAAAAGCATTTAAAACAAGATTGAAGGTTTAACCAAGATTATTAAATGTACATCCTTGGAAAGAAATCACTTCGTTTCTCTAATATTGACCTGACAAATAAGACAAACCTTTTCACTGAACTTGCTTATAAAAAGTGATGGAAATATCAAATGGAAGTGTTAAAAACATCTTATTTTACCCGAGCCTTATACACTGTTCTATGTTAACTACAGTTTGGCTCACACATCTGTTCATTGAGGTTACAATAGTCTCAATTTCTGTTACTGATCCTCCAGAGTGGACCCCAACAAGTGTCCCCCTGCCCAGTGTCATTGGGGCCAACAGATCGAGACTGAGTTTGGTTCACAAGCAAAGGAAACTTTATATTTTGATCAGAGAATGGAGAGGTGAGAGCATGCACTACCCCGTGGGCTGTGGGCTGGGCTGCTGTGTAGAGATCCTGTCAGAGTCAGTGGGAGGGAGGGAGGTGGCGGAGCTCTCGAGGGCCGGGTTGGCTGTAGCTCAGGCTCTATATCGTGGAGTCTGCACTGGGCCCCAGGAGCTGAGGTGTCGACCCAGCCATTCTGCACTAGGAAATCTGGTCTGAAGTGCCGGGTGTGGAACCTCTGCATGCGGGACCCTAGGAGCACGTGAAATTAGACAAAGCACAAAGGATAAAAAAGGTTAGACTTGACTTTATTGCCCAGATTCTATTTTTATCTCCCAGGGATTTTTAATGGGCTTTGCTGGGGACAAACCCCTCCTCTGCCTTTTGTCCCGTTCCTCATTCTTGGAGTGCTGAGGGTGCAGACCCTTCTTCTGTAACTGCTGAGTGCTGAGTTGGGAGCCCTCATACCCTGGGGCGAGGGTCAGAGCTTCTCCCCAGCAGCCTCCCGGTGACATTGATTGTCCCCAGGACCCCTGCCTCCCTGCTCGTCCACCTGAGCACCAGCATTGGAAGTGTTATAGATTCTAATGACCTTTAAGGGTCCAGGAAAGAGATGTGCAGAGACGCTGTGGGGGCCGGTTTCACCCCGCCCCACATTTGTTCGGCCACCTTAGGCTGACCGTCTCTGCCAGCCTAGATGCTCTGACCAGTAGTCTGCGCTTTCTTCAGTTAGGCCCCTGAATTAACGTACAAACAGCACCAGGTGTCAGAGCCCTGCCCGCTCAACTCCCAGACAGTCCAGGGTCAGTGGTGATCAAGGACCATGATGGCTACTGAGTCAACAGCCTTTTGAAGTAAACAGGAGTCCAGCCGGTCTTATTGGCCACCATCATCACGGTGTCTGTAGGCTTTTCTATGGTGACAGTGTGGTATACTGTTCCCCCACCAAGATTATTAGCTCCCCTCTGGGTGCAGTAAGTCCTGCAAGCAGTAGTCTACTCTTTTGGGACACACTCTTGTTGTTTTATGAGAGAAACTCCAGGTCAAGTGATGTTCACACGAGTCGTCATGGTGCCCTGTTGCCCCCGGTTATCTCTCTGGATGTTGGAGTTGGAGGGCCTCCTCACTCGAGGTCAGTGTGCCCACGGAGCGAACCCTGCAACTTCAGGGCATGGTTGGTGGTTAGGATCACCACGTGGGGTCCTTTTCCCTTAGGAGGGAGGTGGCCTTTGGGGCTGCTGATTTCCAGGTTTTTAGATACCGCCAGTATCTTGGCCAGATGTGGCAGTGGGCCAAGCCCCTTAGTGACCGTAGTTTATCCTACCTGGATGGCATTCTTGCATTGTTCCATTTCAAGTGGTCCCAGTTTTTGCACTAATTCTCCAATGGCGATTCACCTTTCACCGGGAATGTAAAGGTCAAAGGGTTTAGCTAAATTAGGGAGTTCCAGGGCAAGGGTCTGAATTGACTGCTCTTTCCATTCTTGAAAGGCCACTTCTGGATTCTATTCAAAAGGATCATCATCTTTTCCTTTCAGTGTTTCATATAGAGGCCCAGCTAGTAGACTGTAGTTAGGGATCCAGAAGCAGCAAACCCTGGCCTCCCCAGGAACCCCTAAGCTGTCTTCTAGTTTTAGAAAGGGGTAAGGCTGAAAATGGTTTCTTCCCTTTCCTGGGATGGGCTTCTCTGACCTTCTGTGAGAATGAAGCCCAGGCAGGTCACCGCAGTCTGTGATATTTGAGCTTTTTCTTGGACAACTTCTATCCTTTATTGGCTTGGTAGTTCAGAGGCCTCCTTAGTAGGGCTGGTGATCAGAATGTCGTCTGCATATTGAAGGAGGGTTTCCTTTTCCAGAGGTAGAACTTTTAGGTCTTTAGCTAAGCTTTCCCCAAAGATGGTGTGGGAATTTTTGCACCCTTGGGGCCAGACGGCCCGGAAGTATTGTTTTAGTTGTATGTTGAGTCCTGCCACTCACAAGCCAAAATTTCTTGTGACTCTGGGACTAATGGAATACAAAAGAAGGCATCATTGAAGACTAATACAGAATACCATGTCCTGGTGGTTGGTAGAATGACCAGCAGGGTGTAGGAATTAGGAGCAACTGGAGGTATATCCTCGGTGGCTTCACTGACTGTCCTGACATCCTTTACCAGGTCCCCAGCAGCCCATGGGGCTCTCGTGGTCAGACCAATCCCAGAATATGGAGCTCACCTGGGCAGGTACCCCACCCCCACCCCAGCCCACGGGGCTCTCGTGGTCAGGCCCCTCCAGGATACAGAGCTACCCTTGCAGGTACCGTGGCAGGGCTGGGCACACAGGAACCGTGCACATAGCCCTCATTGCAGAGCACCCCCAGCTCACCTGTCGCTCAGAGCTGACACAGAGCACCTCAGAGCAGGACTTGAACTAACAAACAGCAGCTGCGACAGGTCTGTGACCCTGGGCATCACTCCGTGAGGCCTCCCTCCACCTGGTCTTCCAGAGACTTCCACTGCACCCGGGGCACCAGGCCTCTGTCTCCAACCACCACCCACCCCTCCTCTCCCTGACTCCTGGGTTCCTCTCATTAGGAGAGGGTTTTCTTGAAGTTGTCTCCCACTCATGGGCCAGATAAAATGATTAGAAAACAAGCCAAAGCTGCAGCCCCTTGTCTATCCTGACTCTCAGGAGCCCACACCTGTTCCTTGGACCTGGCCGGTTCAGCAAGTTCCATTTTCTGCAACTGTGAGCCCCTGAGGGGTGATGATTGGCTGACCTGGGCAGCCTTACCGTGCTGGCCAGCCCTCCCCAGGTGTGCTTGGGTTGAGATCAATATAAATACCACTCCAGGCAGCAAGAGCCCCTGCAGCCGTGCCTGACGCCATTTTCTCTGCCCTGTCAGCAGTCTCGGGGCTGGGCTGGTGGGAGGGAGTGAGAGGCCACGGCTTTGTGGGTGGCCCAGTGTGAGTGGGGCTCTGCTGGACTTTCTGCAGCAGTTGCCAGGCTGCCACCTGCTAAAGAAGAGGATGTGTCACCCATACCTGCTGCTGGAATTTCTCCCTGGGCAGAGGTGAGGAAGGAAAAAAGCAGTGGGGGCAGGGACAGGACGGGTATCTCAGGCAGGGAAATGGAAATCTTCCAGAAGAGCACCCAGGGCCAGGACCATCCTGGCTGGCCTGCAGGCACCAAGTCGGCCGGCATGCTGTCACTCGTGTGGCTCTATGGCCCTTCCTCTAGGCTTTCAAGTCCTTGTATATATTCAGGTGTTTTACCTGGGACGGGTGGGAATAGTTCAGCAGCAACTGGCCTGGGGCTCAGCTCACGTTTACTCACAGATGCCTCGGCACGGTGCCCCAGCTTTGCAATGAGGACGCTTGTTGCGTGGGGGCTGCTGGCTGAATGGGAGACGATTCCCCACCACTGACCAACTTCAGAATTGTTTACAACTGGAGCAAGTGCCCTGATACGGTTTTCCTCTGTGTAACTGGTGGGTTCTGTGTTTTTTTTCTCTTTTTCGTTTTTGGTTCAAGGTAGATTTTATTCCTCTTTTTTGTATTTACAGATATAAGCATGGAAATAATTTATTCATATAAATACATGTATGTGCAGGGAATAATTGTTTTTTCTGTTTTATTTTTTAAATTTTATTTCTTTTTAATTTTGAATTTTATTTTATATTTTTATACAGCAGGTTCTTATTGGTTATCTATTTTATACATATAAATGTATACATGCCAATCCCAGTCTCTCAACTCCTCCCACCACCACCCCCCAACAGCTTTCCCCCCTTGTTGTCCATACGTTTGTTGTCTACATCTGTTGCTCTATTTATGCCTTGCAAAATGGTTAATCTGTACAGTTTTTCTAGGTTCCACATATATGCATGAATATACAAGATTTGTTTTTCTCTTTCTGACTTACTTCACTCTGTATGACAGTCTCTAGATCCATCGACGTCTCTACAAATGACCCAATTTCATTCCTTTTCATGGCTTAGTAATATTCCATTTATATATGTACCACAGCTTTATGCATTCGTCTGTCTGTGGGCATTTAGGTTGCTTCCATTACCTCGATATTGTAAATAGTGATGCAATGAACATTGCGGTGAATGACTCTTTTTGATTTATGGTTTTGTCTGGGTATATGTCCAGTACTGGGATTGCTGTATCATATGGTAATTCTATTGTTAGTTTCTTAAGAAATTCCATATTGTTCTCCATAATGACTGTATCAATTTATATTCCCAACAATAGTGGGAGAGGGTTCCTTTTCTCCACACCCTTTCCAGCATTTTTTGTTTGTAGATTTTCAATGATGCCTATTCTACCAGGTGTGAGGTGATACCTCATTGTTGAATCCATTTCGTTGAGCAAGGGGTAGCTCTTGTCTATAACATATTTGGCTTATGGAACGGTATCTGTGCTAATTTCAAACTCTGCTTTTATGCAGCACCCCAACTCACCTTCCCCCTTAAGCAGGCATAAGTTGGTTTTCCAAACTTGAGACCCTGTTCTGTTTTGTAATTCAGTTCATGTGTAGCCAAGTTCACATTCCGTGTATTAGTGATACCTTATGATGTTTCTTTTTCTGTGTGACTTATTTCACTTAGAATCATCGTGCCTCAATCCACTCATTATGCTGGTACGGGCCTGGTGACATAGATTTCATTGCTGAGTGGTATTCTGTTGTACATAAGTACCGCAACTTCTTTATCCATTATTTGCTCTCTGGGATATTTAACTTGTGCCGTAGAAGAGATTCCTGTAAAAAGAGCCATCCCAAATTTTGGGGTTGCTGTGTCTTTTTGATATTAATTTCCCTAAGCTATAGAACCATAAGTGGAAGTGCCCTAGGCTCTGTTGCTTTGTTTTTTAGATGTTTCAGGAAACACCATACACTTGTCCCGAGTGTCTGTTGGCAATTTACATCCCGCCCATCAGCATAACAAGGCTCCCAGTTCTCCATGGCCTGTCCTGCCTTTCTGGATTTTACACTTTATTCTGATGGCCCTTTTGACCGGGGGGAAGTGAGACTTCATTGTAGTGCAGATTTCCTTTGCAAGCTTACTTGGTTGGCCAAAAAGGGCGTATGTGTTTTTTCCTGAATATATTCAGGAAAAAACGGATACGCCCTTTTGGCCAAGTGCATCATTGTGGACGATCTGCCTCTTTTCCTATGCTTTCAATGCAATTCCAGTCTACCTCCTGAAATCGGTTTCCTGCAATTCTGCCCCGCTTTCAAGTCCTCTTGGCAGCCTTAGTTCAGTACATTTTTGGACGATAGCTGTCATTTATAACTCTGCAGGTTTGTGAATTACAGTGCCCCTGAGCTCCTTTCTTCAACTCGCTTTCTTGTGACCTGGCCGCAACTCCGCAGGATGGCTTCAGGCCCTAATCTGGTTCCGGCACGGCACGCTGAGCCTTTGGTTAATTCCTCATCCTGGTGGGAAATTAGAGTTAAATTTGCCCGTCCAGACACCTCGCGCTTGTCTCTCATTGGTTCTCCCTATTCCTGTACATCTTCGGCAGAAGTTGCAAACTGGGCCAAACAGGAGGTTAAAGGCACTGACTCTCCAAGTGGGGAGAATGTTAGTAAAGCGTCTGGAATGTTGCACCGAAGTACCAGGGGACGAAAACTGAGACATATTTGAACACGTCTCCCGATCACACGGTTGATCATACTCTGGGATCCACATGCATGTTTTAGCTGAAGAAAGAATACCTTAAACCTGGAGAGTTGAGACCAGTGGAATGGGTACCATGCAATATGACTTCAAAGGGTCTTCATTTGCTCACCGAATCTCTCCAATCCTATCACTGCTGCGTTTATGACCCTTGTACACACGCTTGATTCTCTTTTGGAGACATAGCAATCCATAGGTTTTAAGATACTTACTAGTCAGGTATATTCTTAGGCATTTAATATGGGGTGTTGAGTCCATTTCGTTGAGCAAGGAGTAGCTCTTGTCTATTCCATATTTGGCTTAAGGAACTTTATCTGTGCTCATTTCAATCTCTGGTTTTATGCAGCACCCCAACTCATCTTTCCACTTAAGCAAGCATAAGGTGGTTTTCTAAATTTGAGACCCTGTTCTGTTTTGTAATTCAGTTCCTCTGTAGCCAAGTTTAAATTCCATGTATTACTGATATCTTATGATGTTTCTTTTTCTGTGTGACTTATTTCAGTTAGAATCATCATACCTGAATCCACTCATTGTGCTGCTAAGGGCCTGATGACATAGATTTCATTGCTGAGTGATATTGCTTTGTAAGTGAATACCACAACTTCTTTATCCATTTTTCACTTTCTGCGATGTTGAACTTGTACTGTAAACGAGGTTCTTGTAAACAGAGCCGTTCCAAACTTTGGGGTGGCTGTGTCTTTTTGATTTTAATTTCCCTAAGCTATAGGACCATAAGTGGCAGTGCCCTAGGTTCTGTTGCTTTGTTTTTTAGATGTTTCAGGAAACACCATACACTTCTCCCTAGTGGTTGTTGGCAATTTACATCCCGCCCATCAGCATAACAAGGCTCCCAGTTCTCCATGGCCTGTCCTGCCTTTCTGGATTTTACACTTTTTTCAGATGGCCCTTTTGACCGGGGGGAAGTGAGACTTCATTGTAGTGCAGATTTCCTTTGCAAGCTTGCTTGGTTGGCCAAAAAGGGCGTATGCGTTTTTTCCTGAATATAATCAGGAAAAAACGCATATGCCCTTTTTGGCCAAGTGCATCATTGTGGACGTTCTGCCTCTTTTCCTATGCTTTCAATGCAATTCCAGTCTACCTCCTGAAATCGGTTTCCTGCAATTCTGCCCCGCTTTCAAGTCCTCTTGGCAGCCTTACTTCAGTCTATTTTTGGACGATAGCTGTCATTTATAACTCTGCAGGTTTGTGAAATACAGAGACACTGAGCTCCTTTCTTCAACTCACTTTCTTGTGAGCTGGCCGCAACACCGCAGGATGGCTTCAGGCCCTAATCTGGTTCCGGCACGGCACGCTGAGCCTTTGGTTAATTCCTCTTCCTAGTGGGAAATGAGAGTTAAATTTGCCCGTTCAGACACCTCCAGCTAGTCTCTCATTGGTTCTCGCTATTCCTGTTCATCTTCCGCAGAAATTGCAAACTGGGACAAACAGGAGGTTAAAGGCACTGACTGTCCAAGTCGGGAGAGTGTTAGTAAAGCGTCTGGAATGTTGCACCCGAGTACCAGGGTATGAAAACTGAGACATATTTGAACACATCTCCCGATCACACGGTTGATCATACTCTGGGTTCCACATGCATGTTTTAGCTGAAGGAAGAATACCTTAAACCTGGAGAGTTGAGACCCGTGGAATGGGTACCATGCAATATGACTTCAAAGGGTCTTCATTTGCTCACCGAACCTCTCCAATTCTATCACTGCTGCATTTATGCGCCAGTACACACGCTTGATTCTCTTTTGGAGACATAGCAATCCCTAGGTTTTAAGATACTTACTAGTCAGGTACATTCTTAGGCGTTTAATATGGGGTGTTGAGTCCATTTCATTGAGCAAGGAGTAGCTCTTGTCTGTTCCATATTTGGCTTAAGGAACATTATCTGTGCTCATTTCAATCTCTGGTTTTATGCAGCACCCCAACTCACCTTTCCCCTTAAGCAAGCATAAGTTGGTTTTCTAAATTTGAGACCCTGTTCTGTTTTGGAATGCAGTTCCAGTGTAGCCAAGTTTACATTCCGTGTATTAGTGATATCTTTTGATGTTTCTTTTTCTGTGTGACTTATTTCAGTTAGAATCATCGTACTTGAATCCACTCATTATGCTGCTACGGGCCTGATGACATAGATTTCATTGCTGAGTGATACTGCATTGTACGTAAGTACCACAAGTTCTTTATCCATTTTTCACTTTCTGTGATATTGAACTTGTACGGTAAACGAGGTTCTTGTAAACAGAGGCGTCCCAAACTTTGGGGTGGCTGTGTCTTTTTGATATTAATTTCCCTAAGCTATAGGACCATAAGTGGCAGTGCCCTAGGCTCTGTTGCTTCGTTTTTTAGATGTTTCAGGAAACACCATACACTTGTCCCGAGTGTCTGTTGGCAATTTACATCCCGCCCATCAGCATAAGAAGGCTCCCAGTTCTCCATGGCCTGTCCTGCCTTTCTGGATTTTACACTTTATTCTGATGGCCCTTTTGACCGGGGGGAAGTGAGACTTCATTGTAGTGCAGATTTCCTTTGCAAGCTTGCTTGGTTGGCCAAAAAGGGCGTATGCGTTTTTTCCTGAATATATTCAGGAAAAAACGCATACGCCCTTTTGGCCAAGTGCATCATTGTGGACGTTCTGCCTCTTTTCCTATGCTTGAAATGCAATTCCTGTCTACCTCCTGAAATTGGTTTCCTGCAATTCTGCCCTGCTTTCAAGTCCTCTTGGCAGCCTTAGTTCAGTGTATTTTTGGACAATAGCTGTCATTTATAACTCTGCAGGTTTGTGAATTACAGTGCCCCTGAGCTCCTTTCTTCAACTCGCTTTCTTGTGAGCTGGCCGCAACACTGCAGGTTGTCTTCAGGCCCTAATGTGGTTCCGGAATGGCACGCTGAGCCTTTGGTTAATTCCTCTTCCTGTTGGGAAATGAGAGTTAAATTTGCCCGTTCAGACACCTCCAGGTAGTCTCTCATTGGTTCTCGCTATTCCTGTTCATCTTCCGCAGAAATTGCAAACTGGGGCAAACAGGAGGTTAAAGGCACTGACTCTCCAAGTAGGGAGAGTGTTAGTAAAGCATCTGGAATGTTGCACCCGAGTACCAGGGGAGGAAAACTGAGACATATTTGAACACGGCTCCCGTTCACATGGTTGATCATACTCTGGGTTCCACATGCATGTTTTAGCTGAAGGAAGAATACCTTAAACCTGGAGAGTTGAGACCCGTGTAATGGGTACCATGCAATATGACTTCAAAGGGTCTTCATTTGCTCACCGAACCTCTCCAATCCTATCACTGCTGCGTTTATGCCCCTTTACACACGCTTGATTCTCTTTCGGAGACATAGCAATCCATAGGTTTTAAGATACTTACAAGTCAGGTACATTCTTAGGCGTTTAATATGGGGTGTTGAGTCCATTTCGTTGAGCAAGGAGTAGCTCTTGTCTATTCCATATTTGGCTTAAGGAACTTTATCTGTGCTCATTTCAATCTCTGGTTTTATGCAGCACCCCAACTCACCTTTACCCTTAAGGAAGCATAGTTGGTTTTCTAAATTTGAGACCCTGTTCTGTTTTGGAATTCAGTTCCTCTGTAGCCAAGTTTAAATTCCATGTATTAGTGATATTTTTTGATGTTTCTTTTTCTGTGTGACTTATTTCAGTTAGAATCACCATACCCGAATCCACTCATTATGCTGCTACGGGCCTGGTGACATAGATTTCATTGCTGAGTGATATTGCATTGTACATGAGTACCACAGCTTCTTTATCCATTTTTCACTTTCTGTGATATTGAACTTGTACGGTAAACGAGGTTCTTGTAAACAGAGGCGTCCCAAACTTTGGGGTGGCTGTGTCTTTTTGATTTTAATTTCCCTAAGCTATAGGACCATAAGTGGAAGTGCACTAGGCTCTGTTGCTTTGTTTTTTAGATGTTTCAGGAAACACCATACACTTCTCCCGAGTGGTTGTTGGCAATTTACATCCCGCCCATCAGCATAACAAGGCTCCCAGTTCTCCATGGCCTGTCCTGCTTTTCTGGATTTTACACTTTTTTCAGATGGCCCTTTTGACCGGGGGGAAGTGAGACTTCATTGTAGTGCAGATTTCCTTTGCAAGCTTGCTTGGTTGGCCAAAAAGGGCGTATGCGTTTTTTCCTGAATATATTCAGGAAAAAACGCATACGCCCTTTTTGGCCAAGTGCATCATTGTGGACGTTCTGCCTCTTTTCCTATGCTTTCAATGCAATTCCAGTCTACCTCCTGAAATCGGTTTCCTGCAATTCTGCCCCGCTTTCAAGTCCTCTTGGCAGCCTTACTTCAGTATATTTTTGGACGATAGCTGTCATTTATAACTCTGCAGGTTTGTGAATTACAGTGCCCCTGAGCTCCTTTCTTCAACTCGCTTTCTTTTGAGCTGGCCGCAACACCGCAGGATGGCTTCAGGTCCTAATCTGGTTCCGGTACGGCACGCTGAGCCTTTGGTTATTTCCTCTTCCTGGTGGGAAATGAGAGTTAAATTTGCCCGTCCAGACACCTCCAGCTAGCCTCTCATTGGTTCTTGCTATTCCTGTTCATCTTCCGCAGAAATTGCAAACTGGGCCAAACAGGAGGTTAAAGGGACTGACTCTCCAAGTCGGGAGAGTGTTAGTAAAGCGTCTGGAATGTTGCACCCTAGTACCAGGGTACGAAAACTGAGACATATTTGAACACGTCTCCCGATCACATGGTTGATCATACTCTAGGTTCCACATGCATGTTTTAGCTGAAGGAAGAATACCTTAAACCTGGGTAGTTGAAACCCGTGGAATGGGTACCATGCAATATGACTTCAAAGGGTCTTCATTTGCTCACCGAACCTCTCCAATCCTATCACTGCTGCGTTTATGCACCTGTACACATGCTTGATTCTCTTTCGGAGACATAGCAATCCATAGGTTTTAAGATACTTACTAGTCAGGTACATTCTTAGGCGTTTAATATGCGGTGTTGAGTCCATTTCGTTGAGCAAGGAGTAGCTCTTGTCTATTCCATATTTGGCTTAAGGAACTTTATCTGTGCTCATTTCAATCTCTGGTTTTATGCAGCACCCCAACTCACCTTTCCCCTTAAGCAAGCATAAGTTGGTTTTCTAAATTTGAGACCCTGTTTTGTTGTGGAATTCAGTTCCTGTGTAGCCAAGTTTACATTCTTTGTATTAGTGATATCTTATGATGTTTCTTTTTCTGTGTGACTTATTTCAGTTAGAATCATCGTACCTGAATCCACTCATTATGCTGCTATGGGCCTGATGACATAGATTTCATTGCTGAGTGATACTGCATTGTACGTAAGTACCACAAGTTCTTTATCCATTTTTCACTTTCTGTGATATTGAACTTGTACGATAAATGAGGTTCTTGTAAACAGAGTCGTCCCAAACTTTGGGGTGGCTGTGTCTTTTTGATTTTAATTTCCCTATGCTATAGGACCATAAGTGGAAGTGCCCTAGGCTCTGTTGCTTTGTTTTTTAGATGTTTCAGGAAACACCATACACTTCTCCCGAGTGTCTGTTGGCAATTTAAATCCCGCCCATCAGCATAACAAGGCTCCCAGTTCTCCATGGCCTGTCCTGCCTTTCTGGATTTTACACTTTTTTCAGATGGCCCTTTTGACCGGGGGGAAGTGAGACTTCATTGTAGTGCAGATTTCCTTTGCAAGCTTGCTTGGTTGGCCAAAAAGGGCGTATGCGTTTTTTCCTGAATATATTCAGGAAAAAACGCATACGCCCTTTTTGGCCAAGTGCATCATTGTGGACGTTCTGCCTCTTTTCCTATGCTTTCAATGCAATTCCAGTCTACCTCCTGAAATCGGTTTCCTGCAATTCTGCCCCGCTTTCAAGTCCTCTTGGCAGCCTTACTTCAGTCTATTTTTGGACGATAGCTGTCATTTATAACTCTGCAGGTTTGTGAATTACAGTGCCCCTGAGCTCCTTTCTTCAACTCGCTTTCTTTTGAGCTGGCCGCAACACCGCAGGATGGCTTCAGGCCCTAATCTGGTTCCAGTACGGCACGCTGAGCCTTTGGTTATTTCCTCTTCCTGGTGGGAAATGAGAGTTAAATTTGCCCGTCCAGACACCTCCAGCTAGCCTCTCATTGGTTCTCGCTATTCCTGTTCATCTTCCGCAGAAATTGCAAACTGGGCCAAACAGGAGGTTAAAGGGACTGACTCTCCAAGTCGGGAGAGTGTTAGTAAAGCGTCTGGAATGTTGCACCCGAGTACCAGGGTACGAAAACTGAGACATATTTGAACACGTCTCCCGATCACATGGTTGATCATACTCTAGGTTCCACATGCATGTTTTAGCTGAAGGAAGAATACCTTAAACCTGGGTAGTTGAAACCCGTGGAATGGGTACCATGCAATATGACTTCAAAGGGTCTTCATTTGCTCACCGAACCTCTCCAATCCTATCACTGCTGCGTTTATGCACCTGTACACATGCTTGATTCTCTTTCGGAGACATAGCAATCCATAGGTTTTAAGATACTTACTAGTCAGGTACATTCTTAGGCGTTTAATATGCGGTGTTGAGTCCATTTCGTTGAGCAAGGAGTAGCTCTTGTCTATTCCATATTTGGCTTAAGGAACTTTATCTGTGCTCATTTCAATCTCTGGTTTTATGCAGCACCCCAACTCACCTTTCCCCTTAAGCAAGCATAAGTTGGTTTTCTAAATTTGAGACCCTGTTCTGTTTTGGAATTCAGTTCCTGTGTAGCCAAGTTTACATTCTTTGTATTAGTGATATCTTATGATGTTTCTTTTTCTGTGTGATTTATTTCAGTTAGAATCATCATACCTGAATCCACTCATTATGCTGCTACGGGCCTGATGACATAGATTTCATTGCTGAGTGATACTGCATTGTACGTAAGTACCACAAGTTCTTTATCCATTTTTCACTTTCTGTGATATTGAACTTGTACGATAAATGAGGTTCTTGTAAACAAAGTCGTCCCAAACTTTGGGGTGGCTGTGTCTTTTTGATTTTAATTTCCCTATGCTATAGGACCATAAGTGGAAGTGCCCTAGGCTCTGTTGCTTTGTTTTTTAGATGTTTCAGGAAACACCATACACTTCTCCCGAGTGTCTGTTGGCAATTTAAATCCCGCCCATCAGCATAACAAGGCTCCCAGTTCTCCATGGCCTGTCCTGCCTTTCTGGATTTTACACTTTTTTCAGATGGCCCTTTTGACCGGGGGGAAGTGAGACTTCATTGTAGTGCAGATTTCCTTTGCAAGCTTGCTTGGTTGGCCAAAAAGGGCGTATGCGTTTTTTCCTGAATATATTCAGGAAAAAACGCATACGCCCTTTTTGGCCAAGTGCATCATTGTGGACGTTCTGCCTCTTTTCCTATGCTTTCAATGCAATTCCAGTCTACCTCCTGAAATCGGTTTCCTGCAATTCTGCCCCGCTTTCAAGTCCTCTTGGCAGCCTTACTTCAGTCTATTTTTGGACGATAGCTGTCATTTATAACTCTGCAGGTTTGTGAATTACAGTGCCCCTGAGCTCCTTTCTTCAACTCGCTTTCTTGTGACCTGGCCGCAACACCGCAGGATGGCTTCAGGCCCTAATCTGGTTCCGGCACGGCACGCTGAGCCTTTGGTTATTTCCTCTTCCTGGTGGGAAATGAGAGTTAAATTTGCCCGTCCAGACACCTCCAGCTAGTCTCTCATTGGTTCTCCCTATTCCTGTACATCTTCCGCAGAAATTGCAAACTGGGCCAAACAGGAGGTTAAAGGCACTGACTCTCCAAGTGGGGAGAGTGTTAGTAAAGCGTCTGGAATGTTGCACCCGAGTACCAGGGGAGGAAAACTGAGACATATTTGAACACGTCTCCCGTTCACACGGTTGATCATACTCTGGGTTCCACATGCATGTTTTAGCTGAAGGAAGAATACCTTAAACCTGCAGAGTTGAGACCCGTGGAATGGGTACCATGCAATATAACTTCAAAGGGTCTTCATTTGCTCACCGAACCCCTCCAATCCTATCACTGCTGCGTTTATGACCCTGTACACACGCTTGATTCTCTTTTGGAGACATAGCAATCCATAGGTTTTAAGATACTTACTAGTCAGGTACATTCTTAGGCGTTTAATATGGGGTGTTGAGTCCATTTCGTTGAGCAAGGAGTAGCTCTTGTCTATTCCATATTTGGCTTAAGGAACTTTATCTGTGCTCATTTCAATCTCTGGTTTTATGCAGCACCCCAACTCACCTTTCCCCTTAAGCAAGCATAAGTTGGTTTTCTAAATTTGAGACCCTGTTCTGTTTTGGAATTCAGTTCCTGTGTAGCCAAGTTTACATTCCGTGTATTAGTGATATCTTATGATGTTTCTTTTTCTGTGTGACTTATTTCAGTTAGAATCATCGTACCTGAATCCACTCATTATGCTGCTACGGGCCTGATGACATAGATTTCATTGCTGAGTGATACTGCATTGTACGTAAGTACCACAAGTTCTTTATCCATTTTTCACTTTCTGTGATATTGAACTTGTACGGTAAACGAGGTTCTTGTAAACAGACGCGTCCCAAACTTTGGGGTGGCTGTGTCTTTTTGATTTTAATTTCCCTAAGCTATAGGACCATAAGTGGAAGTGCCCTAGGCTCTGTTGCTTTGTTTTTTAGATATTTCAGGAAACACCATACACTTCTCCGGAGTGTCTGTTGGCAATTTACATCCCGCCCATCAGCATAACAAGGCTCCCAGTTCTCCATGGCCTGTCCTGCCTTTCTGGATTTTACACTTTTTTCAGATGGCCCTTTTGACCGGGGGGAAGTGAGACTTCATTGTAGTGCAGATTTCCTTTGCAAGCTTGCTTGGTTGGCCAAAAAGGGCGTATGCGTTTTTTCCTGAATATATTCAGGAAAAAACGCATACGCCCTTTTTGGCCAAGTGCATCATTGTGGACGTTCTGCCTCTTTTCCTATGCTTTCAATGCAATTCCAGTCTACCTCCTGAAATCGGTTTCCTGCAATTCTGCCCCGCTTTCAAGTCCTCTTGGCAGCCTTACTTCAGTCTATTTTTGGACGATAGCTGTCATTTATAACTCTGCAGGTTTGTGAATTACAGTGCCCCTGAGCTCCTTTCTTCAACTCGCTTTCTTGTGAGCTGGCCACAACACAGCAGGATGGCTTCAGGCCCTAATCTGGTTCCGGCACGGCACGCTGAGCCTTTGGTTAATTCCTCTTCCTGGTGGGAAATGAGAGTTAAATTTGCCCGTCCAGACACCTCCAGCTAGTCTCTCATTGGTTCTCGCTATTCCTGTTCATCTTCCGCAGAAATTGCAAACTGGGCCAAACAGGAGGTTAAAGGCGCTGACTCTCCAAGTTGGGAGAGTTTTAGTAAAGCGTCTGGAATGTTGCACCCGAGTACCAGGTGAGAAAAACTGAGACATATTTGAACACGTCTCCCGTTCACACGGTTGATCATACTCTGGGTTCCACATGCATGTTTTACCTGAAGGAAGAATACCTTAAACCTGCAGAGTTGAGACCCTTGGTATGGGTACCATGCAATACGACTTCAAAGGGTCTTCATATGCTCACCGAACCTCTCCAATCGTATCACTGCTGCGTTTATGCCCCTGTACACATGCTTGATTCTCTTTTGGAGACATAGCAATCCATAGGTTTTAAGATACTTACTAGTCAGGTACATTCTTAGGCGTTTAATATGCGGTGTTGAGTCCATTTCGTTGAGCAAGGAGTAGCTCTTGTCTATTCCATATTTGACTTAAGGAACTTTATCTGTGCTCATTGCAATCTCTGGTTTTTTGCAGCACCCCAACTCACCTTTCCCCTATGGAAGCATAAGTTGGTTTTCTAAATTTGAGAGCCTGTTCTGTTTTGGAATTCAGTTCCTGTGTAGCCAAGTTTACATTCTGTGTATTAGTGATACCTTATGATGTTTCTTTTTCTGTGTGACTTATTTCAGTTAGAATCATCGTACCTGAATCCACTCATTATGCTGCTACGGGCCTGATGACATAGATTTCATTGCTGAGTGATACTGCATTGTACGTAAGTACCACAAGTTCTTTATCCATTTTTCACTTTCTGTGATATTGAACTTGTATGGTAAATGAGGTTCTTGTAAACAGAGGCGTCCCAAACTTTGGGGTGGCTGTGTCTTTTTTATTTTAATTTCCCTAAGCTATAGGACCACAAGTGGAAGTGCCCTAGGCTCTGTTGCTTTGTTTTTTAGATGTTTCAGGAAACACCATACACTTCTCCCAAGTGTCTGTTGGCAACTTACAGCCCGCCCATCAGCATAACAAGGCTCCCAGTTCTCCATGGCCTGTCCTGCCTTTCTGGATTTTACACTTTTTTCAGATGGCCCTTTTGACTGGGGGGAAGTGAGACTTCATTGTAGTGCAGATTTCCTTTGCAAGCTTGCTTGGTTGGCCAAAAAGGGCGTATGCGTGTTTTCCTGAATATATTCAGGAAAACACGCATACGCCCTTTTTGGCCAAGTGCATCATTGTGGACGTTCTGCCTCTTTTCCTATGCTTTCAATGCAATTCCAGTCTACCTCCTGAAATCGGTTTCCTGCAATTCTGCCCCGCTTTCAAGTCCTCTTGGCAGCCTTACTTCAGTCTATTTTTGGACGATAGCTGTCATTTATAACTCTGCAGGTTTGTGAATTACAGTGCCCCTGAGCTCCTTTCTTCAACTCGCTTTCTTGTGACCTGGCCGCAACACCGCAGGATGGCTTCAGGCCCTAATCTGGTTCCGGCATGGCACGCTGAGCCTTTGGTTATTTCCTCTTCCTGGTGGGAAATGAGAGTTAAATTTGCCCGTCCAGACACCTCCAGCTAGTCTCTCATTGGTTCTCCCTATTCCTGTTCATCTTGCGCAGAAATTGCAAACTGGGCCAAACAGGAGGTTAAAGGCGCTGACTCTCCAAGTGGGGAGAGTGTTAGTAAAGCGTCTGGAATGTTGCACCCGAGTACCAGGGGAGAAGAACTGAGACATATTTGAACACGTCTCCCGTTCACACGGTTGATCATACTCTGGGTTCCACATGCATGTTTTAGCTGAAGGAAGAATACCTTAAACCTGCAGAGTTGAGACCCGTGGAATGGGTACCATGCAATATGACTTCAAAGGGTCTTCATTTGCTCACCGAACCTATCCAATCCTATCACTGCTGCGTTTACACCCCTGTACACAGGCTTGATTCTCTTTTGGAGACATAGCAATCCATAGGTTTTAAGATACTTACTAGTCAGGTACATTCTTAGGCGTTTAATATGGGGTGTTGTGTCCATTTCGTTGAGCAAGGAGTAGCTCTTGTCTATTCCATATTTGGCTTAAGGAACTTTATCTGTGCTCATTTCAATCTCTGGTTTTATGCAGCACCCCAACTCACCTTTCCCCTTAAGCAAGCATAAGTTGCTTTTCTAAATTTGAGACCCTGTTCTGTTTTGGAATTCAGGTCCTGTGTAGCCAAGTTTACATTCTGTGTATTAGTGATATCTTATGATGTTTCTTTTTCTGTGTGACTTATTTCAGTTAGAATCATCGTACCTGAATCCACTCATTATGCTGCTACGGGCCTGATGACATAGATTTCATTGCTGAGTGATACTGCATTGTACGTAAGTACCACAAGTTCTTTATCCATTTTTCACTTTCTGTGATATTGAACTTGTACGGTAAATGAGGTTCTTGTAAACAGAGTCGTCCCAAACTTTGGGGTGGCTGTGTCTTTTTGATTTTAATTTCCCTAAGCTATAGGACCATAAGTGGAAGTGCCCTAGGCTCTGTTGCTTTGTTTTTTAGATGTTTCAGGAAACACCATACACTTCTCCGGAGTGTCTGTTGGCAATTTACATCCCGCCCATCAGCATAACAAGGCTCCCAGTTCTCCATGGCCTGTCCTGCCTTTCTGGATTTTACACTTTTTTCAGATGGCCCTTTTGACCGGGGGGAAGTGAGACTTCATTGTAGTGCAGATTTCCTTTGCAAGCTTGCTTGGTTGGCCAAAAAGGGCGTATGCGTTTTTTCCTGAATATATTCAGGAAAAAACGCATACGCCCTTTTTGGCCAAGTGCATCATTGTGGACGTTCTGCCTCTTTTCCTATGCTTTCAATGCAATTCCAGTCTACCTCCTGAAATCGGTTTCCTGCAATTCTGCCCCTCTTTCAAGTCCTCTTGGCAGCCTTACTTCAGTCTATTTTTGGACGATAGCTGTCATTTATAACTCTGCAGGTTTGTGAATTACAGTGCCCCTGAGCTCCTTTCTTCAACTCGCTTTCTTGTGAGGTGGCCGCAACACCGCAGGATGGCTTCAGGCCCTAATCTGGTTCCGGTACGGCACGCTGAGCCTTTGGTTATTTCCTCTTCCTGGTGGGAAATGAGAGTTAAATTTGCCCGTCCAGACACCTCCAGCTAGCCTCTCATTTGTTCTCGCTATTCCTGTTCATCTTCCGCATAAATTGCAAACTGGGCCAAACAGGAGGTTAAAGGCGCTGACTCTCCAAGTGGGGAGAGTGTTAGTAAAGCGTCTGGAATGTTGCACCCGAGTACCAGGGGAGGAAAACTGAGACATATTTGAACACGTCTCCCGTTCACATGGTTGATCATACTTGGGTTCCACATGCATGTTTTAGCTGAAGGAAGAATACCTTAAACCTGGAGAGTTGAGACCCGTGGAATGGGTACCATGCAATATGACTTCAAAGGGTCTTCATTTGCTCACCGAACCTCTCCAATCCTATCACTGCTGCGTTTATGCCCCTGTACACATGCTTGATTCTCTTTTGGAGACATAGCAATCCATAGGTTTTACGATACTTACTAGTCAGGTACATTCTTAGGCGTTTAATATGCGGTGTTGAGTCCATTTCGTTGAGCAAGGAGTAGCTCTTGTCTATTCCATATTTGACTTAAGGAACTTTATCTGTGCTCATTTCAATCTCTGGTTTTATGCAGCACCCCAACTCACCTTTACCCTTAAGCAAGCATAAGTTGGTTTTCTAAATTTGAGACCCTGTTCTGTTCTGTAATTCAGTTCCTGTGTAGCCAAGTTTACATTCCGTGTATTACTGATATCTTATGATGTTTCTTTTTCTGTGTGACTTATTTCAGTTAGAATCATCATACCTGAATCCACTCATTGTGATGCTAAGGGCCTGATGACATAGATTTCATTGCTGAGTGATATTGCTTTGTAAGTAAATACCACAACTTCTTTATCCATTTTTCACTTTCTGCGATGTTGAACTTGTACTGTAAACAAGGTTCTTGTAAACAGAGGCGTCCCAAACTTTGGGGTGGCTGTGTCTTTTTGATTTTAATTTCCCTAAGCTATAAGACCATAAGTGGCAGTGCCCTAGGCTCTGTTGCTTTGTTTTTTAGATGTTTCAGGAAACACCATACACTTCTCCCGAGTGTCTGTTGGCAATTTACATCCCGCCCATCAGCATAACAAGGCTCCCAGTTCTCCATGGCCTGTCCTGCCTTTCTGGATTTTGCACTTTTTTCAGATGGCCCTTTTGACCGAGGGGAAGTGAGACTTCATTGTAGTGCAGATTTCCTTTGCAAGCTTGCTTGGTTGGCCAAAAAGGGCGTATGCGTTTTTTCCTGAATATATTCAGGAAAAAACGCATACGCCCTTTTTGGCCAAGTGCATCATTGTGGACGTTCTGCCTCTTTTCCTATGCTTTCAATGCAATTCCAGTCTACCTCCTGAAATCGGTTTCCTGCAATTCTGCCCCGCTTTCAAGTCCTCTTGGCAGCCTTACTTCAGTCTATTTTTGGACGATAGCTGTCATTTATAACTCTGCAGGTTTGTGAATTACAGTGCCCCTGAGCTCCTTTCTTCAACTCGCTTTCTTGTGACCTGGCCGCAACACCGCAGGATGGCTTCAGGCCCTAATCTGGTTCCGGTACAGCACGCTGAGCCTTTGGTTATTTCCTCTTCCTGGTGGGAAATGAGAGTTAAATTTGCCCGTCCAGACACCTCCAGCTAGCCTCTCATTTGTTCTCGCTATTCCTGTTCATCTTCCGCAGAAATTGCAAACTGGGCCAAACAGGAGGTTAAAGGCGCTGACTCTCCAAGTGGGGAGAGTGTTAGTAAAGCGTCTGGAATGTTGCACCCGAGTACCAGGGGAGGAAAACTGAGACATATTTGAACACGTCTCCCGTTCACATGGTTGATCATACTTGGGTTCCACATGCATGTTTTAGCTGAAGGAAGAATACCTTAAACCTGGAGAGTTGAGACCCGTGGAATGGGTACCATGCAATATGACTTCAAAGGGTCTTCATTTGCTCACCGAACCTCTCCAATCCTATCACTGCTGCGTTTATGCCCCTGTACACATGCTTGATTCTCTTTTGGAGACATAGCAATCCATAGGTTTTACGATACTTACTAGTCAGGTACATTCTTAGGCGTTTAATATGCGGTGTTGAGTCCATTTCGTTGAGCAAGGAGTAGCTCTTGTCTATTCCATATTTGACTTAAGGAACTTTATCTGTGCTCATTTCAATCTCTGGTTTTATGCAGCACCCCAACTCACCTTTACCCTTAAGCAAGCATAAGTTGGTTTTCTAAATTTGAGACCCTGTTCTGTTCTGTAATTCAGTTCCTGTGTAGCCAAGTTTCCATTCCGTGTATTACTGATATCTTATGATGTTTCTTTTTCTGTGTGACTTATTTCAGTTAGAATCATCATACCTGAATCCACTCATTGTGCTGCTAAGGGCCTGATGACATAGATTTCATTGCTGAGTGATATTGCTTTGTAAGTAAATACCACAACTTCTTTATCCATTTTTCACTTTCTGCGATGTTGAACTTGTACTGTAAACGAGGTTCTTGTAAACAGAGGCGTCCCAAACTTTGGGGTGGCTGTGTCTTTTTGATTTTAATTTCCCTAAGCTATAAGACCATAAGTGGCAGTGCCCTAGGCTCTGTTGCTTTGTTTTTTAGATGTTTCAGGAAACACCATACACTTCTCCCGAGTGTCTGTTGGCAATTTACATCCCGCCCATCAGCATAACAAGGCTCCCAGTTCTCCATGGCCTGTCCTGCCTTTCTGGATTTTGCACTTTTTTCAGATGGCCCTTTTGACCGGGGGGAAGTGAGACTTCATTGTAGTGCAGATTTCCTTTGCAAGCTTGCTTGGTTGGCCAAAAAGGGCGTATGCGTTTTTTCCTGAATATATTCAGGAAAAAACGCATACGCCCTTTTTGGCCAAGTGCATCATTGTGGACGTTCTGCCTCTTTTCCTATGCTTTCAATGCAATTCCAGTCTACCTCCTGAAATCGGTTTCCTGCAATTCTGCCCCGCTTTCAAGTCCTCTTGGCAGCCTTACTTCAGTCTATTTTTGGACGATAGCTGTCATTTATAACTCTGCAGGTTTGTGAATTACAGTGCCCCTGAGCTCCTTTCTTCAACTCGCTTTCTTGTGACCTGGCCGCAACACCGCAGGATGGCTTCAGGCCCTAATCTGGTTCCGGTACGGCACGCTGAGCCTTTGGTTATTTCCTCTTCCTGGTGGGAAATGAGAGTTAAATTTGCCCGTCCAGACACCTCCAGCTAGCCTCTCATTGGTTCTCGCTATTCCTGTTCATCTTCCGCAGAAATTGCAAACTGGGCCAAACAGGAGGTTAAAGGCGCTGACTCTCCAAGTGGGGAGAGTGTTAGTAAAGCGTCTGGAATGTTGCACCCGAGTACCAGGGGAGGAAAACTGAGACATATTTGAACACGTCTCCCGTTCACATGGTTGATCATACTTGGGTTCCACATGCATGTTTTAGCTGAAGGAAGAATACCTTAAACCTGGAGAGTTGAGACCCGTGGAATGGGTACCATGCAATATGACTTCAAAGGGTCTTCATTTGCTCACCGAACCTCTCCAATCCTATCACTGCTGCGTTTATGCCCCTGTACACATGCTTGATTCTCTTTTGGAGACATAGCAATCCATAGGTTTTACGATACTTACTAGTCAGGTACATTCTTAGGCGTTTAATATGCGGTGTTGAGTCCATTTCGTTGAGCAAGGAGTAGCTCTTGTCTATTCCATATTTGACTTAAGGAACTTTATCTGTGCTCATTTCAATCTCTGGTTTTATGCAGCACCCCAACTCACCTTTACCCTTAAGCAAGCATAAGTTGGTTTTCTAAATTTGAGACCCTGTTCTGTTCTGTAATTCAGTTCCTGTGTAGCCAAGTTTACATTCCGTGTATTACTGATATCTTATGATGTTTCTTTTTCTGTGTGACTTATTTCAGTTAGAATCATCATACCTGAATCCACTCATTGTGATGCTAAGGGCCTGATGACATAGATTTCATTGCTGAGTGATATTGCTTTGTAAGTAAATACCACAACTTCTTTATCCATTTTTCACTTTCTGCGATGTTGAACTTGTACTGTAAACAAGGTTCTTGTAAACAGAGGCGTCCCAAACTTTGGGGTGGCTGTGTCTTTTTGATTTTAATTTCCCTAAGCTATAAGACCATAAGTGGCAGTGCCCTAGGCTCTGTTGCTTTGTTTTTTAGATGTTTCAGGAAACACCATACACTTCTCCCGAGTGTCTGTTGGCAATTTACATCCCGCCCATCAGCATAACAAGGCTCCCAGTTCTCCATGGCCTGTCCTGCCTTTCTGGATTTTGCACTTTTTTCAGATGGCCCTTTTGACCGGGGGGAAGTGAGACTTCATTGTAGTGCAGATTTCCTTTGCAAGCTTGCTTGGTTGGCCAAAAAGGGCGTATGCGTTTTTTCCTGAATATATTCAGGAAAAAACGCATACGCCCTTTTTGGCCAAGTGCATCATTGTGGACGTTCTGCCTCTTTTCCTATGCTTTCAATGCAATTCCAGTCTACCTCCTGAAATCGGTTTCCTGCAATTCTGCCCCGCTTTCAAGTCCTCTTGGCAGCCTTACTTCAGTCTATTTTTGGACGATAGCTGTCATTTATAACTCTGCAGGTTTGTCAATTACAGTGCCCCTGAGCTCCTTTCTTCAACTCGCTTTCTTGTGACCTGGCCGCAACACCGCAGGATGGCTTCAGGCCCTAATCTGGTTCCGGTACAGCACGCTGAGCCTTTGGTTATTTCCTCTTCCTGGTGGGAAATGAGAGTTAAATTTGCCCGTCCAGACACCTCCAGCTAGCCTCTCATTTGTTCTCGCTATTCCTGTTCATCTTCCGCAGAAATTGCAAACTGGGCCAAACAGGAGGTTAAAGGCGCTGACTCTCCAAGTGGGGAGAGTGTTAGTAAAGCGTCTGGAATGTTGCACCCGAGTACCAGGGGAGGAAAACTGAGACATATTTGAACACGTCTCCCGTTCACATGGTTGATCATACTTGGGTTCCACATGCATGTTTTAGCTGAAGGAAGAATACCTTAAACCTGGAGAGTTGAGACCCGTGGAATGGGTACCATGCAATATGACTTCAAAGGGTCTTCATTTGCTCACCGAACCTCTCCAATCCTATCACTGCTGCGTTTATGCCCCTGTACACATGCTTGATTCTCTTTTGGAGACATAGCAATCCATAGGTTTTACGATACTTACTAGTCAGGTACATTCTTAGGCGTTTAATATGCGGTGTTGAGTCCATTTCGTTGAGCAAGGAGTAGCTCTTGTCTATTCCATATTTGACTTAAGGAACTTTATCTGTGCTCATTTCAATCTCTGGTTTTATGCAGCACCCCAACTCACCTTTACCCTTAAGCAAGCATAAGTTGGTTTTCTAAATTTGAGACCCTGTTCTGTTCTGTAATTCAGTTCCTGTGTAGCCAAGTTTCCATTCCGTGTATTACTGATATCTTATGATGTTTCTTTTTCTGTGTGACTTATTTCAGTTAGAATCATCATACCTGAATCCACTCATTGTGCTGCTAAGGGCCTGATGACATAGATTTCATTGCTGAGTGATATTGCTTTGTAAGTAAATACCACAACTTCTTTATCCATTTTTCACTTTCTGCGATGTTGAACTTGTACTGTAAACGAGGTTCTTGTAAACAGAGGCGTCCCAAACTTTGGGGTGGCTGTGTCTTTTTGATTTTAATTTCCCTAAGCTATAAGACCATAAGTGGCAGTGCCCTAGGCTCTGTTGCTTTGTTTTTTAGATGTTTCAGGAAACACCATACACTTCTCCCGAGTGTCTGTTGGCAATTTACATCCCGCCCATCAGCATAACAAGGCTCCCAGTTCTCCATGGCCTGTCCTGCCTTTCTGGATTTTGCACTTTTTTCAGATGGCCCTTTTGACCGGGGGGAAGTGAGACTTCATTGTAGTGCAGATTTCCTTTGCAAGCTTGCTTGGTTGGCCAAAAAGGGCGTATGCGTTTTTTCCTGAATATATTCAGGAAAAAACGCATACGCCCTTTTTGGCCAAGTGCATCATTGTGGACGTTCTGCCTCTTTTCCTATGCTTTCAATGCAATTCCAGTCTACCTCCTGAAATCGGTTTCCTGCAATTCTGCCCCGCTTTCAAGTCCTCTTGGCAGCCTTACTTCAGTCTATTTTTGGACGATAGCTGTCATTTATAACTCTGCAGGTTTGTGAATTACAGTGCCCCTGAGCTCCTTTCTTCAACTCGCTTTCTTGTGACCTGGCCGCAACACCGCAGGATGGCTTCAGGCCCTAATCTGGTTCCGGTACGGCACGCTGAGCCTTTGGTTATTTCCTCTTCCTGGTGGGAAATGAGAGTTAAATTTGCCCGTCCAGACACCTCCAGCTAGCCTCTCATTGGTTCTCGCTATTCCTGTTCATCTTCCGCAGAAATTGCAAACTGGGCCAAACAGGAGGTTAAAGGCGCTGACTCTCCAAGTGGGGAGAGTGTTAGTAAAGCGTCTGGAATGTTGCACCCGAGTACCAGGGGAGGAAAACTGAGACATATTTGAACACGTCTCCCGTTCACATGGTTGATCATACTTGGGTTCCACATGCATGTTTTAGCTGAAGGAAGAATACCTTAAACCTGGAGAGTTGAGACCCGTGGAATGGGTACCATGCAATATGACTTCAAAGGGTCTTCATTTGCTCACCGAACCTCTCCAATCCTATCACTGCTGCGTTTATGCCCCTGTACACATGCTTGATTCTCTTTTGGAGACATAGCAATCCATAGGTTTTACGATACTTACTAGTGAGGTACATTCTTAGGCGTTTAATATGCGGTGTTGAGTCCATTTCGTTGAGCAAGGAGTAGCTCTTGTCTATTCCATATTTGACTTAAGGAACTTTATCTGTGCTCATTTCAATCTCTGGTTTTATGCAGCACCCCAACTCACCTTTACCCTTAAGCAAGCATAAGTTGGTTTTCTAAATTTGAGACCCTGTTCTGTTCTGTAATTCAGTTCCTGTGTAGCCAAGTTTACATTCCGTGTATTACTGATATCTTATGATGTTTCTTTTTCTGTGTGACTTATTTCAGTTAGAATCATCATACCTGAATCCACTCATTGTGCTGCTAAGGGCCTGATGACATAGATTTCATTGCTGAGTGATATTGCTTTGTAAGTAAATACCACAACTTCATTATCCATTTTTCACTTTCTGCGATGTTGAACTTGTACTGTAAACGAGGTTCTTGTAAACAGAGGCGTCCCAAACTTTGGGGTGGCTGTGTCTTTTTGATTTTAATTTCCCTAAGCTATAAGACCATAAGTGGCAGTGCCCTAGGCTCTGTTGCTTTGTTTTTTAGATGTTTCAGGAAACACCATACACTTCTCCCGAGTGTCTGTTGGCAATTTACATCCCGCCCATCAGCATAACAAGGCTCCCAGTTCTCCATGGCCTGTCCTGCCTTTCTGGATTTTACACTTTTTTCAGATGGCCCTTTTGACCGGGGGGAAGTGAGACTTCATTGTAGTGCAGATTTCCTTTGCAAGCTTGCTTGGTTGGCCAAAAAGGGCGTATGCGTTTTTTCCTGAATATATTCAGGAAAAAACGCATACGCCCTTTTTGGCCAAGTGCATCATTGTGGACGTTCTGCCTCTTTTCCTATGCTTTCAATGCAATTCCAGTCTACCTCCTGAAATCGGTTTCCTGCAATTCTGCCCCGCTTTCAAGTCCTCTTGGCAGCCTTACTTCAGTCTATTTTTGGACGATAGCTGTCATTTATAACTCTGCAGGTTTGTGAATTACAGTGCCCCTGAGCTCCTTTCTTCAACTCGCTTTCTTGTGACCTGGCCGCAACACCGCAGGATGGCTTCAGGCCCTAATCTGGTTCCGGTACAGCACGCTGAGCCTTTGGTTATTTCCTCTTCCTGGTGGGAAATGAGAGTTAAATTTGCCCGTCCAGACACCTCCAGCTAGCCTCTCATTTGTTCTCGCTATTCCTGTTCATCTTCCGCAGAAATTGCAAACTGGGCCAAACAGGAGGTTAAAGGCGCTGACTCTCCAAGTGGGGAGAGTGTTAGTAAAGCGTCTGGAATGTTGCACCCGAGTACCAGGGGAGGAAAACTGAGACATATTTGAACACGTCTCCCGTTCACATGGTTGATCATACTTGGGTTCCACATGCATGTTTTAGCTGAAGGAAGAATACCTTAAACCTGGAGAGTTGAGACCCGTGGAATGGGTACCATGCAATATGACTTCAAAGGGTCTTCATTTGCTCACCGAACCTCTCCAATCCTATCACTGCTGCGTTTATGCCCCTGTACACATGCTTGATTCTCTTTTGGAGACATAGCAATCCATAGGTTTTACGATACTTACTAGTCAGGTACATTCTTAGGCGTTTAATATGCGGTGTTGAGTCCATTTCGTTGAGCAAGGAGTAGCTCTTGTCTATTCCATATTTGACTTAAGGAACTTTATCTGTGCTCATTTCAATCTCTGGTTTTATGCAGCACCCCAACTCACCTTTACCCTTAAGCAAGCATAAGTTGGTTTTCTAAATTTGAGACCCTGTTCTGTTCTGTAATTCAGTTCCTGTGTAGCCAAGTTTCCATTCCGTGTATTACTGATATCTTATGATGTTTCTTTTTCTGTGTGACTTATTTCAGTTAGAATCATCATACCTGAATCCACTCATTGTGCTGCTAAGGGCCTGATGACATAGATTTCATTGCTGAGTGATATTGCTTTGTAAGTAAATACCACAACTTCTTTATCCATTTTTCACTTTCTGCGATGTTGAACTTGTACTGTAAATGAGGTTCTTGTAAACAGAGGCGTCCCAAACTTTGGGGTGGCTGTGTCTTTTTGATTTTAATTTTCCTAAGCTATAAGACCATAAGTGGCAGTGCCCTAGGCTCTGTTGCTTTGTTTTTTAGATGTTTCAGGAAACACCATACACTTCTCCCAAGTGTCTGTTGGCAATTTACATCCCGCCCATCAGCATAACAAGGCTCCCAGTTCTCCATGGCCTGTCCTGCCTTTCTGGATTTTGCACTTTTTTCAGATGGCCCTTTTGACCGGGGGGAAGTGAGACTTCATTGTAGTGCAGATTTCCTTTGCAAGCTTGCTTGGTTGGCCAAAAAGGGCGTATGCGTTTTTTCCTGAATATATTCAGGAAAAAACGCATACGCCCTTTTTGGCCAAGTGCATCATTGTGGACGTTCTGCCTCTTTTCCTATGCTTTCAATGCAATTCCAGTCTACCTCCTGAAATCGGTTTCCTGCAATTCTGCCCCGCTTTCAAGTCCTCTTGGCAGCCTTACTTCAGTCTATTTTTGGACGATAGCTGTCATTTATAACTCTGCAGGTTTGTGAATTACAGTGCCCCTGAGCTCCTTTCTTCAACTCGCTTTCTTTTGAGCTGGCCGCAACACCGAAGGATGGCTTCAGGCCCTAATCTGGTTCCGGTACGGCACGCTGAGCCTTTGGTTATTTCCTCTTCCTGGTGGGAAATGAGAGTTAAATTTGCCCGTCCAGACACCTCCAGCTAGCCTCTCATTGGTTCTCGCTATTCCTGTTCATCTTCCACAGAAATTGCAAACTGGGCCAAACAGGAGGTTAAAGGCGCTGACTCTCCAAGTGGGGAGAGTGTTAGTAAAGCGTCTGGAATGTTGCACCCGAGTACCAGGGGAGGAAAACTGAGACATATTTGAACACGTCTCCCGTTCACATGGTTGATCATACTTGGGTTCCACATGCATGTTTTAGCTGAAGGAAGAATACCTTAAACCTGGAGAGTTGAGACCCGTGGAATGGGTACCATGCAATATGACTTCAAAGGGTCTTCATTTGCTCACCGAACCTCTCCAATCCTATCACTGCTGCGTTTATGCCCCTGTACACATGCTTGATTCTCTTTTGGAGACATAGCAATCCATAGGTTTTACGATACTTACTAGTCAGGTACATTCTTAGGCGTTTAATATGCGGTGTTGAGTCCATTTCGTTGAGCAAGGAGTAGCTCTTGTCTATTCCATATTTGACTTAAGGAACTTTATCTGTGCTCATTTCAATCTCTGGTTTTATGCAGCACCCCAACTCACCTTTACCCTTAAGCAAGCATAAGTTGGTTTTCTAAATTTGAGACCCTGTTCTGTTCTGTAATTCAGTTCCTGTGTAGCCAAGTTTCCATTCCGTGTATTACTGATATCTTATGATGTTTCTTTTTCTGTGTGACTTATTTCAGTTAGAATCATCATACCTGAATCCACTCATTGTGCTGCTAAGGGCCTGATGACATAGATTTCATTGCTGAGTGATATTGCTTTGTAAGTAAATACCACAACTTCTTTATCCATTTTTCACTTTCTGCGATGTTGAACTTGTACTGTAAACGAGGTTCTTGTAAACAGAGGCGTCCCAAACTTTGGGGTGGCTGTGTCTTTTTGATTTTAATTTCCCTAAGCTATAAGACCATAAGTGGCAGTGCCCTAGGCTCTGTTGCTTTGTTTTTTAGATGTTTCAGGAAACACCATACACTTCTCCCGAGTGTCTGTTGGCAATTTACATCCCGCCCATCAGCATAACAAGGCTCCCAGTTCTCCATGGCCTGTCCTGCCTTTCTGGATTTTACACTTTTTTCAGATGGCCCTTTTGACCGGGGGGAAGTGAGACTTCATTGTAGTGCAGATTTCCTTTGCAAGCTTGCTTGGTTGGCCAAAAAGGGCGTATGCGTTTTTTCCTGAATATATTCAGGAAAAAACGCATACGCCCTTTTTGGCCAAGTGCATCATTGTGGACGTTCTGCCTCTTTTCCTATGCTTTCAATGCAATTCCAGTCTACCTCCTGAAATCGGTTTCCTGCAATTCTGCCCCGCTTTCAAGTCCTCTTGGCAGCCTTACTTCAGTCTATTTTTGGACGATAGCTGTCATTTATAACTCTGCAGGTTTGTCAATTACAGTGCCCCTGAGCTCCTTTCTTCAACTCGCTTTCTTGTGACCTGGCCGCAACACCGCAGGATGGCTTCAGGCCCTAATCTGGTTCCGGTACAGCACGCTGAGCCTTTGGTTATTTCCTCTTCCTGGTGGGAAATGAGAGTTAAATTTGCCCGTCCAGACACCTCCAGCTAGCCTCTCATTTGTTCTCGCTATTCCTGTTCATCTTCCGCAGAAATTGCAAACTGGGCCAAACAGGAGGTTAAAGGCGCTGACTCTCCAAGTGGGGAGAGTGTTAGTAAAGCGTCTGGAATGTTGCACCCGAGTACCAGGGGAGGAAAACTGAGACATATTTGAACACGTCTCCCGTTCACATGGTTGATCATACTTGGGTTCCACATGCATGTTTTAGCTGAAGGAAGAATACCTTAAACCTGGAGAGTTGAGACCCGTGGAATGGGTACCATGCAATATGACTTCAAAGGGTCTTCATTTGCTCACCGAACCTCTCCAATCCTATCACTGCTGCGTTTATGCCCCTGTACACATGCTTGATTCTCTTTTGGAGACATAGCAATCCATAGGTTTTACGATACTTACTAGTCAGGTACATTCTTAGGCGTTTAATATGCGGTGTTGAGTCCATTTCGTTGAGCAAAGAGTAGCTCTTGTCTATTCCATATTTGACTTAAGGAACTTTATCTGTGCTCATTTCAATCTCTGGTTTTATGCAGCACCCCAACTCACCTTTACCCTTAAGCAAGCATAAGTTGGTTTTCTAAATTTGAGACCCTGTTCTGTTCTGTAATTCAGTTCCTGTGTAGCCAAGTTTCCATTCCGTGTATTACTGATATCTTATGATGTTTCTTTTTCTGTGTGACTTATTTCAGTTAGAATCATCATACCTGAATCCACTCATTGTGCTGCTAAGGGCCTGATGACATAGATTTCATTGCTGAGTGATATTGCTTTGTAAGTAAATACCACAACTTCTTTATCCATTTTTCACTTTCTGCGATGTTGAACTTGTACTGTAAATGAGGTTCTTGTAAACAGAGGCGTCCCAAACTTTGGGGTGGCTGTGTCTTTTTGATTTTAATTTTCCTAAGCTATAAGACCATAAGTGGCAGTGCCCTAGGCTCTGTTGCTTTGTTTTTTAGATGTTTCAGGAAACACCATACACTTCTCCCGAGTGTCTGTTGGCAATTTACATCCCGCCCATCAGCATAACAAGGCTCCCAGTTCTCCATGGCCTGTCCTGCCTTTCTGGATTTTACACTTTTTTCAGATGGCCCTTTTGACCGGGGGGAAGTGAGACTTCATTGTAGTGCAGATTTCCTTTGCAAGCTTGCTTGGTTGGCCAAAAAGGGCGTATGCGTTTTTTCCTGAATATATTCAGGAAAAAACGCATACGCCCTTTTTGGCCAAGTGCATCATTGTGGACGTTCTGCCTCTTTTCCTATGCTTTCAATGCAATTCCAGTCTACCTCCTGAAATCGGTTTCCTGCAATTCTGCCCCGCTTTCAAGTCCTCTTGGCAGCCTTACTTCAGTCTATTTTTGGACGATAGCTGTCATTTATAACTCTGCAGGTTTGTGAATTACAGTGCCCCTGAGCTCCTTTCTTCAACTCGCTTTCTTGTGACCTGGCCGCAACACCGCAGGATGGCTTCAGGCCCTAATCTGGTTCCGGCACGGCACGCTGAGCCTTTGGTTATTTCCTCTTCCTGGTGGGAAATGAGAGTTAAATTTGCCCGTCCAGACACCTCCAGCTAGTCTCTCATTGGTTCTCGCTATTTCTGTTCATCTTCCGCAGAAATTGCAAACTGGGCCAAACAGGAGGTTAAAGGCGCTGACTCTCCAAGTGGGGAGAGTGTTAGTAAAGCGTCTGGAATGTTGCACCCGAGTACCAGGGGAGGAAAACTGAGACATATTTGAACACGTCTCCCGTTCACATGGTTGATCATACTTGGGTTCCACATGCATGTTTTAGCTGAAGGAAGAATACCTTAAACCTGGAGAGTTGAGACCCGTGTAATGGGTACCATGCAATATGACTTCAAAGGGTCTTCATTTGCTCACCGAACCTCTCCAATCCTATCACTGCTGCGTTTATGCCCCTGTACACATGCTTGATTCTCTTTCGGAGACATAGCAATCCATAGGTTTTAAGATACTTACTAGTCAGGTACATTCTTAGGCGTTTAATATGCGGTGTTGAGTCCATTTCGTTGAGCAAGGAGTGGCTCTTGTCTATTCCATATTTGGCTTAAGAAACTTTATCTGTGCTCATTTCAATCTCTGGTTTTATGCAGCAACCCAACTCACCTTTCCCCTTAAGCAAGAATAAGTTGGTTTTCTAAATTTGAGACCCTGTTCTGTTCTGTAATTCAGTTCATGTGTAGCCAAGTTTACATTCCGTGTATTACTGATATCTTATGATGTTTCTTTTTCTGTGTGACTTATTTCAGTTAGAATCATCATACCTGAATCCACTCATTGTGCTGCTAAGGGCCTGATGACACAGATTTCATTGCTGAGTGATATTGCTTTGTAAGTAAATACCACAACTTCTTTATCCATTTTTCACTTTCTGCGATGTTGAACTTGTACTGTAAACGAGGTTCTTGTAAACAGAGGCGTCCCAAACTTTGGGGTGGCTGTGTCTTTTTGATTTTAATTTCCCTAAGCTATAGGACCATAAGTGGAAGTGCCCTAGGTTCTGTTGCTTTGTTTTTTAGATGTTTCAGGAAACACCATACACTTCTCCCGAGTGTCTGTTGGTAATTTACATCCCGCCCATCAGCATAACAAGGCTCCCAGTTCTCCATGGCCTGTCCTGCCTTTCTGGATTTTACACTTTTTTCAGATGGCCCTTTTGACCGGGGGGAAGTGAGACTTCATTGTAGTGCAGATTTCCTTTGCAAGCTTGCTTGGTTGGCCAAAAAGGGCGTATGCGTTTTTTCCTGAATATATTCAGGAAAAAACGCATACGCCCTTTTTGGCCAAGTGCATCATTGTGGACGTTCTGCCTCTTTTCCTATGCTTTCAGTGCAATTCCAGTCTACCTCCTGAAATCGGTTTCCTGCAATTCTGCCCCGCTTTCAAGTCCTCTTGGCAGCCTTACTTCAGTCTATTTTTGGACGATAGCTGTCATTTATAACTCTGCAGGTTTGTGAATTACAGTGCCCCTGAGCTCCTTTCTTCAACTCGCTTTCTTGTGACCTGGCCGCAACACCGCAGGATGGCTTCAGGCCCTAATCTGGTTCCGGCCTGGCATGCTTAGCCTTTGGTTAATTCCTCTTCCTGGTGGGAAATAAGAGTTAAATTTGTCCGTCCAGACACCTCCAGCTAGCCTCTCATTGGTTCTCGCTATTCCTGTTCATCTTCCGCAGAAAGTGCAAACTGGGCCAAACAGGAGGTTAAAGGCGCTGACTCTCCAAGTGGGGAGAGTGTTAGTAAAGCGTCTGGAATGTTGCACCCGAGTACCAGGGGAGGAAAACTGAGACATATTTGAACACGTCTCCCAATCACTTGGTTGATCATACTCTAGGTTCCACATGCATGTTTTAGCTGAAGGAAGAATACCTTAAACCTGGGTAGTTGAAACCCGTGGAATGGGTACCATGCAATATGACTTCAAAAGGTCTTCATTTGCTCACCGAACCTCTCCAATCCTATCACTGCTGCGTTTATGCCCCTGTACACATGCTTGATTCTCTTTTGGAGACATAGCAATCCATAGGTTTTAAGATACTTACTAGTCAGGTACATTCTTAGGCGTTTAATATGCGGTGTTGAGTCCATTTCGTTGAGCAAGGAGTAGCTCTTGTCTATTCCATATTTGACTTAAGGAACTTTATCTGTGCTCATTTCAATCTCTGGTTTTATGCAGCACCCCAACTCACCTTTACCCTTAAGCAAGCATAAGTTGGTTTTCTAAATTTGAGACCCTGTTCTGTTCTGTAATTCAGTTCCTGTGTAGCCAAGTTTACATTCCGTGTATTACTGATATCTTATGATGTTTCTTTTTCTGTGTGACTTATTTCAGTTAGAATCATCATACCTGAATCCACTCATTGTGCTGCTAAGGGACTGATGACACAGATTTCATTGCTGAGTGATATTGCTTTGTAAGTAAATACAACAACTTCTTTATCCATTTTTCACTTTCTGCGATGTTGAACTTGTACTGTAAACGAGGTTCTTGTAAACAGAGCCGTTCCAAACTTTGGGGTGGCTGTGTCTTTTTGATTTTAATTTCCCTAAGCTATAGGACCATAAGTGGCAGTGCCCTAGGTTCTGTTTCTTTGTTTTTTAGATGTTTCAGGAAACACCATACACTTCTCCCGAGTGGTTGTTGGCAATTTACATCCCGCCCATCAGCATAACAAGGCTCCCAGTTCTCCATGGCCTGTCCTGCCTTTCTGGATTTTACACTTTTTCAGATGGCCCTTTTGACCGGGGGGAAGTGAGACTTCATTGTAGTGCAGATTTCCTTTGCAAGCTTGCTTGGTTGGCCAAAAAGGGCGTATGCGTTTTTTCCTGAATATATTCAGGAAAAAACGCATACGCCCTTTTTGGCCAAGTGCATCATTGTGGACGTTCTGCCTCTTTTCCTATGCTTTCAATGCAATTCCAGTCTACCTCCTGAAATCGGTTTCCTGCAATTCTGCCCCGCTTTCAAGTCCTCTTGGCAGCCTTACTTCAGTCTATTTTTGGACGATAGCTGTCATTTATAACTCTGCAGGTTTGTGAATTACAGTGCCCCTGAGCTCCTTTCTTCAACTTGCTTTCTTGTGACCTGGCCGCAACACCGCAGGATGGCTTCAGGCCCTAATCTGGTTCCGGCACGGCATGCTGAGCCTTTGGTTATTTCCTCTTCCTGGTGGGAAATGAGAGTTAAATTTGCCCGTCCAAACACCTCCAGCTAGTCTCTCATTGGTTCTCGCTATTCCTGTTCATCTTCCGCAGAAATTGCAAACTGGGCCAAACCGGAGGTTAAAGGCGCTGACTCTCTAAGTGGGGAGAGTGTTAGTAAAGCGTCTGGAATGTTGCACCCGAGTACCAGGAGAGGAAAACTGAGACATATTTGAACACGTCTCCCGTTCACATGGTTGATCATACTTGGGTTCCACATGCATGTTTTAGCTGAAGGAAGAATACCTTAAACCTGGAGAGTTAAGACCCGTGTAATGGGTACCATGCAATATGACTTCAAAGGGTCTTCATTTGCTCACCGAACCTCTCCAATCCTATCACTGCTGTGTTTATGCCCCTGTACACATGCTTGATTCTCTTTCGGAGACATAGCAATCCATAGGTTTTAAGATACTTACTAGTCAGGCACATTCTTAGGCGTTTAATATGCGGTGTTGAGTCCATTTCGTTGAGCAAGGAGTAGCTCTTGTCTATTCCATATTTGACTTAAGGAACTTTATCTGTGCTCATTTCAATCTCTGGTTTTATGCAGCACCCCAACTCACCTTTACCCTTAAGCAAGCATAGTTGGTTTTCTAAATTTGAGACCCTGTTCTGTTCTGTAATTCAGTTCCTGTGTAGCCAAGTTTACATTCCGTGTATTACTGATATCTTATGATGTTTCTTTTTCTGTGTGACTTACTTCAGTTAGAATCATCATACCTAAATCCACTCATTGTGATGCTAAGGGCCTGATGACACAGATTTCATTGCTGAGTGATATTGCTTTGTAAGTAAATACCACAACTTCTTTATCCATTTTTCACTTTCTGCGATGTTGAACTTGTACTGTAAACGAGGTTCTTGTAAACAGAGCCGTTCCAAACTTTGGGGTGGCTGTGTCTTTTTGATTTTAATTTCCCTAAGTTATAGGACCATAAGTGGAAGTGCCCTAGGTTCTGTTGCTTTGTTTTTTAGATGTTTCAGGAAACACCATACACTTCTCCCGAGTGGTTGTTGGCAATTTACATCCCGCCCATCAGCATAACAAGGCTCCCAGTTCTCCATGCCCTGTCCTGCCTTTCTGGATTTTACACTTTTTTCAGATGGCCCTTTTGACCGGGGGGAAGTGAGACTTCATTGTAGTGCAGATTTCCTTTGCAAGCTTGCTTGGTTGGCCAAAAAGGGCGTATGCGTTTTTTCCTGAATATATTCAGGAAAAAACGCATACGCCCTTTTTGGCCAAGTGCATCATTGTGGACGTTCTGCCTCTTTTCCTATGCTTTCAATGCAATTCCAGTCTACCTCCTGAAATCGGTTTCCTGCAATTCTGCCCCGCTTTCAAGTCCTCTTGGCAGCCTTACTTCAGTCTATTTTTGGACGATAGCTGTCATTTATAACTCTGCAGGTTTGTGAATTACAGTGCCCCTGAGCTCCTTTCTTCAACTCGCTTTCTTTTGAGCTGGCCGCAACACCGCAGGATGACTTCAGCCCCTAATCTGGTTCCGGTACGGCACGCTGAGCCTTTGGTTATTTCCTCTTCCTGGTGGGAAATGAGAGTTAAATTTGCCCGTCCAGACACCTCCAGCTAGCCTCTCATTGGTTCTCGCTATTCCTGTTCATCTTCCGCAGAAATTGCAAACTGTGCCAAACAGGAGGTTAAAGACGCTGACTCTCCAAGTGGGGAGAGTGTTAGTAAAGCGTCTGGAATGTTGCACCCGAGTACCAAGGGAGGAAAACTAAGACATATTTGAACACGTCTCCCGATCACATGGTTGATCATACTCTGGGTTCCACATGCATGTTTTAGCTGAAGGAAGAATACCTAAAACCTGGGTAATTGAAACCCGTGGAATGGGTACCATGCAATATGACTTCAAAGGGTCTTCATTTGCTCACCAAACCTCTCCAATCCTATCACTGCTGCGTTTATGCCCCTGTACACATGCTTGATTCTCTTTCGGAGACATAGCAATCCATAGGTTTTAAGATACTTACTAGTCAGGCACATTCTTAGGCGTTTAATATGCGGTGTTGAGTCCATTTCGTTGAGCAAGGAGTAGCTCTTGTCTATTCCATATTTGACTTAAGGAACTTTATCTGTGCTCATTTCAATCTCTGGTTTTATGCAGCACCCCAACTCACCTTTACCCTTAAGCAAGCATAGTTGGTTTTCTAAATTTGAGACCCTGTTCTGTTCTGTAATTCAGTTCCTGTGTAGCCAAGTTTACATTCCGTGTATTAGTGATATCTTATGATGTTTCTTTTTCTGTGTGACTTACTTCAGTTAGAATCATCATACCTGAATCCACTCATTGTGCTGCTAAGGGCCTGATGACACAGATTTCATTGCTGAGTGATATTGCTTTGTAAGTAAATACCACAACTTCTTTATCCATTTTTCACTTTCTGCGATGTTGAACTTGTACTGTAAACGAGGTTCTTGTAAACAGAGCCGTTCCAAACTTTGGGGTGGCTGTGTCTTTTTGATTTTAATTTCCCTAAGCTATAGGACCATAAGTGGCAGTGCCCTAGGTTCTGTTGCTTTGTTTTTTAGATGTTTCAGGAAACACCATACACTTCTCCCGAGTGGTTGTTGGCAATTTACATCCCGCTCATCAGCATAACAAGGCTCCCAGTTCTCCATGGCCTGTCCTGCCTTTCTGGATTTTACACTTTTTCAGATGGCCCTTTTGACCGGGGGGAAGTGAGACTTCATTGTAGTGCAGATTTCCTTTGCAAGCTTGCTTGGTTGGCCAAAAAGGGCGTATGCGTTTTTTCCTGAATATATTCAGGAAAAAACGCATACGCCCTTTTTGGCCAAGTGCATCATTGTGGACGTTCTGCCTCTTTTCCTATGCTTTCAATGCAATTCCAGTCTACCTCCTGAAATCGGTTTCCTGCAATTCTGCCCCGCTTTCAAGTCCTCTTGGCAGCCTTACTTCAGTCTATTTTTGGACGATAGCTGTCATTTATAACTCTGCAGGTTTGTGAATTACAGTGCCCCTGAGCTCCTTTCTTCAACTCGCTTTCTTGTGACCTGGCCGCAACACCGCAGGATGGCTTCAGGCCCTAATCTGGTTCCGGCACGGCACGCTGAGCCTTTGGTTATTTCCTCTTCCTGGTGGGAAATGAGAGTTAAATTTGCCCGTCCAAACACCTCCAGCTAGTCTCTCATTTGTTCTCGCTATTCCTGTTCATCTTCCGCAGAAATTGCAACCTGGGCCAAACCGGAGGTTAAAGGCGCTGACTCTCCAAGTGGGGAGAGTGTTAGTAAAGCGTCTGGAATGTTGCACCCGAGTACCAGGGGAGGAAAACTGAGACATATTTGAACACGTCTCCCGTTCACATGGTTGATCATACTTGGGTTCCACATGCATGTTTTAGCTGAAGGAAGAATACCTTAAACCTGGAGAGTTAAGACCCGTGTAATGGGTACCATGCAATATGACTTCAAAGGGTCTTCATTTGCTCACCGAACCTCTCCAATCCTATCACTGCTGCGTTTATGCCCCTGTACACATGCTTGATTCTCTTTCGGAGACATAGCAATCCATAGGTTTTAAGATACTTACTAGTCAGGTACATTCTTAGGCGTTTAATATGCGGTGTTGAGTCCATTTCGTTGAGCAAGGAGTAGCTCTTGTCTATTCCATATTTGACTTAAGGAACTTTATCTGTGCTCATTTCAATCTCTGGTTTTATGCAGCACCCCAACTCACCTTTACCCTTAAGCAAGCATAGTTGGTTTTCTAAATTTGAGACCCTGTTCTGTTCTGTAATTCAGTTCCTGTGTAGCCAAGTTTACATTCCGTGTATTACTGATATCTTATGATGTTTCTTTTTCTGTGTGACTTACTTCAGTTAGAATCATCATACCTGAATCCACTCATTGTGCTGCTAAGGGCCTGATGACACAGATTTCATTGCTGAGTGATATTGCTTTGTAAGTAAATACCACAACTTCTTTATCCATTTTTCACTTTCTGTGATGTTGAACTTGTACTGTAAACGAGGTTCTTGTAAACAGAGCCGTTCCAAACTTTGGGGTGGCTGTGTCTTTTTGATTTTAATTTCCCTAAGCTATAGGACCATAAGTGGAAGTGCCCTAGGTTCTGTTGCTTTGTTTTTTAGATGTTTCAGGAAACACCATACACTTCTCCCGAGTGGTTGTTGGCAATTTACATCCCGCCCATCAGCATAACAAGGCTCCCAGTTCTCCATGGCCTGTCCTGCCTTTCTGGATTTTACACTTTTTTCAGATGGCCCTTTTGACTGGGGGGAAGTGAGACTTCATTGTAGTGCAGATTTCCTTTGCAAGCTTGCTTGGTTGGCCAAAAAGGGCGTATGCGTTTTTTATTCCTGTTCATCTTCCGCAGAAATTGCAAACTGGGCCAAACAGGAGGTTAAAGGCGCTGACTCTCCAAGTGGGGAGAGTGTTAGTAAAGCGTCTGGAATGTTGCACCCGAGTACCAGGGGTGGAAAACTGAGACATATTTGAACACGTCTCCCGTTCACATGGTTGATCATACTTGGGTTCCACATGCATGTTTTAGCTGAAGGAAGAATACCTTAAACCTGGAGAGTTAAGACCCGTGTAATGGGTACCATGCAATATGACTTCAAAGGGTCTTCATTTGCTCACCGAACCTCTCCAATCCTATCACTGCTGCGTTTATGCCCCTGTACACATGCTTGATTCTCTTTTGGAGACATAGCAATCCATAGGTTTTAAGATACTTACTAGTCAGGTACATTCTTAGGCGTTTAATATGCGGTGTTGAGTCCATTTCGTTGAGCAAGGAGAAGCTCTTATCTATTCCATATTTGACTTAAGGAACTTTATCTGTGCTCATTTCAATCTCTGGTTTTATGCAGCACCCCAACTCACCTTTACCCTTAAGCAAGCATAAGTTGGTTTTCTAAATTTGAGACCCTGTTCTGTTCTGTAATTCAGTTCCTGTGTAGCCAAGTTTACATTCCGTGTATTACTGATATCTTATGATGTTTCTTTTTCTGTGTGACTTACTTCAGTTAGAATCATCATACCTGAATCCACTCATTGTGATGCTAAGGGCCTGATGACATAGATTTCATTGCTGAGTGATATTGCTTTGTAAGTAAATACCACATCTTCTTTATCCATTTTTCACTTTCTGCGATGTTGAACTTGTACTGTAAACGAGGTTCTTGTAAACAGAGCCATTCCACACTTTGGGGTGGCTGTGTCTTTTTGATTTTAATTTCCCTAAGCTATAGGACCATAAGTGGAAGTGCCCTAGGTTCTGTTGCTTTGTTTTTTAGATGTTTCAGGATACACCATACACTTCTCCCGAGTGGTTGTTGGCAATTTACATCCCGCCCATCAGCATAACAAGGCTCCCAGTTCTCCATGGCCTGTCCTGCCTTTCTGGATTTTACACTTTTTTCAGATGGACCTTTTGACCGGGGGGAAGTGAGACTTCATTGTAGTGCAGATTTCCTTTGCAAGCTTGCTTGGTTGGCCAAAAAGGGCGTATGCGTTTTTTCCTGAATATATTCAGGAAAAAACGCATACGCCCTTTTTGGCCAAGTGCATCATTGTGGACGTTCTGCCTCTTTTCCTATGCTTTCAATGCAATTCCAGTCTACCTCCTGAAATCGGTTTCCTGCAATTCTGCCCCGCTTTCAAGTCCTCTTGGCAGCCTTACTTCAGTCTATTTTTGGACGATAGCTGTCATTTATAACTCTGCAGGTTTGTGAATTACAGTGCCCCTGAGCTCCTTTCTTCAACTCGCTTTCTTTTGAGCTGGCCGCAACACCGCAGGATGACTTCAGGCCCTAATCTGGTTCCGGTACGGCACGCTGAGCCTTTGGTTATTTCCTCTTCCTGGTGGGAAATGAGAGTTAAATTTGCCCGTCCAGACACCTCCAGCTAGCCTCTCATTGGTTCTCGCTATTCCTGTTCATCTTCCGCAGAAATTGCAAACTGTGCCAAACAGGAGGTTAAAGGCGCTGACTCTCCAAGTGGGGAGAGTGTTAGTAAAGCGTCTGGAATGTTGCACCCGAGTACCAAGGGAGGAAAACTAAGACATATTTGAACACGTCTCCCGATCACATGGTTGATCATACTCTGGGTTCCACATGCATGTTTTAGCTGAAGGAAGAATACCTAAAACCTGGGTAATTGAAACCCGTGGAATGGGTACCATGCAATATGACTTCAAAGGGTCTTCATTTGCTCACCGAACCTCTCCAATCCTATCACTGCTGCGTTTATGCCCCTGTACACATGCTTGATTCTCTTTCGGAGACATAGCAATCCATAGGTTTTAAGATACTTACTAGTCAGGTACATTCTTAGGCGTTTAATATGCGGTGTTGAGTCCATTTCGTTGAGCAAGGAGTGGCTCTTGTCTATTCCATATTTGGCTTAAGGAACTTTATCTGTGCTCATTTCAATCTCTGGTTTTATGCAGCAACCCAACTCACCTTTCCCCTTAAGCAAGCATAAGTTGGTTTTCTAAATTTGAGAACCTCTTCTGTTTTGGAATTCAGTTCCTGTGTAGCCAAGTTTACATTCCGTGTATTAGTGATATCTTATGATGTTTCTTTTTCTGTGTGACTTATTTCAGTTAGAATCATCATATCTGAATCTACTCATTATGCTGCTACGTGCCTGATGACATAGATTTCATTGCTGAGTGATACTGCATTGTACGTAAGTACCACAAGTTCTTTATCCATTTTTCACTTTCTGCGATGTTGAACTTGTACGGTAAAAGAGGTTCTTGTAAACAGAGCCGTTCCAAACTTTGGGGTGGCTGTGTCTTTTTGATTTTAATTTCCCTAAGCTATAGGACCATAAGTGGAAGTGCCCTAGGCTCTGTTGCTTTGTTTTTTAGATGTTTCAGGAAACACCATACACTTCTCCCAAGTGTCTGTTGGCAATTTACATCCCGCCCATCAGCATAACAAGGCTCCCAGTTCTCAATGGTCTGTACTGCCTTTCTGGATTTTACACTTTTTTCAGATGGCCCTTTTGACCGGGGGGAAGTGAGACTTCATTGTAGTGCAGATTTCCTTTGCAAGCTTGCTTGGTTGGCCAAAAAGGGCGTATGCGTTTTTTCCTGAATATATTCAGGAAAAAACGCATACGCCCTTTTTGGCCAAGTGCATCATTGTGGACGTTCTGCCTCTTTTCCTATGCTTTCAATGCAATTCCAGTCTACCTCCTGAAATCGGTTTCCTGCAATTCTGCCCCGCTTTCAAGTCCTCTTGGCAGCCTTACTTCAGTCTATTTTTGGACGATAGCTGTCATTTATAACTCTGCAGGTTTGTGAATTACAGTGCCCCTGAGCTCCTTTCTTCAACTTGCTTTCTTGTGACCTGGCCGCAACACCGCAGGATGGCTTCAGGCCCTAATCTGGATCCGGCACGGCACGCGGAGCCTTTGGTTATTTCCTCTTCCTGGTGGGAAATGAGAGTTAAATTTGCCCGTCCAAACACCTCCAGCTAGTCTCTCATTGGTTCTCGCTATTCCTGTTCATCTTCTGCAGAAATTGCAAACTGGGCCAAACAGGAGGTTAAAGGCGCTGACTCTCCAAGTGGGGAGAGTGTTAGTAAAGCGTCTGGAATGTTGCACCCGAGTACCAGGGGAGGAAAACTGAGACATATTTGAACACGTCTCCCGTTCACATGGTTGATCATACTTGGGTTCCACATGCATGTTTTAGCTGAAGGAAGAATACCTTAAACCTGGAGAGTTAAGACCCGTGTAATGGGTACCATGCAATATGACTTCAAAGGGTCTTCATTTGCTCACCGAACCTCTCCAATCCTATCACTGCTGCGTTTATGCCCCTGTACACATGCTTGATTCTCTTTCGGAGACATAGCAATCCATAGGTTTTAAGATACTTACTAGTCAGGTACATTCTTAGATGTTTAATATGCGGTGTTGAGTCCATTTCGTTGAGCAAGGAGTAGCTCTTGTCTATTCCATATTTGACTTAAGGAACTTTATCTGTGCTCATTTCAATCTCTGGTTTTATGCAGCACCCCAACTCACCTTTCCCCTTAAGCAAGCATAAGTTGGTTTTCTAAATTTGAGACCCTGTTCTGTTCTGTAATTCAGTTCCTGTGTAGCCAAGTTTCCATTCCGTGTATTACTGATATCTTATGATGTTTCTTTTTCTGTGTGACTTATTTCAGTTAGAATCATCATACCTGAATCCACTCATTGTGATGCTAAGGGCCTGATGACATAGATTTCATTGCTGAGTGATATTGCTTTGTAAGTAAATACCACAACTTCTTTATCCATTTTTCACTTTCTGCGATGTTGAACTTGTACTGTAAACGAGGTTCTTGTAAACAGAGGCGTCCCAAACTTTGGGGTGGCTGTGTCTTTTTTATTTTAATTTCCCTAAGCTATAGGACCATAAGTGGCAGTGCCCTAGGCTCTGTTGCTTTGTTTTTTAGATGTTTCAGGAAACACCATACACTTCTCCCAAGTGTCTGTTGGCAATTTACATCCCGCCCATCAGCATAACAAGGCTCCCAGTTCTCCATGGCCTGTCCTGCCTTTCTGGATTTTACACTTTTTTCAGATGGCCCTTTTGACCGGGGGGAAGTGAGACTTCATTGTAGTGCAGATTTCCTTTGCAAGCTTGCTTGGTTGGCCAAAAAGGGCGTATGCGTTTTTTCCTGAATATATTCAGGAAAAAACGCATACGCCCTTTTTGGCCAAGTGCATCATTGTGGACGTTCTGCCTCTTTTCCTATGCTTTCAATGCAATTCCAGTCTACCTCCTGAAATCGGTTTCCTGCAATTCTGCCCCGCTTTCAAGTCCTCTTGGCAGCCTTACTTCAGTCTATTTTTGGACGATAGCTGTCATTTATAACTCTGCAGGTTTGTGAATTACAGTGCCCCTGAGCTCCTTTCTTCAACTTGCTTTCTTGTGACCTGGCCGCAACACCGCAGGATGGCTTCAGGCCCTAATCTGGTTCCGGCACGGCATGCTGAGCCTTTGGTTAATTCCTCTTCCTGGTGGGAAATGAGAGTTAAATTTGCCCGTCCAGACACCTCCAGCTAGCCTCTCATTGGTTCTCGCTATTCCTGTTCATCTTCCGCAGAAATTGCAAACTGGGCCAAACAGGAGGTTAAAGGGACTGACTCTCCAAGTGGGGAGAGTGTTAGTAAAGCGTCTGGAATGTTGCACCCGAGTACCAGGGGAGGAAAACTGAGACATATTTGAACACGTCTCCCGATCACATGGTTGATCATACTCTAGGTTCCACATGCATGTTTTAGCTGAAGGAAGAATACCTTAAACCTGGGTAGTTGAAACCCGTGGAATGGGTACCATGCAATATGACTTCAAAGGGTCTTCATTTGCTCACCGAACCTCTCCAATCCTATCACTGCTGCGTTTATGCCCCTGTACACATGCTTGATTCTCTTTCGGAGACATAGCAATCCATAGGTTTTAAGATACTTACAAGTCAGGTACATTCTTAGGCGTTTAATATGCGGTGTTGAGTCCATTTCGTTGAGCAAGGAGTAGCTCTTGTCTATTCCATATTTGGCTTAAGGAACTTTATCTGTGCTCATTTCAATCTCTGGTTTTATGCAGCACCCCAACTCACCTTTACCCTTAAGCAAGCATAAGTTGTTTTTCTAAATTTGTGACCCAGTTCTGTTCTGTAATTCAGTTCCTGTGTAGCCAAGTTTCCATTCCGTGTATTACTGATATCTTATGATGTTTCTTTTTCTGTGTGACTTATTTCAGTTAGAATCATCATACCTGAATCCACTCATTGTGCTGCTAAGGGCCTGATGACATAGATTTCATTGCTGAGTGATATTGCTTTGTAAGTGAATACCACAACTTCTTTATCCATTTTTCACTTTCTGCGATGTTGAACTTGTACTGTAAACGAGGTTCTTGTAAACAGAGCCGTTCCAAACTTTGGGGTGGCTGTGTCTTTTTGATTTTAACTTCCCTAAGCTATAGGACCATAAGTGGAAGTGCCCTAGGTTCTGTTGCTTTGTTTTTTAGATGTTTCAGGAAACACCATACACTTCTCCCGAGTGGTTGTTGGCAATTTACATCCCGCCCATCAGCATAACAAGGCTCCCAGTTCTCCATGGCCTGTCCTGCCTTTCTGGATTTTACACTTTTTTCAGATGGCCCTTTTGACCGGGGGGAAGTGAGACTTCATTGTAGTGCAGATTTCCTTTGCAAGCTTGCTTGGTTGGCCAAAAAGGGCGTATGCGTTTTTTCCTGAATATATTCAGGAAAAAACGCATACGCCCATTTTGGCCAAGTGCATCATTGTGGACGTTCTGCCTCTTTTCCTATGCTTTCAATGCAATTCCAGTCTACCTCCTGAAATCGGTTTCCTGCAATTCTGCCCCGCTTTCAAGTCCTCTTGGCAGCCTTACTTCAGTCTATTTTTGGACGATAGCTGTCATTTATAACTCTGCAGGTTTGTGAATTACAGTGCCCCTGAGCTCCTTTCTTCAACTCGCTTTCTTGTGACCTGGCCGCAACACCGCAGGATGGCTTCAGGCCCTAATCTGATTCCTGCCCGGCATGCTGAGCCTTTGGTTAATTCCTCTTCCTGGTGGGAAATGAGAGTTAAATTTGCCCGTCCAGACACCTCCAGCTAGCCTCTCATTGGTTCTCGCTATTCCTGTTCATCTTCCGCAGAAATTGCAAACTGGGCCAAACAGGAGGTTAAACGGACTGACTCTCCAAGTGGGGAGAGTGTTAGTAAAGCGTCTGGAATGTTGCACCCGAGTACCAGGGGAGGAAAACTGAGACATATTTGAACACGTCTCCCGTTCACATGGTTGATCATACTTGGGTTCCACATGCATGTTTTAGCTGAAGGAAGAATACCTTAAACCTGGAGAGTTAAGACCCGTGTAATGGGTACCATGCAATATGACTTCAAAGGGTCTTCATTTGCTCACCGAACCTCTCCAATCCTATCACTGCTGCGTTTATGCCCCTGTACACATGCTTGATTCTCTTTCGGAGACATAGCAATCCATAGGTTTTAAGATACTTACTAGTCAGGTACATTCTTAGATGTTTAATATGCGGTGTTGAGTCCATTTCGTTGAGCAAGGAGTAGCTCTTGTCTATTCCATATTTGACTTAAGGAACTTTATCTGTGCTCATTTCAATCTCTGGTTTTATGCAGCACCCCAACTCACCTTTCCCCTTAAGCAAGCATAAGTTGGTTTTCTAAATTTGAGACCCTGTTCTGTTCTGTAATTCAGTTCCTGTGTAGCCAAGTTTACATTCCGTGTATTACTGATATCTTATGATGTTTCTTTTTCTGTGTGACTTACTTCAGTTAGAATCATCATACCTGAATCCACTCATTGTGCTGCTAAGGGCCTGATGACATAGATTTCATTGCTGAGTGATATTGCTTTGTAAGTAAATACCACAACTTCTTTATCCATTTTTCACTTTCTGCGATGTTGAACTTGTACTGTAAACGAGGTTCTTGTAAACAGAGGCGTCCCAAACTTTGGGGTGGCTGTGTCTTTTTTATTTTAATTTCCCTAAGCTATAGGACCATAAGTGGAAGTGCCCTAGGCTCTGTTGCTTTGTTTTTTAGATGTTTCAGGAAACACCATACACTTCTCCCGAGTGTCTGTTGGCAATTTATATCCCGCCCATCGGCATAACAAGGCTCCCAGTTCTCCATGGCCTGTCCTTCCTTTCTGGATTTTACACTTTTTTCAGATGGCCCTTTTGACCGGGGGGAAGTGAGACTTCATTGTAGTGCAGATTTCCTTTGCAAGCTTGCTTGGTTGGCCAAAAAGGGCGTATGCGTTTTTTCCTGAATATATTCAGGAAAAAACGCATACGCCCTTTTTGGCCAAGTGCATCATTGTGGACGTTCTGCCTCTTTTCCTATGCTTTCAATGGAATTCCAGTCTACCTCCTGAAATCGGTTTCCTGCTATTCTGCCCCACTTTCAAGTCCTCTTGGCAGCCTTACTTCAGTCTATTTTTGGACGATAGCTGTCATTTATAACTCTGCAGGTTTGTGAAATACAGTGCCCCTGAGCTCCTTTCTTCAACTCGCTTTCTTGTGACCTGGCCGCAACACCGCAGGATGGCTTCAGGCCCTAATCTGGTTCCGGCCCGGCATGCTGAGCCTTTGGTTAATTCCTCTTCCTGGTGGGAAATGAGAGTTAAATTTGCCCGTCCAGACACCTCCAGCTAGCCTCTCATTGGTTCTCGCTATTCCTGTTCATCTTCCGCAGAAATTGCAAACTGGGCCAAACAGGAGGTTAAAGGGACTGACTCTCCAAGTGGGGAGAGTGTTAGTAAAGCGTCTGGAATGTTGCACCCGAGTACCAGGGGAGGAAAACTGAGACATATTTGAACACGTCTCCCGTTCACATGGTTGATCATACTTGGGTTCCACATGCATGTTTTAGCTGAAGGAAGAATACCTTAAACCTGGAGAGTTAAGACCCGTGTAATGGGTACCATGCAATATGACTTCAAAGGGTCTTCATTTGCTCACCGAACCTCTCCAATCCTATCACTGCTGCGTTTATGCCCCTGTACACATGCTTGATTCTCTTTCGGAGACATAGCAATCCATAGGTTTTAAGATACTTACTAGTCAGGTACATTCTTGGACGTTTAATATGCGGTGTTGAGTCCATTTCGTTGAGCAAGGAGTAGCTCTTGTCTATTCCATATTTGACTTAAGGAACTTTATCTGTGCTCATTTCAATCTCTGGTTTTATGCAGCACCCCAGCTCACCTTTCCCCTTAAGCAAGCATAAGTTGGTTTTCTAAATTTGAGACCCTGTTCTGTTCTGTAATTCAGTTCCTGTGTAGCCAAGTTTACATTCCGTGTATTACTGATATCTTATGATGTTTCTTTTTCTGTGTGACTTATTTCAGTTAGAATCATCATACCTGAATCCACTCATTGTGATGCTAATGGCCTGATGACATAGATTTCATTGCTGAGTGATATTGCTTTGTAAGTAAATACCACAACTTCTTTATCCATTTTTCACTTTCTGCGATGTTGAACTTGTACTGTAAACGAGGTTCTTGTAAACAGAGGCGTCCCAAACTTTGAGGTGGCTGTGTCTTTTTGATTTTAATTTCCCTAAGCTATAGGACCATAAGTGGCAGTGCCCTAGGCTCTGTTGCATTGTTTTTTAGATGTTTCAGGAAACACCATACACTTCTCCCAAGTGTCTGTTGGCAATTTACATCCCGCCCATCAGCATAACAAGGCTCCCAGTTCTCCATGGCCTGTCCTGCCTTTCTGGATTTTACACTTTTTTCAGATGGCCCTTTTGACCGGGGGGAAGTGAGACTTCATTGTAGTGCAGATTTCCTTTGCAAGCTTGCTTGGTTGGCCAAAAAGGGCGTATGCGTTTTTTCCTGAATATATTCAGGAAAAAACGCATACGCCCTTTTTGGCCAAGTGCATCATTGTGGACGTTCTGCCTCTTTTCCTATGCTTGAAATGCAATTCCAGTCTACCTCCTGAAATCGGTTTCCTGCAATTCTGCCCCGCTTTCAAGTCCTCTTGGCAGCCTTACTTCAGTCTATTTTTGGACGATAGCTGTCATTTATAACTCTGCAGGTTTGTGAATTACAGTGCCCCTGAGCTCCTTTCTTCAACTCGCTTTCTTTTGAGCTGGCCGCAACACCGCAGGATGGCTTCAGGCCCTAATCTGGTTCCGGTACGGCACGCTGAGCCTTTGGTTATTTCCTCTTCCTCGTGGGAAATGAGAGTTAAATTTGCCCGTCCAGACACCTCCAGCTAGCCTCTCATTGGTTCTCACTATTCCTGTTCATCTTCCGCAGAAATTGCAAACTGGGCCAAACAGGAGGTTAAAGGCGCTGACTCTCCAAGTGGGGAGAGTGTTAGTAAAGCGTCTGGAATGTTGCACCCGAGTACCAGGGGAGGAAAACTGAGACATATTTGAACACGTCTCCCGTTCACATGGTTGATCATACTTGGGTTCCACATGCATGTTTTAGCTGAAGGAAGAATACCTTAAACCTGGAGAGTTGAGACCCGTGGAATGGGTACCATGCAATATGACTTCAAAGGGTCTTCATTTGCTCACCGAACCTCTCCAATCCTATCACTGCTGCGTTTATGCCCCTGTACACATGCTTGATTCTCTTTCGGAGACATAGCAATCCATAGGTTTTACGATACTTACTAGTCAGGTACATTCTTAGGCGTTTAATATGCGGTGTTGAGTCCATTTCGTTGAGCAAGGAGTAGCTCTTGTCTATTCCATATTTGACTTAAGGAACTTTATCTGTGCTCATTTCAATCTCTGGTTTTATGCAGCACCCCAACTCACCTTTACCCTTAAGCAAGCATAAGTTGGTTTTCTAAATTTGAGACCCTGTTCTGTTCTGTAATTCAGTTCCTGTGTAGCCAAGTTTACATTCCGTGTATTACTGATATCTTATGATGTTTCTTTTTCTGTGTGACTTTCTTCAGTTAGAATCATCATACCTGAATCCACTCATTGTGCTGCTAAGGGCCTGATGACACAGATTTCATTGCTGAGTGATATTGCTTTGTAAGTAAATACCACAACTTCTTTATCCATTTTTCACTTTCTGCGATGTTGAACTTGTACTGTAAACGAGGTTCTTGTAAACAGAGCCGTTCCAAACTTTGGGGTGGCTGTGTCTTTTTGATTTTAATTTCCCTAAGCTATAGGACCATAAGTGGAAGTGCCCTAGGTTCTGTTGCTTTGTTTTTTAGATGTTTCAGGAAACACCATACACTTCTCCCGAGTGTCTGTTGGCAATTTACATCCCGCCCATCAGCATAACAAGGCTCCCAGTTCTCCATGGCCTGTCCTGCCTTTCTGGATTTTACACTTTTTTCAGATGGCCCTTTTGACCGGGGGGAAGTGAGACTTCATTGTAGTGCAGATTTCCTTTGCAAGCTTGCTTGGTTGGTCAAAAAGGGCGTATGCGTTTTTTCCTGAATATATTCAGGAAAAAACGCATACGCCCTTTTGGCCAAGTGCATCATTGTGGACGTTCTGCCTCTTTTCCTACGCTTTCAATGCAATTCCAGTCTACCTCCTGAAATCGGTTTCCTGCAATTCTGCCCCGCTTTCAAGTCCTCTTGGCAGCCTTAGTTCAGTACATTTTTGGACGATAGCTGTCATTTATAACTCTGCAGGTTTGTGAATTACAGTGCCCCTGAGCTCCTTTCTTCAACTCGCTTTCTTGTGACCTGGCCGCAACTCCGCAGGATGGCTTCAGGCCCTAATCTGGTTCCGGCACGGCACGCTGAGCCTTTGGTTAATTCCTCATCCTGGTGGGAAATTAGAGTTAAATTTGCCCGTCCAGACACCTCGCGCTAGTCTCTCATTGGTTCTCCCTATTCCTGTACATCTTCGGCAGAAGTTGCAAACTGGGCCAAACAGGAGGTTAAAGGCACTGACTCTCCAAGTGGGGAGAATGTTAGTAAAGCGTCTGGAATGTTGCACCGAAGTACCAGGGGACGAAAACTGAGACATATTTGAACACGTCTCCCGATCACACGGTTGATCATACTCTGGGTTCCACATGCATGTTTTAGCTGAAGGAAGAATACCTTAAACCGGGAGAGTTGAGACCAGTGGAATGGGTACCATGCAATATGACTTCAAAGGGTCTTCATTTGCTCACCGAATCTCTCCAATCCTATCACTGCTGCGTTTATGACCCTTGTACACACGCTTGATTCTCTTTTGGAGACATAGCAATCCATAGGTTTTAAGATACTTACTAGTCAGGTATATTCTTAGGCATTTAATATGGGGTGTTGAGTCCATTTCGTTGAGCAAGGAGTAGCTCTTGTCTATTCCATATTTGGCTTAAGGAACTTTATCTGTGCTCATTTCAATCTCTGGTTTTATGCAGCACCCCAACTCATCTTTCCACTTAAGCAAGCATAAGGTGGTTTTCTAAATTTGAGACCCTGTTCTGTTTTGTAATTCAGTTCCTCTGTAGCCAAGTTTAAATTCCATGTATTAGTGATATTTTTTGATGTTTCTTTTTCTGTGTGACTAATTTCAGTTAGAATCACCATACCCGAATCCACTCATTATCCTGCAACGGGCCTGGTGACATAGATTTCATTGTTGAGTGATATTGCATTGTACATGAGTACCACAACTTCTTTATCCATTTTTCACTTTCTGTGATATTGAACTTGTACGGTAAACGAGGTTCTTGTAAACAGAGGCGTCCCAAACTTTGGGGTGGCTGTGTCTTTTTGATTTTAATTTCCCTAAGCTATAGGACCATAAGTGGAAGTGCCCTAGGTTCTGTTGCTTTGTTTTCTAGATGTTCCAGGAAACAGCATACACTTCTCCCGAGTGGTTGTTGGCAATTTACATCCCGCCCATCAGCATAACAAGGCTCCCAGTTCTCCATGGCCTGTCCTGCCTTTCTGGATTTTACACTTTTTTCAGATGGCCCTTTTGACCGGGGGGAAGTGAGACTTCATTGTAGTGCAGATTTCCTTTGCAAGCTTGCTTGGTTGGCCAAAAAGGGCGTATGCGTTTTTTCCTGAATATATTCAGCAAAAAACGCATACGCCCTTTTTGGCCAAGTGCATCATTGTGGACGTTCTGCCTCTTTTCCTATGCTTTCAGTGCAATTCCAGTCTACCTCCTGAAATCGGTTTCCTGCAATTCTGCCCCGCTTTCAAGTCCTCTTGGCAGCCTTACTTCAGTCTATTTTTGGACGATAGCTGTCATTTATAACTCTGCAGGTTTGTGAATTACAGTGCCCCTGAGCTCCTTTCTTCAACTCGCTTTCTTCTGAGCTGGCTGCAACACCGCAGGATGGCTTCAGGCCCTAATGTGGTTCCGGCATGGCACGCTGAGCCTTTGGTTAATTCCTCTTCCTGGTGGGAAATGAGAGTTAAATTTGCCCGTCCAGACACCTCCAGCTAGCCTCTCATTGTTTCTCACTATTCCTGTTCATCTTCCGCAGAAATTGCAAACTGGGCCAAACAGGAGGTTAAAGGCGCTGACTCTCCAAGTCGGGAGAGTGTTAGTAAAGCGTCTGGAATGTTGCACCCGAGTACCAGGGTACGAAAACTGAGACATATTTGAACACGTCTCCCAATCACATGGTTGATCATACTCTAGGTTCCACATGCATGTTTTAGCTGAAGGAAGAATACCTTAAACCTGGGTAGTTGAAACCCGTGGAATGGTTCCCATGCAATATGACTTCAAAGGGTCTTCATTTGCTCACCGAACCTCTCCAATCCTATCACTGCTGCGTTTATGCCCCTGTACACATGCTTGATTCTCTTTCAGAGACATAGCAATCCATAGGTTTTAAGATACTTACTAGTCAGGTGCATTCTTAGGCGTTTAATATGCGGTGTTGAGTCCATTTCGTTGAGCAAGGAGTAGCTCTTGTCTATTCCATATTTGGCTTAAGGAACTTTATCTGTGCTCATTTCAATCTCTGGTTTTATGCAGCAACCCAACTCACCTTTCCCCTTAAGCAAGCATAAGTTGGTTTTCTAAATTTGAGAACCTGTTCTGTTTTGGAATTCAGTTCCTTTGTAGCCAAGTTTACATTCCGTTTATTAGTGATATCTTATGATGTTTCTTTTTCTGTGTGACTTATTTCAGTTAGAATCATCGTACCTGAATCCACTCATTATGCTGATACGGGCCTGATGACATAGATTTCATTGCTGAGTGATACTGCATTGTACGTAAGTACCACAAGTTCTTTATCCATTTTTCACTTTCTGTGATATTGAACTTGTACAGTAAACGAGGTTCTTGTAAACAGAGGCGTCCCAAACTTTGAGGTGGCTGTGTCTTTTTGATTTTAATTTCCCTAAGCTATAGGACCATAAGTGGAAGTGCCCTAGGCTCTGTTGCTTTGTTTTTTAGATGTTTCAGGAAACACCATAAACTTCTCCGGAGTGTCTGTTGGCAATTTACATCCCGCCCATCAGCATAACAAGGCTCCCAGTTCTCCATGGCCTGTTGCCTTTCTGGATTTTACACTTTTTTCAGATGGCCCTTTTGACCGGGGGGAAGTGAGACTTCATTGTAGTGCAGATTTCCTTTGCAAGCTTGCTTGGTTGGCCAAAAAGGGCGTATGCGTTTTTTCCTGAATATATTCAGGAAAAAACGCATACGCCCTTTTTGGCCAAGTGCATCATTGTGGACGTTCTGCCTCTTTTCCTATGCTTTCAATGCAATTCCAGTCTACCTCCTGAAATCGGTTTCCTGCAATTCTGCCCCGCTTTCAAGTCCTCTTGGCAGCCTTACTTCAGTCTATTTTTGGACGATAGCTGTCATTTATAACTCTGCAGGTTTGTGAATTACAGTGCCCCTGAGCTCCTTTCTTCAACTCGCTTTCTTGTGACCTGGCCGCAACACCGCTGGATGGCTTCAGGCCCTAATCTGGTTCCGGCACGGCACGCTGAGCCTTTGGTTATTTCCTCTTCCTGGTGGGAAATGAGAGTTAAATTTGGCCGTCCAGACACCTCCAGCTAGTCTCTCATTGGTTCTCGCTATTCCTGTTCATCTTCCGCAGAAATTGCAAACTGGGCCAAACAGGAGGTTAAAGGCGCTGACTCTCCAAGTGGGGAGAGTGTTAGTAAAGCGTCTGGAATGTTGCACCCGAGTACCAGGGGAGGAAAACTGAGACATATTTGAACACGTCTCCCGTTCACATGGTTGATCATACTTGGGTTCCACATGCATGTTTTAGCTGAAGGAAGAATACCTTAAACCTGGAGAGTTGAGACCCGTGGAATGGGTACCATGCAATATGACTTCAAAGGGTCTTCATTTGCTCACCGAACCTCTCCAATCCTATCACTGCTGCGTTTATGCCCCTGTACACATGCTTGATTCTCTTTCGGAGACATAGCAATCCATAGGTTTTACGATACTTACTAGTCAGGTACATTCTTAGGCGTTTAATATGCGGTGTTGAGTCCATTTCGTTGAGCAAGGAGTAGCTCTTGTCTATTCCATATTTGACTTAAGGAACTTTATCTGTGCTCATTTCAATCTCTGGTTTTATGCAGCACCCCAACTCACCTTTACCCTTAAGCAAGCATAAGTTGGTTTTCTAAATTTGAGACCCTGTTCTGTTCTGTAATTCAGTTCCTGTGTAGCCAAGTTTACATTCCGTGTATTACTGATATCTTATGATGTTTCTTTTTCTGTGTGACTTTCTTCAGTTAGAATCATCATACCTGAATCCACTCATTGTGCTGCTAAGGGCCTGATGACACAGATTTCATTGCTGAGTGATATTGCTTTGTAAGTAAATACCACAACTTCTTTATCCATTTTTCACTTTCTGCGATGTTGAACTTGTACTGTAAACGAGGTTCTTGTAAACAGAGCCGTTCCAAACTTTGGGGTGGCTGTGTCTTTTTGATTTTAATTTCCCTAAGCTATAGGACCATAAGTGGAAGTGCCCTAGGTTCTGTTGCTTTGTTTTTTAGATGTTTCAGGAAACACCATACACTTCTCCCGAGTGTCTGTTGGCAATTTACATCCCGCCCATCAGCATAACAAGGCTCCCAGTTCTCCATGGCCTGTCCTGCCTTTCTGGATTTTACACTTTTTTCAGATGGCCCTTTTGACCGGGGGGAAGTGAGACTTCATTGTAGTGCAGATTTCCTTTGCAAGCTTGCTTGGTTGGTCAAAAAGGGCGTATGCGTTTTTTCCTGAATATATTCAGGAAAAAACGCATACGCCCTTTTGGCCAAGTGCATCATTGTGGACGTTCTGCCTCTTTTCCTACGCTTTCAATGCAATTCCAGTCTACCTCCTGAAATCGGTTTCCTGCAATTCTGCCCCGCTTTCAAGTCCTCTTGGCAGCCTTAGTTCAGTACATTTTTGGACGATAGCTGTCATTTATAACTCTGCAGGTTTGTGAATTACAGTGCCCCTGAGCTCCTTTCTTCAACTCGCTTTCTTGTGACCTGGCCGCAACTCCGCAGGATGGCTTCAGGCCCTAATCTGGTTCCGGCACGGCACGCTGAGCCTTTGGTTAATTCCTCATCCTGGTGGGAAATTAGAGTTAAATTTGCCCGTCCAGACACCTCGCGCTAGTCTCTCATTGGTTCTCCCTATTCCTGTACATCTTCGGCAGAAGTTGCAAACTGGGCCAAACAGGAGGTTAAAGGCACTGACTCTCCAAGTGGGGAGAATGTTAGTAAAGCATCTGGAATGTTGCACCGAAGTACCAGGGGACGAAAACTGAGACATATTTGAACACGTCTCCCGATCACACGGTTGATCATACTCTGGGTTCCACATGCATGTTTTAGCTGAAGGAAGAATACCTTAAACCGGGAGAGTTGAGACCAGTGGAATGGGTACCATGCAATATGACTTCAAAGGGTCTTCATTTGCTCACCGAATCTCTCCAATCCTATCACTGCTGCGTTTATGACCCTTGTACACACGCTTGATTCTCTTTTGGAGACATAGCAATCCATAGGTTTTAAGATACTTACTAGTCAGGTATATTCTTAGGCATTTAATATGGGGTGTTGAGTCCATTTCGTTGAGCAAGGAGTAGCTCTTGTCTATTCCATATTTGGCTTAAGGAACTTTATCTGTGCTCATTTCAATCTCTGGTTTTATGCAGCACCCCAACTCATCTTTCCACTTAAGCAAGCATAAGGTGGTTTTCTAAATTTGAGACCCTGTTCTGTTTTGTAATTCAGTTCCTCTGTAGCCAAGTTTAAATTCCATGTATTAGTGATATTTTTTGATGTTTCTTTTTCTGTGTGACTAATTTCAGTTAGAATCACCATACCCTAATCCACTCATTATCCTGCTACGGGCCTGGTGACATAGATTTCATTGTTGAGTGATATTGCATTGTACATGAGTACCACAACTTCTTTATCCATTTTTCACTTTCTGTGATATTGAACTTGTACGGTAAACGAGGTTCTTGTAAACAGAGGCGTCCCAAACTTTGGGGTGGCTGTGTCTTTTTGATTTTAATTTCCCTAAGCTATAGGACCATAAGTGGAAGTGCCCTAGGTTCTGTTGCTTTGTTTTCTAGATGTTCCAGGAAACAGCATACACTTCTCCCGAGTGGTTGTTGGCAATTTACATCCCGCCCATCAGCATAACAAGGCTCCCAGTTCTCCATGGCCTGTCCTGCCTTTCTGGATTTTACACTTTTTTCAGATGGCCCTTTTGACCGGGGGGAAGTGAGACTTCATTGTAGTGCAGATTTCCTTTGCAAGCTTGCTTGGTTGGCCAAAAAGGGCGTATGCGTTTTTTCCTGAATATATTCAGGAAAAAACGCATACGCCCTTTTTGGCCAAGTGCATCATTGTGGACGTTCTGCCTCTTTTCCTATGCTTTCAGTGCAATTCCAGTCTACCTCCTGAAATCGGTTTCCTGCAATTCTGCCCCGCTTTCAAGTCCTCTTGGCAGCCTTACTTCAGTCTATTTTTGGACGATAGCTGTCATTTATAACTCTGCAGGTTTGTGAATTACAGTGCCCCTGAGCTCCTTTCTTCAACTCGCTTTCTTCTGAGCTGGCTGCAACACCGCAGGATGGCTTCAGGCCCTAATGTGGTTCCGGCATGGCACGCTGAGCCTTTGGTTAATTCCTCTTCCTGGTGGGAAATGAGAGTTAAATTTGCCCGTCCAGACACCTCCAGCTAGCCTCTCATTGTTTCTCACTATTCCTGTTCATCTTCCGCAGAAATTGCAAACTGGGCCAAACAGGAGGTTAAAGGCGCTGACTCTCCAAGTCGGGAGAGTGTTAGTAAAGCGTCTGGAATGTTGCACCCGAGTACCAGGGTACGAAAACTGAGACATATTTGAACACGTCTCCCAATCACATGGTTGATCATACTCTAGGTTCCACATGCATGTTTTAGCTGAAGGAAGAATACCTTAAACCTGGGTAGTTGAAACCCGTGGAATGGTTCCCATGCAATATGACTTCAAAGGGTCTTCATTTGCTCACCGAACCTCTCCAATCCTATCACTGCTGTGTTTATGCCCCTGTACACATGCTTGATTCTCTTTCAGAGACATAGCAATCCATAGGTTTTAAGATACTTACTAGTCAGGTGCATTCTTAGGCGTTTAATATGCGGTGTTGAGTCCATTTCGTTGAGCAAGGAGTAGCTCTTGTCTATTCCATATTTGGCTTAAGGAACTTTATCTGTGCTCATTTCAATCTCTGGTTTTATGCAGCAACCCAACTCACCTTTCCCCTTAAGCAAGCATAAGTTGGTTTTCTAAATTTGAGAACCTGTTCTGTTTTGGAATTCAGTTCCTTTGTAGCCAAGTTTACATTCCGTTTATTAGTGATATCTTATGATGTTTCTTTTTCTGTGTGACTTATTTCAGTTAGAATCATCGTACCTGAATCCACTCATTATGCTGATACGGGCCTGATGACATAGATTTCATTGCTGAGTGATACTGCATTGTACGTAAGTACCACAAGTTCTTTATCCATTTTTCACTTTCTGTGATATTGAACTTGTACAGTAAACGAGGTTCTTGTAAACAGAGGCGTCCCAAACTTTGAGGTGGCTGTGTCTTTTTGATTTTAATTTCCCTAAGCTATAGGACCATAAGTGGAAGTGCCCTAGGCTCTGTTGCTTTGTTTTTTAGATGTTTCAGGAAACACCATAAACTTCTCCGGAGTGTCTGTTGGCAATTTACATCCCGCCCATCAGCATAACAAGGCTCCCAGTTCTCCATGGCCTGTTGCCTTTCTGGATTTTACACTTTTTTCAGATGGCCCTTTTGACCGGGGGGAAGTGAGACTTCATTGTAGTGCAGATTTCCTTTGCAAGCTTGCTTGGTTGGCCAAAAAGGGCGTATGCGTTTTTTCCTGAATATATTCAGGAAAAAACGCATACGCCCTTTTTGGCCAAGTGCATCATTGTGGACGTTCTGCCTCTTTTCCTATGCTTTCAATGCAATTCCAGTCTACCTCCTGAAATCGGTTTCCTGCAATTCTGCCCCGCTTTCAAGTCCTCTTGGCAGCCTTACTTCAGTCTATTTTTGGACGATAGCTGTCATTTATAACTCTGCAGGTTTGTGAATTACAGTGCCCCTGAGCTCCTTTCTTCAACTCGCTTTCTTGTGACCTGGCCGCAACACCGCTGGATGGCTTCAGGCCCTAATCTGGTTCCGGTACGGCACGCTGAGCCTTTGGTTATTTCCTCTTCCTGGTGGGAAATGAGAGTTAAATTTGGCCGTCCAGACACCTCCAGCTAGTCTCTCATTGGTTCTCGCTATTCCTGTTCATCTTCCGCAGAAATTGCAAACTGGGCCAAACAGGAGGTTAAAGGCGCTGACTCTCCAAGTGGGGAGAGTGTTAGTAAAGCGTCTGGAATGTTGCACCCGAGTACCAGGGGAGGAAAACTGAGACATATTTGAACACGTCTCCCGTTCACATGGTTGATCATACTTGGGTTCCACATGCATGTTTTAGCTGAAGGAAGAATACCTTAAACCTGGAGAGTTGAGACCCGTGGAATGGGTACCATGCAATATGACTTCAAAGGGTCTTCATTTGCTCACCGAACCTCTCCAATCCTATCACTGCTGTGTTTATGCCCCTGTACACATGCTTGATTCTCTTTCGGAGACATAGCAATCCATAGGTTTTAAGATACTTACTAGTCAGGTACATTCTTAGGCGTTTAATATGCGGTGTTGAGTCCATTTCGTTGAGCAAGGAGTAGCTCTTGTCTATTCCATATTTGACTTAAGGAACTTTATCTGTGCTCATTTCAATCTCTGGTTTCATGCAGCACCCCAACTCACCTTTACCCTTAAGCAAGCATAAGTTGGTTTTCTAAATTTGAGACCCTGTTCTGTTCTGTAATTCAGTTCCTGTGTAGCCAAGTTTACATTCCGTGTATTACTGATATCTTATGATGTTTCTTTTTCTGTGTGACTTACTTCAGTTAGAATCATCATACCTGAATCCACTCATTGTGCTGCTAAGGGCCTGATGACACAGATTTCATTGCTGAGTGATATTGCTTTGTAAGTGAATACCACAACTTCTTTATCCATTTTTCACTTTCTGCGATGTTGAACTTGTACTGTAAACGAGGTTCTTGTAAACAGAGGCGTCCCAAACTTTGGGGTGGCTGTGTCTTTTTGATTTTAATTTCCCTAAGCTATAGGACCATAAGTGGCAGTGCCCTAGGCTCTGTTGCTTTGTTTTTTAGATGTTTCAGGAAACACCATACACTTCTCCCGAGTGGTTGTTGGCAATTTACATCCCGCCCATCAGCATAACAAGGCTCCCAGTTCTCCATGGCCTGTCCTGCCTTTCTGGATTTTACACTTTTTTCAGATGGCCCTTTTGACCGGGGGGAAGTGAGACTTCATTGTAGTGCAGATTTCCTTTGCAAGCTTGCTTGGTTGGCCAAAAAGGGCGTATGCGTTTTTTCCTGAATATATTCAGGAAAAAACGCATACGCCCTTTTTGGCCAAGTGCATCATTGTGGACGTTCTGCCTCTTTTCCTATGCTTTCAATGCAATTCCAGTCTACCTCCTGAAATCGGTTTCCTGCAATTCTGCCCCGCTTTCAAGTCCTCTTGGCAGCCTTACTTCAGTCTATTTTTGGACGATAGCTGTCATTTATAACTCTGCAGGTTTGTGAATTACAGTGCCCCTGAGCTCCTTTCTTCAACTCGCTTTCTTTTGAGCTGGCCGCAACACCGCAGGATGGCTTCAGGCCCTAATCTGGTTCCGGTACGGCACGCTGAGCCTTTGGTTATTTCCTCTTCCTCGTGGGAAATGACAGTTAAATTTGCCCGTCCAGACACCTCCAGCTAGCCTCTCATTGGTTCTCGCTATTCCTGTTCATCTTCCGCAGAAATTGCAAACTGGGCCAAACAGGAGGTTAAAGGCGCTGACTCTCCAAGTGGGGAGAGTGTTAGTAAAGCGTCTGGAATGTTGCACCCGAGTACCAGGGGAGGAAAACTGAGACATATTTGAACACGTCTCCCGTTCACATGGTTGATCATACTTGGGTTCCACATGCATGTTTTAGCTGAAGGAAGAATACCTTAAACCTGGAGAGTTGAGACCCGTGGAATGGGTACCATGCAATATGACTTCAAAGGGTCTTCATTTGCTCACCGAACCTCTCCAATCCTATCACTGCTGCGTTTATGCCCCTGTACACATGCTTGATTCTGTTTCGGAGACATAGCAATCCATAGGTTTTACGATACTTACTAGTCAGGTACATTCTTAGGCGTTTAATATGCGGTGTTGAGTCCATTTCGTTGAGCAAGGAGTAGCTCTTGTCTATTCCATATTTGACTTAAGGAACTTTATCTGTGCTCATTTCAATCTCTGGTTTTATGCAGCACCCCAACTCACCTTTACCCTTAAGCAAGCATAAGTTGGTTTTCTAAATTTGAGACCCTGTTCTGTTCTGTAATTCAGTTCCTGTGTAGCCAAGTTTACATTCCGTGTATTACTGATATCTTATGATGTTTCTTTTTCTGTGTGACTTTCTTCAGTTAGAATCATCATACCTGAATCCACTCATTGTGCTGCTAAGGGCCTGATGACACAGATTTCATTGCTGAGTGATATTGCTTTGTAAGTAAATACCACAACTTCTTTATCCATTTTTCACTTTCTGCATGTTGAACTTGTACTGTAAACGAGGTTCTTGTAAACAGAGCCGTTCCAAACTTTGGGGTGGCTGTGTCTTTTTGATTTTAATTTCCCTAAGCTATAGGACCATAAGTGGAAGTGCCCTAGGTTCTGTTGCTTTGTTTTTTAGATGTTTCAGGAAACACCATACACTTCTCCCGAGTGTCTGTTGGCAATTTACATCCCGCCCATCAGCATAACAAGGCTCCCAGTTCTCCATGGCCTGTCCTGCCTTTCTGGATTTTACACTTTTTTCAGATGGCCCTTTTGACCGGGGGGAAGTGAGACTTCATTGTAGTGCAGATTTCCTTTGCAAGCTTGCTTGGTTGGTCAAAAAGGGCGTATGCGTTTTTTCCTGAATATATTCAGGAAAAAACGCATACGCCCTTTTGGCCAAGTGCATCATTGTGGACGTTCTGCCTCTTTTCCTACGCTTTCAATGCAATTCCAGTCTACCTCCTGAAATCGGTTTCCTGCAATTCTGCCCCGCTTTCAAGTCCTCTTGGCAGCCTTAGTTCAGTACATTTTTGGACGATAGCTGTCATTTATAACTCTGCAGGTTTGTGAATTACAGTGCCCCTGAGCTCCTTTCTTCAACTCGCTTTCTTGTGACCTGGCCGCAACTCCGCAGGATGGCTTCAGGCCCTAATCTGGTTCCGGCACGGCACGCTGAGCCTTTGGTTAATTCCTCATCCTGGTGGGAAATTAGAGTTAAATTTGCCCGTCCAGACACCTCGCGCTTGTCTCTCATTGGTTCTCCCTATTCCTGTACATCTTCGGCAGAAGTTGCAAACTGGGCCAAACAGGAGGTTAAAGGCACTGACTCTCCAAGTGGGGAGAATGTTAGTAAAGCGTCTGGAATGTTGCACCGAAGTACCAGGGGACGAAAACTGAGACATATTTGAACACGTCTCCCGATCACACGGTTGATCATACTCTGGGTTCCACATGCATGTTTTAGCTGAAAGAAGAATACCTTAAACCGGGAGAGTTGAGACCAGTGGAATGGGTACCATGCAATATGACTTCAAAGGGTCTTCATTTGCTCACCGAATCTCTCCAATCCTATCACTGCTGCGTTTATGACCCTTGTACACACGCTTGATTCTCTTTTGGAGACATAGCAATCCATAGGTTTTAAGATACTTACTAGTCAGGTATATTCTTAGGCATTTAATATGGGGTGTTGAGTCCATTTCGTTGAGCAAGGAGTAGCTCTTGTCTATTCCATATTTGGCTTAAGGAACTTTATCTGTGCTCATTTCAATCTCTGGTTTTATGCAGCACCCCAACTCATCTTTCCACTTAAGCAAGCATAAGGTGGTTTTCTAAATTTGAGACCCTGTTCTGTTTTGTAATTCAGTTCCTCTGTAGCCAAGTTTAAATTCCATGTATTAGTGATATTTTTTGATGTTTCTTTTTCTGTGTGACTAATTTCAGTTAGAATCACCATACCCGAATCCACTCATTATCCTGCTACGGACCTGGTGACATAGATTTCATTGTTGAGTGATATTGCATTGTACATGAGTACCACAACTTCTTTATCCATTTTTCACTTTCTGTGATATTGAACTTGTACGGTAAACGAGGTTCTTGTAAACAGAGGCGTCCCAAACTTTGGGGTGGCTGTGTCTTTTTGATTTTAATTTCCCTAAGCTATAGGACCATAAGTGGAAGTGCCCTAGGTTCTGTTGCTTTGTTTTCTAGATGTTCCAGGAAACAGCATACACTTCTCCCGAGTGGTTGTTGGCAATTTACATCCCGCCCATCAGCATAACAAGGCTCCCAGTTCTCCATGGCCTGTCCTGCCTTTCTGGATTTTACACTTTTTTCAGATGGCCCTTTTGACCGGGGGGAAGTGAGACTTCATTGTAGTGCAGATTTCCTTTGCAAGCTTGCTTGGTTGGCCAAAAAGGGCGTATGCGTTTTTTCCTGAATATATTCAGGAAAAAACGCATACGCTCTTTTTGGCCAAGTGCATCATTGTGGACGTTCTGCCTCTTTTCCTATGCTTTCAGTGCAATTCCAGTCTACCTCCTGAAATCGGTTTCCTGCAATTCTGCCCCGCTTTCAAGTCCTCTTGGCAGCCTTACTTCAGTCTATTTTTGGACGATAGCTGTCATTTATAACTCTGCAGGTTTGTGAATTACAGTGCCCCTGAGCTCCTTTCTTCAACTCGCTTTCTTCTGAGCTGGCCGCAACACCGCAGGATGGCTTCAGGCCCTAATGTGGTTCCGGCATGGCACGCTGAGCCTTTGGTTAATTCCTCTTCCTGGTGGGAAATGAGAGTTAAATTTGCCCGTCCAGACACCTCCAGCTAGCCTCTCATTGTTTCTCGCTATTCCTGTTCATCTTCCGCAGAAATTGCAAACTGGGCCAAACAGGAGGTTAAAGGCGCTGACTCTCCAAGTCGGGAGAGTGTTAGTAAAGCGTCTGGAATGTTGCACCCGAGTACCAGGGTACGAAAACTGAGACATATTTGAACACGTCTCCCAATCACATGGTTGATCATACTCTAGGTTCCACATGCATGTTTTAGCTGAAGGAAGAATACCTTAAACCTGGGTAGTTGAAACCCGTGGAATGGTTCCCATGCAATATGACTTCAAAGGGTCTTCATTTGCTCACCGAACCTCTCCAATCCTATCACTGCTGCGTTTATGCCCCTGTACACATGCTTGATTCTCTTTCAGAGACATAGCAATCCATAGGTTTTAAGATACTTACTAGTCAGGTGCATTCTTAGGCGTTTAATATGCGGTGTTGAGTCCATTTCGTTGAGCAAGGAGTAGCTCTTGTCTAATCCATATTTGGCTTAAGGAACTTTATCTGTGCTCATTTCAATCTCTGGTTTTATGCAGCAACCCAACTCACCTTTCCCCTTAAGCAAGCATAAGTTGGTTTTCTAAATTTGAGAACCTGTTCTGTTTTGGAATTCAGTTCCTTTGTAGCCAAGTTTACATTCCGTTTATTAGTGATATCTTATGATGTTTCTTTTTCTGTGTGACTTATTTCAGTTAGAATCATCGTACCTGAATCCACTCATTATGCTGATACGGGCCTGATGACATAGATTTCATTGCTGAGTGATACTGCATTGTACGTAAGTACCACAAGTTCTTTATCCATTTTTCACTTTCTGTGATATTGAACTTGTACAGTAAACGAGGTTCTTGTAAACAGAGGCGTCCCAAACTTTGAGGTGGCTGTGTCTTTTTGATTTTAATTTCCCTAAGCTATAGGACCATAAGTGGAAGTGCCCTAGGCTCTGTTGCTTTGTTTTTTAGATGTTTCAGGAAACACCATACACTTCTCCCGAGTGTCTGTTGGCAATTTACATCCCGCCCATCAGCATAACAAGGCTCCCAGTTCTCCATGGCCTGTTGCCTTTCTGGATTCTACACTTTTTTCAGATGGCCCTTTTGACCGGGGGGAAGTGAGACTTCATTGTAGTGCAGATTACCTTTGCAAGCTTGCTTGGTTGGCCAAAAAGGGCATATGCGTGTTTTCCTGAATTTATTCAGGAAAAAACGCATACGCCCTTTTTGGCCAAGTGCATCATTGTGGACGTTCTGCCTCTTTTCCTATGCTTTCAATGCAATTCCAGTCTACCTCCTGAAATCGGTTTCCTGCAATTCTGCCCCGCTTTCAAGTCCTCTTGGCAGCCTTACTTCAGTCTATTTTTGGACGATAGCTGTCATTTATAACTCTGCAGGTTTGTGAATTACAGTGCCCCTGAGCTCCTTTCTTCAACTCGCTTTCTTGTGAGCTGGCCGCAACACCGCAGGATTGTTTCAGGCCCTAATCTGGTTCCGGCCCGGCATGCTGAGCCTTTGGTTAATTCCTCTTCCTGGTGGGAAATGAGAGTTAAATTTGCCCGTCCAGACACCTCCAGCTAGCCTCTCATTGGTTCTCGCTATTCCTGTTCATCTTCCGCAGAAATTGCAAACTGGGCCAAACAGGAGGTTAAAGGGAATGACTCTCCAAGTGGGGAGAGTGTTAGTAAAGCGTCTGGAATGTTGCACCCGAGTACCAGGGGAGGAAAACTGAGACATATTTGAACACGTCTCCCGATCACATGGTTGATCATACTCTAGGTTCCACATGCATGTTTTAGCTGAAGGAAGAATACCTTAAACCTGGAGAGTTGAGACCCGTGTAATGGGTACCATGCAATATGACTTCAAAGGGTCTTCATTTGCTCACCGAACCTCTCCAATCCTATCACTGCTGCGTTTATGCCCCTGTACACATGCTTGATTCTCTTTCGGAGACATAGCAATCCATAGGTTTTAAGATACTTACTAGTCAGGTACATTCTTAGGCGTTTAATATGCGGTGTTGAGTCCATTTCGTTGAGCAAGGAGTAGCTCTTGTCTATTCCATATTTGACTTAAGGAACTTTATCTGTGCTCATTTCAATCTCTGGTTTTATGCAGCACCCCAACTCACCTTTACCCTTAAGCAAGCATAAGTTGGTTTTCTAAATTTGAGACCCTGTTCTGTTCTGTAATTCAGTTCCTGTGTAGCCAAGTTTCCATTCCGTGTATTACTGATATCTTATGATGTTTCTTTTTCTGTGTGACTTACTTCAGTTAGAATCATCATACCTGAATCCACTCATTGTGCTGCTAAGGGCCTGATGACACAGATTTCATTGCTGAGTGATATTGCTTTGTAAGTAAATACCACAACTTCTTTATCCATTTTTCACTTTCTGCGATGTTGAACTTGTACTGTAAACGAGGTTCTTGTAAACAGAGCTGTTCGAAACTTTGGGGTGTCTGTGTCTTTTTGATTTTAAATTCCCTAAGCTATAGGACCATAAGTGGAAGTGCCCTAGGCTCTGTTGATTTTTTTTTAGATGTTTCAGGAAACACCATACACTTCTCCCGAGTGGTTGTTGGCAATTTACATCCCGCCCATCAGCATAACAAGGCTCCCAGTTCTCCATGGCCTGTCCTGCCTTTCTGGATTTTACACTTTTTTCAGATGGCCCTTTTGACCGGGGGGAAGTGAGACTTCATTGTAGTGCAGATTTCCTTTGCAAGCTTGCTTGGTTGGCCAAAAAGTGTGTATGCGTTTTTTCCTGACTATATTCAGGAAAAAACACATACACCCTTTTTGGCCAAGTGTATCATTGTCGAGGTTTTGACTCTCTTCCTATGTTTTCAATGCAATTCCAGTGTATCTCCTGAAATCGGTTTCCTGCAATTCTGCCTTGCTTTCAATGCTTCTTCATAGCCTTACCTCAATATATTTTTTGAAAATAGTTGGCCTTTATAACTCTGCAGGTTTTTGAATTGCAGTGGCCCTTAGCTCCATTTTTCAGCTCTTATTTTTGTGATCTTGCCCCATAACCACAGGATTCCTTGAAGCTGTATTCTTCTTCTGGGGCACCTTGCTGTGCCTTTGGTTAATTCTTCTTACTGTTGTGAAATTAGAGTGACATGTGCCCATTGAAACCGCTACAGCTAGTTTCTCACTGGTTCCCCCTATTCCCATTCATCCTCCGCACTAACTGCAGATTGTGCGATACCAGAACTTAAAGGCATTGACTCTCCATGTGGGGATGTTGTTAGTAAAGCGGCTGGAATGTCGATCCGGAGCCCCAGGAGAGGAAAAATGAGGTGTGTTTTAGAAGCCTTTCCCGATCATATGGTATACCAGTCGCTGGGTTTCCCAAGCATGGTTTAGCTGTAGGAAGATTCCCTTCAACCTGGAGTGTTGGGACCCTTGGCATGAGTAGCATGAAGTATTGCATTAAACTTTCGGCAGTTGCTCACCAAAGCTCACCAATCCTCTCAGCCCCAAGTGTCCAGCCTTATGTCTTATCCAGCTGTGGGTTTATATGTGGTCAATCCAGGTTGCATCACAGCCCCTGAGCGAATTTTGTAAGAATTTTTCTCTCTTTCATTGTTTCAGCGTTTTGTTTTTAAAATTTATTTCTATAATGGGGTTTAGCTCATTTTCACTGCTGTGTTTGTGCCGCTCTGCACACACTTGATTCCCTTATGGAGATATATCAATACATGGGTTTTAAGATTCTTATTACTCAGATATATTTCTCTGCGGTGTATAGGGTGTGTTGAGGCCAGTTCATTGAGCAAGGTGTAGATCTTGTCTAATACCTATTTGGTTTATTGAACGGTATCTGTGCTAATTTCAAACTCTGGTTTTATGCATCACCCCACCTCTCCTTTCCCCTTAAGCTGACATAAGTGTGTTTTCTAAATGTGAGACACTGTTCTGTTCTGTAATTCATTTCTTGTGCAGCCATATTTACCCTCCCTCTATAAGTGATATCTTATGATATGTTTCTTTTTCTGTTTGACTTATTTCAAGTAGTATTATCGGACCTAAATCCACTCTTTATCCTTCTACTAGCCTTATTACATTGATTTCATGGTGAAGAGATATTCCATTGTACATAAGTACCACATCTTCTTTATCCATTGTTCTCTTTCCTGGGATATTTAAGGTGTACTGAAGTTGAGGTTCTTGTAAACAGAGTAGCCCTAAACTGTGGTGTGCTTGTGTCTTGTTGATTTTTAGACTTCCCTAGATATACTCCCATGATTGGAAGTGTCCTATGCTCTGTAGCTCTGTTTTTTAGATGATTTAGGAACCACCATACACTTCTCCAGAGTGGCTCTCGGCAGTTCACACACTGCCCATCAGCGTATAAAGGCTCCCTGTTCTCCATGGCCTGTCCTGCATTTCTGGTTTTTACAATTTTTTAGGATGGCCCTTTTGACCGGTGGGAAGTGAGACTTCTTTGTTGTGCACATTTGCATTGCTTGCTTGCTTTGTTGCCCATAAAGTGCGTATGCGTTTTTTCCTGGATATAATCAGGAAAAAACGCATACGCCCTTTTGGGCCAACTGCATCATTGTCGAAATTCTGCCGCTTTTCATGTGCATTAAAGACGAGTCCAATCTATCTCTTGAAATCTGTTTCTTGCAATTCTGTCTTGCATTCAGATCCTCTTCTTTGCCTTACCTCAACATATTTTTGGACGTTAGTTTTCATTTATAACTCTGCAGGTTTGTGAATTGCAGTGACCCTGAGCTCCATTTTTTAAGTTGCTCTTTTGTGAGCTGGCCTCAAACCCGCAGGATTGCTTCAGGCCCTATTTTGGCTCCGGCGAGGCAGGCTGAGCCTTTCTTTAATTCTTATTCTTAATGGGAAATTAGAGTGATATGTGCCCGTCCAAACCCCTACAACTCTTCTCTCATTGGTTCCCCCTCTTCCCGTTCATCCTCCTCACAATTTGCAAAATGTGTGAAACAGAAGTTTAAATGTGCTGATTCTCCAAGTGGGGAGATTCTAAGTAGCGTGGCTGGAATGGTGAACAGGAGCACCAGGAGAGGATAAATGAGGTGCATTTTAGACACATCTCCCGATCACATGGTGTACAGTCCTCTGGGTTTTCCATGCATGTTTTAGCTGTAGGAAGATCCCTTGAACCTGCAGATTTGGGACCCATTGAATGGGTACCAGGTAGTATTACTTTAAAGGGTGTGCATTTCCTCACCCAACCTCACATTTCTCTTAGCGCAAACAGTTTCCAGCCTTATGTCTCATCCTGCTGTGGGTCTAGATGTGTTCAATCCATGTTGCATCACCGTCCCTGAGGAAAAGTTGTAAGAGGTTTTCTCTGTCTCTCTGTCATTTATTTTTTTCAATTTATTACTATATTGGTTACAGCTGATTTTCAAAGCTCTGTTTCTTGCTGCTGTACATCCACTTGATTCACGTACAGAGAGACATCAATAAATTCTTTTTCAGATTCTTACCAGTCGTATATATTCTTTTCCGGTGACTTGAGTGTGCTGAGTGCAGTTCTTTTAGCTACCGTGTAGGCCTTGTTGATTATCAGTTTGGTATTTGGAATGGTATCTTTGCTAATTTCAACCTCCTGGATGATGCCTCACCCCTCCCCACCTTTCCCGTTTAGCAGCCTTATGCGTGTTTTCTACATATTTGACTATGTTTTTGTTTTGTAATTTATTTCATGTGTAGCCATTTTGGATTCCACCTTTAAGTGATATCTTATGATATGTGTCTTTTTCTTTTTGAATTCTGTCACTTAGAATGATCATACGTAACTCCTCCAGATTTGTTACAACTGGCCATATTTCATTGATTTCCAGGCTGAATAATATTCCACTCTACCTAAGTACCACATCTCTATCCATTTTTTCCCTCCAGAGACATTTAAGTTATATCCTAGTCGAGGATCTTTTAAACAGAGAGGGGGTAAACATTGGGGTGCCTGTGTCCTCTCGATTTTTGTTTTTCCCAAGATATACGCCCATGAGTGCAAGTGCCCTATGCTCTGTAGCTCATTTTTTAGATGCTTTAGTAAACACAATACACTTCTCCAGAATGGCCGTTGGCAATATACATTTCCACTATAAGTCTCACAGGGCTCCCTCTTCTCGTTGCCCTGTCCTGCATTTCTGTTGTTTACGCTTTATGAGGATGGCTCTTCTGACTGATGCGAAGTGATATCTTTTGTAGTATTGACTTCCAGTGCCCACCTGTTTGGTTGGCTAAAAAAGTGTATGCCCTTTTCTTGAATATATACAGAAAAGAACGCATACACCCTTTTTGGCCAACTGCAATGTTGGCAATGTTCAGCTCCTTTTCTTGTGCTTAATGGCGAGTCCTTTCTACCTCCTCAAATCCCTTTCCTGCCATTCTCCCTTGCTTACAAGTCCTTTTCTCTGACTTTCCTCAAGACATTTTTCAGTGATGGATATTTTCAACTCTGCAGTTTTGTGAATTTTACTGCCCCTGAGTTCCATTGTTCAACTCGTGTTTATGGGAACTGGCCACAAAGCAGCGGGATTTCCTCAAGCCCTATACTGTTTCCATGGGCAACCCTAGCTTTTGGTCAATTCATCTTCCTGATTGGAAATTAGAGTGACATGTGCCTGTCTGAACACCTAGGACTTGTCTCTCATTGTTCCTCATCCTTCCGCTTCATCCTCTGGACAAATTCCAAACTGTACGCAACAGGATGTTGACAGTGCTGACATCTCCAAGTGGGGAGACTGTTAGTAAAGACGCTGGAGGGGTGAACCCGAGCACCAGGAGATGAGGAGATGAGATGCCTTTTCCAAACTCTTCCCGATCAGATGGTATACCATCCTCTGGGTGTGACAGACATGTTTTAGCAGTAGGAAGAGTCCCATTCATGTAAGGAGAACACCAGGGCTTTTTCAAAATCAGTGTCTCCCCGAAACCCAAACTGGGGAATTTTTTAAGCTACAGCTACACATATGTTCATTAAGGGCCTTGGGAAGTAGGCAGAGTCCAAACTTTAGATGATTGAAGTCTTCAGGGTCAGAAGCACTCACCACCAGCTTCCCTTAGGCTACACTTTAACTGTCATTGATAGATGATGTCAATAAAAATATCTATTCTTTTTCAGATTATTTCCCCTTATAGGTTATTGCAAAATGTTGAGTGTAGTTCCCTGTGCTATACAGTAGTTCCTTGTTGATGATCTATTTTATACATAGCAGTGTGTATGTGTTCATTCCAAACTGTTAATTTATCCCTCCTCCCACCTTTCCCCTTTGGTAATAATAAATTATAAGATTTTATACTTCTCAGAAATGGGGGAGCTGAAAGAGAGGTATCATTTTCAATGGAAAAGCATTTAAAACAAGATTGAAGGTTTAACCAAGATTATTAAATGTACATCCTTGGAAAGAAATCACTTCGTTTCTCTAATATTGACCTGACAAATAAGACAAACCTTTTCACTGAACTTGCTTATAAAAAGTGATGGAAATATCAAATGGAAGTGTTAAAAACATCTTATTTTACCCGAGCCTTATACACTGTTCTATGTTAACTACAGTTTGGCTCACACATCTGTTCATTGAGGTTACAATAGTCTCAATTTCTGTTACTGATCCTCCAGAGTGGACCCCAACAAGTGTCCCCCTGCCCAGTGTCATTGGGGCCAACAGATCGAGACTGAGTTTGGTTCACAAGCAAAGGAAACTTTATATTTTGATCAGAGAATGGAGAGGTGAGAGCATGCACTACCCCGTGGGCTGTGGGCTGGGCTGCTGTGTAGAGATCCTGTCAGAGTCAGTGGGAGGGAGGGAGGTGGCGGAGCTCTCGAGGGCCGGGTTGGCTGTAGCTCAGGCTCTATATCGTGGAGTCTGCACTGGGCCCCAGGAGCTGAGGTGTCGACCCAGCCATTCTGCACTAGGAAATCTGGTCTGAAGTGCCGGGTGTGGAACCTCTGCATGCGGGACCCTAGGAGCACGTGAAATTAGACAAAGCACAAAGGATAAAAAAGGTTAGACTTGACTTTATTGCCCAGATTCTATTTTTATCTCCCAGGGATTTTTAATGGGCTTTGCTGGGGACAAACCCCTCCTCTGCCTTTTGTCCCGTTCCTCATTCTTGGAGTGCTGAGGGTGCAGACCCTTCTTCTGTAACTGCTGAGTGCTGAGTTGGGAGCCCTCATACCCTGGGGCGAGGGTCAGAGCTTCTCCCCAGCAGCCTCCCGGTGACATTGATTGTCCCCAGGACCCCTGCCTCCCTGCTCGTCCACCTGAGCACCAGCATTGGAAGTGTTATAGATTCTAATGACCTTTAAGGGTCCAGGAAAGAGATGTGCAGAGACGCTGTGGGGGCCGGTTTCACCCCGCCCCACATTTGTTCGGCCACCTTAGGCTGACCGTCTCTGCCAGCCTAGATGCTCTGACCAGTAGTCTGCGCTTTCTTCAGTTAGGCCCCTGAATTAACGTACAAACAGCACCAGGTGTCAGAGCCCTGCCCGCTCAACTCCCAGACAGTCCAGGGTCAGTGGTGATCAAGGACCATGATGGCTACTGAGTCAACAGCCTTTTGAAGTAAACAGGAGTCCAGCCGGTCTTATTGGCCACCATCATCACGGTGTCTGTAGGCTTTTCTATGGTGACAGTGTGGTATACTGTTCCCCCACCAAGATTATTAGCTCCCCTCTGGGTGCAGTAAGTCCTGCAAGCAGTAGTCTACTCTTTTGGGACACACTCTTGTTGTTTTATGAGAGAAACTCCAGGTCAAGTGATGTTCACACGAGTCGTCATGGTGCCCTGTTGCCCCCGGTTATCTCTCTGGATGTTGGAGTTGGAGGGCCTCCTCACTCGAGGTCAGTGTGCCCACGGAGCGAACCCTGCAACTTCAGGGCATGGTTGGTGGTTAGGATCACCACGTGGGGTCCTTTTCCCTTAGGAGGGAGGTGGCCTTTTGGGCTGCTGATTTCCAGGTTTTTAGATACCGCCAGTATCTTGGCCAGATGTGGCAGTGGGCCAAGCCCCTTAGTGACCGTAGTTTATCCTACCTGGATGGCATTCTTGCATTGTTCCATTTCAAGTGGTCCCAGTTTTTGCACTAATTCTCCAATGGCGATTCACCTTTCACCGGGAATGTAAAGGTCAAAGGGTTTAGCTAAATTAGGGAGTTCCAGGGCAAGGGTCTGAATTGACTGCTCTTTCCATTCTTGAAAGGCCACTTCTGGATTCTATTCAAAAGGATCATCATCTTTTCCTTTCAGTGTTTCATATAGAGGCCCAGCTAGTAGACTGTAGTTAGGGATCCAGAAGCAGCAAACCCTGGCCTCCCCAGGAACCCCTAAGCTGTCTTCTAGTTTTAGAAAGGGGTAAGGCTGAAAATGGTTTCTTCCCTTTCCTGGGATGGGCTTCTCTGACCTTCTGTGAGAATGAAGCCCAGGCAGGTCACCGCAGTCTGTGATATTTGAGCTTTTTCTTGGACAACTTCTATCCTTTATTGGCTTGGTAGTTCAGAGGCCTCCTTAGTAGGGCTGGTGATCAGAATGTCGTCTGCATATTGAAGGAGGGTTTCCTTTTCCAGAGGTAGAACTTTTAGGTCTTTAGCTAAGCTTTCCCCAAAGATGGTGTGGGAATTTTTGCACCCTTGGGGCCAGACGGCCCGGAAGTATTGTTTTAGTTGTATGTTGAGTCCTGCCACTCACAAGCCAAAATTTCTTGTGACTCTGGGACTAATGGAATACAAAAGAAGGCATCATTGAAGACTAATACAGAATACCATGTCCTGGTGGTTGGTAGAATGACCAGCAGGGTGTAGGAATTAGGAGCAACTGGAGGTATATCCTCGGTGGCTTCACTGACTGTCCTGACATCCTTTACCAGGTCCCCAGCAGCCCATGGGGCTCTCGTGGTCAGACCAATCCCAGAATATGGAGCTCACCTGGGCAGGTACCCCACCCCCACCCCAGCCCACGGGGCTCTCGTGGTCAGGCCCCTCCAGGATACAGAGCTACCCTTGCAGGTACCGTGGCAGGGCTGGGCACACAGGAACCGTGCACATAGCCCTCATTGCAGAGCACCCCCAGCTCACCTGTCGCTCAGAGCTGACACAGAGCACCTCAGAGCAGGACTTGAACTAACAAACAGCAGCTGCGACAGGTCTGTGACCCTGGGCATCACTCCGTGAGGCCTCCCTCCACCTGGTCTTCCAGAGACTTCCACTGCACCCGGGGCACCAGGCCTCTGTCTCCAACCACCACCCACCCCTCCTCTCCCTGACTCCTGGGTTCCTCTCATTAGGAGAGGGTTTTCTTGAAGTTGTCTCCCACTCATGGGCCAGATAAAATGATTAGAAAACAAGCCAAAGCTGCAGCCCCTTGTCTATCCTGACTCTCAGGAGCCCACACCTGTTCCTTGGACCTGGCCGGTTCAGCAAGTTCCATTTTCTGCAACTGTGAGCCCCTGAGGGGTGATGATTGGCTGACCTGGGCAGCCTTACCGTGCTGGCCAGCCCTCCCCAGGTGTGCTTGGGTTGAGATCAATATAAATACCACTCCAGGCAGCAAGAGCCCCTGCAGCCGTGCCTGACGCCATTTTCTCTGCCCTGTCAGCAGTCTCGGGGCTGGGCTGGTGGGAGGGAGTGAGAGGCCACGGCTTTGTGGGTGGCCCAGTGTGAGTGGGGCTCTGCTGGACTTTCTGCAGCAGTTGCCAGGCTGCCACCTGCTAAAGAAGAGGATGTGTCACCCATACCTGCTGCTGGAATTTCTCCCTGGGCAGAGGTGAGGAAGGAAAAAAGCAGTGGGGGCAGGGACAGGACGGGTATCTCAGGCAGGGAAATGGAAATCTTCCAGAAGAGCACCCAGGGCCAGGACCATCCTGGCTGGCCTGCAGGCACCAAGTCGGCCGGCATGCTGTCACTCGTGTGGCTCTATGGCCCTTCCTCTAGGCTTTCAAGTCCTTGTATATATTCAGGTGTTTTACCTGGGACGGGTGGGAATAGTTCAGCAGCAACTGGCCTGGGGCTCAGCTCACGTTTACTCACAGATGCCTCGGCACGGTGCCCCAGCTTTGCAATGAGGACGCTTGTTGCGTGGGGGCTGCTGGCTGAATGGGAGACGATTCCCCACCACTGACCAACTTCAGAATTGTTTACAACTGGAGCAAGTGCCCTGATACGGTTTTCCTCTGTGTAACTGGTGGGTTCTGTGTTTTTTTTCTCTTTTTCGTTTTTGGTTCAAGGTAGATTTTATTCCTCTTTTTTGTATTTACAGATATAAGCATGGAAATAATTTATTCATATAAATACATGTATGTGCAGGGAATAATTGTTTTTTCTGTTTTATTTTTTAAATTTTATTTCTTTTTAATTTTGAATTTTATTTTATATTTTTATACAGCAGGTTCTTATTGGTTATCTATTTTATACATATAAATGTATACATGCCAATCCCAGTCTCTCAACTCTTCCCACCACCACCCCCCAACAGCTTTCCCCCCTTGTTGTCCATACGTTTGTTGTCTACATCTGTTGCTCTATTTATGCCTTGCAAAATGGTTAATCTGTACAGTTTTTCTAGGTTCCACATATATGCATGAATATACAAGATTTGTTTTTCTCTTTCTGACTTACTTCACTCTGTATGACAGTCTCTAGATCCATCGACGTCTCTACAAATGACCCAATTTCATTCCTTTTCATGGCTTAGTAATATTCCATTTTATATATGTACCACAGCTTTATGCATTCGTCTGTCTGTGGGCATTTAGGTTGCTTCCATTACCTCGATATTGTAAATAGTGATGCAATGAACATTGCGGTGAATGACTCTTTTTGATTTATGGTTTTGTCTGGGTATATGTCCAGTACTGGGATTGCTGTATCATATGGTAATTCTATTGTTAGTTTCTTAAGAAATTCCATATTGTTCTCCATAATGACTGTATCAATTTATATTCCCAACAATAGTGGGAGAGGGTTCCTTTTCTCCACACCCTTTCCAGCATTTTTTGTTTGTAGATTTTCAATGATGCCTATTCTACCAGGTGTGAGGTGATACCTCATTGTTGAATCCATTTCGATGAGCAAGGGGTAGCTCTTGTCTATAACATATTTGGCTTATGGAACGGTATCTGTGCTAATTTCAAACTCTGCTTTTATGCAGCACCCCAACTCACCTTCCCCCTTAAGCAGGCATAAGTTGGTTTTCCAAACTTGAGACCCTGTTCTGTTTTGTAATTCAGTTCATGTGTAGCCAAGTTCACATTCCGTGTATTAGTGATACCTTATGATGTTTCTTTTTCTGTGTGACTTATTTCACTTAGAATCATCGTGCCTCAATCCACTCATTATGCTGGTACGGGCCTGGTGACATAGATTTCATTGCTGAGTGGTATTCTGTTGTACATAAGTACCGCAACTTCTTTATCCATTATTTGCTCTCTGGGATATTTAACTTGTGCCGTAGAAGAGATTCCTGTAAAAAGAGCCATCCCAAATTTTGGGGTTGCTGTGTCTTTTTGATATTAATTTCCCTAAGCTATAGAACCATAAGTGGAAGTGCCCTAGGCTCTGTTGCTTTGTTTTTTAGATGTTTCAGGAAACACCATACACTTGTCCCGAGTGTCTGTTGGCAATTTACATCCCGCCCATCAGCATAACAAGGCTCCCAGTTCTCCATGGCCTGTCCTGCCTTTCTGGATTTTACACTTTATTCTGATGGCCCTTTTGACCGGGGGGAAGTGAGACTTCATTGTAGTGCAGATTTCCTTTGCAAGCTTACTTGGTTGGCCAAAAAGGGCGTATCCGTTTTTTCCTGAATATATTCAGGAAAAAACGGATACGCCCTTTTGGCAAAGTGCATCATTGTGGACGTTCTGCCTCTTTTCCTACACTTTCAATGCAATTCCAGTCTACCTCCTGAAATCGGTTTCCTGCAATTCTGCCCCGCTTTCATGTCCTCTTGGCAGCCTTACTTCAGTCTATTTTTGGACGATAGCTGTCATTTATAACTCTGCAGGTTTGTGAATTACAGAGCCACTGAGCTCCTTTCTTCAACTCACTTTCTTGTGAGCTGGCCGCAACACCGCAGGATGGCTTCAGGCCCTAATCTGGTTCCGGCACGGCACGCTGAGCCTTTGGTTAATTCCTCTTCCTAGTGGGAAATGAGAGTTAAATTTGCCCGTTCAGACACCTCCAGCTAGTCTCTAATTGGTTCTCCCTATTCCTGTTCATCTTCCGCAGAAATTGCAAACTGGGCCAAACAGGAGGTTAAAGGCACTGACTGTCCAAGTCGGGAGAGTGTTAGTAAAGCGTCTGGAATGTTGCACCCGAGTACCAGGTATGAAAACTGAGACATATTTGAACACATCTCCCGATCAGACGGTTGATCATACTCTGGGTTCCACATGCATGTTTTAGCTGAAGGAAGAATACCTTAAACCTGGAGAGTTGAGACCCGTGGAATGGGTACCATGCAATATGACTTCAAAGGGTCTTCATTTGCTCACCGAACCTCTCCAATCCTATCACTGCTGCATTTATGCCCCTGTACACACGCTTGATTCTCTTTTGGAGACATAGCAATCCCTAGGTTTTAAGATACTTACTAGTCAGGTACATTCTTAGGCGTTTAATATGGGGTGTTGAGTCCATTTCATTGAGCAAGGAGTAGCTCTTGTCTGTTCCATATTTGGCTTAAGGCACTTTATCTGTGCTCATTTCAATCTCTGGTTTTATGCAGCACCCCAACTCACCTTTCCCCTTAAGCAAGCATAAGTTGGTTTTCTAAATTTGAGACCCTGTTCTGTTTTGGAATGCAGTTCCAGTGTAGCCAAGTTTACATTCCGTGTATTAGTGATATCTTTTGATGTTTCTTTTTCTGTGTGACTTATTTCAGTTAGAATCATCGTACTTGAATCCACTCATTATGCTGCTACGGGCCTGATGACATAGATTTCATTGCTGAGTGATACTGCATTGTACGTAAGTACCACAAGTTCTTTATCCATTTTTCACTTTCTGTGATATTGAACTTGTACGGTAAACGAGGTTCTTGTAAACAGAGGCGTCCCAAACTTTGAGGTGGCTGTGTCTTTTTGATATTAATTTCCTTAAGCTATAGGACCATAAGTGGAAGTGCCCTAGGCTCTGTTGCTTTGTTTTTTAGATGTTTCAGGAAACACCATACACTTGTCCCGAGTGTCTGTTGGCAATTTACATCCCGCCCATCAGCATAACAAGGCTCCCAGTTCTCCATGGCCTGTCCTGCCTTTCTGGATTTTACACTTTATTCTGATGGCCCTTTTGACCGGGGGGAAGTGAGACTTCATTGTAGTGCAGATTTCCTTTGCAAGCTTGCTTGGTTGGCCAAAAAGGGCGTATGCGTTTTTTCCTGAATATATTCAGGAAAAAACGCATACGCCCTTTTGGCCAAGTGCATCATTGTGGACGTTCTGCCTCTTTTCCTACGCTTTCAATGCAATTCCAGTCTACCTCCTGAAATCGGTTTCCTGCAATTCTGCCCCGCTTTCAAGTCCTCTTGGCAGCCTTACTTCAGTCTATTTTTGGACGATAGCTGTCATTTATAACTCTGCAGGTTTGTGAATTACAGTGCCCCTGAGCTCCTTTCTTCAACTCGCTTTCTTGTGACCTGGCCGCAACTCCGCAGGATGGCTTCAGGCCCTAATCTGGTTCCGGCACGGCACGCTGAGCCTTTGGTTAATTCCTCATCCTGGTGGGAAATTAGAGTTAAATTTGCCCGTCCAGACACCTCGCGCTTGTCTCTCATTGGTTCTCCCTATTCCTGTACATCTTCCGCAGAAGTTGCAAACTGGGCCAAACAGGAGGTTAAAGGCACTGACTCTCCAAGTGGGGAGAATGTTAGTAAAGCGTCTGGAATGTTGCACCGAAGTACCAGGGGACGAAAACTGAGACATATTTGAACACGTCTCCCGATCACACGGTTGATCATACTCTGGGTTCCACATGCATGTTTTAGCTGAAGAAAGAATACCTTAAACCTGGAGAGTTGAGACCAGTGGAATGGGTACCATGCAATATGACTTCAAAGGGTCTTCATTTGCTCACCGAATCTCTCCAATCCTATCACTGCTGCGTTTATGACCCTTGTACACACGCTTGATTCTCTTTTGGAGACATAGCAATCCATAGGTTTTAAGATACTTACTAGTCAGGTATATTCTTAGGCGTTTAATATGCGGTGTTGAGTCCATTTCGTTGAACAAGGAGTAGCTCTTGTCTATTCCATATATGGCTTAAGGAACTTTATCTGTGCTCATTTCAATCTCTGGTTTTATGCAGCACCCCAACTCATCTTTCCACTTAAGCAAGCATAAGGTGGTTTTCTAAATTTGAGACCCTGTTCTGTTTTGTAATTCAGTTCCTCTGTAGCCAAGTTTAAATTCCATGTATTAGTGATATTTTTTGATGTTTCTTTTTCTGTGTGACTAATTTCAGTTAGAATCACCATACCCGTATCCACTCATTATGCTGCTATGGGCCTGGTGACACAGATTTCATTGCTGAGTGATACTGCATTGTACGTAAGTACCACAAGTTCTTTATCCATTTTTCACTTTCTGTGATATTGAATTTGTACGGTAAACGAGGTTCTTGTAAACAGAGACGTCCCAAATTTTGAGGTGGCTGTGTCTTTTTGATTTTAATTTCCCTAAGCTATAGGACCATAAGTGGAAGTGCCCTAGGCTCTGTTGCTTTGTTTTTTAGATGTTTCAGGAAACACCATACACTTCTCCAGAGTGGCTGTTGGCAATTTACATCCCGCCCATCAGCATAACAAGGTTCCCAGTTCTCCATGGCCTGTCCTGCCTTTCTGGATTTTACACTTTTTTCAGATGGCCCTTTTGACCGGGGGGAAGTGAGACTTCATTGTAGTGCAGATTTCCTTTGCAAGCTTGCTTGGTTGGCCAAAAAGGACGTATGCGTTTTTTCCTGAATATATTCAGGAAAAAACGCATACACCCTTTTTGGCCAAGTGCATCACTGTGGATGTTCTGCCTCTTTTCCTATGCTTGAAATGCAATTCCTGTCTACCTCCTGAAATTGGTTTCCTGCAATTCTGCCCTGCTTTCAAGTCCTCTTGGCAGCCTTACTTCAGTCTATTTTTGGACGATAGGTGTCATTTATAACTCTGCAGGTTTGTGAATTACAGTGCCCCTGAGCTCCTTTCTTCAACTCGCTTTCTTGTGAGCTGGCCGCAACACCGCAGGATGTCTTCAGGCCCTAATGTGGTTCCGGCATGGCACGCTGAGCCTTTGTTTAATTCCTCTTCCTGGTGGGAAATGAGAGTTAAATTTGCCCGTTCAGACACCTCCAGGTAGTCTCTCATTGGTTCTCACTATTCCTGTTCATCTTCCGCAGAAATTGCAAACTGTGCCATACAGGAGGTTAAAGGCACTGACTCTCCAAGTAGGGAGAGTGTTAGTAAAGCATCTGGAATGTTGCACCCGAGTACCAGGGTATGAAAACTGAGACATATTTGAACACGTCTCCCGATCACACGGTTGATCATACTCTGGGTTCCACATGCATGTTTTAGCTGAAGGAAGAATACCTTAAACCTGGAGAGTTGAGACCCGTGGAATGTGTACCATGCAATATGACTTCAAAGGGTCTTCATTTGCTCACCGAACCTCTCCAATCCTATCACTGCTGCATTTATGCCCCAGTACACATGCTTGATTCTCTTTCGGAGACATAGCAATCCCTAGGTTTTAAGATACTTACTAGTCAGGTACATTCTTAGGCGTTTAATATGGGGTGTTGAGTCCATTTCGTTGAGCAAGGAGTACCTCTTGTCTGTTCCATATTTGGCTTAAGGAACTTTATCTGGGCTCATTTCAATCTCTGGTTTTATGCAGCACCCCAACTCACCTTTCCCCTTAAGCAAGCATAAGTTGGTTTTCTAAATTTGAGACCCTGTTCTGTTTTGGAATTCAGTTCCAGTGTAGCCAAGTTTACATTCCGTGCATTAGTGATATCTTTTGATGTTTCTATTTTTGTGTGACTTATTTCAGTTAGAATCATCGTACCTGAATCCACTCATTATGCTGCTACGGGCCTGATGACATAGATTTCATTGCTGAGTGATACTGCATTGTACGTAAGTACCACAAGTTCTTTATCCATTTTTCACTTTCTGTGATATTGAACTTGTACGGTAAACGAGGTTCTTGTAAACAGAGGCGTCCCAAACTTTGGGGTGGCTGTGTCTTTTTGATTTTAATTTCCCTAAGCTATAGGACCATAAGTAGAAGTGCCCTAGGCTCTGTTGCTTTGTTTTTTAGATGTTTCAGGAAACACCATACACTTCTCCCGAGTGTCTGTTGGCAATTTACATCCCGCCCATCAGCATAACAAGGCTCCCAGTTCTCCATGGCCTGTCCTGCCTTTCTGGATTTTACACTTTTTTCAGATGGCCCTTTTGACCGGGGGGAAGTGAGACTTCATTGTAGTGCAGATTTCCTTTGCAAGCTTGCTTGGTTGGCCAAAAAGTGCGTATGCGTTTTTTCCTGAATATATTCAGGAAAAAACGCATACGCCCTTTTTGGCCAAGTGCATCATTGTGGACGTTCTGCCTCTTTTCCTATGCTTTCAATGCAATTCCAGTCTACCTCCTGAAATCGGTTTCCTGCAATTCTGCCCCGCTTTCAAGTCCTCTTGGCAGCCTTACTTCAGTATATTTTTGGACGATAGCTGTCATTTATAACTCTGCAGGTTTGTGAATTACAGTGCCCCTGAGCTCCTTTCTTCAACTCGCTTTCTTGTGACCTGGCCGCAACACCGCAGGATGGCTTCAGGCCCTAATCTGGTTCCAGCACGGCACGCTGAGCCTTTGGTTAATTCCTCATCCTGGTGGGAAATTAGAGTTAAATTTGCCCGTCCAGACACCTCCCGCTTGTCTCTCATTGGTTCTCCCTATTCCTGTACATCTTCCGCAGAAATTGCAAACTGGGCCAAACAGGAGGTTAAAGGCACTGACTCTCCAAGTGGGGAGAGTGTTAGTAAAGCGTCTGGAATGTTGCACCGAAGTACCAGGGGACGAAAACTGAGACATATTTGAACACGTCTCCCGATCACACGGTTGTTCATACTCTGGGTTCCACATGCATGTTTTAGCTGAAGAAAGAATACCTTAAACCTGGAGAGTTGAGACCCGTGGAATGGGTACCATGCAATATGACTTCAAAGGGTCTACATTTGCTCACCGAATCTCTCCAATCCTATCACTGCTACGTTTATGACCCTTGTACACACGCTTGATTCTCTTTTGGAGACATAGCAATCCATAGGTTTTAAGATACTTACTAGTCAGGTATATTCTTAGGCGTTTAATATGGGGTGTTGAGTCCATTTCGTTGAGCAAGGAGTAGCTCTTGTCTATTCCATATTTGGCTTAAGGAACTTTATCTGTGCTCATTTCAATCTCTGGTTTTATGCAGCACCCCAACTCACCTTTCCCCTTAAGCAAGCATAAGTTGGTTTTCTAAATTTGAGACCCTGTTCTGTTTTGTAATTCAGTTCCTCTGTAGCCACGTTTAAATTCCATGTATTAGTGATATTTTTTGATGTTTCTTTTTCTGTGTGACTTATTTCAGTTAGAATCACCATACCCGAATCCACTCATTATGCTGCTACGGGCCTGGTGACATAGATTTCATTGCTAAGTGATATTGCATTGTACATGAGTACCACAACTTCTTTATCCATTTTTCACTTTCTGTGATATTGAACTTGTATGGTTAACGAGGTTCTTGTAAACAGAGGCGTCCCAAACTTTGGGGTGGCTGTGTCTTTTTGATTTTAATTTCCCTAAGCTATAGGACCATAAGTGGAAATGCACTAGGCTCTGTTGCTTTGTTTTTTAGATGTTTCAGGAAACACCATACACTTCTCCCGAGTGTCTGTTGGCTATTTACATCCCGCCCATCAGCATAACAAGGCTCCCAGTTCTCCATGGCCTGTCCTGCCTTTTTGAATTTTACACTTTTTTCAGATGGCCCTTTTGACCGGGGGGAAGTGAGACTTCATTGTAGTGCAGATTTCCTTTGCAAGCTTGCTTGGTTGGCCAAAAAGTGCGTATGCGTTTTTTCTGAATATATTCAGGAAAAAACGCATACGCCCTTTTTGGCCAAGTGCATCACTGTGGACGTTCTGCCTCTTTTCCTATGCTTGAAATGCAATTCCTGTCTACCTCCTGAAATTGGTTTCCTGCAATTTTGCCCCGCTTTCAAGTCCTCTTGGCAGCCTTAGTTCAGTACATTTTTGGACGATAGCTGTCATTTATAACTCTGCAGGTTTGTGAATTACAGTGCCCCTGAGCTCCTTTCTTCAACTCGCTTTCTTTTGAGCTGCCGCAACACCGCAGGATGGCTTCAGGCCCTAATCTGGTTCAGGTACAGCATGCTGAGCCTTTGGTTATTTCCTCTTCCTGGTGGGAAATGAGAGTTAAATTTGCCCGTTCAGACACCTCCAGCTAGCCTCTCATTGGTTCTCGCTATTCCTGTTCATCTTCTGCAGAAATTGCAAATTGGGCCAAACACGAGGTTAAAGGCGTTGACTCTCCAAGTGGGGAGAGTGTTAGTAAAGCGTCTGGAATGTTGCACCCGAGTACCAGGGGAGGAAAACTGAGACATATTTGAACACGTCTCCCGATCACATGGTTGATCATACTCTGGGTTCCACATGCATGTTTTAGCTGAAGGAAGAATACCTAAAACCTGGGTAGTTGAAACCCGTGGAATGGGTACCATGAAATATGACTTCAAAGGGTCTACATTTGCTCACCGAACCTCTCCAATCCTATCACTGCTGCGTTTATGCCCCTGTACACATGCTTGATTCTCTTTCGGAGACATAGCAATCTATAGGTTTTAAGATACTTACTAGTCAGGTACGTCCTTAGGCGTTTAATATGTGGTGTTGAGTCCATTTCGTTGAGCAAGGTGTAACTCTTGTCTATTCCATATTTGGCTTAAGGAACTTTATCTGTGCTCATTTCAATCTCTGGTTTTATGCAGCACCCCAACTCACCTTTCCTGTTAAGCAAGCATAAGTTGGTTTTCTAAATTTGAGACCCTGTTCTGTTCTGTAATTCAGTTCCTTTGTAGCCAAGTTTACATTCCGTTTATTAGTGATATCTTATGATGTTTCTTTTTCTGTGTGACTTATTTCAGTTAGAATCATCGTACCTGAATCCACTCATTATGCTGATACGGGCCTGATGACATAGATTTCATTGCTGAGTGATACTGCATTGTACGTAAGTACCACAAGTTCTTTATCCATTTTTCACTTTCTGTGATATTGAACTTGTACGGTAAACGAGGTTCTTGTAAACAGAGGCGTCCCAAACTTTGAGGTGGCTGTGTCTTTTTGATTTTAATTTCCCTAAGCTATAGGACCATAAGTGGAAGTGCCCTAGGCTCTGTTGCTTTGTTTTTTAGATGTTTCAGGAAACACCATACACTTCTCCCGAGTGTCTGTTGGCAATTTACATCCCGCCCATCAGCATAACAAGGCTCCCAGTTCTCCATGGCCTGTTGCCTTTCTGGATTTTACACTTTTTTCAGATGGCCCTTTTGACCGGGGGGAAGTGAGACTTCATTGTAGTGCAGATTTCCTTTGCAAGCTTGCTTGGTTGGCCAAAAAGGGCGTATGCGTGTTTTCCTGAATATATTCAGGAAAAAACGCATACGCCCTTTTTGGCCAAGTGCATCATTGTGGACGTTCTGCCTCTTTTCCTATGCTTTCAATGCAATTCCAGTCTACCTCCTGAAATCGGTTTCCTGCAATTCTGCCCTGCTTTCAAGTCCTCTTGGCAGCCTTACTTCAGTCTATTTTTGGACGATAGCTGTCATTTATAACGCTGCAGGTTTGTGAATTACAGTGCCCCTGAGCTCCTTTCTTCAAGTCGCTTTCTTGTGACCTGGCCGCAACACCGCAGGATGGCTTCAGGCCCTAATCTGGTTCCAGCCCGGCATGCTGAGCCTTTGGTTAATTCCTCTTCCTGGTGGGAAATGAGAGTTAAATTTGCCCGTCCAGACACCTCCAGCTAGCCTCTCATTGGTTCTCGCTATTCCTGTTCATCTTCTGCAGAAATTGCAACTGGGCCAAACAGGAGGTTAAAGGGACTGACTCTCCAAGTCGGGAGAGTGTTAGTAAAGCGTCTGGAATGTTGCACCCGAGTACCAGGGGAGGAAAACTGAGACATATTTGAACACGTCTCCCGTTCACATGGTTGATCATAATCTGGGTTCCACATGCATGTTTTAGCTGAAGAAAGAATACCTTAAACCTGGAGAGTTGAGACCCGTGGAATGGGTACCATGCAATATGACTTCAAAGGGTCTTCATTTGCTCACCGAACCTCTCCAATCCTATCAGTGCTGCGTTTATGCCCCTGTACACATGCTTGATTCTCTTTCAGAGACATAGCAATCCATAGGTTTTAAGATACTTACTAGTCAGGTACATTCTTAGGCGTTTAATATGCGGTGTTGAGTCCATTTCGTTGAGCAAGGAGTAGCTCTTGTCTATTCCATATTTGGCTTAAGGAACTTTATCTGTGCTCATTTCAATCTCTGGTTTTATGCAGCACCCCAACTCACCTTTACCCTTAAGCAAGAATAAGTTGGTTTTCTAAATTTGAGACCCTGTTCTGTTCTGTAATTCAGTTCCTGTGTAGCAAAGTTTACATTCCGTGTATTACTGATATCTTATGATGTTTCTTTTTCTGTGTGACTTATTTCAGTTAGAATCATCATACCTGAATCCACTCATTGTGCTGCTAAGGGCCTGATGACATAGATTTCATTGCTGAGAGATATTGCTTTGTAAGTGAATACCACAACTTATTTATCCATTTTTCACTTTTTGCGATGTTGAACTTGTACTGTAAACGAGGTTCTTGTAAACAGAGCCATTCCAAACTTTGGGGTGGCTGTGTCTTTTTGATTTTAATTTCCCTAAGCTATAGGACCATAAGTGGAAGTGCCCTAGGCTCTGTTGCTTTGTTTTTTAGATGTTTCAGGAAACACCATACACTTCTCCCGAGTGTCTGTTGGCAATTTACATCCCGCCCATCAGCATAACAAGGCTCCCTGTTCTCAATGGCCTGTTGCCTTTCTGGATTTTACACTTTTTTCAGATGGCCCTTTTGACCGGGGGGAAGTGAGACTTCATTGTAGTGCAGATTTCCTTTGCAAGCTTGCTTGGTTGGCCAAAAAGTGCGTATGCGTTTTTTCCTGAATATATTCAGGAAAAAACGCATACGCCCTTTTTGGCCAAGTGCATCATTGTGGACGTTCTGCCTCTTTTCCTATGCTTTCAATGCAATTCCAGTCTACCTCCTGAAATCGGTTTCCTGCAATTCTGCCCCGCTTTCAAGTCCTCTTGGCAGCCTTACTTCAGTCTATTTTTGGACGATAGCTGTCATTTATAACTCTGCAGGTTTGTGAATTACAGTGCCCCTGAGCTCCTTTCTTCAACTCGCTTTCTTGTGACCTGGCCGCAACACCGCAGGATGGCTTCAGGCCCTAATCTGGTTCCGGCCCGGCATGCTGAGCCTTTGGTTAATTCCTCTTCCTGGTGGGAAATGAGAGTTAAATTTGCCCGTCCAGACACCTCCAGCTAGCCTCTCATTGGTTCTCGCTATTCCTGTTCATCTTCCGCAGAAATTGCAAACTGGGCCTAACAGGAGGTTAAAGGCGCTGACTCTCCAAGTGGGGAGAGTGTTAGTAAAGCGTCTGGAATGTTGCACCCGAGTACCAGGGGAGGAAAACTGAAACATATTTGAACACGTCTCCCGATCACATGGTTGATCATACTCTAGGTTCCACATGCATGTTTTAGCTGAAGGAAGAATACCTTATACCTGGAGAGTTGAGACCCGTGGAATGGGTACCATGCAATATGACTTCAAAGGGTCTTCATTTGCTCACCGAACCTCTCCAATCCTATCACTGCTGCGTTTATGCCCCTGTACACATGCTTGATTCTCTTTTGGAGACATAGCAATCCATAGGTTTTACGATACTTACTAGTCAGGTACATTCTTAGGCGTTTAATATGCGGTGTTGAGTCCATTTCGTTGAGCAAGGAGTAGCTCTTGTCTATTCCATATTTGGATTAAGGAACTTTATCTGTGCTCATTTCAATCTCTGGTTTTATGCAGCACCCCAACTCACCTTTACCCTTAAGCAAGCATAAGTTGGTTTTCTAAATTTGAGACCCTGTTCTGTTCTGTAATTCAGTTCCTGTGTAGCCAAGTTTACATTCCGTGTATTACTGATATCTTATGATGTTTCTTTTTCTGTGTGACTTATTTCAGTTAGAATCATCATACCTGAATCCACTCATTGTGCTGCTAAGGGCCTGATGACATAGATTTCATTGCTGAGTGATATTGCTTTGTAAGTGAATACCACAACTTCTTTATCCATTTTTCACTTTCTGTGATGTTGAACTTGTACTGTAAACGAGGTTCTTGTAAACAGAGCCGTTCCAAACTTTGGGGTGGCTGTGTCTTTTTGATTTTAATTTCCCTAAGCTATAGGACCATAAGTGGAAGTGCCCTAGGCTCTGTTGCTTTGTTTTTTAGATGTTTCAGGAAACACCATACACTTCTCCCGAGTGGTTGTTGGCAATTTACATCCCACCCATCAGCATAACAAGGCTCCCAGTTCTCCATGGCCTGTCCTGCCTTTCTGGATTTTACAGTTTTTTCAGATGGCCCTTTTGACCGGGGGGAAGTGAGACTTCATTGTAGTGCAGATTTCCTTTGCAAGCTTGCTTGGTTGGCCAAAAAGGGCGTATGCGTTTTTTCCTGAATATATTCAGGAAAAAACGCATACGCCCTTTTTGGCCAAGTGCATCATTGTGGACGTTCTGCCTCTTTTCCTATGCTTTCAATGCAATTCCAGTCTACCTCCTGAAATCGGTTTCCTGCAATTCTGCCCCGCTTTCAAGTCCTCTTGGCAGCCTTACTTCAGTCTATTTTTGGACGATAGCTGTCATTTATAACTCTGCAGGTTTGTGAATTACAGTGCCCCTGAGCTCCTTTCTTCAACTCGCTTTCTTTTGAGCTGGCCGCAACACCGCATGATGGCTTCAGGCCCTAATCTGGTTCCGGCACGGCACGCTGAGCCTTTGGTTAATTCCTCTTCCTGGTGGGAAATGAGAGTTAAATTTGCCCGTCCAGACACCTCCAGCTAGTCTCTCATTGGTTCTCGCTATTCCTGTTCATCTTCTGCAGAAATTGCAACTGGGCCAAACAGGAGGTTAAAGGGACTGACTCTCCAAGTCGGGAGAGTGTTAGTAAAGCGTCTGGAATGTTGCACCCGAGTACCAGGGGAGGAAAACTGAGACATATTTGAACACGTCTCCCGTTCACATGGTTGATCATACTCTGGGTTCCACATGCATGTTTTAGCTGAAGAAAGAATACCTTAAACCTGGAGAGTTGAGACCCGTGGAATGGGTACCATGCAATATGACTTCAAAGGGTCTTCATTTGCTCACCGAACCTCTCCAATCCTATCAGTGCTGCGTTTATGCCCCTGTACACATGCTTGATTCTCTTTCAGAGACATAGCAATCCATAGGTTTTAAGATACTTACTAGTCAGGTACATTCTTAGGCGTTTAATATGCGGTGTTGAGTCCATTTCGTTGAGCAAGGAGTAGCTCTTGTCTATTCCATATTTGGCTTAAGGAACTTTATCTGTGCTCATTTCAATCTCTGGTTTTATGCAGCACCCCAACTCACCTTTACCCTTAAGCAAGAATAAGTTGGTTTTCTAAATTTGAGACCCTGTTCTGTTCTGTAATTCAGTTCCTGTGTAGCAAAGTTTACATTCCGTGTATTACTGATATCTTATGATGTTTCTTTTTCTGTGTGACTTATTTCAGTTAGAATCATCATACCTGAATCCACTCATTGTGCTGCTAAGGGCCTGATGACATAGATTTCATTGCTGAGAGATATTGCTTTGTAAGTGAATACCACAACTTATTTATCCATTTTTCACTTTTTGCGATGTTGAACTTGTACTGTAAACGAGGTTCTTGTAAACAGAGCCATTCCAAACTTTGGGGTGGCTGTGTCTTTTTGATTTTAATTTCCCTAAGCTATAGGACCATAAGTGGAAGTGCCCTAGGCTCTGTTGCTTTGTTTTTTAGATGTTTCAGGAAACACCATACACTTCTCCCGAGTGTCTGTTGGCAATTTACATCCCGCCCATCAGCATAACAAGGCTCCCAGTTCTCAATGGCCTGTTGCCTTTCTGGATTTTACACTTTTTTCAGATGGCCCTTTTGACCGGGGGGAAGTGAGACTTCATTGTAGTGCAGATTTCCTTTGCAAGCTTGCTTGGTTGGCCAAAAAGTGCGTATGCGTTTTTTCCTGAATATATTCAGGAAAAAACGCATACGCCCTTTTTGGCCAAGTGCATCATTGTGGACGTTCTGCCTCTTTTCCTATGCTTTCAATGCAATTCCAGTCTACCTCCTGAAATCGGTTTCCTGCAATTCTGCCCCGCTTTCAAGTCCTCTTGGCAGCCTTACTTCAGTCTATTTTTGGACGATAGCTGTCATTTATAACTCTGCAGGTTTGTGAATTACAGTGCCCCTGAGCTCCTTTCTTCAACTCGCTTTCTTGTGACCTGGCCGCAACACCGCAGGATGGCTTCAGGCCCTAATCTGGTTCCGGCCCGGCATGCTGAGCCTTTGGTTAATTCCTCTTCCTGGTGGGAAATGAGAGTTAAATTTGCCCGTCCAGACACCTCCAGCTAGCCTCTCATTGGTTCTCGCTATTCCTGTTCATCTTCCGCAGAAATTGCAAACTGGGCCTAACAGGAGGTTAAAGGCGCTGACTCTCCAAGTGGGGAGAGTGTTAGTAAAGCGTCTGGAATGTTGCACCCGAGTACCAGGGGAGGAAAACTGAAACATATTTGAACACGTCTCCCGATCACATGGTTGATCATACTCTAGGTTCCACATGCATGTTTTAGCTGAAGGAAGAATACCTTATACCTGGAGAGTTGAGACCCGTGGAATGGGTACCATGCAATATGACTTCAAAGGGTCTTCATTTGCTCACCGAACCTCTCCAATCCTATCACTGCTGCGTTTATGCCCCTGTACACATGCTTGATTCTCTTTTGGAGACATAGCAATCCATAGGTTTTACGATACTTACTAGTCAGGTACATTCTTAGGCGTTTAATATGCGGTGTTGAGTCCATTTCGTTGAGCAAGGAGTAGCTCTTGTCTATTCCATATTTGACTTAAGGAACTTTATCTGTGCTCATTTCAATCTCTGGTTTTATGCAGCACCCCAACTCACCTTTACCCTTAAGCAAGCATAAGTTGGTTTTCTAAATTTGAGACCCTGTTCTGTTCTGTAATTCAGTTCCTGTGTAGCCAAGTTTACATTCCGTGTATTACTGATATCTTATGATGTTTCTTTTTCTGTGTGACTTATTTCAGTTAGAATCATCATACCTGAATCCACTCATTGTGCTGCTAAGGGCCTGATGACATAGATTTCATTGCTGAGTGATATTGCTTTGTAAGTGAATACCACAACTTCTTTATCCATTTTTCACTTTCTGTGATGTTGAACTTGTACTGTAAACGAGGTTCTTGTAAACAGAGCCGTTCCAAACTTTGGGGTGGCTGTGTCTTTTTGATTTTAATTTCCCTAAGCTATAGGACCATAAGTGGAAGTGCCCTAGGCTCTGTTGCTTTGTTTTTTAGATGTTTCAGGAAACACCATACACTTCTCCCGAGTGGTTGTTGGCAATTTACATCCCACCCATCAGCATAACAAGGCTCCCAGTTCTCCATGGCCTGTCCTGCCTTTCTGGATTTTACAGTTTTTTCAGATGGCCCTTTTGACCGGGGGGAAGTGAGACTTCATTGTAGTGCAGATTTCCTTTGCAAGCTTGCTTGGTTGGCCAAAAAGGGCGTATGCGTTTTTTCCTGAATATATTCAGGAAAAAACGCATACGCCCTTTTTGGCCAAGTGCATCATTGTGGACGTTCTGCCTCTTTTCCTATGCTTTCAATGCAATTCCAGTCTACCTCCTGAAATCGGTTTCCTGCAATTCTGCCCTGCTTTCAAGTCCTCTTGGCAGCCTTACTTCAGTCTATTTTTGGACGATAGCTGTCATTTATAACTCTGCAGGTTTGTGAATTACAGTGCCCCTGAGCTCCTTTCTTCAACTCGCTTTCTTATGACCTGGCCGCAACACCGCAGGATGGCTTCAGGCCCTAATCTGGTTCCGGCCCGGCATGCTGAGCCTTTGGTTAATTCCTCTTCCTGGTGGGAAATGAGAGATAATTTGCCCGTCCAGACACCTCCAGCTAGCCTCTCATTGGTTCTCGCTATTCCTGTTCATCTTCTGCAGAAATTGCAAACTGGGCCAAACAGGAGGTTAAAGGGACTGACTCTCCAAGTGGGGAGAGTGTTAGTAAAGCGTCTGGAATGTTGCACCCGAGTACCGGGGGAGGAAAACTGAGACATATTTGAACACGTCTCCCAATCACATGGTTGATCATACTCTAGGTTCCACATGCATGTTTTAGCTGAAGGAAGAATACCTTAAACCTGGGTAGTTGAAACCCGTGGAATGGGTACCATGCAATATGACTTCAAAGGGTCTTCATTTGCTCACCGAACCTCTCCAGTCCTATCACTGCTGCGTTTATGCCCCTGTACACATGCTTGATTCTCTTTTGGAGACATAGCAATCCATAGCTTTTAAGATACTTACTAGTCAGGTACATTCTTAGGTGTTTAATATGGGGTGTTGAGTCCATTTCGTTGAGCAAGGAGTAGCTCTTGTCTATTCCATATTTGGCTTAAGGAACTTTATCTGTGCTCATTTCAATCTCTGGTTTTATGCACCACCCCAACTCACCTTTACCCTTAAGCAAGAATATGTTGGTTTTCTAAATTTGAGACCCTGTTCTGTTCTGTAATTCAGTTCCTGTGTAGCAAAGTTTACATTCCGTGTATTACTGATATCTTATGATGTTTCTTTTTCTGTGTGACTTATTTCAGTTAGAATCATCATACCTGAATCCACTCATTGTGCTGCTAAGGGCCTGATGACACAGATTTCATTGCTGAGTGATATTGCTTTGTAAGTAAATACCACAACTTCTTTATCCATTTTTCACTTTCTGCGATGTTGAACTTGTACTGTAAACGAGGTTCTTGTAAACAGAGCCGTTCCAAACTTTGGGGTGGCTGTGTCTTTTTGATTTTAATTTCCCTAAGCTATAGGACCATAAGTGGAAATGCCCTAGGTTCTGTTGCTTTGTTTTTTAGATGTTTCAGGAAACACCATACACTTCTCCCGAGTGGTTGTTGGCAATTTACATCCCGCCCATCAGCATAACAAGGCTCCCAGTTCTCCATGGCCTGTCCTGCCTTTCTGGATTTTACACTTTTTTCAGATGGCCCTTTTGACCGGGGGGAAGTGAGACTTCATTGTAGTGCAGATTTCCTTTGCAAGCTTGCTTGGTTGGCCAAAAAGGGCGTATGCGTTTTTTCCTGAATATATTCAGGAAAAAACGCATACGCCCTTTTTGGCCAAGTGCATCATTGTGGACGTTCTGCCTCTTTTCCTATGCTTTCAATGCAATTCCAGTCTACCTCCTGAAATCGGTTTCCTGCAATTCTGCCCCGCTTTCAAGTCCTCTTGGCAGCCTTACTTCAGTCTATTTTTGGACGATAGCTGTCATTTATAACTCTGCAGGTTTGTGAATTACAGTGCCCCTGAGCTCCTTTCTTCAACTCGCTTTCTTGTGACCTGGCCGCAACACCACCGGCTGGCTTCCGGTCCTAATCTGGTTCCGGCACGGCACGCTGAGCCTTTGGTTATTTCCTCTTCCTGGTGGGAAATGAGAGTTAAATTTGCCCGTCCAGACACCTCCAGTTAGTCTCTCATTGGTTCTCGCTATTCCTGTTCATCTTCCGCAGAAATTGCAAACTGGGCCAAACAGGAGGTTAAAGGCGCTGACTCTCCAAGTGGGGAGAGTGTTAGTAAAGCGTCTGGAATGTTGCACCCGAGTACCAGGGGAGGAAAACTGAGACATATTTGAACACGTCTCCCATTCACATGGTTGATCATACTTGGGTTCCACATGCATGTTTTAGCTGAAGGAAGAATACCTTAAACCTGGAGAGTTAAGACCCGTGTAATGGGTACCATGCAATATGACTTCAAAGGGTCTTCATTTGCTCACCGAACCTCTCCAATCCTATCACTGCTGCGTTTATGCCCCTGTACACATGCTTGATTCTCTTTCGGAGACATAGCAATCCATAGGTTTTAAGATACTTACTAGTCAGGTACATTCTTAGGCGTTTAATATGCGGTGTTGAGTCCATTTCGTTGAGCAAGGAGTAGCTCTTGTCTATTCCATATTTGACTTAAGGAACTTTATCTGTGCTCATTTCAATCTCTGGTTTTATGCAGCACCCCAACTCACCTTTACCCTTAAGCAAGAATAAGTTGGTTTTCTAAATTTGAGACCCTGTTCTGTTCTGTAATTCAGTTCCTGTGTAGCCAAGTTTACATTCCATGTATTACTGATATCTTATGATGTTTCTTTTTCTGTGTGACTTACTTCAGTTAGAATCATCATACCTGAATCCACTCATTGTGCTGCTAAGGGCCTGATGACACAGATTTCATTGCTGAGTGATATTGCTTTGTAAGTAAATACCACAACTTCTTTATCCATTTTTCACTTTCTGCGATGTTGAACTTGTACTGTAAACGAGGTTCTTGTAAACAGAGCCGTTCCAAACTTTGGGGTGGCTGTGTCTTTTTGATTTTAATTTCCCTAAGCTATAGGACCATAAGTGGAAGTGCCCTAGGTTCTGTTGCTTTGTTTTTTAGATGTTTCAGGAAACACCATACACTTCTCCCGAGTGGTTGTTGGCAATTTACATCCCGCCCATCAGCATAACAAGGCTCCCTGTTCTCCATGGCCTGTCCTGCCTTTCTGGATTTTACACTTTTTTCAGATGGCCCTTTTGACTGGGGGGAAGTGAGACTTCATTGTAGTGCAGATTTCCTTTGCAAGCTTGCTTGGTTGGCCAAAAAGGGCGTATGCGTTTTTTCCTGAATATATTCAGGAAAAAACGCATACGCCCTTTTTGGCCAAGTGCATCATTGTGGACGTTCTGCCTCTTTTCCTATGCTTTCAATGCAATTCCAGTCTACCTCCTGAAATCGGTTTCCTGCAATTCTGCCCCGATTTCAAGTCCTCTTGGCAGCCTTACTTCAGTCTATTTTTGGACGATAGCTGTCATTTATAACTCTGCAGGTTTGTGAATTACAGTGCCCCTGAGCTCCTTTCTTCAACTCGCTTTCTTGTGACCTGGCCGCAACACCGCAGGATGGCCACAGGCCCTAATCTGGTTCCGGCCCGGCACTCTGAGCCTTTGGTTAATTCCTCTTCCTGGTGGGAAATGAGAGTTAAATTTGCCCGTCCAGACACCTCCAGCTAGCCTCTCATTGGTTCTCACTATTCCTGTTCATCTTCCGCAGAAATTGCAAAGTGGGCCAAAGAGGAGGTTAAAGGGACTGACTCTCCAAGTGGGGAGAGTGTTAGTAAAGCGTCTGGAATGTTGCACCCGAGTACCAGGGGAGGAAAACTGAGACATATTTGAACACGTCTCCCGATCACATGGTTGATCATACTCTAGGTTCCACATGCATGTTTTAGCTGAAGGAAGAATACCTTAAACCTGGGTAGTTGAAACCCGTGGAATGGGTACCATGCAATATGACTTCAAAGGGTCTTCATTTGCTCACCGAACCTCTCCAATCCTATCACTGCTGCGTTTATGCCCCTGTACACATGCTTGATTCTCTTTTGGAGACATAGCAATCCATAGCTTTTAAGATACTTACTAGTCAGGTACATTCTTAGGTGTTTAATATGGGGTGTTGAGTCCATTTCGTTGAGCAAGGAGTAGCTCTTGTCTATTCCATATTTGGCTTAAGGAACTTTATCTGTGCTCATTTCAATCTCTGGTTTTATGCACCACCCCAACTCACCTTTACCCTTAAGCAAGAATAAGTTGGTTTTCTAAATTTGAGACACTGTTCTGTTCTGTAATTCAGTTCCTGTGTAGCAAAGTTTACATTCCGTGTATTACTGATATCTTATGATGTTTCTTTTTCTGTGTGACTTATTTCAGTTAGAATCATCATACCTGAATCCACTCATTGTGCTGCTAAGGGCCTGATGACACAGATTTCATTGCTGAGTGATATTGCTTTGTAAGTAAATACCACAACTTCTTTATCCATTTTTCACTTTCTGCGATGTTGAACTTGTACTGTAAACGAGGTTCTTGTAAACAGAGCCGTTCCAAACTTTGGGGTGGCTGTGTCTTTTTGATTTTAATTTCCCTAAGCTATAGGACCATAAGTGGAAATGCCCTAGGTTCTGTTGCTTTGTTTTTTAGATGTTTCAGGAAACACCATACACTTCTCCCGAGTGGTTGTTGGCAATTTACATCCCGCCCATCAGCATAACAAGGCTCCCAGTTCTCCATGGCCTGTCCTGCCTTTCTGGATTTTACACTTTTTTCAGATGGCCCTTTTGACCGGGGGGAAGTGAGACTTCATTGTAGTGCAGATTTCCTTTGCAAGCTTGCTTGGTTGGCCAAAAAGGGCGTATGCGTTTTTTCCTGAATATATTCAGGAAAAAACGCATACGCCCTTTTTGGCCAAGTGCATCATTGTGGACGTTCTGCCTCTTTTCCTATGCTTTCAATGCAATTCCAGTCTACCTCCTGAAATCGGTTTCCTGCAATTCTGCCCCGCTTTCAAGTCCTCTTGGCAGCCTTACTTCAGTCTATTTTTGGACGATAGCTGTCATTTATAACTCTGCAGGTTTGTGAATTACAGTGCCCCTGAGCTCCTTTCTTCAACTCGCTTTCTTGTGACCTGGCCGCAACACCACAGGCTGGCTTCAGGTCCTAATCTGGTTCCGGCACGGCACGCTGAGCCTTTGGTTATTTCCTCTTCCTGGTGGGAAATGAGAGTTAAATTTGCCCGTCCAGACACCTCCAGTTAGTCTCTCATTGGTTCTCGCTATTCCTGTTCATCTTCCGCAGAAATTGCAAACTGGGCCAAACAGGAGGTTAAAGGCGCTGACTCTCCAAGTGGGGAGAGTGTTAGTAAAGCGTCTGGAATGTTGCACCCGAGTACCAGGGGAGGAAAACTGAGACATATTTGAACACGTCTCCCATTCACATGGTTTATCATACTTGGGTTCCACATGCATGTTTTAGCTGAAGGAAGAATACCTTAAACCTGGAGAGTTAAGACCCGTGTAATGGGTACCATGCAATATGACTTCAAAGGGTCTTCATTTGCTCACCGAACCTCTCCAATCCTATCACTGCTGCGTTTATGCCCCTGTACACATGCTTGATTCTCTTTCGGAGACATAGCAATCCATAGGTTTTAAGATACTTACTAGTCAGGTACATTCTTAGGCGTTTAATATGCGGTGTTGAGTCCATTTCGTTGAGCAAGGAGTAGCTCTTGTCTATTCCATATTTGACTTAAGGAACTTTATCTGTGCTCATTTCAATCTCTGGTTTTATGCAGCACCCCAACTCACCTTTACCCTTAAGCAAGAATAAGTTGGTTTTCTAAATTTGAGACCCTGTTCTGTTCTGTAATTCAGTTCCTGTGTAGCCAAGTTTACATTCCGTGTATTACTGATATCTTATGATGTTTCTTTTTCTGTGTGACTTATTTCAGTTAGAATCATCATACCTGAATCCACTCATTGTGCTGCTAAGGGCCTGATGACACAGATTTCATTGCTGAGTGATATTGCTTTGTAAGTAAATACCACAACTTCTTTATCCATTTTTCACGTTCTGCGATGTTGAACTTCTACTGTAAATGAGGTTCTTGTAAACAGAGCCATTCCAAACTTTGGGGTGGCTGTGTCTTTTTGATTTTAATTTCCCTAAGCTATAGGACCATAAGTGGAAGTGCCCTAGGTTCTGTTGCTTTGTTTTTTAGATGTTTCAGGAAACACCATACACTTCTCCCGAGTGTCTGTTGGCAATTTACATCCCGCCCATCAGCATAACAAGGCTCCCTGTTCTCCATGGTCTGTCCTGCCTTTCTGGATTTTACACTTTTTTCAGATGGCCCTTTTGACCGGGGGGAAGTGAGACTTCATTGTAGTGCAGATTTCCTTTGCAAGCTTGCTTGGTTGGCCAAAAAGGGCGTACGCGTTTTTTCCTGAATATATTCAGGAAAAAACGCATACGCCCTTTTTGGCCAAGTGCATCATTGTGGACGTTCTGCCTCTTTTCCTATGCTTTCAATGCAATTCCAGTCTACCTCCTGAAATCGGTTTCCTGCAATTCTGCCCCGATTTCAAGTCCTCTTGGCAGCCTTACTTCAGTCTATTTTTGGACGATAGCTGTCATTTATAACTCTGCAGGTTTGTGAATTACAGTGCCCCTGAGCTCCTTTCTTCAACTCGCTTTCTTGTGACCTGGCCGCAACACCGCAGGATGGCTTCAGGCCCTAATCTGGTTCCGGCCCGGCACGCTGAGCCTTTGGTTAATTCCTCTTCCTGGTGGGAAATGAGAGTTAAATTTGCCCGTCCAGACACCTCCAGCTAGCCTCTCATTGGTTCTCACTATTCCTGTTCATCTTCCGCAGAAATTGCAAAGTGGGCCAAAGAGGAGGTTAAAGGGACTGACTCTCCAAGTGGGGAGAGTGTTAGTAAAGCGTCTGGAATGTTGCACCCGAGTACCAGGGGAGGAAAACTGAGACATATTTGAACACGTCTCCCGATCACATGGTTGATCATACTCTAGGTTCCACATGCATGTTTTAGCTGAAGGAAGAATACCTTAAACCTGGGTAGTTGAAACCCGTGGAATGGGTACCATGCAATATGACTTCAAAGGGTCTTCATTTGCTCACCGAACCTCTCCAATCCTATCACTGCTGCGTTTATGCCCCTGTACACATGCTTGATTCTCTTTCGGAGACATAGCAATCCATAGGTTTTAAGATACTTACAAGTCAGGTACATTCTTAGGCGTTTAATATGCGGTGTTGAGTCCATTTCGTTGAGCAAGGAGTAGCTCTTGTCTATTCCATATTTGGCTTAAGGAACTTTATCTGTGCTCATTTCAATCTCTGGTTTTATGCAGCACCCCAACTCCCCTTTCCCCTTAAGCAAGCATAAGTTGGTTTTCTAAATTTGAGACCCTGTTCTGTTCTGTAATTCAGTTCCTGTGTAGCCAAGTTTCCATTCCGTGTATTACTGATATCTTATGATGTTTCTTTTTCTGTGTGACTTATTTCAGTTAGAATCATCATACCTGAATCCACTCATTGTGCTGCTAAGGGCCTGATGACATAGATTTCATTGCTTAGTGATATTGCTTTGTAAGTGAATACCACAACTTCTTTATCCATTTTTCACTTTCTGCGATGTTGAACTTGTACTGTAAACGAGGTTCTTGTAAACAGAGCCGTTCCAAACTTTGGGGTGGCTGTGTCTTTTTGATTTTAATTTCCCTAAGCTATAGGACCATAAGTGGAAGTGCCCTAGGCTCTGTTGCTTTGTTTTTTAGATGTTTCAGGAAACACCATACACTTCTCCCAAGTGTCTGTTGGCAATTTACATCCCGCCCATCAGCATAACAAGGCTCCCAGTTCTCAATGGCCTGTTGCCTTTCTGGATTTTACACTTTTTTCAGATGGCCCTTTTGACCTAGGGGAAGTGAGACTTCATTGTAGTGCAGATTTCCTTTGCAAGCTTGCTTGGTTGGCCAAAAAGGGCGTATGCGTTTTTTCCTGAATATATTCAGGAAAAAACGCATACGCCCTTTTTGGCCAAGTGCATCATTGTGGACGTTCTGCCTCTTTTCCTATGCTTTCAATGCAATTCCAGTCTACCTCCTGAAATCGGTTTCCTGCAATTCTGCCCCGCTTTCAAGTCCTCTTGGCAGCCTTACTTCAGTCTATTTTTGGACGATAGCTGTCATTTATAACTCTGCAGGTTTGTGAATTACAGTGCCCCTGAGCTCCTTTCTTCAACTCGCTTTCTTGTGACCTGGCCGCAACACCGCAGGATGGCTTCAGGCCCTAATCTGGTTCCGGCCCGGCATGCTGAGCCTTTGGTTAATTCCTCTTCCTGGTGGGAAATGAGAGTTAAATTTGCCCGACCAGACACCTCCAGCTAGCCTCTCATTGGTTCTCGCTATTCCTGTTCATCTTCCGCAGAAATTGCAAACTGGGCCAAACAGGAGGTTAAAGGGACTGACTCTCCAAGTGGGGAGAGTGTTAGTAAAGCGTCTGGAATGTTGCACCCGAGTACCAGGGGAGGAAAACTGAGACATATTTGAACACGTCTCCCGATCACATGGGTGATCATACTCTAGGTTCCACATGCATGTTTTAGCTGAAGGAAGAATACCTTAAACCTGGGTAGTTGAAACCCGTGGAATGGGTACCATGCAATATGACTTCAAAGGGTCTTCATTTGCTCACCGAACCTCTCCAATCCTATCACTGCTGCGTTTATGCCCCTGTACACATGCTTGATTCTCTTTTGGAGACATAGCAATCCATAGGTTTTAAGATACTTACTAGTCAGGTACATTCTTAGGCGTTTAATATGGGGTGTTGAGTCCATTTCGTTGAGCAAGGAGTAGCTTTTGTCTATTCCATATTTGGCTTAAGGAACTTTATTTGTGCTCATTTCAATCTCTGGTTTTATGCAGCACCCCAACTCACCTTTACCCTTAAGCAAGCATAAGTTGGTTTTCTAAATTTGAGACCCTGTTCTGTTCTGTAATTCAGTTCCTGTGTAGCCAAGTTTACATTCCGTGTATTACTGATATCTTATGATGTTTCTTTTTCTGTGTGACTTATTTCAGTTAGAATCATCATACCTGAATCCACTCATTGTGCTGCTAAGGGCCTGATGACACAGATTTCATTGCTGAGTGATATTGCTTTGTAAGTAAATACCACAACTTCTTTATCCATTTTTCACTTTCTGCGATGTTGAACTTCTACTGTAAACGAGGTTCTTGTAAACAGAGCCATTCCAAACTTTGGGGTGGCTGTGTCTTTTTGATTTTAATTTCTCTAAGCTATAGGACCATAAGTGGAAGTGCCCTAGGTTCTGTTGCTTTGTTTTTTAGATGTTTCAGGAAACACCATACACTTCTCCCGAGTGGTTGTTGGCAATTTACATCCCGCCCATCAGCATAACAAGGCTCCCAGTTCTCCATGGCCTGTCCTGCCTTTCTGGATTTTACACTTTTTTCAGATGGCCCTTTTGACCGGGGGGAAGTGAGACTTCATTGTAGTGCAGATTTCCTTTGCAAGCTTGCTTGGTTGGCCAAAAAGTGCGTATGCGTTTTTTCCTGAATATATTCAGGAAAAAACGCATACGCCCTTTTTGGCCAAGTGCATCATTGTGGACGTTCTGCCTCTTTTCCTATGCTTTCAATGCAATTCCAGTCTACCTCCTGAAATCGGTTTCCTGCAATTCTGCCCCGCTTTCAAGTCCTCTTGGCAGCCTTACTTCAGTCTATTTTTGGACGATAGCTGTCATTTATAACTCTGCAGGTTTGTGAATTACAGTGCCCCTGAGCTCCTTTCTTCAACTCGCTTTCTTGTGACCTGGCCGCAACACCGCAGGATGGCTTCAGGCCCTAATCTGGTTCCGGCCCGGCACGCTGAGCCTTTGGTTAATTCCTCTTCCTGGTGGGAAATGAGAGTTAAATTTGCCCGTCCAGACACCTCCAGCTAGCCTCTCATTGGTTCTCACTATTCCTGTTCATCTTCCGCAGAAATTGCACAGTGGGCCAAAGAGGAGGTTAAAGGGACTGACTCTCCAAGTGGGGAGAGTGTTAGTAAAGCGTCTGGAATGTTGCACCCGAGTACCAGGGGAGGAAAACTGAGACATATTTGAACACGTCTCCCGATCACATGGTTGATCATACTCTAGGTTCCACATGCATGTTTTAGCTGAAGGAAGAATACCTTAAACCTGGGTAGTTGAAACCCGTGGAATGGGTACCATGCAATATGACTTCAAAGGGTCTTCATTTGCTCACCGAACCTCTCCAATCCTATCACTGCTGCGTTTATGCCCCTGTACACATGCTTGATTCTCTTTCGGAGACATAGCAATCCATAGGTTTTAAGATACTTACAAGTCAGGTACATTCTTAGGCATTTAATATGCGGTGTTGAGTCCATTTCGTTGAGCAAGGAGTAGCTCTTGTCTATTCCATATTTGGCTTAAGGAACTTTATCTGTGCTCATTTCAATCTCTGGTTTTATGCAGCACCCCAACTCACCTTTCCCCTTAAGCAAGCATAAGTTGGTTTTCTAAATTTGAGACCCTGTTCTGTTCTGTAATTCAGTTCCTGTGTAGCCAAGTTTCCATTCCGTGTATTACTGATATCTTATGATGTTTCTTTTTCTGTGTGACTTATTTCAGTTAGAATCATCATACCTGAATCCACTCATTGTGCTGCTAAGGGCCTGATGACATAGATTTCATTGCTTAGTGATATTGCTTTGTAAGTGAATACCACAACTTCTTTATCCATTTTTCACTTTCTGCGATGTTGAACTTGTACTGTAAACGAGGTTCTTGTAAACAGAGCCGTTCCAAACTTTGGGGTGGCTGTGTCTTTTTGATTTTAATTTCCCTAAGCTATAGGACCATAAGTGGAAGTGCCCTAGGCTCTGTTGCTTTGTTTTTTAGATGTTTCAGGAAACACCATACACTTCTCCCAAGTGTCTGTTGGCAATTTACATCCCGCCCATCAGCATAACAAGGCTCCCAGTTCTCAATGGCCTGTTGCCTTTCTGGATTTTACACTTTTTTCAGATGGCCCTTTTGACCTGGGGGAAGTGAGACTTCATTGTAGTGCAGATTTCCTTTGCAAGCTTGCTTGGTTGGCCAAAAAGGGCGTATGCGTTTTTTCCTGAATATATTCAGGAAAAAACGCATACGCCCTTTTTGGCCAAGTGCATCATTGTGGACGTTCTGCCTCTTTTCCTATGCTTTCAATGCAATTCCAGTCTACCTCCTGAAATTGGTTTCCTGCAATTCTGCCCCGCTTTCAAGTCCTCTTGGCAGCCTTAGTTCAGTCTATTTTTGGACGATAGCTGTCATTTATAACTCTGCAGGTTTGTGAATTACAGTGCCCCTGAGCTCCTTTCTTCAACTCGCTTTCTTGTGACCTGGCCGCAACACCGCAGGATGGCTTCAGGCCCTAATCTGGTTCCGGCCCGGCATGCTGAGCCTTTGGTTAATTCCTCTTCCTGGTGGGAAATGAGAGTTAAATTTGCCCGACCAGACACCTCCAGCTAGCCTCTCATTGGTTCTCGCTATTCCTGTTCATCTTCCGCAGAAATTGCAAACTGGGCCAAACAGGAGGTTAAAGGGACTGACTCTCCAAGTGGGGAGAGTGTTAGTAAAGCGTCTGGAATGTTGCACCCGAGTACCAGGGGAGGAAAACTGAGACATATTTGAACACGTCTCCCGTTCACACTGTTGATCATACTCTGGGTTCCACATGCATGCTTTAGCTGAAGGAAGAATACCTTAAACCTGGAGAGTTGAGACCCGTGGAATGGGTACCATGCAATATGTCTTCAAAGGGTCTTCATTTGCTCACCGAACCTCTCCAATCCTATCACTGCTGCGTTTATGCCCCTGTACACACGCTTGATTCTCTTTTGGAGACATAGCAATCCATAGGTTTTAAGATACTTACTAGTCAGGTACATTCTTAGGCGTTAAATATGCGGTGTTGAGTCCATTTCGTTGAGCAAGGAGTAGCTCTTGTCTATTCCATATTTGACTTAAGGAACTTTATCTGTGCTCATTTCAATCTCTGGTTTTATGCAGCACCCCAACTCACCTTTACCCTTAAGCAAGAATAAGTTGGTTTTCTAAATTTGAGACCCTGTTCTGTTCTGTAATTCAGTTCCTGTGTAGCCAAGTTTACATTCCATGTATTACTGATATCTTATGATGTTTCTTTTTCTGTGTGACTTACTTCAGTTAGAATCATCATACCTGAATCCACTCATTGTGCTGCTAAGGGCCTGATGACACAGATTTCATTGTTGAGTGATATTGCTTTGTAAGTAAATACCACAACTTCTTTATCCATTTTTCACTTTCTGCGATGTTGAACTTGTACTGTAAACGAGGTTCTTGTAAACAGAGCCGTTCCAAACTTTGGGGTGGCTGTGTCTTTTTGATTTTAATTTCCCTAAGCTATAGGACCATAAGTGGAAGTGCCCTAGGTTCTGTTGCTTTGTTTTTTAGATGTTTCAGGAAACACCATACACTTCTCCCGAGTGGTTGTTGGCAATTTACATCCCGCCCATCAGCATAACAAGGCTCCCAGTTCTCCATGGCCTGTCCTGCCTTTCTGGATTTTACACTTTTTTCAGATGGCCCTTTTGACCGGGGGGAAGTGAGACTTCATTGTAGTGCAGATTTCCTTTGCAAGCTTGCTTGGTTGGCCAAAAAGGGCGTATGCGTTTTTTCCTGAATATATTCAGGAAGAAACGCATACGCCCTTTTTGGCCAAGTGCATCATTGTGGACGTTCTGCCTCTTTTCCTATGCTTTCAATGCAATTCCAGTCTACCTCCTGAAATCGGTTTCCTGCAATTCTGCCCCGCTTTCAAGTCCTCTTGGCAGCCTTACTTCAGTCTATTTTTGGACGATAGCTGTCATTTATAACTCTGCAGGTTTGTGAATTACAGTGCCCCTGAGCTCCTTTCTTCAACTCGCTTTCTTGTGACCTGGCCGCAACACCGCAGGATGGCTTCAGGCCCTAATCTGGTTCCGGCCCGGCACGCTGAGCCTTTGGTTATTTCCTCTTCCTGGTGGGAAATGAGAGTTAAATTTGCCCGTCCAGACACCTCCAGCTAGCCTCTCATTGGTTCTCGCTATTCCTGTTCATCTTCCGCAGAAATTGCAAAGTGGGCCAAACAGGAGGTTAAAGGCGCTGACTCTCCAAGTGGGGAGAGTGTTAGTAAAGCGTCTGGAATGTTGCACCCGAGTACCAGGGGAGGAAAACTGAGACATATTTGAACACGTCTCCCGTTCACATGGTTGATCATACTTGGGTTCCACATGCATGTTTTAGCTGAAGGAAGAATACCTTAAACCTGGAGAGTTGAGACCCGTGGAATGGGTACCATGCAATATGACTTCAAAGGGTCTTCATTTGCTCACCGAACCTCTCCAATCCTATCACTGCTGCGTTTATGCCCCTGTACACATGCTTGATTCTCTTTTGGAGACATAGCAATCCATAGGTTTTACGATACTTACTAGTCAGGTACATTCTTAGGCGTTTAATATGCGGTGTTGAGTCCATTTCGTTGAGCAAGGAGTAGCTCTTGTCTATTCCATATTTGACTTAAGGAACTTTATCTGTGCTCATTTCAATCTCTGGTTTTATGCAGCACCCCAACTCACCTTTACCCTTAAGGAAGCATAAGTTGGTATTCTAAATTTGAGACCCTGTTCTGTTCTGTAATTCAGTTCCTGTGTAGCCAAGTTTACATTCCGTGTATTACTGATATCTTATGATGTTTCTTTTTCTGTGTGACTTATTTCAGTTAGAATCATCATACCTGAATCCACTCATTGTGATGCTCAGGGCCTGATGACATAGATTTCATTGCTGAGTGATATTGCTTTGTAAGTAAATACCACAACTTCTTTATCCATTTTTCACTTTCTGCGATGTTGAACTTGTACTGTAAACGAGGTTCTTGTAAACAGAGCCGTTCCAAACTTTGGGGTGGCTGTGTCTTTTTGATTTTAATTTCCCTAAGCTATAGGACCATAAGTGGAAGTGCCCTAGGTTCTGTTGCTTTGTTTTTTAGATGTTTCAGGAAACACCATACACTTCTCCCGAGTGGTTGTTGGCAATTTACATCCCACCCATCAGCATAACAAGGCTCCCAGTTCTCCATGGCCTGTCCTGCCTTTCTGGATTTTACACTGTTTTCAGATGGCCCTTTTGACCCGGGGGAAGTGAGACTACATTGTAGTGCAGATTTCCTTTGCAAGCTTGCTTGGTTGGCCAAAAAGGGCGTATGCGTTTTTTCCTGAATATATTCAGGAAAAAACGCATACGCCCTTTTTGGCCAAGTGCATCATTGTGGACGTTCTGCCTCTTTTCCTATGCTTTCAATGCAATTCCAGTCTACCTCCTGAAATCGGTTTCCTGCAATTCTGCCCCGCTTTCAAGTCCTCTTGGCAGCCTTACTTCAGTCGATTTTTGGACGATAGCTGTCATTTATAACTCTGCAGGTTTGAGAATTACAGTGCTCCTGAGCTCCTTTCTTCAACTCGCTTTCTTGTGACCTGGCCGCAACACCGCAGGATGGCTTCAGGTCCTAATCTGGTTCCGGCACGGCACGCTGAGCCTTCGGTTATTTCCTCTTCCTGGTGGGAAATGAGAGTTAAATTTGCCCGTCCAGACACCTCCAGCTAGTCTCTCATTGGTTCTCGCTATTCCTGTTCATCTTCCGCAGAAATTGCAAAGTGGGCCAAACAGGAGGTTAAAGGCGCTGACTCTCCAAGTGGGGAGAGTGTTAGTAAAGCGTCTGGAATGTTGCACCCGAGTACCAGGGGAGGAAAACTGAGACATATTTGAACACGTCTCCCGTTCACATGGTTGATCATACTTGGGTTCCACATGCATGTTTTAGCTGAAGGAAGAATACCTTAAACCTGGAGAGTTAAGACCCGTGTAATGGGTACCATGCAATATGACTTCAAAGGGTCTTCATTTGCTCACCGAACCTCTCCAATCCTATCACTGCTGCGTTTATGCCCCTGTACACATGCTTGATTCTCTTTCGGAGACATAGCAATCCATAGGTTTTAAGATACTTACTAGTCAGGCACATTCTTAGGCGTTTAATATGCGGTGTTGAGTCCATTTCGTTGAGCAAGGAGTAGCTCTTGTCTATTCCATATTTGACTTAAGGAACTTTATCTGTGCTCATTTCAATCTCTGGTTTTATGCAGCACCCCAACTCACCTTTACCCTTAAGCAAGCATAGTTGGTTTTCTAAATTTGAGACCCTGTTCTGTTCTGTAATTCAGTTCCTGTGTAGCCAAGTTTACGTTCCGTGTATTACTGATATCTTATGATGTTTCTTTTTCTGTGTGACTTACTTCAGTTAGAATCATCATACCTGAATCCACTCATTGTGCTGCTAAGGGCCTGATGACACAGATTTCATTGCTGAGTGATATTGCTTTGTAAGTAAATACCACAACTTCTTTATCCATTTTTCACTTTCTGCGATGTTGAACTTGTACTGTAAACGAGGTTCTTGTAAACAGAGCCGTTCCAAACTTTGGGGTGGCTGTGTCTTTTTGATTTTAATTTCCCTAAGCTATAGGACCATAAGTGGAAGTGCCCTAGGTTCTGTTGCTTTGTTTTTTAGATGTTTCAGGAAACACCATACACTTCTCCCGAGTGTCTGTTGGCAATTTACATCCCGCCCATCAGCATAACAAGGCTCCCAGTTCTCCATGGCCTGTCCTGCCTTTCTGGATTTTACACTTTTTTCAGATGGCCCTTTTGACCGGGGGGAAGTGAGACTTCATAGTGGTGCAGATTTCCTTTGCAAGCTTGCTTGGTTGGCCAAAAAGGGCGTATGCGTTTTTTATTCCTGTTCATCTTCCGCAGAAATTGCAAAGTGGGCCAAACAGGAGGTTAAAGGCGCTGACTCTCCAAGTGAGGAGAGTGTTAGTAAAGCGTCTGGAATGTTGCACCCGAGTACCAGGGGAGGAAAACTGAGACATATTTGAACACGTCTCCCGTTCACATGGTTGATCATACTTGGGTTCCACATGCATGTTTTAGCTGAAGGAAGAATACCTTAAACCTGGAGAGTTGAGACCCGTGTAATGGGTACCATGCAATATGACTTCAAAGGGTCTTCATTTGCTCACCGAACCTCTCCAATCCTATCACTGCTGCGTTTATGCCCCTGTACACATGCTTGATTCTCTTTTGGAGACATAGAAATCTATAGGTTTTACGATACTTACTAGTCAGGTACATTCTTAGGCGTTTAATATGCGGTGTTGAGTCCATTTTGTTGAGCAAGGAGTAGCTCTTGTCTATTCCATATTTGGCTTAAGGAACTTTATCTGTGCTCATTTCAGTCTCTGGTTTTATGCTGCACCCTAACTCACCTTTACCCTTAAGCAAGAATAAGTTGGTTTTCTAAATTTGAGACCCTGTTCTGTTCTGTAATTCAGTTCCTGTGTAGCCAAGTTTACATTCCGTGTATTACTGATATCTTATGATGTTTCTTTTTCTGTGTGACTTATTTCAGTTAGAATCATCATACCTGAATCCACTCATTGTGCTGCTAAGGACCTGATGACACAGATTTCATTGCTGAGTGATATTGCTTTGTAAGTAAATACCACAACTTCTTTATCCATTTTTCACTTTCTGCGATGTTGAACTTGTACTGTAAACGAGGTTCTTGTAAACAGAGCCGTTCCAAACTTTGGGGTGGCTGTGTCTTTTTGATTTTAATTTCCCTAAGCTATAGGACCATAAGTGGAAGTGCCCTAGGTTCTGTTGCTTTGTTTTTTAGATGTTTCAGGAAACACCATACACTTCTCCCGAGTGGTTGTTGGCAATTTACATCCCGCCCATCAGCATAACAAGGCTCCCAGTTCTCCATGGCCTGTCCGGCCTTTCTGGATTTTACACTTTTTTCAGATGGCCCTTTTGACCCGGGGGAAGTGAGACTTCATTGTAGTGCAGATTTCCTTTGCAAGCTTGCTTGGTTGGCCAAAAAGGGCGTATGCGTTTTTTCCTGAATATATTCAGGAAAAAACGCATACGCCCTTTTTGGCCAAGTGCATCATTGTGGACGTTCTGCCTCTTTTCCTATGCTTTCAATGCAATTCCAGTCTACCTCCTGAAATTGGTTTCCTGCAATTCTGCCCCGCTTTCAAGTCCTCTTGGCAGCCTTACTTCAGTCTATTTTTGGACGATAGCTGTCATTTATAACTCTGCAGGTTTGTGAATTACAGTGCCCTTGAGCTACTTTCTTCAACTCGCTTTCTTGTGACCTGGCCGCAACACCGCAGGATGGCTTCAGGCCCTAATCTGGTTCCGGCACGGCACGCTGAACCTTTGGTTATTTCCTCTTCCTGGTGGGAAATGAGAGTTAAATTTGCCCGTCCAGACACCTCCAGCTAGTCTCTCATTGGTTCTCGCTATTCCTGTTCATCTTCCGCAGAAATTGCAAACTGGGCCAAACAGGAGGTTAAAGGCGCTGACTCTCCAAGTGGGGAGAGTGTTAGTAAAGCGTCTGGAATGTTGCACCCGAGTACCAGGGGAGGAAAACTGAGACATATTTGAACACGTCTCCCGTTCACATGGTTGATCATACTTGGGTTCCACATGCATGTTTTAGCTGAAGGAAGAATACCTTAAACCTGGAGAGTTAAGACCCGTGTAATGGGTACCATGCAATATGACTTCAAAGGGTCTTCATTTGCTCACCGAACCTCTCCAATCCTATCACTGCTGCGTTTATGCCCCTGTACACATGCTTGATTCTCTTTCGGAGACATAGCAATCCATAGGTTTTAAGATACTTACCAGTCAGGCACATTCTTAGGCGTTTAATATGCGGTGTTGAGTCCATTTCGTTGAGCAAGGAGTAGCTCTTGTCTATTCCATATTTGACTTAAGGAACTTTATCTGTGCTCATTTCAATCTCTGATTTTATGCAGCAACCCAACTCACCTTTCCCCTTAAGCAAGAATAAGTTGGTTTTCTAAATTTGAGACCCTGTTCTGTTCTGTAATTCAGTTCCTGTGTAGCCAAGTTTACGTTCCGTGTATTACTGATATCTTATGATGTTTCTTTTTCTGTGTGACTTACTTCAGTTAGAATCATCATACCTGAATCCACTCATTGTGCTGCTAAGGGCCTGATGACACAGATTTCATTGCTGAGTGATATTGCTTTGTAAGTAAATACCACAACTTCTTTATCCATTTTTCACTTTCTGCGATGTTGAACTTGTACTGTAAACGAGGTTCTTGTAAACAGAGCCGTTCCAAACTTTGGGGTGGCTGTGTCTTTTTGATTTTAATTTCCCTAAGCTATAGGACCATAAGTGGAAGTGCCCTAGGTTCTGTTGCTTTGTTTTTTAGATGTTTCAGGAAACACCATACACTTCTCCCGAGTGTCTGTTGGCAATTTACATCCCGCCCATCAGCATAACAAGGCTCCCAGTTCTCCATGGCCTGTCCTGCCTTTCTGGATTTTACACTTTTTTCAGATGGCCCTTTTGACCGGGGGGAAGTGAGACTTCATTGTAGTGCAGATTTCCTTTGCAAGCTTGCTTGGTTGGCCAAAAAGGGCGTATGCGTTTTTTATTCCTGTTCATCTTCCGCAGAAATTGCAAACTGGGCCAAACAGTAGGTTAAAGGCGCTGACTCTCCAAGTGAGGAGAGTGTTAGTAAAGCGTCTGGAATGTTGCACCCGAGTACCAGGGGAGGAAAACTGAGACATATTTGAACACGTCTCCCTTTCACATGGTTGATCATACTTGGGTTCCACATGCATGTTTTAGCTGAAGGAAGAATACCTTAAACCTGGAGAGTTGAGACCCGTGGAATGGGTACCATGCAATATGACTTCAAAGGGTCTTCATTTGCTCACCGAACCTCTCCAATCCTATCACTGCTGCGTTTATGCCCCTGTACACATGCTTGATTCTCTTTTGGAGACATAGCAATTATTAGGTTTTACGATACTTACTAGTCAGGTACATTATTAGGCGTTTAATATGCGGTGTTGAGTCCATTTCGTTGAGCAAGGAGTAGCTCTTGTCTATTCCATATTTGACTTAAGGAACTTTATCTGTGCTCATTTCAATCTCTGGTTTTATGCAGCACCCCAACTCACCTTTCCCCTTAAGCAAGCATAAGTTGGTTTTCTAAATTTGAGACCCTGTTCTGTTCTGTAATTCAGTTCCTGTGTAGCCAAGTTTACATTCCGTGTATTACTGATATCTTATGATGTTTCTTTTTCTGTGTGACTTATTTCAGTTAGAATCATCATACCTGAATCCACTCATTGTGATGCTAAGGGCCTGATGACATAGATTTCATTGCTGAGTGATATTGCTTTGTAAGTAAATACCACAACTTCTTTATCCATTTTTCACTTTCTGCGATGTTGAACTTGTACTGTAAACGAGGTTCTTGTAAACAGAGGCGTCCCAAACTTTGGGGTGGCTGTGTCTTTTTGATTTTAATTTCCCTAAGCTATAAGACCATAAGTGGCAGTGTCCTAGGCTCTGTTGCTTTGTTTTTTAGATGTTTCAGGAAACACCATACACTTCTCCCGAGTGTCTGTTGGCAATTTACATCCCGCCCATCAGCATAACAAGGCTCCCAGTTCTCCATGGCCTGTCCTGCCTTTCTGGATTTTACACTTTTTTCAGATGGCCCTTTTGACCGGGGGGAAGTGAGACTTCATTGTAGTGCAGATTTCCTTTGCAAGCTTGCTTGGTTGGCCAAAAAGGGCGTATGCGTTTTTTCCTGAATATATTCAGGAAAAAATGCATACGCCCTTTTTGGCCAAGTGCATCATTGTGGACGTTCTGCCTCTTTTCCTATGCTTTCAATGCAATTCCAGTCTACCTCCTGAAATCGGTTTCCTGCAATTCTGCCCCGCTTTCAAGTCCTCTTGGCAGCCTTACTTCAGTCTATTTTTGGACGATAGCTGTCATTTATATCTCTGCAGGTTTGTGAATTACAGTGCCCCTGAGCTCCTTTCTTCAACTCGCTTTCTTGTGACCTGGCCGCAACACCGCAGGATGGCTTCAGGCCCTAATCTTGTTCCGGTATGGCACGCTGAGCCTTTGGTTATTTCCTCTTCCTGGTGGGAAATGAGAGTTAAATTTGCCCGTCCAGACACCTCCAGCTAGCCTCTCATTGGTTCTCGCTATTCCTGTTCATCTTCCGCAGAAATTGCAAACTGGGCCAAACAGGAGGTTAAAGGCGCTGACTCTCCAAGTGGGGAGAGTGTTAGTAAAGCGTCTGGAATGTTGCACCCGAGTACCAGGGGAGGAAAACTGAGACATATTTGAACACGTCTCCCGATCACATGGTTGATCATACTCTAGGTTCCACATGCATGTTTTAGCTGAAGGAAGAATACCTTAAACCTGGGTAGTTGAAACCCCTGGAATGGGTACCATGCAATATGACTTCAAAGGGTCTTCATTTGCTCACCAAACCTCTCCAATCCTATCACTGCTGCGTTTATGCCCCTGTACACATGCTTGATTCTCTTTTGGAGTCATAGCAATCCATAGGTTTTACGATACTTACTAGTCAGGTACATTCTTAGGCGTTTAATATGCGGTGTTGAGTCCATTTCGTTGAGCAAGGAGTAGCTCTTGTCTATTCCATATTTGACTTAAGAAACTTAATCTGTGCTCATTTCAATCTCTGGTTTTATGCAGCACCCCAACTCACCTTTACCCTTAAGCAAGCATAAGTTGGTTTTCTAAATTTGAGACCCTGTTCTGTTCTGTAATTCAGTTCCTGTGTAGCCAAGTTTACATTCCGTGTATTACTGATATCTTATGATGTTTCTTTTTCTGTGTGACTTATTTCAGTTAGAATCATCGTACCTGAATCTACTCATTATGCTGCTACGTGCCTGATGACATAGATTTCATTGCTGAGTGATGCTGCATTGTACGTAAGTACCACAAGTTCTTTATCCATTTTTCACTTTCTGCGATGTTGAACTTGTACTGTAAACGAGGTTCTTGTAAACAGAGCCGTTCCAAACTTTGGGGTGGCTGTGTCTTTTTGATTTTAATTTCCCTAAGCTATAGGACCATAAGTGGAAGTGCCCTAGGCTCTGTTGCTTTGTTTTTTAGATGTTTCAGGAAACACCATACACTTCTCCCAAGTGTCTGTTGGCAATTTACATCCCGCCAATCAGCATAACAAGGCTCCCAGTTCTCAATGGCCTGTCCTGCCTTTCTGGATTTTACACTTTTTTCAGATGGCCCTTTTGACCAGGGGGAAGTGAGACTTCATTGTAGTGCAGATTTCCTTTGCTTGCTTGCTTGGTTGGCCAAAAACGGCGTATGCGTTTTTTCCTGAATATATTCAGGAAAAAACGCATACGCCCTTTTTGGCCAAGTGCATCATTGTGGACGTTCTGCCTCTTTTCCTATGCTTTCAGTGCAATTCCAGTCTACCTCCTGAAATCGGTTTCCTGCAATTCTGCCCCGCTTTCAAGTCCTCTTGGCAGCCTTACTTCAGTCTATTTTTGGACGATAGCTGTCATTTATAACTCTGCAGGTTTGTGAATTACAGTGCCCCTGAGCTCCTTTCTTCAACTTGCTTTCTTGTGACCTGGCCGCAACACCGCAGGATGGCTTCAGGCCCTAATCTGGTTCCGGCACGGCACACTGAGCCTTTGGTTAATTCCTCTTCCTTGTGGGAAATGAGAGTTAAATTTGCCCGTCCAGACACCTCCAGCTAGTCTCTCATTGGTTCTCGCTATTCCTGTTCATCTTCCGCAGAAATTGCAAACTGGGCCAAACAGGAGGTTAAAGGGACTGACTCTCCATGTCAGGAGAGTGTTAGTAAAGCGTCTGGAATGTTGCACCCGAGTACCAGGGGAGGAAAACTGAGACATATTTGAACACGTCTCCCGTTCACATGGTTGATCATACTTGGGTTCCACATGCATGTTTTAGCTGAAGGAAGAATACCTTAAACCTGGAGAGTTAAGACCCGTGTAATGGGTACCATGCAATATGACTTCAAAGGGTCTTCATTTGCTCACCGAACCTCTCCAATCCTATCACTGCTGCGTTTATGCCCCTGTACACATGCTTGATTCTCTTTCGGAGACATAGCAATCCATAGGTTTTAAGATACTTACTAGTCAGGTACATTCTTAGGCGTTTAATATGGGTTGTTGAGTCCATTTTGTTGAGCAAGGAGTAGCTCTTGTCTATTCCATATTTGACTTAAGGAACTTTATCTGTGCTCATTTCAATCTCTGGTTTTATGCAGCACCCCAACTCACCTTTACCCTTAAGCAAGCATAAGTTGGTTCTAAATTTGAGACCCTGTTCTGTTCTGTAATTCAGTTCCTGTGTAGCCAAGTTTACATTCGGTGTATTACTGATATCTTATGATGTTTCTTTTTCTGTGTGACTTATTTCAGTTAGAATCATCATACCTGAATCCACTCATTGTGATGCTAAGGGCCTGATGACATAGATTTCATTGCTGAGTGATATTGCTTTGTAAGTAAATACCACAACTTCTTTATCCATTTTTCACTTTCTGCGATGTTGAACTTGTACTGTAAACGAGGTTCTTGTAAACAGAGGCGTCCCAAGCTTTGGGGTGGCTGTGTCTTTTTGATTTTAATTTCCCTAAGCTATAGGACCATAAGTGGCAGTGCCCTAGGCTCTGTTGCTTTGTTTTTTAGATGTTTCAGGAAACACCATACACTTCTCCCGAGTGGTTGTTGGCAATTTACATCCCGCCCATCAGCATAACAAGGCTCCCAGTTCTCCATGGCCTGTCCTGCCTTTCTGGATTTTACACTTTTTTCAGATGGCCCTTTTGACCGGGGGGAAGTGAGACTTCATTGTAGTGCAGATTTCCTTTGCAAGCTTGCTTGGTTGGCCAAAAAGTGCGTATGCGTTTTTTCCTGAATATATTCAGGAAAAAACGCATACGCCCTTTTTGGCCAAGTGCATCATTGTGGACGTTCTGCCTCTTTTCCTATGCTTTCAGTGCAATTCCAGTCTACCTCCTGAAATCGGTTTCCTGCAATTCTGCCCCGCTTTCAAGTCCTCTTGGCAGCCTTACTTCAGTCTATTTTTGGACGATAGCTGTCATTTATAACTCTGCAGGTTTGTGAATTACACTGCCCCTGAGCTCCTTTCTTCAACTCGCTTTCTTGTGACCTGGCCGCAACACCGCAGGGTGGCTTCAGGCCCTACTCTGGTTCTGGCCCGGCATGCTGAGCCTTTGGTTAATTCCTCTTCCTGGTGGGAAATGAGAGTTAAATTTGCCCGTCCAGACACCTCCAGCTAGCCTCTCATTGGTTCTCGCTATTCCTGTTCATCTTCCGCAGAAATTGCAAACTGGGCCAAACAGGAGGTTAAAGGGACTGACTCTCCAAGTGGGGAGAGTGTTAGTAAAGCGTCTGGAATGTTGCACCCGAGTACCAGGGGAGGAAAACTGAGACATATTTGAACACGTCTCCCGATCACATGGTTGATCATACTCTAGGTTCCACATGCATGTTTTAGCTGAAGGAAGAATACCTTAAACCTGGGTAGTTGAAACCCGTGGAATGGGTACCATGCAATATGACTTCAAAGGGTCTTCATTTGCTCACCGAACCTCTCCAATCCTATCACTGCTGCGTTTATGCCCCTGTACACATGCTTGATTCTCTTTTGGAGACATAGCAATCCATAGGTTTTAAGATACTTACTACTCAGGTACATTCTTAGGTGTTTAATATGCGGTGTTGAGTCCATTTCGTTGAGCAAGGAGTAGCTCTTGTCTATTCCATATTTGGCTTAAGGAACTTTATCTGTGCTCATTTCAGTGTCTGGTTTTATGCTGCACCCCAACTCACCTTTACCCTTAAGCAAGAATAAGTTGGTTTTCTAAATTTGAGACCATGTTCTGTTCTGTAATTCAGTTCCTGTGTAGCCAAGTTTACATTCCGTGTATTACTGATATCTTATGATGTTTCTTTTTCTGTGTGACTTATTTCAGTTAGAATCATCATACCTGAATCCACTCATTGTGCTGCTAAGGGCCTGATGACACAGATTTCATTGCTGAGTGATATTGCTTTGTAAGTAAATACCACAACTTCTTTATCCATTTTTCACTTTCTGCGATGTTGAACTTGTACTGTAAACGAGGTTCTTGTAAACAGAGCCGTTCCAAACTTTGGGGTGGCTGTGTCTTTTTGATTTTAATTTCCCTAAGCTATAGGACCATAAGTGGAAGTGCCCTAGGTTCTGTTGCTTTGTTTTTTAGATGTTTCAGGAAACACCATACACTTCTCCCGAGTGGTTGTTGGCAATTTACATCCCGCCCATCAGCATAACAAGGCTCCCAGTTCTCCATGGCCTGTCCTGCCTTTCTGGATTTTACACTTTTTTCAGATGGCCCTTTTGACTGGTGGGAAGTGAGACTTCATTGTAGTGCAGATTTCCTTTGCAAGCTTGCTTGGTTGGCCAAAAAGGACGTATGCGTTTTTTCCTGAATATATTCAGGAAAAAACGCATACGCCCTTTTTGGCCAAGTGCATCATTGTGGACGTTCTGCCTCTTTTCCTATGCTTTCAATGCAATTCCAGTCTACCTCCTGAAATCGGTTTCCTGCAATTCTGCCCCGCTTTCAAGTCCTCTTGGCAGCCTTACTTCAGTCTATTTTTGGATGATAGCTGTCATTTATAACTCTGCAGGTTTGTGAATTACAGTGCCCCTGAGCTCCTTTCTTCAACTCGCTTTCTTGTGACCTGGCCGCAACACCGCAGGCTGGCTTCAGGCCCTAATCTGGTTCCGGCACGGCACGCTGAGCCTTTGGTTATTTCCTCTTCCTGGTGGGAAATGAGAGTTAAATTTGCCCGTCCAGACACCTCCAGCTAGTCTCTCATTGGTTCTCGCTATTTCTGTTCATCTTCCGCAGAAATTGCAAAGTGGGCCAAACAGGAGGTTAAAGGCGCTGACTCTCCAAGTGGGGAGAGTGTTAGTAAAGCGTCTGGAATGTTGCACCCGAGTACCAGGGGAGGAAAACTGAGACATATTTGAACACGTCTCCCGTTCACATGGTTGATCATACTTGGGTTCCACATGCATGTTTTAGCTGAAGGAAGAATACCTTAAACCTGGAGAGTTAAGACCCGTGTAATGGGTACCATGCAATATGACTTCAAAGGGTCTTCATTTGCTCACCGAACCTCTCCAATCCTATCACTGCTGCGTTTATGCCCCTGTACACATGCTTGATTCTCTTTCGGAGACATAGCAATCCATAGGTTTTAAGATACTTACTAGTCAGGTACATTCTTAGGCGTTTAATATGCGGTGTTGAGTCCATTTCGTTGAGCAAGGAGTAGCTCTTGTCTATTCCATATTTGGCTTAAGGAACTTTATCTGTGCTCATTTCAGTCTCTGGTTTTATGCTGCACCCCAACTCACCTTTACCCTTAAGCAAGAATAAGTTGGTTTTCTAAATTTGAGACCCTGTTCTGTTCTGTAATTCAGTTCCTGTGTAGCCAAGTTTACGTTCCGTGTATTACTGATATCTTATGATGTTTCTTTTTCTGTGTGACTTACTTCAGTTAGAATCATCATACCTGAATCCACTCATTGTGCTGCTAAGGGCCTGATGACACAGATTTCATTGCTGAGTGATATTGCTTTGTAGTTAAATACCACAACTTCTTTATCCATTTTTCACTTTCTGCGATGTTGAACTTGTACTGTAAACGAGGTTCTTGTAAACAGAGCCGTTCCAAACTTTGGGGTGGCTGTGTCTTTTTGATTTTAATTTCCCTAAGCTATAGGACCATAAGTGGCAGTGCCCTAGGCTCTGTTGCTTTGTTTTTTAGATGTTTCAGGAAACACCATACACTTCTCCCGAGTGGTTGTTGGCAATTTACATCCCGCCCATCAGCATAACAAGGCTCCCAGTTCTCCATGGCCTGTCCTGCCTTTCTGGATTTTACACTGTTTTCAGATGGCCCTTTTGACCGGGGGGAAGTGAGACTTCATTGTAGTGCAGATTTCCTTTGCAAGCTTGCTTGGTTGGCCAAAAAGGGCGTATGCGTTTTTTCCTGAATATATTCAGGAAAAAACGCATACGCCCTTTTTGGCCAAGTGCATCATTGTGGACGTTCTGCCTCTTTTCCTATGCTTTCAATGCAATTCCAGTCTACCTCCTGAAATCGGTTTCCTGCAATTCTGCCCCGCTTTCAAGTCCTCTTGGCAGCCTTACTTCAGTCTATTTTTGGACAATAGCTGTCATTTATAACTCTGCAGGTTTGTGAATTACAGTGCCCCTGAGCTCCTTTCTTCAACTCGCTTTCTTGTGACCTGGCCGCAACACCGCAGGCTGGCTTCAGGCCCTAATCTGGTTCCGGCACGGCACGCTGAGCCTTTGGTTATTTCCTCTTCCTGGTGGGAAATGAGAGTTAAATTTGCCCGTCCAAACACCTCCAGCTAGTCTCTCATTGGTTCTCGCTATTCCTGTTCATCTTCCGCAGAAATTGCAAAACTGGGCCAAACAGGAGGTTAAAGGCGCTGACTCTCCAAGTGGGGAGAGTGTTAGTAAAGCGTCTGGAATGTTGCACCCGAGTACCAGGGGAGGAAAACTGAGACATATTTGAACACGTCTCCCGTTCACATGGTTGATCATACTTGGGTTCCACATGCATGTTTTAGCTGAAGGAAGAATACCTTAAACCTGGAGAGTTAAGACCCGTGTAATGGGTACCATGCAATATGACTTCAAAGGGTCTTCATTTGCTCACCGAACCTCTCCAATCCTATCACTGCTGCGTTTATGCCCCTGTACACATGCTTGATTCTCTTTCGGAGACATAGCAATGCATAGGTTTTAAGATACTTACTAGTCAGGTACATTCTTAGGCGTTTAATATGCGGTGTTGAGTCCATTTCGTTGAGCAAGGAGTAGCTCTTGTCTATTCCATATTTGGCTTAAGGAACTTTATCTGTGCTCATTTCAATCTCTGGTTTTATGCAGCACCCCAACTCACCTTTCCCCTTAAGCAAGCATAAGTTGGTTTTCTAAATTTGAGTCCCTGTTCTGTTCTGTAATTCAGTTCCTGTGTAGCCAAGTTTACATTCCGTGTATTACTGATATCTTATGATGTTTCTTTTTCTGTGTGACTTATTTCAGTTAGAATCATCATACCTGAATCCACTCATTGTGATGCTAAGGGCCTGATGACATAGATTTCATTGCTGAGTGATATTGCTTTGTAAGTAAATACCACAACTTCTTTATCCATTTTTCACTTTCTGCGATGTTGAACTTGTACTGGAAACGAGGTTCTTGTAAACAGAGGCGTCCCAAACTTTGGGGTGGCTGTGTCTTTTTGATTTTAATTTCCCTAAGCTATAGGACCATAAGTGGCAGTGCCCTAGGCTCTGTTGCTTTGTTTCTTAGATGTTTCAGGAAACACCATACACTTCTCCCGAGTGTCTGTTGGCAATTTACATCCCACCCATCAGCATAACAAGGCTCCCAGTTCTCCATGGCCTGTCCTGCCTTTCTGGATTTTACACTTTTTTCAGATGGCCCTTTTGACCGGGGGGAAGTGAGACTTCATTGTAGTGCAGATTTCCTTTGCAAGCTTGCTTGGTTGGCCAAAAAGGGCGTATGCGTTTTTTCCTGAATATATTCAGGAAAAAACGCATACGCCCTTTTTGGCCAAGTGCATCATTGTGGACGTTCTGCATTTTTTCCTATGCTTTCAATGCAATTTCAGTCTACCTCCTGAAATCGGTTTCCTGCAATTCTGCCCCGCTTTCAAGTCCTCTTGGCAGCCTTACTTCAGTCTATTTTTGGACGATAGCTGTCATTTATAACTCTGCAGGTTTGTGAATTACAGTGCCCCTGAGCTCCTTTCTTCAACTCGCTTTCTTTTGAGCTGGCCGCAACACCGCAGGATGGCTTCAGGCCCTAATCTGGTTCCGGTACGGCACGCTGAGCCTTTGGTTATTTCCTCTTCCTGTTGGGAAATGAGAGTTAAATTTGCCCGTCCAGACACCTCCAGCTAGCCTCTCATTGGTTCTCGCTATTCCTGTTCATCTTCCGCAGAAATTGCAAACTGTTCCAAACAGGAGGTTAAAGGCGCTGACTCTCCAAGTGGGGAGAGTGTTAGTAAAGCGTCTGGAATGTTGCACCCGAGTACCAGGGGAGGAAAACTGAGACATATTTGAACACGTCTCCCGATCACATGGTTGATCATACTCTGGGTTCCACATGCCTGTTTTAGCTGAAGGAAGAATACCTAAAACCTGGGTAATTGAAACCCGTGTAATGGGTACCATGCAATATGACTTCAAAGGGTCTTCATTTGCTCACCGAACCTCTCCAATCCTATCACTGCTGCGTTTATGCCCCTGTACACATGCTTGATTCTCTTTCGGCGACATAGCAATCCATAGGTTTTAAGATACTTACTAGTCAGGTACATTCTTAGGCGTTTAATATGCGGTGTTGAGTCCATTTCATTGAGCAAGGAGTGGCTCTTGTCTATTCCATATTTGGCTTAAGGAACTTTATCTGTGCTCATTTCAATCTCTGGTTTTATGCAGCAACCCAACTCACCTTTCCCCTTAAGCAAGCATAAGTTGGTTTTCTAAATTTGAGAACCTGTTCTGTTTTGGAATTCAGTTCCTGTGTAGCCAAGTTTACATTCCGTGTATTAGTGATATCTTATGATGTTTCTTTTTCTGTGTGACTTATTTCAGTTAGAATCATCGTACCTGAATCTACTCATTATGCTGCAATGTGCCTGATGACATAGATTTCATTGCTGAGTGATATTGCTTTGTAAGTAAATACCACAACTTCTTTATCCATTTTTCACTTTCTGCGATGTTGAACTTGTACTGTAAACGAGGTTCTTGTAAACAGAGGCGTCCCAAACTTTGGGGTGGCTGTGTCTTTTTGATTTTAATTTCCCTAAGCTATAGGACCATAAGTGGAAATGCACTAGGCTCTGTTGCTTTGTTTTTTAGATGTTTCAGGAAACACCATACACTTCTCCCAAGTGTCTGTTGGCAATTTACATCCCGCCCATCAGCATAACAAGGCTCCCAGTTCTCCATGGCCTATCCTGCCTTTCTGGATTTTACACTTTTTTCAGATGGCCCTTTTGACCGGGGGGAAGTGAGACTTCATTGTAGTGCAGATTTCCTTTGCAAGCTTGCTTGGTTGGCCAAAAAGGGCGTATGCGTTTTTTCCTGAATATATTCAGGAAAAAACGCATACGCCCTTTTTGGCCAAGTGCATCATTGTGGACGTTCTGCCTCTTTTCCTATGCTTTCAATGCAATTCCAGTCTACCTCCTGAAATCGGTTTCCTGCAATTCTGCCCCGCTTTCAAGTCCTCTTGGCAGCCTTACTTCAGTCTATTTTTGGACGATAGCTGTCATTTATAACTCTGCAGGTTTGTGAATTACAGTGCCCCTGAGCTCCTTTCTTCAACTCGCTTTCTTGTGAGCTGGCCGCAACACCGCAGGATGGCTTCAGGCCCTAATCTGGATCCGGCCCGGCATGCTGAGCCTTTGGTTAATTCCTCTTCCTGGTGGGAAATGAGAGTTAAATTTGCCCGTCCAGACACCTCCAGCTAGCCTCTCATTGTTTCTCGCTATTCCTGTTCATCTTCCGCAGAAATTGCAAACTGGGCCAAACAGGAGGTTAAAGGGACTGACTCTCCAAGTGGGGAGAGTGTTAGTAAAGCGTCTGGAATGTTGCACCCGAGTACCAGGGGAGGAAAACTGAGACATATTTGAACACGTCTCCCGATCACATGGTTGATCATACTCTAGGTTCCACATGCATGTTTTAGCTGAAGGAAGAATACCTTAAACCTGGGTAGTTGAAACCCGTGGAATGGGTACCATGCAATATGACTTCAAAGGGTCTTCATTTGCTCACCGAACCTCTCCAATCCTATCACTGCTGCGTTTATGCCCCTGTACACATGCTTGATTCTCTTTCGGAGACATAGCAATCCATAGGTTTTAAGATACTTACAAGTCAGGTACATTCTTAGGCGTTTAATATGCGGTGTTGAGTCCATTTCGTTGAGCAAGGAGTAGCTCTTGTCTATTCCATATTTGGCTTAAGGAACTTTATCTGTGCTCATTTCAATCTCTGGTTTTATGCAGCACCCCAACTCACCTTTACCCTTAAGCAAGCATAAGTTGGTTTTCTAAATTTGAGACCCTGTTCTGTTCTGTAATTCAGTTCCTGTGTAGCCAAGTTTACATTCCGTGTATTACTGATATCTTATGATGTTTCTTTTTCTGTGTGACTTATTTCAGTTAGAATCATCATACCTGAATCCACTCATTGTGATGCTAAGGGCCTGATGACATAGATTTCATTCATGAGTGATATTGCTTTGTAAGTGAATACCACAACTTCTTTATCCATTTTTCACTTTCTGCGATGTTGAACTTGTACTGTAAACGAGGTTCTTGTAAACAGAGCCGTTCCAAACTTTGGGGTGGCTGTGTCTTTTTGATTTTAATTTCCCTAAGCTATAGGACCATAAGTGGAAATGCCCTAGGTTCTGTTGCTTTGTTTTTTAGATGTTTCAGGAAACACCATACACTTCTCCCGAGTGGTTGTTGGCAATTTACATCCCGCCCATCAGCATAACAAGGCTCCCAGTTCTCCATGGCCTGTCCTGCCTTTCTGGATTTTACACTTTTTTCAGATGGCCCTTTTGACCGGGGGGAAGTGAGACTTCATTGTAGTGCAGATTTCCTTTGCAAGCTTGCTTGGTTGGCCAAAAAGGGCGTATGCGTTTTTTCCTGAATATATTCAGGAAAAAACGCATACGCCCTTTTTGGCCAAGTGCATCATTGTGGACGTTCTGCCTCTTTTCCTATGCTTTCAATGCAATTCCAGTCTACCTCCTGAAATCGGTTTCCTGCAATTCTGCCCCGCTTTCAAGTCCTCTTGGCAGCCTTACTTCAGTCTATTTTTGGACGATAGCTGTCATTTATAACTCTGCAGGTTTGAGAATTACAGTGCCCCTGAGCTCCTTTCTTCAACTTGCTTTCTTGTGACCTGGCCGCAACACCGCAGGATGGCTTCAGGCCCTAATCTGGTTCCGGCACGGCACGCTGAGCCTTTGGTTATTTCCTCTTCCTGGTGGGAAATGAGAGTTAAATTTGCCCGTCCAGACACCTCCAGCTAGTCTCTCATTGGTTCTCACTATTCCTGTTCATCTTCCGCAGAAATTGCAAACTGGGCCAAACAGGAGGTTAAAGGCGCTGACTCTCCAAGTGGGGAGAGTGTTAGTAAAGCGTCTGGAATGTTGCACCCGAGTACCAGGGGAGGAAAACTGAGACATATTTGAACACGTCTCCCGTTCACATGGTTGATCATACTTGGGTTCCACATGCATGTTTTAGCTGAAGGAAGAATACCTTAAACCTGGAGAGTTAAGACCCGTGTAATGGGTACCATGCAATATGACTTCAAAGGGTCTTCATTTGCTCACCGAACCTCTCCAATCCTATCACTGCTGCGTTTATGCCCCTGTACACATGCTTGATTCTCTTTCGGAGACATAGCAATCCATAGGTTTTAAGATACTTACTAGTCAGGTACATTCTTAGGCGTTTAATATGCGGTGTTGAGTCCATTTCGTTGAGCAAGGAGTAGCTCTTGTCTATTCCATATTTGACTTAAGGAACTTTATCTGTGCTCATTTCAATCTCTGGTTTTATGCAGCACCCCAACTCACCTTTACCCTTAAGCAAGCATAGTTGGTTTTCTAAATTTGAGACCCTGTTCTGTTCTGTAATTCAGTTCCTGTGTAGCCAAGTTTACATTCCGTGTATTACTGATATCTTATGATGTTTCTTTTTCTGTGTGACTTACTTCAGTTAGAATCATCATACCTGAATCCACTCATTGTGCTGCTAAGGGCCTGATGACACAGATTTCATTGCTGAGTGATATTGCTTTGTAAGTAAATACAACAACTTCTTTATCCATTTTTCACTTTCTGCGATGTTGAACTTGTACTGTAAACGAGGTTCTTGTAAACAGAGCCGTTCCAAACTTTGGGGTGGCTGTGTCTTTTTGATTTTAATTTCCCTAAGCTATAGGACCATAAGTGGCAGTGCCCTAGGCTCTGTTGCTTTGTTTTTTAGATGTTTCAGGAAACACCATACACTTCTCCCGAGTGTCTGTTGGCAATTTACATCCCGCCCATCAGCATAACAAAGCTCCCAGTTCTCCATGGCCTGTCCTGCCTTTCTGGTTTTTACACTTTTTTCAGATGGCCCTTTTGACCGGGGGGAAGTGAGACTTCATTGTAGTGCAGATTTCCTTTGCAAGCTTGCTTGTTTGGCCAAAAAGGGCGTATGCGTTTTTTCCTGAATATATTCAGGAAAAAACGCATACGCCCTTTTTGGCCAAGTGCATCATTGTGGACGTTCTGCCTCTTTTCCTATGCTTTCAGTGCAATTCCAGTCTACCTCCTGAAATCGGTTTCCTGCAATTCTGCCCCGCTTTCAAGTCCTCTTGGCAGCCTTACTTCAGTCTATTTTTGGACGATAGCTGTCATTTATAACTCTGCAGGTTTGTGAATTACAGTGCCCCTGAGCTCCTTTCTTCAACTCGCTTTCTTGTGACCTGGCCGCAACACCGCAGGATGGCTTCAGGCCCTAATCTGGTTCCGGCACGGCACGCTGAGCCTTTGGTTATTTCCTCTTCCTGGTGGGAAATGAGAGTTAAATTTGCCCGTCCAAACACCTCCAGCTAGTCTCTCATTGGTTCTCGCTATTCCTGTTCATCTTCCGCAGAAATTGCAAAACTGGGCCAAACAGGAGGTTAAAGGCGCTGACTCTCCAAGTGGGGAGAGTGTTAGTAAAGCGTCTGGAATGTTGCACCCGAGTACCAGGGGAGGAAAACTGAGACATATTTGAACACGTCTCTCGATCACATGGTTGATCATACTCTGGGTTCCACATGCCTGTTTTAGCTGAAGGAAGAATACCTAAAACCTGGGTAATTGAAACCCGTGGAATGGGTACCATGCAATATGACTTCAAAGGGTCTTCATTTGCTCACCGAACCTCTCCAATCCTATCACTGCTGCGTTTATGCCCCTGTACACATGCTTGATTCTCTTTCGGAGACATAGCAATCCATAGGTTTTAAGATACTTACTAGTCAGGTACATTCTTAGGCGTTTAATATGCGGTGTTGAGTCCATTTCGTTGAACAAGGAGTGGCTCTTGTCTATTCCATATTTGGCTTAAGGAACTTTATCTGTGCTCATTTCAATCTCTGGTTTTATGCAGCAACCCAACTCACCTTTCCCCTTAAGCAAGCATAAGTTGGTTTTCTAAATTTGAGAACCTGTTCTGTTTTGGAATTCAGTTCCTGTGTAGCCAAGTTTACATTCCGTGTATTAGTGATATCTTATGATGTTTCTTTTTCTGTGTGACTTATTTCAGTTAGAATCATCGTACCTGAATCTACTCATTATGCTGCTACGTGCCTGATGACATAGATTTCATTGCTGAGTGATACTGCATTGTACGTAAGTACCACAAGTTCTTTATCCATTTTTCACTTTCTGCGATGTTGAACTTGTACTGTAAACGAGGTTCTTGTAAAGAGAGCCGTGCCAAACTTTGGGGTGGCTGTGTCTTTTTGATTTTAATTTCCCTAAGCTATAGGACCATAAGTGGAAGTGCCCTAGGCTCTGTTGCTTTGTTTTTTAGATGTTTCAGGAAACACCATACACTTCTCCCAAGTGTCTGTTGGCAATTTACATCCCGCCCATCAGCATAACAAGGCTCCCAGTTCTCCATGGCCTGTCCTGCCTTTCTGGATTTTACACTTTTTTCAGATGGCCCTTTTGACCAGGGGGAAGTGAGACTTCATTGTAGTGCAGATTTCCTTTGCAAGCTTGCTTGGTTGGCCAAAAAGGGCGTATGCGTTTTTTCCTGAATATATTCAGGAAAAAACGCATACGCCCTTTTTGGCCAAGTGCATCATTGTGGACGTTCTGCCTCTTTTCCTATGCTTTCAATGCAATTCCAGTCTACCTCCTGAAATCGGTTTCCTGCAATTCTGCCCCGCTTTCAAGTCCTCTTGGCAGCCTTACTTCAGTCTATTTTTGGACGATAGCTGTCATTTATAACTCTGCAGGTTTGTGAATTACAGTGCCCCTGAGCTCCTTTCTTCAACTCGCTTTCTTTTGAGCTGGCCGCAACACCGCATGATGGCTTCAGGCCCTAATCTGGTTCCGGCACGGCACGCTGAGCCTTTGGTTAATTCCTCTTCCTGGTGGGAAATGAGAGTTAAATTTGCCCGTCCAGACACCTCCAGCTAGTCTCTCATTGGTTCTCGCTATTCCTGTTCATCTTCCGCAGAAATTGCAAACTGGGCCAAACAGGAGGTTAAAGGCGCTGACTCTCCAAGTGGGGAGAGTGTTAGTAAAGCGTCTGGAATGTTGCACCCGAGTACCAGGGGAGGAAAACTGAGACATATTTGAACACGTCTCCCGTTCACATGGTTGATCATACTTGGGTTCCACATGCATGTTTTAGCTGAAGGAAGAATACCTTAAACCTGGAGAGTTAAGACCCGTGTAATGGGTACCATGCAATATGAATTCAAAGGGTCTTCATTTGCTCACCGAACCTCTCCAATCCTATCACTGCTGCGTTTATGCCCCTGTACACATGCTTGATTCTCTTTCGGAGACATAGCAATCCATAGGTTTTAAGATACTTACTAGTCAAGTACATTCTTAGGCGTTTAATATGCGGTGTTGAGTCCATTTCGTTGAGCAAGGAGTAGCTCTTGTCTATTCCATATTTGACTTAAGGAACTTTATCTGTGCTCATTTCAATCTCTGGTTTTATGCAGCACCCCAACTCACCTTTACCCTTAAGCAAGCATAAGTTGGTTTTCTAAATTTGAAACCCTGTTCTGTTCTGTAATTCAGTTCCTGTGTAGCCAAGTTTACATTCCGTGTATTACTGATATCTTATGATGTTTCTTTTTCTGTGTGACTTATTTCAGTTAGAATCATCATACCTGAATCCACTCATTGTGCTGCTAAGGGCCTGATGACATAGATTTCATTGTTGAGTGATATTGCTTTGTAAGTAAATACCACAACTTCGATATCCATTTTTCACTTTCTGCGATGTTGAACTTGTACTGTAAACGAGGTTCTTGTAAACAGAGGCGTCCCAATCATTGGGGTGGCTGTGTCTTTTTGATTTTAATTTCCCTAAGGTATAGGACCATAAGTGGCAGTGCCCTAGGCTCTGTTGCTTTGTTTTTTAGATGTTTCAGGAAACACCATACACTTCTCCCCAGTGTCTGTTGGCATTTTACATCCCGCCCATCAGCATAACAAGGCTCCCAGTTCTCCATGGCCTGTCCTGCCTTTCTGGATTTTACACTTTTTTCAGATGGCCCTTTTGACCGGGGGGAAGTGAGACTTCATTGTAGTGCAGATTTCCTTTGCAAGCTTGCTTGGTTGGCCAAAACGGGCGTATGCGTTTTTTCCTGAATATATTCAGGAAAAAACGCATACGCACTTTTTGGCCAAGTGCATCATTGTGGACGTTCTGCCTCTTTTCCTATGCTTTCAATGCAATTCCAGTCTACCTCCTGAAATCGGTTTCCTGCAATTCTGCCCCGCTTTCAAGTCCTCTTGGCAGCCTTACTTCAGTCTATTTTTGGACGATAGCTGTCATTTATAACTCTGCAGGTTTGTGAATTACAGTGCCCCTGAGCTCCTTTCTTCAACTCGCTTTCTTGTGACCTGGCCGCAACACCGCAGGATGGCTTCAGGCCCTAATCTGGTTCCGGCACGGCACGCTGAGCCTTTGGTTATTTCCTCTTCCTGGTGGGAAATGAGAGTTAAATTTGCCCGTCCAGACACCTGCAGCTAGTCTCTCATTGGTTCTCGCTATTCCTGTTCATCTTCCGCAGAAATTGCAAAATGTGCCAAACAGGAGGTTAAAGGCGCTGACTCTCCAAGTGGGGAGAGTGTTAGTAAAGCGTCTGGAATGTTGCACCCGAGTACCAGGGGAGGAAAACTGAGACATATTTGAACACGTCTCTCGATCACATGGTTGATCATACTCTGGGTTCCACATGCCTGTTTTAGCTGAAGGAAGAATACCTAAAACCTGGGTAATTGAAACCCGTGGAATGGGTACCATGCAATATGACTTCAAAGGGTCTTCATCTGCTCACCGAACCTCTCCAATCCTATCACTGCTGCGTTTATGCCCCTGTACACATGCTTGATTCTCTTTCGGAGACATAGCAATCCATAGGTTTTAAGATACTTACTAGTCAGGTACATTCTTAGGCGTTTAATATGCGGTGTTGAGTCCATTTCGTTGAACAAGGAGTGGCTCTTGTCTATTCCATATTTGGGTTAAGGAACTTTATGTGTGCTCATTTCAATCTCTGGTTTTATGCAGCAACCCAACTCACCTTTCCCCTTAAGCAAGCATAAGTTGGTTTTCTAAATTTGAGAACCTGTTCTGTTTTGGAATTCAGTTCCTGTGTAGCCAAGTTTACATTCCGTGTATTAGTGATATCTTACGATGTTTCTTTTTCTGTGTGACTTATTTCAGTTAGAATCATCGTACCTGAATCTACTCATTATGCTGCTACGTGCCTGATGACATAGATTTCATTGCTGAGTGATACTGCATTGTACGTAAGTACCACAAGTTCTTTATCCATTTTTCACTTTCTGCGATGTTGAACTTGTACTGTAAACGAGGTTCTTGTAAACAGAGCCGTTCCAAACTTTGGGGTGGCTGTGTCTTTTTGATTTTAATTTCCCTAAGCTATAGGACCATAAGTGGCAGTGCCCTAGGCTCTGTTGCTTTGTTTTTTAGATGTTTCAGGAAACACCATACACTTCTCCCAAGTGTCTGTTGGCAATTTACATCCCGCCCATCAACATAACAAGGCTCCCAGTTCTCCATGGCCTGTCCTGCCCTTCTGGATTTTACACTTTTTTCAGATGGCCCTTTTGACCAGGGGGAAGTGAGACTTCATTGTAGTGCAGATTTCCTTTGCAAGCTTGCTTGGTTGGCCAAAAAGGGCGTATGCGTTTTTTCCTGAATATATTCAGGAAAAAACGCATACGCCCTTTTTGGCCAAGTGCATCATTGTGGACGTTCTGCCTCTTTTCCTATGCTTTCAATGCAATTCCAGTCTACCTCCTGAAATCGGTTTCCTGCAATTCTGCCCCGCTTTCAAGTCCTCTTGGCAGCCTTACTTCAGTCTATTTTTGGATGATAGCTGTCATTTATAACTCTGCATGTTTGTGAATTACAGTGCCCCTGAGCTCCTTTCTTCAACTCGCTATCTTTTGAGCTGGCCGCAACACCGCATGATGGCTTCAGGCCCTAATCTGGTTCCGGCACGGCACGCTGAGCCTTTGGTTAATTCCTCTTCCTGGTGGGAAATGAGAGTTAAATTTGCCCGTCCAGACACCTCCAGCTAGTCTCTCATTGGTTCTCGCTATTCCTGTTCATCTTCCGCAGAAATTGCAAACTGGGCCAAACAGGAGTTTAAAGGGACTGACTCTCCAAGTCGGGAGAGTGTTAGTAAAGCGTCTGGAATGTTGCACCCGAGTACCAGGGGAGGAAAACTGAGACATATTTGAACACGTCTCCCGTTCACATGGTTGATCATACTTGGCTTCAACATGCATGTTTTAGCTGAAGGAAGAATACCTTAAACCTGGAGAGTTAAGACCCGTGTAATGGGTACCATGCAATATGAATTCAAAGGGTCTTCATTTGCTCACCGAACCTCTCCAATCCTATCACTGCTGCGTTTATGCCCCTGTACACATGCTTGATTCTCTTTCGGAGACATAGCAATCCATAGGTTTTAAGATACTTACTAGTCAGGTACATTGTTAGGCGTTTAATATGCGGTGTTGAGTCCATTTCGTTGAGCAAGGAGTAGCTCTTGTCTATTCCATATTTGACTTAAGGAACTTTATCTGTGCTCATTTCAATCTCTGGTTTTATGCAGCACCCCAACTCACCTTTACCCTTAAGCAAGCATAAGTTGGTTTTCTAAATTTGAGACCCTGTTCTGTTTTGGAATTCAGTTCCTGTGTAGCCAAGTTTACATTCCGTGTATTACTGATATCTTATGATGTTTCTTTTTCTGTGTGACTTATTTCAGTTAGAATCATCATACCTGAATCCACTCATTGTGATGCTAAGGGCCTGATGACATAGATTTCATTGCTGAGTGATATTGCTTTGTAAGTAAATACAAAAACTTCTTTATCCATTTTTCACTTTCTGCGATGTTGAACTTGTACTGTAAACGAGGTTCTTGTAAACAGAGGCGTCCCAAACTTTGGGGTGGCTGTGTCTTTTTGATTTTAATTTCCCTAAGGTATAGGACCATAAGTGGCAGTGCCCTAGGCTCTGTTGCTTTGTTATTTAGATGTTTCAGGAAACACCATACACTTCTCCCGAGTGTCTGTTGGCAATTTACATCCTGCCCATCAGCATAACAAGGCTCCCAGTTCTCCATGGCCTGTCCTGCCTTTCTGGATTTTACACTTTTTTCAGATGGCCCTTTTGACCGGGGGGAAGTGAGACTTCATTGTAGTGCAGATTTCCTTTGCAAGCTTGCTTGGTTGGCCAAAACGGGCGTATGCGTTTTTTCCTGAATATATTCAGGAAAAAACGCATACGCCCTTTTTGGCCAAGTGCATCATTGTGGACGTTCTGCCTCTTTTCCTATGCTTTCAATGCAATTCCAGTCTACCTCCTGAAATCGGTTTCCTGCAATTCTGCCCCGCTTTCAAGTCCTCTTGGCAGCCTTACTTCAGTCTATTTTTGGACGATAGCTGTCATTTATAACTCTGCAGGTTTGTGAATTACAGTGCCCCTGAGCTCCTTTCTTCAACTCGCTTTCTTGTGACCTGGCCGCAACACCGTAGGATGGCATCAGGCCCTAATCTGGTTCCGGCACGGCACGCTGAGCCTTTCGTTATTTCCTCTTCCTGGTGGGAAATGAGAGTTAAATTTGCCCGTCCAGACACCTGCAGCTAGTCTCTCATTGGTTCTCGCTATTCCTGTTCATCTTCCGCAGAAATTGCAAAATGTGCCAAACAGGAGGTTAAAGGCGCTGACTCTCCAAGTGGGGAGAGTGTTAGTAAAGCGTCTGGAATGTTGCACCCGAGTACCAGGGGAGGAAAACTGAGACATATTTGAACACGTCTCTCGATCACATGGTTGATCATACTCTGGGTTCCACATGCCTGTTTTAGCTGAAGGAAGAATACCTAAAACCTGGGTAATTGAAACCCGTGGAATGGGTACCATGCAATATGACTTCAAAGGGTCTTCATCTGCTCACCGAACCTCTCCAATCCTATCACTGCTGCGTTTATGCCCCTGTACACATGCTTGATTCTCTTTCGGAGACATAGCAATCCATAGGTTTTAAGATACTTACTAGTCAGGTACATTCTTAGGCGTTTAATATGCGGTGTTGAGTCCATTTCGTTGAACAAGGAGTGGCTCTTGTCTATTCCATATTTGGGTTAAGGAACTTTATGTGTGCTCATTTCAATCTCTGGTTTTATGCAGCAACCCAACTCACCTTTCCCCTTAAGCAAGCATAAGTTGGTTTTCTAAATTTGAGAACCTGTTCTGTTTTGGAATTCAGTTCCTGTGTAGCCAAGTTTACATTCCGTGTATTAGTGATATCTTATGATGTTTCTTTTTCTGTGTGACTTATTTCAGTTAGAATCATCGTACCTGAATCTACTCATTATGCTGCTACGTGCCTGATGACATAGATTTCATTGCTGAGTGATACTGCATTGTACGTAAGTACCACAAGTTCTTTATCCATTTTTCACTTTCTGCGATGTTGAACTTGTACTGTAAACGAGGTTCTTGTAAACAGAGCCGTTCCAAACTTTGGGGTGGCTGTGTCTTTTTGATTTTAATTTCCCTAAGCTATAGGACCATAAGTGGCAGTGCCCTAGGCTCTGTTGCTTTGTTTTTTAGATGTTTCAGGAAACACCATACACTTCTCCCAAGTGTCTGTTGGCAATTTACATCCCGCCCATCAACATAACAAGGCTCCCAGTTCTCCATGGCCTGTCCTGCCCTTCTGGATTTTACACTTTTTTCAGATGGCCCTTTTGACCAGGGGGAAGTGAGACTTCATTGTAGTGCAGATTTCCTTTGCAAGCTTGCTTGGTTGGCCAAAAAGGGCGTATGCGTTTTTTCCTGAATATATTCAGGTAAAAACGCATACGCCCTTTTTGGCCAAGTGCATCATTGTGGACGTTCTGCCTCTTTTCCTATGCTTTCAATGCAATTCCAGTCTACCTCCTGAAATCGGTTTCCTGCAATTCTGCCCCGCTTTCAAGTCCTCTTGGCAGCCTTACTTCAGTCTATTTTTGGATGATAGCTGTCATTTATAACTCTGCATGTTTGTGAATTACAGTGCCCCTGAGCTCCTTTCTTCAACTCGCTTTCTTGTGACCTGGCCGCAACACCGCAGGATGGCTTCAGGCCCTAATCTGGTTCCGGCACGGCACGCTGAGCCTTTGGTTATTTCCTCTTCCTGGTGGGAAATGAGAGTTAAATTTGCCCGTCCAGACACCTCCAGCTAGTCTCACATCGGTTCTCACTATTCCTGTTCATCTTCCGCAGAAATTGCAAACTGGGCCAAACAGGAGGTTAAAGGCGCTGACTCTCCAAGTGGGGAGAGTGTTAGTAAAGCGTCTGGAATGTTGCACCCGAGTACCAGGGGAGGAAAACTGAGACATATTTGAACACGTCTCCCGTTCACATGGTTGATCATACTTGGGTTCCACATGCATGTTTTAGCTGAAGGAAGAATACCTTAAACCTGGAGAGTTAAGACCCGTGTAATGGGTACCATGCAATATGACTTCAAAGGGTCTTCATTTGCTCACCGAACCTCTCCAATCCTATCACTGCTGCGTTTATGCCCCTGTACACATGCTTGATTCTCTTTCGGAGACATAGCAATCCATAGGTTTTAAGATACTTACTAGTCAGGCACATTCTTAGGCGTTTAATATGCGGTGTTGAGTCCATTTCGTTGAGCAAGGAGTAGCTCTTGTCTATTCCATATTTGACTTAAGGAACTTTATCTGTGCTCATTTCAATCTCTGGTTTTATGCAGCACCCCAACTCACCTTTACCCTTAAGCAAGCATAGTTGGTTTTCTAAATTTGAGACCCTGTTCTGTTCTGTAATTCAGTTCCTGTGTAGCCAAGTTTACATTCCGTGTATTACTGATATCTTATGATGTTTCTTTTTCTGTGTGACTTACTTCAGTTAGAATCATCATACCTGAATCCACTCATTGTGCTGCTAAGGGCCTGATGACACAGATTTCATTGATGAGTGATATTGCTTTGTAAGTAAATACCACAACTTCTTTATCCATTTTTCACTTTCTGCGATGTTGAACTTGTACTGTAAACGAGGTTCTTGTAAACAGAGCCGTTCCAAACTTTGGGGTGGCTGTGTGTTTTTGATTTTAATTTCCCTAAGCTATAGGACCATAAGTGGAAGTGCCCTAGGTTCTGTTGCTTTGTTTTTTAGATGTTTCAGGAAACACCATACACTTCTCCCGAGTGTCTGTTGGCAATTTACATCCCGCCCATCAGCATAACAAGGCTCCCAGTTCTCCATGGCCTGTCCTGCCTTTCTGGATTTTACACTTTTTTCAGATGGCCCTTTTGACCGGGGGGAAGTGAGACTTCATTGTAGTGCAGATTTCCTTTGCAAGCTTGCTTGGTTGGCCAAAAAGGGCGTATGCGTTTTTTCCTGAATATATTCAGGAAAAAACGCATACGCCCTTTTTGGCCAAGTGCATCATTGTGGACGTTCTGCCTCTTTTCCTATGCTTTCAATGCAATTCCAGTCTACCTCCTGAAATCGGTTTCCTGCAATTCTGCCCCGCTTTCAAGTCCTCTTGGCAGCCTTACTTCAGTCTATTTTTGGACGATAGCTGTCATTTATAACTCTGCAGGTTTGTGAATTACAGTGCCCCTGAGCTCCTTTCTTCAACTCGCTTTCTTGTGACCTGGCCGCAACACCGCAGGATGGCTTCAGGCCCTAATCTGGTTCCGGTACGGCACGCTGAGCCTTTGGTTATTTCCTCTTCCTGGTGGGAAATGAGAGTTAAATTTGCCCGTCCAGACACCTCCAGCTAGCCTCCCATTGGTTCTCGCTATTCCTGTTCATCTTCCGCAGAAATTGCAAACTGGGCCAAACAGGAGGTTAAAGGCGCTGACTCTCCAAGTGGGGAGAGTGTTAGTAAAGCGTCTGGAATGTTGCACCCGAGTACCAGGGGAGGAAAACTGAGACATATTTGAACACGTCTCCCGTTCACATGGTTGATCATACTTGGGTTCCACATGCATGTTTTAGCTGAAGGAAGAATACCTTAAACCTGGAGAGTTAAGACCCGTGTAATGGGTACCATGCAATATGACTTCAAAGGGTCTTCATTTGCTCACCGAACCTCTCCAATCCTATCACTGCTGCGTTTATGCCCCTGTACACATGCTTGATTCTCTTTCGGAGACATAGCAATCCATAGGTTTTAAGATACTTACTAGTCAGGTACATTCTTAGGCGTTTAATATGCGGTGTTGAGTCCATTTCGTTGAGCAAGGAGTAGCTCTTGTCTATTCCATATTTGACTTAAGGAACTTTATCTGTGCTCATTTCAATCTCTGGTTTTATGCAGCACCCCAACTCACCTTTACCCTTAAGCAAGCATAGTTGGTTTTCTAAATTTGAGAACCTGTTCTGTTCTGTAATTCAGTTCCTGTGTAGCCAAGTTTACATTCCGTGTATTACTGATATCTTATGATGTTTCTTTTTCTGTGTGACTTACTTCAGTTAGAATCATCATACCTGAATCCACTCATTGTGGTGCTAAGGGCCTGATGACACAGATTTCATTGATGAGTGATATTGCTTTGTAAGTAAATACCACAACTTCTTTATCCATTTTTCACTTTCTGCGATGTTGAACTTGTACTGTAAACAAGGTTCTTGTAAACAGAGCCGTTCCAAACTTTGGGTTGGCTGTGTGTTTTTGATTTTAATTTCCCTAAGCTATAGGACCATAAGTGGAAGTGCCCTAGGTTCTGTTGCTTTGTTTTTTAGATGTTTCAGGAAACACCATACACTTCTCCCGAGTGTCTGTTGGCAATTTACATCCCGCCCATCAGCATAACAAGGCTCCCAGTTCTCCATGGCCTGTCCTGCCTTTCTGGATTTTACACTTTTTTCAGATGGCCCTTTTGACCGGGGGGAAGTGAGACTTCATTGTAGTGCAGATTTCCTTTGCAAGCTTGCTTGGTTGGCCAAAAAGGGCGTATGCGTTTTTTCCTGAATATATTCAGGAAAAAACGCATACGCTCTTTTTGGCGAAGTGCATCATTGTGGACGTTCTGCCTCTTTTCCTATGCTTTCAATGCAATTCCAGTCTACCTCCTGAAATCGGTTTCCTGCAATTCTGCCCCGCTTTCAAGTCCTCTTGGCAGCCTTACTTCAGTCTATTTTTGGACGATAGCTGTCATTTATAACTCTGCAGGTTTGTGAATTACAGTGCCCCTGAGCTCCTTTCTTCAACTCGCTTTCTTGTGACCTGGCCGCAACACCGCAGGATGGATTCAGGCCCTAATCTGGTTCCGGTACGGCACGCTGAGCCTTTGGTTATTTCCTCTTCCTGGTGGGAAATGAGAGTTAAATTTGCCCGTCCAGACACCTCCAGCTAGCCTCCCATTGGTTCTCGCTATTCCTGTTCATCTTCCGCAGAAATTGCAAACTGGGCCAAACAGGAGGTTAAAGGCGCTGACTCTCCAAGTGGGGAGAGTGTTAGTAAAGCGTCTGGAATGTTGCACCCGAGTACCAGGGGAGGAAAACTGAGACATATTTGAACACGTCTCCCGTTCACATGGTTGATCATACTTGGGTTCCACATGCATGTTTTAGCTGAAGGAAGAATACCTTAAACCTGGAGAGTTAAGACCCGTGTAATGGGTACCATGCAATATGACTTCAAAGGGTCTTCATTTGCTCACCGAACCTCTCCAATCCTATCACTGCTGCGTTTATGTCCCTGTACACATGCTTGATTCTCTTTCGGAGACATAGCAATCCATAGGTTTTAAGATACTTACTAGTCAGGTACATTCTTAGGCGTTTAATATGGGGTGTTGAGTCCATTTCGTTGAGCAAGGAGTAGCTCTTGTCTATTCCATATTTGGCTTAAGGAACTTTATCTGTGCTCATTTCAATCTCTGGTTTTATGCAGCACCCCAACTCACCTTTACCCTTAAGCAAGAATAAGTTGGTTTTCTAAATTTGAGACCCTGTTCTGTTCTGTAATTCAGTTCCTGTGTAGCCAAGTTTACATTCCGTGTATTACTGATATCTTATGATGTTTCTTTTTCTGTGTGACTTATTTCAGTGAGAATCATCATACCTGAATCCACTCATTGTGCTGCTAAGGGCCTGATGACACAGATTTCATTGCTGAGTGATATTGCTTTGTAAGTAAATACCACAACTTCTTTATCCATTTTTCACTTTCTGCGATGTTGAACTTGTACTGTAAAAGAGGTTCTTGTAAACAGAGCCGTTCCAAACTTTGGGGTGGCTGTGTGTTTTTGATTTTAATTTCCCTAAGCTATAGGACCATAAGTGGAAGTGCCCTAGGTTCTGTTGCTTTGTTTTTTAGATGTTTCAGGAAACACCATACACTTCTCCCGAGTGTCTGTTGGCAATTTAAATCCCGCCCATCAGCATAACAAGGCTCCCAGTTCTCCATGGCCTGTCCTGCCTTTCTGGATTTTACACTTTTTTCAGATGGCCCTTTTGACCGGGGGGAAGTGAGACTTCATTGTAGTGCAGATTTCCTTTGCAAGCTTGCTTGGTTGGCCAAAAAGGGCGTATGCGTTTTTTCCTGAATATATTCAGGAAAAAACGCATACGCCCTTTTTGGCCAAGTGCATCATTGTGGACGTTCTGCCTCTTTTCCTATGCTTTCAATGCAATTCCAGTCTACCTCCTGAAATCGGTTTCCTGCAATTCTGCCCCGCTTTCAAGTCCTCTTGGCAGCCTTACTTCAGTCTATTTTTGGACGATACCTGTCATTTATAACTCTGCAGGTTTGTGAATTACAGTGCCCCTGAGCTCCTTTCTTCAACTCGCTTTCTTTTGAGCTGGCCGCAACACTGCAGGATGACTTCAGGCCCTAATCTGGTTCCGGTACGGCACGCTGAGCCTTTGGTTATTTCCTCTTCCTGGTGGGAAATGAGAGTTAAATTTGCCCGTCCAGACACCTCCAGCTAGCCTCTCATTGGTTCTCACTATTACTGTTCATCTTCCGCAGAAATTGCAAACTGGGCCAAACAGGAGGTTAAAGGGACTGACTCTCCAAGTGGGGAGAGTGTTAGTAAAGCGTCTGGAATGTTGCACCCGAGTACCAGGGGAGGAAAACTGAGACATATTTGAACACGTCTCCCGATCACATGGTTGATCATACTCTAGGTTCCACATGCATGTTTTAGCTGAAGGAAGAATACCTTAAACCTGGAGAGTTGAGACCCGTGTAATGGGTACCATGCAATATGACTTCAAAGGGTCTTCATTTGCTCACCGAACCTCTCCAATCCTATCACTGCTGCGTTTATGCCCCTGTACACATGCTTGATTCTCTTTCGGAGACATAGCAATCCATAGGTTTTAAGATACTTACTAGTCAGGTACATTCTTAGGCGTTTAATATGGGGTGCTGAGTCCATTTCGTTGAGCAAGGAGTAGCTCTTGTCTATTCCATATTTGGCTTAAGGAACTTTATCTGTGCTCATTTCAATCTCTGGTTTTATGCAGCACCCCAACTCACCTTTACCCTTAAGCAAGCATAAGTTGGTTTTCTAAATTTGAGACCCTGTTCTGTTCTGTAATTCAGTTCCTGTGTAGCCAAGTTTCCATTCCGTGTATTACTGATATCTTATGATGTTTCTTTTTCTGTGTGACTTATTTCAGTTAGAATCATCATACCTGAATCCACTCATTGTGCTGCTAAGGGCCTGATGACATAGATTTCATTGCTGAGTGATATTGCTTTGTAAGTGAATACCACAACTTCTTTATCCATTTTTCACTTTCTGCGATGTTGAACTTGTACTGTAAACGAGGTTCTTGTAAACAGAGCCGTTCCAAACTTCGGGGTGGCTGTGTCTTTTTGATTTTAATTTCCCTAAGCTATAGGACCATAAGTGGAAGTGCCCTAGGCTCTGTTGCTTTGTTTTTTAGATGTTTCAGGAAACACCATACACTTCTCCCAAGTGTCTGTTGGCAATTTACATCCCGCCCATCAGCATAACAAGGCTCCCAGTTCTCAATGGCCTGTTGCCTTTCTGGATTTTACACTTTTTTCAGATGGCCCTTTTGACCGGGGGGAAGTGAGACTTCATTGTAGTGCAGATTTCCTTTGCAAGCTTGCTTGGTTGGCCAAAAAGGGCGTATGCGTTTTTTATTCCTGTTCATCTTCCGCAGAAATTGCAAACTGGGCCAAACAGTAGGTTAAAGGCGCTGACTCTCCAAGTGAGGAGAGTGTTAGTAAAGCGTCTGGAATGTTGCACCCGAGTACCAGGGGAGGAAAACTGAGACATATTTGAACACGTCTCCCTTTCACATGGTTGATCATACTTGGGTTCCACATGCATGTTTTAGCTGAAGGAAGAATACCTTAAACCTGGAGAGTTGAGACCCGTGGAATGGGTACCATGCAATATGACTTCAAAGGGTCTTCATTTGCTCACCGAACCTCTCCAATCCTATCACTGCTGCGTTTATGCCCCTGTACACATGCTTGATTCTCTTTTGGAGACATAGCAATTATTAGGTTTTACGATACTTACTAGTCAGGTACATTATTAGGCGTTTAATATGGGGTGTTGAGTCCATTTCATTGAGCAAGGAGTAGCTCTTGTCTATTCCATATTTGGCTTAAGGAACTTTATCTGTGCTCATTTCAATCTCTGGTTTTATGCAGCACCCCAACTCACCTTTACCCTTAAGTAAGAATAAGTTGGTTTTCTAAATTTGAGACCCTGTTCTGTTCTGTAATTCAGTTCCTGTGTAGCCAAGTTTACATTCCGTGTATTACTGATATCTTATGGTGTTTCTTTTTCTGTGTGACTTATTTCAGTTAGAATCATCATACCTGAATCCACTCATTGTGATGCTAAGGGCCTGATGACACAGATTTCATTGCTGAGTGATATTGCTTTGTAAGTAAATACCACAACTTCTTTATCCATTTTTCACTTTCTGCGATGTTGAACTTGTACTGTAAACGAGGTTCTTGTAAACAGAGCCGTTCCAAACTTTGGGGTGGCTGTGTCTTTTTGATTTTAATTTCCCTAAGCTATAGGACCATAAGTGGCAGTGCCCTAGGTTCTGTTGCTTTGTTTTTTAGATGTTTCAGGAAACACCATACACTTCTCCCGAGTGGTTGTTGGCCATTTACATCCCGCCCATCAGCATAACAAGGCTCCCAGTTCTCCATGGCCTGTCCTGCCTTTCTGGATTTTACACTTTTTTCAGATGGCCCTTTTGACCGGGGGGAAGTGAGACTTCATTGTAGTGCAGATTTCCTTTGCAAGCTTGCTTGGTTGGCCAAAAAGGGCGTATGCGTTTTTTCCTGAATATATTCAGGAAAAAACGCATACGCCCTTTTTGGCCAAGTGCATCATTGTGGACGTTCTGCCTCTTTTCCTATGCTTTCAATGCAATTCCAGTCTACCTCCTGAAATCGGTTTCCTGCAATTCTGCCCCGCTTTCAAGTCCTCTTGGCAGCCTTACTTCAGTCTATTTTTGGACGATAGCTGTCATTTATAACTCTGCAGGTTTGTGAATTACAGTGCCCCTGAGCTCCTTTCTTCAACTCGCTTTCTTTTGAGCTGGCCGCAACACCGCAGGATGGCTTCAGGCCCTAATCTGGTTCCGGCACGGCATGCTGAGCCTTTGGTTATTTCCTCTTCCTGGTGGGAAATGAGAGTTAAATTTGCCCGTCCAGACACCTCCAGCTAGCCTCTCATTGGTTCTCGCTATTCCTGTTCATCTTCCACAGAAATTGCAAACTGGGCCAAACAGGAGATTAAAGGGACTGATTCTCCAAGTGGGGAGAGTGTTAGTAAAGCGTCTGGAATGTTGCACCCGAGTACCAGGGGAGGAAAACTGAGACATATTTGAATATGTCTCCCGATCACATGGTTGATCATACTCTAGGTTCCACATGCATGTTTTAGCTGAAGGAAGAATACCTTAAACCTGGGTAGTTGAAACCCGTGGAATGGGTACCATGCAATATGACTTCAAAGGGTCTTCATTTGCTCACCGAACCTCTCCAATCCTATCACTGCTGCGTTTATGCCCCTGTACACATGCTTGATTCTCTTTCGGAGACATAGCAATCCATAGGTTTTAAGATACTTACTAGTCAGGTACATTCTTAGGCGTTTAATATGCGGTGTTGAGTCCATTTCGTTGAGCAAGGAGTAGCTCTTGTCTATTCCATATTTGGCTTAAGGAACTTTATCTGTGCTCATTTCAATCTCTGGTTTTATGCAGCACCCCAACTCACCTTTACCCTGAAGCAAACATAACTTGGTTTTCTAAATTTGAGACCCTGTTCTGTTCTGTAATTCAGTTCCTCTGTAGCCAAGTTTCCATTCCGTGTATTACTGATATCTTATGATGTTTCTTTTTCTGTGTGACTTATTTCAGTTAGAATCATCATACCTGAATCCACTCATTGTGCTGCTAAGGGCCTGATGACATAGATTTCATTGCTGAGTGATATTGCTTTGTAAGTGAATACCACAACTTCTTTATCCATTTTTCACTTTCTGCGATGTTGAACTTGTACTGTAAACGAGGTTCTTGTAAACAGAGCCGTTCCAAACTTTGGGGTGGCTGTGTCTTTTTGATTTTAATTTCCCTAAGCTATAGGACCATAAGTGGAAGTGCCCTAGGCTCTGTTGCTTTGTTTTTTAGATGTTTCAGGAAACACCATACACTTCTCCCCAGTGGTTGTTGGCAATTTACATCCCGCCCATCAGCATAACAAGGCTCCCAGTTCTCAATGGCCTGTTGCCTTTCTGGATTTTACACTTTTTTCAGATGGCCCTTTTGACCGGGGGGAAGTGAGACTTCATTGTAGTGCAGATTTCCTTTGCAAGCTTGCTTGGTTGGCCAAAAAGGGCGTATGCGTTTTTTCCTGAATATATTCAGGAAAAAACGCATACGCCCTTTTTGGCCAAGTGCATCATTGTGGACGTTCTGCCTCTTTTCCTATGCTTTCAATGCAATTCCAGTCTACCTCCTGAAATCGGTTTCCTGCAATTCTGCCCCGCTTTCAAGTCCTCTTGGCAGCCTTACTTCAGTCTATTTTTGGACGATAGCTGTCATTTATAACTCTGCAGGTTTGTGAATTACAGTGCCCCTGAGCTCCTTTCTTCAACTCGCTTTCTTGTGACCTGGCCGCAACACCGCAGGATGGCTTCAGGCCCTAAACTGTTTCCGGCCCGGCATGCTGAGCCTTTGGTTAATTCCTCTTCCTGGTGGGAAATGAGAGTTAAATTTGCCCGACCAGACACCTCCAGCTAGCCTCTCATTGGTTCTCGCTATTCCAGTTCATCTTCCGCAGAAATTGCAAACTGGGCCAAACAGGAGGTTAAAGGGACTGACTCTCCAAGTGGGGAGAGTGTTAGTAAAGCGTCTGGAATGTTGCACCCGAGTACCAGGGGAGGAAAACTGAGACATATTTGAACACGTCTCCCGATCACATGGTTGATCATACTCTAGGTTCCACATGCATGTTTTAGCTGAAGGAAGAATACCTTAAACCTGGGTAGTTGAAACCCGTGGAATGGGTACCATGCAATATGACTTCAAAGGGTCTTCATTTGCTCACCGAACCTCTCCAATCCTATCACTGCTGCGTTTATGCCCCTGTACACATGCTTGATTCTCTTTCGGAGACATAGCAATCCATAGGTTTTAAGATACTTACTAGTCAGGTACATTCTTAGGCGTTTAATATGCGGTGTTGAGTCCATTTCGTTGAGCAAGGAGTAGCTTTTGTCTATTCCATATTTGGCTTAAGGAACTTTATCTGTGCTCATTTCAATCTCTGGTTTTATGCAGCACCCCAACTCACCTTTACCCTTAAGCAAGCATAAGTTGGTTTTCTAAATTTGAGACCCTGTTCTGTTCTGTAATTCAGTTCCTCTGTAGCCAAGTTTCCATTACGTGTATTACTGATATCTTATGATGTTTCTTTTTCTGTGTGACTTATTTCAGTTAGAATCATCATACCTGAATCCACTCATTGTGCTGCTAAGGGCCTGATGACATAGATTTCATTGCTGAGTGATATTGCTTTGTAAGTGAATACCACAACTTCTTTATCCATTTTTCACTTTCTGCGATGTTGAACTTGTACTGTAAACGAGGTTCTTGTAAACAGAGCCGTTCCAAACTTTGGGGTGGCTGTGTCTTTTTGATTTTAATTTCCCTAAGCTATAGGACCATAAGTGGAAGTGTCCTAGGCTCTGTTGCTTTGTTTTTTAGATGTTTCAGGAAACACCATACACTTCTCCCGAGTGTCTGTTGGCAATTTACATCCCGCCCATCAGCATAACAAGGCTCCCAGTTCTCCATGGCCTGTCCTGCCTTTCTGGATTTTACACTTTTTTCAGATGGCCCTTTTGACCAGGGGGGAAGTGAGACTTCATTGTAGTGCAGATTTCCTTTGCAAGCTTGCTTGGTTGGCCAAAAACGGCGTATGCGTTTTTTATTCCTGTTCATCTTCCGCAGAAATTGCAAACTGGGCCAAACAGTAGGTTAAAGACGCTGACTCTCCAAGTGAGGAGAGTGTTAGTAAAGCGTCTGGAATGTTGCACCTAGTACCAGGGGAGGAAAACTGAGACATATTTGAACACATCTCCCGTTCACATGGTTGATCATACTTGGGTTCCACATGCATGTTTTAGCTGAAGGAAGAATACCTTAAACCTGGAGAGTTGAGACCCGTGGAATGGGTACCATGCAATATGACTTCAAAGGGTCTTCATTTGCTCACCGAACCTCTCCAATCCTATCACTGCTGCGTTTATGCCCCTGTACACATGCTTGATTCTCTTTCGGAGACATAGCAATCCATAGGTTTTACGATACTTACTAGTCAGGTACATTCTTAGGCGTTTAATATGCGGTGTTGAGTCCATTTCGTTGAGCAAGGAGTAGCTCTTGTCTATTCCATATTTGACTTAAGGAACTTTATCTGTGCTCATTTCAATCTCTGGTTTTATGCAGCACCCCAACTCACCTTTACCCTTAAGCAAGCATAAGTTGGTTTTCTAAATTTGAGACCCTGTTCTGTTCTGTAATTCAGTTCCTGTGTAGCCAAGTTTACATTCCGTGTATTACTGATATCTTATGATGTTTCTTTTTCTGTGTGACTTATTTCAGTTAGAATCATCATACCTGAATCCACTCGTTGTGATGCTAAGGGCCTGATGACATAGATTTCATTGCTGAGTGATATTGCTTTGTAAGTAAATACCACAACTTCTTTATCCATTTTTCACTTTCTGCGATGTTGAACTTGTACTGTAAACGAGGTTCTTGTAAACAGAGGCGTCCCAAACTTTGGGGTGGCTGTGTCTTTTTGATTTTAATTTCCCTAAGCTATAAGACCATAAGTGGCAGTGCCCTAGGCTCTGTTGCTTTGTTTTTTAGATGTTTCAGGAAACACCATACACTTCTCCCGAGTGGTTGTTGGCAATTTACATCCCGCCCATCAGCATAACAAGGCTCCCAGTTCTCCATGGCCTGTCCTGCCTTTCTGGATTTTACACTTTTTTCAGATGGCCCTTTTGACCGGGGGGAAGTGAGACTTCATTGTAGTGCAGATTCCCTTTGCAAGCTTGCTTGGTTGGCCAAAAAGGGCGTATGCGTTTTTTCCTGAATATATTCAGGAAAAAACGCATACGCCCTTTTTGGCCAAGTGCATCATTGTGGACGTTCTGCCTCTTTTCCTATGCTTTCAATGCAATTCCAGTCTACCTCCTGAAATCGGTTTCCTGCAATTCTGCCCCGCTTTCAAGTCCTCTTGGCAGCCTTACTTCAGTCTATTTTTGGACGATAGCTGTCATTTATAACTCTGCAGGTTTGAGAATTACAGTGCTCCTGAGCTCCTTTCTTCAACTTGCTTTCTTGTGACCTGGCCGCAACACCGCAGGATGGCTTCAGGCCCTAATCTGGTTCCGGCACGGCACGCTGAGCCTTCGGTTATATCCTCTTCCTGGTGGGAAATGAGAGTTAAATTTGCCCATCCAGACACCTCCAGCTAGTCTCTCATTGGTTCTCACTATTCCTGTTCATCTTCCGCAGAAATTGCAAACTGGGCCAAACAGGAGGTTAAAGGCGCTGACTCTCCAAGTGGGGAGAGTGTTAGTAAAGCGTCTGGAATGTTGCACCCGAGTACCAGGGTACGAAAACTGAGACATATTTGAACACGTCTCCCGTTCACATGGTTGATCATACTTGGGTTCCACATGCATGTTTTAGCTGAAGGAAGAATACCTTAAACCTGGAGAGTTAAGACCCGTGTAATGGGTACCATGCAATATGACTTCAAAGGGTCTTCATTTGCTCACCGAACCTCTCCAATCCTATCACTGCTGCGTTTATGCCCCTGTACACATGCTTGATTCTCTTTTGGAGACATAGCAATCCATAGGTTTTACGATACTTACTAGTCAGGTACATTCTTAGGCGTTTAATATGCGGTGTTGAGTCCATTTCGTTGAGCAAGGAGTAGCTCTTGTCTATTCCATATTTGACTTAAGGAACTTTATCTGTGCTCATTTCAATCTCTGGTTTTATGCAGCACCCCAACTCACCTTTACCCTTAAGCAAGAATAAGTTGGTTTTCTAAATTTGAGACCCTGTTCTGTTCTGTAATTCAGTTCCTGTGTAGCCAAGTTTACGTTCCGTGTATTACTGATATCTTATGATGTTTCTTTTTCTGTGTGACTTACTTCAGTTAGAATCATCATACCTGAATCCACTCATTGTGCTGCTAAGGGCCTGATGACACAGATTTCATTGCTGAGTGATATTGCTTTGTAAGTAAATACCACAACTTCTTTATCCATTTTTCACTTTCTGCGATGTTGAACTTGTACTGTAAACGAGGTTCTTGTAAACAGAGCCGTTCCAAACTTTGGGGTGGCTGTGTCTTTTTGATTTTAATTTCCCTAAGCTATAGGACCATAAGTGGAAGTGCCCTAGGTTCTGTTGCTTTGTTTTTTAGATGTTTCAGGAAACACCATACACTTCTCCCGAGTGTCTGTTGGCAATTTACATCCCGCCCATCAGCATAACAAGGCTCCCAGTTCTCCATGGCCTGTCCTGCCTTTCTGGATTTTACACTTTTTTCAGATGGCCCTTTTGACCAGGGGGGAAGTGAGACTTCATTGTAGTGCAGATTTCCTTTGCAAGCTTGCTTGGTTGGCCAAAAACGGCGTATGCGTTTTTTATTCCTGTTCATCTTCCGCAGAAATTGCAAACTGGGCCAAACAGGAGGTTAAAGGCGCTGACTCTCCAAGTGAGGAGAGTGTTAGTAAAGCGTCTGGAATGTTTCACCCGAGTACCAGGGGAGGAAAACTGAGACATATTTGAACACGTCTCCCGTTCACATGGTTGATCATACTTGGGTTCCACATGCATGTTTTAGCTGAAGGAAGAATACCTTAAACCTGGAGAGTTGAGACCCGTGGAATGGGTACCATGCAATATGACTTCAAAGGGTCTTCATTTGCTCACCGAACCTCTCCAATCCTATCACTGCTGCGTTTATGCCCCTGTACACATGCTTGATTCTCTTTTGGAGACATAGCAATCCATAGGTTTTACGATACTTACTAGTCAGGTACATTCTTAGGCGTTTAATATGCGGTGTTGAGTCCATTTCGTTGAGCAAGGAGTAGCTCTTGTCTATTCCATATTTGACTTAAGGAACTTTATCTGTGCTCATTTCAATCTCTGGTTTTATGCAGCACCCCAACTCACCTTTACCCTTAAGCAAGCATAAGTTGGTTTTCTAAATTTGAGACCCTGTTCTGTTCTGTAATTCAGTTCCTGTGTAGCCAAGTTTACATTCCGTGTATTACTGATATCTTATGATGTTTCTTTTTCTGTGTGACTTATTTCAGTTAGAATCATCATACCTGAATCCACTCATTGTGATGCTAAGGGCCTGATGACATAGATTTCATTGCTGAGTGATATTGCTTTGTAAGTAAATACCACAACTTCTTTATCCATTTTTCACTTTCTGCGATGTTGAACTTGTACTGTAAACGAGGTTCTTGTAAACAGAGCCGTTCCAAACTTTGGGGTGGCTGTGTCTTTTTGATTTTAATTTCCCTAAGCTATAGGACCATAAGTGGAAGTGCCCTAGGTTCTGTTGCTTTGTTTTTTAGATGTTTCAGGAAACACCATACACTTCTCCCGAGTGGTTGTTGGCAATTTACATCCCGCCCATCAGCATAACAAGGCTCCCAGTTCTCCATGGCCTGTCCTGCCTTTCTGGATTTTACACTTTTTTCAGATGGCCCTTTTGACCGGGGGGAAGTGAGACTTCATTGTAGTGCAGATTTCCTTTGCAAGCTTGCTTGGTTGGCCAAAAAGGGCGTATGCGTTTTTTCCTGAATATATTCAAAAAAAACGCATACGCCCTTTTTGGCCAAGTGCATCATTGTGGACGTTCTGCCTCTTTTCCTATGCTTTCAATGCAATTCCAGTCTACCTCCTGAAATCGGTTTCCTGCAATTCTGCCCCGCTTTCAAGTCCTCTTGGCAGCCTTACTTCAGTCTATTTTTGGACGATAGCTGTCATTTATAACTCTGCAGGTTTGTGAATTACAGTGCCCCTGAGCTCCTTTCTTCAACTCGCTTTCTTGTGACCTGGCTGCAACACCGCAGGATGGCTTCAGGCCCCAATCTGGTTCTGGCACGGCACGCTGAGCCTTTGGTTATTTCCTCTTCCTGGTGGGAAATGAGAGTTAAATTTGCCCGTCCAGACACCTCCAGCTAGTCTCTCATTGGTTCTCGCTATTCCTGTTCATCTTCCGCAGAAATTGCAAACTGGGCCAAACAGGAGGTTAAAGGCGCTGACTCTCCAAGTGGGGAGAGTATTAGTAAAGCGTCTGGAATGTTGCACCCGAGTACCAGGGGAGGAAAACTGAGACATATTTGAACACGTCTCCCGTTCACATGGTTGATCATACTTGGGTTCCACATGCATGTTTTAGCTGAAGGAAGAATACCTTAAACCTGGAGAGTTGAGACCCGTGGAATGGATACCATGCAATATGACTTCAAAGGGTCTTCATTTGCTCACCGAACCTCTCCAATCCTATCACTGCTGCGTTTATGCCCCTGTACACATGCTTGATTCTCTTTTGGAGACATAGCAATCCATAGGTTTTAAGATACTTACTAGTCAGGTACATTCTTAGGCGTTTAATATGCGGTGTTGGGTCCATTTCGTTGAGCAAGGAGTAGCTCTTGTCTATTCCATATTTGACTTAAGGAACTTTATCTGTGCTCATTTCAATCTCTGCTTTTATGCAGCACCCCAACTCACCTTTACCCTTAAGCAAGCATAAGTTGGTTTTCTAAATTTGAGACCCTGTTCTGTTCTGTAATTCAGTTCCTGTGTAGCCAAGTTTACATTCCGTGTATTACTGATATCTTATGATGTTTCTTTTTCTGTGTGACTTATTTCAGTTAGAATCATCATACCTGAATCCACTCATTGTGATGCTAAGGGCCTGATGACATAGATTTCATTGCTGAGTGATATTGCTTTGTAAGTGAATACCACAACTTCTTTATCCATTTTTCACTTTCTGCGATGTTGAACTTGTACTGTAAACGAGGTTCTTGTAAACAGAGCTGTTCCAAACTTTGGGGTGGCTGTGTCTTTTTGATTTTAATTTCCCTAAGCTATAGGACCATAAGTGGAAGTGCCCTAGGTTCTGTTGCTTTGTTTTTTAGATGTTTCAGGAAACACCATACACTTCTCCCGAGTGGTTGTTGGCAATTTACATCCCGCCCATCAGCATAACAAGGCTCCCAGTTCTCCATGGCCTGTCCTGCCTTTCTGGATTTTACACTTTTTTCAGATGGCCCTTTTGACCGGGGGGAAGTGAGACTTCATTGTAGTGCAGATTTCCTTTGCAAGCTTGCTTGGTTGGCCAAAAAGGGCGTATGCGTTTTTTCCTGAATATATTCAGGAAAAAACTCATACGCCCTTTTTGGCCATGTGCATCATTGTGGACGTTCTGCCTCTTTTCCTATGCTTTCAATGCAATTCCAGTCTACCTCCTGAAATCGGTTTCCTGCAATTCTGCCCCGCTTTCAAGTCCTCTTGGCAGCCTTACTTCAGTCTATTTTTGGACGATAGCTGTCACTTATAACTCTGCAGGTTTGAGAATTACAGTGCCCCTGAGCTCCTTTCTTCAACTTGCTTTCTTGTGACCTGGCCGCAATACCGCAGGATGGCTTCAGGCCCTACTCTGGTTCTGGCACGGCACGCTGAGCCTTTGGTTATTTCCTCTTCCTGGTGGGAAAAGAGAGTTAAATTTGCCCGTCCAGACACCTGCAGCTAGTCTCTCATTGGTTCTCGCTATTCCTGTTCATCTTCCGCAGAAATTGCATACTGGGCCAAACAGGAGGTTAAAGGTGCTGACTCTCCAAGTGGGGAGAGTGTTAGTAAAGCGTCTGGAATGTTGCACCCGAGTACCAGGGGAGGAAAACTGAGACATATTTGAACACGTCTCCCGTTCACATGGTTGATCATACTTGGGTTCCACATGCATGTTTTAGCTGAAGGAAGAATACCTTAAACCTGGAGAGTTGAGACCCGTGGAATGGGTACCATGCAATATGACTTCAAAGGGTCTTCATTTGCTCACCGAACCTCTCCAATTCTATCACTGCTGCGTTTATGCCCCTGTACACATGCTTGATTCTCTTTCGGAGACATAGCAATCCATAGGTTTTAAGATACTTACTAGTCAGGTACATTCTTAGGCGTTTAATATGAGGTGTTGAGTCCATTTCGTTGAGCAAGGAGTAGCTCTTGTCTATTCCATATTTGACTTAAGGAACTTTATCTGTGCTCATTTCAATCTCTGGTTTATGCAGCACCCCAACTCACCTTTACCCTTAAGCAAGCATAAGTTGGTTTTCTAAATTTGAGACCCTGTTCTGTTCTGTAATTCAGTTCCTGTGTAGCCAAGTTTCCATTCCGTGTATTACTGATATCTTATGATGTTTCTTTTTCTGTGTGACTTATTTCAGTTAGAATCATCATACCTGAATCCACTCATTGTGCTGCTAAGGGCCTGATGACATAGATTTCATTGCTGAGTGATATTGCTTTGTAAGTGAATACCACAACTTCTTTATCCATTTTTCACTTTCTGCGATGTTGAACTAGTACTGTAAACGAGGTTCTTGTAAACAGAGCCGTTCCAAACTTTGGGGTGGCTGTGTCTTTTTGATTTTAATTTCCCTAAGCTATAGGACCATAAGTGGAAGTGCCCTAGGTTCTGTTGCTTTGTTTTTTAGATGTTTCAGGAAACACCATACACTTCTCCCGAGTGGTTGTTGGCAATTTACATCCCGCCCATCAGCATAACAAGGCTCCCAGTTCTCCATGGCCTGTCCTGCCTTTCTGGATTTTACACTTTTTTCAGATGGCCCTTTTGACCGGGGGGAAGTGAGACTTCATTGTAGTGCAGATTTCCTTTGCAAGCTTGCTTGGTTGGCCAAAAAGGGCGTATGCGTTTTTTCCTGAATATATTCAGGAAAAAACGCATACGCCCTTTTTGGCCAAGTGCATCATTGTGGACGTTCTGCCTCTTTTCCTATGCTTTCAATGCAATTCCAGTCTACCTCTTGAAATCGATTTCCTGCAATTCTGCCCCGCTTTCATGTCCTCTTGGCAGCCTTACTTCAGTCTATTTTTGGACGATAGCTGTCATTTAACTCTGCAGGTTTGAGAATTACAGTGCCCCTGAGCTCCTTTCTTCAACTTGCTTTCTTGTGACCTGGCCGCAACACCGCAGGATGGCTTCAGGCCCTAATCTGGTTCCGGCACGGCACGCTGAGCCTTTGGTTATTTCCTCTTCCTGGTGGGAAATGAGAGTTAAATTTGCCCGTCCAGACACCTCCAGCTAGTCTCTCATTGGTTCTCGCTATTCCTGTTCATCTTCCGCAGAAATTGCAAACTGGGCCAAACAGGAGGTTAAAGGCGCTGACTCTCCAAGTGGGGAGAGTGTTAGTAAAGCGTCTGGAATGTTGCACCCGAGTACCAGGGGAGGAAAACTGAGACATATTTGAACACGTCTCCCGTTCACATGGTTGATCATACTTGGGTTCCACATGCATGTTTTAGCTGAAGGAAGAATACCTAAAACCTGGGTAGTTGAAACCCGTGGAATGGGTACCATGCAATATGACTTCAAAGGGTCTTCATTTGCTCACCGAACCTCTCCAATCTTATCACTGCTGCGTTTATGCCCCTGTACACATGCTTGATTCTCTTTCGGAGACATAGCAATCCATAGGTTTTAAGATACTTACTAGTCAGGCACATTCTTAGGCGTTTAATATGCGGTGTTGAGTCCATTTCGTTGAGCAAGGAGTAGCTCTTGTCTATTCCATATTTGACTTAAGGAACTTTATCTGTGCTCATTTCAATCTCTGGTTTATGCAGCACCCCAACTCACCTTTACCCTTAAGCAAGCATAAGTTGGTTTTCTAAATTTGAGACCCTGTTCTGTTCTGTAATTCAGTTCCTGTGTAGCCAAGTTTCCATTCCGTGTATTACTGATATCTTATGATGTTTCTTTTTCTGTGTGACTTATTTCAGTTAGAATCATCATACCTGAATCCACTCATTGTGCTGCTAAGGGCCTGATGACATAGATTTCATTGCTGAGTGATATTGCTTTGTAAGTGAATACCACAACTTCTTTATCCATTTTTCACTTTCTGCGATGTTGAACTTGTACTGTAAACGAGGTTCTTGTAAACAGAGCCGTTCCAAACTTTGGGGTGGCTGTGTCTTTTTGATTTTAATTTCCCTAAGCTATAGGACCATAAGTGGAAGTGCCCTAGGTTCTGTTGCTTTGTTTTTTAGATGTTTCAGGAAACACCATACACTTCTCCCGAGTGGTTGTTGGCAATTTACATCCCGCCCATCAGCATAACAAGGCTCCCAGTTCTCCATGGCCTGTCCTGCCTTTCTGGATTTTACACTTTTTTCAGATGGCCCTTTTGACCGGGGGGAAGTGAGACTTCATTGTAGTGCAGATTTCCTTTGCAAGCTTGCTTGGTTGGCCAAAAAGTGCGTATGCGTTTTTTCCTGAATATATTCAGGAAAAAACGCATACACCCTTTTTGGCCAAGTGCATCATTGTGGACGTTCTGCCTCTTTTCCTATGCTTTCAATGCAATTCCAGTCTACCTCTTGAAATCGATTTCCTGCAATTCTGCCCCGCTTTCATGTCCTCTTGGCAGCCTTACTTCAGTCTATTTTTGGACGATAGCTGTCATTTAACTCTGCAGGTTTGAGAATTACAGTGCCCCTGAGCTCCTTTCTTCAACTTGCTTTCTTGTGACCTGGCCGCAACACTACAGGATGGCTTCAGGCCCTAATCTGGTTCCGGCACGGCACGCTGAGCCTTTGGTTATTTCCTCTTCCTGGTGGGAAATGAGAGTTAAATTTGCCCGTCCAGACACCTGCAGCTAGTCTCTCATTGGTTCTCGCTATTCCTGTTCATCTTCCGCAGAAATTGCAAACTGGGCCAAACAGGAGGTTAAAGGCGCTGACTCTCCATGTGGGGAGAGTGTTAGTAAAGCGTCTGGAATGTTGCACCCGAGTACCAGGGGAGGAAAACTGAGACATATTTGAACACGTCTCCCGTTCACATGGTTGATCATACTTGGGTTCCACATGCATGTTTTAGCTGAAGGAAGAATACCTAAAACCTGGGTAGTTGAAACCCGTGGAATGGGTACCATGCAATATGACTTCAAAGGGTCTTCATTTGCTCACCGAACCTCTCCAATCTTATCACTGCTGCGTTTATGCCCGTGTACACATGCTTGATTCTCTTTCGGAGACATAGCAATCCATAGGTTTTAAGATACTTACTAGTCAGGCACATTCTTAGGCGTTTAATATGCGGTGTTGAGTCCATTTCGTTGAGCAAGGAGTAGCTCTTGTCTATTCCATATTTGACTTAAGGAACTTTATCTGTGCTCATTTCAATCTCTGGTTTTATGCAGCACCCCAACTCACCTTTACCCTTAAGCAAGCATAGTTGGTTTTCTATATTTGAGACCCTGTTCTGTTCTGTAATTCAGTTCCTGTGTAGCCAAGTTTACATTCCGTGTATTACTGATATCTTATGATGTTTCTTTTTCTGTGTGACTTACTTCAGTTAGAATCATCATACCTGAATCCACTCATTGTGCTGCTAAGGGCCTGATGACACAGATTTCATTGCTGAGTGATATTGCTTTGTAAGTAAATACCACAACTTCTTTATCCATTTTTCACTTTCTGCGATGTTGAACTTGTACTGTAAACGAGGTTCTTGTAAACAGAGCCGTCCCAAACTTTGGGGTGGCTGTGTCTTTTTGATTTTAATTTCCCTAAGCTATAGGACTATAAGTGGAAGTGCCCTAGGTTCTGTTGCTTTGTTTTTTAGATGTTTCAGGAAACACCATACACTTCTCCCGAGTGTCTGTTGGCAATTTACATCCCGCCCATCAGCATAACAAGGCTCCCAGTTCTCCATGGCCTGTCCTGCCTTTCTGGATTTTACACTTTTTTCAGATGGCCCTTTTGACCGGGGGGAAGTGAGACTTCATTGTAGTGCAGATTTCCTTTGCAAGCTTGCTTGGTTGGCCAAAAAGGGCGTATGCGTTTTTTATTCCTGTTCATCTTCCGCAGAAATTGCAAACTGGGCCAAACAGTAGGTTAAAGGCGCTGACTCTCCAAGTGAGGAGAGTGTTAGTAAAGCGTCTGGAATGTTGCACCCGAGTACCAGGGGAGGAAAACTGAGACATATTTGAACACGTCTCCCGTTCACATGGTTGATCATACTTGGGTTCCACATGCATGTTTTAGCTGAAGGAAGAATACCTTAAACCTGGAGAGTTGAGACCCGTGGAATGGGTACCATGCAATATGACTTCAAAGGGTCTTCATTTGCTCACCGAACCTCTCCAATCCTATCACTGCTGCGTTTATGCCCCTGTACACACGCTTGATTCTCTTTCGGAGACATAGCAATCCATAGGTTTTAAGATACTTACTAGTCAGGTACATTCTTAGGCGTTTAATATGCGGTGTTGAGTCCATTTCGTTGAGCAAGGAGTAGCTCTTGTCTATTCCATATTTGACTTAAGGAACTTTATCTGTGCTCATTTCAATCTCTGGTTTATGCAGCACCCCAACTCACCTTTCCCCTTAAGCAAGCATAAGTTGGTTTTCTAAATTTGAGACCCTGTTCTGTTCTGTAATTCAGTTCCTGTGTAGCCAAGTTTACATTCCGTGTATTACTGATATCTTATGATGTTTCTTTTTCTGTGTGACTTATTTCAGTTAGAATCATCATACCTGAATCCACTCATTGTGATGCTAAGGGCCTGATGACATAGATTTCATTGCTGAGTGATATTGCTTTGTAAGTAAATACCACAAATTCTTTATCCATTTTTAACTTTCTGCGATGTTGAACTTGTACTGTAAACGAGGTTCTTGTAAACAGAGGCGTCCCAAACTTTGGGGTGGCTGTGTCTTTTTGATTTTAATTTCCCTAAGCTATAAGACCATAAGGGGCAGTGCCCTAGGCTCTGTTGCTTTGTTTTTTAGATGTTTCAGGAAACACCATACACTTCTCCCGAGTGTCTGTTGGCAATTTACATCCCGCCCATCAGCATAACAAGGCTCCCAGTTCTCCATGGCCTGTCCTGCCTTTCTGGATTTTACACTTTTTTCAGATGGCCCTTTTGACCGGGGGGAAGTGAGACTTCATTGTAGTGCAGATTTCCTTTGCAAGCTTGCTTGGTTGGCCAAAAAGGGCGTATGCGTTTTTTCCTGAATATATTCAGGAAAAAACGCATACGCCCTTTTTGGCCAAGTGCATCATTGTGGACGTTCTGCCTCTTTTCCTATGCTTTCAATGCAATTCCAGTCTACCTCCTGAAATCGGTTTCCTGCAATTCTGCCCCGCTTTCAAGTCCTCTTGGCAGCCTTACTTCAGTCTATTTTTGGACGATAGCTGTCATTTATAACTCTGCAGGTTTGTGAATTACAGTGCCCCTGAGCTCCTTTCTTCAACTCGCTTTCTTGTGACCTGGCCGCAACACCGCAGGATGGCTTCAGGCCCTAATCTGGTTCCGGTAGGGCACGCTGAGCCTTTGGTTATTTCCTCTTCCTGGTGGGAAATGAGAGTTAAATTTGCCCGTCCAGACACCTCCAGCTAGCCTCTCATTTGTTCTCGCTATTCCTGTTCATCTTCCGCAGAAATTGCAAACTGGGCCAAACAGGAGGTTAAAGGCGCTGACTCTCCAAGTGGGGAGAGTGTTAGTAAAGCGTCTGGAATGTTGCACCCGAGTACCAGGGGAGGAAAACTGAGACATATTTGAACACATCTCCCGATCACATGGTTGATCATACTCTAGGTTCCACATGCATGTTTTAGCTGAAGGAAGAATACCTTAAACCTGGGTAGTTGAAACCCATGGAATGGGTACCATGCAATATGACTTCAAAGGGTCTTCATTTGCTCACCGAACCTCTCCAATCCTATCACTGCTGCGTTTATGCCCCTGTACACATGCTTGATTCTCTTTCGGAGACATAGCAATCCATAGGTTTTAAGATACTTACTAGTCAGGTACATTCTTAGGCGTTTAATATGCGGTGTTGAGTCCATTTCGTTGAGCAAGGAGTAGCTCTTGTCTATTCCATATTTGGCTTAAGGAACTTTATCTGTGCTCATTTCAGTCTCTGGTTTTATGCTGCACCCCAACTCACCTTTACCCTTAAACAAGAATAAGTTGGTTTTCTAAATTTGAGACCCTGTTCTGTTCTGTAATTCAGTTCCTGTGTAGCCAAGTTTACATTCCGTGTATTACTGATATCTTATGATGTTTCTTTTTCTGTGTGACTTATTTCAGTTAGAATCTTCATACCTGAATCCACTCATTGTGCTGCTAAGGGCCTGATGACACAGATTTCATTGCTGAGTGATATTGCTTTGTAAGTAAATACCACAACTTCTTTATCCATTTTTCACTTTCTGCGATGTTGAACTTGTACTGTAAACGAGGTTCTTGTAAACAGAGCCGTTCCAAACTTTGGGGTGGCTGTGTCTTTTTGATTTTAATTTCCCTAAGCTATAGGACCATAAGTGGAAGTGCCCTAGGTTCTGTTGCTTTGTTTTTTAGATGTTTCAGGAAACACCATACACTTCTCCCGAGTGGTTGTTGGCAATTTACATCCCGCCCATCAGCATAACAAGGCTCCCAGTTCTCCATGGCCTGTCCTGCCTTTCTGGATTTTACACTTTTTCAGATGGCCCTTTTGACCGGGGGGAAGTGAGACTTCATTGTAGTGCAGATTTCCTTTGCAAGCTTGCTTGGTTGGCCAAAAAGGGCGTATGCGTTTTTTCCTAAATATATTCAGGAAAAAACGCATACGCCCTTTTTGGCCAAGTGCATCATTGTGGACGTTCTGCCTCTTTTCCTATGCTTTCAATGCAATTCCAGTCTACCTCCTGAAATCGGTTTCCTGCAATTCTGCCCCACTTTCAAGTCCTCTTGGCAGCCTTACTTCAGTCTATTTTTGGACGATAATTGTCATTTATAACTCTGCAGGTTTGTGAATTACAGTGCCCCTGAGCTCCTTTCTTCAACTCGCTTTCTTGTGACCTGGCCGCAACACTACAGGATGCCTTCAGGCCCTAATCTGGTTCCGGCACGGCACGCTGAGCCTTTGGTTATTTCCTCTTCCTGGTGGGAAATGAGAGTTAAATTTGCCCGTCCAGACACCTCCAGCTAGTCTCTCATTGGTTCTCGCTATTTCTGTTCATCTTCCGCAGAAATTGCAAACTGGGCCAAACAGGAGGTTAAAGGCACTGACTCTCCAAGTGGGGAGAGTGTTAGTAAAGCGTCTGGAATGTTGCACCCGAGTACCAGGGGAGGAATACTGAGACATATTTGAAGACGTCTCCCGTTCACATGGTTGATCATACTTGGGTTCCACATGCATGTTTTAGCTGAAGGAAGAATACCTTAAACCTGGAGAGTTGAGACCCGTGGAATGGGTACCATGCAATATGACTTCAAAGGGTCTTCATTTGCTCACCGAACCTCTCCAATCCTATCACTGCTGCGTTTATGCCCCTGTACACACGCTTGATTCTCTTTCGGAGACATAGCAATCCATAGGTTTTAAGATACTTACTAGTCAGGTACATTCTTAGGCGTTTAATATGCGGTGTTGAGTCCATTTCGTTGAGCAAGGAGTAGCTCTTGTCTATTCCATATTTGACTTAAGGAACTTTATCTGTGCTCATTTCAATCTCTGGTTTATGCAGCACCCCAACTCACCTTTCCCCTTAAGCAAGCATAAGTTGGTTTTCTAAATTTGAGACCCTGTTCTGTTCTGTAATTCAGTTCCTGTGTAGCCAAGTTTACATTCCGTGTATTACTGATATCTTATGATGTTTCTTTTTCTGTGTGACTTATTTCAGTTAGAATCATCATACCTGAATCCACTCATTGTGCTGCTAAGGGCCTGATGACACAGATTTCATTGCTGAGTGATATTGCTTTGTAAGTAAATACCACAACTTCTTTCCATTTTTCACTTTCTGCGATGTTGAACTTGTACTGTAAACGTGGTTCTTGTAAACAGAGGCGTCCCAAACTTTGGGGTGGCTGTGTCTTTTTGATTTTAATTTCCCTAAGCTATAGGACCATAAGTGGCAGTGCCCTAGGCTCTGTTGCTTTGTTTTTTAGATGTTTCAGGAAACACCATACACTTCTCCCGAGTGGTTGTTGGCAATTTACATCCCGCCCATCAGCATAACAAGGCTCCCAGTTCTCCATGGCCTGTCCTGCCTTTCTGGATTTTACACTTTTTTCAGATGGCCCTTTTGACCGGGGGGAAGTGAGACTTCATTGTAGTGCAGATTTCCTTTGCAAGCTTGCTTGGTTGGCCAAAAAGGGCGTATGCGTTTTTTCCTGAATATATTCAGGAAAAAACGCATACGCCATTTTTGGCCAAGTGCATCATTGTGGACGTTCTGCCTCTTTTCCTATGCTTTCAATGCAATTTCAGTCTACCTCCTGAAATCGGTTTCCTGCAATTCTGCCCCGCTTTCAAGTCCTCTTGGCAGCCTTACTTCAGTCTATTTTTGGACGATAGCTGTCATTTATAACTCTGCAGGTTTGTGAATTAAAGTGCCCCTGAGCTCCTTTCTTCAACTCGCTTTCTTTTGAGCTGGCCGCAACACCGCAGGATGGCTTCAGGCCCTAATCTGGTTCCGGTATGGCACGCTGAGCCTTTGGTTATTTCCTCTTCCTGTTGGGAAATGAGAGTTAAATTTGCCCGTCCAGACACCTCCAGCTACCCTCTCATTGGTTCTCGCTATTCCTGTTCATCTTCCGCAGAAATTGCAAACTGGGCCAAACAGGAGGTTAAAGGCGCTGACTCTCCAAGTGGGGAGAGTGTTAGTAAAGCGTCTGGAATGTTGCACCCGAGTACCAGGGGAGGAAAACTGAGACATATTTGAACACGTCTCCCGATCACATGGTTGATCATACTCTGGGTTCCACATGCATGTTTTAGCTGAAGGAAGAATACCTAAAACCTGGGTAATTGAAACCCGTGGAATGGGTACCATGCAATATGACTTCAAAGGGTCTTCATTTGCTCACCGAACCTCTCCAATCCTATCACTGCTGCGTTTATGCCCCTGTACACATGCTTGATTCTCTTTCGGAGACATAGCAATCCATAGGTTTTAAGATACTTACTAGTCAGGAACATTCTTAGGCGTTTAATATGCGGTGTTGAGTCCATTTCGTTGAGCAAGGAGTGGCTCTTGTCTATTCCATATTTGGCTTAAGGAACTTTATCTGTGCTCATTTCAATCTCTGGTTTTATGCAGCACCCCAACTCACCTTTACCCTTAAGCAAGCATAAGTTGGTTTTCTAAATTTGAGACCCTGTTCTGTTCTGGAATTCAGTTCCTGTGTAGCCAAGTTTACATTCCGTGTATTACTGATATCTTATGATGTTTCTTTTTCTGTGTGACTTACTTCAGTTAGAATCATCGTACCTGAATCTACTCATTATGCTGCTACGTGCCTGATGACATAGATTTCATTGCTGAGTGATACTGCATTGTACGTAAGTACCACAAGTTCTTTATCCATTTTGCAATTTCTGCGATGTTGAACTTGTACTGGAAACGAGGTTCTTGTAAACAGAGGCGTCCCAAACTTTGGGGTGGCTGTGTCTTTTTGATTTTAATTTCCCTAAACTATAGGACCATAAGTGGCAGTGCCCTAGGCTCTGTTGCTTTGTTTTTTAGATGTTTCAGGAAACACCATACACTTCTCCCGAGTGGTTGTTGGCAATTTACATCCCGCCCATCAGCATAACAAGGCTCCCAGTTCTCCATGGCCTGTCCTGCCTTTCTGGATTTTACACTTTTTTCAGATGGCCCTTTTGACCGGGGGGAAGTGAGACTTCATTGTAGTGCAGATTTCCTTTGCAAGCTTGCTTGGTTGGCCAAAAAGGGCGTATGCGTTTTTTCCTGAATATATTCAGGAAAAAACGCATACGCCCTTTTTGGCCAAGTGCATCATTGTGGACGTTCTGCCTCTTTTCCTATGCTTTCAATGCAATTTCAGTCTACCTCCTGAAATCGGTTTCCTGCAATTCTGCCCCGCTTTCAAGTCCTCTTGGCAGCCTTACTTCAGTCTATTTTTGGACGATAGCTGTCATTTATAACTCTGCAGGTTTGTGAATTAAAGTGCCCCTGAGCTCCTTTCTTCAACTCGCTTTCTTGTGACCTGTCCGCAACACCGCAGGATGGCTTCAGGCCATAATCTGGATCCGGCCCGGCATGCTGAGCCTTTGGTTATTTCCTCTTCCTGGTGGGAAATGAGAGTTAAATTTGCCCGTCCAGACACCTCCAGCTAGCCTCTCATTGGTTCTCGCTATTCCTGTTCATCTTCCGCAGAAATTGCAAACTGGGCCAAACAGGAGGTTAAACGGACTGACTCTCCAAGTGGGGAGAGTGTTAGTAAAGCGTCTGGAATGTTGCACCCGAGTACCAGGGGAGGAAAACTGAGACATATTTGAACACGTCTCCCGATCACATGGTTGATCATACTCTAGGTTCCACATGCATGTTTTAGCTGAAGGAAGAATACCTTAAACCTGGGTAGTTGAAACCCGTGGAATGGGTACCATGCAATATGACTTCAAAGGGTCTTCATTTGCTCACCGAACCTCTCCAATCCTATCACTGCTGCGTTTATGCCCCTGTACACATGCTTGATTCTCTTTCGGAGACATAGCAATCCATAGGTTTTAAGATACTTACTAGTCAGGTACATTCTTAGGCGTTTAATATGCGGTGTTGAGTCCATTTCGTTGAGCAAGGAGTAGCTCTTGTCTATTCCATATTTGGCTTAAGGAACTTTATCTGTGCTCATTTCAATCTCTGGTTTTATGCAGCACCCCAACTCACCTTTACCCTTAAGCAAGCATAAGTTGGTTTTCTAAATTTGAGACCCTGTTCTGTTCTGTAATTCAGTTCCTGTGTAGCCAAGTTTCCATTCCGTGTATTACTGATATCTTATGATGTTTCTTTTTCTGTGTGACTTATTTCAGTTAGAATCATCATACCTGAATCCACTCATTGTGCTGCTAAGGGCCTGATGACATAGATTTCATTGCTGAGTGATATTGCTTTGTAAGTGAATACCACAACTTCTTTATCCATTTTTCACTTTCTGCGATGTTGAACTTGTACTGTAAACGAGGTTCTTGTAAACAGAGCCGTTCCAAACTTTGGGGTGGCTGTGTCTTTTTGATTTTAATTTCCCTAAGCTATAGGACCATAAGTGGAAGTGCCCTAGGCTCTGTTGCTTTGTTTTTTAGATGTTTCAGGAAACACCATACACTTCTCCTGAGTGTCTGTTGGCAATTTACATCCCGCCCATCAGCATAACAAGGCTCCCAGTTCTCCATGGCCTGTCCTGCCTTTCTGGATTTTACACTTTTTTCAGATGGCCCTTTTGACCGGGGGGAAGTGAGACTTCATTGTAGTGCAGATTTCCTTTGCAAGCTTGCTTGGTTGGCCAAAAAGGGCGTATGCGTTTTTTCCTGAATATATTCAGGAAAAAACGCATACGCCCATTTTGGCCAAGTGCATCATTGTGGACGTTCTGCCTCTTTTCCTATGCTTTCAATGCAATTCCAGTCTACCTCCTGAAATCGGTTTCCTGCAATTCTGCCCCGCTTTCAAGTCCTCTTGGCAGCCTTACTTCAGTCTATTTTTGGACGATAGCTGTCATTTATAACTCTGCAGGTTTGTGAATTACAGTGCCCCTGAGCTCCTTTCTTCAACTCGCTTTCTTGTGACCTGGCCGCAACACCGCAGGATGGCTTCAGGCCCTAATCTGGTTCCGGCACGGCACGCTGAGCCTTTGGTTATTTCCTCTTCCTGTTGGGAAATGAGAGTTAAATTTGCCCGTCCAGACACCTCCAGCTAGCCTCTCATTGGTTCTCGCTATTGCTGTTCATCTTCCGCAGAAATTGCAAACTGGGCCAAACAGGAGGTTAAAGGCGCTGACTCTCCAAGTGGGGAGAGTGTTAGTAAAGCGTCTGGAATGTTGCACCCGAGTACCAGGGGAGGAAAACTGAGACATATTTGAACACGTCTCCCGATCACATGGTTGATCATACTCTGGGTTCCACATGCCTGTTTTAGCTGAAGGAAGAATACCTAAAACCTGGGTAATTGAAACCCGTGGAATGGGTACCATGCAATATGACTTCAAAGGGTCTTCATTTGCTCACCGAACCTCTCCAATCCTATCACTGCTGCGTTTATGCCCCTGTACACATGCTTGATTCTCTTTCGGAGACATAGCAATCCATAGGTTTTAAGATACTTACTAGTCAGGTACATTCTTAGGCGTTTAATATGCGGTGTTGAGTCCATTTCGTTGAGCAAGGAGTGGCTCTTGTCTATTCCATATTTGGCTTAAGGAACTTTATCTGTGCTCATTTCAATCTCTGGTTTTATGCAGCACCCCAACTCACCTTTACCCTTAAGCAAGCATAAGTTGGTTTTCTAAATTTGAGACCCTGTTCTGTTCTGTAATTCAGTTCCTCTGTAGCCAAGTTTCCATTCCGTGTATTACTGATATCTTATGATGTTTCTTTTTCTGTGTGACTTATTTCAGTTAGAATCATCATACCTGAATCCACTCATTGTGCTGCTAAGGGCCTGATGACATAGATTTCATTGCTGAGTGATATTGCTTTGTAAGTGAATACCACAACTTCTTTATCCATTTTTCACTTTCTGCGATGTTGAACTTGTACTGGAAACGAGGTTCTTGTAAACAGAGGCGTCCCAAACTTTGGGGTGGCTGTGTCTTTTTGATTTTAATTTCCCTAAGCTATAGGACCATAAGTGGAAGTGTCCTAGGCTCTGTTGCTTTGTTTTTTAGATGTTTCAGGAAACACCATACACTTCTCCTGAGTGTCTGTTGGCAATTTACATCCCGCCCATCAGCATAACAAGGCTCCCAGTTCTCCATGGCCTGTCCTGCCTTTCTGGATTTTACACTTTTTTCAGATGGCCCTTTTGACCGGGGGGAAGTGAGACTTCATTGTAGTGCAGATTTCCTTTGCAAGCTTGCTTGGTTGGCCAAAAAGGGCGTATGCGTTTTTTCCTGAATATATTCAGGAAAAAACGCATACGCCCTTTTTGGCCAAGTGCATCATTGTGGACGTTCTGCCTCTTTTCCTATGCTTTCAATGCAATTCCAGTCTACCTCCTGAAATCGGTTTCCTGCAATTCTGCCCCGCTTTCAAGTCCTCTTGGCAGCCTTACTTCAGTCTATTTTTGGACGATAGCTGTCATTTATAACTCTGCAGGTTTGTGAATTACAGTGCCCCTGAGCTCCTTTCTTCAACTCGCTTTCTTGTGACCTGGCCGCAACACCGCAGGATGGCTTCAGGCCCTAATCTGGTTCCGGTACGGCACGCTGCGCCTTTGGTTATTTCCTCTTCCTGGTGGGAAATGAGAGTTAAATTTGCCCGTCCAGTCACCTCCAGCTAGCCTCCCATTGGTTCTCGCTATTCCTGTTCATCTTCCGCAGAAATTGCAAACTGGGCCAAACAGGAGGTTAAAGGCGCTGACTCTCCAAGTGGGGAGAGTGTTAGTAAAGCGTCTGGAATGTTGCACCCGAGTACCAGGGGAGGAAAACTGAGACATATTTGAACACGTCTCCCGTTCACATGGTTGATCATACTTGGGTTCCACATGCATGTTTTAGCTGAAGGAAGAATACCTTAAACCTGGAGAGTTAAGACCCGTGTAATGGGTACCATGCAATATGACTTCAAAGGGTCTTCATTTGCTCACCGAACCTCTCCAATCCTATCACTGCTGCGTTTATGCCCCTGTACACATGCTTGATTCTCTTTCGGAGACATAGCAATCCATAGGTTTTAAGATACTTACTAGTCAGGTACATTCTTAGGCGTTTAATATGCGGTGTTGAGTCCATTTCGTTGAGCAAGGAGTAGCTCTTGTCTATTCCATATTTGACTTAAGGAACTTTATCTGTGCTCATTTCAATCTCTGGTTTTATGCAGCACCCCAACTCACCTTTACCCTTAAGCAAGCATAGTTGGTTTTCTAAATTTGAGAACCTGTTCTGTTCTGTAATTCAGTTCCTGTGTAGCCAAGTTTACATTCCGTGTATTACTGATATCTTATGATGTTTCTTTTTCTGTGTGACTTACTTCAGTTAGAATCATCATACCTGAATCCACTCATTGTGGTGCTAAGGGCCTGATGACACAGATTTCATTGATGAGTGATATTGCTTTGTAAGTAAATACCACAACTTCTTTATCCATTTTTCACTTTCTGCGATGTTGAACTTGTACTGTAAACAAGGTTCTTGTAAACAGAGCCGTTCCAAACTTTGGGTTGGCTGTGTGTTTTTGATTTTAATTTCCCTAAGCTATAGGACCATAAGTGGAAGTGCCCTAGGTTCTGTTGCTTTGTTTTTTAGATGTTTCAGGAAACACCATACACTTCTCCCGAGTGTCTGTTGGCAATTTACATCCCGCCCATCAGCATAACAAGGCTCCCAGTTCTCCATGGCCTGTCCTGCCTTTCTGGATTTTACACTTTTTTCAGATGGCCCTTTTGACCGGGGGGAAGTGAGACTTCATTGTAGTGCAGATTTCCTTTGCAAGCTTGCTTGGTTGGCCAAAAAGGGCGTATGCGTTTTTTCCTGAATATATTCAGGAAAAAACGCATACGCTCTTTTTGGCCAAGTGCATCATTGTGGACGTTCTGCCTCTTTTCCTATGCTTTCAATGCAATTCCAGTCTACCTCCTGAAATCGGTTTCCTGCAATTCTGCCCCGCTTTCAAGTCCTCTTGGCAGCCTTACTTCAGTCTATTTTTGGACGATAGCTGTCATTTATAACTCTGCAGGTTTGTGAATTACAGTGCCCCTGAGCTCCTTTCTTCAACTCGCTTTCTTGTGACCTGGCCGCAACACCGCAGGATGGATTCAGGCCCTAATCTGGTTCCGGTACGGCACGCTGAGCCTTTGGTTATTTCCTCTTCCTGGTGGGAAATGAGAGTTAAATTTGCCCGTCCAGACACCTCCAGCTAGCCTCCCATTGGTTCTCGCTATTCCTGTTCATCTTCCGCAGAAATTGCAAACTGGGCCAAACAGGAGGTTAAAGGCGCTGACTCTCCAAGTGAGGAGAGTGTTAGTAAAGCGTCTGGAATGTTGCACCCGAGTACCAGGGGAGGAAAACTGAGACATATTTGAACACGTCTCCCGTTCACATGGTTGATCATACTTGGGTTCCACATGCATGTTTTAGCTGAAGGAAGAATACCTTAAACCTGGAGAGTTAAGACCCGTGTAATGGGTACCATGCAATATGACTTCAAAGGGTCTTCATTTGCTCACCGAACCTCTCCAATCCTATCACTGCTGCGTTTATGTCCCTGTACACATGCTTGATTCTCTTTCGGAGACATAGCAATCCATAGGTTTTAAGATACTTACTAGTCAGGTACATTCTTAGGCGTTTAATATGGGGTGTTGAGTCCATTTCGTTGAGCAAGGAGTAGCTCTTGTCTATTCCATATTTGGCTTAAGGAACTTTATCTGTGCTCATTTCAATCTCTGGTTTTATGCAGCACCCCAACTCACCTTTACCCTTAAGCAAGAATAAGTTGGTTTTCTAAATTTGAGACCCTGTTCTGTTCTGTAATTCAGTTCCTGTGTAGCCAAGTTTACATTCCGTGTATTACTGATATCTTATGATGTTTCTTTTTCTGTGTGACTTATTTCAGTGAGAATCATCATACCTGAATCCACTCATTGTGCTGCTAAGGGCCTGATGACACAGATTTCATTGCTGAGTGATATTGCTTTGTAAGTAAATACCACAACATCTTTATCCATTTTTCACTTTCTGCGATGTTGAACTTGTACTGTAAAAGAGGTTCTTGTAAACAGAGCCGTTCCAAACTTTGGGGTGGCTGTGTGTTTTTGATTTTAATTTCCCTAAGCTATAGGACCATAAGTGGAAGTGCCCTAGGTTCTGTTGCTTTGTTTTTTAGATGTTTCAGGAAACACCATACACTTCTCCCGAGTGGTTGTTGGCAATTTACATCCCGCCCATCAGCATAACAAGGCTCCCAGTTCTCCATGGCCTGTCCTGCCTTTCTGGATTTTACACTTTTTTCAGATGGCCCTTTTGACCGGGGGGAAGTGAGACTTCATTGTAGTGCAGATTTCCTTTGCAAGCTTGCTTGGTTGGCCAAAAAGGGCGTATGCGTTTTTTCCTGAATATATTCAGGAAAAAACGCATACGCCCTTTTTGGCCAAGTGCATCATTGTGGACGTTCTGCCTCTTTTCCTATGCTTTCAATGCAATTCCAGTCTACCTCCTGAAATCGGTTTCCTGCAATTCTGCCCCGCTTTCAAGTCCTCTTGGCAGCCTTACTTCAGTCTATTTTTGGACGATACCTGTCATTTATAACTCTGCAGGTTTGTGAATTACAGTGCCCCTGAGCTCCTTTCTTCAACTCGCTTTCTTTTGAGCTGGCCGCAACACTGCAGGATGACTTCAGGCCCTAATCTGGTTCCGGTACGGCACGCTGAGCCTTTGGTTATTTCCTCTTCCTGGTGGGAAATGAGAGTTAAATTTGCCCGTCCAGACACCTCCAGCTAGCCTCTCATTGGTTCTCACTATTACTGTTCATCTTCCGCAGAAATTGCAAACTGGGCCAAACAGGAGGTTAAAGGGACTGACTCTCCAAGTGGGGAGAGTGTTAGTAAAGCGTCTGGAATGTTGCACCCGAGTACCAGGGGAGGAAAACTGAGACATATTTGAACACGTCTCCCGATCACATGGTTGATCATACTCTAGGTTCCACATGCATGTTTTAGCTGAAGGAAGAATACCTTAAACCTGGAGAGTTGAGACCCGTGTAATGGGTACCATGCAATATGACTTCAAAGGGTCTTCATTTGCTCACCGAACCTCTCCAATCCTATCACTGCTGCGTTTATGCCCCTGTACACATGCTTGATTCTCTTTCGGAGACATAGCAATCCATAGGTTTTAAGATACTTACTAGTCAGGTACATTCTTAGGCGTTTAATATGGGGTGCTGAGTCCATTTCGTTGAGCAAGGAGTAGCTCTTGTCTATTCCATATTTGGCTTAAGGAACTTTATCTGTGCTCATTTCAATCTCTGGTTTTATGCAGCACCCCAACTCACCTTTACCCTTAAGCAAGCATAAGTTGGTTTTCTAAATTTGAGACCCTGTTCTGTTCTGTAATTCAGTTCCTGTGTAGCCAAGTTTCCATTCCGTGTATTACTGATATCTTATGATGTTTCTTTTTCTGTGTGACTTATTTCAGTTAGAATCATCATACCTGAATCCACTCATTGTGCTGCTAAGGGCCTGATGACATAGATTTCATTGCTGAGTGATATTGCTTTGTAAGTGAATACCACAACTTCTTTATCCATTTTTCACTTTCTGCGATGTTGAACTTGTACTGTAAACGAGGTTCTTGTAAACAGAGCCGTTCCAAACTTCGGGGTGGCTGTGTCTTTTTGATTTTAATTTCCCTAAGCTATAGGACCATAAGTGGAAGTGCCCTAGGCTCTGTTGCTTTGTTTTTTAGATGTTTCAGGAAACACCATACACTTCTCCCAAGTGTCTGTTGGCAATTTACATCCCGCCCATCAGCATAACAAGGCTCCCAGTTCTCAATGGCCTGTTGCCTTTCTGGATTTTACACTTTTTTCAGATGGCCCTTTTGACCGGGGGGAAGTGAGACTTCATTGTAGTGCAGATTTCCTTTGCAAGCTTGCTTGGTTGGCCAAAAAGGGCGTATGCGTTTTTTATTCCTGTTCATCTTCCGCAGAAATTGCAAACTGGGCCAAACAGTAGGTTAAAGGCGCTGACTCTCCAAGTGAGGAGAGTGTTAGTAAAGCGTCTGGAATGTTGCACCCGAGTACCAGGGGAGGAAAACTGAGACATATTTGAACACGTCTCCCTTTCACATGGTTGATCATACTTGGGTTCCACATGCATGTTTTAGCTGAAGGAAGAATACCTTAAACCTGGAGAGTTGAGACCCGTGGAATGGGTACCATGCAATATGACTTCAAAGGGTCTTCATTTGCTCACCGAACCTCTCCAATCCTATCACTGCTGCGTTTATGCCCCTGTACACATGCTTGATTCTCTTTTGGAGACATAGCAATTATTAGGTTTTACGATACTTACTAGTCAGGTACATTATTAGGCGTTTAATATGGGGTGTTGAGTCCATTTCATTGAGCAAGGAGTAGCTCTTGTCTATTCCATATTTGGCTTAAGGAACTTTATCTGTGCTCATTTCAATCTCTGGTTTTATGCAGCACCCCAACTCACCTTTACCCTTAAGTAAGAATAAGTTGGTTTTCTAAATTTGAGACCCTGTTCTGTTCTGTAATTCAGTTCCTGTGTAGCCAAGTTTACATTCCGTGTATTACTGATATCTTATGGTGTTTCTTTTTCTGTGTGACTTATTTCAGTTAGAATCATCATACCTGAATCCACTCATTGTGATGCTAAGGGCCTGATGACACAGATTTCATTGCTGAGTGATATTGCTTTGTAAGTAAATACCACAACTTCTTTATCCATTTTTCACTTTCTGCGATGTTGAACTTGTACTGTAAACGAGGTTCTTGTAAACAGAGCCGTTCCAAACTTTGGGGTGGCTGTGTCTTTTTGATTTTAATTTCCCTAAGCTATAGGACCATAAGTGGCAGTGCCCTAGGTTCTGTTGCTTTGTTTTTTAGATGTTTCAGGAAACACCATACACTTCTCCCGAGTGGTTGTTGGCCATTTACATCCCGCCCATCAGCATAACAAGGCTCCCAGTTCTCCATGGCCTGTCCTGCCTTTCTGGATTTTACACTTTTTTCAGATGGCCCTTTTGACCGGGGGGAAGTGAGACTTCATTGTAGTGCAGATTTCCTTTGCAAGCTTGCTTGGTTGGCCAAAAAGGGCGTATGCGTTTTTTCCTGAATATATTCAGGAAAAAACGCATACGCCATTTTTGGCCAAGTGCATCATTGTGGACGTTCTGCCTCTTTTCCTATGCTTTCAATGCAATTCCAGTCTACCTCCTGAAATCGGTTTCCTGCAATTCTGCCCCGCTTTCAAGTCCTCTTGGCAGCCTTACTTCAGTCTATTTTTGGACGATAGCTGTCATTTATAACTCTGCAGGTTTGTGAATTACAGTGCCCCTGAGCTCCTTTCTTCAACTCGCTTTCTTTTGAGCTGGCCGCAACACCGCAGGATGGCTTCAGGCCCTAATCTGGTTCCGGCACGGCATGCTGAGCCTTTGGTTATTTCCTCTTCCTGGTGGGAAATGAGAGTTAAATTTGCCCGTCCAGACACCTCCAGCTAGCCTCTCATTGGTTCTCGCTATTCCTGTTCATCTTCCGCAGAAATTGCAAACTGGGCCAAACAGGAGATTAAAGGGACTGATTCTCCAAGTGGGGAGAGTGTTAGTAAAGCGTCTGGAATGTTGCACCCGAGTACCAGGGGAGGAAAACTGAGACATATTTGAATATGTCTCCCGATCACATGGTTGATCATACTCTAGGTTCCACATGCATGTTTTAGCTGAAGGAAGAATACCTTAAACCTGGGTAGTTGAAACCCGTGGAATGGGTACCATGCAATATGACTTCAAAGGGTCTTCATTTGCTCACCGAACCTCTCCAATCCTATCACTGCTGCGTTTATGCCCCTGTACACATGCTTGATTCTCTTTCGGAGACATAGCAATCCATAGGTTTTAAGATACTTACTAGTCAGGTACATTCTTAGGCGTTTAATATGCGGTGTTGAGTCCATTTCGTTGAGCAAGGAGTAGCTCTTGTCTATTCCATATTTGGCTTAAGGAACTTTATCTGTGCTCATTTCAATCTCTGGTTTTATGCAGCACCCCAACTCACCTTTACCCTTAAGCAAGCATAAGTTGGTTTTCTAAATTTGAGACCCTGTTCTGTTCTGTAATTCAGTTCCTCTGTAGCCAAGTTTCCATTCCGTGTATTACTGATATCTTATGATGTTTCTTTTTCTGTGTGACTTATTTCAGTTAGAATCATCATACCTGAATCCACTCATTGTGCTGCTAAGGGCCTGATGACATAGATTTCATTGCTGAGTGATATTGCTTTGTAAGTGAATACCACAACTTCTTTATCCATTTTTCACTTTCTGCGATGTTGAACTTGTACTGTAAACGAGGTTCTTGTAAACAGAGCCGTTCCAAACTTCGGGGTGGCTGTGTCTTTTTGATTTTAATTTCCCTAAGCTATAGGACCATAAGTGGAAGTGCCCTAGGCTCTGTTGCTTTGTTTTTTAGATGTTTCAGGAAACACCATACACTTCTCCCAAGTGTCTGTTGGCAATTTACATCCCGCCCATCAGCATAACAAGGCTCCCAGTTCTCAATGGCCTGTTGCCTTTCTGGATTTTACACTTTTTTCAGATGGCCCTTTTGACCGGGGGGAAGTGAGACTTCATTGTAGTGCAGATTTCCTTTGCAAGCTTGCTTGGTTGGCCAAAAAGGGCGTATGCGTTTTTTATTCCTGTTCATCTTCCGCAGAAATTGCAAACTGGGCCAAACAGTAGGTTAAAGGCGCTGACTCTCCAAGTGAGGAGAGTGTTAGTAAAGCGTCTGGAATGTTGCACCCGAGTACCAGGGGAGGAAAACTGAGACATATTTGAACACGTCTCCCTTTCACATGGTTGATCATACTTGGGTTCCACATGCATGTTTTAGCTGAAGGAAGAATACCTTAAACCTGGAGAGTTGAGACCCGTGGAATGGGTACCATGCAATATGACTTCAAAGGGTCTTCATTTGCTCACCGAACCTCTCCAATCCTATCACTGCTGCGTTTATGCCCCTGTACACATGCTTGATTCTCTTTTGGAGACATAGCAATTATTAGGTTTTACGATACTTACTAGTCAGGTACATTATTAGGCGTTTAATATGGGGTGTTGAGTCCATTTCATTGAGCAAGGAGTAGCTCTTGTCTATTCCATATTTGGCTTAAGGAACTTTATCTGTGCTCATTTCAATCTCTGGTTTTATGCAGCACCCCAACTCACCTTTACCCTTAAGTAAGAATAAGTTGGTTTTCTAAATTTGAGACCCTGTTCTGTTCTGTAATTCAGTTCCTGTGTAGCCAAGTTTACATTCCGTGTATTACTGATATCTTATGGTGTTTCTTTTTCTGTGTGACTTATTTCAGTTAGAATCATCATACCTGAATCCACTCATTGTGATGCTAAGGGCCTGATGACACAGATTTCATTGCTGAGTGATATTGCTTTGTAAGTAAATACCACAACTTCTTTATCCATTTTTCACTTTCTGCGATGTTGAACTTGTACTGTAAACGAGGTTCTTGTAAACAGAGCCGTTCCAAACTTTGGGGTGGCTGTGTCTTTTTGATTTTAATTTCCCTAAGCTATAGGACCATAAGTGGCAGTGCCCTAGGTTCTGTTGCTTTGTTTTTTAGATGTTTCAGGAAACACCATACACTTCTCCCGAGTGGTTGTTGGCCATTTACATCCCGCCCATCAGCATAACAAGGCTCCCAGTTCTCCATGGCCTGTCCTGCCTTTCTGGATTTTACACTTTTTTCAGATGGCCCTTTTGACCGGGGGGAAGTGAGACTTCATTGTAGTGCAGATTTCCTTTGCAAGCTTGCTTGGTTGGCCAAAAAGGGCGTATGCGTTTTTTCCTGAATATATTCAGGAAAAAACGCATACGCCATTTTTGGCCAAGTGCATCATTGTGGACGTTCTGCCTCTTTTCCTATGCTTTCAATGCAATTCCAGTCTACCTCCTGAAATCGGTTTCCTGCAATTCTGCCCCGCTTTCAAGTCCTCTTGGCAGCCTTACTTCAGTCTATTTTTGGACGATAGCTGTCATTTATAACTCTGCAGGTTTGTGAATTACAGTGCCCCTGAGCTCCTTTCTTCAACTCGCTTTCTTTTGAGCTGGCCGCAACACCGCAGGATGGCTTCAGGCCCTAATCTGGTTCCGGCACGGCATGCTGAGCCTTTGGTTATTTCCTCTTCCTGGTGGGAAATGAGAGTTAAATTTGCCCGTCCAGACACCTCCAGCTAGCCTCTCATTGGTTCTCGCTATTCCTGTTCATCTTCCGCAGAAATTGCAAACTGGGCCAAACAGGAGATTAAAGGGACTGATTCTCCAAGTGGGGAGAGTGTTAGTAAAGCGTCTGGAATGTTGCACCCGAGTACCAGGGGAGGAAAACTGAGACATATTTGAATATGTCTCCCGATCACATGGTTGATCATACTCTAGGTTCCACATGCATGTTTTAGCTGAAGGAAGAATACCTTAAACCTGGGTAGTTGAAACCCGTGGAATGGGTACCATGCAATATGACTTCAAAGGGTCTTCATTTGCTCACCGAACCTCTCCAATCCTATCACTGCTGCGTTTATGCCCCTGTACACATGCTTGATTCTCTTTCGGAGACATAGCAATCCATAGGTTTTAAGATACTTACTAGTCAGGTACATTCTTAGGCGTTTAATATGCGGTGTTGAGTCCATTTCGTTGAGCAAGGAGTAGCTCTTGTCTATTCCATATTTGGCTTAAGGAACTTTATCTGTGCTCATTTCAATCTCTGGTTTTATGCAGCACCCCAACTCACCTTTACCCTGAAGCAAACATAACTTGGTTTTCTAAATTTGAGACCCTGTTCTGTTCTGTAATTCAGTTCCTCTGTAGCCAAGTTTCCATTCCGTGTATTACTGATATCTTATGATGTTTCTTTTTCTGTGTGACTTATTTCAGTTAGAATCATCATACCTGAATCCACTCATTGTGCTGCTAAGGGCCTGATGACATAGATTTCATTGCTGAGTGATATTGCTTTGTAAGTGAATACCACAACTTCTTTATCCATTTTTCACTTTCTGCGATGTTGAACTTGTACTGTAAACGAGGTTCTTGTAAACAGAGCCGTTCCAAACTTTGGGGTGGCTGTGTCTTTTTGATTTTAATTTCCCTAAGCTATAGGACCATAAGTGGAAGTGCCCTAGGCTCTGTTGCTTTGTTTTTTAGATGTTTCAGGAAACACCATACACTTCTCCCCAGTGGTTGTTGGCAATTTACATCCCGCCCATCAGCATAACAAGGCTCCCAGTTCTCAATGGCCTGTTGCCTTTCTGGATTTTACACTTTTTTCAGATGGCCCTTTTGACCGGGGGGAAGTGAGACTTCATTGTAGTGCAGATTTCCTTTGCAAGCTTGCTTGGTTGGCCAAAAAGGGCGTATGCGTTTTTTCCTGAATATATTCAGGAAAAAACGCATACGCCCTTTTTGGCCAAGTGCATCATTGTGGACGTTCTGCCTCTTTTCCTATGCTTTCAATGCAATTCCAGTCTACCTCCTGAAATCGGTTTCCTGCAATTCTGCCCCGCTTTCAAGTCCTCTTGGCAGCCTTACTTCAGTCTATTTTTGGACGATAGCTGTCATTTATAACTCTGCAGGTTTGTGAATTACAGTGCCCCTGAGCTCCTTTCTTCAACTCGCTTTCTTGTGACCTGGCCGCAACACCGCAGGATGGCTTCAGGCCCTAAACTGTTTCCGGCCCGGCATGCTGAGCCTTTGGTTAATTCCTCTTCCTGGTGGGAAATGAGAGTTAAATTTGCCCGACCAGACACCTCCAGCTAGCCTCTCATTGGTTCTCGCTATTCCAGTTCATCTTCCGCAGAAATTGCAAACTGGGCCAAACAGGAGGTTAAAGGGACTGACTCTCCAAGTGGGGAGAGTGTTAGTAAAGCGTCTGGAATGTTGCACCCGAGTACCAGGGGAGGAAAACTGAGACATATTTGAACACGTCTCCCGATCACATGGTTGATCATACTCTAGGTTCCACATGCATGTTTTAGCTGAAGGAAGAATACCTTAAACCTGGGTAGTTGAAACCCGTGGAATGGGTACCATGCAATATGACTTCAAAGGGTCTTCATTTGCTCACCGAACCTCTCCAATCCTATCACTGCTGCGTTTATGCCCCTGTACACATGCTTGATTCTCTTTCGGAGACATAGCAATCCATAGGTTTTAAGATACTTACTAGTCAGGTACATTCTTAGGCGTTTAATATGCGGTGTTGAGTCCATTTCGTTGAGCAAGGAGTAGCTTTTGTCTATTCCATATTTGGCTTAAGGAACTTTATCTGTGCTCATTTCAATCTCTGGTTTTATGCAGCACCCCAACTCACCTTTACCCTTAAGCAAGCATAAGTTGGTTTTCTAAATTTGAGACCCTGTTCTGTTCTGTAATTCAGTTCCTCTGTAGCCAAGTTTCCATTACGTGTATTACTGATATCTTATGATGTTTCTTTTTCTGTGTGACTTATTTCAGTTAGAATCATCATACCTGAATCCACTCATTGTGCTGCTAAGGGCCTGATGACATAGATTTCATTGCTGAGTGATATTGCTTTGTAAGTGAATACCACAACTTCTTTATCCATTTTTCACTTTCTGCGATGTTGAACTTGTACTGTAAACGAGGTTCTTGTAAACAGAGCCGTTCCAAACTTCGGGGTGGCTGTGTCTTTTTGATTTTAATTTCCCTAAGCTATAGGACCATAAGTGGAAGTGCCCTAGGCTCTGTTGCTTTGTTTTTTAGATGTTTCAGGAAACACCATACACTTCTCCCAAGTGTCTGTTGGCAATTTACATCCCGCCCATCAGCATAACAAGGCTCCCAGTTCTCAATGGCCTGTTGCCTTTCTGGATTTTACACTTTTTTCAGATGGCCCTTTTGACCGGGGGGAAGTGAGACTTCATTGTAGTGCAGATTTCCTTTGCAAGCTTGCTTGGTTGGCCAAAAAGGGCGTATGCGTTTTTTATTCCTGTTCATCTTCCGCAGAAATTGCAAACTGGGCCAAACAGTAGGTTAAAGGCGCTGACTCTCCAAGTGAGGAGAGTGTTAGTAAAGCGTCTGGAATGTTGCACCCGAGTACCAGGGGAGGAAAACTGAGACATATTTGAACACGTCTCCCTTTCACATGGTTGATCATACTTGGGTTCCACATGCATGTTTTAGCTGAAGGAAGAATACCTTAAACCTGGAGAGTTGAGACCCGTGGAATGGGTACCATGCAATATGACTTCAAAGGGTCTTCATTTGCTCACCGAACCTCTCCAATCCTATCACTGCTGCGTTTATGCCCCTGTACACATGCTTGATTCTCTTTTGGAGACATAGCAATTATTAGGTTTTACGATACTTACTAGTCAGGTACATTATTAGGCGTTTAATATGGGGTGTTGAGTCCATTTCATTGAGCAAGGAGTAGCTCTTGTCTATTCCATATTTGGCTTAAGGAACTTTATCTGTGCTCATTTCAATCTCTGGTTTTATGCAGCACCCCAACTCACCTTTACCCTTAAGTAAGAATAAGTTGGTTTTCTAAATTTGAGACCCTGTTCTGTTCTGTAATTCAGTTCCTGTGTAGCCAAGTTTACATTCCGTGTATTACTGATATCTTATGGTGTTTCTTTTTCTGTGTGACTTATTTCAGTTAGAATCATCATACCTGAATCCACTCATTGTGATGCTAAGGGCCTGATGACACAGATTTCATTGCTGAGTGATATTGCTTTGTAAGTAAATACCACAACTTCTTTATCCATTTTTCACTTTCTGCGATGTTGAACTTGTACTGTAAACGAGGTTCTTGTAAACAGAGCCGTTCCAAACTTTGGGGTGGCTGTGTCTTTTTGATTTTAATTTCCCTAAGCTATAGGACCATAAGTGGCAGTGCCCTAGGTTCTGTTGCTTTGTTTTTTAGATGTTTCAGGAAACACCATACACTTCTCCCGAGTGGTTGTTGGCCATTTACATCCCGCCCATCAGCATAACAAGGCTCCCAGTTCTCCATGGCCTGTCCTGCCTTTCTGGATTTTACACTTTTTTCAGATGGCCCTTTTGACCGGGGGGAAGTGAGACTTCATTGTAGTGCAGATTTCCTTTGCAAGCTTGCTTGGTTGGCCAAAAAGGGCGTATGCGTTTTTTCCTGAATATATTCAGGAAAAAACGCATACGCCATTTTTGGCCAAGTGCATCATTGTGGACGTTCTGCCTCTTTTCCTATGCTTTCAATGCAATTCCAGTCTACCTCCTGAAATCGGTTTCCTGCAATTCTGCCCCGCTTTCAAGTCCTCTTGGCAGCCTTACTTCAGTCTATTTTTGGACGATAGCTGTCATTTATAACTCTGCAGGTTTGTGAATTACAGTGCCCCTGAGCTCCTTTCTTCAACTCGCTTTCTTTTGAGCTGGCCGCAACACCGCAGGATGGCTTCAGGCCCTAATCTGGTTCCGGCACGGCATGCTGAGCCTTTGGTTATTTCCTCTTCCTGGTGGGAAATGAGAGTTAAATTTGCCCGTCCAGACACCTCCAGCTAGCCTCTCATTGGTTCTCGCTATTCCTGTTCATCTTCCGCAGAAATTGCAAACTGGGCCAAACAGGAGATTAAAGGGACTGATTCTCCAAGTGGGGAGAGTGTTAGTAAAGCGTCTGGAATGTTGCACCCGAGTACCAGGGGAGGAAAACTGAGACATATTTGAATATGTCTCCCGATCACATGGTTGATCATACTCTAGGTTCCACATGCATGTTTTAGCTGAAGGAAGAATACCTTAAACCTGGGTAGTTGAAACCCGTGGAATGGGTACCATGCAATATGACTTCAAAGGGTCTTCATTTGCTCACCGAACCTCTCCAATCCTATCACTGCTGCGTTTATGCCCCTGTACACATGCTTGATTCTCTTTCGGAGACATAGCAATCCATAGGTTTTAAGATACTTACTAGTCAGGTACATTCTTAGGCGTTTAATATGCGGTGTTGAGTCCATTTCGTTGAGCAAGGAGTAGCTCTTGTCTATTCCATATTTGGCTTAAGGAACTTTATCTGTGCTCATTTCAATCTCTGGTTTTATGCAGCACCCCAACTCACCTTTACCCTTAAGCAAGCATAAGTTGGTTTTCTAAATTTGAGACCCTGTTCTGTTCTGTAATTCAGTTCCTCTGTAGCCAAGTTTCCATTCCGTGTATTACTGATATCTTATGATGTTTCTTTTTCTGTGTGACTTATTTCAGTTAGAATCATCATACCTGAATCCACTCATTGTGCTGCTAAGGGCCTGATGACATAGATTTCATTGCTGAGTGATATTGCTTTGTAAGTGAATACCACAACTTCTTTATCCATTTTTCACTTTCTGCGATGTTGAACTTGTACTGTAAACGAGGTTCTTGTAAACAGAGCCGTTCCAAACTTCGGGGTGGCTGTGTCTTTTTGATTTTAATTTCCCTAAGCTATAGGACCATAAGTGGAAGTGCCCTAGGCTCTGTTGCTTTGTTTTTTAGATGTTTCAGGAAACACCATACACTTCTCCCAAGTGTCTGTTGGCAATTTACATCCCGCCCATCAGCATAACAAGGCTCCCAGTTCTCAATGGCCTGTTGCCTTTCTGGATTTTACACTTTTTTCAGATGGCCCTTTTGACCGGGGGGAAGTGAGACTTCATTGTAGTGCAGATTTCCTTTGCAAGCTTGCTTGGTTGGCCAAAAAGGGCGTATGCGTTTTTTATTCCTGTTCATCTTCCGCAGAAATTGCAAACTGGGCCAAACAGTAGGTTAAAGGCGCTGACTCTCCAAGTGAGGAGAGTGTTAGTAAAGCGTCTGGAATGTTGCACCCGAGTACCAGGGGAGGAAAACTGAGACATATTTGAACACGTCTCCCTTTCACATGGTTGATCATACTTGGGTTCCACATGCATGTTTTAGCTGAAGGAAGAATACCTTAAACCTGGAGAGTTGAGACCCGTGGAATGGGTACCATGCAATATGACTTCAAAGGGTCTTCATTTGCTCACCGAACCTCTCCAATCCTATCACTGCTGCGTTTATGCCCCTGTACACATGCTTGATTCTCTTTTGGAGACATAGCAATTATTAGGTTTTACGATACTTACTAGTCAGGTACATTATTAGGCGTTTAATATGGGGTGTTGAGTCCATTTCATTGAGCAAGGAGTAGCTCTTGTCTATTCCATATTTGGCTTAAGGAACTTTATCTGTGCTCATTTCAATCTCTGGTTTTATGCAGCACCCCAACTCACCTTTACCCTTAAGTAAGAATAAGTTGGTTTTCTAAATTTGAGACCCTGTTCTGTTCTGTAATTCAGTTCCTGTGTAGCCAAGTTTACATTCCGTGTATTACTGATATCTTATGGTGTTTCTTTTTCTGTGTGACTTATTTCAGTTAGAATCATCATACCTGAATCCACTCATTGTGATGCTAAGGGCCTGATGACACAGATTTCATTGCTGAGTGATATTGCTTTGTAAGTAAATACCACAACTTCTTTATCCATTTTTCACTTTCTGCGATGTTGAACTTGTACTGTAAACGAGGTTCTTGTAAACAGAGCCGTTCCAAACTTTGGGGTGGCTGTGTCTTTTTGATTTTAATTTCCCTAAGCTATAGGACCATAAGTGGCAGTGCCCTAGGTTCTGTTGCTTTGTTTTTTAGATGTTTCAGGAAACACCATACACTTCTCCCGAGTGGTTGTTGGCCATTTACATCCCGCCCATCAGCATAACAAGGCTCCCAGTTCTCCATGGCCTGTCCTGCCTTTCTGGATTTTACACTTTTTTCAGATGGCCCTTTTGACCGGGGGGAAGTGAGACTTCATTGTAGTGCAGATTTCCTTTGCAAGCTTGCTTGGTTGGCCAAAAAGGGCGTATGCGTTTTTTCCTGAATATATTCAGGAAAAAACGCATACGCCATTTTTGGCCAAGTGCATCATTGTGGACGTTCTGCCTCTTTTCCTATGCTTTCAATGCAATTCCAGTCTACCTCCTGAAATCGGTTTCCTGCAATTCTGCCCCGCTTTCAAGTCCTCTTGGCAGCCTTACTTCAGTCTATTTTTGGACGATAGCTGTCATTTATAACTCTGCAGGTTTGTGAATTACAGTGCCCCTGAGCTCCTTTCTTCAACTCGCTTTCTTTTGAGCTGGCCGCAACACCGCAGGATGGCTTCAGGCCCTAATCTGGTTCCGGCACGGCATGCTGAGCCTTTGGTTATTTCCTCTTCCTGGTGGGAAATGAGAGTTAAATTTGCCCGTCCAGACACCTCCAGCTAGCCTCTCATTGGTTCTCGCTATTCCTGTTCATCTTCCGCAGAAATTGCAAACTGGGCCAAACAGGAGATTAAAGGGACTGATTCTCCAAGTGGGGAGAGTGTTAGTAAAGCGTCTGGAATGTTGCACCCGAGTACCAGGGGAGGAAAACTGAGACATATTTGAATATGTCTCCCGATCACATGGTTGATCATACTCTAGGTTCCACATGCATGTTTTAGCTGAAGGAAGAATACCTTAAACCTGGGTAGTTGAAACCCGTGGAATGGGTACCATGCAATATGACTTCAAAGGGTCTTCATTTGCTCACCGAACCTCTCCAATCCTATCACTGCTGCGTTTATGCCCCTGTACACATGCTTGATTCTCTTTCGGAGACATAGCAATCCATAGGTTTTAAGATACTTACTAGTCAGGTACATTCTTAGGCGTTTAATATGCGGTGTTGAGTCCATTTCGTTGAGCAAGGAGTAGCTCTTGTCTATTCCATATTTGGCTTAAGGAACTTTATCTGTGCTCATTTCAATCTCTGGTTTTATGCAGCACCCCAACTCACCTTTACCCTGAAGCAAACATAACTTGGTTTTCTAAATTTGAGACCCTGTTCTGTTCTGTAATTCAGTTCCTCTGTAGCCAAGTTTCCATTCCGTGTATTACTGATATCTTATGATGTTTCTTTTTCTGTGTGACTTATTTCAGTTAGAATCATCATACCTGAATCCACTCATTGTGCTGCTAAGGGCCTGATGACATAGATTTCATTGCTGAGTGATATTGCTTTGTAAGTGAATACCACAACTTCTTTATCCATTTTTCACTTTCTGCGATGTTGAACTTGTACTGTAAACGAGGTTCTTGTAAACAGAGCCGTTCCAAACTTTGGGGTGGCTGTGTCTTTTTGATTTTAATTTCCCTAAGCTATAGGACCATAAGTGGAAGTGCCCTAGGCTCTGTTGCTTTGTTTTTTAGATGTTTCAGGAAACACCATACACTTCTCCCCAGTGGTTGTTGGCAATTTACATCCCGCCCATCAGCATAACAAGGCTCCCAGTTCTCAATGGCCTGTTGCCTTTCTGGATTTTACACTTTTTTCAGATGGCCCTTTTGACCGGGGGGAAGTGAGACTTCATTGTAGTGCAGATTTCCTTTGCAAGCTTGCTTGGTTGGCCAAAAAGGGCGTATGCGTTTTTTCCTGAATATATTCAGGAAAAAACGCATACGCCCTTTTTGGCCAAGTGCATCATTGTGGACGTTCTGCCTCTTTTCCTATGCTTTCAATGCAATTCCAGTCTACCTCCTGAAATCGGTTTCCTGCAATTCTGCCCCGCTTTCAAGTCCTCTTGGCAGCCTTACTTCAGTCTATTTTTGGACGATAGCTGTCATTTATAACTCTGCAGGTTTGTGAATTACAGTGCCCCTGAGCTCCTTTCTTCAACTCGCTTTCTTGTGACCTGGCCGCAACACCGCAGGATGGCTTCAGGCCCTAAACTGTTTCCGGCCCGGCATGCTGAGCCTTTGGTTAATTCCTCTTCCTGGTGGGAAATGAGAGTTAAATTTGCCCGACCAGACACCTCCAGCTAGCCTCTCATTGGTTCTCGCTATTCCAGTTCATCTTCCGCAGAAATTGCAAACTGGGCCAAACAGGAGGTTAAAGGGACTGACTCTCCAAGTGGGGAGAGTGTTAGTAAAGCGTCTGGAATGTTGCACCCGAGTACCAGGGGAGGAAAACTGAGACATATTTGAACACGTCTCCCGATCACATGGTTGATCATACTCTAGGTTCCACATGCATGTTTTAGCTGAAGGAAGAATACCTTAAACCTGGGTAGTTGAAACCCGTGGAATGGGTACCATGCAATATGACTTCAAAGGGTCTTCATTTGCTCACCGAACCTCTCCAATCCTATCACTGCTGCGTTTATGCCCCTGTACACATGCTTGATTCTCTTTCGGAGACATAGCAATCCATAGGTTTTAAGATACTTACTAGTCAGGTACATTCTTAGGCGTTTAATATGCGGTGTTGAGTCCATTTCGTTGAGCAAGGAGTAGCTTTTGTCTATTCCATATTTGGCTTAAGGAACTTTATCTGTGCTCATTTCAATCTCTGGTTTTATGCAGCACCCCAACTCACCTTTACCCTTAAGCAAGCATAAGTTGGTTTTCTAAATTTGAGACCCTGTTCTGTTCTGTAATTCAGTTCCTCTGTAGCCAAGTTTCCATTACGTGTATTACTGATATCTTATGATGTTTCTTTTTCTGTGTGACTTATTTCAGTTAGAATCATCATACCTGAATCCACTCATTGTGCTGCTAAGGGCCTGATGACATAGATTTCATTGCTGAGTGATATTGCTTTGTAAGTGAATACCACAACTTCTTTATCCATTTTTCACTTTCTGCGATGTTGAACTTGTACTGTAAACGAGGTTCTTGTAAACAGAGCCGTTCCAAACTTTGGGGTGGCTGTGTCTTTTTGATTTTAATTTCCCTAATCTAAGCTATAGGACCATAAGTGGAAGTGCCCTAGGCTATGTTGCTTTGTTTTTTAGATGTTTCAGGAAACACCATACACTTCTCCCCAGTGGTTGTTGGAAATTTACATCCCGCCCATCAGCATAACAAGGCTCCCAGTTCTCAATGGCCTGTTGCCTTTCTGGATTTTACACTTTTTTCAGATGGCCCTTTTGACCGGGGGGAATTGAGACTTCATTGTAGTGCAGATTTCCTTTGCAAGCTTGCTTGGTTGGCCAAAAAGGGCGTATGCGTTTTTTCCTGAATATATTCAGGAAAAAACGCATACGCTCTTTTTGGCCAAGTGCATCATTGTGGACGTTCTGCCTCTTTTCCTATGCTTTCAATGCAATTCCAGTCTACCTCCTGAAATCGGTTTCCTGCAATTCTGCCCCGCTTTCAAGTCCTCTTGGCAGCCTTACTTCAGTCTATTTTTGGACGATAGCTGTCATTTATAACTCTGCAGGTTTGTGAATTACAGTGCCCCTGAGCTCCTTTCTTCAACTCGCTTTCTTGTGACCTGGCCGCAACACCGCAGGATGGCTTCAGGCCCTAAACTGTTTCCGGCCCGGCATGCTGAGCCTTTGGTTAATTCCTCTTCCTGGTGGGAAATGAGAGTTAAATTTGCCCGACCAGACACCTCCAGCTAGCCTCTCATTGGTTCTCGCTATTCCAGTTCATCTTCCGCAGAAATTGCAAACTGGGCCAAACAGGAGGTTAAAGGCGCTGACTCTCCAAGTGGGGAGAGTGTTAGTAAAGCGTCTGGAATGTTGCACCCGAGTACCAGGGGAGGAAAACTGAGACATATTTGAACACGTCTCCCGATCACATGGTTGATCATACTCTAGGTTCCACATGCATGTTTTAGCTGAAGGAAGAATACCTTAAACCTGGGTAGTTGAAACCCGTGGAATGGGTACCATGCAATATGACTTCAAAGGGTCTTCATTTGCTCAGCGAACCTCTCCAATCCTATCACTGCTGCGTTTATGCCCCTGTACACATGCTTGATTCTCTTTTGGAGACATAGCAATCCATAGGTTTTAAGATACTTACTAGTCAGGTACATTCTTAGGCGTTTAATATGGGGTGTTGAGTCCATTTCGTTGAGCAAGGAGTAGCTCTTGTCTATTCCATATTTGGCTTAAGGAACTTTATCTGTGCTCATTTCAATCTCTGGTTTTATGCAGCACCCCAACTCACCTTTACCCTTAAGTAAGATTAAGTTGGTTTTCTAAATTTGAGACCCTGTTCTGTTCTGTAATTCAGTTCCTGTGTAGCCAAGTTTACAATCCGTGTATTACTGATATCTTATGATGTTTCTTTTTCTGTGTGACTTATTTCAGTTAGAATCATCATACCTGAATCCACTCATTGTGCTGCTAAGGGCCTGATGACACAGATTTCATTGCTGAGTGATATTGCTTTGTAAGTAAATACCACAACTTCTTTATCCATTTTTCACTTTCTGCGATGTTGAACTTGTACTGTAAACGAGGTTCTTGTAAACAGAGCCGTTCCAAACTTTGGGGTGGCTGTGTCTTTTTGATTTTAATTTCCCTAAGCTATAGGACCATAAGTGGAAGTGCCCTAGGTTCTGTTGCTTTGTTTTTTAGATGTTTCAGGAAACACCATACACTTCTCCCGAGTGGTTGTTGGCAATTTACATCCCGCCCATCAGCATAACAAGGCTCCCAGTTCTCCATGGCCTGTCCTGCCTTTCTGGATTTTACACTTTTTCAGATGGCCCTTTTGACCGGGGGGAAGTGAGACTTCATTGTAGTGCAGATTTCCTTTGCAAGCTTGCTTGGTTGGCCAAAAAGGGCGTATGCGTTTTTTCCTGAATATATTCAGGAAAAAACGCATACGCCCTTTTTGGCCAAGTGCATCATTGTGGACGTTCTGCCTCTTTTCCTATGCTTTCAATGCAATTCCAGTCTACCTCCTGAAATCGGTTTCCTGCAATTCTGCCCCGCTTTCAAGTCCTCTTGGCAGCCTTACTTCAGTCTATTTTTGGACGATAGCTGTCATTTATAACTCTGCAGGTTTGTGAATTACAGTGCCCCTGAGCTCCTTTCTTCAACTCGCTTTCTTTTGAGCTGGCCGCAACACCGCAGGATGGCTTCAGGCCCTAATCTGGTTCCGACACGGCATGCTGAGCCTTTGGTTATTTCCTCTTCCTGGTGGGAAATGAGAGTTAAATTTGCCCGTCCAAACACCTCCAGCTAGTCTCTCATTGGTTCTCGCTATTCCTGTTCATCTTCCGCAGAAATTGCAAACTGGGCCAAACCGGAGGTTAAAGGCGCTGACTCTCTAAGTGGGGAGAGTGTTAGTAAAGCGTCTGGAATGTTGCACCCGAGTACCAGGGGAGGAAAACTGAGACATATTTGAACACGTCTCCCGTTCACATGGTTGATCATACTTGGGTTCCACATGCATGTTTTAGCTGAAGGAAGAATACCTTAAACCTGGAGAGTTAAGACCCGTGTAATGGGTACCATGCAATATGACTTCAAAGGGTCTTCATTTGCTCACCGAACCTCTCCAATCCTATCACTGCTGCGTTTATGCCCCTGTACACATGCTTGATTCTCTTTCGGAGACATAGCAATCCATAGGTTTTAAGATACTTACTAGTCAGGTACATTCTTAGGCGTTTAATATGCGGTGTTGAGTCCATTTCGTTGAGCAAGGAGTAGCTCTTGTCTATTCCATGTTTGACTTAAGGAACTTTATCTGTGCTCATTTCAATCTCTGGTTTTATGCAGCACCCCAACTCACCTTTACCCTTAAGCAAGCATAGTTGGTTTTCTAAATTTGAGACCCTGTTCTGTTCTGTAATTCAGTTCCTGTGTAGCCAAGTTTACATTCCGTGTATTACTGATATCTTATGATGTTTCTTTTTCTGTGTGACTTACTTCAGTTAGAATCATCATACCTGAATCCACTCATTGTGCTGCTAAGGGCCTGATGACACAGATTTCATTGCTGAGTGATATTGCTTTGTAAGTAAATACCACAACTTCTTTATCCATTTTTCACTTTCTGTGATGTTGAACTTGTACTGTAAACGAGGTTCTTGTAAACAGAGCCGTTCCAAACTTTGGGGTGGCTGTGTCTTTTTGATTTTAATTTCCCTAAGCTATAGGACCATAAGTGGAAGTGCCCTAGGTTCTGTTGCTTTGTTTTTTAGATGTTTCAGGAAACACCATACACTTCTCCCGAGTGTCTGTTGGCAATTTACATCCCGCCCATCAGCATAACAAGGCTCCCAGTTCTCCATGGCCTGTCCTGCCTTTCTGGATTTTACACTTTTTTCAGATGGCCCTTTTGACCAGGGGGGAAGTGAGACTTCATTGTAGTGCAGATTTCCTTTGCAAGCTTGCTTGGTTGGCCAAAAACGGCGTATGCGTTTTTTATTCCTGTTCATCTTCCGCAGAAATTGCAAACTGGGCCAAACAGTAGGTTAAAGACGCTGACTCTCCAAGTGAGGAGAGTGTTAGTAAAGCGTCTGGAATGTTGCACCTAGTACCAGGGGAGGAAAACTGAGACATATTTGAACACATCTCCCGTTCACATGGTTGATCATACTTGGGTTCCACATGCATGTTTTAGCTGAAGGAAGAATACCTTAAACCTGGAGAGTTGAGACCCGTGGAATGGGTACCATGCAATATGACTTCAAAGGGTCTTCATTTGCTCACCGAACCTCTCCAATCCTATCACTGCTGCGTTTATGCCCCTGTACACATGCTTGATTCTCTTTCGGAGACATAGCAATCCATAGGTTTTACGATACTTACTAGTCAGGTACATTCTTAGGCGTTTAATATGCGGTGTTGAGTCCATTTCGTTGAGCAAGGAGTAGCTCTTGTCTATTCCATATTTGACTTAAGGAACTTTATCTGTGCTCATTTCAATCTCTGGTTTTATGCAGCACCCCAACTCACCTTTACCCTTAAGCAAGCATAAGTTGGTTTTCTAAATTTGAGACCCTGTTCTGTTCTGTAATTCAGTTCCTGTGTAGCCAAGTTTACATTCCGTGTATTACTGATATCTTATGATGTTTCTTTTTCTGTGTGACTTATTTCAGTTAGAATCATCATACCTGAATCCACTCGTTGTGATGCTAAGGGCCTGATGACATAGATTTCATTGCTGAGTGATATTGCTTTGTAAGTAAATACCACAACTTCTTTATCCATTTTTCACTTTCTGCGATGTTGAACTTGTACTGTAAACGAGGTTCTTGTAAACAGAGGCGTCCCAAACTTTGGGGTGGCTGTGTCTTTTTGATTTTAATTTCCCTAAGCTATAAGACCATAAGTGGCAGTGCCCTAGGCTCTGTTGCTTTGTTTTTTAGATGTTTCAGGAAACACCATACACTTCTCCCGAGTGGTTGTTGGCAATTTACATCCCGCCCATCAGCATAACAAGGCTCCCAGTTCTCCATGGCCTGTCCTGCCTTTCTGGATTTTACACTTTTTTCAGATGGCCCTTTTGACCGGGGGGAAGTGAGACTTCATTGTAGTGCAGATTCCCTTTGCAAGCTTGCTTGGTTGGCCAAAAAGGGCGTATGCGTTTTTTCCTGAATATATTCAGGAAAAAACGCATACGCCCTTTTTGGCCAAGTGCATCATTGTGGACGTTCTGCCTCTTTTCCTATGCTTTCAATGCAATTCCAGTCTACCTCCTGAAATCGGTTTCCTGCAATTCTGCCCCGCTTTCAAGTCCTCTTGGCAGCCTTACTTCAGTCTATTTTTGGACGATAGCTGTCATTTATAACTCTGCAGGTTTGAGAATTACAGTGCTCCTGAGCTCCTTTCTTCAACTTGCTTTCTTGTGACCTGGCCGCAACACCGCAGGATGGCTTCAGGCCCTAATCTGGTTCCGGCACGGCACGCTGAGCCTTCGGTTATATCCTCTTCCTGGTGGGAAATGAGAGTTAAATTTGCCCATCCAGACACCTCCAGCTAGTCTCTCATTGGTTCTCACTATTCCTGTTCATCTTCCGCAGAAATTGCAAACTGGGCCAAACAGGAGGTTAAAGGCGCTGACTCTCCAAGTGGGGAGAGTGTTAGTAAAGCGTCTGGAATGTTGCACCCGAGTACCAGGGTACGAAAACTGAGACATATTTGAACACGTCTCCCGTTCACATGGTTGATCATACTTGAGTTCCACATGCATGTTTTAGCTGAAGGAAGAATACCTTAAACCTGGAGAGTTAAGACCCGTGTAATGGGTACCATGCAATATGACTTCAAAGGGTCTTCATTTGCTCACCGAACCTCTCCAATCCTATCACTGCTGCGTTTATGCCCCTGTACACATGCTTGATTCTCTTTTGGAGACATAGCAATCCATAGGTTTTACGATACTTACTAGTCAGGTACATTCTTAGGCGTTTAATATGCGGTGTTGAGTCCATTTCGTTGAGCAAGGAGTAGCTCTTGTCTATTCCATATTTGACTTAAGGAACTTTATCTGTGCTCATTTCAATCTCTGGTTTTATGCAGCACCCCAACTCACCTTTACCCTTAAGCAAGAATAAGTTGGTTTTCTAAATTTGAGACCCTGTTCTGTTCTGTAATTCAGTTCCTGTGTAGCCAAGTTTACGTTCCGTGTATTACTGATATCTTATGATGTTTCTTTTTCTGTGTGACTTACTTCAGTTAGAATCATCATACCTGAATCCACTCATTGTGCTGCTAAGGGCCTGATGACACAGATTTCATTGCTGAGTGATATTGCTTTGTAAGTAAATACCACAACTTCTTTATCCATTTTTCACTTTCTGCGATGTTGAACTTGTACTGTAAACGAGGTTCTTGTAAACAGAGCCGTTCCAAACTTTGGGGTGGCTGTGTCTTTTTGATTTTAATTTCCCTAAGCTATAGGACCATAAGTGGAAGTGCCCTAGGTTCTGTTGCTTTGTTTTTTAGATGTTTCAGGAAACACCATACACTTCTCCCGAGTGTCTGTTGGCAATTTACATCCCGCCCATCAGCATAACAAGGCTCCCAGTTCTCCATGGCCTGTCCTGCCTTTCTGGATTTTACACTTTTTTCAGATGGCCCTTTTGACCAGGGGGGAAGTGAGACTTCATTGTAGTGCAGATTTCCTTTGCAAGCTTGCTTGGTTGGCCAAAAACGGCGTATGCGTTTTTTATTCCTGTTCATCTTCCGCAGAAATTGCAAACTGGGCCAAACAGGAGGTTAAAGGCGCTGACTCTCCAAGTGAGGAGAGTGTTAGTAAAGCGTATGGAATGTTTCACCCGAGTACCAGGGGAGGAAAACTGAGACATATTTGAACACGTCTCCCGTTCACATGGTTGATCATACTTGGGTTCCACATGCATGTTTTAGCTGAAGGAAGAATACCTTAAACCTGGAGAGTTGAGACCCGTGGAATGGGTACCATGCAATATGACTTCAAAGGGTCTTCATTTGCTCACCGAAACTCTCCAATCCTATCACTGCTGCGTTTATGCCCCTGTACACATGCTTGATTCTCTTTTGGAGACATAGCAATCCATAGGTTTTACGATACTTACTAGTCAGGTACATTCTTAGGCGTTTAATATGCGGTGTTGAGTCCATTTCGTTGAGCAAGGAGTAGCTCTTGTCTATTCCATATTTGACTTAAGGAACTTTATCTGTGCTCATTTCAATCTCTGGTTTTATGCAGCACCCCAACTCACCTTTACCCTTAAGCAAGCATAAGTTGGTTTTCTAAATTTGAGACCCTGTTCTGTTCTGTAATTCAGTTCCTGTGTAGCCAAGTTTACATTCCGTGTATTACTGATATCTTATGATGTTTCTTTTTCTGTGTGACTTATTTCAGTTAGAATCATCATACCTGAATCCACTCATTGTGATGCTAAGGGCCTGATGACATAGATTTCATTGCTGAGTGTAATTGCTTTGTAAGTAAATACCACAACTTCTTTATCCATTTTTCACTTTCTGCGATGTTGAACTTGTACTGTAAACGAGGTTCTTGTAAACAGAGCCGTTCCAAACTTTGGGGTGGCTGTGTCTTTTTGATTTTAATTTCCCTAAGCTATAGGACCATAAGTGGAAGTGCCCTAGGTTCTGTTGCTTTGTTTTTTAGATGTTTCAGGAAACACCATACACTTCTCCCGAGTGGTTGTTGGCAATTTACATCCCGCCCATCAGCATAACAAGGCTCCCAGTTCTCCATGGCCTGTCCTGCCTTTCTGGATTTTACACTTTTTTCAGATGGCCCTTTTGACCGGGGGGAAGTGAGACTTCATTGTAGTGCAGATTTCCTTTGCAAGCTTGCTTGGTTGGCCAAAAAGGGCGTATGCGTTTTTTCCTGAATATATTCAAAAAAAACGCATACGCCCTTTTTGGCCAAGTGCATCATTGTGGACGTTCTGCCTCTTTTCCTATGCTTTCAATGCAATTCCAGTCTACCTCCTGAAATCGGTTTCCTGCAATTCTGCCCCGCTTTCAAGTCCTCTTGGCAGCCTTACTTCAGTCTATTTTTGGACGATAGCTGTCATTTATAACTCTGCAGGTTTGTGAATTACAGTGCCCCTGAGCTCCTTTCTTCAACTCGCTTTCTTGTGACCTGGCTGCAACACCGCAGGATGGCTTCAGGCCCCAATCTGGTTCTGGCACGGCACGCTGAGCCTTTGGTTATTTCCTCTTCCTGGTGGGAATAGAGAGTTAAATTTGCCCGTCCAGACACCTGCAGCTAGTCTCTCATTGGTTCTCGCTATTCCTGTTCATCTTCCGCAGAAATTGCATACTGGGCCAAACAGGAGGTTAAAGGCGCTGACTCTCCAAGTGGGGAGAGTGTTAGTAAAGCGTCTGGAATGTTGCACCCGAGTACCAGGGGAGGAAAACTGAGACATATTTGAACACGTCTCCCTTTCACATGGTTGATCATACTTGGGTTCCACATGCATGTTTTAGCTGAAGGAAGAATACCTTAAACCTGGAGAGTTGAGACCCGTGGAATGGGTACCATGCAATATGACTTCAAAGGGTCTTCATTTGCTCACCGAACCTCTCCAATCCTATCACTGCTGCGTTTATGCCCCTGTACACATGCTTGATTCTCTTTCGGAGACATAGCAATCCATAGGTTTTAAGATACTTACTAGTCAGGTACATTCTTAGGCGTTTAATATGAGGTGTTGAGTCCATTTCGTTGAGCAAGGAGTAGCTCTTGTCTATTCCATATTTGACTTAAGGAACTTTATCTGTGCTCATTTCAATCTCTGGTTTATGCAGCACCCCAACTCACCTTTACCCTTAAGCAAGCATAAGTTGGTTTTCTAAATTTGAGACCCTGTTCTGTTCTGTAATTCAGTTCCTGTGTAGCCAAGTTTCCATTCCGTGTATTACTGATATCTTATGATGTTTCTTTTTCTGTGTGACTTATTTCAGTTAGAATCATCATACCTGAATCCACTCATTGTGCTGCTAAGGGCCTGATGACATAGATTTCATTGCTGAGTGATATTGCTTTGTAAGTGAATACCACAACTTCTTTATCCATTTTTCACTTTCTGCGATGTTGAACTAGTACTGTAAACGAGGTTCTTGTAAACAGAGCCGTTCCAAACTTTGGGGTGGCTGTGTCTTTTTGATTTTAATTTCCCTAAGCTATAGGACCATAAGTGGAAGTGCCCTAGGTTCTGTTGCTTTGTTTTTTAGATGTTTCAGGAAACACCATACACTTCTCCCGAGTGGTTGTTGGCAATTTACATCCCGCCCATCAGCATAACAAGGCTCCCAGTTCTCCATGGCCTGTCCTGCCTTTCTGGATTTTACACTTTTTTCAGATGGCCCTTTTGACCGGGGGGAAGTGAGACTTCATTGTAGTGCAGATTTCCTTTGCAAGCTTGCTTGGTTGGCCAAAAAGGGCGTATGCGTTTTTTCCTGAATATATTCAGGAAAAAACGCATACGCCCTTTTTGGCCAAGTGCATCATTGTGGACGTTCTGCCTCTTTTCCTATGCTTTCAATGCAATTCCAGTCTACCTCTTGAAATCGATTTCCTGCAATTCTGCCCCGCTTTCATGTCCTCTTGGCAGCCTTACTTCAGTCTATTTTTGGACGATAGCTGTCATTTAACTCTGCAGGTTTGAGAATTACAGTGCCCCTGAGCTCCTTTCTTCAACTTGCTTTCTTGTGACCTGGCCGCAACACCGCAGGATGGCTTCAGGCCCTAATCTGGTTCCGGCACGGCACGCTGAGCCTTTGGTTATTTCCTCTTCCTGGTGGGAAATGAGAGTTAAATTTGCCCGTCCAGACACCTCCAGCTAGTCTCTCATTGGTTCTCGCTATTCCTGTTCATCTTCCGCAGAAATTGCAAACTGGGCCAAACAGGAGGTTAAAGGCGCTGACTCTCCAAGTGGGGAGAGTGTTAGTAAAGCGTCTGGAATGTTGCACCCGAGTGCCAGGGGAGGAAAACTGAGACATATTTGAACACGTCTCCCGTTCACATGGTTGATCATACTTGGGTTCCACATGCATGTTTTAGCTGAAGGAAGAATACCTAAAACCTGGGTAGTTGAAACCCGTGGAATGGGTACCATGCAATATGACTTCAAAGGGTCTTCATTTGCTCACCGAACCTCTCCAATCCTATCACTGCTGCGTTTATGCCCCTGTACACATGCTTGATTCTCTTTCGGAGACATAGCAATCCATAGGTTTTAAGATACTTACTAGTCAGGCACATTCTTAGGCGTTTAATATGCGGTGTTGAGTCCATTTCGTTGAGCAAGGAGTAGCTCTTGTCTATTCCATATTTGACTTAAGGAACTTTATCTGTGCTCATTTCAATGTCTGGTTTATGCAGCACCCCAACTCACCTTTACCCTTAAGCAAGCATAAGTTGGTTTTCTAAATTTGAGACCCTGTTCTGTTCTGTAATTCAGTTCCTGTGTAGCCAAGTTTCCATTCCGTGTATTACTGATATTTTATGATGTTTCTTTTTCTGTGTGACTTATTTCAGTTAGAATCATCATACCTGAATCCACTCATTGTGCTGCTAAGGGCCTGATGACATAGATTTCATTGCTGAGTGATATTGCTTTGTAAGTGAATACCACAACTTCTTTATCCATTTTTCACTTTCTGCGATGTTGAACTTGTACTGTAAACGAGGTTCTTGTAAACAGAGCCGTTCCAAACTTTGGGGTGGCTGTGTCTTTTTGATTTTAATTTCCCTAAGCTATAGGACCATAAGTGGAAGTGCCCTAGGTTCTGTTGCTTTGTTTTTTAGATGTTTCAGGAAACACCATACACTTCTCCCGAGTGGTTGTTGGCAATTTACATCCCGCCCATCAGCATAACAAGGCTCCCAGTTCTCCATGGCCTGTCCTGCCTTTCTGGATTTTACACTTTTTTCAGATGGCCCTTTTGACCGGGGGGAAGTGAGACTTCATTGTAGTGCAGATTTCCTTTGCAAGCTTGCTTGGTTGGCCAAAAAGGGCGTATGCGTTTTTTCCTGAATATATTCAGGAAAAAACGCATACGCCCTTTTTGGCCAAGTGCATCATTGTGGACGTTCTGCCTCTTTTCCTATGCTTTCAATGCAATTCCAGTCTACCTCTTGAAATCGATTTCCTGCAATTCTGCCCCGCTTTCATGTCCTCTTGGCAGCCTTACTTCAGTCTATTTTTGGACGATAGCTGTCATTTAACTCTGCAGGTTTGAGAATTACAGTGCCCCTGAGCTCCTTTCTTCAACTTGCTTTCTTGTGACCTGGCCGCAACACTACAGGATGGCTTCAGGCCCTAATCTGGTTCCGGCACGGCACGCTGAGCCTTTGGTTATTTCCTCTTCCTGGTGGGAAATGAGAGTTAAATTTGCCCGTCCAGACACCTCCAGCTAGTCTCTCATTGGTTCTCGCTATTCCTGTTCATCTTCCGCAGAAATTGCAAACTGGGCCAAACAGGAGGTTAAAGGCGCTGACTCTCCAAGTGGGGAGAGTGTTAGTAAAGCGTCTGGAATGTTGCACCCGAGTACCAGGGGAGGAAAACTGAGACATATTTGAACACGTCTCCCGTTCACATGGTTGATCATACTTGGGTTCCACATGCATGTTTTAGCTGAAGGAAGAATACCTAAAACCTGGGTAGTTGAAACCCGTGGAATGGGTACCATGCAATATGACTTCAAAGGGTCTTCATTTGCTCACCGAACCTCTCCAATCTTATCACTGCTGCGTTTATGCCCCTGTACACATGCTTGATTCTCTTTCGGAGACATAGCAATCCATAGGTTTTAAGATACTTACTAGTCAGGCACATTCTTAGGCGTTTAATATGCGGTGTTGAGTCCATTTCGTTGAGCAAGGAGTAGCTCTTGTCTATTCCATATTTGACTTAAGGAACTTTATCTGTGCTCATTTCAATCTCTGGTTTTATGCAGCACCCCAACTCACCTTTACCCTTAAGCAAGCATAGTTGGTTTTCTATATTTGAGACCCTGTTCTGTTCTGTAATTCAGTTCCTGTGTAGCCAAGTTTACATTCCGTGTATTACTGATATCTTATGATGTTTCTTTTTCTGTGTGACTTACTTCAGTTAGAATCATCATACCTGAATCCACTCATTGTGCTGCTAAGGGCCTGATGACACAGATTTCATTGCTGAGTGATATTGCTTTGTAAGTAAATACCACAACTTCTTTATCCATTTTTCACTTTCTGCGATGTTGAACTTGTACTGTAAACGAGGTTCTTGTAAACAGAGCCGTCCCAAACTTTGGGGTGGCTGTGTCTTTTTGATTTTAATTTCCCTAAGCTATAGGACTATAAGTGGAAGTGCCCTAGGTTCTGTTGCTTTGTTTTTTAGATGTTTCAGGAAACACCATACACTTCTCCTGAGTGTCTGTTGGCAATTTACATCCCGCCCATCAGCATAACAAGGCTCCCAGTTCTCCATGGCCTGTCCTGCCTTTCTGGATTTTACACTTTTTTCAGATGGCCCTTTTGACCGGGGGGAAGTGAGACTTCATTGTAGTGCAGATTTCCTTTGCAAGCTTGCTTGGTTGGCCAAAAAGGGCGTATGCGTTTTTTATTCCTGTTCATCTTCCGCAGAAATTGCAAACTGGGCCAAACAGTAGGTTAAAGGCGCTGACTCTCCAAGTGAGGAGAGTGTTAGTAAAGCGTCTGGAATGTTGCACCCGAGTACCAGGGGAGGAAAACTGAGACATATTTGAACACGTCTCCCGTTCACATGGTTGATCATACTTGGGTTCCACATGCATGTTTTAGCTGAAGGAAGAATACCTTAAACCTGGAGAGTTGAGACCCGTGGAATGGGTACCATGCAATATGACTTCAAAGGGTCTTCATTTGCTCACCGAACCTCTCCAATCCTATCACTGCTGCGTTTATGCCCCTGTACACACGCTTGATTCTCTTTCGGAGACATAGCAATCCATAGGTTTTAAGATACTTACTAGTCAGGTACATTCTTAGGCGTTTAATATGCGGTGTTGAGTCCATTTCGTTGAGCAAGGAGTAGCTCTTGTCTATTCCATATTTGACTTAAGGAACTTTATCTGTGCTCATTTCAATCTCTGGTTTATGCAGCACCCCAACTCACCTTTCCCCTTAAGCAAGCATAAGTTGGTTTTCTAAATTTGAGACCCTGTTCTGTTCTGTAATTCAGTTCCTGTGTAGCCAAGTTTACATTCCGTGTATTACTGATATCTTATGATGTTTCTTTTTCTGTGTGACTTATTTCAGTTAGAATCATCATACCTGAATCCACTCATTGTGATGCTAAGGGCCTGATGACATAGATTTCATTGCTGAGTGATATTGCTTTGTAAGTAAATACCACAACTTCTTTATCCATTTTTCACTTTCTGCGATGTTGAACTTGTACTGTAAACGAGGTTCTTGTAAACAGAGCCGTTCCAAACTTTGGGGTGGCTGTGTCTTTTTGATTTTAATTTCCCTAAGCTATAGGACCATAAGTGGAAGTGCCCTAGGTTCTGTTGCTTTGTTTTTTAGATGTTTCAGGAAACACCATACACTTCTCCCGAGTGGTTGTTGGCAATTTACATCCCGCCCATCAGCATAACAAGGCTCCCAGTTCTCCATGGCCTGTCCTGCCTTTCTGGATTTTACACTTTTTCAGATGGCCCTTTTGACCGGGGGGAAGTGAGACTTCATTGTAGTGCAGATTTCCTTTGCAAGCTTGCTTGGTTGGCCAAAAAGGGCGTATGCGTTTTTTCCTGAATATATTCAGGAAAAAACGCATACGCCCTTTTTGGCCAAGTGCATCATTGTGGACGTTCTGCCTCTTTTCCTATGCTTTCAATGCAATTCCAGTCTACCTCCTGAAATCGGTTTCCTGCAATTCTGCCCCACTTTCAAGTCCTCTTGGCAGCCTTACTTCAGTCTATTTTTGGACGATAATTGTCATTTATAACTCTGCAGGTTTGTGAATTACAGTGCCCCTGAGCTCCTTTCTTCAACTCGCTTTCTTGTGACCTGGCCGCAACACCGCAGGATGGCTTCAGGCCCTAATCTGGTTCCGGCACGGCACGCTGAGCCTTTGGTTATTTCCTCTTCCTGGTGGGAAATGAGAGTTAAATTTGCCCGTCCAGACACCTCCAGCTAGTCTCTCATTGGTTCTCGCTATTTCTGTTCATCTTCCGCAGAAATTGCAAACTGGGCCAAACAGGAGGTTAAAGGCACTGACTCTCCAAGTGGGGAGAGTGTTAGTAAAGCGTCTGGAATGTTGCACCCGAGTACCAGGGGAGGAATACTGAGACATATTTGAACACGTCTCCCGTTCACATGGTTGATCATACTTGGGTTCCACATGCATGTTTTAGCTGAAGGAAGAATACCTTAAACCTGGAGAGTTGAGACCCGTGGAATGGGTACCATGCAATATGACTTCAAAGGGTCTTCATTTGCTCACCGAACCTCTCCAATCCTATCACTGCTGCGTTTATGCCCCTGTACACACGCTTGATTCTCTTTCGGAGACATAGCAATCCATAGGTTTTAAGATACTTACTAGTCAGGTACATTCTTAGGCGTTTAATATGCGGTGTTGAGTCCATTTCGTTGAGCAAGGAGTAGCTCTTGTCTATTCCATATTTGACTTAAGGAACTTTATCTGTGCTCATTTCAATCTCTGGTTTATGCAGCACCCCAACTCACCTTTCCCCTTAAGCAAGCATAAGTTGGTTTTCTAAATTTGAGACCCTGTTCTGTTCTGTAATTCAGTTCCTGTGTAGCCAAGTTTACATTCCGTGTATTACTGATATCTTATGATGTTTCTTTTTCTGTGTGACTTATTTCAGTTAGAATCATCATACCTGAATCCACTCATTGTGCTGCTAAGGGCCTGATGACACAGATTTCATTGCTGAGTGATATTGCTTTGTAAGTAAATACCACAACTTCTTTCCATTTTTCACTTTCTGCGATGTTGAACTTGTACTGTAAACGTGGTTCTTGTAAACAGAGGCGTCCCAAACTTTGGGGTGGCTGTGTCTTTTTGATTTTAATTTCCCTAAGCTATAGGACCATAAGTGGCAGTGCCCTAGGCTCTGTTGCTTTGTTTTTTAGATGTTTCAGGAAACACCATACACTTCTCCCGAGTGGTTGTTGGCAATTTACATCCCGCCCATCAGCATAACAAGGCTCCCAGTTCTCCATGGCCTGTCCTGCCTTTCTGGATTTTACACTTTTTTCAGATGGCCCTTTTGACCGGGGGGAAGTGAGACTTCATTGTAGTGCAGATTTCCTTTGCAAGCTTGCTTGGTTGGCCAAAAAGGGCGTATGCGTTTTTTCCTGAATATATTCAGGAAAAAACGCATACGCCCTTTTTGGCCAAGTGCATCATTGTGGACGTTCTGCCTCTTTTCCTATGCTTTCAATGCAATTTCAGTCTACCTCCTGAAATCGGTTTCCTGCAATTCTGCCCCGCTTTCAAGTCCTCTTGGCAGCCTTACTTCAGTCTATTTTTGGACGATAGCTGTCATTTATAACTCTGCAGGTTTGTGAATTAAAGTGCCCCTGAGCTCCTTTCTTCAACTCGCTTTCTTTTGAGCTGGCCGCAACACCGCAGGATGGCTTCAGGCCCTAATCTGGTTCCGGTATGGCACGCTGAGCCTTTGGTTATTTCCTCTTCCTGTTGGGAAATGAGAGTTAAATTTGCCCGTCCAGACACCTCCAGCTACCCTCTCATTGGTTCTCGCTATTCCTGTTCATCTTCCGCAGAAATTGCAAACTGGGCCAAACAGGAGGTTAAAGGCGCTGACTCTCCAAGTGGGGAGAGTGTTAGTAAAGCGTCTGGAATGTTGCACCCGAGTACCAGGGGAGGAAAACTGAGACATATTTGAACACGTCTCCCGATCACATGGTTGATCATACTCTGGGTTCCACATGCATGTTTTAGCTGAAGGAAGAATACCTAAAACCTGGGTAATTGAAACCCGTGGAATGGGTACCATGCAATATGACTTCAAAGGGTCTTCATTTGCTCACCGAACCTCTCCAATCCTATCACTGCTGCGTTTATGCCCCTGTACACATGCTTGATTCTCTTTCGGAGACATAGCAATCCATAGGTTTTAAGATACTTACTAGTCAGGAACATTCTTAGGCGTTTAATATGCGGTGTTGAGTCCATTTCGTTGAGCAAGGAGTGGCTCTTGTCTATTCCATATTTGGCTTAAGGAACTTTATCTGTGCTCATTTCAATCTCTGGTTTTATGCAGCACCCCAACTCACCTTTACCCTTAAGCAAGCATAAGTTGGTTTTCTAAATTTGAGACCCTGTTCTGTTCTGGAATTCAGTTCCTGTGTAGCCAAGTTTACATTCCGTGTATTACTGATATCTTATGATGTTTCTTTTTCTGTGTGACTTACTTCAGTTAGAATCATCGTACCTGAATCTACTCATTATGCTGCTACGTGCCTGATGACATAGATTTCATTGCTGAGTGATACTGCATTGTACGTAAGTACCACAAGTTCTTTATCCATTTTGCAATTTCTGCGATGTTGAACTTGTACTGGAAACGAGGTTCTTGTAAACAGAGGCGTCCCAAACTTTGGGGTGGCTGTGTCTTTTTGATTTTAATTTCCCTAAACTATAGGACCATAAGTGGCAGTGCCCTAGCCTCTGTTGCTTTGTTTTTTAGATGTTTCAGGAAACACCATACACTTCTCCCGAGTGGTTGTTGGCAATTTACATCCCGCCCATCAGCATAACAAGGCTCCCAGTTCTCCATGGCCTGTCCTGCCTTTCTGGATTTTACACTTTTTTCAGATGGCCCTTTTGACCGGGGGGAAGTGAGACTTCATTGTAGTGCAGATTTCCTTTGCAAGCTTGCTTGGTTGGCCAAAAAGGGCGTATGCGTTTTTTCCTGAATATATTCAGGAAAAAACGCATACGCCCTTTTTGGCCAAGTGCATCATTGTGGACGTTCTGCCTCTTTTCCTATGCTTTCAATGCAATTTCAGTCTACCTCCTGAAATCGGTTTCCTGCAATTCTGCCCCGCTTTCAAGTCCTCTTGGCAGCCTTACTTCAGTCTATTTTTGGACGATAGCTGTCATTTATAACTCTGCAGGTTTGTGAATTAAAGTGCCCCTGAGCTCCTTTCTTCAACTCGCTTTCTTGTGACCTGGCCGCAACACCGCAGGATGGCTTCAGGCCCTAATCTGGATCCGGCCCGGCATGCTGAGCCTTTGGTTATTTCCTCTTCCTGGTGGGAAATGAGAGTTAAATTTGCCCGTCCAGACACCTCCAGCTAGCCTCTCATTGGTTCTCGCTATTCCTGTTCATCTTCCGCAGAAATTGCAAACTGGGCCAAACAGGAGGTTAAACGGACTGACTCTCCAAGTGGGGAGAGTGTTAGTAAAGCGTCTGGAATGTTGCACCCGAGTACCAGGGGAGGAAAACTGAGACATATTTGAACACGTCTCCCGATCACATGGTTGATCATACTCTAGGTTCCACATGCATGTTTTAGCTGAAGGAAGAATACCTTAAACCTGGGTAGTTGAAACCCGTGGAATGGGTACCATGCAATATGACTTCAAAGGGTCTTCATTTGCTCACCGAACCTCTCCAATCCTATCACTGCTGCGTTTATGCCCCTGTACACATGCTTGATTCTCTTTCGGAGACATAGCAATCCATAGGTTTTAAGATACTTACTAGTCAGGTACATTCTTAGGCGTTTAATATGCGGTGTTGAGTCCATTTCGTTGAGCAAGGAGTAGCTCTTGTCTATTCCATATTTGGCTTAAGGAACTTTATCTGTGCTCATTTCAATCTCTGGTTTTATGCAGCACCCCAACTCACCTTTACCCTTAAGCAAGCATAAGTTGGTTTTCTAAATTTGAGACCCTGTTCTGTTCTGTAATTCAGTTCCTGTGTAGCCAAGTTTCCATTCCGTGTATTACTGATATCTTATGATGTTTCTTTTTCTGTGTGACTTATTTCAGTTAGAATCATCATACCTGAATCCACTCATTGTGCTGCTAAGGGCCTGATGACATAGATTTCATTGCTGAGTGATATTGCTTTGTAAGTGAATACCACAACTTCTTTATCCATTTTTCACTTTCTGCGATGTTGAACTTGTACTGTAAACGAGGTTCTTGTAAACAGAGCCGTTCCAAACTTTGGGGTGGCTGTGTCTTTTTGATTTTAATTTCCCTAAGCTATAGGACCATAAGTGGAAGTGCCCTAGGCTCTGTTGCTTTGTTTTTTAGATGTTTCAGGAAACACCATACACTTCTCCCGAGTGTCTGTTGGCAATTTACATCCCGCCCATCAGCATAACAAGGCTCCCAGTTCTCCATGGCCTGTCCTGCCTTTCTGGATTTTACACTTTTTTCAGATGGCCCTTTTGACCGGGGGGAAGTGAGACTTCATTGTAGTGCAGATTTCCTTTGCAAGCTTGCTTGGTTGGCCAAAAAGGGCGTATGCGTTTTTTCCTGAATATATTCAGGAAAAAATGCATACGCCCATTTTGGCCAAGTGCATCATTGTGGACGTTCTGCCTCTTTTCCTATGCTTTCAATGCAATTCCAGTCTACCTCCTGAAATCGGTTTCCTGCAATTCTGCCCTGCTTTCAAGTCCTCTTGGCAGCCTTACTTCAGTCTATTTTTGGACGATAGCTGTCATTTATAACTCTGCAGGTTTGTGAATTACAGTGCCCCTGAGCTCCTTTCTTCAACTCGCTTTCTTGTGACCTGGCCGCAACACCGCAGGATGGCTTCAGGCCCTAATCTGGTTCCGGCACGGCACGCTGAGCCTTTGGTTATTTCCTCTTCCTGTTGGGAAATGAGAGTTAAATTTGCCCGTCCAGACACCTCCAGCTAGCCTCTCATTGGTTCTCGCTATTGCTGTTCATCTTCCGCAGAAATTGCAAACTGGGCCAAACAGGAGGTTAAAGGCGCTGACTCTCCAAGTGGGGAGAGTGTTAGTAAAGCGTCTGGAATGTTGCACCCGAGTACCAGGGGAGGAAAACTGAGACATATTTGAACACGTCTCCCGATCACATGGTTGATCATACTCTAGGTTCCACATGCATGTTTTAGCTGAAGGAAGAATACCTAAAACCTGGGTAATTGAAACCCGTGGAATGGGTACCATGCAATATGACTTCAAAGGGTCTTCATTTGCTCACCGAACCTCTCCAATCCTATCACTGCTGCGTTTATGCCCCTGTACACATGCTTGATTCTCTTTCGGAGACATAGCAATCCATAGGTTTTAAGATACTTACTAGTCAGGTACATTCTTAGGCGTTTAATATGCGGTGTTGAGTCCATTTCGTTGAGCAAGGAGTGGCTCTTGTCTATTCCATATTTGGCTTAAGGAACTTTATCTGTGCTCATTTCAATCTCTGGTTTTATGCAGCACCCCAACTCACCTTTACCCTTAAGCAAGCATAAGTTGGTTTTCTAAATTTGAGACCCTGTTCTGTTCTGTAATTCAGTTCCTCTGTAGCCAAGTTTCCATTCCGTGTATTACTGATATCTTATGATGTTTCTTTTTCTGTGTGACTTATTTCAGTTAGAATCATCATACCTGAATCCACTCATTGTGCTGCTAAGGGCCTGATGACATAGATTTCATTGCTGAGTGATATTGCTTTGTAAGTGAATACCACAACTTCTTTATCCATTTTTCACTTTCTGCGATGTTGAACTTGTACTGGAAACGAGGTTCTTGTAAACAGAGGCGTCCCAAACTTTGGGGTGGCTGTGTCTTTTTGATTTTAATTTCCCTAAACTATAGGACCATAAGTGGCAGTGCCCTAGGCTCTGTTGCTTTGTTTTTTAGATGTTTCAGGAAACACCATACACTTCTCCCGAGTGGTTGTTGGCAATTTACATCCCGCCCATCAGCATAACAAGGCTCCCAGTTCTCCATGGCCTGTCCTGCCTTTCTGGATTTTACACTTTTTTCAGATGGCCCTTTTGACCGGGGGGAAGTGAGACTTCATTGTAGTGCAGATTTCCTTTGCAAGCTTGCTTGGTTGGCCAAAAAGGGCGTATGCGTTTTTTCCTGAATATATTCAGGAAAAAACGCATACGCCCTTTTTGGCCAAGTGCATCATTGTGGACGTTCTGCCTCTTTTCCTATGCTTTCAATGCAATTTCAGTCTACCTCCTGAAATCGGTTTCCTGCAATTCTGCCCCGCTTTCAAGTCCTCTTGGCAGCCTTACTTCAGTCTATTTTTGGACGATAGCTGTCATTTATAACTCTGCAGGTTTGTGAATTAAAGTGCCCCTGAGCTCCTTTCTTCAACTCGCTTTCTTGTGACCTGGCCGCAACACCGCAGGATGGCTTCAGGCCCTAATCTGGATCCGGCCCGGCATGCTGAGCCTTTGGTTAATTCCTCTTCCTGGTGGGAAATGAGAGTTAAATTTGCCCGTCCAGACACCTCCAGCTAGCCTCTCATTGGTTCTCGCTATTCCTGTTCATCTTCCGCAGAAATTGCAAACTGGGCCAAACAGGAGGTTAAACGGACTGACTCTCCAAGTGGGGAGAGTGTTAGTAAAGCGTCTGGAATGTTGCACCCGAGTACCAGGGGAGGAAAACTGAGACATATTTCAACACGTCTCCCGATCACATGGTTGATCATACTCTAGGTTCCACATGCATGTTTTAGCTGAAGGAAGAATACCTTAAACCTGGGTAGTTGAAACCCGTGGAATGGGTACCATGCAATATGACTTCAAAGGGTCTTCATTTGCTCACCGAACCTCTCCAATCCTATCACTGCTGCGTTTATGCCCCTGTACACATGCTTGATTCTCTTTCGGAGACATAGCAATCAATAGGTTTTAAGATACTTACTAGTCAGGTACATTCTTAGGCGTTTAATATGCGGTGTTGAGTCCATTTCGTTGAGCAAGGAGTAGCTCTTGTCTATTCCATATTTGGCTTAAGGAACTTTATCTGTGCTCATTTCAATCTCTGGTTTTATGCAGCACCCCAACTCACCTTTACCCTTAAGCAAGCATAAGTTGGTTTTCTAAATTTGAGACCCTGTTCTGTTCTGTAATTCAGTTCCTGTGTAGCCAAGTTTCCATTCCGTGTATTACTGATATCTTATGATGTTTCTTTTTCTGTGTGACTTATTTCAGTTAGAATCATCATACCTGAATCCACTCATTGTGCTGCTAAGGGCCTGATGACATAGATTTCATTGCTGAGTGATATTGCTTTGTAAGTGAATACCACAACTTCTTTATCCATTTTTCACTTTCTGCGATGTTGAACTTGTACTGTAAACGAGGTTCTTGTAAACAGAGCCGTTCCAAACTTTGGGGTGGCTGTGTCTTTTTGATTTTAATTTCCCTAAGCTATAGGACCATAAGTGGAAGTGCCCTAGGCTCTGTTGCTTTGTTTTTTAGATGTTTCAGGAAACACCATACACTTCTCCCGAGTGGTTGTTGGCAATTTACATCCCGCCCATCAGCATAACAAGGCTCCCAGTTCTCCATGGCCTGTCCTGCCTTTCTGGATTTTACACTTTTTTCAGATGGCCCTTTTGACCGGGGGGAAGTGAGACTTCATTGTAGTGCAGATTTCCTTTGCAAGCTTGCTTGGTTGGCCAAAAAGGGCGTATGCGTTTTTTCCTGAATATATTCAGGAAAAAACGCATACGCCCTTTTTGGCCAAGTGCATCATTGTGGACGTTCTGCCTCTTTTCCTATGCTTTCAATGCAATTCCAGTCTACCTCTTGAAATCGATTTCCTGCAATTCTGCCCCGCTTTCATGTCCTCTTGGCAGCCTTACTTCAGTCTATTTTTGGACGATAGCTGTCATTTAACTCTGCAGGTTTGAGAATTACAGTGCCCCTGAGCTCCTTTCTTCAACTTGCTTTCTTGTGACCTGGCCGCAACACTACAGGATGGCTTCAGGCCCTAATCTGGTTCCGGCACGGCACGCTGAGCCTTTGGTTATTTCCTCTTCCTGGTGGGAAATGAGAGTTAAATTTGCCCGTCCAGACACCTCCAGCTAGTCTCTCATTGGTTCTCGCTATTCCTGTTCATCTTCCGCAGAAATTGCAAACTGGGCCAAACAGGAGGTTAAAGGCGCTGACTCTCCAAGTGGGGAGAGTGTTAGTAAAGCGTCTGGAATGTTGCACCCGAGTACCAGGGGAGGAAAACTGAGACATATTTGAACACGTCTCCCGTTCACATGGTTGATCATACTTGGGTTCCACATGCATGTTTTAGCTGAAGGAAGAATACCTAAAACCTGGGTAGTTGAAACCCGTGGAATGGGTACCATGCAATATGACTTCAAAGGGTCTTCATTTGCTCACCGAACCTCTCCAATCTTATCACTGCTGCGTTTATGCCCCTGTACACATGCTTGATTCTCTTTCGGAGACATAGCAATCCATAGGTTTTAAGATACTTACTAGTCAGGCACATTCTTAGGCGTTTAATATGCGGTGTTGAGTCCATTTCGTTGAGCAAGGAGTAGCTCTTGTCTATTCCATATTTGACTTAAGGAACTTTATCTGTGCTCATTTCAATCTCTGGTTTTATGCAGCACCCCAACTCACCTTTACCCTTAAGCAAGCATAGTTGGTTTTCTATATTTGAGACCCTGTTCTGTTCTGTAATTCAGTTCCTGTGTAGCCAAGTTTACATTCCGTGTATTACTGATATCTTATGATGTTTCTTTTTCTGTGTGACTTACTTCAGTTAGAATCATCATACCTGAATCCACTCATTGTGCTGCTAAGGGCCTGATGACACAGATTTCATTGCTGAGTGATATTGCTTTGTAAGTAAATACCACAACTTCTTTATCCATTTTTCACTTTCTGCGATGTTGAACTTGTACTGTAAACGAGGTTCTTGTAAACAGAGCCGTCCCAAACTTTGGGGTGGCTGTGTCTTTTTGATTTTAATTTCCCTAAGCTATAGGACTATAAGTGGAAGTGCCCTAGGTTCTGTTGCTTTGTTTTTTAGATGTTTCAGGAAACACCATACACTTCTCCTGAGTGTCTGTTGGCAATTTACATCCCGCCCATCAGCATAACAAGGCTCCCAGTTCTCCATGGCCTGTCCTGCCTTTCTGGATTTTACACTTTTTTCAGATGGCCCTTTTGACCGGGGGGAAGTGAGACTTCATTGTAGTGCAGATTTCCTTTGCAAGCTTGCTTGGTTGGCCAAAAAGGGCGTATGCGTTTTTTATTCCTGTTCATCTTCCGCAGAAATTGCAAACTGGGCCAAACAGTAGGTTAAAGGCGCTGACTCTCCAAGTGAGGAGAGTGTTAGTAAAGCGTCTGGAATGTTGCACCCGAGTACCAGGGGAGGAAAACTGAGACATATTTGAACACGTCTCCCGTTCACATGGTTGATCATACTTGGGTTCCACATGCATGTTTTAGCTGAAGGAAGAATACCTTAAACCTGGAGAGTTGAGACCCGTGGAATGGGTACCATGCAATATGACTTCAAAGGGTCTTCATTTGCTCACCGAACCTCTCCAATCCTATCACTGCTGCGTTTATGCCCCTGTACACACGCTTGATTCTCTTTCGGAGACATAGCAATCCATAGGTTTTAAGATACTTACTAGTCAGGTACATTCTTAGGCGTTTAATATGCGGTGTTGAGTCCATTTCGTTGAGCAAGGAGTAGCTCTTGTCTATTCCATATTTGACTTAAGGAACTTTATCTGTGCTCATTTCAATCTCTGGTTTATGCAGCACCCCAACTCACCTTTCCCCTTAAGCAAGCATAAGTTGGTTTTCTAAATTTGAGACCCTGTTCTGTTCTGTAATTCAGTTCCTGTGTAGCCAAGTTTACATTCCGTGTATTACTGATATCTTATGATGTTTCTTTTTCTGTGTGACTTATTTCAGTTAGAATCATCATACCTGAATCCACTCATTGTGATGCTAAGGGCCTGATGACATAGATTTCATTGCTGAGTGATATTGCTTTGTAAGTAAATACCACAACTTCTTTATCCATTTTTCACTTTCTGCGATGTTGAACTTGTACTGTAAACGAGGTTCTTGTAAACAGAGCCGTTCCAAACTTTGGGGTGGCTGTGTCTTTTTGATTTTAATTTCCCTAAGCTATAGGACCATAAGTGGAAGTGCCCTAGGTTCTGTTGCTTTGTTTTTTAGATGTTTCAGGAAACACCATACACTTCTCCCGAGTGGTTGTTGGCAATTTACATCCCGCCCATCAGCATAACAAGGCTCCCAGTTCTCCATGGCCTGTCCTGCCTTTCTGGATTTTACACTTTTTCAGATGGCCCTTTTGACCGGGGGGAAGTGAGACTTCATTGTAGTGCAGATTTCCTTTGCAAGCTTGCTTGGTTGGCCAAAAAGGGCGTATGCGTTTTTTCCTGAATATATTCAGGAAAAAACGCATACGCCCTTTTTGGCCAAGTGCATCATTGTGGACGTTCTGCCTCTTTTCCTATGCTTTCAATGCAATTCCAGTCTACCTCCTGAAATCGGTTTCCTGCAATTCTGCCCCACTTTCAAGTCCTCTTGGCAGCCTTACTTCAGTCTATTTTTGGACGATAATTGTCATTTATAACTCTGCAGGTTTGTGAATTACAGTGCCCCTGAGCTCCTTTCTTCAACTCGCTTTCTTGTGACCTGGCCGCAACACCGCAGGATGGCTTCAGGCCCTAATCTGGTTCCGGCACGGCACGCTGAGCCTTTGGTTATTTCCTCTTCCTGGTGGGAAATGAGAGTTAAATTTGCCCGTCCAGACACCTCCAGCTAGTCTCTCATTGGTTCTCGCTATTTCTGTTCATCTTCCGCAGAAATTGCAAACTGGGCCAAACAGGAGGTTAAAGGCACTGACTCTCCAAGTGGGGAGAGTGTTAGTAAAGCGTCTGGAATGTTGCACCCGAGTACCAGGGGAGGAATACTGAGACATATTTGAACACGTCTCCCGTTCACATGGTTGATCATACTTGGGTTCCACATGCATGTTTTAGCTGAAGGAAGAATACCTTAAACCTGGAGAGTTGAGACCCGTGGAATGGGTACCATGCAATATGACTTCAAAGGGTCTTCATTTGCTCACCGAACCTCTCCAATCCTATCACTGCTGCGTTTATGCCCCTGTACACACGCTTGATTCTCTTTCGGAGACATAGCAATCCATAGGTTTTAAGATACTTACTAGTCAGGTACATTCTTAGGCGTTTAATATGCGGTGTTGAGTCCATTTCGTTGAGCAAGGAGTAGCTCTTGTCTATTCCATATTTGACTTAAGGAACTTTATCTGTGCTCATTTCAATCTCTGGTTTATGCAGCACCCCAACTCACCTTTCCCCTTAAGCAAGCATAAGTTGGTTTTCTAAATTTGAGACCCTGTTCTGTTCTGTAATTCAGTTCCTGTGTAGCCAAGTTTACATTCCGTGTATTACTGATATCTTATGATGTTTCTTTTTCTGTGTGACTTATTTCAGTTAGAATCATCATACCTGAATCCACTCATTGTGCTGCTAAGGGCCTGATGACACAGATTTCATTGCTGAGTGATATTGCTTTGTAAGTAAATACCACAACTTCTTTCCATTTTTCACTTTCTGCGATGTTGAACTTGTACTGTAAACGTGGTTCTTGTAAACAGAGGCGTCCCAAACTTTGGGGTGGCTGTGTCTTTTTGATTTTAATTTCCCTAAGCTATAGGACCATAAGTGGCAGTGCCCTAGGCTCTGTTGCTTTGTTTTTTAGATGTTTCAGGAAACACCATACACTTCTCCCGAGTGGTTGTTGGCAATTTACATCCCGCCCATCAGCATAACAAGGCTCCCAGTTCTCCATGGCCTGTCCTGCCTTTCTGGATTTTACACTTTTTTCAGATGGCCCTTTTGACCGGGGGGAAGTGAGACTTCATTGTAGTGCAGATTTCCTTTGCAAGCTTGCTTGGTTGGCCAAAAAGGGCGTATGCGTTTTTTCCTGAATATATTCAGGAAAAAACGCATACGCCATTTTTGGCCAAGTGCATCATTGTGGACGTTCTGCCTCTTTTCCTATGCTTTCAATGCAATTTCAGTCTACCTCCTGAAATCGGTTTCCTGCAATTCTGCCCCGCTTTCAAGTCCTCTTGGCAGCCTTACTTCAGTCTATTTTTGGACGATAGCTGTCATTTATAACTCTGCAGGTTTGTGAATTAAAGTGCCCCTGAGCTCCTTTCTTCAACTCGCTTTCTTTTGAGCTGGCCGCAACACCGCAGGATGGCTTCAGGCCCTAATCTGGTTCCGGTATGGCACGCTGAGCCTTTGGTTATTTCCTCTTCCTGTTGGGAAATGAGAGTTAAATTTGCCCGTCCAGACACCTCCAGCTACCCTCTCATTGGTTCTCGCTATTCCTGTTCATCTTCCGCAGAAATTGCAAACTGGGCCAAACAGGAGGTTAAAGGCGCTGACTCTCCAAGTGGGGAGAGTGTTAGTAAAGCGTCTGGAATGTTGCACCCGAGTACCAGGGGAGGAAAACTGAGACATATTTGAACACGTCTCCCGATCACATGGTTGATCATACTCTGGGTTCCACATGCATGTTTTAGCTGAAGGAAGAATACCTAAAACCTGGGTAATTGAAACCCGTGGAATGGGTACCATGCAATATGACTTCAAAGGGTCTTCATTTGCTCACCGAACCTCTCCAATCCTATCACTGCTGCGTTTATGCCCCTGTACACATGCTTGATTCTCTTTCGGAGACATAGCAATCCATAGGTTTTAAGATACTTACTAGTCAGGAACATTCTTAGGCGTTTAATATGCGGTGTTGAGTCCATTTCGCTGAGCAAGGAGTGGCTCTTGTCTATTCCATATTTGGCTTAAGGAACTTTATCTGTGCTCATTTCAATCTCTGGTTTTATGCAGCACCCCAACTCACCTTTACCCTTAAGCAAGCATAAGTTGGTTTTCTAAATTTGAGACCCTGTTCTGTTCTGGAATTCAGTTCCTGTGTAGCCAAGTTTACATTCCGTGTATTACTGATATCTTATGATGTTTCTTTTTCTGTGTGACTTACTTCAGTTAGAATCATCGTACCTGAATCTACTCATTATGCTGCTACGTGCCTGATGACATAGATTTCATTGCTGAGTGATACTGCATTGTACGTAAGTACCACAAGTTCTTTATCCATTTTGCAATTTCTGCGATGTTGAACTTGTACTGGAAACGAGGTTCTTGTAAACAGAGGCGTCCCAAACTTTGGGGTGGCTGTGTCTTTTTGATTTTAATTTCCCTAAACTATAGGACCATAAGTGGCAGTGCCCTAGGCTCTGTTGCTTTGTTTTTTAGATGTTTCAGGAAACACCATACACTTCTCCCGAGTGGTTGTTGGCAATTTACATCCCGCCCATCAGCATAACAAGGCTCCCAGTTCTCCATGGCCTGTCCTGCCTTTCTGGATTTTACACTTTTTTCAGATGGCCCTTTTGACCGGGGGGAAGTGAGACTTCATTGTAGTGCAGATTTCCTTTGCAAGCTTGCTTGGTTGGCCAAAAAGGGCGTATGCGTTTTTTCCTGAATATATTCAGGAAAAAACGCATACGCCCTTTTTGGCCAAGTGCATCATTGTGGACGTTCTGCCTCTTTTCCTATGCTTTCAATGCAATTTCAGTCTACCTCCTGAAATCGGTTTCCTGCAATTCTGCCCCGCTTTCAAGTCCTCTTGGCAGCCTTACTTCAGTCTATTTTTGGACGATAGCTGTCATTTATAACTCTGCAGGTTTGTGAATTAAAGTGCCCCTGAGCTCCTTTCTTCAACTCGCTTTCTTGTGACCTGGCCGCAACACCGCAGGATGGCTTCAGGCCCTAATCTGGATCCGGCCCGGCATGCTGAGCCTTTGGTTATTTCCTCTTCCTGGTGGGAAATGAGAGTTAAATTTGCCCGTCCAGACACCTCCAGCTAGCCTCTCATTGGTTCTCGCTATTCCTGTTCATCTTCCGCAGAAATTGCAAACTGGGCCAAACAGGAGGTTAAACGGACTGACTCTCCAAGTGGGGAGAGTGTTAGTAAAGCGTCTGGAATGTTGCACCCGAGTACCAGGGGAGGAAAACTGAGACATATTTGAACACGTCTCCCGATCACATGGTTGATCATACTCTAGGTTCCACATGCATGTTTTAGCTGAAGGAAGAATACCTTAAACCTGGGTAGTTGAAACCCGTGGAATGGGTACCATGCAATATGACTTCAAAGGGTCTTCATTTGCTCACCGAACCTCTCCAATCCTATCACTGCTGCGTTTATGCCCCTGTACACATGCTTGATTCTCTTTCGGAGACATAGCAATCCATAGGTTTTAAGATACTTACTAGTCAGGTACATTCTTAGGCGTTTAATATGCGGTGTTGAGTCCATTTCGTTGAGCAAGGAGTAGCTCTTGTCTATTCCATATTTGGCTTAAGGAACTTTATCTGTGCTCATTTCAATCTCTGGTTTTATGCAGCACCCCAACTCACCTTTACCCTTAAGCAAGCATAAGTTGGTTTTCTAAATTTGAGACCCTGTTCTGTTCTGTAATTCAGTTCCTGTGTAGCCAAGTTTCCATTCCGTGTATTACTGATATCTTATGATGTTTCTTTTTCTGTGTGACTTATTTCAGTTAGAATCATCATACCTGAATCCACTCATTGTGCTGCTAAGGGCCTGATGACATAGATTTCATTGCTGAGTGATATTGCTTTGTAAGTGAATACCACAACTTCTTTATCCATTCTTCACTTTCTGCGATGTTGAACTTGTACTGTAAACGAGGTTCTTGTAAACAGAGCCGTTCCAAACTTTGGGGTGGCTGTGTCTTTTTGATTTTAATTTCCCTAAGCTATAGGACCATAAGTGGAAGTGCCCTAGGCTCTGTTGCTTTGTTTTTTAGATGTTTCAGGAAACACCATACACTTCTCCCGAGTGTCTGTTGGCAATTTACATCCCGCCCATCAGCATAACAAGGCTCCCAGTTCTCCATGGCCTGTCCTGCCTTTCTGGATTTTACACTTTTTTCAGATGGCCCTTTTGACCGGGGGGAAGTGAGACTTCATTGTAGTGCAGATTTCCTTTGCAAGCTTGCTTGGTTGGCCAAAAAGGGCGTATGCGTTTTTTCCTGAATATATTCAGGAAAAAACGCATACGCCCATTTTGGCCAAGTGCATCATTGTGGACGTTCTGCCTCTTTTCCTATGCTTTCAATGCAATTCCAGTCTACCTCCTGAAATCGGTTTCCTGCAATTCTGCCCTGCTTTCAAGTCCTCTTGGCAGCCTTACTTCAGTCTATTTTTGGACGATAGCTGTCATTTATAACTCTGCAGGTTTGTGAATTACAGTGCCCCTGAGCTCCTTTCTTCAACTCGCTTTCTTGTGACCTGGCCGCAACACCGCAGGATGGCTTCAGGCCCTAATCTGGTTCCGGCACGGCACGCTGAGCCTTTGGTTATTTCCTCTTCCTGTTGGGAAATGAGAGTTAAATTTGCCCGTCCAGACACCTCCAGCTAGCCTCTCATTGGTTCTCGCTATTGCTGTTCATCTTCCGCAGAAATTGCAAACTGGGCCAAACAGGAGGTTAAAGGCGCTGACTCTCCAAGTGGGGAGAGTGTTAGTAAAGCGTCTGGAATGTTGCACCCGAGTACCAGGGGAGGAAAACTGAGACATATTTGAACACGTCTCCCGATCACATGGTTGATCATACTCTAGGTTCCACATGCATGTTTTAGCTGAAGGAAGAATACCTAAAACCTGGGTAATTGAAACCCGTGGAATGGGTACCATGCAATATGACTTCAAAGGGTCTTCATTTGCTCACCGAACCTCTCCAATCCTATCACTGCTGCGTTTATGCCCCTGTACACATGCTTGATTCTCTTTCGGAGACATAGCAATCCATAGGTTTTAAGATACTTACTAGTCAGGTACATTCTTAGGCGTTTAATATGCGGTGTTGAGTCCATTTCGTTGAGCAAGGAGTGGCTCTTGTCTATTCCATATTTGGCTTAAGGAACTTTATCTGTGCTCATTTCAATCTCTGGTTTTATGCAGCACCCCAACTCACCTTTACCCTTAAGCAAGCATAAGTTGGTTTTCTAAATTTGAGACCCTGTTCTGTTCTGTAATTCAGTTCCTCTGTAGCCAAGTTTCCATTCCGTGTATTACTGATATCTTATGATGTTTCTTTTTCTGTGTGACTTATTTCAGTTAGAATCATCATACCTGAATCCACTCATTGTGCTGCTAAGGGCCTGATGACATAGATTTCATTGCTGAGTGATATTGCTTTGTAAGTGAATACCACAACTTCTTTATCCATTTTTCACTTTCTGCGATGTTGAACTTGTACTGTAAACGAGGTTCTTGTAAACAGAGGCGTCCCAAACTTTGGGGTGGCTGTGTCTTTTTGATTTTAATTTCCCTAAGCTATAGGACCATAAGTGGCAGTGCCCTAGGCTCTGTTGCTTTGTTTTTTAGATGTTTCAGGAAACACCATACACTTCTCCCGAGTGTCTGTTGGCAATTTACATCCCGCCCATCAGCATAACAAGGCTCCCAGTTCTCCATGGCCTGTCCTGCCTTTCTGGATTTTACACTTTTTTCAGATGGCCCTTTTGACCGGGGGGAAGTGAGACTTCATTGTAGTGCAGATTTCCTTTGCAAGCTTGCTTGGTTGGCCAAAAAGGGCGTATGCGTTTTTTCCTGAATATATTCAGGAAAAACGCATACGCCCATTTTGGCCAAGTGCATCATTGTGGACGTTCTGCCTCTTTTCCTATGCTTTCAATGCAATTCCAGTCTACCTCCTGAAATCGGTTTCCTGCAATTCTGCCCCGCTTTCAAGTCCTCTTGGCAGCCTTACTTCAGTCTATTTTTGGACGATAGCTGTCATTTATAACTCTGCAGGTTTGTGAATTACAGTGCCCCTGAGCTCCTTTCTTCAACTCGCTTTCTTGTGACCTGGCCGCAACACCGCAGGATGGCTTCAGGCCCTAATCTGGTTCCGGCCCGGCATGCTGAGCCTTTGGTTAATTCCTCTTCCTGGTGGGAAATGAGAGTTAAATTTGCCCGTCCAGACACCTCCAGCTAGCCTCTCATTGGTTCTCGCTATTCCTGTTCATCTTCTGCAGAAATTGCAAACTGGGCCAAACAGGAGGTTAAAGGGACTGACTCTCCAAGTGGGGAGAGTGTTAGTAAAGCGTCTGGAATGTTGCACCCGAGTACCAGGGGAGGAAAACTGAGACATATTTGAACACGTCTCCCGATCACATGGTTGATCATACTCTAGGTTCCACATGCATGTTTTAGCTGAAGGAAGAATACCTTAAACCTGGGTAGTTGAAACCCGTGGAATGGGTACCATGCAATATGACTTCAAAGGGTCTTCATTTGCTCACCGAACCTCTCCAATCCTATCACTGCTGCGTTTATGCCCCTGTACACATGCTTGATTCTCTTTTGGAGACATAGCAATCCATAGGTTTTACGATACTTACTAGTCAGGTACATTCTTAGGCGTTTAATATGCGGTGTTGAGTCCATTTCGTTGAGCAAGGAGTAGCTCTTGTCTATTCCATATTTGGCTTAAGGAACTTTATCTGTGCTCATTTCAATCTCTGGTTTTATGCAGCACCCCAACTCACCTTTACCCTTAAGCAAGCATAAGTTGGTTTTCTAAATTTGTGACCCAGTTCTGTTCTGTAATTCAGTTCCTGTGTAGCCAAGTTTCCATTCCGTGTATTACTGATATCTTATGATGTTTCTTTTTCTGTGTGACTTATTTCAGTTAGAATCATCATACCTGAATCCACTCATTGTGCTGCTAAGGGCCTGATGACATAGATTTCATTGCTGAGTGATATTGCTTTGTAAGTGAATACGACAACTTCTTTATCCATTTTTCACTCTCTGCGATGTTGAACTTGTACTGTAAACGAGGTTCTTGTAAACAGAGCCGTTCCAAACTTTGGGGTGGCTGTGTCTTTTTGATTTTAATTTCCCTAAGCTATAGGACCATAAGTGGAAGTGCCCTAGGTTCTGTTGCTTTGTTTTTTAGATGTTTCAGGAAACACCATACACTTCTCCCGAGTGGTTGTTGGCAATTTACATCCCGCCCATCAGCATAACAAGGCTCCCAGTTCTCCATGGCCTGTCCTGCCTTTCTGGATTTTACACTTTTTTCAGATGGCCCTTTTGACCGGGGGGAAGTGAGACTTCATTGTAGTGCAGATTTCCTTTGCAAGCTTGCTTGGTTGGCCAAAAAGGGCGTATGCGTTTTTTCCTGAATATATTCAGGAAAAAACGCATACGCCCTTTTTGGCCAAGTGCATCATTGTGGACGTTCTGCCTCTTTTCCTATGCTTTCAATGCAATTCCAGTCTACCTCCTGAAATCGGTTTCCTGCAATTCTGCCCCGCTTTCAAGTCCTCTTGGCAGCCTTACTTCAGTCTATTTTTGGACGATAGCTGTCATTTATAACTCTGCAGGTTTGTGAATTACAGTGCTCCTGAGCTCCTTTCTTCAACTTGCTTTCTTGTGACCTGGCCGCAACACCGCAGGATGGCTTCAGGCCCTAATCTGGTTCCGGCACGGCACGCTGAGCCTTTGGTTATTTCCTCTTCCTGGAGGGAAATGAGAGTTAAATTTGCCCGTCCAAACACCTCCAGCTAGTCTCTCATTGGTTCTCGCTATTCCTGTTCATCTTCCGCAGAAATTGCAAACTGGGCCAAACAGGAGGTTAAAGGCGCTGACTCCCCAAGTGGGGAGAGTGTTAGTAAAGCGTCTGGAATGTTGCACCCGAGTACCAGGGGAGGAAAACTGAGACATATTTGAACACGTCTCCCGATCACATGGTTGATCATACTCTAGGTTCCACATGCATGTTTTAGCTGAAGGAAGAATACCTTAAACCTGGGTAGTTGAAACCCGTGGAATGGGTACCATGCAATATGACTTCAAAGGGTCTTCATTTGCTCACCGAACGTCTCCAATCCTATCACTGCTGCGTTTATGCCCCTGTACACATGCTTGATTCTCTTTCGGAGACATAGCAATCCATAGGTTTTAAGATACTTACAAGTCAGGTACATTCTTAGGCGTTTAATATGCGGTGTTGAGTCCATTTCGTTGAGCAAGGAGTAGCTCTTGTCTATTCCATATTTGGCTTAAGGAACTTTATCTGTGCTCATTTCAATCTCTGGTTTTATGCAGCACCCCAACTCACCTTTACCCTTAATCAAGCATAAGTTGTTTTTCTAAATTTGTGACCCAGTTCTGTTCTGTAATTCAGTTCCTGTGTAGCCAAGTTTCCATTCCGTGTATTACTGATATCTTATGATGTTTCTTTTTCTGTGTGACTTATTTCAGTTAGAATCATCATACCTGAATCCACTCATTGTGCTGCTAAGGGCCTGATGACATAGATTTCATTGCTGAGTGATATTGCTTTGTAAGTGAATACCACAACTTCTTTATCCATTTTTCACTTTCTGCGATGTTGAACTTGTACTGTAAACGAGGTTCTTGTAAACAGAGCCATTCCAAACTTTGGGGTGGCTGTGTCTTTTTGATTTTAATTTCCCTAAGCTATAGGACCATAAGTGGAAGTGCCCTAGGTTCTGTTGCTTTGTTTTTTAGATGTTTCAGGAAACACCATACACTTCTCCCGAGTGGTTGTTGGCCATTTACATCCCGCCCATCAGCATAACAAGGCTCCCAGTTCTCCATGGCCAGTCCTGCCTTTCTGGATTTTACACTTTTTTCAGATGGCCCTTTTGACCGGGGGGAAGTGAGACTTCATTGTAGTGCAGATTTCCTTTGCAAGCTTGCTTGGTTGGCCAAAAAGGGCGTATGCGTTTTTTCCTGAATATATTCAGGAAAAAACGCATACGCTCTTTTTGGCCAAGTGCATCATTGTGGACGTTCTGCCTCTTTTCCTATGCTTTCAATGCAATTCCAGTCTACCTCCTGAAATCGGTTTCCTGCAATTCTGCCCCGCTTTCAAGTCCTCTTGGCAGGCTTACTTCAGTCTATTTTTGGACGATAGCTGTCATTTATAACTCTGCAGGTTTGTGAATTACAGTGTCCCTGAGCTCCTTTCTTCAACTTGCTTTCTTGTTACCTGGCCGCAACACCGCAGGATGGCTTCAGGCCCTAATCTGGTTCCGGCACGGCACGCTGAGCCTTTGGTTATTTCCTCTTCCTGGTGGGAAATGAGAGTTAAATTTGCCCGTCCAAACACCTCCAGCTAGTCTCTCATTGGTTCTCGCTATTCCTGTTCATCTTCCGCAGAAATTGCAAACTGGGCCAAACAGGAGGTTAAAGGCGCTGACTCTCCAAGTGGGGAGAGTGTTAGTAAAGCGTCTGGAATGTTGCACCCGAGTACCAGGGGAGGAAAACTGAGACATATTTGAACACGTCTCCCGTTCACATGGTTGATCATACTTGGGTTCCACACGCATGTTTTAGCTGAAGGAAGAATACCTTAAACCTGGAGAGTTAAGACCCGTGTAATGGGTACCATGCAATATGACTTCAAAGGGTCTTCATTTGCTCACCGAACGTCTCCAATCCTATCACTGCTGCGTTTATGCCCCTGTACACATGCTTGATTCTCTTTCGGAGACATAGCAATCCATAGGTTTTAAGATACTTACTAGTCAGGTACATTCTTAGACGTTTAATATGCGGTGTTGAGTCCATTTCGTTGAGCAAGGAGTAGCTCTTGTCTATTCCATATTTGACTTAAGGAACTTTATCTGTGCTCATTTCAATCTCTGGTTTTATGCAGCACCCCAACTCACCTTTCCCCTTAAGCAAGCATAAGTTGGTTTTCTAAATTTGAGACCCTGTTCTGTTCTGTAAATCATTTCCTGTGTAGCCAAGTTTACATTCCGTGTATTACTGATATCTTATGATGTTTCTTTTTCTGTGTGACTTATTTCAGTTAGAATCATCATACCTGAATCCACTCATTGTGATGCTAAGGGCCTGATGACATAGATTTCATTGCTGAGTGATATTGCTTTGTAAGTAAATACCACAACTTCTTTATCCATTTTTCACTTTCTGCGATGTTGAACTTGTACTGTAAACGAGGTTCTTGTAAACAGAGGCGTCCCAAACTTTGGGGTGGCTGTGTCTTTTTGATTTTAATTTCCCTAAGCTATAGGACCATAAGTGGAAGTGCCCTAGGTTCTGTTGCTTTGTTTTTTAGATGTTTCAGGAAACACCATACACTTCTCCCGAGTGTCTGTTGGCAATTTACATCCCGCCCATCAGCATAACAAGTCTCCCAGTTCTCCATGGCCTGTCCTGCCTTTCTGGATTTTACACTTTTTTCAGATGGCCTTTTTGACCGGGGGGAAGTGAGACTTCATTGTAGTGCAGATTTCCTTTGCAAGCTTGCTTGGTTGGCCAAAAAGGGCGTATGCGTTTTTTCCTGAATATATTCAGGATAAAACGCATACGCACTTTTTGGCCAAGTGCATCATTGTGGACGTTCTGCCTCTTTTCCTATGCTTTCAATGCAATTCCAGTCTACCTCCTGAAATCGGTTTCCTGCAATTCTGCCCCGCTTTCAAGTCCTCTTGGCAGCCTTACTTCAGTCTATTTTTGGACGATAGCTGTCATTTATAACTCTGCAGGTTTGTGAATTACAGTGCCCCTGAGCTCCTTTCTTCAACTCGCTTTCTTTTGAGCTGGCCGCAACACCGCAGGATGACTTCAGGCCCTAATCTGGTTCCGGTACGGCACGCTGAGCCTTTGGTTATTTCCTCTTCCTGTTGGAAAATGAGAGTTAAATTTGCCCGTCCAGACACCTCCAGCTAGCCTCTCATTGGTTCTCGCTATTCCTGTTCATCTTCCGCAGAAATTGCAAACTGTGCCAAACAGGAGGTTAAAGGCGCTGACTCTCCAAGTGGGGAGAGTGTTAGTAAAGCGTCTGGAATGTTGCACCCGAGTACCAAGGGAGGAAAACTGAGACATATTTGAACACGTCTCCCGATCACATGGTTGATCATACTCTGGGTTCCACATGCATGTTTTAGCCTAAGGAAGTATACCTAAAACCTGGGTAATTGAAACCCGTGGAATGGGTACCATGCAATATGACTTCAAAGGGTCTTCATTTGCTCACCGAACCTCTCCAATCCTATCACTGCTGCGTTTATGCCCCTGTACACATGCTTGATTCTCTTTCGGAGACATAGCAATCCATAGCTTTTAAGATACATACTAGTCAGGTACATTCTTAGGCGTTTAATATGCGGTGTTGAGTCCATTTCGTTGAGCAAGGAGTGGCTCTTGTCTATTCCATATTTGGCTTAAGGAACTTTATCTGTGCTCATTTCAATCTCTGGTTTTATGCAGCAACCCAACTCACCTTTCCCCTTAAGCAAGCATAAGTTGGTTTTCTAAATTTGAGAACCTGTTCTGTTTTGGAATTCAGTTCCTGTGTAGCCAAGTTTACATTCCGTGTATTAGTGATATCTTATGATGTTTCTTTTTCTGTGTGACTTATTTCAGTTAGAATCATCGTATCTGAATCTACTCATTATGCTGCTACGTGCCTGATGACATAGATTTCATTGCTGAGTGATACTGCATTGTACGTAAGTACCACAAGTTCTTTATCCATTTTTCACTTTCTGCGATGTTGAACTTGTACGGTAAAAGAGGTTCTTGTAAACAGAGCCGTTCCAAACTTTGGGGTGGCTGTGTCTTTTTGATTTTAATTTCCGTAAGCTATAGGACCATAAGTGGAAGTGCCCTAGGCTCTGTTGCTTTGTTTTTTAGATGTTTCCGGAAACACCATACACTTCTCCCAAGTGTCTGTTGGCAATTTACATCCCGCCCATCAGCATAACAAGGCTCCCAGTTCTCAATGGCCTGTACTGCCTTTCTGGATTTTACACTTTTTTCAGATGGCCCTTTTGACCAGGGGGAAGTGAGACTTCATTGTAGTGTAGATTTCCTTTGCAAGCTTGCTTGGTTGGCCAAAAAGGGCGTATGCGTTTTTTCCTGAATATATTCAGGAAAAAACGCATACGCCCTTTTTGGCCAAGTGCATTATTGTGGACGTTCTGCCTCTTTTCCTATGCTTTCAATGCAATTCCAGTCTACCTCCTGAAATCGGTTTCCTGCAATTCTGCCCCGCTTTCAAGTCCTCTTGGCAGCCTTACTTCAGTCTATTTTTGGACGATAGCTGTCATTTATAACTCTGCAGGTTTGTGAATTACAGTGCCCCTGAGCTCCTTTCTTCAACTCGGTTTCTTTTGAGCTGGCCGCAACACCGCAGGATGGCTTCAGGCCCTAATCTGGTTCCGGCACGGCACGCTGAGCCTTTGGTTAATTCCTCTTCCTGGTGGGAAATGAGAGTTAAATTTGCCCGTCCAGACACCTCCAGCTAGTCTCTCATTGGTTCTCGCTATTCCTGTTCATCTTCCGCAGAAATTGCAAACTGGGCCAAACAGGAGGTTAAAGGGACTGACTCTCCAAGTGGGGAGAGTGTTAGTAAAGCGTCTGGAATGTTGCACCCGAGTACCAGGGGAGGAAAACTGAGACATATTTGAACACGTCTCCCGTTCACATGGTTGATCGTACTTGGTTTCCACATGCATGTTTTAGCTGAAGGAAGAATACCTTAAACCTTGAGAGTTAAGACCCGTGTAATGGGTACCATGCAATATGACTTCAAAGGGTCTTCATTTGCTCACCGAACGTCTCCAATCCTATCACTGCTGCGTTTATGCCCCTGTACACATGCTTGATTCTCTTTCGGAGACATAGCAATCCATAGGTTTTAAGATACTTACTAGTCAGGTACATTCTTAGGCGTTTAATATGCGGTGTTGAGTCCATTTCGTTGAGCAAGGAGTAGCTCTTGTCTATTCCATATTTGGCTTAAGGAACTTTATCTGTGCTCATTTCAATCTCTGGTTTTATGCAGCACCCCAACTCACCTTTACCCTTAAGCAAGCATAAGTTGGTTTTCTAAATTTGAGACCCTGTTCTGTTCTGTAATTCAGTTCCTGTGTAGCCAAGTTTACATTCCGTGTATTACTGATATCTTATGATGTTTCTTTTTCTGTGTGACTTATTTCAGTTAGAATCATCATACCTGAATCCACTCATTGTGATGCTAAGGGCCTGATGACATAGATTTCATTGCTGAGTGATATTGCTTTGTAAGTAAATACAAAAACTTCTTTATCCATTTTTCACTTTCTGCGATGTTGAACTTGTACTGTAAACGAGGTTCTTGTAAACAGAGGCGTCCCAAACTTTGGGGTGGCTGTGTCTTTTTGATTTTAATTTCCCTAAGCTATAGGACCATAAGTGGCAGTGCCCTAGGCTCTGTTGCTTTGTTTTTTAGATGTTTCATGAAACACCATACACTTCTCCCAAGTGTCTGTTGGCCATTTACATCCCGCCCATCAGCATAACAAGGCTCCCAGTTCTCCATGGCCTGTCCTGCCTTTCTGGATTTTACACTTTTTTCAGATGGCCCTTTTGACCGGGGGGAAGTGAGACTTCATTGTAGTGCAGATTTCCTTTGCAAGCTTGCTTGGTTGGCCAAAAAGGGCGTATGCGTTTTTTCCTGAATATATTCAGGAAAAAACGCATACGCCCATTTTGGCCAAGTGCATCATTGTGGACGTTCTGCCTCTTTTCCTATGCTTTCAATGCAATTCCAGTCTACCTCCTGAAATCGGTTTCCTGCAATTCTGCCCCGCTTTCAAGTCCTCTTGGCAGCCTTACTTCAGTCTATTTTTGGACGATAGCTGTCATTTATAACTCTGCAGGTTTGTGAATTACAGTGCCCCTGAGCTCCTTTCTTCAACTCGCTTTCTTGTGACCTGGCCGCAACACCGCAGGATGGCTTCAGGCCCTAATCTGGTTCCGGCCCGGCATGCTGAGCCTTTGGTTAATTCCTCTTCCTGGTGGGAAATGAGAGTTAAATTTGCCCGTCCAGACACCTCCAGCTAGCCTCTCATTGGTTCTCGCTATTCCTGTTCATCTTCCGCAGAAATTGCAAACTGGGCCAAACAGGAGGTTAAACGGACTGACTCTCCAAGTGGGGAGAGTGTTAGTAAAGCATCTGGAATGTTGCACCCGAGTACCAGGGGAGGAAAACTGAGACATATTTGAACACGTCTCCCGATCACATGGTTGATCATACTCTAGGTTCCACATGCATGTTTTAGCTGAAGGAAGAATACCTTAAACCTGGGTAGTTGAAACCCGTGGAATGGGTACCATGCAATATGACTTCAAAGGGTCTTCATTTGCTCACCGAACCTCTCCAATCCTATCACTGCTGCGTTTATGCCCCTGTACACATGCTTGATTCTCTTTCGGAGACATAGCAATCTATAGGTTTTAAGATACTTACAAGTCAGGTACATTCTTAGGTGTTTAATATGCGGTGTTGAGTCCATTTCGTTGAGCAAGGAGTAGCTCTTGTCTATTCCATATTTGGCTTAAGGAACTTTATCTGTGCTCATTTCAATCTCTGGTTTTATGCAGCACCCCAACTCACCTTTACCCTTAAGCAAGCATAAGTTGTTTTTCTAAATTTGTGACCCAGTTCTGTTCTGTAATTCAGTTCCTGTGTAGCCAAGTTTCCATTCCGTGTATTACTGATATCTTATGATGTTTCTTTTTCTGTGTGACTTATTTCAGTTAGAATCATCATACCTGAATCCACTCATTGTGCTGCTAAGGGCCTGATGACATAGATTTCATTGCTGAGTGATATTGCTTTGTAAGTGAATACCACAACTTCTTTATCCATTTTTCACTTTCTGCGATGTTGAACTTGTACTGTAAACGAGGTTCTTGTAAACAGAGCCGTTCCAAACTTTGGGGTGGCTGTGTCTTTTTGATTTTAATTTCCCTAAGCTATAGGACCATAAGTGGAAGTGCCCTAGGTTCTGTTGCTTTGTTTTTTAGATGTTTCAGGAAACACCATACACTTCTCCCGAGTGGTTGTTGGCAATTTACATCCCGCCCATCAGCATAACAAGGCTCCCAGTTCTCCATGGCCTGTCCTGCCTTTCTGGATTTTACACTTTTTTCAGATGGCCCTTTTGACCGGGGGGAAGTGAGACTTCATTGTAGTGCAGATTTCCTTTGCAAGCTTGCTTGGTTGGCCAAAAAGGGCGTATGCGTTTTTTCCTGAATATATTCAGGAAAAAACGCATACGCCCTTTTTGGCCAAGTGCATCATTGTGGACGTTCTGCCTCTTTTCCTATGCTTTCAATGCAATTCCAGTCTACCTCCTGAAATCGGTTTCCTGCAATTCTGCCCCGCTTTCAAGTCCTCTTGGCAGCCTTACTTCAGTCTATTTTTGGACGATAGCTGTCATTTATAACTCTGCAGGTTTGTGAATTACAGTGCCCCTGAGCTCCTTTCTTCAACTCGCTTTCTTGTGACCTGGCCGCAACACCGCAGGATGGCTTCAGGCCCTAATCTGGTTCCGGCACGGCACGCTGAGCCTTTGGTTATTTCCTCTTCCTGGTGGGAAATGAGAGTTAAATTTGCCCGTCCAAACACCTCCAGCTAGTCTCTCATTGGTTCTCGCTATTCCTGTTCATCTTCCGCAGAAATTGCAAACTGGGCCAAACAGGAGGTTAAAGGCGCTGACTCTCCAAGTGGGGAGAGTGTTAGTAAAGCGTCTGGAATGTTGCACCCGAGTACCAGGGGAGGAAAACTGAGACATATTTGAACACGTCTCCCGTTCACACGGTTGATCATACTTGGGTTCCACATGCATGTTTTAGCTGAAGTAAGAATACCTTAAACCTGGAGAGTTAAGACCCGTGTAATGGGTACCATGCAATATGACTTCAAAGGGTCTTCATTTGCTCACCGAACGTCTCCAATCCTATCACTGCTGCGTTTATGCCCCTGTACACATGCTTGATTCTCTTTCGGAGACATAGCAATCCATAGGTTTTAAGATACTTACTAGTCAGGTACATTGTTAGACGTTTAATATGCGGTGTTGAGTCCATTTCGTTGAGCAAGGAGTAGCTCTTGTCTATTCCATATTTGACTTAAGGAACTTTATCTGTGCTCATTTCAATCTCTGGTTTTATGCAGCACCCCAACTCACCTTTCCCCTTAAGCAAGCATAAGTTGGTTTTCTAAATTTGAGACCCTGTTCTGTTCTGTAATTCAGTTCCTGTGTAGCCAAGTTTACATTCCGTGTATTACTGATATCTTATGATGTTTCTTTTTCTGTGTGACTTACTTCAGTTAGAATCATCATAGCTGAATCCACTCATTGTGATGCTAAGGGCCTGATGACATAGATTTCATTGCTGAGTGATATTGCTTTGTAAGTAAATACAAAAACTTCTTTATCCATTTTTCACTTTCTGCGATGTTGAAATTGTACTGTAAACGAGGTTCTTGTAAACAGAGGCGTCCCAAACTTTGGGGTGGCTGTGTCTTTTTGATTTTAATTTCCCTAAGCTATAGGACCATAAGTGGAAGTGCCCTAGGTTCTGTTGCTTTGTTTTTTAGATGTTTCAGGAAACACCATACACTTCTCCCGAGTGTCTGTTGGCAATTTACATCCCGCCCATCAGCATAACAAGGCTCCCAGTTCTCCATGGCCTGTCCTGCCTTTCTGGATTTTACACTTTTTTCAGATGGCCCTTTTGACCAGGGGGAAGTGAGACTTCATTGTAGTGCAGATTTCCTTTGCAAGCTTGCTTGGTTGGCCAAAAATGGCGTATGCGTTTTTTCCTGAATATATTCAGGAAAAAACGCATACGCCCTTTTTGGCCAAGTGCATTATTGTGGACGTTCTGCCTCTTTTCCTATGCTTTCAATGCAATTCCAGTCTACCTCCTGAAATCGGTTTCCTGCAATTCTGCCCCGCTTTCAAGTCCTCTTGGCAGCCTTACTTCAGTCTATTTTTGGACGATAGCTGTCATTTATAACTCTGCAGGTTTGTGAATTACAGTGCCCCTGAGCTCCTTTCTTCAACTCGGTTTCTTTTGAGCTGGCCGCAACACCGCAGGATGGCTTCAGGCCCTAATCTGGTTCCGGCACGGCACGCTGAGCCTTTGGTTAATTCCTCTTCCTGGTGGGAAATGAGAGTTAAATTTGCCCGTCCAGACACCTCCAGCTAGTCTCTCATTGGTTCTCGCTATTCCTGTTCATCTTCCGCAGAAATTGCAAACTGGGCCAAAGAGGAGTTTAAAGGGACTGACTCTCCAAGTCGGGAGAGTGTTAGTAAAGCGTCTGGAATGTTGCACCCGAGTACCAGGGGAGGAAAACTGAGACATATTTGAACACGTCTCCCGTTCACATGGTTGATCATACTTGGGTTCCACATGCATGTTTTAGCTGAAGGAAGAATACCTTAAACCTGGAGAGTTAAGACCCGTGTAATGGGTACCATGCAATATGACTTCAAAGGGTCTTCATTTGCTCACCGAACGTCTCCAATCCTATCACTGCTGCGTTTATGCCCCTGTACACATGCTTGATTCTCTTTCGGAGACATAGCAATCCATAGGTTTTAAGATACTTACTAGTCAGGTACATTCTTAGGCGTTTAATATGCGGTGTGGAGTCCATTTCGTTGAGCAAGGAGTAGCTCTTGTCTATTCCATATTTGACTTAAGGAACTTTATCTGTGCTCATTTCAATCTCTGGTTTTATGCAGCACCCCAACTCACCTTTACCCTTAAGCAAGCATAAGTTGGTTTTCTAAATTTGAGACCCTGTTCTGTTCTGTAATTCAGTTCCTGTGTAGCCAAGTTTACATTCCATGTATTACTGATATCTTATGATGTTTCTTTTTCTGTGTGACTTATTTCAGTTAGAATCATCATACCTGAATCCACTCATTGTGATGCTAAGGGCCTGATGACATAGATTTCATTGCTGAGTGATATTGCTTTGTAAGTAAATACAAAAACTTCTTTATCCATTTTTCACTTTCTGCGATGTTGAACTTGTACTGTAAACGAGGTTCTTGTAAACAGAGGCGTCCCAAACTTTGGGGTGGCTGTGTCTTTTTGATTTTAATTTCCCTAAGCTATAGGACCATAAGTGGAAGTGCCCTAGGCTCTGTTGCTTTGTTTTTTAGATGTTTCAGGAAACACCATACACTTCTCCCCAGTGTCTGTTGGCAATTTACATCCCGCCCATCAGCATAACAAGGCTCCCAGTTCTCCATGGCCTGTCCTGCCTTTCTGGATTTTACACTTTTTTCAGATGGCCCTTTTGACCGGGGGGAAGTGAGACTTCATTGTAGTGCAGATTTCCTTTGCAAGCTTGCTTGGTTGGCCAAAAAGGGCGTATGCGTTTTTTCCTGAATATATTCAGGAAAAAACGCATACGCCCTTTTTGGCCAAGTGCATCATTGTGGACGTTCTGCCTCTTTTCCTATGCTTTCAATGCAATTCCAGTCTACCTCCTGAAATCGGTTTCCTGCAATTCTGCCCCGCTTTCAAGTCCTCTTGGCAGCCTTACTTCAGTCTATTTTTGGACGATAGCTGTCATTTATAACTCTGCAGGTTTGTGAATTACAGTGCCCCTGAGCTCCTTTCTTCAACTCGCTTTCTTGTGACCTGGCCGCAACACCGCAGGATGGCTTCAGGCCCTAATCTGGTTCCGGCCCGGCATGCTGAGCCTTTGGTTAATTCCTCTTCCTGGTGGGAAATGAGAGTTAAATTTGCCCGTCCAGACACCTCCAGCTAGCCTCTCATTGGTTCTCGCTATTCCTGTTCATCTTCCGCAGAAATTGCAAACTGGGCCAAACAGGAGGTTAAAGGGACTGACTCTCCAAGTGGGGAGAGTGTTAGTAAAGCGTCTGGAATGTTGCACCCGAGTACCAGGGGAGGAAAACTGAGACATATTTGAACACGTCTCCCGATCACATGGTTGATCATACTCTAGGTTCCACATGCATATTTTAGCTGAAGGAAGAATACCTTAAACCTGGGTAGTTGAAACCCGTGGAATGGGTACCATGCAATATGACTTCAAAGGGTCTTCATTTGCTCACCGAACCTCTCCAATCCTATCACTGCTGCGTTTATGCCCCTGTACACATGCTTGATTCTCTTTCGGAGACATAGCAATCTATAGGTTTTAAGATACTTACAAGTCAGGTACATTCTTAGGCGTTTAATATGCGGTGTTGAGTCCATTTCGTTGAGCAAGGAGTAGCTCTTGTCTATTCCATATTTGGCTTAAGGAACTTTATCTGTGCTCATTTCAATCTCTGGTTTTATGCAGCACCCCAACTCACCTTTACCCTTAAGCAAGCATAAGTTGTTTTTCTAAATTTGTGACCCAGTTCTGTTCTGTAATTCAGTTCCTGTGTAGCCAAGTTTCCATTCCGTGTATTACTGATATCTTATGATGTTTCTTTTTCTGTGTGACTTATTTCAGTTAGAATCATCATACCTGAATCCACTCATTGTGTTGCTAAGGGCCTGATGACATAGATTTCATTGCTGAGTGATATTGCTTTGTAAGTAAATACCACAACTTCTTTATCCATTTTTCACTTTCTGCGATGTTGAACTTGTACTGTAAACGAGGTTCTTGTAAACAGAGCCGTTCCAAACTTTGGGGTGGCTGTGTCTTTTTGATTTTAATTTCCCTAAGCTATAGGACCATAAGTGGAAGTGCCCTAGGTTCTGTTGCTTTGTTTTTTAGATGTTTCAGGAAACACCATACACTTCTCCCTAGTGGTTGTTGGCAATTTACATCCCACCCATCAGCATAACAAGGCTCCCAGTTCTCCATGGCCTGTCCTGCCTTTCTGGATTTTACACTTTTTTCAGATGGCCCTTTTGACCGGGGGGAAGTGAGACTTCATTGTAGTGCAGATTTCATTTGCAAGCTTGCTTGGTTGGCCAAAAAGGGCGTATGCGTTTTTTCCTGAATATATTCAGGAAAAAACGCATACGCCCTTTTTGGCCAAGTGCATCATTGTGGACGTTCTGCCTCTTTTCCTATGCTTTCAATGCAATTCCAGTCTACCTCCTGAAATCGGTTTCCTGCAATTCTGCCCCGCTTTCACGTCCTCTTGGCAGCCTTACTTCAGTATATTTTTGGACGATAGCTGTCATTTATAACTCTGCAGCTTTGTGAATTACAGTGCCCCTGAGCTCCTTTCTTCAACTTGCTTTCTTGTGACCTGGCCGCAACACCGCAGGATGGCTTCAGGCCCTAATCTGGTTCCGGCACGGCACGCTGAGCCTTTGGTTATTTCCTCTTCCTGGTGGGAAATGAGAGTTAAATTTGCCCGTCCAAACACCTCCAGCTAGTCTCTCATTGGTTCTCGCTATTCCTGTTCATCTTCCGCAGAAATTGCAAACTGGGCCAAACAGGAGGTTAAAGGCGCTGACTCTCCAAGTGGGGAGAGTGTTAGTAAAGTGTCTGGAATGTTGCACCCGAGTACCAGGGGAGGAAAACTGAGACATATTTGAACACGTCTCCCGTTCACATGGTTGATCATACTTGGGTTCCACATGCATGTTTTAGCTGAAGGAAGAATACCTTAAACCTGGAGAGTTAAGACCCGTGTAATGGGTACCATGCAATATGACTTCAAAGGGTCTTCATTTGCTCACCGAACCTCTCCAATCCTATCACTGCTGCGTTTATGCCCCTGTACACATGCTTGATTCTCTTTCGGAGACATAGCAATCCATAGGTTTTAAGATACTTACTAGTCAGGTACATTCTTAGACGTTTAATATGCGGTGTTGAGTCCATTTCGTTGAGCAAGGAGTAGCTCTTGTCTATTCCATATTTGACTTAAGGAACTTTATCTGTGCTCATTTCAATCTCTGGTTTTATGCAGCACCCCAACTCACCTTTACCCTTAAGCAAGCATAAGTTGGTTTTCTAAATTTGAGACCCTGTTCTGTTCTGTAATTCAGTTCCTGTGTAGCCAAGTTTACATTCCATGTATTACTGATATCTTATGATGTTTCTTTTTCTGTGTGACTTATTTCAGTTAGAATCATCATACCTGAATCCACTCATTGTGATGCTAAGGGCCTGATGACATAGATTTCATTGCTGAGTGATATTGCTTTGTAAGTAAATACAAAAACTTCTTTATCCATTTTTCACTTTCTGCGATGTTGAACTTGTACTGTAAACGAGGTTCTTGTAACCAGAGGCGTCCCAAACTTTGGGGTGGCTGTGTCTTTTTGATTTTAATTTCCCTAAGCTATAGGACCATAAGTGGAAGTGCCCTAGGCTCTGTTGCTTTGTTTTTTAGATGTTTCAGGAAACACCATACACTTCTCCCGAGTGTCTGTTGGCAATTTACATCCCGCCCATCAGCATAACAAGGCTCCCAGTTCTCCATGGCCTGTCCTGCCTTTCTGGATTTTACACTTTTTTCAGATGGCCCTTTTGACCGGGGGGAAGTGAGACTTCATTGTAGTGCAGATTTCCTTTGCAAGCTTGCTTGGTTGGCCAAAAAGGGCGTATGCGTTTTTTCCTGAATATATTCAGGAAAAAACGCATACGCCCTTTTTGGCCAAGTGCATCATTGTGGACGTTCTGCCTCTTTTCCTATGCTTTCAATGCAATTCCAGTCTACCTCCTGAAATCGGTTTCCTGCAATTCTGCCCCGCTTTCAAGTCCTCTTGGCAGCCTTACTTCAGTCTATTTTTGGACGATAGCTGTCATTTATAACTCTGCAGGTTTGTGAATTACAGTGCCCCTGAGCTCCTTTCTTCAACTCGCTTTCTTGTGACCTGGCCGCAACACCGCAGGATGGCTTCAGGCCCTAATCTGGTTCCGGTACGGCACGCTGAGCCTTTGGTTATTTCCTCTTCCTTGTGGGAAATGAGAGTTAAATTTGCCCGTCCAGACACCTCCAGCTAGCCTCTCATTGGTTCTCGCTATTCCTGTTCATTTTCCGCAGAAATTGCAAACTGGGCCAAACAGGAGGTTAAAGGCGCTGACTCTCCAAGTGGGGAGAGTGTTAGTAAAGCATCTGGAATGTTGCACCCGAGTACCAGGGGAGGAAAACTGAGACATATTTGAACACGTCTCCCGTTCACATGGTTGATCATACTTGGGTTCCACATGCATGTTTTAGCTGAAGGAAGAATACCTTAAACCTGGAGAGTTGAGACCCGTGTAATGGGTACCATGCAATATGACTTCAAAGGGTCTTCATTTGCTCACCGAACCTCTCCAATCCTATCACTGCTGCGTTTATGCCCTTGTACACATGCTTGATTCTCTTTCGGAGACATAGCAATCCATAGGTTTTAAGATACTTACTAGTCAGGTACATTGTTAGACGTTTAATATGCGGTGTTGAGTCCATTTCGTTGAGCAAGGAGTAGCTCTTGTCTATTCCATATTTGACTTAAGGAACTTTATCTGTGCTCATTTCAATCTCTGGTTTTATGCAGCACCCCAACTCACCTTTCCCCTTAAGCAAGCATAAGTTGGTTTTCTAAATTTGAGACCCTGTTCTGTTCTGTAATTCAGTTCCTGTGTAGCCAAGTTTACATTCCGTGTATTACTGATATCTTATGATGTTTCTTTTTCTGTGTGACTTACTTCAGTTAGAATCATCATACCTGAATCCACTCATTGTGATGCTAAGGGCCTGATGACATAGATTTCATTGCCGAGTGATATTGCTTTGTAAGTAAATACCACAACTTCTTTATCCATTTTTCACTTTCTGCGATGTTGAAATTGTACTGTAAACGAGGTTCTTGTAAACAGAGGCGTCCCAAACTTTGGGGTGGCTGTGTCTTTTTGATTTTAATTTCCCTAAGCTATAGGACCATAAGTGGAAGTGCCCTAGGTTCTGTTGCTTTGTTTTTTAGATGTTTCAGGAAACACCATACACTTCTCCCGAGTGTCTGTTGGCAATTTACATCCCGCCCATCAGCATAACAAGGCTCCCAGTTCTCCATGGCCTGTCCTGCCTTTCTGGATTTTACACTTTTTTCAGATGGCCCTTTTGACCAGGGGGAAGTGAGACTTCATTGTAGTGCAGATTTCCTTTGCAAGCTTGCTTGGTTGGCCAAAAAGGGCGTATGCGTTTTTTCCTGAATATATTCAGGAAAAAACGCATACGCCCTTTTTGGCCAAGTGCATTATTGTGGACGTTCTGCCTCTTTTCCTATGCTTTCAATGCAATTCCAGTCTACCTCCTGAAATCGGTTTCCTGCAATTCTGCCCCGCTTTCAAGTCCTCTTGGCAGCCTTACTTCAGTCTATTTTTGGACGATAGCTGTCATTTATAACTCTGCAGGTTTGTGAATTACAGTGCCCCTGAGCTCCTTTCTTCAACTCGGTTTCTTTTGAGCTGGCCGCAACACCGCAGGATGGCTTCAGGCCCTAATCTGGTTCCGGCACGGCACGCTGAGCCTTTGGTTAATTCCTCTTCCTGGTGGGAAATGAGAGTTAAATTTGCCCGTCCAGACACCTCCAGCTAGTCTCTCATTGGTTCTCGCTATTCCTGTTCATCTTCCGCAGAAATTGCAAACTGGGCCAAAGAGGAGTTTAAAGGGACTGACTCTCCAAGTCGGGAGAGTGTTAGTAAAGCGTCTGGAATGTTGCACCCGAGTACCAGGGGAGGAAAACTGAGACATATTTGAACACGTCTCCCGTTCACATGGTTGATCATACTTGGGTTCCACATGCATGTTTTAGCTGAAGGAAGAATACCTTAAACCTGGAGAGTTAAGACCCGTGTAATGGGTACCATGCAATATGACTTCAAAGGGTCTTCATTTGCTCACCGAACGTCTCCAATCCTATCACTGCTGCGTTTATGCCCCTGTACACATGCTTGATTCTCTTTCGGAGACATAGCAATCCATAGGTTTTAAGATACTTACTAGTCAGGTACATTCTTAGGCGTTTAATATGCGGTGTGGAGTCCATTTCGTTGAGCAAGGAGTAGCTCTTGTCTATTCCATATTTGGCTTAAGGAACTTTATCTGTGCTCATTTCAATCTCTGGTTTTATGCAGCACCCCAACTCACCTTTACCCTTAAGCAAGCATAAGTTGGTTTTCTAAATTTGAGACCCTGTTCTGTTCTGTAATTCAGTTCCTGTGTAGCCAAGTTTACATTCCATGTATTACTGATATCTTATGATGTTTCTTTTTCTGTGTGACTTATTTCAGTTAGAATCATCATACCTGAATCCACTCATTGTGATGCTAAGGGCCTGATGACATAGATTTCATTGCTGAGTGATATTGCTTTGTAAGTAAATACAAAAACTTCTTTATCCATTTTTCACTTTCTGCGATGTTGAACTTGTACTGTAAACGAGGTTCTTGTAAACAGAGGCGTCCCAAACTTTGGGGTGGCTGTGTCTTTTTGATTTTAATTTCCCTAAGCTATAGGACCATAAGTGGCAGTGCCCTAGGCTCTGTTGCTTTGTTTTTTAGATGTTTCAGGAAACACCATACACTTCTCCCGAGTGTCTGTTGGCAATTTACATCCCGCCCATCAGCATAACAAGGCTCCCAGTTCTCCATGGCCTGTCCTGCCTTTCTGGATTTTACACTTTTTTCAGATGGCCCTTTTGACCGGGGGGAAGTGAGACTTCATTGTAGTGCAGATTTCCTTTGCAAGCTTGCTTGGTTGGCCAAAAAGGGCGTATGCGTTTTTTCCTGAATATATTCAGGAAAAAACGCATACGCCCTTTTTGGCCAAGTGCATCATTGTGGACGTTCTGCCTCTTTTCCTATGCTTTCAATGCAATTCCAGTCTACCTCCTGAAATCGGTTTCCTGCAATTCTGCCCCGCTTTCAAGTCCTCTTGGCAGCCTTACTTCAGTCTATTTTTGGACGATAGCTGTCATTTATAACTCTGCAGGTTTGTGAATTACAGTGCCCCTGAGCTCCTTTCTTCAACTCGCTTTCTTGTGACCTGGCCGCAACACCGCAGGATGGCTTCAGGCCCTAATCTGGTTCCGGCCCGGCATGCTGAGCCTTTGGTTAATTCCTCTTCCTGGTGGGAAATGAGAGTTAAATTTGCCCGTCCAGACACCTCCAGCTAGCCTCTCATTGGTTCTCGCTATTCCTGTTCATCTTCCGCAGAAATTGCAAACTGGGCCAAACAGGAGGTTAAAGGGACTGACTCTCCAAGTGGGGAGAGTGTTAGTAAAGCGTCTGGAATGTTGCACCCGAGTACCAGGGGAGGAAAACTGAGACATATTTGAACACGTCTCCCGATCACATGGTTGATCATACTCTAGGTTCCACATGCATGTTTTAGCTGAAGGAAGAATACCTTAAACCTGGGTAGTTGAAACCCGTGGAATGGGTACCATGCAATATGATTTCAAAGGGTCTTCATTTGCTCACCGAACCTCTCCAATCCTATCACTGCTGCGTTTATGCCCCTGTACACATGCTTGATTCTCTTTCGGAGACATAGCAATCTATAGGTTTTAAGATACTTACAAGTCAGGTACATTCTTAGGCGTTTAATATGCGGTGTTGAGTCCATTTCGTTGAGCAAGGAGTAGCTCTTGTCTATTCCATATTTGGCTTAAGGAACTTTATCTGTGCTCATTTCAATCTCTGATTTTATGCAGCACCCCAACTCACCTTTACCCTTAAGCAAGCATAAGTTGTTTTTCTAAATTTGTGACCCAGTTCTGTTCTGTAATTCAGTTCCTGTGTAGCCAAGTTTCCATTCCGTGTATTACTGATATCTTATGATGTTTCTTTTTCTGTGTGACTTATTTCAGTTAGAATCATCATACCTGAATCCACTCATTGTGCTGCTAAGGGCCTGATGACATAGATTTCATTGCTGAGTGATATTGCTTTGTAAGTGAATACCACAACTTCTTTATCCATTTTTCACTTTCTGCGATGTTGAACTTGTACTGTAAACGAGGTTCTTGTAAACAGAGCCGTTCCAAACTTTGGGGTGGCTGTGTCTTTTTGATTTTAATTTCCCTAAGCTATAGGACCATAAGTGGAAGTGCCCTAGGTTCTGTTGCTTTGTTTTTTAGATGTTTCAGGAAACACCATACACTTCTCCCGAGTGGTTGTTGGCAATTTACATCCCGCCCATCAGCATAACAAGGCTCCCAGTTCTCCATGGCCTGTCCTGCCTTTCTGGATTTTACACTTTTTTCAGATGGCCCTTTTGACCGGGGGGAAGTGAGACTTCATTGTAGTGCAGATTTCATTTGCAAGCTTGCTTGGTTGGCCAAAAAGGGCGTATGCGTTTTTTCCTGAATATATTCAGGAAAAAACGCATACGCCCTTTTTGGCCAAGTGCATCATTGTGGACGTTCTGCCTCTTTTCCTATGCTTTCAATGCAATTCCAGTCTACCTCCTGAAATCGGTTTCCTGCAATTCTGCCCCGCTTTCACGTCCTCTTGGCAGCCTTACTTCAGTCTATTTTTGGATGATAGCTGTCATTTATAACTCTGCAGGTTTGTGAATTACAGTGCCCCTGAGCTCCTTTCTTCAACTCGCTTTCTTGTGACCTGGCCGCAACACCGCAGGATGGCTTCAGGCCCTAATCTGGTTCCGGCCCGGCATGCTGAGCCTTTGGTTAATTCCTCTTCCTGGTGGGAAATGAGAGTTAAATTTGCCCGTCCAGACACCTCCAGCTAGCCTCTCATTGGTTCTCGCTATTCCTGTTCATCTTCCGCAGAAATTGCAAACTGGGTCAAACAGGAGGTTAAAGGGACTGACTCTCCAAGTGGGGAGAGTGTTAGTAAAGCGTCTGGAATGTTGCACCCGAGTACCAGGGGAGGAAAACTGAGACATATTTGAACACGTCTCCCGATCACATGGTTGATCATACTCTAGGTTCCACATGCATGTTTTAGCTGAAGGAAGAATACCTTAAACCTGGGTAGTTGAAACCCGTGGAATGGGTACCATGCAATATGACTTCAAAGGGTCTTCATTTGCTCACCGAACCTCTCCAATCCTATCACTGCTGCGTTTATGCCCCTGTACACATGCTTGATTCTCTTTCGGAGACATAGCAATCTATAGGTTTTAAGATACTTACAAGTCAGGTACATTCTTAGGCGTTTAATATGCGGTGTTGAGTCCATTTCGTTGAGCAAGGAGTAGCTCTTGTCTATTCCATATTTGGCTTAAGGAACTTTATCTGTGCTCATTTCAATCTCTGGTTTTATGCAGCACCCCAACTCACCTTTACCCTTAAGCAAGCATAAGTTGTTTTTCTAAATTTGTGACCCAGTTCTGTTCTGTAATTCAGTTCCTGTGTAGCCAAGTTTCCATTCCGTGTATTACTGATACCTTATGATGTTTCTTTTTCTGTGTGACTTACTTCAGTTAGAATCATCATACCTGAATCCACTCATTGTGCTGCTAAGGGCCTGATGACATAGATTTCATTGCTGAGTGATATTGCTTTGTAAGTGAATACCACAACTTCTTTATCCATTTTTCACTTTCTGCGATGTTGAACTTGTACTGTAAACGAGGTTCTTGTAAACAGAGCCGTTCCAAACTTTGGGGTGGCTGTGTCTTTTTGATTTTAATTTCCCTAAGCTATAGGACCATAAGTGGAAGTGCCCTAGGTTCTGTTGCTTTGTTTTTTAGATGTTTCAGGAAACACCATACACTTCTCCCGAGTGGTTGTTGGCAATTTACATCCCGCCCATCAGCATAACAAGGCTCCCAGTTCTCCATGGCCTGTCCTGCCTTTCTGGATTTTACACTTTTTTCAGATGGCCCCTTTGACCGGGGGCAAGTGAGACTTCATTGTAGTGCAGATTTCCTTTGCAAGCTTGCTTGGTTGGCCAAAAAGGGCGTATGCGTTTTTTCCTGAATATATTCAGGAAAAAACGCATACGCCCTTTTTGGCCAAGTGCATCATTGTGGACGTTCTGCCTCTTTTCCTATGCTTTCAATGCAATTCCAGTCTACCTCCTGAAATCGGTTTCCTGCAATTCTGCCCCGCTTTCAAGTCCTCTTGGCAGCCTTACTTCAGTCTATTTTTGGACGATAGCTGTCATTTATAACTCTGCAGGTTTGTGAATTACAGTGCCCCTGAGCTCCTTTCTTCAACTTGCTTTCTTGTGACCTGGCCGCAACACCGCAGGATGGCTTCAGGCCCTAATCTGGTTCCGGCACGGCATGCTGAGCCTTTGGTTATTTCCTCTTCCTGGTGGGAAATGAGAGTTAAATTTGCCCGTCCAAACACCTCCAGCTAGTCTCTCATTGGTTCTCGCTATTCCTGTTCATCTTCCGCAGAAATTGCAAACTGGGCCAAACAGGAGGTTAAAGGCGCTGACTCTCCAAGTGGGGAGAGTGTTAGTAAAGCGTCTGGAATGTTGCACCCGAGTACCAGGGGAGGAAAACTGAGACATATTTGAACACGTCTCCCGTTCACATGGTTGATCATACTTGGGTTCCACATGCATGTTTTAGCTGAAGGAAGAATACCTTAAACCTGGAGAGTTAAGACCCGTGTAATGGGTACCATGCAATATGACTTCAAAGGGTCTTCATTTGCTCACCGAACCTCTCCAATCCTATCACTGCTGCGTTTATGCCCCTGTACACATGCTTGATTCTCTTTCGGAGACATAGCAATCCATAGGTTTTAAGATACTTACTAGTCAGGTACATTCTTAGACGTTTAATATGCGGTGTTGAGTCCATTTCGTTGAGCAAGGAGTAGCTCTTGTCTATTCCATATTTGACTTAAGGAACTTTATCTGTGCTCATTTCAATCTCTGGTTTTATGCAGCACCCCAACTCACCTTTCCCCTTAAGCAAGCATAAGTTGGTTTTCTAAATTTGAGACCCTGTTCTGTTCTGTAATTCAGTTCCTGTGTAGCCAAGTTTCCATTCCGTGTATTACTGATATCTTATGATGTTTCTTTTTCTGTGTGACTTACTTCAGTTAGAATCATCATACCTGAATCCACTCATTGTGATGCTAAGGGCCTGATGACATAGATTTCATTGCTGAGTGATATTGCTTTGTAAGTAAATACCACAACTTCTTTATCCATTTTTCACTTTCTGCGATGTTGAACTTGTACTGTAAATGAGGTTCTTGTAAACAGAGGCGTCCCAAACTTTGGGGTGGCTGTGTCTTTTTGATTTAAATTTCCCTAAGCTATAGGACCATAAGTGGAAGTGCCCTAGGTTCTGTTGCTTTGTTTTTTAGATGTTTCAGGAAACACCATACACTTCTCCCGAGTGTCTGTTGGCAATTTACATCCCGCCCATCAGCATAACAAGGCTCCCAGTTCTCCATGGCCTGTCCTGCCTTTCTGGATTTTACACTTTTTTCAGATGGCCCTTTTGACCGGGTGGAAGTGAGACTTCATTGTAGTGCAGATTTCCTTTGCAAGCTTGCTTGGTTGGCCAAAAAGGGCGTATGCGTTTTTTCCTGAATATATTCAGGAAAAAACGCATACGCCCTTTTTGGCCAAGTGCATCATTGTGGACGTTCTGCCTCTTTTCCTATGCTTTCAATGCAATTCCAGTCTACCTCCTGAAATCGGTTTCCTGCAATTCTGCCCCGCTTTCAAGTCCTCTTGGCAGCCTTACTTCAGTATGTTTTTGGACGATAGCTGTCATTTATAACTCTGCAGGTTTGTGAATTACAGTGCCCCTGAGCTCCTTTCTTCAACTCGCTTTCTTTTGAGCTGGCCGCAACACCGCAGGATGGCTTCAGGCCCTAATCTGGTTCCGGTACGGCACGCTGAGCCTTTGGTTATTTCCTCTTCCTTGTGGGAAATGAGAGTTAAATTTGCCCGTCCAGACACCTCCAGCTAGCCTCTCATTGGTTCTCGCTATTCCTGTTCATCTTCCGCAGAAATTGCAAACTGGGCCAAACAGGAGGTTAAAGGCGCTGACTCTCCAAGTGGGGAGAGTGTTAGTAAAGCGTCTGGAATGTTGCACCCGAGTACCAGGGGAGGAAAACTGAGACATATTTGAACACGTCTCCCGTTCACACGGTTGATCATACTTGGGTTCCACATGCATGTTTTAGCTGAAGTAAGAATACCTTAAACCTGGAGAGTTAAGACCCGTGTAATGGGTACCATGCAATATGACTTCAAAGGGTCTTCATTTGCTCACCGAACGTCTCCAATCCTATCACTGCTGCGTTTATGCCCCTGTACACATGCTTGATTCTCTTTCGGAGACATAGCAATCCATAGGTTTTAAGATACTTACTAGTCAGGTACATTGTTAGACGTTTAATATGCGGTGTTGAGTCCATTTCGTTGAGCAAGGAGTAGCTCTTGTCTATTCTATATTTGACTTAAGGAACTTTATCTGTGCTCATTTCAATCTCTGGTTTTATGCAGCACCCCAACTCACCTTTCCCCTTAAGCAAGCATAAGTTGGTTTTCTAAATTTGAGACCCTGTTCTGTTCTGTAATTCAGTTCCTGTGTAGCCAAGTTTACATTCCGTGTATTACTGATATCTTATGATGTTTCTTTTTCTGTGTGACTTACTTCAGTTAGAATCATCATACCTGAATCCACTCATTGTGATGCTAAGGGCCTGATGACATAGATTTCATTGCTGAGTGATATTGCTTTGTAAGTAAATACCACCACTTCTTTATCCATTTTTCACTTTCTGCGATGTTGAAATTGTACTGTAAACGAGGTTCTTGTAAACAGAGGCGTCCCAAACTTTGGGGTGGCTGTGTCTTTTTGATTTTAATTTCCCTAAGCTATAGGACCATAAGTGGAAGTGCCCTAGGTTCTGTTGCTTTGTTTTTTAGATGTTTCAGGAAACACCATACACTTCTCCCGAGTGTCTGTTGGCAATTTACATCCCGCCCATCAGCATAACAAGGCTCCCAGTTCTCCATGGCCTGTCCTGCCTTTCTGGATTTTACACTTTTTTCAGATGGCCCTTTTGACCAGGGAGAAGTGAGACTTCATTGTAGTGCAGATTTCCTTTGCAAGCTTGCTTGGTTGGCCAAAAAGGGCGTATGCGTTTTTTCCTGAATATATTCAGGAAAAAACGCATACGCCCTTTTTGGCCAAGTGCATTATTGTGGACGTTCTGCCTCTTTTCCTATGCTTTCAATGCAATTCCAGTCTACCTCCTGAAATCGGTTTCCTGCAATTCTGCCCCGCTTTCAAGTCCTCTTGGCAGCCTTACTTCAGTCTATTTTTGGACGATAGCTGTCATTTATAACTCTGCAGGTTTGTGAATTACAGTGCCCCTGAGCTCCTTTCTTCAACTCGGTTTCTTTTGAGCTGGCCGCAACACCGCAGGATGGCTTCAGGCCCTAATCTGGTTCCGGCACGGCACGCTGAGCCTTTGGTTAATTCCTCTTCCTGGTGGGAAATGAGAGTTAAATTTGCCCGTCCAGACACCTCCAGCTAGTCTCTCATTGGTTCTCGCTATTCCTGTTCATCTTCCGCAGAAATTGCAAACTGGGCCAAAGAGGAGTTTAAAGGGACTGACTCTCCAAGTCGGGAGAGTGTTAGTAAAGCGTCTGGAATGTTGCACCCGAGTACCAGGGGAGGAAAACTGAGACATATTTGAACACGTCTCCCGTTCACATGGTTGATCATACTTGGGTTCCACATGCATGTTTTAGCTGAAGGAAGAATACCTTAAACCTGGAGAGTTAAGACCCGTGTAATGGGTACCATGCAATATGACTTCAAAGGGTCTTCATTTGCTCACCGAACGTCTCCAATCCTATCACTGCTGCGTTTATGCCCCTGTACACATGCTTGATTCTCTTTCGGAGACATAGCAATCCATAGGTTTTAAGATACTTACTAGTCAGGTACATTCTTAGGCGTTTAATATGCGGTGTGGAGTCCATTTCGTTGAGCAAGGAGTAGCTCTTGTCTATTCCATATTTGACTTAAGGAACTTTATCTGTGCTCATTTCAATCTCTGGTTTTATGCAGCACCCCAACTCACCTTTACCCTTAAGCAAGCATAAGTTGGTTTTCTAAATTTGAGACCCTGTTCTGTTCTGTAATTCAGTTCCTGTGTAGCCAAGTTTACATTCCATGTATTACTGATATCTTATGATGTTTCTTTTTCTGTGTGACTTATTTCAGTTAGAATCATCATACCTGAATCCACTCATTGTGATGCTAAGGGCCTGATGACATAGATTTCATTGCTGAGTGATATTGCTTTGTAAGTAAATACAAAAACTTCTTTATCCATTTTTCACTTTCTGCGATGTTGAACTTGTACTGTAAACGAGGTTCTTGTAAACAGAGGCGTCCCAAACTTCGGGGTGGCTGTGTCTTTTTGATTTTAATTTCCCTAAGCTATAGGACCATAAGTGGAAGTGCCCTAGGCTCTGTTGCTTTGTTTTTTAGATGTTTCAGGAAACACCATACACTTCTCCCGAGTGTCTGTTGGCAATTTACATCCCGCCCATCAGCATAACAAGGCTCCCAGTTCTCCATGGCCTGTCCTGCCTTTCTGGATTTTACACTTTTTTCAGATGGCCCTTTTGACCGGGGGGAAGTGAGACTTCATTGTAGTGCAGATTTCCTTTGCAAGCTTGCTTGGTTGGCCAAAAAGGGCGTATGCGTTTTTTCCTGAATATATTCAGGAAAAAACGCATACGCCCTTTTTGGCCAAGTGCATCATTGTGGACGTTCTGCCTCTTTTCCTATGCTTTCAATGCAATTCCAGTCTACCTCCTGAAATCGGTTTCCTGCAATTCTGCCCCGCTTTCAAGTCCTCTTGGCAGCCTTACTTCAGTCTATTTTTGGACGATAGCTGTCATTTATAACTCTGCAGGTTTGTGAATTACAGTGCCCCTGAGCTCCTTTCTTCAACTCGCTTTCTTGTGACCTGGCCGCAACACCGCAGGATGGCTTCAGGCCCTAATCTGGTTCCGGCCCGGCATGCTGAGCCTTTGGTTAATTCCTCTTCCTGGTGGGAAATGAGAGTTAAATTTGCCCGTCCAGACACCTCCAGCTAGCCTCTCATTGGTTCTCGCTATTCCTGTTCATCTTCCGCAGAAATTGCAAACTGGGCCAAACAGGAGGTTAAAGGGACTGACTCTCCAAGTGGGGAGAGTGTTAGTAAAGCGTCTGGAATGTTGCACCCGAGTACCAGGGGAGGAAAACTGAGACATATTTGAACACGTCTCCCGATCACATGGTTGATCATACTCTAGGTTCCACATGCATGTTTTAGCTGAAGGAAGAATACCTTAAACCTGCGTAGTTGAAACCCGTGGAATGGGTACCATGCAATATGACTTCAAAGGGTCTTCATTTGCTCACCGAACCTCTCCAATCCTATCACTGCTGCGTTTATGCCCCTGTACACATGCTTGATTCTCTTTCGGAGACATAGCAATCCATAGGTTTTAAGATACTTACTAGTCAGGTACATTCTTAGGCGTTTAATATGCGGTGTTGAGTCCATTTCGTTGAGCAAGGAGTAGCTCTTGTCTATTCCATATTTGGCTTAAGGAACTTTATCTGTGCTCATTTCAATCTCTGGTTTTATGCAGCACCCCAACTCACCTTTACCCTTAAGCAAGCATAAGTTGTTTTTCTAAATTTGTGACCCAGTTCTGTTCTGTAATTCAGTTCCTGTGTAGCCAAGTTTCCATTCCGTGTATTACTGATATCTTATGATGTTTCTTTTTCTGTGTGACTTATTTCAGTTAGAATCATCATACCTGAATCCACTCATTGTGCTGCTTAGGGCCTGATGACACAGATTTCATTGCTGAGTGATATTGCTTTGTAAGTAAATACCACAACTTCTTTATCCATTTTTCACTTTCTGCGATGTTGAACTTGTACTGTAAACGAGGTTCTTGTAAACAGAGCCGTTCCAAACTTTGGGGTGGCTGTGTATTTTTGATTTTAACTTCCCTAAGCTATAGGACCATAAGTGGAAGTGCCCTAGAATCTGTTGCTTTGTTTTTTAGATGTTTCAGGAAACACCATACACTTCTCCCGAGTGGTTGTTGGCAATTTACATCCCGCCCATCAGCATAACAAGGCTCCCAGTTCTCCATGGCCTGTCCTGCCTTTCTGGATTTTACACTTTTTTCAGATGGCCCTTTTGACCGGGGGGAAGTGAGACTTCATTGTAGTGCAGATTTCCTTTGCAAGCTTGCTTGGTTGGCCAAAAAGGGCGTATGCGTTTTTTCCTGAATATATTCAGGAAAAAACGCATACGCCCTTTTTGGCCAAGTGCATCATTGTGGACGTTCTGCCTCTTTTCCTATGCTTTCAGTGCAATTCCAGTCTACCTCCTGAAATCGGTTTCCTGCAATTCTGCCCCGCTTTCAAGTCCTCTTGGCAGCCTTACTTCAGTCTATTTTTGGACGATAGCTGTCATTTATAACTCTGCAGGTTTGTGAATTACAGTGCCCCTGAGCTCCTTTCTTCAACTCGCTTTCTTTTCGGCTGGCCACAACACCGCAGGATGGCTTCAGGCCCTAATCTGGTTCCGGTACGGCACGCTGAGCCTTTGGTTAATTCCTCTTCCTGGTGGGAAATGAGAGTTAAATTTGCCCGTCCAGACACCTCCAGCTAGCCTCTCATTGGTTCTCGCTATTCCTGTTCATCTTCCGCAGGAATTGCAAACTGGGCCAAACAGAAGGTTAAAGGGACTGACTCTCCAAGTCGGGAGAGTGTTAGTAAAGCGTCTGGAATGTTGCACCCGAGTACCAGGGGAGGAAAACTGAGACATATTTGAACACGTCTCCCGTTCACATGGTTGATCATACTTGGGTTCCACATGCATGTTTTAGCTGAAGGAAGAATACCTTAAACCTGGAGAGTTGAGACCCGTGGAATGGGTACCATGCAATATGACTTCAAAGGGTCTTCATTTGCTCACCGAACCTCTCCAATCCTATCACTGCTGCGTTTATGCCCCTGTACACATGCTTGATTCTCTTTTGGAGACATAGCAATCCATAGGTTTATGATACTTACTAGTCAGGTACATTCTTAGGCGTTTAATATGGGGTTTTGAGTCCATTTCGTTGAGCAAGGAGTAGCTCTTGTCTATTCCATATTTGGCTTAAGGAACTTTATCTGTGCTCATTTCAATCTCTGGTTTTATGCAGCACCCCAACTCACCTTTCCCCTTAAGCAAGCATAAGTTGGTTTTCTAAATTTGAGACCCTGTTCTGTTTTGGAATGCAGTTCCTGTGTAGCCAAGTTTACATTTCGTGTATTAGTGATATCTTATGATGTTTCTTTTTCTGTGTGACTTATTTCAGTTAGAATCATCGTACCTGAATCCACTCATTATGCTGCTACGGGCCTGATGACATAGATTTCATTGCTGAGTGATACTGCATTGTACGTAAGTACCACATGTTCTTTATCCATTTTTCACTTTCTGTGATATTGAACTTGTACGGTAAACGAGGTTCTTGTAAACGGAGGCGTCCCAAACTTTGTGGTGGCTGTGTCTTTTTGATTTAATTTCCCTAAGCTATAGGACCATAAGTGGAAGTGCCCTAGGCTCTGTTGCTTTGTTTTTTAGATGTTTCAGGAAACACCATAAACTTCTCCTGAGTGTCTGTTGGCAATTTACATCCCGCCCATCAGCATAACATGGCTCCCAGTTCTCCATGGCCTGTCCTGCCTTTCTGGATTTTACACTTTTTTCAGATGGCCCTTTTGACCGGGGGGAAGTGAGACTTCATTGTAGTGCAGATTTCCTTTGCAAGCTTGCTTGGTTGGCCAAAAAGGGCGTATGCGTTTTTTCCTGAATATATTCAGGACAAAACGCATACGCCCTTTTTGGCCAAGTGCATCATTGTGGACGTTCTGCCTCTTTTCCTATGCTTTCAATGCAATTCCAGTCTACCTCCTGAAATTGGTTTCCTGCAATTCTGCCCCGCTTTCAAGTCCTCTTGGCAGCCTTACTTCAGTATATTTTTGGACGATAGCTGTCATTTATAACTCTGCAAGTTTGTGAATTACAGTGCCCCTGAGCTCCTTTCTTCAACTCGCTTTCTTTTGAGCTGGCCGCAACACCGCAGGATGGCTTCAGGCCCTAATCTGGTTCCGGCCCGGCATGCTGAGCCTTTGGTTAATTCCTCTTCCTGGTGGGAAATGAGAGTTAAATTTGCCCGTCCAGACACCTCCAGCTAGCCTCTCATTGGTTCTCGCTATTCCTGTTCATCTTCCGCAGAAATTGCAAACTGGGCCAAACAGGAGGTTAAAGGGACTGACTCTCCAAGTGGGGAGAGTGTTAGTAAAGCGTCTGGAATGTTGCACCCGAGTACCAGGGGAGGAGAACTGAGACATATTTGAACACGTCTCCCGTTCACATGGTTGATCATACTCTGGGTTCCACATGCATGTTTTAGCTGAAGGAAGAATACCTTAAACCTGGAGAGTTGAGACCCGTGTAATGGGTACCATGCAATATGACTTCAAAGGGTCTTCATTTGCTCACCGAACCTCTCTAATCCTATCACTGCTGCGTTTATGCCCCTGTACACACGCTTGATTCTCTTTGGAGACATAGCAATCCATAGGTTTTAAGATACTTACTAGTCAGGTACATTCTTAGGCGTTTAATATGGGGTGTTGAGTCCATTTCGTTGAGCAAGGAGTAGCTCTTGTCTATTCCATATTTGACTTAAGGAACTTTATCTGTGCTCATTTCAATCTCTGGTTTTATGCAGCACCCCAACTCACCTTTCCCCTTAAGCAAGCATAAGTTGGTTTTCTAAATTTGAGACCCTGTTCTGTTCTGTAATTCAGTTCCTGTGTAGCCAAGTTTCCATTCCGTGTATTACTGATATCTTATGATGTTTCTTTTTCTGTGTGACTTATTTCAGTTAGAATCATCACACCTGAATCCACTCATTGTGCTGCTAAGGGCCTGATGACACAGATTTCACTGCTGAGTGATATTGCTTTGTAAGTGAATACCACAAATTCTTTATCCATTTTTCACTTTCTGCGATGTTGAACTTGTACTGTAAATGAGGTTCTTGTAACCAGAGCCGTTCCAAACTTTGGAGTGGCTGTGTCTTTTTGATTTTAAATTCCCTAAGCTATAGGACCATAAGTGGAAGTGCCCTAGGCTCTGTTGCTTTGTTTTTTAGATGTTTGAGGAAACACCATACACTACTCCCAAGTGTCTGTTGGCAATTTACATCCCGCCCATCAGCATAACAAGGCTCCCAGTTCTCAATGGCCTGTTGCCTTTCTGGATTTTACACTTTTTTCAGATGGCCCTTTTGACCGGGGGGAAGTGAGACTTCATTGTAGTGCAGATTTCCTTTGCAAGCTTGCTTGGTTGGCCAAAAAGGGCGTATGCGTTTTTTCCTGAATATATTCAGGAAAAAACGCATACGCCCTTTTTGGCCAAGTGCATTATTGTGGACGTTCTGCCTCTTTTCCTATGCTTTCAATGCAATTCCAGTCTACCTCCTGAAATCGGTTTCCTGCAATTCCGCCCCGCTTTCAAGTCCTCTTGGCAGCCTTACTTCAGTCTATTTTTGGATGATACCTCTCATTTATAACTCTGCAGGTTTGTGAATTACAGTGCCCCTGAGCTCCTTTCTTCAACTCGCTTTCTTGTGACCTGGCCGCAACACCGCAGGATGGCTTCAGGCCCTAATCTGGTTCCGGTACGGCACGCTGAGCCTTTGGTTAATTCCTCTTCCTGGTGGGAAATGAGAGTTAAATTTGCCCGTCCAGACACCTCCAGCTAGCCTCTCATTGGTTCTCGCTATTCCTGTTCATCTTCCACAGAAATTGCAAACTGGGCCAAACAGGAGGTTAAAGGGACTGACTCTCCAAGTCGGGAGAGTGTTAGTAAAGCGTCTGGAATGTTGCACCCGAGTACCAGGGGAGGAAAACTGAGACATATTTGAACACGTCTCCCGTTCACATGGTTGATCATACTTGGGTTCCACATGCATGTTTTAGCTGAAGGAAGAATACCTTAAACCTGGAGAGTTGAGACCCGTGGAATGGGTACCATGCAATATGACTTCAAAGGGTCTTCATTTGCTCACCGAACCTCTCCAATCCTATCACTGCTGCGTTTATGCCCCTGTACACATGCTTGATTCTCTTTTGGAGACATAGCAATCCATAGGTTTATGATACTTACTAGTCAGGTACATTCTTAGGCGTTTAATATGGGGTTTTGAGTCCATTTCGTTGAGCAAGGAGTAGCTCTTGTCTATTCCATATTTGGCTTAAGGAACTTTATCTGTGCTCATTTCAATCTCTGGTTTTATGCAGCACCCCAACTCACCTTTCCCCTTAAGCAAGCATAAGTTGGTTTTCTAAATTTGAGACCCTGTTCTGTTTTGGAATGCAGTTCCTGTGTAGCCAAGTTTACATTTCGTGTATTAGTGATATCTTATGATGTTTCTTTTTCTGTGTGACTTATTTCAGTTAGAATCATCGTACCTGAATCCACTCATTATGCTGCTACGGGCCTGATGACATAGATTTCATTGCTGAGTGATACTGCATTGTACGTAAGTACCACATGTTCTTTATCCATTTTTCACTTTCTGTGATATTGAACTTGTACGGTAAACGAGGTTCTTGTAAACGGAGGCGTCCCAAACTTTGTGGTGGCTGTGTCTTTTTGATTTAATTTCCCTAAGCTATAGGACCATAAGTGGAAGTGCCCTAGGCTCTGTTGCTTTGTTTTTTAGATGTTTCAGGAAACACCATAAACTTCTCCTGAGTGTCTGTTGGCAATTTACATCCCGCCCATCAGCATAACATGGCTCCCAGTTCTCCATGGCCTGTCCTGCCTTTCTGGATTTTACACTTTTTTCAGATGGCCCTTTTGACCGGGGGGAAGTGAGACTTCATTGTAGTGCAGATTTCCTTTGCAAGCTTGCTTGGTTGGCCAAAAAGGGCGTATGCGTTTTTTCCTGAATATATTCAGGAAAAAACGCATACGCACTTTTTGGCCAAGTGCATCATTGTGGACGTTCTGCCTCTTTTCCTATGCTTTCAATGCAATTCCAGTCTACCTCCTGAAATCGGTTTCCTGCAATTCTGCCCCGCTTTCAAGTCCTCTTGGCAGCCTTACTTCAGTCTATTTTTGGACGATAGCTGTCATTTATAACTCTGCAGGTTTGTGAATTACAGTGCCCCTGAGCTCCTTTCTTCAACTCGCTTTCTTGTGACCTGGCCGCAACACCGCAGGATGGCTTCAGGCCCTAATCTGGTTCTGGTACGGCACGCTGAGCCTTTGGTTATTTCCTCTTCCTGGTGGGAAATGAGAGTTAAATTTGCCCGTCCAGACACCGCCAGCTAGTCTCTCATTGGTTCTCGCTATTCCTGTTCATCTTCAGCAGAAATTGCAAACTGGGCCAAACAGGAGGTTAAAGGGACTGACTCTCCAAGTCAGGAGAGTGTTAGTAAAGCGTCTGGAATGTTGCACCCGAGTACCAGGGTACGAAAACTGAGACATATTTGAACACGTCTCCCGATCACATGGTTGATCATACTCTAGGTTCCACATGCATGTTTTAGCTGAAGGAAGAATACCTTAAAACTGGAGAGTTGAGACCCGTGGAATGGGTACCATGCAATATGCATTCAAAGGGTCTTCATTTGCTCACTGAACCTCTCCAATCCTATCACTGCTGCGTTTATGCCCCTGTACACATGCTTGATTGTCTTTCGGAGACATAGCAATCCATAGGTTTTAAGATACTTACTAGTCAGGTACATTCTTAGGCGTTTAATATGCGGTGTTGAGTCCATTTCGTTGAGCAAGGAGTAGCTCTTGTCTATTCCATATTTGGATTAAGGAACTTTATCTGTGCTCATTTCAATCTCTGGTTTTATGCAGCACCCCAACTCACCTTTACCCTTAAGCAAGCATAAGTTGGTTTTCTAAATTTGAGACCCTGTTCTGTTCTGTAATTCAGTTCCTGTGTAGCCAAGTTTCCATTCCGTGTATTACTGATATCTTATGATGTTTCTTTTTCTGTGTGACTTATTTCAGTTAGAATCATCATACCTGAATCCACTCATTGTGCTGCTAAGGGCCTGATGACATAGATTTCATTGCTGAGTGATATTGCTTTGTAAGTGAATACCACATCTTCTTTATCCATTTTTCACTTTCTGCGATGTTGAACTTGAACTGTAAACGAGGTTCTTGTAAACAGAGGCATTCCAAACTTTGGGGTGGCTGTGTCTTTTTGATTTTAATTTCCCTAAGCTATAGGACCATAAGTGGAAGTGCCCTAGGTTCTGTTGCTTTGTTTTTTAGATGTTTCAGGAAACACCATACACTTCTCCCGAATGTCTGTTGGCAATTTACATCCCGCCCATCAGCATAACAAGGCTCCCAGTTCTCCATGGCCTGTCCTGCCTTTCTGGATTTTACACTTTTTTCAGATGGCCCTTTTGACCGGGGGGAAGTGAGACTTCATTTTAGTGCAGATTTCCTTTGCAAGCTTGCTTGGTTGTCCAAAAAGTGCGTATGCGTTTTTTCCTGAATATATTCAGGAAAAAACGCATACGCCCTTTTTGGCCAAGTGCATCATTGTGGACGTTCTGCCTCTTTTCCTATGCTTTCAATGCAATTCCAGTCTACCTCCTGAAATCGGTTTCCTGCAATTCTGCCCCGCTTTCAAGTCCTCTTGGCAGCCTTACTTCAGTCTATTTTTGGACGATAGCTGTCATTTATAACTCTGCAGGTTTGTGAATTACAGTGCCCCTGAGCTCCTTTCTTCAACTCGCTTTCTTGTGACCTGGCCGCAACACCGCAGGATGGCTTCAGGCCCTAATCTGGTTCTGGCCCGGCATGCTGAGCCTTTGGTTAATTCTTCTTACTGGTGGGAAATGAGAGTTAAATTTGCCCGTCCAGACACCTCCAGCTAGTCTCTCATTGGTTCTCGCTATTCCTGTTCATCTTCCGCAGAAATTGCAAACTGGGCCAAACAGGAGGTTAAAGGGACTGACTCTCCAAGTGGGGAGAGTGTTAGTAAAGCATCTGGAATGTTGCACCCGAGTACCAGGGGAGGAGAACTGAGACATATTTGAACACGTCTCCCGTTCACATGGTTGATCATACTCTGGGTTCCACATGCATGTTTCAGCTGAAGGAAGAATACCTTAAACCTGGAGAGTTGAGACCCGTGTAATGGGTACCATGCAATATGACTTCAAAGGGTCTTCATTTGCTCACCGAACCTCTCTAATCCTATCACTGCTGCGTTTATGCCCCTGTACACAACGCTTGATTCTCTTTGGAGACATAGCAATCCATAGGTTTTAAGATACTTACTAGTCAGGTACATTCTTAGGCGTTTAATATGCGGTGTTGAGTCCATTTCGTTGAGCAAGGAGTAGCTCTTGTCTATTCCATATTTGACTTAAGGAACTTTATCTGTGCTCATTTCAATCTCTGGTTTTATGCAGCACCCCAACTCACCTTTCCCCTTAAGTAAGCATAAGTTGGTTTTCTAAATTTGAGACCCTGTTCTGTTCTGTAATTCAGTTCCTGTGTAGCCAAGTTTCCATTCCGTGTATTACTGATATCTTATGATGTTTCTTTTTCTGTGTGACTTATTTCAGTTAGAATCATCACACCTGAATCCACTCATTGTGCTGCTAAGGGCCTGATGACATAGATTTCATTGCTGAGTGATATTGCTTTGTAAGTGAATACCACAAATTCTTTATCCATTTTTCACTTTCTGCGATGTTGAACTTGTACTGTAAACGAGGTTCTTGTAAACAGAGCCGTTCCAAACTTTGGAGTGGCTGTGTCTTTTTGATTTTAATTTCCCTAAGCTATAGGACCATAAGTGGAAGTGCCCTAGGCTCTGTTGCTTTGTTTTTTAGATGTTTGAGGAAACACCATAAACTACTCCCAAGTGTCTGTTGGCAATTTACATCCCGCCCATCAGCATAACTAGGCTCCCAGTTCTCAATGGCCTGTTGCCTTTCTGGATTTTACACTTTTTTCAGATGGCCCTTTTGACCGGGTGGAAGTGAGACTTCATTGTAGTGCAGATTTCCTTTGCAAGCTTGCTTGGTTGGCCAAAAAGGGCGTATGCGTTTTTTCCTGAATATATTCAGGAAAAAACGCATACGCCCTTTTTGGCCAAGTGCATCATTGTGGACGTTCTGCCTCTTTTCCTATGCTTTCAATGCAATTCCAGTCTACCTCCTGAAATCGGTTTCCTGCAATTCTGCCCCGCTTTCAAGTCCTCTTGGCAGCCTTACTTCAGTCTATTTTTGGACGATAGCTGTCATTTATAACTCTGCAGGTTTGTGAATTACAGTGCCCCTGAGCTCCTTTCTTCAACTCGCTTTCTTGTGACCTGGCCGCAACACCGCAGGATGGCTTCAGGCCCTAATCTGGTTCTGGTACGGCACGCTGAGCCTTTGGTTATTTCCTCTTCCTGGTGGGAAATGAGAGTTAAATTTGCCCGTCCAGACACCGCCAGCTAGTCTCTCATTGGTTCTCGCTATTCCTGTTCATCTTCCGCAGAAATTGCAAACTGGGCCAAACAGGAGGTTAAAGGGACTGACTCTCCAAGTGGGGAGAGTGTTAGTAAAGCGTCTGGAATGTTGCACCCGAGTACCAGGGTACGAAAACTGAGACATATTTGAACACGTCTCCCGATCACATGGTTGATCATACTCTAGGTTCCACATGCATGTTTTAGCTGAAGGAAGAATACCTTAAAACTGGAGAGTTGAGACCCGTGGAATGGGTACCATGCAATATGCATTCAAAGGGTCTTCATTTGCTCACTGAACCTCTCCAATCCTATCACTGCTGCGTTTATGCCCCTGTACACATGCTTGATTGTCTTTCGGAGACATAGCAATCCATAGGTTTTAAGATACTTACTAGTCAGGTACATTCTTAGGCGTTTAATATGCGGTGTTGAGTCCATTTCGTTGAGCAAGGAGTAGCTCTTGTCTATTCCATATTTGGATTAAGGAACTTTATCTGTGCTCATTTCAATCTCTGGTTTTATGCAGCACCCCAACTCACCTTTACCCTTAAGCAAGCATAAGTTGGTTTTCTAAATTTGAGACCCTGTTCTGTTCTGTAATTCAGTTCCTGTGTAGCCAAGTTTCCATTCCGTGTATTACTGATATCTTATGATGTTTCTTTTTCTGTGTGACTTATTTCAGTTAGAATCATCATACCTGAATCCACTCATTGTGCTGCTAAGGGCCTGATGACATAGATTTCATTGCTGAGTGATATTGCTTTGTAAGTGAATACCACATCTTCTTTATCCATTTTTCACTTTCTGTGATGTTGAACTTGAACTGTAAACGAGGTTCTTGTAAACAGAGGCATTCCAAACTTTGGGGTGGCTGTGTCTTTTTGATTTTAATTTCCCTAAGCTATAGGACCATAAGTGGAAGTGCCCTAGGTTCTGTTGCTTTGTTTTTTAGATGTTTCAGGAAACACCATACACTTCTCCCGAATGTCTGTTGGCAATTTACATCCCGCCCATCAGCATAACAAGGCTCCCAGTTCTCCATGGCCTGTCCTGCCTTTCTGGATTTTACACTTTTTTCAGATGGCCCTTTTGACCGGGGGGAAGTGAGACTTCATTTTAGTGCAGATTTCCTTTGCAAGCTTGCTTGGTTGTCCAAAAAGTGCGTATGCGTTTTTTCCTGAATATATTCAGGAAAAAACGCATACGCCCTTTTTGGCCAAGTGCATCATTGTGGACGTTCTGCCTCTTTTCCTATGCTTTCAATGCAATTCCAGTCTACCTCCTGAAATTGGTTTCCTGCAATTCTGCCCCGCTTTCAAGTCCTCTTGGCAGCCTTACTTCAGTCTATTTTTGGACGATAGCTGTCATTTATAACTCTGCAGGTTTGTGAATTACAGTGCCCCTGAGCTCCTTTCTTCAACTCGCTTTCTTGTGACCTGGCCGCAACACCGCAGGATGGCTTCAGGCCCTAATGTGGTTCTGGTATGGCACGCTGAGCCTTTGGTTAATTCCTCTTCCTGGTGGGAAATGAGAGTTAAATTTGCCCGTTCAGACACCTCCAGGTAGTCTCTCATTGGTTCTCGCTATTCCTGTTCATCTTCCGCAGAAATTGCAAACTGGGGCGAACAGGAGGTTAAAGGCACTGACTCTCCAAGTAGGGAGAGTGTTAGTAAAGCATCTGGAATGTTGCACCCGAGTACCAGGGGAGGAAAACTGAGACATATTTGAACACGTCTCCCGATCACACGGTTGATCATACTCTGGGTTCCACATGCATGATTTAGCTGAAGGAAGAATACCTTAAACCTGGAGAGTTGAGACGTGTGTAATGGGTACCATGCAGTATGACTTCAAAGGGTCTTCATTTGCTCACCGAATCTCTCCAATCCTATCACTGCTGCGTTTATGACCCTTGTACACACGCTTCATTCTCTTTTGGAGACATAGCAATCCCTAGGTTTTAAGATACTTACTAGTCAGGTATATACTTAGGCGTTTAATATGGGGTGTGGAGTCCATTTCGTTGAGCAAGGAGTAGCTCTTGTCTATTCCATATTTGGCTTAAGAAAATTTATCTGTGCTCATTTCAATCTCTGGTTTTATGCAGCACCCCAACTCACCTTTCCCCTTAAGCAAGCATAAGTTGGTTTTCTAAATTTGAGACCCTGTTCTGTTCTGTAATTCAGTACCTCTGTAGCCAAGTTTACATTACGTGTATTAGTGATATTTTTTGATGTTTCTTTTTCTGTGTGACTTATTTCAGTTAGAATCACCATACCCGAATCCACTCATTATGCTGCTACGGGCCTGATGACACTGATTTCATTGCTGAGTGATATTGCTTTGTACGTAAGTACCACAACTTCTTTATCCATTTTTCACTTTCTGCGATGTTGAACTTGTACTGTAAACGAGGTTCTTGTAAACAGAGCCGTTCCAAACTTTGGGGTGGCTGTGTCTTTTTGATTTTAATTTCCCTAAGCTATAGGACCATAAGTGGAAGTGCCCTAGGTTCTGTTGCTTTGTTTTTTAGATGTTTCAGGAAACACCATACACTTCTCCCGAGTGGTTGTTGGCAATTTACATCCCGCCCATCAGCATAACAAGGCTCCCAGTTCTCCATGGCCTGTCCTGCCTTTCTGGATTTTACACTTTTTTCAGATGGCCCTTTTGACCGGGGGGAAGTGAGACTTCATTGTAGTGCAGATTTCCTTTGCAAGCTTGCTTGGTTGGCCAAAAAGGGCGTATGCGTTTTTTCCTGAATATATTCAGGAAAAAACGCATACGCCCTTTTTGGCCAAGTGCATCATTGTGGACGTTCTGCCTCTTTTCCTATGCTTTCAATGCAATTCCAGTCTACCTCCTGAAATCGGTTTCCTGCAATTCTGCCCCGCTTTCAAGTCCTCTTGGCAGCCTTACTTCAGTCTATTTTTGGACGATAGCTGTCATTTATAACTCTGCAGGTTTGTGAATTACAGTGCCCCTGAGCTCCTTTCTTCAACTCGCTTTCTTGTGACCTGGCCGCAACACCGCAGGATGGCTTCAGGCCCTAATCTGGTTCCGGCACAGCACGCTGAGCCTGTGGTTATTTCCTCTTCCTGGTGGGAAATGAGAGTTAAATTTGCCCGTCCAGACACCTCCAGCTAGCCTCTCATTGGTTCTCGCTATTCCTGTTCATCTTCCGCCGAAATTGCAAACTGGGCCAAACAGGAGGTTAAAGGGACTGACTCTCCAAGTCGGGAGAGTGTTAGTAAAGCGTCTGGAATGTTGCACCCGAGTACCAGGGTACGAAAACTGAGACATATTTGAACACGTCTCCCGATCACATGGTTGATCATACTCTAGGTTCCACATGCATGTTTTAGCTGAAGGAAGAATACCTTAAACCTTGAGAGTTGAGACCCGTGGAATGGGTACCATGCAATATGACTTCAAAGGGTCTTCATTTGCTCACCGAACCTCTCCAATCCTATCACTGCTGCGTTTATGCCCCTGTACACATGCTTGATTCTCTTTCAGAGACATAGCAATCCATAGGTTTTAAGATACTTACTAGTCAGGTACATTCTTAGGCGTTTAATATGCGGTGTTGAGTCCATTTCGTTGAGCAAGGAGTAGCTCTTGTCTATTCCATATTTGGCTTAAGGAACTTTATCTGTGCTCATTTCAATCTCTGGTTTTATGCAGCAACCCAACTCACCTTTCCCCTTAAGCAAGCATAAGTTGGTTTTCGAAATTTGAGAACCTATTCTGTTTTAGAATTCAGTTCGTGTGTAACCAAGTTTACATTCCGTGTATTAGTGATATCTTATGATGTTTCTTTTTCTGTGTGACTTATTTCAGTTAGAATCATCGTACCTGAATCCACTCATTATGCTGCTACGGGCCTGATGACATAGATTTCATTGCTGAGTGATACTGCATTGTATGTAAGTACCACAAGTTCTTTATCCATTTTTCACTTTCTGTGATATTGAACTTGTACGGTAAACGAGGTCCTTGTAAACAGAGGCGTCCCAAACTTTGAGGTGGCTGTGTCTTTTTGATTTTAATTTCCTTAAGCTATAGGACCATAAGTGGAAGTGCACTAGGCTCTGTTGCTTTGTTTTTTAGATGTTTCAGAAAACACCATACACTTCTCCGGAGTGGCTGTTGGCAATTTACATCACGCCCATCAGCATAACAAGGCTCCCAGTTCTCCATGTTCTGTCCTGCCTTTCTGGATTTTACACTTTTTTCAGATGGCCCTTTTGACCGGGGGGAAGTGAGACTTCATTGTAGTGCAGATTTCCTTTGCAAGCTTGCTTGGTTGGCCAAAAAGGGCGTATGCGTTTTTTCCTGAATATATTCAGGAAAAAACGCATACGCCCTTTTTGGCCAAGTGCATCATTGTGGACGTTCTGTCTCTTTTCCTATGCTTTCAATGCAATTCCAGTCTACCTCCTGAAATCAGTTTCCTGTAATTCTGCCCCGCTTTCAAGTCCTCTTGGCAGCCTTACTTCAGTCTATTTTTGGACGATAGCTGTCATTTATAACTCTGCAGGTTTGTGAATTACAGTGCCCCTGAGTTCCTTTCTTCAACTCGCTTTCTTGTGAGCTGGCCGAAACACCGCAGGATGGCTTCAGGCCCTAATCTGGTTCCGGCACGGCACGCTGAGCCTTTGGTTAATTCCTCTTCCTGGTGGGAAATGAGAGTTAAATTTGCCCATCCAGACACCTCCAGCTAGTCTCTCATTGGTTCTCGCTATTCCTGTTCATCTTCCGCAGAAATTGCAAACTGGGCCAAACAGGAGGTTAAAGGGACTGACTCTCCAAGTAGGGAGAGTGTTAGTAAAGCGTCTGGAATGTTGCACCCGAGTACCAGGGGAGGAAAACTGAGACATATTTGAACACGTCTCCCGATCACATGGTTGATCATACTCTAGGTTCCACATGCATGTTTTAGCTGAAGGAAGAATACCTTAAACCTGGGTAGTTGAAACCCGTGGAATGGGTACCATGCAATATGACTTCAAAGGGTCTTCATTTGCTCACCGAACCTCTCCAATCCTATCACTGCTGCGTTTATGCCCCTGTACACATGTTTGATTCTCTTTTGGAGACATAGCAATCCATAGGTTTTAAGATACTTACTAGTCAGGTACATTCTTAGGCGTTTAATATGGGGTGTTGAGTCCATTTCGTTGAGCAAGGAGTAGCTCTTGTCTATTCCATATTTGGCTTAGGGAACTTTATCTGTGCTCATTTCAATCTCTGGTTTTATGCAGCACCCCAACTCACCTTTACCCTTAAGTAAGAATAAGTTGGTTTTCTAAATTTGAGACCCTGTTCTGTTCTGTAATTCAGTTCCTGTGTAGCCAAGTTTACATTCCGTGTATTACTGATATCTTATGATGTTTCTTTTTCTGTGTGACTTATTTCAGTTAGAATCATCATACCTGAATCCACTCATTGTGCTGCTAAGTGCCTGATGACACAGATTTCATTGCTGAGTGATATTGCTTTGTAAGTGAATACCACAACTTCTTTATCCATTTTTCACTTTCTGCGATGTTGAACTTGTACTGTAAACGAGGTTCTTGTAAACAGAGCCGTTCCAAACTTTGGGGTGACTGTGTCTTTTTGATTTTAATTTCCCTAAGCTATAGGACCATAAGTGGAAGTGCCCTAGGTTCTGTTGCTTTGTTTTTTAGATGTTTCAGGAAACACCATACACTTCTCCCGAGTGGTTGTTGGCAATTTACATCCCGCCCATCAGCATAACAAGGCTCCCAGTTCTCCATGGCCTGTCCTGCCTTTCTGGATTTTACACTTTTTTCAGATGGCCCTTTGGACAGGGGGGAAGTGAGACTTCATTGTAGTGCAGATTTCCTTTGCAAGCTTGCTTGGTTGGCCAAAAAGGGCGTATGCGTTTTTTCCTGAATATATTCAGGAAAAAACGCATACGCCCTTTTTGGCCAAGTGCATCATTGTGGACGTTCTGCCTCTTTTCCTATGCTTTCAATGCAATTCCAGTCTACCTCCTGAAATCGATTTCCTGCAATTCTGCCCCGCTTTCAAGTCCTCTTGGCAGCCTTACTTCAGTCTATTTTTGGACGATAGCTGTCATTTATAACTCTGCAGGTTTGAGAATTACAGTGCCCCTGAGCTCCTTTCTTCAACTTGCTTTCTTGTGACCTGGCCGCAACACCGCAGGATGGCTTCAGGCCCTAATCTGGTTCCGGCACGGCACGCTGAGCCTTTGGTTATTTCCTCTTCCTGGTGGGAAATGAGAGTTAAATTCGCCCGTCCAGACACCTCCAGCTAGTCTCTCATTGGTTCTCGCTATTCCTGTTCATCTTCCGCAGAAATTGCAAACTGGGCCAAACAGGAGGTTAAAGGCGCTGACTCTCCAAGTGGGGAGAGTGTTAGTAAAGCGTCTGGAATGTTGCACCCGAGTACCAGGGGAGGAAAACTGAGACATATTTGAACACGTCTCCCGTTCACATGGTTGATCATACTTGGGTTCCACATGCATGTTTTAGCTGAAGGAAGAATACCTTAAACCTGGAGAGTTGAGACCCGTGGAATGGGTACCATGCAATATGACTTCAAAGGGTCTTCATTTGCTCACCGAACCTCTCCAATCCTATCACTGCTGCGTTTATGCCCCTGTACACATGCTTGATTCTCTTTCGGAGACATAGCAATCCATAGGTTTTAAGATACTTACTAGTCAGGTACATTCTTAGGCGTTTAATATGCGGTGTTGAGTCCATTTCGTTGAGCAAGGAGTAGCTCTTGTCTATTCCATATTTGGCTTAAGGAACTTTATCTGTGCTCATTTCAGTCTCTGGTTTTATGCTGCACCCTAACTCACCTTTACCCTTAAGCAAGAATAAGTTGGTTTTCTAAATTTGAGAACCTGTTCTGTTCTGTAATTCAGTTCCTGTGTAGCCAAGTTTACATTCCGTGTATTACTGATATCTTATGATGTTTCATTTTCTGTGTGACTTATTTCAGTTAGAATCATCATACCTGAATCCACTCATTGTGCTGCTAAGGGCCTGATGACATAGATTTCATTGCTGAGTGATATTGCTTTGTAAGTAAATACCACAACTTCTTTATCCATTTTTCACTTTCTGCGATGTTGAACTTGTACTGTAAACGAGGTTCTTGTAAACAGAGCCATTCCAAACTTTGGGGTGGCTGTGTCTTTTTGATTTTAATTTCCCTAAGCTATAGGACCATAAGTGGAAGTGCCCTAGGTTCTGTTGCTTTGTTTTTTAGATGTTTCAGGAAACACCATACACTTCTCCCGAGTGGTTGTTGGCAATTTACATCCCGCCCATCAGCATAACAAGGCTCCCAGTTCTCCATGGCCTGTCCTGCCTTTCTGGATTTTACACTTTTTTCAGATGGCCCTTTTGACCGGTGGGAAGTGAGACTTCATTGTAGTGCAGATTTCCTTTGCAAGCTTGCTTGGTTGGCCAAAAAGGGCGTATGCGTTTTTTCCTGAATATATTCAGGAAAAAACGCATACGCCCTTTTTGGCCAAGTGCATCATTGTGGACGTTCTGCCTCTTTTCCTATGCTTTCAATGCAATTCCAGTCTACCTCCTGAAATCGGTTTCCTGCAATTCTGCCCCGCTTTCAAGTCCTCTTGGCAGCCTTACTTCAGTCTATTTTTGGACGATAGCTGTCATTTATAACTCTGCAGGTTTCTGAATTACAGTGCCCCTGAGCTCCTTTCTTCAACTCGCTTTCTTGTGACCTGGCTGCAACACCGCAGGATGGCTTCAGGCCCTAATCTGGTTCCGGCACGGCACGCTGAGCCTTTGGTTATTTCCTCTTCCTGGTGGGAAATGAGAGTTAAATTTGCCCGTCCAGACACCTCCAGCTAGTCTCTCATTGGTTCTCGCTATTCCTGTTCATCTTCCGCAGAAATTGCAAACTGGGCCAAACAGAAGGTTAAAGGCGCTGACTCTCCAAGTGGGGAGAGTGTTAGTAAAGCGTCTGGAATGTTGCACCCGAGTACCAGGGGAGGAAAACTGAGACATATTTGAACACGTCTCCCGTTCACATGGTTGATCATACTTGGGTTCCACATGCATGTTTTAGCTGAAGGAAGAATACCTTAAACCTGGAGTGTTGAGACCCGTGGAATGGGTACCATGCAATATGACTTCAAAGGGTCTTCATTTGCTCACCGAACCTCTCCAATCCTATCACTGCTGTGTTTATGCCCCTGTACACATGCTTGATTCTCTTTTGGAGACATAGCAATCCATAGGTTTTACGATACTTACTAGTCAGGCACATTCTTAGGCGTTTAATATGCGGTGTTGAGTCCATTTCGTTGAGCAAGGAGTAGCTCTTGTCTATTCCATATTTGACTTAAGGAACTTTATCTGTGCTCATTTCAATCTCTGGTTTATGCAGCACCCCAACTCACCTTTACCCTTAAGCAAGCATAAGTTGGTTTTCTAAATTTGAGACCCTGTTCTGTTCTGTAATTCAGTTCCTGTGTAGCCAAGTTTACATTCCGTGTGTTACTGATATCTTATGATGTTTCTTTTTCTGTGTGACTTATTTCAGTTAGAATCATCATACCTGAATCCACTCATTGTGCTGCTAAGGGCCTGATGACATAGATTTCATTGCTGAGTGATATTGCTTTGCAAGTGAATACCACAACTTCTTTATCCATTTTTCACTTTCTGCGATGTTGAACTTGTACTGTAAACGAGGTTCTTGTAAACAGAGCCGTTCCAAACTTTGGGGTGGCTGTGTCTTTTTGATTTTAATTTCCCTAAGCTATAGGACCATAAGTGGAAGTGCCCTAGGTTCTGTTGCTTTGTTTTTTAGATGTTTCAGGAAACACCATACACTTCTCCCGAGTGGTTGTTGGCAATTTACATCCCGCCCATCAGCATAACAAGGCTCCCAGTTCTCCATGGCCTGTCCTGCCTTTCTGGATTTTACACTTTTTTCAGATGGCCCTTTTGACCGGGGGGAAGTGAGACTTCATTGTAGTGCAGATTTCCTTTGCAAGCTTGCTTGGTTGGCCAAAAAGGGCGTATGCGTTTTTTCCTGAATATATTCAGGAAAAAACGCATACGCCCTTTTTGGCCAAGTGCATCATTGTGGACGTTCTGCCTCTTTTCCTATGCTTTCAATGCAATTCCAGTCTACCTCCTGAAATCGGTTTCCTGCAATTCTGCCCCGCTTTCAAGTCCTCTTGGCAGCCTTACTTCAGTCTATTTTTGGACGATAGCTGTCATTTATAACTCTGCAGGTTTGTGAATTACAGTGCCCCTGAGCTCCTTTCTTCAACTCGCTTTCTTGTGACCTGGCTGCAACACCGCAGGATGGCTTCAGGCCCTAATCTGGTTCCGGCACGGCACGCTGAGCCTTTGGTTATTTCCTCTTCCTGGTGGGAAATGAGAGTTAAATTTGCCCGTCCAGACACCTCCAGCTAGTCTCTCATTGGTTCTCGCTATTCCTGTTCATCTTCCGCAGAAATTGCAAACTGTGCCAAACAGGAGGTTAAAGGCGCTGACTCTCCAAGTGGGGAGAGTGTTAGTAAAGCGTCTGGAATGTTGCACCCGAGTACCAGGGGAGGAAAACTGAGACATATTTGAACACGTCTCCCGTTCACATGGTTGATCATACTTGGGTTCCACATGCATGTTTTAGCTGAAGGAAGAATACCTTAAACCTGGAGAGTTGAGACCCGTGGAATGGGTACCACGAAATATGACTTCAAAGGGTCTTCATTTGCTCACCGAACCTCTCCAATCCTATCACTGCTGCGTTTATGCCCCTGTACACATGCTTGATTCTCTTTCGGAGACATAGCAATCCATAGGTTTTAAGATACTTACCAGTCAGGCACATTCTTAGGCGTTTAATATGCGGTGTTGAGTCCATTTCGTTGAGCAAGGAGTAGCTCTTGTCTATTCCATATTTGACTTAAGGAACTTTATCTGTGCTCATTTCAATCTCTGGTTTTATGCAGCACCCCAACTCACCTTTACCCTTAAGCAAGAATAAGTTGGTTTTCTAAATTTGAGACACTGTTCTGTTCTGTAATTCAGTTCCTGTGTAGCCAAGTTTACGTTCCGTGTATTACTGATATCTTATGATGTTTCTTTTTCTGTGTGACTTACTTCAGTTAGAATCATCATACCTGAATCCACTCATTGTGCTGCTAAGGGCCTGATGACACAGATTTCATTGCTGAGTGATATTGCTTTGTAAGTAAATACCACAACTTCTTTATCCATTTTTCACTTTCTGCGATGTTGAACTTGTACTGTAAACGAGGTTCTTGTAAACAGAGCCGTTCCAAACTTTGGGGTGGCTGTGTCTTTTTGATTTTAATTTCCCTAAGCTATAGGACCATAAGTGGAAGTGCCCTAGGTTCTGTTGCTTTGTTTTTTAGATGTTTCAGGAAACACCATACACTTCTCCCGAGTGGTTGTTGGCAATTTACATCCCGCCCATCAGCATAACAAGGCTCCCAGTTCTCCATGGCCTGTCCTGCCTTTCTGGATTTTACACTTTTTTCAGATGGCCCTTTTGACCGGTGGGAAGTGAGACTTCATTGTAGTGCAGATTTCCTTTGCAAGCTTGCTTGGTTGGCCAAAAAGGGCGTATGCGTTTTTTCCTGAATATATTCAGGAAAAAACGCATACGCCCTTTTTGGCCAAGTGCATCATTGTGGACGTTCTGCCTCTTTTCCTATGCTTTCAATGCAATTCCAGTCTACCTCCTGAAATCGGTTTCCTGCAATTCTGCCCCGCTTTCAAGTCCTCTTGGCAGCCTTACTTCAGTCTATTTTTGGACGATAGCTGTCATTTATAACTCTGCAGGTTTCTGAATTACAGTGCCCCTGAGCTCCTTTCTTCAACTCGCTTTCTTGTGACCTGGCTGCAACACCGCAGGATGGCTTCAGGCCCTAATCTGGTTCCGGCACGGCACGCTGAGCCTTTGGTTATTTCCTCTTCCTGGTGGGAAATGAGAGTTAAATTTGCCCGTCCAGACACCTCCAGCTAGTCTCTCATTGGTTCTCGCTATTCCTGTTCATCTTCCGCAGAAATTGCAAACTGGGCCAAACAGAAGGTTAAAGGCGCTGACTCTCCAAGTGGGGAGAGTGTTAGTAAAGCGTCTGGAATGTTGCACCCGAGTACCAGGGGAGGAAAACTGAGACATATTTGAACACGTCTCCCGTTCACATGGTTGATCATACTTGGGTTCCACATGCATGTTTTAGCTGAAGGAAGAATACCTTAAACCTGGAGTGTTGAGACCCGTGGAATGGGTACCATGCAATATGACTTCAAAGGGTCTTCATTTGCTCACCGAACCTCTCCAATCCTATCACTGCTGTGTTTATGCCCCTGTACACATGCTTGATTCTCTTTTGGAGACATAGCAATCCATAGGTTTTACGATACTTACTAGTCAGGCACATTCTTAGGCGTTTAATATGCGGTGTTGAGTCCATTTCGTTGAGCAAGGAGTAGCTCTTGTCTATTCCATATTTGACTTAAGGAACTTTATCTGTGCTCATTTCAATCTCTGGTTTATGCAGCACCCCAACTCACCTTTACCCTTAAGCAAGCATAAGTTGGTTTTCTAAATTTGAGACCCTGTTCTGTTCTGTAATTCAGTTCCTGTGTAGCCAAGTTTACATTCCGTGTGTTACTGATATCTTATGATGTTTCTTTTTCTGTGTGACTTATTTCAGTTAGAATCATCATACCTGAATCCACTCATTGTGCTGCTAAGGGCCTGATGACATAGATTTCATTGCTGAGTGATATTGCTTTGCAAGTGAATACCACAACTTCTTTATCCATTTTTCACTTTCTGCGATGTTGAACTTGTACTGTAAACGAGGTTCTTGTAAACAGAGCCGTTCCAAACTTTGGGGTGGCTGTGTCTTTTTGATTTTAATTTCCCTAAGCTATAGGACCATAAGTGGAAGTGCCCTAGGTTCTGTTGCTTTGTTTTTTAGATGTTTCAGGAAACACCATACACTTCTCCCGAGTGGTTGTTGGCAATTTACATCCCGCCCATCAGCATAACAAGGCTCCCAGTTCTCCATGGCCTGTCCTGCCTTTCTGGATTTTACACTTTTTTCAGATGGCCCTTTTGACCGGGGGGAAGTGAGACTTCATTGTAGTGCAGATTTCCTTTGCAAGCTTGCTTGGTTGGCCAAAAAGGGCGTATGCGTTTTTTCCTGAATATATTCAGGAAAAAACGCATACGCCCTTTTTGGCCAAGTGCATCATTGTGGACGTTCTGCCTCTTTTCCTATGCTTTCAATGCAATTCCAGTCTACCTCCTGAAATCGGTTTCCTGCAATTCTGCCCCGCTTTCAAGTCCTCTTGGCAGCCTTACTTCAGTCTATTTTTGGACGATAGCTGTCATTTATAACTCTGCAGGTTTGTGAATTACAGTGCCCCTGAGCTCCTTTCTTCAACTCGCTTTCTTGTGACCTGGCTGCAACACCGCAGGATGGCTTCAGGCCCTAATCTGGTTCCGGCACGGCACGCTGAGCCTTTGGTTATTTCCTCTTCCTGGTGGGAAATGAGAGTTAAATTTGCCCGTCCAGACACCTCCAGCTAGTCTCTCATTGGTTCTCGCTATTCCTGTTCATCTTCCGCAGAAATTGCAAACTGTGCCAAACAGGAGGTTAAAGGCGCTGACTCTCCAAGTGGGGAGAGTGTTAGTAAAGCGTCTGGAATGTTGCACCCGAGTACCAGGGGAGGAAAACTGAGACATATTTGAACACGTCTCCCGTTCACATGGTTGATCATACTTGGGTTCCACATGCATGTTTTAGCTGAAGGAAGAATACCTTAAACCTGGAGAGTTGAGACCCGTGGAATGGGTACCACGCAATATGACTTCAAAGGGTCTTCATTTGCTCACCGAACCTCTCCAATCCTATCACTGCTGCGTTTATGCCCCTGTACACATGCTTGATTCTCTTTCGGAGACATAGCAATCCATAGGTTTTAAGATACTTACCAGTCAGGCACATTCTTAGGCGTTTAATATGCGGTGTTGAGTCCATTTCGTTGAGCAAGGAGTAGCTCTTGTCTATTCCATATTTGACTTAAGGAACTTTATCTGTGCTCATTTCAATCTCTGGTTTTATGCAGCACCCCAACTCACCTTTACCCTTAAGCAAGAATAAGTTGGTTTTCTAAATTTGAGACACTGTTCTGTTCTGTAATTCAGTTCCTGTGTAGCCAAGTTTACGTTCCGTGTATTACTGATATCTTATGATGTTTCTTTTTCTGTGTGACTTACTTCAGTTAGAATCATCATACCTGAATCCACTCATTGTGCTGCTAAGGGCCTGATGACACAGATTTCATTGCTGAGTGATATTGCTTTGTAAGTAAATACCACAACTTCTTTATCCATTTTTCACTTTCTGCGATGTTGAACTTGTACTGTAAACGAGGTTCTTGTAAACAGAGCCGTTCCAAACTTTGGGGTGGCTGTGTCTTTTTGATTTTAATTTCCCTAAGCTATAGGACCATAAGTGGAAGTGCCCTAGGTTCTGTTGCTTTGTTTTTTAGATGTTTCAGGAAACACCATACACTTCTCCAGAGTGTCTGTTGGCAATTTACATCCCGCCCATCAGCATAACAAGGCTCCCAGTTCTCCATGGCCTGTCCTGCCTTTCTGGATTTTACACTTTTTTCAGATGGCCCTTTTGACCGGGGGGAAGTGAGACTTCATTGTAGTGCAGATTTCCTTTGCAAGCTTGCTTGGTTGGCCAAAAAGGGCGTATGCGTTTTTTATTCCTGTTCATCTTCCGCAGAAATTGCAAACTGGGCCAAACAGGAGGTTAAAGGCGCTGACTCTCCAAGTGAGGAGAGTGTTAGTAAAGCGTCTGGAATGTTGCACCCGAGTACCAGGGGAGGAAAACTGAGACATATTTGAACACGTGTCCCGTTCACATGGTTGATCATACTTGGGTTCCACATGCATGTTTTAGCTGAAGGAAGAATACCTTAAACCTGGAGAGTTGAGACCCGTGTAATGGGTACCATGCAATATGACTTCAAAGGGTCTTCGTTTGCTCACCGAACCTCTCCAATCCTATCACTGCTGCGTTTATGCCCCTGTACACATGCTTGATTCTCTTTTGGAGACATAGCAATCCATAGGTTTTACGATACTTACTAGTCAGGTACATTATTAGGCGTTTAATATGCGGTGTTGAGTCCATTTCGTTGACCAAGGAGTAGCTCTTGTCTATTCCATATTTGACTTAAGGAACTTTATCTGTGCTCATTTCAATCTCTGGTTTTATGCAGCACCCCAACTCACCTTTACCCTTAAGCAAGCATAAGTTGGTTTTCTAAATTTGAGACCCTGTTCTGTTCTGTAATTCAGTTCCTGTGTAGCCAAGTTTACATTCCGTGTATTACTGATATCTTATGATGTTTCTTTTTCTGTGTGACTTATTTCAGTTAGAATCATCATACCTGAATCCACTCATTGTGATGCTAAGGGCCTGATGACATAGATTTCATTGCTGAGTGATATTGCTTTGTAAGTAAATACCACAACTTCTTTATCCATTTTTCACTTTCTGCGATGTTGAACTTGTACTGTAAACGAGGTTCTTGTAAACAGAGGCGTCCCAAACTTTGGGGTGGCTGTGTCTTTTTGATTTTAATTTCCCTAAGCTATAAGACCATAAGTGGCAGTGCCCTAGGCTCTGTTGCTTTGTTTTTTAGATGTTTCAGGAAACACCATACACTTCTCCCGAGTGGTTGTTGGCAATTTACATCCCGCCCATCAGCATAACAAGGCTCCCAGTTCTCCATGGCCTGTCCTGCCTTTCTGGATTTTACATTTTTTTCAGATGGCCCTTTTGACCAGGGGGAAGTGAGACTTCATTGTAGTGCAGATTTCCTTTGCAAGCTTGCTTGGTTGGCCAAAAAGGGCGTATGCGTTTTTTCCTGAATATATTCAGGAAAAAATGCATACGCCCTTTTTGACCAAGTGCATCATTGTGGACGTTCTGCCTCTTTTCCTATGCTTTCAATGCAATTCCAGTCTACCTCCTGAAATCGGTTTCCTGCAATTCTGCCCCGCTTTCAAGTCCTCTTGGCAGCCTTACTTCAGTCTATTTTTGGACGATAGCTGTCATTTATAACCCTGCAGGTTTGTGAATTACAGTGCCCCTGAGCTCCTTTCTTCAACTCGCTTTCTTGTGACCTGGCTGCAACACCGCAGGATGGCATCAGGCCCTAATCTGGGTCCGGTACGGCACGCTGAGCCTTTGGTTATTTCCTCTTCCTGGTGGGAAATGAGAGTTAAATTTGCCCGTCCAGACACCTCCAGCTAGCCTCTCATTGGTTCTCGCTATTCCTGTTCATCTTCCGCAGAAATTGCAAACTGGGCCAAACAGGAGGTTAAAGGCGCTGACTCTCCAAGTGGGGAGAGTGTTAGTAAAGCGTCTGGAATGTTGCACCTGAGTACCAGGGGAGGAAAACTGAGACATATTTGAACACGTCTCCCATTCACATGGTTGATCATACTTGGGTTCCACATGCATGTTTTAGCTGAAGGAAGAATACCTTAAACCTGGAGTGTTGAGACCCGTGGAATGGGTACCATGCAATATGACTTCAAAGGGTCTTCATTTGCTCACCGAACCTCTCCAATCCTATCACTGCTGCGTTTATGCCCCTGTACACATGCTTGATTCTCTTTTGGAGACATAGCAATCCATAGGTTTTACGATACTTACTAGTCAGGCACATTCTTAGGCGTTTAATATGCGGTGTTGAGTCCATTTCGTTGAGCAAGGAGTAGCTCTTGTCTATTCCATATTTGACTTAAGGAACTTTATCTGTGCTCATTTCAATCTCTGGTTTATGCAGCACCCCAACTCACCTTTACCCTTAAGCAAGCATAAGTTGGTTTTCTAAATTTGAGACCCTGTTCTGTTCTGTAATTCAGTTCCTGTGTAGCCAAGTTTACATTCCGTGTATTACTGATATCTTATGATGTTTCTTTTTCTGTGTGACTTACTTCAGTTAGAATCATCATACCTGAATCCACTCATTGTGCTGCTAAGGGCCTGATGACATAGATTTCATTGCTGAGTGATATTGCTTTGCAAGTGAATACCACAACTTCTTTATCCATTTTTCACTTTCTGCGATGTTGAACTTGTACTGTAAACGAGGTTCTTGTAAACAGAGCCGTTCCAAACTTTGGGGTGGCTGTGTCTTTTTGATTTTAATTTCCCTAAGCTATAGGACCATAAGTGGAAGTGCCCTAGGTTCTGTTGCTTTGTTTTTTAGATGTTTCAGGAAACACCATACACTTCTCCAGAGTGTCTGTTGGCAATTTACATCCCGCCCATCAGCATAACAAGGCTCCCAGTTCTCCATGGCCTGTCCTGCCTTTCTGGATTTTACACTTTTTTCAGATGGCCCTTTTGACCGGGGGGAAGTGAGACTTCATTGTAGTGCAGATTTCCTTTGCAAGCTTGCTTGGTTGGCCAAAAAGGGCGTATGCGTTTTTTATTCCTGTTCATCTTCCGCAGAAATTGCAAACTGGGCCAAACAGGAGGTTAAAGGCGCTGACTCTCCAAGTGAGGAGAGTGTTAGTAAAGCGTCTGGAATGTTGCACCCGAGTACCAGGGGAGGAAAACTGAGACATATTTGAACACGTGTCCCGTTCACATGGTTGATCATACTTGGGTTCCACATGCATGTTTTAGCTGAAGGAAGAATACCTTAAACCTGGAGAGTTGAGACCCGTGTAATGGGTACCATGCAATATGACTTCAAAGGGTCTTCGTTTGCTCACCGAACCTCTCCAATCCTATCACTGCTGCGTTTATGCCCCTGTACACATGCTTGATTCTCTTTTGGAGACATAGCAATCCATAGGTTTTACGATACTTACTAGTCAGGTACATTATTAGGCGTTTAATATGCGGTGTTGAGTCCATTTCGTTGACCAAGGAGTAGCTCTTGTCTATTCCATATTTGACTTAAGGAACTTTATCTGTGCTCATTTCAATCTCTGGTTTTATGCAGCACCCCAACTCACCTTTACCCTTAAGCAAGCATAAGTTGGTTTTCTAAATTTGAGACCCTGTTCTGTTCTGTAATTCAGTTCCTGTGTAGCCAAGTTTACATTCCGTGTATTACTGATATCTTATGATGTTTCTTTTTCTGTGTGACTTATTTCAGTTAGAATCATCATACCTGAATCCACTCATTGTGATGCTAAGGGCCTGATGACATAGATTTCATTGCTGAGTGATATTGCTTTGTAAGTAAATACCACAACTTCTTTATCCATTTTTCACTTTCTGCGATGTTGAACTTGTACTGTAAACGAGGTTCTTGTAAACAGAGGCGTCCCAAACTTTGGGGTGGCTGTGTCTTTTTGATTTTAATTTCCCTAAGCTATAAGACCATAAGTGGCAGTGCCCTAGGCTCTGTTGCTTTGTTTTTTAGATGTTTCAGGAAACACCATACACTTCTCCCGAGTGGTTGTTGGCAATTTACATCCCGCCCATCAGCATAACAAGGCTCCCAGTTCTCCATGGCCTGTCCTGCCTTTCTGGATTTTACATTTTTTTCAGATGGCCCTTTTGACCAGGGGGAAGTGAGACTTCATTGTAGTGCAGATTTCCTTTGCAAGCTTGCTTGGTTGGCCAAAAAGGGCGTATGCGTTTTTTCCTGAATATATTCAGGAAAAAATGCATACGCCCTTTTTGACCAAGTGCATCATTGTGGACGTTCTGCCTCTTTTCCTATGCTTTCAATGCAATTCCAGTCTACCTCCTGAAATCGGTTTCCTGCAATTCTGCCCCGCTTTCAAGTCCTCTTGGCAGCCTTACTTCAGTCTATTTTTGGACGATAGCTGTCATTTATAACCCTGCAGGTTTGTGAATTACAGTGCCCCTGAGCTCCTTTCTTCAACTCGCTTTCTTGTGACCTGGCTGCAACACCGCAGGATGGCATCAGGCCCTAATCTGGGTCCGGTACGGCACGCTGAGCCTTTGGTTATTTCCTCTTCCTGGTGGGAAATGAGAGTTAAATTTGCCCGTCCAGACACCTCCAGCTAGCCTCTCATTGGTTCTCGCTATTCCTGTTCATCTTCCGCAGAAATTGCAAACTGGGCCAAACAGGAGGTTAAAGGCGCTGACTCTCCAAGTGGGGAGAGTGTTAGTAAAGCGTCTGGAATGTTGCACCTGAGTACCAGGGGAGGAAAACTGAGACATATTTGAACACGTCTCCCATTCACATGGTTGATCATACTTGGGTTCCACATGCATGTTTTAGCTGAAGGAAGAATACCTTAAACCTGGAGTGTTGAGACCCGTGGAATGGGTACCATGCAATATGACTTCAAAGGGTCTTCATTTGCTCACCGAACCTCTCCAATCCTATCACTGCTGCGTTTATGCCCCTGTACACATGCTTGATTCTCTTTTGGAGACATAGCAATCCATAGGTTTTACGATACTTACTAGTCAGGCACATTCTTAGGCGTTTAATATGCGGTGTTGAGTCCATTTCGTTGAGCAAGGAGTAGCTCTTGTCTATTCCATATTTGACTTAAGGAACTTTATCTGTGCTCATTTCAATCTCTGGTTTATGCAGCACCCCAACTCACCTTTACCCTTAAGCAAGCATAAGTTGGTTTTCTAAATTTGAGACCCTGTTCTGTTCTGTAATTCAGTTCCTGTGTAGCCAAGTTTACATTCCGTGTATTACTGATATCTTATGATGTTTCTTTTTCTGTGTGACTTACTTCAGTTAGAATCATCATACCTGAATCCACTCATTGTGCTGCTAAGGGCCTGATGACATAGATTTCATTGCTGAGTGATATTGCTTTGCAAGTGAATACCACAACTTCTTTATCCATTTTTCACTTTCTGCGATGTTGAACTTGTACTGTAAACGAGGTTCTTGTAAACAGAGCCGTTCCAAACTTTGGGGTGGCTGTGTCTTTTTGATTTTAATTTCCCTAAGCTATAGGACCATAAGTGGAAGTGCCCTAGGTTCTGTTGCTTTGTTTTTTAGATGTTTCAGGAAACACCATACACTTCTCCCGAGTGGTTGTTGGCAATTTACATCCCGCCCATCAGCATAACAAGGCTCCCAGTTCTCCATGGCCTGTCCTGCCTTTCTGGATTTTACACTTTTTTCAGATGGCCCTTTTGACCGGGGGGAAGTGAGACTTCATTGTAGTGCAGATTTCCTTTGCAAGCTTGCTTGGTTGGCCAAAAAGGGCGTATGCGTTTTTTCCTGAATATATTCAGGAAAAAACGCATACGCCCTTTTTGGCCAAGTGCATCATTGTGGACGTTCTGCCTCTTTTCCTATGCTTTCAATGCAATTCCAGTCTACCTCCTGAAATCGGTTTCCTGCAATTCTGCCCCGCTTTCAAGTCCTCTTGGCAGCCTTACTTCAGTCTATTTTTGGACGATAGCTGTCATTTATAACTCTGCAGGTTTGTGAATTACAGTGCCCCTGAGCTCCTTTCTTCAACTCGCTTTCTTGTGACCTGGCTGCAACACCGCAGGATGGCTTCAGGCCCTAATCTGGTTCCGGAACGGCACGCTGAGCCTTTGGTTATTTCCTCTTCCTGGTGGGAAATGAGAGTTAAATTTGCCCGTCCAGACACCTCCAGCTAGTCTCTCATTGGTTCTCGCTATTCCTGTTCATCTTCCGCAGAAATTGCAAACTGTGCCAAACAGGAGGTTAAAGGCGCTGACTCTCCAAGTGGGGAGAGTGTTAGTAAAGCGTCTGGAATGTTGCACCCGAGTACCAGGGGAGGAAAACTGAGACATATTTGAACACGTCTCCCGTTCACATGGTTGATCATACTTGGGTTCCACATGCATGTTTTAGCTGAAGGAAAAATACCTTAAACCTGGAGAGTTGAGACCCGTGGAATGGGTACCATGCAATATGACTTCAAAGGGTCTTCATTTGCTCACTGAACCTCTCCAATCCTATCACTGCTGCGTTTATGCCCCTGTACACATGCTTGATTCTCTTTCGGAGACATAGCAATCCATAGGTTTTAAGATACTTACTAGTCAGGTACATTCTTAGGCGTTTAATATGCGGTGTTGAGTCCATTTCGTTGAGCAAGGAGTAGCTCTTGTCTATTCCATATTTGACTTAAGGAACTTTATCTGTGCTCATTTCAATCTCTGGTTTATGCAGCACCCCAACTCACCTTTACCCTTAAGCAAGCATAAGTTGGTTTTCTAAATTTGAGACCCTGTTCTGTTCTGTAATTCAGTTCCTGTGTAGCCAAGTTTACATTCCGTGTGTTACTGATATCTTATGATGTTTCTTTTTCTGTGTGACTTATTTCAGTTAGAATCATCATACCTGAATCCACTCATTGTGCTGCTAAGGGCCTGATGACACAGATTTCATTGCTGAGTGATATTGCTTTGTAAGTAAATACCACAACTTCTTTATCCATTTTTCACTTTCTGCGATGTTGAACTTGTACTGTAAACGAGGTTCTTGTAAACAGAGCCGTTCCAAACTTTGGGGTGGCTGTGTCTTTTTGATTTTAATTTCCCTAAGCTATAGGACCATAAGTGGAAGTGCCCTAGGCTCTGTTGCTTTGTTTTTTAGATGTTTCAGGAAACACCATACACTTCTCCCAAGTGTCTGTTGGCAATTTACATCCCGCCCATCAGCATAACAAGGCTCCCAGTTCTCAATGGCCTGTCCTGCCTTTTTGGATTTTACACTTTTTTCAGATGGCCCTTTTGACCGGGGGGAAGTGAGACTTCATTGTAGTGCAGATTTCCTTTGCTTGCTTGCTTGGTTGGCCAAAAAGGGCGTATGCGTTTTTTCCTGAATATATTCAGGAAAAAACGCATACGCGCTTTTTGGCCAAGTGCATCATTGTGGACGTTCTGCCTCTTTTCCTATGCTTTCAATGCAATTCCAGTCTACCTCCTGAAATCGGTTTCCTGCAATTCTGCCCCGCTTTCAAGTCCTCTTGGCAGCCTTACTTCAGTCTATTTTTGGACGATAGCTGTCATTTATAACTCTGCAGATTTGAGAATTACAGTGCCCCAGAGCTCCTTTCTTCAACTTGCTTTCTTTTGACCTGGCCGCAACACTGCAGGATGGCTTCAGGCCCTAATCTGGTTCCGGCACGGCACGCTGAGCCTTTGGTTATTTCCTCTTCCTGGTGGGAAATGAGAGTTAAATTTGCCTGTCCAGACACCGCCAGCTAGCCTCCCATTGGTTCTCGCTATTCCTGTTCATCTTCCGCAGAAATTGCAAACTGGGCCAAACAGGAGGTTAAAGGCGCTGACTCTCCAAGTGGGGAGAGTGTTAGTAAAGCGTCTGGAATGTTGCACCCGATTAACAGGGGAGGAAAACTGAGACATATTTGAACACGTCTCCCGTTCACCTGGTTGATCATACTTGGGTTCCACATGCATGTTTTAGCTGAAGGAAGAATACCTTAAACCTGGAGAGTTAAGACCCGTGTAATGGGTACCATGCAATATGACTTCAAAGGGTCTTCATTTGCTCACCGAACCTCTCCAATCCTATCACTGCTGCGTTTATGCCCCTGTACACATGCTTGATTCTCTTTCGGAGACATAGCAATCCATAGGTTTTAAGATACTTACTAGTCAGGTACATTCTTAGGCGTTTAATATGCGGTGTTGAGTCCATTTCGTTGAGCAAGGAGTAGCTCTTGTCTATTCCATATTTGACTTAAGGAACTTTATCTGTGCTCATTTCAATCTCTGGTTTTATGCAGCACCCCAACTCACCTTTACCCTTAAGCAAGCATAAGTTGGTTTTCTAAATTTGAGACCCTGTTCTGTTCTGTAATTCAGTTCCTGTGTAGCCAAGTTTACATTCCGTGTATTACTGATATCTTATGATGTTTCTATTTCTGTGTGACTTACTTCAGTTAGAATCATCATACCTGAATCCACTCATTGTGCTGCTAAGGGCCTGATGACACAGATTTCATTGCTGAGTGATATTGCTTTGTAAGTAAATACCACAACTTCTTTATCCATTTTTCACTTTCTGCAATGTTGAACTTGTACTGTAAACGAGGTTCTTGTAAACAGAGCCGTTTCAAACTTTGGGGTGGCTGTGTCTTTTTGATTTTAATTTCCCTAAGCTATAGGACCATAAGTGGCAGTGCCCTAGGTTCTGTTGCTTTGTTTTTTAGATGTTTCAGGAAACACCATACACTTCTCCCAAGTGGTTGTTGGCAATTTACATCCCGCCCATCAGCATAACAAGGCTCCCAGTTCTCCATGGCCTGTCCTGCCTTTCTGGATTTTACACTTTTTTCAGATGGCCCTTTTGACCGGGGGAAGTGAGACTTCATTGTAGTGCAGATTTCCTTTGCAAGCTTGCTTGTTTGGCCAAAAAGGGCGTATGCGTTTTTTCCTGAATATATTCAGGAAAAAACGCATACGCCCTTTTTGGCCAAGTGCATCATTGTGGACGTTCTGCCTCTTTTCCTATGCTTTCAATGCAATTCCAGTCTACCTCCTGAAATCGGTTTCCTGCAATTCTGCCCCGCTTTCAAGTCCTCTTGGCAGCCTTACTTCAGTCTATTTTTGGACGATAGCTGTCATTTATAACTCTGCAGGTTTGTGAATTACAGTGCCCCTGAGCTCCTTTCTTCAACTCGCTTTCTTGTGACCTGGCCGCAACACCGCAGGATGGCTTCAGGCCCTAAAATGTTTCCGGTCCGGCATGCTGAGCCTTTGGTTAATTCCTCTTCCTGGTGGGAAATGAGAGTTAAATTTGCCCGACCAGACACCTCCAGCTAGCCTCTCATTGGTTCTCGCTATTCCTGTTCATCTTCCGCAGAAATTGCAAACTGGGCCAAACAGGAGGTTAAAGGGACTGACTCTCCAAGTGGGGAGAGTGTTAGTAAAGCGTCTGGAATGTTGCACCCGAGTACCAGGGGAGGAAAACTGAGACATATTTGAACACGTCTCCCGATCACATGGTTGATCATACTCTAGGTTCCACATGCATGTTTTAGCTGAAGGAAGAATACCTTAAACCTGGGTAGTTGAAACCCGTGGAATGGGTACCATGCAATATGACTTCAAAGGGTCTTCATTTGCTCACCGAACCTCTCCAATCCTATCACTGCTGCGTTTATGCCCTTGTACACATGTTTGATTCTCTTTTGGAGACATAGCAATCCATAGGTTTTAAGATACTTACTAGTCAGGTACATTCTTAGGCGTTTAATATGGGGTGTTGAGTCCATTTCGTTGAGCAAGGAGTAGCTCTTGTCTATTCCATATTTGGCTTAAGGAACATTATCTGTGCTCATTTCAATCTCTGGTTTTATGCAGCACCCCAACTCACCTTTACCCTTAAGTAAGAATAAGTTGGTTTTCTAAATTTGAGAGCCTGTTCTGTTCTGTAATTCAGTTCCTGTGTAGCCAAGTTTCCATTCCGTGTATTACTGATATCTTATGATGTTTCTTTTTCTGTGTGACTTACTTCAGTTAGAATCATCATACCTGAATCCACTCATTGTGCTGCTAAGGGCCTGATGACACAGATTTCATTGCTGAGTGATATTGCTTTGTAAGTAAATACCACAACTTCTTTATCCATTTTTCACTTTCTGCGATGTTGAACTTGTACTGTAAACGAGGTTCTTGTAAACAGAGGCGTCCCAAACTTTAGGGTGGCTGTGTCTTTTTGATTTTAATTTCCCTAAGCTATAGGACCATAAGTGGCAGTGCCCTAGGCTCTGTTGCTTTGTTTTTTAGATGTTTCAGGAAACACCATACACTTTTCCCGAGTGTCTGTTGGCAATTTACATCCCGCCCATCAGCATAACAAGGCTCCCAGTTCTCCATGGCCTGTCCTGCCTTTCTGGATTTTACACTTTTTTCAGATGGCCCTTTTGACCGGGGGGAAGTGAGACTTCATTGTAGTGCAGATTTCCTTTGCAAGCTTGCTTGGTTGGCCAAAAAGGGCGTATGCGTTTTTTCCTGAATATATTCAGGAACAAACGCATACGCCCTTTTTGGCCAAGTGCATCATTGTGGACGTTCTGCCTCTTTTCCTATGCTTTCAATGCAATTCCAGTCTACCTCCTGAAATCGGTTTCCTGCAATTCTGCCCCGCTTTCAAGTCCTCTTGGCAGCCTTACTTCAGTCTATTTTTGGACGATAGCTGTCATTTATAACTCTGCAGGTTTGTGAATTACAGTGCCCCTGAGCTCCTTTCTTCAACTCGCTTTCTTGTGACCTGGCCGCAACACCGCAGGATGGCTTCAGGCCCTAAAATGTTTCCGGCCCGGCATGCTGAGCCTTTGGTTAATTCCTCTTCCTGGTGGGAAATGAGAGTTAAATTTGCCCGTCCAGACACCTCCAGCTAGTCTCTCATTGGTTCTCGCTATTCCTGTTCATCTTCCGCAGAAATTGCAAACTGGGCCAAACAGGAGGTTAAAGGGACTGACTCTCCAAGTGGGGAGAGTGTTAGTAAAGCGTCTGGAATGTTGCACCCGAGTACCAGGGGAGGAAAACTGAGACATATTTGAACACGTCTCCCGATCACATGGTTGATCATACTCTACGTTCCACATGCATGTTTTAGCTGAAGGAAGAATACCTTAAACCTGGGTAGTTGAAACCCGTGGAATGGGTACCATGCAATATGACTTCAAAGGGTCTTCATTTGCTCACCGAACCTCTCCAATCCTATCACTGCTGCGTTTATGCCCCTGTACACATGTTTGATTCTCTTTTGGAGACATAGCAATCCATAGGTTTTAAGATACTTACTAGTCAGGTACATTCTTAGGCGTTTAATATGGGGTGTTGAGTCCATTTCGTTGAGCAAGGAGTAGCTCTTGTCTATTCCATATTTGGCTTAAGGAACTTTATCTGTGCTCATTTCAATCTCTGGTTTTATGCAGCACCCCAACTCACCTTTACCCTTAAGTAAGAATAAGTTGGTTTTCTAAATTTGAGACCCTGTTCTGTTCTGTAATTCAGTTCCTGTGTAGCCAAGTTTCCATTCCGTGTATTACTGATATCTTATGATGTTTCTTTTTCTGTGTGACTTATTTCAGTTAGAATCATCATACCTGAATCCACTCATTGTGCTGCTAAGGGCCTGATGACACAGATTTCATTGCTGAGTGATATTGCTTTGTAAGTAAATACCACAACTTCTTTATCCATTTTTCACTTTCTGCGATGTTGAACTTGTACTGTAAACGAGGTTCTTGTAAACAGAGCCGTTCCAAACTTTGGGGTGGCTGTGTCTTTTTGATTTTAATTTCCCTAAGCTATAGGACCATAAGTGGAAGTGCCCTAGGTTCTGTTGCTTTGTTTTTTAGATGTTTCAGGAAACACCATACACTTCTCCCGAGTGGTTGTTGGCAATTTACATCCCGCCCATCAGCATAACAAGGCTCCCAGTTCTCCATGGCCTGTCCTGCCTTTCTGGATTTTACACTTTTTCAGATGGCCCTTTTGACCGGGGGGAAGTGAGACTTCATTGTAGTGCAGATTTCCTTTCCAAGCTTGCTTGGTTGGCCAAAAAGGGCGTATGCGTTTTTTCCTGAATATATTCAGGAAAAAACGCATACGCCCTTTTTGGCCAAGTGCATCATTGTGGACGTTCTGCCTCTTTTCCTATGCTTTCAATGCAATTCCAGTCTACCTCCTGAAATCGGTTTCCTGCAATTCTGCCCCGCTTTCAAGTCCTCTTGGCAGCCTTACTTCAGTCTATTTTTGGACGATAGCTGTCATTTATAACTCTGCAGGTTTGTGAATTACAGTGCCCCTGAGCTCCTTTCTTCAACTCGCTTTCTTGTGACCTGGCCGCAACACCGCAGGATGGCTTCAGGCCCTAATCTGGTTCCGACACGGCATGCTGAGCCTTTGGTTATTTCCTCTTCCTGGTGGGAAATGAGAGTTAAATTTGCCCGTCCAGACACCTCCAGCTAGTCTCTCATTGGTTCTCGCTATTCCTGTTCATCTTCCGCAGAAATTGCAAACTGGGCCAAACCGGAGGTTAAAGGCGCTGACTCTCTAAGTGGGGAGAGTGTTAGTAAAGCGTCTGGAATGTTGCACCCGAGTACCAGGGGAGGAAAACTGAGACATATTTGAACACGTCTCCCGTTCACATGGTTGATCATACTTGGGTTCCACATGCATGTTTTAGCTGAAGGAAGAATACCTTAAACCTGGAGAGTTAAGACCCGTGTAATGGGTACCATGCAATATGACTTCAAAGGGTCTTCATTTGCTCACCGAACCTCTCCAATCCTATCACTGCTGCGTTTATGCCCCTGTACACAAGCTTGATTCTCTTTCGGAGACATAGCAATCCATAGGTTTTAAGATACTTACTAGTCAGGCACATTCTTAGGCGTTTAATATGCGGTGTTGAGTCCATTTCGTTGAGCAAGGAGTGGCTCTTGTCTATTCCATAGTTGACTTAAGGAACTTTATCTGTGCTCATTTCAATCTCTGGTTTTATGCAGCACCCCAACTCACCTTTACCCTTAAGCAAGCATAGTTGGTTTTCTAAATTTGAGACCCTGTTCTGTTCTGTAATTCAGTTACTGTGTAGCCAAGTTTACATTCCGTGTATTACTGATATCTTATGATGTTTCTTTTTCTGTGTGACTTACTTCAGTTAGAATCATCATACCTGAATCCACTCATTGTGCTGCTAAGGGCCTGATGACACAGATTTCATTGCTGAGTGATATTGCTTTGTAAGTAAATACCACAACTTCTTTATCCATTTTTCACTTTCTGCGATGTTGAACTTGTACTGTAAACGAGGTTCTTGTAAACAGAGGCGTCCCAAACTTTAGGGTGGCTGTGTCTTTTTGATTTTAATTTCCCTAAGCTATAGGACCATAAGTGGCAGTGCCCTAGGCTCTGTTGCTTTGTTTTTTAGATGTTTCAGGAAACACCATACACTTTTCCCGAGTGTCTGTTGGCAATTTACATCCCGCCCATCAGCATAACAAGGCTCCCAGTTCTCCATGGCCTGTCCTGCCTTTCTGGATTTTACACTTTTTTCAGATGGCCCTTTTGACCGGGGGGAAGTGAGACTTCATTGTAGTGCAGATTTCCTTTGCAAGCTTGCTTGGTTGGCCAAAAAGGGCGTATGCGTTTTTTCCTGAATATATTCAGGAACAAACGCATACGCCCTTTTTGGCCAAGTGCATCATTGTGGACGTTCTGCCTCTTTTCCTATGCTTTCAATGCAATTCCAGTCTACCTCCTGAAATCGGTTTCCTGCAATTCTGCCCCGCTTTCAAGTCCTCTTGGCAGCCTTACTTCAGTCTATTTTTGGACGATAGCTGTCATTTATAACTCTGCAGGTTTGTGAATTACAGTGCCCCTGGGCTCCTTTCTTCAACTCGCTTTCTTGTGACCTGGCCGCAACACCGCAGGATGGCTTCAGGCCCTAAAATGTTTCCGGCCCGGCATGCTGAGCCTTTGGTTAATTCCTCTTCCTGGTGGGAAATGAGAGTTAAATTTGCCCGTCCAGACACCTCCAGCTAGTCTCTCATTGGTTCTCGCTATTCCTGTTCATCTTCCGCAGAAATTGCAAAGTGGGCCAAACAGGAGGTTAAAGGGACTGACTCTCCAAGTGGGGAGAGTGTTAGTAAAGCGTCTGGAATGTTGCACCCGAGTACCAGGGGAGGAAAACTGAGACATATTTGAACACGTCTCCCGATCACATGGTTGATCATACTCTAGGTTCCACATGCATGTTTTAGCTGAAGGAAGAATACCTTAAACCTGGGTAGTTGAAACCCGTGGAATGGGTACCATGCAATATGACTTCAAAGGGTCTTCATTTGCTCACCGAACCTCTCCAATCCTATCACTGCTGCGTTTATGCCCCTGTACACATGTTTGATTCTCTTTTGGAGACATAGCAATCCATAGGTTTTAAGATACTTACTAGTCAGGTACATTCTTAGGCGTTTAATATGGGGTGTTGAGTCCATTTCGTTGAGCAAGGAGTAGCTCTTGTCTATTCCATATTTGGCTTAAGGAACTTTATCTGTGCTCATTTCAATCTCTGGTTTTATGCAGCACCCCAACTCACCTTTACCCTTAAGTAAGAATAAGTTGGTTTTCTAAATTTGAGACCCTGTTCTGTTCTGTAATTCAGTTCCTGTGTAGCCAAGTTTCCATTCCGTGTATTACTGATATCTTATGATGTTTCTTTTTCTGTGTGACTTATTTCAGTTAGAATCATCATACCTGAATCCACTCATTGTGCTGCTAAGGGCCTGATGACACAGATTTCATTGCTGAGTGATATTGCTTTGTAAGTAAATACCACAACTTCTTTATCCATTTTTCACTTTCTGCGATGTTGAACTTGTACTGTAAACGAGGTTCTTGTAAACAGAGCTGTTCCAAACTTTGGGGTGGCTGTGTCTTTTTGATTTTAATTTCCCTAAGCTATAGGACCATAAGTGGAAGTGCCCTAGGTTCTGTTGCTTTGTTTTTTAGATGTTTCAGGAAACACCATACACTTCTCCCGAGTGGTTGTTGGCAATTTACATCCCGCCCATCAGCATAACAAGGCTCCCAGTTCTCCATGGCCTGTCCTGCCTTTCTGGATTTTACACTTTTTCAGATGGCCCTTTTGACCGGGGGGAAGTGAGACTTCATTGTAGTGCAGATTTCCTTTGCAAGCTTGCTTGGTTGGCCAAAAAGAGCGTATGCGTTTTTTATTCCTGTTCATCTTCCGCAGAAATTGCAAACTGGGCCAAACAGGAGGTTAAAGGCGCTGACTCTCCAAGTGGGGAGAGTGTTAGTAAAGCGTCTGGAATGTTGCACCCGAGTACCAGGGGAGGAAAACTGAGACATATTTGAACACGTCTCCCGTTCACATGGTTGATCATACTTGGGTTCCACATGCATGTTTTAGCTGAAGGAAGAATACCTTAAACCTGGAGAGTTGAGACCAGTGGAATGGGTACCATGCAATATGACTTCAAAGGGTCTTCATTTGCTCACCGAACCTCTCCAATCCTATCACTGCTGCGTTTATGCCCCTGTACACATGCTTGATTCTCTTTCGGAGACATAGCAATCCATAGGTTTTAAGATACTTACTAGTCAGGTACATTCTTAGGCGTTTAATATGCGGTGTTGAGTCCATTTCGTTGAGCAAGGAGTAGCTCTTGTCTATTCCATATTTGACTTAAGGAACTTTATCTGTGCTCATTTCAATCTCTGGTTTTATGCAGCACCCCAACTCACCTTTACCCTTAAGCAAGCATAAGTTGGTTTTCTAAATTTGAGACCCTGTTCTGTTCTGTAATTCAGTTCCTGTGTAGCCAAGTTTACATTCCGTGTATTACTGATATCTTATGATGTTTCTTTTTCTGTGTGACTTACTTCAGTTAGAATCATCATACCTGAATCCACTCATTGTGCTGCTAAGGGCCTGATGACACAGATTTCATTGCTGAGTGATATTGCTTTGTAAGTAAATACCACAACTTCTTTCCATTTTTCACTTTCTGCGATGTTGAACTTGTACTGTAAACGAGGTTCTTGTAAACAGAGCCGTTCCAAACTTTAGGGTGGCTGTGTCTTTTTGATTTTAATTTCCCTAAGCTATAGGACCATAAGTGGCAGTGCCCTAGGTTCTGTTGCTTTGTTTTTTAGATGTTTCAGGAAACACCATACACTTCTCCCGAGTGGTTGTTGGCAATTTACATCCCGCCCATCAGCATAACAAGGCTCCCAGTTCTCCATGGCCTGTCCTGCCTTTCTGGATTTTACACTTTTTCAGATGGCCCTTTTGACCGGGGGGAAGTGAGACTTCATTGTAGTGCAGATTTCCTTTGCAAGCTTGCTTGGTTGGCCAAAAAGGGCGTATGCGTTTTTTCCTGAATATATTCAGGAAAAAACGCATACGCCCTTTTTGGCCAAGTGCATCATTGTGGACGTTCTGCCTCTTTTCCTATGCTTTCAATGCAATTCCAGTCTACCTCCTGAAATCGGTTTCCTGCAATTCTGCCCCGCTTTCAAGTCCTCTTGGCAGCCTTACTTCAGTCTATTTTTGGACGATAGCTGTCATTTATAACTCTGCAGGTTCGTGAATTACAGTGCCCCTGAGCTCCTTTCTTCAACTCGCTTTCTTTTGAGCTGGCCGCAACACCGCAGGATGACTTCAGGCCCTAATCTGGTTCCGGTACGGCATGCTGAGCCTTTGGTTATTTCCTCTTCCTGTTGGGAAATGAGAGTTAAATTTGCCCGTCCAGACACCTCCAGCTAGCCTCTCATTGGTTCTCGCTATTCCTGTTCATCTTCCGCAGAAATTGCAAACTGTGCCAAACAGGAGGTTAAAGGCGCTGACTCTCCAAGTGGGGAGAGTGTTAGTAAAGCGTCTGGAATGTTGCACCTGAGTACCAAGGGAGGAAAACTAAGACATATTTGAGCACGTCTCCCGTTCACATGGTTGATCATACTCTGGGTTCCACATGCATGTTTTAGCTGAAGGAAGAATACCTAAAACCTGGGTAATTGAAACCCGTGGAATGGGTACCATGCAATATGACTTCAAAGGGTCTTCATTTGCTCACCGAACCTCTCCAATCCTATCACTGCTGCGTTTATGCCCCTGTACACATGCTTGATTCTCTTTCGGAGACATAGCAATCCATAGGTTTTAAGATACTTACTAGTCAGGCACATTCTTAGGCGTTTAATATGCGGTGTTGAGTCCATTTCGTTGAGCAAGGAGTAGCTCTTGTCTATTCCATATTTGACTTAAGGAACTTTATCTGTGCTCATTTCAATCTCTGGTTTTATGCAGCACCCCAACTCACCTTTACCCTTAAGCAAGCATAGTTGGTTTTCTAAATTTGAGACCCTGTTCTGTTCTGTAATTCAGTTCCTGTGTAGCCAAGTTTACATTCCGTGTATTACTGATATCTTATCATGTTTCTTTTTCTGTGTGACTTACTTCAGTTAGAATCATCATACCTGAATCCACTCATTGTGCTGCTAAGGGCCTGATGACACAGATTTCATTGCTGAGTGATATTGCTTTGTAAGTAAATACCACAACTTCTTTATCCATTTTTCACTTTCTGCGATGTTGAACTTGTACTGTAAACGAGGTTCTTGTAAACAGAGCCATTCCAAACTTTGGGGTGGCTGTGTCTTTTTGATTTTAATTTCCCTAAGCTATAGGACCATAAGTGGCAGTGCCCTAGGTTCTGTTGCTTTGTTTTTTAGATGTTTCAGGAAACACCATACACTTCTCCCGAGTGGTTGTTGGCAATTTACATCCCGCCCATCAGCATAACAAGGCTCCCAGTTCTCCATGGCCTGTCCTGCCTTTCTGGATTTTACACTTTTTCAGATGGCCCTTTTGACCGGGGGGAAGTGAAACTTCATTGTAGTGCAGATTTCCTTTGCAAGCTTGCTTGGTTGGCCAAAAAGGGCGTATGCGTTTTTTCCTGAATATATTCAGGAAAAAACGCATACGCCCTTTTTGGCCAAGTGCATCATTGTGGACGTTCTGCCTCTTTTCCTATGCTTTCAATGCAATTCCAGTCTACCTCCTGAAATCGGTATCCTGCAATTCTGCCCCGCTTTCAAGTCCTCTTGGCAGCCTTACTTCAGTCTATTTTTGGACGATAGCTGTCATTTATAACTCTGCAGGTTTGTGAATTACAGTGCCCCAGAGCTCCTTTCTTCAACTCGCTTTCTTGTGAGCTGGCCGCAACACCGCAGGATGGCTTCAGGCCCTAATCTGGTTCCGGTACGCACGCTGAGCCTTTGGTTATTTCCTCTTCCTGGTGGGAAATGAGAGTTAAATTTGCCCGTCCAGACACCTCCAGCTAGCCTCTCATTGGTTCTCGCTATTCCTGTTCATCTTCCGCAGAAATTGCAAAGTGGGCCAAACAGGAGGTTAAAGGGACTGACTCTCCAAGTGGGGAGAGTGTTAGTAAAGCGTCTGGAATGTTGCACCCGAGTACCAGGGGAGGAAAACTGAGACATATTTGAACACGTCTCCCGTTCACATGGTTGATCATACTTGGGTTCCACATGCATGTTTTAGCTGAAGGAAGAATACCTTAAACCTGGAGAGTTAAGACCCGTGTAATGGGTACCATGCAATATGACTTCAAAGGGTCTTCATTTGCTCACCGAACCTCTCCAATCCTATCACTGCTGCGTTTATGCCCCTGTACACATGCTTGATTCTCTTTTGGAGACATAGCAATCCATAGGTTTTAAGATACTTACTAGTCAGGTACATTCTTAGGCGTTTAATATGCGGTGTTGAGTCCATTTCGTTGAGCAAGGAGTAGCTCTTATCTATTCCATATTTGACTTAAGGAACTTTATCTGTGCTCATTTCAATCTCTGGTTTTATGCAGCACCCCAACTCACCTTTACCCTTAAGCAAGCATAAGTTGGTTTTCTAAATTTGAGACCCTGTTCTGTTCTGTAATTCAGTTCCTGTGTAGCCAAGTTTACATTCCGTGTATTACTGATATCTTATGATGTTTCTTTTTCTGTGTGACTTATTTCAGTTAGAATCATCATACCTGAATCCACTCATTGTGATGCTAAGGGCCTGATGACATAGATTTCATTGCTGAGTGATATTGCTTTGTAAGTAAATACCACAACTTCTTTATCCATTTTTCACTTTCTGCGATGTTGAACTTGTACTGTAAACGAGGTTCTTGTAAACAGAGCCGTTCCAAACTTTGGGGTGGCTGTGTCTTTTTGATTTTAATTTCCCTAAGCTATAGGACCATAAGTGGAAGTGCCCTAGGTTCTGTTGCTTTGTTTTTTAGATGTTTCAGGATACACCATACACTTCTCCCGAGTGGTTGTTGGCAATTTACATCCCGCCCATCAGCATAACAAGGCTCCCAGTTCTCCATGGCCTGTCCTGCCTTTCTGGATTTTACACTTTTTTCAGATGGCCCTTTTGACCGGGGGGAAGTGAGACTTCATTGTAGTGCAGATTTCCTTTGCAAGCTTGCTTGGTTGGCCAAAAAGGGCGTATGCGTTTTTTCCTGAATATATTCAGGAAAAAACGCATACGCCCTTTTTGGCCAAGTGCATCATTGTGGACGTTCTGCCTCTTTTCCTATGCTTTCAATGTAATTCCAGTCTACCTCCTGAAATTGGTTTCCTGCAATTCTGCCCCGCTTTCAAGTCCTCTTGGCAGCCTTACTTCAGTCTATTTTTGGACGATAGCTGTCATTTATAACTCTGCAGGTTTGTGAATTACAGTGCCCCTGAGCTCCTTTCTTCAACTCGCTTTCTTGTGACCTGGCCGCAACACCGCAGGATGGCTTCAGGCCCTAATCTGGTTCCGGCACGGCACGCTGAGCCTTTGGTTATTTCCTCTTCCTGGTGGGAAATGAGAGTTAAATTTGCCCGTCCAGACACCTCCAGCTAGTCTCTCATTGGTTCTCGCTATTCCTGTTCATCTTCCGCAGAAATTGCAAACTGGGCCTAACAGGAGGTTAAAGGCGCTGACTCTCCAAGTGGGGAGAGTGTTAGTAAAGCGTCTGGAATGTTGCACCCGAGTACCAGGGGAGGAAAACTGAGACATATTTGAACACGTCTCCCGTTCACATGGTTGATCATACTTGGGTTCCACATGCATGTTTTAGCTGAAGGAAGAATACCTTAAACCTGGAGAGTTGAGACCCGTGGAATGGATACCATGCAATATGACTTCAAAGGGTCTTCATTTGCTCACCGAACCTCTCCAATCCTATCACTGCTGCGTTTATGCCCCTGTACACATGCTTGATTCTCTTTCGGAGACATAGCAATCCATAGGTTTTAAGATACTTACTAGTCAGGTACATTCTTAGGTGTTTAATATGCGGTGTTGAGTCCATTTCGTTGAGCAAGGAGTAGCTCTTGTCTATTCCATATTTGACTTAAGGAACTTTATCTGTGCTCATTTCAATCTCTGGTTTTATGCAGCACCCCAACTCACCTTTACCCTTAAGCAAGCATAAGTTGGTTTTCTAAATTTGAGACCCTGTTCTGTTCTGTAATTCAGTTCCTGTGTAGCCAAGTTTACATTCCGTGTATTACTGATATCTTATGATGTTTCTTTTTCTGTGTGACTTACTTCAGTTAGAATCATCATACCTGAATCCACTCATTGTGCTGCTAAGGGCCTGATGACACAGATTTCATTGCTGAGTGATATTGCTTTGTAAGTAAATACCACAACTTCTTTCCATTTTTCACTTTCTGCGATGTTGAACTTGTACTGTAAATGAGGTTCTTGTAAACAGAGCCGTTCCAAACTTTGGGGTGGCTGTGTCTTTTTGATTTTAATTTCCCTAAGTTATAGGACCATAAGTGGAAGTGCCCTAGGTTCTGTTGCTTTGTTTTTTAGATGTTTCAGGAAAGACCATACACTTCTCCCGAGTGGTTGTTGGCAATTTACATCCCGCCCATCAGCATAACAAGGCTCCCAGTTCTCCATGGCCTGTCCTGCCTTTCTGGATTTTACACTTTTTTCAGATGGCCCTTTTGACCGGGGGGAAGTGAGACTTCATTGTAGTGCAGATTTCCTTTGCAAGCTCCCTTGGTTGGCCAAAAAGGGCGTATGCGTTTTTTCCTGAATATATTCAGGAAAAAACGCATACGCCCTTTTTGGCCAAGTGCATCATTGTGGACGTTCTGCCTCTTTTCCTATGCTTTCAATGCAATTCCAGTCTACCTCCTGAAATCGGTTTCCTGCAATTCTGCCCCGCTTTCAAGTCCTCTTGGCAGCCTTACTTCAGTCTATTTTTGGACGATAGCTGTCATTTATAACTCTGCAGGTTTGTGAATTACAGTGCCCCTGAGCTCCTTTCTTCAACTCGCTTTCTTTTGAGCTGGCCGCAACACCGCAGGATGACTTCAGGCCCTAATCTGGTTCCGGTACGGCACGCTGAGCCTTTGGTTATTTCCTCTTCCTGTTGGGAAATGAGAGTTAAATTTGCCCGTCCAGACACCTCCAGCTAGCCTTTCATTGGTTCTCGCTATTCCTGTTCATCTTCTGCAGAAATTGCAAACTGTGCCAAACAGGAGGTTAAAGGCGCTGACTCTCCAAGTGGGGAGAGTGTTAGTAAAGCGTCTAGAATGTTGCACCCGAGTACCAAGGGAGGAAAACTGAGACATATTTGAACACGTCTCCCGATCACATGGTTGATCATACTCTGGGTTCCACATGCATGTTTTAGCTAAAGGAAGAATACCTAAAACCTGGGTAATTGAAACCCGTGGAATGGGTACCATGCAATATGACTTCAAAGGGTCTTCATTTGCTCACCGAACCTCTCCAATCCTATCACTGCTGCGTTTATGCCCCTGTACACATGCTTGATTCTCTTTCGGAGAGATAGCAATCCATAGGTTTTAAGATACTTACTAGTCAGGTACATTCTTAGGCGTTTAATATGCGGTGTTGAGTCCATTTCGTTGAGCAAGGAGTGGCTCTTGTCTATTCCATATTTGGCTTAAGGAACTTTATCTGTGCTCATTTCAATCTCTGGTTTTATGCAGCACCCCAACTCACCTTTACCCTTAAGCAAGCATAAGTTGGTTTTCTAAATTTGAGAACCTCTTCTGTTTTGGAATTCAGTTCCTGTGTAGCCAAGTTTACATTCCGTGTATTAGTGATATCTTATGATGTTTCTTTTTCTGTGTGACTTATTTCAGTTAGAATCATCGTATCTGAATCTACTCATTATGCTGCTACGTGCCTGATGACATAGATTTCATTGCTGAGTGATACTGCATTGTACGTAAGTACCACAAGTTCTTTATCCATTTTTCACTTTCTGCGATGTTGAACTTGTACGGTAAAAGAGGTTCTTGTAAACAGAGCCGTTCCAAACTTTGGGGTGGCTGTGTCTTTTTGATTTTAATTTCCCTAAGCTATAGGACCATAAGTGGAAGTGCCCTAGGCTCTGTTGCTTTGTTTTTTAGATGTTTCAGGAAACACCATACACTTCTCCCAAGTGTCTGTTGGCAATTTACATCCCGCCCATCAGCATAACAAGGCTCCCAGTTCTCAATGGCCTGTACTGCCTTTCTGGATTTTACACTTTTTTCAGATGGCCCTTTTGACCGGGGGGAAGTGAGACTTCATTGTAGTGCAGATTTCCTTTGCAAGCTTGCTTGGTTGGCCAAAAAGGGCGTATGCGTTTTTTCCTGAATATATTCAGGAAAAAACGCATACGCCCTTTTTGGCCAAGTGCATCATTGTGGACGTTCTGCCTCTTTTCCTATGCTTTCAATGCAATTCCAGTCTACCTCCTGAAATCGGTTTCCTGCAATTCTGCCCCGCTTTCAAGTCCTCTTGGCAGCCTTACTTCAGTCTATTTTTGGACGATAGCTGTCATTTATAACTCTGCAGGTTTGTGAATTACAGTGCCCCTGAGCTCCTTTCTTCAACTCGCTTTCTTTTGAGCTGGCCGCAACACCGCAGGATGGCTTCAGGCCCTAATCTGGTTCCGGCACGGCACGCTGAGCCTTTGGTTAATTCCTCTTCCTGGTGGGAAATGAGAGTTAAATTTGCCCGTCCAGACACCTCCAGCTAGTCTCTCATTGGTTCTCGCTATTCCTGTTCATCTTCCGCAGAAATTGCAAACTGGGCCAAATAGGAGTTTAAAGGGACTGACTCTCCAAGTCGGGAGAGTGTTAGTAAAGCGTCTGGAATGTTGCACCCGAGTACCAGGGGAGGAAAACTGAGACATATTTGAACACGTCTCCCGTTCACATGGTTGATCATACTTGGGTTCCACATGCATGTTTTAGCTGAAGGAAGAATACCTTAAACCTGGAGAGTTAAGACCCGTGTAATGGGTACCATGCAATATGACTTCAAAGGGTCTTCATTTGCTCACCGAACCTCTCCAATCCTATCACTGCTGCGTTTATGCCCCTGTACACATGCTTGATTCTCTTTCGGAGACATAGCAATCCATAGGTTTTAAGATACTTACTAGTCAGGTACATTCTTAGGCGTTTAATATGCGGTGTTGAGTCCATTTCGTTGAGCAAGGAGTAGCTCTTGTCTATTCCATATTTGACTTAAGGAACTTTATCTGTGCTCATTTCAATCTCTGGTTTTATGCAGCACCCCAACTCACCTTTACCCTTAAGCAAGCATAAGTTGGTTTTCTAAATTTGAGACCCTGTTCTGTTCTGTAATTCAGTTCCTGTGTAGCCAAGTTTACATTCCGTGTATTACTGATATCTTATGATGTTTCTTTTTCTGTGTGACTTATTTCAGTTAGAATCATCATACCTGAATCCACTCATTGTGATGCTAAGGGCCTGATGACATAGATTTCATTGCTGAGTGATATTGCTTTGTAAGTAAATACAACAACTTCTTTATCCATTTTTCACTTTCTGCGATGTTGAACTTGTACTGTAAACGAGGTTCTTGTAAACAGAGGCGTCCCAAACTTTGGGGTGGCTGTGTCTTTTTGATTCTAATTTCCCTAAGCTATAGGACCATAAGTGGCAGTGCCCTAGGCTCTGTTGCTTTGTTTTTTAGATGTTTCAGGAAACACCATACACTTCTCCCGAGTGTCTGTTGGCAATTTACATCCCGCCCATCAGCATAACAAGGCTCCCAGTTCTCCATGGTCTGTCCTGCCTTTCTGGATTTTACACTTTTTTCAGATGGCCCTTTTGACCGGGGGGAAGTGAGACTTCATTGTAGTGCAGATTTCCTTTGCAAGCTTGCTTGGTTGGCCAAAAAGGGCGTATGCGTTTTTTCCTGAATATATTCAGGGAAAAACGCATACGCCCTTTTTGGCCAAGTGCATCATTGTGGACGTTCTGCCTCTTTTCCTATGCTTTCAATGCAATTCCAGTCTACCTCCTGAAATCGGTTTCCTGCAATTCTGCCCCGCTTTCAAGTCCTCTTGGCAGCCTTACTTCAGTCTATTTTTGGACGATAGCTGTCATTTATAACTCTGCAGGTTTGTGAATTACAGTGCCCCTGAGCTCCTTTCTTCAACTCGCTTTCTTGTGACCTGGCCGCAACACCGCAGGATGGCTTCAGGCCCTAATCTGGTTCCGGCCCGGCATGCTGAGCCTTTGGTTAATTCCTCTTCCTGGTGGGAAATGAGAGTTAAATTTGCCCGTCCAGACACCTCCAGCTAGCCTCTCATTGGTTCTCGCTATTCCTGTTCATCTTCCGCAGAAATTGCAAACTGGGCCAAACAGGAGGTTAAAGGGACTGACTCTCCAAGTGGGGAGAGTGTTAGTAAAGCGTCTGGAATGTTGCACCCGAGTACCAGGGGAGGAAAACTGAGACATATTTGAACACGTCTCTCGATCACATGGTTGATCATACTCTAGGTTCCACATGCATGTTTTAGCTGAAGGAAGAATACCTTAAACCTGGGTAGTTGAAACCCGTGGAATGGGTACCATGCAATATGACTTCAAAGGGTCTTCATTTGCTCACCGAACCTCTCCAATCCTATCACTGCTGCGTTTATGCCCCTGTACACATGCTTGATTCTCTTTCGGAGACATAGCAATCCATAGGTTTTAAGATACTTACAATTCAGGTACATACTTAGGCGTTTAATATGCGGTGTTGAGTCCATTTCGTTGAGCAAGGAGTAGCTCTTGTCTATTCCATATTTGACTTAAGGAACTTTATCTGTGCTCATTTCAATCTCTGGTTTTATGCAGCACCCCAACTCACCATTACCCTTAAGCAAGCATAAGTTGGTTTTCTAAATTTGTGACCCAGTTCTGTTCTGTAATTCAGTTCCTGTGTAGCCAAGTTTACATTCCGTGTATTACTGATATCTTATGATGTTTCTTTTTCTGTGTGACTTATTTCAGTTAGAATCATCATACCTGAATCCACTCATTGTGATGCTAAGGGCCTGATGACATAGATTTCATTGCTGAGTGATATTGGTTTGTAAGTAAATACAACAACTTCTTTATCCATTTTTCACTTTCTGCGATGTTGAACTTGTACTGTAAACGAGGTTCTTGTAAACAGAGGCGTCCCAAACTTTGGGGTGGCTGTGTCTTTTTGATTTTAATTTTCCTAAGCTATAGGACCATAAGTGGCAGTGCCCTAGGCTCTGTTGCTTTGTTTTTTAGATGTTTCAGGAAACACCATACACTTCTCCCGAGTGTCTGTTGGCAATTTACATCCCGCCCATCAGCATAACAAGGCTCGCAGTTCTCCATGGCCTGTCCTGCCTTTCTGGATTTTACACTTTTTTCAGATGGCCTTTTTGACCAGGGGGAAGTGAGACTTCATTGTAGTGCAGATTTCCTTTGCAAGCTTGCTTGGTTGGCCAAAAAGGGCGTATGCGTTTTTTCCTGAATATATTCAGGAAAAAACGCATACGCCCTTTTTGGCCAAGTGCATCATTGTGGACGTTCTGCCTCTTTTCCTATGCTTTCAATGCAATTCCAGTCTACCTCCTGAAATCGGTTTCCTGCAATTCTGCCCCGCTTTCAAGTCCTCTTGGCAGCCTTACTTCAGTCTATTTTTGGACGATAGCTGTCATTTATAACTCTGCAGGTTTGTGAATTACACTGCCCCTGAGCTCCTTTCTTCAACTCGCTTTCTTGTGACCTGGCCGCAACACCGCAGGATGGCTTCAGGCCCTAATCTGGTTCCGGTACGGCACGCTGAGCCTTTGGTTAATTCCTCTTCCTGGTGGGAAATGAGAGTTAAATTTGCCCGTCCAGACACCTCCAGCTAGCCTCTCATTGGTTCTCGCTATTCCTGTTCATCTTCCGCAGAAATTGCAAACTGGGCCAAACAGGAGGTTAAAGGGACTGACTCTCCAAGTGGGGAGAGTGTTAGTAAAGCGTCTGGAATGTTGCACCCGAGTACCAGGGGAGGAAAACTGAGACATATTTGAACACGTCTCCCGTTCACATGGTTGATCATACTCTAGGTTCCACATGCATGTTTTAGCTGAAGGAAGAATACCTTAAACCTGGGTAGTTGAAACCCGTGGAATGGGTACCATGCAATATGACTTCAAAGGGTCTTCATTTGCTCACCGAACCTCTCCAATCCTATCACTGCTGTGTTTATGCCCCTGTACACATGCTTGATTCTCTTTCGGAGACATAGCAATCCATAGGTTTTAAGATACTTACTAGTCAGGTACATTCTTAGGCGTTTAATATGCGGTGTTGAGTCCATTTCGTTGAGCAAGGAGTAGCTCTTGTCTATTCCATATTTGGCTTAAGGAACTTTATCTGTGCTCATTTCAATCTCTGGTTTTATGCAGCACCCCAACTCACCTTTACCCTTAAGCAAGCATAAGTTGTTTTTCTAAATTTGTGACCCAGTTCTGTTCTGTAATTCAGTTCCTGTGTAGCCAAGTTTACATTCCGTGTATTAGTGATATCTTATGATGTTTCTTTTTCTGTGTGACTTATTTCAGTTAGAATCATCGTATCTGAATCTACTCATTATGCTGCTACGTGCCTGATGACATAGATTTCATTGCTGAGTGATACTGCATTGTACGTAAGTACCACAAGTTCTTTATCCATTTTTCACTTTCTGCGATGTTGAACTTGTATGGTAAAAGAGGTTCTTGTAAACAGAGCCGTTCCAAACTTTGGGGTGGTTGTGTCTTTTTGATTTTAATTTCCCTAAGCTATAGGACCATAAGTGGAAGTGCCCTAGGCTCTGTTGCTTTGTTTTTTAGATGTTTCAGGAAACACCATACACTTCTCCCAAGTGTCTGTTGGCAATTTACATGCCGCCCATCAGCATAACAAGGCTCCCAGTTCTCAATGGCCTGTACTGCCTTGCTGGATTTTACACTTTTTTCAGATGGCCCTTTTGACCAGGGGGAAGTGAGACTTCATTGTAGTGCAGATTTCCTTTGCAAGCTTGCTTGGTTGGCCAAAAATGGCGTATGCGTTTTTTCCTGAATATATTCAGGAAAAAACGCATACGCCCTTTTTGGCCAAGTGCATTATTGTGGACGTTCTGCCTCTTTTCCTATGCTTTCAATGCAATTCCAGTCTACCTCCTGAAATCGGTTTCCTGCAATTCTGCCCCGCTTTCAAGTCCTCTTGGCAGCCTTACTTCAGTCTATTTTTGGACGATAGCTGTCATTTATAACTCTGCAGGTTTGTGAATTACAGTGCCCCTGAGCTCCTTTCTTCAACTCGCTTTCTTGTGACCTGGCCGCAACACCGCAGGATGGCTTCAGGCCCTAATCTGGTTCCGGCACGGCACGCTGAGCCTTTGGTTAATTCCTCTTCCTGGTGGGAAATGAGAGTTAAATTTGCCCGTCCAGACACCTCCAGCTAGTCTCTCATTGGTTCTCGCTATTCCTGTTCATCTTCCGCAGAAATTGCAAACTGGGCCAAACAGGAGTTTAAAGGGACTGACTCTCCAAGTCGGGAGAGTGTTAGTAAAGCGTCTGGAATGTTGCACCCGAGTACCAGGGGAGGAAAACTGAGACATATTTGAACACGTCTCCCGTTCACCTGGTTGATCATACTTGGGTTCCACATGCATGTTTTAGCTGAAGGAAGAATACCTTAAACCTGGAGAGTTAAGACCCGTGTAATGGGTACCATGCAATATGACTTCAAAGGGTCTTCATTTGCTCACCGAACGTCTCCAATCCTATCACTGCTGCGTTTATGCCCCTGTACACATGCTTGATTCTCTTTCGGAGACATAGCAATCCATAGGTTTTAAGATACTTACTAGTCAGGTACATTCTTAGGCGTTTAATATGCGGTGTTGAGTCCATTTCGGTGAGCAAGGAGTAGCTCTTGTCTATTCCATATTTGACTTAAGGAACTTTATCTGTGCTCATTTCAATCTCTGGTTTTATGCAGCACCCCAACTCACCTTTACCCTTAAGCAAGCATAAGTTGGTTTTCTAAATTTGAGACCCTGTTCTGTTCTGTAATTCAGTTCCTGTGTAGCCAAGTTTACATTCCGTGTATTACTGATATCTTATGATGTTTCTTTTTCTGTGTGACTTATTTCAGTTAGAATCATCATACCTGAATCCACTCATTGTAATGCTAAGGGCCTGATGACATAGATTTCATTGCTGAGTGATATTGCTTTGTAAGTAAATACAAAAACATCTTTATCCATTTTTCACTTTCTGCGATGTTGAACTTGTACTGTAAACGAGGTTCTTGTAAACAGAGGCGTCCCAAACTTTGGGGTGGCTGTGTCTTTTTGATTTTAATTTCCCTAAGCTATAGGACCATAAGTAGCAGTGCCCTAGGCTCTGTTGCTTTGTTTTTTAGATGTTTCAGGCAACACCATACACTTCTCCCGAGTGTCTGTTGGCAATTTACATCCTGCCCATCAGCATAACAAGGCTCCCAGTTCTCCATGGCCTGTCCTGCCTTTCTGGATTTTACACTTTTTTCAGATGGCCCTTTTGACCGGGGGGAAGTGAGACTTCATTGTAGTGCAGATTTCCTTTGCAAGCTTGCTTGGTTGGCCAAAAAGGGCGTATGCGTTTTTTCCTGAATATATTCAGGAAAAAACACATACGCCCTTTTTGGCCAAGTGCATCATTGTGGACGTTCTGCCTCTTTTCCTATGCTTTCAATGCAATTCCAGTCTACCTCCTGAAATCGGTTTCCTGCAATTCTGCCCCGCTTTCAAGTCCTCTTGGCAGCCTTACTTCAGTCTATTTTTGGACGATAGCTGTCATTTATAACTCTGCAGGTTTGTGAATTACAGTGCCCCTGAGCTCCTTTCTTCAACTCGCTTTCTTGTGACCTGGCCGCAACACCGCAGGATGGCTTCAGGCCCTAATCTGGTTCCGGCCCGGCATGCTGAGCCTTTGGTTAATTCCTCTTCCTGGTGGGAAATGAGAGTTAAATTTGCCCGTCCCGACACCTCCAGCTAGCCTCTCATTGGCTCTCGCTATTCCTGTTCATCTTCCGCAGAAATTGCAAACTGGGCCAAACAGGAGGTTAAAGGGACTGACTCTCCAAGTGGGGAGAGTGTTAGTAAAGCGTCTGGAATGTTGCACCCGAGTACCAGGGGAGGAAAACTGAGACATATTTGAACACGTCTCCCGTTCACATGGTTGATCATACTTGGGTTCCACATGCATGTTTTAGCTGAAGGAAGAATACCTTAAACCTGGAGAGTTAAGACCCGTGGAATGGGTACCATGCAATATGACTTCAAAGGGTCTTCATTTGCTCACCGAACCTCTCCAATCCTATCATTGCTGCGTTTATGCCCCTGTACACATGCTTGATTCTCTTTCGGAGACATAGCAATCCATAGGTTTTAAGATACTTACTAGTCAGGTACATTCTTAGACATTTAATATGCGGTGTTGAGTCCATTTCGTTGAGCAAGGAGTAGCTCTTGTCTATTCCATATTTGGCTTAAGGAACTTTATCTGTGCTCATTTCAATCTCTGGTTTTATGCAGCACCCCAACTCACCTTTACCCTTAAGCAAGCATAAGTTGTTTTTCTAAATTTGTGACCCAGTTCTGTTCTGTAATTCAGTTCCTGTGTAGCCAAGTTTCCATTCCGTGTATTACTGATATCTTATGATGTTTCTTTTTCTGTGTGACTTATTTCAGTTAGAATCATCATACCTGAATCCACTCATTGTGCTGCTAAGGGCCTGATGACATAGATTTCATTGCTGAGTGATATTGCTTTGTAACTAAATACCACAACTTCTTTATCCATTTTTCACTTTCTGCGATGTTGAACTTGTACTGTAAACGAGGTTCTTGTAAACAGAGCCGTTCCAAACTTTGGGGTGGCTGTGTCTTTTTGATTTTAATTTCCCTAAGCTATAGGACCATAAGTGGAAGTGCCCTAGGTTCTGTTGCTTTGTTTTTTAGATGTTTCAGGAAACACCATACACTTCTCCCGAGTGGTTGTTGGCAATTTACATCCCGCCCATCAGCATAACAAGGCTCCCAGTTCTCCATGGCCTGTCCTGCCTTTCTGGATTTTACACTTTTTTCAGATGGCCCTTTTGACCGGGGGGAAGTGAGACTTCATTGTAGTGCAGATTTCCTTTGCAAGCTTGCTTGGTTGGCCAAAAAGGGCGTATGCGTTTTTTCCTGAATATATTCAGGAAAAAACGCATACGCCCTTTTTGGCCAAGTGCATCATTGTGGACGTTCTGCCTCTTTTCCTATGCTTTCAATGCAATTCCAGTCTACATCCTGAAATCGGTTTCCTGCAATTCTGCCCCGCTTTCAAGTCCTCTTGGCAGCCTTACTTCAGTCTATTTTTGGACGATAGCTGTCATTTATAACTCTGCAGGTTTGTGAATTACAGTGCCCCTGAGCTCCTTTCTTCAACTCGCTTTCTTGTGACCTGGCCGCAACACCGCAGGATGGCTTCAGGCCCTAATCTGGTTCCGGCACGGCACGCTGAGCCTTTGGTTATTTCCTCTTCCTGGTGGGAAATGAGAGTTAAATTTGCCCGTCCAGACACCTCCAGCTAGTCTCTCATTGGTTCTCGCTATTTCTGTTCATCTTCCGCAGAAATTGCAAACTGGGCCAAACAGGAGGTTAAAGGCGCTGACTCTCCAAGTGGGGAGAGTGTTAGTAAAGCGTCTGGAATGTTGCACCCGAGTACCAGGGGAGGAAAACTGAGACATATTTGAACACGTCTCCCGTTCACATGGTTGATCATACTTGGGTTCCACATGCATGTTTTAGCTGAAGGAAGAATACCTTAAACCTGGAGAGTTGAGACCCGTGGAATGGGTACCATGCAATATGACTTCAAAGGGTCTTCATTTGCTCACCGAACCTCTCCAATCCTATCACTGCTGCGTTTATGCCCCTGTACACATGCTTGATTCTCTTTCGGAGACATAGCAATCCATAGGTTTTAAGATACTTACCAGTCAGGCACATTCTTAGGCGTTTAATATGCGGTGTTGAGTCCATTTCGTTGAGCAAGGAGTAGCTCTTGTCTATTCCATATTTGACTTAAGGAACTTTATCTGTGCTCATTTCAATCTCTGGTTTTATGCAGCAACCCAACTCACCTTTCCCCTTAAGCAAGCATAAGTTGGTTTTCTAAATTTGAGACCCTGTTCTGTTCTGTAATTCAGTTCCTGTGTAGCCAAGTTTACATTCCGTGTATTAGTGATATCTTATGATGTTTCTTTTTCTGTGTGACTTATTTCAGTTAGAATCATCGTATCTGAATCTACTCATTATGCTGCTACATGCCTGATGACATAGATTTCATTGCTGAGTGATACTGCATTGTACGTAAGTACCACATGTTCTTTATCCATTTTTCACTTTCTGCGATGTTGAACTTGTACGGTAAAAGAGGTTCTTGTAAACAGAGCCGTTCCAAACTTTGGGGTGGCTGTGTCTTTTTGATTTTAATTTCCCTAAGCTATAGGACCATAAGTGGAAGTGCCCTAGGCCCTGTTGCTTTGTTTTTTAGATGTTTCAGGAAACACCATACACTTCTCCCAAGTGTCTGTTGGCAATTTACATCCCGCCCATCAGCATAACAAGGCTCCCAGTTCTCAATGGCCTGTACTGCCTTTCTGGATTTTACACTTTTTTCAGATGGCCCTTTTGACAGGGGGAAGTGAGACTTCATTGTAGTGCAGATTTCCTTTGCAAGCTTGCTTGGTTGGCCAAAAAGGGCTTATGCGTTTTTTCCTGAATATATTCAGGAAAAAACGCATACGCCCTTTTTGGCCAAGTGCATTATTGTGGACGTTCTGCCTCTTTTCCTATGCTTTCAATGCAATTCCAGTCTACCTCCTGAAATCGGTTTCCTGCAATTCTGCCCCGCTTTCAAGTCCTCTTGGCAGCCTTACTTCAGTCTATTTTTGGACGATAGCTGTCATTTATAACTCTGCAGGTTTGTGAATTACAGTGCCCCTGAGCTCCTTTCTTCAACTCGGTTTCTTTTGAGCTGGCCGCAACAACGCAGGATGGCTTCAGGCCCTAATCTGGTTCCGGCACGGCACGCTGAGCCTTTGGTTAATTCCTCTTCCTGGTGGGAAATGAGAGTTAAATTTGCCCGTCCAGACACCTCCAGCTAGTCTCTCATTGGTTCTCGCTATTCCTGTTCATCTTCCGCAGAAATTGCAAACTGGGCCAAACAGGAGTTTAAAGGGACTGACACTCCAAGTCGGGAGAGTGTTAGTAAAGCGTCTGGAATGTTGCACCCGAGTACCAGGGGAGGAAAACTGAGACATATTTGAACACGTCTCCCATTCACATGGTTGATCATACTTGGGTTCCACATGCATGTTTTAGCTGAAGGAAGAATACCTTAAACCTGGAGAGTTAAGACCCGTGTAATGGGTACCATGCAATATGACTTCAAAGGGTCTTCATTTGCTCACCGAACGTCTCCAATCCTATCACTGCTGCGTTTATGCCCCTGTACACATGCTTGATTCTCTTTCGGAGACATAGCAATCCATAGGTTTTACGATACTTACTAGTCAGGTACATTCTTAGGCGTTTAATATGCGGTGTTGAGTCCATTTCGTTGAGCAAGGAGTAGCTCTTGTCTATTCCATATTTGACTTAAGGAACTTTATCTGTGCTCATTTCAATCTCTGGTTTTATGCAGCACCCCAACTCACCTTTACCCTTAAGCAAGCATAAGTTGGTTTTCTAAATTTGAGACCCTGTTCTGTTCTGTAATTCAGTTCCTGTGTAGCCAAGTTTCCATTCCGTGTATTACTGATATCTTATGATGTTTCTTTTTCTGTGTGACTTATTTCAGTTAGAATCATCATACCTGAATCCACTCATTGTGATGCTAAGGGCCTGATGACATAGATTTCATTGCTGAGTGATATTGCTTTGTAAGTAAATGCAAAAACTTGTTTATCCATTTTTCACTTTCTGCGATGTTGAACTTGTACTGTAAACGAGGTTCTTGTAAACAGAGGCGTCCCAAACTTTGGGGTGGCTGTGTCTTTTTGATTTTAATTTCCCAAAGCTATAGGACCATAAGTGGCAGTGCCCTAGGCTCTGTTGCTTTGTTTTTTAGATGTTTCAGGAAACACCATACACTTCTCCCGAGTGTCTGTTGGCAATTTACATCCCGCCCATCAGCATAACAAGGCTCCCAGTTCTCCATGGCCTGTCCTGCCTTTCTGGATTTTACACTTTTTTCAGATGGCCCTTTTGACCGGTGGGAAGTGAGACTTCATTGTAGTGCAGATTTCCTTTGCAAGCTTGCTTGGTTGGCCAAAAAGGGCGTATGCGTTTTTTCCTGAATATATTCAGGAAAAAACGCATACGCCCTTTTTGGCCAAGTGCATCATTGTGGACGTTCTGCCTCTTTTCCTATGCTTTCAATGCAATTCCAGTCTACCTCCTGAAATCGGTTTCCTGCAATTCTGCCCCGCTTTCAAGTCCTCTTGGCAGCCTTACTTCAGTCTATTTTTGGACGATAGCTGTCATTTATAACTCTGCAGGTTTGTGAATTACAGTGCCCCTGAGCTCCTTTCTTCAACTCGCTTTCTTGTGACCTGGCCGCAACACCGCAGGATGGCTTCAGGCCCTAATCTGGTTCCGGCACGGCACGCTGAGCCTTTGGTTATTTCCTCTTCCTGGTGGGAAATGAGAGTTAAATTTGGCCGTCCAGACACCTCCAGCTAGTCTCTCATTGTTTCTCGCTATTCCTGTTCATCTTCCGCAGAAATTGCAAACTGGGCCAAACAGGAGGTTAAAGGCACTGACTCTCCAAGTGGGGAGAGTGTTAGTAAAGCGTCTGGAATGTTGCACCCGAGTACCAGGGGAGGAAAACTGAGACATATTTGAACACGTCTCCCGATCACATGGTTGATCATACTCTAGGTTCCACATGCATGTTTTAGCTGAAGGAAGAATACCTTAAACCTGGGTAGTTGAAACCCGTGGAATGGGTACCATGCAATATGACTTCAAAGGGTCTTCATTTGCTCACCGAACCTCTCCAATCCTATCACTGCTGCGTTTATGCCCCTGTACACATGCTTGATTCTCTTTTGGAGACATAGCAATCCATAGGTTTTAAGATACTTACAAGTCAGGTACATTCTTAGGCGTTTAATATGCGGTGTTGAGTCCATTTCGTTGAGCAAGGAGTAGCTCTTGTCTATTCCATATTTGACTTAAGGAACTTTATCTGTGCTCATTTCAATCTCTGGTTTTATGCAGCACCCCAACTCACCTTTACCCTTAAGCAAGCATAAGTTGTTTTTCTAAATTTGTGACCCAGTTCTGTTCTGTAATTCAGTTCCTGTGTAGCCAAGTTTCCATTCCGTGTATTACTGATATCTTATGATGTTTCTTTTTCTGTGTGACTTATTTCAGTTAGAATCATCATACCTGAATCCACTCATTGTGCTGCTAAGGGCCTGATGACATAGATTTCATTGCTGAGTGATATTGCTTTGTAAGTGAATACCACAACTTCTTTATCCATTTTTCACTTTCTGCGATGTTGAACTTGTACTGTAAACGAGGTTCTTGTAAACAGAGCCGTTCCAAACTTTGGGGTGGCTGTGTCTTTTTGATTTTAATTTCCCTAAGCTATAGGACCATAAGTGGAAGTGCCCTAGGTTCTGTTGCTTTGTTTTTTAGATGTTTCAGGAAACACCATACACTTCTCCCGAGTGGTTGTTGGCAATTTACATCCCGCCCATCAGCATAACAAGGCTCCCAGTTCTCCATGGCCTGTCCTGCCTTTCTGGATTTTACACTTTTTTCAGATGGCCCTTTTGACCGGGGGGAAGTGAGACTTCATTGTAGTGCAGATTTCCTTTGCAAGCTTGCTTGGTTGGCCAAAAAGGGCGTATGCGTTTTTTCCTGAATATATTCAGGAAAAAACGCATACGCCCTTTTTGGCCAAGTGCATCATTGTGGACGTTCTGCCTCTTTTCCTATGCTTTCAATGCAATTCCAGTCTACCTCCTGAAATCGGTTTCCTGCAATTCTGCCCCGCTTTCAAGTCCTCTTGGCAGCCTTACTTCAGTCTATTTTTGGACGATAGCTGTCATTTATAACTCTGCAGGTTTGTGAATTACAGTGCCCCTGAGCTCCTTTCTTCAACTCGCTTTCTTGTGACCTGGCCGCAACACCGCAGGATGGCTTCAGGCCCTAATCTGGTTCCGGCACGGCACGCTGAGCCTTTGGTTATTTCCTCTTCCTGGTGGGAAATGAGAGTTAAATTTGCCCGTCCAGACACCTCCAGCTAGTCTCTCATTGGTTCTCGCTATTCCTGTTCATCTTCCGCAGAAATTGCAAACTGGGCCAAACAGGAGGTTAAAGGCGCTGACTCTCCAAGTGGGGAGAGTGTTAGTAAAGCGTCTGGAATGTTGCACCCGAGTACCAGGGGAGGAAAACTGAGACATATTTGAACACGTCTCCCGTTCACATGGTTGATCATACTTGGGTTCCACATGCATGTTTTAGCTGAAGGAAGAATACCTTAAACCTGGAGAGTTAAGACCCGTGGAATGGGTACCATGCAATATGACTTCAAAGGGTCTTCATTTGCTCACCGAACCTCTCCAATCCTATCACTGCTGCGTTTATGCCCCTGTACACATGCTTGATTCTCTTTCGGAGACATAGCAATCCATAGGTTTTAAGATACTTACTAGTCAGGTACATTCTTAGACGTTTAATATGCGGTGTTGAGTCCATTTCGTTGAGCAAGGAGTAGCTCTTGTCTATTCCATATTTGACTTAAGGAACTTTATCTGTGCTCATTTCAATCTCTGGTTTTATGCAGCACCCCAACTCACCTTTCCCCTTAAGCAAGCATAAGTTGGTTTTCTAAATTTGAGACCCTGTTCTGTTCTGTAATTCAGTTCCTGTGTAGCCAAGTTTACATTCCGTGTATTACTGATATCTTATGATGTTTCTTTTTCTGTGTGACTTACTTCAGTTAGAATCATCATACCTGAATCCACTCATTGTGCTGCTAAGGGCCTGATGACACAGATTTCATTGCTGAGTGATATTGCTTTGTAAGTGAATACCACAACTTCTTTATCCATTTTTCACTTTCTGCGATGTTGAACTTGTACTGTAAACGAGGTTCTTGTAAACAGAGGCGTCCCAAACTTTGGGGTGGCTGTGTCTTTTTGATTTTAATTTCCCTAAGCTATAGGACCATAAGTGGCAGTGCCCTAGGCTCTGTTGCTTTGTTTTTTAGATGTTTCAGGAAACACCATACACTTCTCCCAAGTGTCTGTTGGCAATTTACATCCCGCCCATCAGCATAACAAGGCTCCCAGTTCTCCATGGCCTGTCCTGCCTTTCTGGATTTTACACTTTTTTCAGATGGCCCTTTTGACCGGGGGGAAGTGAGACTTCATTGTAGTGCAGATTTCCTTTGCAAGCTTGCTTGGTTGGCCAAAAAGGGCGTATGCGTTTTTTCCTGAATATATTCAGGAAAAAACGCATACGCCCTTTTTGGCCAAGTGCATCATTGTGGACGTTCTGCCTCTTTTCCTATGCTTTCAATGCAATTCCAGTCTACCTCCTGAAATCGGTTTCCTGCAATTCTGCCCCGCTTTCAAGTCCTCTTGGCAGCCTTACTTCAGTCTATTTTTGGACGATAGCTGTCATTTATAACTCTGCAGGTTTGTGAATTACAGTGCCCCTGAGCTCCTTTCTTCAACTCGCTTTCTTGTGACCTGGCCGCAACACCGCAGGATGGCTTCAGGCCCTAATCTGGTTCCGGCACGGCACGCTGAGCCTTTGGTTATTTCCTCTTCCTGGTGGGAAATGAGAGTTAAATTTGGCCGTCCAGACACCTCCAGCTAGTCTCTCATTGGTTCTCGCTATTCCTGTTCATCTTCCGCAGAAATTGCAAACTGGGCCAAACAGGAGGTTAAAGGCACTGACTCTCCAAGTGGGGAGAGTGTTAGTAAAGCGTCTGGAATGTTGCACCCGAGTACCAGGGGAGGAAAACTGAGACATATTTGAACACGTCTCCCGTTCACATGGTTGATCATACTTGGGTTCCACATGCATGTTTTAGCTGAAGGAAGAATACCTTAAACCTGGAGAGTTGAGACCCGTGGAATGGGTACCATGCAATATGACTTCAAAGGGTCTTCATTTGCTCACCAAACCTCTCCAATCCTATCACTGCTGCGTTTATGCCCCTGTACACATGCTTGATTCTCTTTCGGAGACATAGCAATCCATAGGTTTTAAGATACTTACTAGTCAGGTACATTCTTAGACGTTTAATATGCGGTGTTGAGTCCATTTCGTTGAGCAAGGAGTAGCTCTTGTCTATTCCATATTTGACTTAAGGAACTTTATCTGTGCTCATTTCAATCTCTGGTTTTATGCAGCACCCCAACTCACCTTTACCCTTAAGCAAGCATAAGTTGGTTTTCTAAATTTGAGACCCTGTTCTGTTCTGTAATTCAGTTCCTGTGTAGCCAAGTTTACATTCCGTGTATTACTGATATCTTATGATGTTTCTTTTTCTGTGTGACTTACTTCAGTTAGAATCATCATACCTGAATCCACTCATTGTGCTGCTAAGGGCCTGATGACACAGATTTCATTGCTGAGTGATATTGCTTTGTAAGTGAATACCACAACTTCTTTATCCATTTTTCACTTTCTGCGATGTTGAACTTGTACTGTAAACGAGGTTCTTGTAAACAGAGCCGTTCCAAATTTTGGGGTGGCTGTGTCTTTTTTATTTTAATTTCCCTAAGCTATAGGACCATAAGTGGAAGTGCCCTAGGTTCTGTTGCTTTGTTTTTTAGATGTTTCAGGAAACACCATACACTTCTCCCGAGTGGTTGTTGGCAATTTACATCCCGCCCATCAGCATAACAAGGCTCCCAGTTCTCCATGGCCTGTCCTGCCTTTCTGGATTTTACACTTTTTTCAGATGGCCCTTTTGACCGGGTGGAAGTGAGACTTCATTGTAGTGCAGATTTCCTTTGCAAGCTTGCTTGGTTGGCCAAAAAGGGCGTATGCGTTTTTTCCTGAATATATTCAGGAAAAAACGCATACGCCCTTTTTGGCCAAGTGCATCATTGTGGACGTTCTGCCTCTTTTCCTATGCTTTCAATGCAATTCCAGTCTACCTCCTGAAATCGGTTTCCTGCAATTCTGCCCCGCTTTCAAGTCCTCTTGGCAGCCTTACTTCAGTCTATTTTTGGACGATAGCTGTCATTTATAACTCTGCAGGTTTGTGAATTACAGTGCCCCTGAGCTCCTTTCTTCAACTCGCTTTCTTTTGAGCTGGCCGCAACACCGCAGGATGGCTTCAGGCCCTAATCTGGTTCCGGTACGGCACGCTGAGCCTTTGGTTATTTCCTCTTCCTCGTGGGAAATGAGAGTTAAATTTGCCCGTCCAGACACCTCCAGCTAGCCTCTCATTGGTTCTCGCTATTCCTGTTCATCTTCCGCAGAAATTGCAAACTGGGCCAAACAGGAGGTTAAAGGCGCTGACTCTCCAAGTGGGGAGAGTGTTAGTAAAGCGTCTGGAATGTCGCACCCGAGTACCAGGGGAGGAAAACTGAGACATATTTGAACACGTCTCCCATTCACATGGTTGATCATACTTGGGTTCCACATGCATGTTTTAGCTGAAGGAAGAATACCTTAAACCTGGAGAGTTGAGACCCGTGGAATGGGTACCATGCAATATGACTTCAAAGGGTCTTCATTTGCTCACCGAACCTCTCCAATCCTATCACTGCTGCATTTATGCCCCTGTACACATGCTTGATTCTCTTTCGGAGACATAGCAATCCATAGGTTTTACGATACTTACTAGTCAGGTACATTCTTAGGCGTTTAATATGCGGTGTTGAGTCCATTTCGTTGAGCAAGGAGTAGCTCTTGTCTATTCCATATTTGACTTAAGGAACTTTATCTGTGCTCATTTCAATCTCTGGTTTTATGCAGCACCCCAACTCACCTTTACCCTTAAGCAAGCATAAGTTGGTTTTCTAAATTTGAGACCCTGTTCTGTTCTGTAATTCAGTTCCTGTGTAGCCAAGTTTACATTCCGTGTATTACTGATATCTTATGATGTTTCTTTTTCTGTGTGACTTTCTTCAGTTAGAATCATCATACCTGAATCCACTCATTGTGCTGCTAAGGGCCTGATGACACAGATTTCATTGCTGAGTGATATTGCTTTGTAAGTGAATACCACAACTTCTTTATCCATTTTTCACTTTCTGCGATGTTGAACTTGTACTGTAAACGAGGTTCTTGTAAACAGAGCCGTTCCAAACTTTGGGGTGGCTGTGTCTTTTTGATTTTAATTTCCCTAAGCTATAGGACCATAAGTGGCAGTGCCCTAGGCTCTGTTGCTTTGTTTTTTAGATGTTTCAGGAAACACCATATACTTCTCCCTAGTGGTTGTTGGCAATTTACATCCCGCCCATCAGCATAACAAGGCTCCCAGTTCTCCATGGCCTGTCCTGCCTTTCTGGATTTTACACTTTTTTCAGATGGCCCTTTTGACCGGGGGGAAGTGAGACTTCATTGTAGTGCAGATTTCCTTTGCAAGCTTGCTTGGTTGGCCAAAAAGGGCGTATGCGTTTTTTCCTGAATATATTCAGGAAAAAACGCATACGCCCTTTTTGGCCAAGTGCATCATTGTGGACGTTCTGCCTCTTTTCCTATGCTTTCAATGCAATTCCAGTCTACCTCCTGAAATCGGTTTCCTGCAATTCTGCCCCGCTTTCAAGTCCTCTTGGCAGCCTTACTTCAGTCTATTTTTGGACGATAGCTGTCATTTATAACTCTGCAGGTTTGTGAATTACAGTGCCCCTGAGCTCCTTTCTTCAACTCGCTTTCTTTTGAGCTGGCCGCAACACCGCAGGATGGCTTCAGGCCCTAATCTGGTTCCGGTACGGCACGCTGAGCCTTTGGTTATTTCCTCTTCCTCGTGGGAAATGAGAGTTAAATTTGCCCGTCCAGACACCTCCAGCTAGCCTCTCATTGGTTCTCGCTATTCCTGTTCATCTTCCGCAGAAATTGCAAACTGGGCCAAACAGGAGGTTAAAGGCGCTGACTCTCCAAGTGGGGAGAGTGTTAGTAAAGCGTCTGGAATGTTGCACCCGAGTACCAGGGGAGGAAAACTGAGACATATTTGAACACGTCTCCCGTTCACATGGTTGATCATACTTGGGTTCCACATGCATGTTTTAGCTGAAGGAAGAATACCTTAAACATGGAGAGTTGAGACCCGTGGAATGGGTACCATGCAATATGACTTCAAAGGGTCTTCATTTGCTCACCAAACCTCTCCAATCCTATCACTGCTGCGTTTATGCCCCTGTACACATGCTTGATTGTCTTTCGGAGACATAGCAATCCATAGGTTTTAAGATACTTACTAGTCAGGTACATTCTTAGGCGTTTAATATGCGGTGTTGAGTCCATTTCGTTGAGCAAGGAGTAGCTCTTGTCTATTCCATATTTGACTTAAGGAACTTTATCTGTGCTCATTTCAATCTCTGGTTTTATGCAGCACCCCAACTCACCTTTACCCTTAAGCAAGCATAAGTTGTTTTTCTAAATTTGTGACCCAGTTCTGTTCTGTAATTCAGTTCCTGTGTAGCCAAGTTTCCATTCCGTGTATTACTGATATCTTATGATGTTTCTTTTTCTGTGTGACTTATTTCAGTTAGAATCATCATACCTGAATCCACTCATTGTGCTGCTAAGGGCCTGATGACATAGATTTCATTGCTGAGTGATATTGCTTTGTAAGTGAATACCACAACTTCTTTATCCATTTTTCACTTTCTGCGATGTTGAACTTGTACTGTAAACGAGGTTCTTGTAAACAGAGCCGTTCCAAACTTTGGGGTGGCTGTGTCTTTTTGATTTTAATTTCCCTAAGCTATAGGACCATAAGTGGAAGTGCCCTAGGTTCTGTTGCTTTGTTTTTTAGATGTTTCAGGAAACACCATACACTTCTCCCGAGTGGTTGTTGGCAATTTACATCCCGCCCATCAGCATAACAAGGCTCCCAGTTCTCCATGGCCTGTCCTGCCTTTCTGGATTTTACACTTTTTTCAGATGGCCCTTTTGACCGGGGGGAAGTGAGACTTCATTGTAGTGCAGATTTCCTTTGCAAGCTTGCTTGGTTGGCCAAAAAGGGCGTATGCGTTTTTTCCTGAATATATTCAGGAAAAAACGCATACGCCCTTTTTGGCCAAGTGCATCATTGTGGACGTTCTGCCTCTTTTCCTATGCTTTCAATGCAATTCCAGTCTACCTCCTGAAATCGGTTTCCTGCAATTCTGCCCCGCTTTCAAGTCCTCTTGGCAGCCTTACTTCAGTCTATTTTTGGACGATAGCTGTCATTTATAACTCTGCAGGTTTGTGAATTACAGTGCCCCTGAGCTCCTTTCTTCAACTCGCTTTCTTGTGACCTGGCCGCAACACCGCAGGATGGCTTCAGGCCCTAATCTGGTTCCGGCACGGCACGCTGAGCCTTTGGTTATTTCCTCTTCCTGGTGGGAAATGAGAGTTAAATTTGCCCGTCCAGACACCTCCAGCTAGTCTCTCATTGGTTCTCGCTATTCCTGTTCATCTTCCGCAGAAATTGCAAACTGGGCCAAACAGGAGGTTAAAGGCGCTGACTCTCCAAGTGGGGAGAGTGTTAGTAAAGCGTCTGGAATGTTGCACCCGAGTACCAGGGGAGGAAAACTGAGACATATTTGAACACGTCTCCCGTTCACATGGTTGATCATACTTGGGTTCCACATGCATGTTTTAGCTGAAGGAAGAATACCTTAAACCTGGAGAGTTAAGACCCGTGTAATGGGTACCATGCAATATGACTTCAAAGGGTCTTCATTTGCTCACCGAACCTCTCCAATCCTATCACTGCTGCGTTTATGCCCCTGTACACATGCTTGATTCTCTTTCGGAGACATAGCAATCCATAGGTTTTAAGATACTTACTAGTCAGGTACATTCTTAGACGTTTAATATGCGGTGTTGAGTCCATTTCGTTGAGCAAGGAGTAGCTCTTGTCTATTCCATATTTGACTTAAGGAACTTTATCTGTGCTCATTTCAATCTCTGGTTTTATGCAGCACCCCAACTCACCTTTCCCCTTAAGCAAGCATAAGTTGGTTTTCTAAATTTGAGACCCTGTTCTGTTCTGTAATTCAGTTCCTGTGTAGCCAAGTTTACATTCCGTGTATTACTGATATCTTATGATGTTTCTTTTTCTGTGTGACTTACTTCAGTTAGAATCATCATACCTGAATCCACTCATTGTGCTGCTAAGGGCCTGATGACACAGATTTCATTGCTGAGTGATATTGCTTTGTAAGTGAATACCACAACTTCTTTATCCATTTTTCACTTTCTGCGATGTTGAACTTGTACTGTAAACGAGGTTCTTGTAAACAGAGCCGTCCCAAACTTTGGGGTGGCTGTGTCTTTTTGATTTTAATTTCCCTAAGCTATAGGACCATAAGTGGCAGTGCCCTAGGCTCTGTTGCTTTGTTTTTTAGATGTTTCAGGAAACACCATACACTTCTCCCAAGTGTCTGTTGGCAATTTACATCCCGCCCATCAGCATAACAAGGCTCCCAGTTCTCCATGGCCTGTCCTGCCTTTCTGGATTTTACACTTTTTTCAGATGGCCCTTTTGACCGGGGGGAAGTGAGACTTCATTGTAGTGCAGATTTCCTTTGCAAGCTTGCTTGGTTGGCCAAAAAGGGCGTATGCGTTTTTTCCTGAATATATTCAGGAAAAAACGCATACGCCCTTTTTGGCCAAGTGCATCATTGTGGACGTTCTGCCTCTTTTCCTATGCTTTCAATGCAATTCCAGTCTACCTCCTGAAATCGGTTTCCTGCAATTCTGCCCCGCTTTCAAGTCCTCTTGGCAGCCTTACTTCAGTCTATTTTTGGACGATAGCTGTCATTTATAACTCTGCAGGTTTGTGAATTACAGTGCCCCTGAGCTCCTTTCTTCAACTCGCTTTCTTGTGACCTGGCCGCAACACCGCAGGATGGCTTCAGGCCCTAATCTGGTTCCGGCACGGCACGCTGAGCCTTTGGTTATTTCCTCTTCCTGGTGGGAAATGAGAGTTAAATTTGGCCGTCCAGACACCTCCAGCTAGTCTCTCATTGGTTCTCGCTATTCCTGTTCATCTTCCGCAGAAATTGCAAACTGGGCCAAACAGGAGGTTAAAGGCACTGACTCTCCAAGTGGGGAGAGTGTTAGTAAAGCGTCTGGAATGTTGCACCCGAGTACCAGGGGAGGAAAACTGAGACATATTTGAACACGTCTCCCGTTCACATGGTTGATCATACTTGGGTTCCACATGCATGTTTTAGCTGAAGGAAGAATACCTTAAACCTGGAGAGTTGAGACCCGTGGAATGGGTACCATGCAATATGACTTCAAAGGGTCTTCATTTGCTCACCAAACCTCTCCAATCCTATCACTGCTGCGTTTATGCCCCTGTACACATGCTTGATTCTCTTTCGGAGACATAGCAATCCATAGGTTTTAAGATACTTACTAGTCAGGTACATTCTTAGACGTTTAATATGCGGTGTTGAGTCCATTTCGTTGAGCAAGGAGTAGCTCTTGTCTATTCCATATTTGACTTAAGGAACTTTATCTGTGCTCATTTCAATCTCTGGTTTTATGCAGCACCCCAACTCACCTTTACCCTTAAGCAAGCATAAGTTGGTTTTCTAAATTTGAGACCCTGTTCTGTTCTGTAATTCAGTTCCTGTGTAGCCAAGTTTACATTCCGTGTATTACTGATATCTTATGATGTTTCTTTTTCTGTGTGACTTACTTCAGTTAGAATCATCATACCTGAATCCACTCATTGTGCTGCTAAGGGCCTGATGACACAGATTTCATTGCTGAGTGATATTGCTTTGTAAGTGAATACCACAACTTCTTTATCCATTTTTCACTTTCTGCGATGTTGAACTTGTACTGTAAACGAGGTTCTTGTAAACAGAGCCGTTCCAAACTTTGGGGTGGCTGTGTCTTTTTGATTTTAATTTCCCTAAGCTATAGGAGCATAAGTGGCAGTGCCCTAGGCTCTGTTGCTTTGTTTTATAGGTGTTTCAGGAAACACCATACACTTCTCCCAAGTGTCTGTTGGCAATTTACATCCCGCCCATCAGCATAACAAGGCTCCCAGTTCTCCATGGCCTGTCCTGCCTTTCTGGATTTTACACTTTTTTCAGATGGCCCTTTTGACCGGGGGGAAGTGAGACTTCATTGTAGTGCAGATTTCCTTTGCAAGCTTGCTTGGTTGGCCAAAAAGGGCGTATGCGTTTTTTCCTGAATATATTCAGGAAAAAACGCATACGCCCTTTTTGGCCAAGTGCATCATTGTGGACGTTCTGCCTCTTTTCCTATGCTTTCAATGCAATTCCAGTCTACCTCCTGAAATCGGTTTCCTGCAATTCTGCCCCGCTTTCAAGTCCTCTTGGCAGCCTTACTTCAGTCTATTTTTGGACGATAGCTGTCATTTATAACTCTGCAGGTTTGTGAATTACAGTGCCCCTGAGCTCCTTTCTTCAACTCGCTTTCTTTTGAGCTGGCCGCAACACCGCAGGATGGCTTCAGGCCCTAATCTGGTTCCGGCACGGCACGCTGAGCCTTTGGTTATTTCCTCTTCCTCGTGGGAAATGAGAGTTAAATTTGCCCGTCCAGACACCTCCAGCTAGCCTCTCATTGGTTCTCGCTATTCCTGTTCATCTTCCGCAGAAATTGCAAACTGGGCCAAACAGGAGGTTAAAGGCGCTGACTCTCCAAGTGGGGAGAGTGTTAGTAAAGCGTCTGGAATGTTGCACCCGAGTACCAGGGGAGGAAAACTGAGACATATTTGAACACGTCTCCCGTTCACATGGTTGATCATACTTGGATTCCACATGCATGTTTTAGCTGAAGGAAGAATACCTTAAACCTGGAGAGTTGAGACCCGTGGAATGGGTACCATGCAATATGACTTCAAAGGGTCTTCATTTGCTCACCAAACCTCTCCAATCCTATCACTGCTGCGTTTATGCCCCTGTACACATGCTTGATTCTCTTTCGGAGACATAGCAATCCATAGGTTTTACGATACTTACTAGTCAGGTACATTCTTAGGCGTTTAATATGCGGTGTTGAGTCTATTTCGTTGAGCAAGGAGTAGCTCTTGTCTATTCCATATTTGACTTAAGGAACTTTATCTGTGCTCATTTCAATCTCTGGTTTTATGCAGCACCCCAACTCACCTTTACCCTTAAGCAAGCATAAGTTGTTTTTCTAAATTTGAGACCCTGTTCTGTTCTGTAATTCAGTTCCTGTGTAGCCAAGTTTACATTCCGTGTATTACTGATATCTTATGATGTTTCTTTTTCTGTGTGACTTACTTCAGTTAGAATCATCATACCTGAATCCACTCATTGTGCTGCTAAGGGCCTGATGACACAGATTTCATTGCTGAGTGATATTGCTTTGTAAGTGAATACCACAACTTCTTTATCCATTTTTCACTTTCTGCGATGTTGAACTTGTACTGTAAACGAGGTTCTTGTAAACAGAGCCGTTCCAAATTTTGGGGTGGCTGTGTCTTTTTTATTTTAATTTCCCTAAGCTATAGGACCATAAGTGGAAGTGCCCTAGGTTCTGTTGCTTTGTTTTTTAGATGTTTCAGGAAACACCATACACTTCTCCCGAGTGGTTGTTGGCAATTTACATCCCGCCCATCAGCATAACAAGGCTCCCAGTTCTCCATGGCCTGTCCTGCCTTTCTGGATTTTACACTTTTTTCAGATGGCCCTTTTGACCGGGGGGAAGTGAGACTTCATTGTAGTGCAGATTTCCTTTGCAAGCTTGCTTGGTTGGCCAAAAAGTGCGTATGCGTTTTTTCCTGAATATATTCAGGAAAAAACGCATACGCCCTTTTTGGCCAAGTGCATCATTGTGGACGTTCTGCCTCTTTTCCTATGCTTTCAATGCAATTCCAGTCTACCTCCTGAAATCGGTTTCCTGCAATTCTGCCCCGCTTTCAAGTCCTCTTGGCAGCCTTACTTCAGTCTATTTTTGGACGATAGCTGTCATTTATAACTCTGCAGGTTTGTGAATTACAGTGCCCCTGAGCTCCTTTCTTCAACTCGCTTTCTTTTGAGCTGGCCGCAACACCGCAGGATGGCTTCAGGCCCTAATCTGGTTCCGGTACGGCACGCTGAGCCTTTGGTTATTTCCTCTTCCTCGTGGGAAATGAGAGTTAAATTTGCCCGTCCAGACACCTCCAGCTAGCCTCTCATTGGTTCTCGCTATTCCTGTTCATCTTCCGCAGAAATTGCAAACTGGGCCAAACAGGAGGTTAAAGGCGCTGACTCTCCAAGTGGGGAGAGTGTTAGTAAAGCGTCTGGAATGTCGCACCCGAGTACCAGGGGAGGAAAACTGAGACATATTTGAACACGTCTCCCGTTCACATGGTTGATCATACTTGGGTTCCACATGCATGTTTTAGCTGAAGGAAGAATACCTTAAACCTGGAGAGTTGAGACCCGTGGAATGGGTACCATGCAATATGACTTCAAAGGGTCTTCATTTGCTCACCGAACCTCTCCAATCCTATCACTGCTGCATTTATGCCCCTGTACACATGCTTGATTCTCTTTCGGAGACATAGCAATCCATAGGTTTTACGATACTTACTAGTCAGGTACATTCTTAGGCGTTTAATATGCGGTGTTGAGTCCATTTCGTTGAGCAAGGAGTAGCTCTTGTCTATTCCATATTTGACTTAAGGAACTTTATCTGTGCTCATTTCAATCTCTGGTTTTATGCAGCACCCCAACTCACCTTTACCCTTAAGCAAGCATAAGTTGGTTTTCTAAATTTGAGACCCTGTTCTGTTCTGTAATTCAGTTCCTGTGTAGCCAAGTTTACATTCCGTGTATTACTGATATCTTATGATGTTTCTTTTTCTGTGTGACTTTCTTCAGTTAGAATCATCATACCTGAATCCACTCATTGTGCTGCTAAGGGCCTGATGACACAGATTTCATTGCTGAGTGATATTGCTTTGTAAGTGAATACCACAACTTCTTTATCCATTTTTCACTTTCTGCGATGTTGAACTTGTACTGTAAACGAGGTTCTTGTAAACAGAGCCGTTCCAAACTTTGGGGTGGCTGTGTCTTTTTGATTTTAATTTCCCTAAGCTATAGGACCATAAGTGGCAGTGCCCTAGGCTCTGTTGCTTTGTTTTTTAGATGTTTCAGGAAACACCATACACTTCTCCCTAGTGGTTGTTGGCAATTTACATCCCGCCCATCAGCATAACAAGGCTCCCAGTTCTCCATGGCCTGTCCTGCCTTTCTGGATTTTACACTTTTTTCAGATGGCCCTTTTGACCGGGGGGAAGTGAGACTTCATTGTAGTGCAGATTTCCTTTGCAAGCTTGCTTGGTTGGCCAAAAAGGGCGTATGCGTTTTTTCCTGAATATATTCAGGAAAAAACGCATACGCCCTTTTTGGCCAAGTGCATCATTGTGGACGTTCTGCCTCTTTTCCTATGCTTTCAATGCAATTCCAGTCTACCTCCTGAAATCGGTTTCCTGCAATTCTGCCCCGCTTTCAAGTCCTCTTGGCAGCCTTACTTCAGTCTATTTTTGGACGATAGCTGTCATTTATAACTCTGCAGGTTTGTGAATTACAGTGCCCCTGAGCTCCTTTCTTCAACTCGCTTTCTTTTGAGCTGGCCGCAACACCGCAGGATGGCTTCAGGCCCTAATCTGGTTCCGGTACGGCACGCTGAGCCTTTGGTTATTTCCTCTTCCTGGTGGGAAATGAGAGTTAAATTTGCCCGTCCAGACACCTCCAGCTAGCCTCTCATTGGTTCTCGCTATTCCTGTTCATCTTCCGCAGAAATTGCAAACTGGGCCAAACAGGAGGTTAAAGGCGCTGACTCTCCAAGTGGGGAGAGTGTTAGTAAAGCGTCTGGAATGTTGCACCCGAGTACCAGGGGAGGAAAACTGAGACATATTTGAACACGTCTCCCGTTCACATGGTTGATCATACTTGGATTCCACATGCATGTTTTAGCTGAAGGAAGAATACCTTAAACCTGGAGAGTTGAGACCCGTGGAATGGGTACCATGCAATATGACTTCAAAGGGTCTTCATTTGCTCACCAAACCTCTCCAATCCTATCACTGCTGCGTTTATGCCCCTGTACACATGCTTGATTCTCTTTCGGAGACATAGCAATCCATAGGTTTTACGATACTTACTAGTCAGGTACATTCTTAGGCGTTTAATATGCGGTGTTGAGTCTATTTCGTTGAGCAAGGAGTAGCTCTTGTCTATTCCATATTTGACTTAAGGAACTTTATCTGTGCTCATTTCAATCTCTGGTTTTATGCAGCACCCCAACTCACCTTTACCCTTAAGCAAGCATAAGTTGTTTTTCTAAATTTGAGACCCTGTTCTGTTCTGTAATTCAGTTCCTGTGTAGCCAAGTTTACATTCCGTGTATTACTGATATCTTATGATGTTTCTTTTTCTGTGTGACTTACTTCAGTTAGAATCATCATACCTGAATCCACTCATTGTGCTGCTAAGGGCCTGATGACACAGATTTCATTGCTGAGTGATATTGCTTTGTAAGTAAATACCACAACTTCTTTATCCATTTTTCACTTTCTGCGATGTTGAACTTGTACTGTAAACGAGGTTCTTGTAAACAGAGCCGTTCCAAATTTTGGGGTGGCTGTGTCTTTTTTATTTTAATTTCCCTAAGCTATAGGACCATAAGTGGAAGTGCCCTAGGTTCTGTTGCTTTGTTTTTTAGATGTTTCAGGAAACACCATACACTTCTCCCGAGTGGTTGTTGGCAATTTACATCCCGCCCATCAGCATAACAAGGCTCCCAGTTCTCCATGGCCTGTCCTGCCTTTCTGGATTTTACACTTTTTTCAGATGGCCCTTTTGACCGGGGGGAAGTGAGACTTCATTGTAGTGCAGATTTCCTTTGCAAGCTTGCTTGGTTGGCCAAAAAGGGCGTATGCGTTTTTTCCTGAATATATTCAGGAAAAAACGCATACGCCCTTTTTGGCCAAGTGCATCATTGTGGACGTTCTGCCTCTTTTCCTATGCTTTCAATGCAATTCCAGTCTACCTCCTGAAATCGGTTTCCTGCAATTCTGCCCCGCTTTCAAGTCCTCTTGGCAGCCTTACTTCAGTCTATTTTTGGACGATAGCTGTCATTTATAACTCTGCAGGTTTGTGAATTACAGTGCCCCTGAGCTCCTTTCTTCAACTCGCTTTCTTTTGAGCTGGCCGCAACACCGCAGGATGGCTTCAGGCCCTAATCTGGTTCCGGTACGGCACGCTGAGCCTTTGGTTATTTCCTCTTCCTCGTGGGAAATGAGAGTTAAATTTGCCCGTCCAGACACCTCCAGCTAGCCTCTCATTGGTTCTCGCTATTCCTGTTCATCTTCCGCAGAAATTGCAAACTGGGCCAAACAGGAGGTTAAAGGCGCTGACTCTCCAAGTGGGGAGAGTGTTAGTAAAGCGTCTGGAATGTTGCACCCGAGTACCAGGGGAGGAAAACTGAGACATATTTGAACACGTCTCCCGTTCACATGGTTGATCATACTTGGGTTCCACATGCATGTTTTAGCTGAAGGAAGAATACCTTAAACCTGGAGAGTTGAGACCCGTGGAATGGGTACCATGCAATATGACTTCAAAGGGTCTTCATTTGCTCACCGAACCTCTCCAATCCTATCACTGCTGCATTTATGCCCCTGTACACATGCTTGATTCTCTTTCGGAGACATAGCAATCCATAGGTTTTAAGATACTTACTAGTCAGGTACATTCTTAGGCGTTTAATATGCGGTGTTGAGTCCATTTCGTTGAGCAAGGAGTAGCTCTTGTCTATTCCATATTTGACTTAAGGAACTTTATCTGTGCTCATTTCAATCTCTGGTTTTATGCAGCACCCCAACTCACCTTTACCCTTAAGCAAGCATAAGTTGGTTTTCTAAATTTGAGACCCTGTTCTGTTCTGTAATTCAGTTCCTGTGTAGCCAAGTTTACATTCCGTGTATTACTGATATCTTATGATGTTTCTTTTTCTGTGTGACTTTCTTCAGTTAGAATCATCATACCTGAATCCACTCATTGTGCTGCTAAGGGCCTGATGACACAGATTTCATTGCTGAGTGATATTGCTTTGTAAGTGAATACCACAACTTCTTTATCCATTTTTCACTTTCTGCGATGTTGAACTTGTACTGTAAACGAGGTTCTTGTAAACAGAGCCGTTCCAAACTTTGGGGTGGCTGTGTCTTTTTGATTTTAATTTCCCTAAGCTATAGGACCATAAGTGGAAGTGCCCTAGGTTCTGTTGCTTTGTTTTTTAGATGTTTCAGGAAACACCATACACTTCTCCCGAGTGGTTGTTGGCAATTTACATCCCGCCCATCAGCATAACAAGGCTCCCAGTTCTCCATGGCCTGTCCTGCCTTTCTGGATTTTACACTTTTTTCAGATGGCCCTTTTGACCGGGGGGAAGTGAGACTTCATTGTAGTGCAGATTTCCTTTGCAAGCTTGCTTGGTTGGCCAAAAAGGGCGTATGCGTTTTTTCCTGAATATATTCAGGAAAAAACGCATACGCCCTTTTTGGCCAAGTGCATCATTGTGGACGTTCTGCCTCTTTTCCTATGCTTTCAATGCAATTCCAGTCTACCTCCTGAAATCGGTTTCCTGCAATTCTGCCCCGCTTTCAAGTCCTCTTGGCAGCCTTACTTCAGTCTATTTTTGGACGATAGCTGTCATTTATAACTCTGCAGGTTTGTGAATTACAGTGCCCCTGAGCTCCTTTCTTCAACTCGCTTTCTTTTGAGCTGGCCGCAACACCGCAGGATGGCTTCAGGCCCTAATCTGGTTCCGGTACGGCACGCTGAGCCTTTGGTTATTTCCTCTTCCTGGTGGGAAATGAGAGTTAAATTTGCCCGTCCAGACACCTCCAGCTAGCCTCTCATTGGTTCTCGCTATTCCTGTTCATCTTCCGCAGAAATTGCAAACTGGGCCAAACAGGAGGTTAAAGGCGCTGACTCTCCAAGTGGGGAGAGTGTTAGTAAAGCGTCTGGAATGTTGCACCCGAGTACCAGGGGAGGAAAACTGAGACATATTTGAACACGTCTCCCGTTCACATGGTTGATCATACTTGGGTTCCACATGCATGTTTTAGCTGAAGGAAGAATACCTTAAACCTGGAGAGTTGAGACCCGTGGAATGGGTACCATGCAATATGACTTCAAAGGGTCTTCATTTGCTCACCAAACCTCTCCAATCCTATCACTGCTGCGTTTATGCCCCTGTACACATGCTTGATTCTCTTTCGGAGACATAGCAATCCATAGGTTTTAAGATACTTACTAGTCAGGTACATTCTTAGGCGTTTAATATGCGGTGTTGAGTCCATTTCATTGAGCAAGGAGTAGCTCTTGTCTATTCCATATTTGACTTAAGGAACTTTATCTGTGCTCATTTCAATCTCTGGTTTTATGCAGCACCCCAACTCACCTTTCCCCTTAAGCAAGCATAAGTTGGTTTTCTAAATTTGAGACCCTGTTCTGTTCTGTAATTCAGTTCCTGTGTAGCCAAGTTTACATTCCGTGTATTACTGATATCTTATGATGTTTCTTTTTCTGTGTGACTTACTTCAGTTAGAATCATCATACCTGAATCCACTCATTGTGCTGCTAAGGGCCTGATGACACAGATTTCATTGCTGAGTGATATTGCTTTGTAAGTGAATACCACAACTTCTTTATCCATTTTTCACTTTCTGCGATGTTGAACTTGTACTGTAAACGAGGTTCTTGTAAACAGAGGCGTCCCAAACTTTGGGTTGGCTGTGTCTTTTTGATTTTAATTTCCCTAAGCTATAGGACCATAAGTGGCAGTGCCCTAGGCTCTGTTGCTTTGTTTTTTAGATGTTTCAGGAAACACCATACACTTCTCCCAAGTGTCTGTTGGCAATTTACATCCCGCCCATCAGCATAACAAGGCTCCCAGCTCTCCATGGCCTGTCCTGCCTTTCTGGATTTTACACTTTTTTCAGATGGCCCTTTTGACCGGGGGGAAGTGAGACTTCATTGTAGTGCAGATTTCCTTTGCAAGCTTGCTTGGTTGGCCAAAAAGGGCGTATGCGTTTTTTCCTGAATATATTCAGGAAAAAACGCATACGCCCTTTTTGGCCAAGTGCATCATTGTGGACGTTCTGCCTCTTTTCCTATGCTTTCAATGCAATTCCAGTCTACCTCCTGAAATCGGTTTCCTGCAATTCTGCCCCGCTTTCAAGTCCTCTTGGCAGCCTTACTTCAGTCTATTTTTGGACGATAGCTGTCATTTATAACTCTGCAGGTTTGTGAATTACAGTGCCCCTGAGCTCCTTTCTTCAACTCGCTTTCTTTTGAGCTGGCCGCAACACCGCAGGATGGCTTCAGGCCCTAATCTGGTTCCGGTACGGCACGCTGAGCCTTTGGTTATTTCCTCTTCCTGGTGGGAAATGAGAGTTAAATTTGCCCGTCCAGACACCTCCAGCTAGCCTCTCATTGGTTCTCGCTATTCCTGTTCATCTTCCGCAGAAATTGCAAACTGGGCCAAACAGGAGGTTAAAGGCGCTGACTCTCCAAGTGGGGAGAGTGTTAGTAAAGCGTCTGGAATGTTGCACCCGAGTACCAGGGGAGGAAAACTGAGACATATTTGAACACGTCTCCCGTTCACATGGTTGATCATACTTGGGTTCCACATGCATGTTTTAGCTGAAGGAAGAATACCTTAAACCTGGAGAGTTGAGACCCGTGGAATGGGTACCATGCAATATGACTTCAAAGGGTCTTCATTTGCTCACCAAACCTCTCCAATCCTATCACTGCTGCGTTTATGCCCCTGTACACATGCTTGATTCTCTTTCGGAGACATAGCAATCCATAGGTTTTAAGATACTTACTAGTCAGGTACATTCTTAGGCGTTTAATATGCGGTGTTGAGTCCATTTCATTGAGCAAGGAGTAGCTCTTGTCTATTCCATATTTGACTTAAGGAACTTTATCTGTGCTCATTTCAATCTCTGGTTTTATGCAGCACCCCAACTCACCTTTCCCCTTAAGCAAGCATAAGTTGGTTTTCTAAATTTGAGACCCTGTTCTGTTCTGTAATTCAGTTCCTGTGTAGCCAAGTTTACATTCCGTGTATTACTGATATCTTATGATGTTTCTTTTTCTGTGTGACTTACTTCAGTTAGAATCATCATACCTGAATCCACTCATTGTGCTGCTAAGGGCCTGATGACACAGATTTCATTGCTGAGTGATATTGCTTTGTAAGTGAATACCACAACTTCTTTATCCATTTTTCACTTTCTGCGATGTTGAACTTGTACTGTAAACGAGGTTCTTGTAAACAGAGGCGTCCCAAACTTTGGGTTGGCTGTGTCTTTTTGATTTTAATTTCCCTAAGCTATAGGACCATAAGTGGCAGTGCCCTAGGCTCTGTTGCTTTGTTTTTTAGATGTTTCAGGAAACACCATACACTTCTCCCAAGTGTCTGTTGGCAATTTACATCCCGCCCATCAGCATAACAAGGCTCCCAGCTCTCCATGGCCTGTCCTGCCTTTCTGGATTTTACACTTTTTTCAGATGGCCCTTTTGACCGGGGGGAAGTGAGACTTCATTGTAGTGCAGATTTCCTTTGCAAGCTTGCTTGGTTGGCCAAAAAGGGCGTATGCGTTTTTTCCTGAATATATTCAGGAAAAAACGCATACGCCCTTTTTGGCCAAGTGCATCATTGTGGACGTTCTGCCTCTTTTCCTATGCTTTCAATGCAATTCCAGTCTACCTCCTGAAATCGGTTTCCTGCAATTCTGCCCCGCTTTCAAGTCCTCTTGGCAGCCTTACTTCAGTCTATTTTTGGACGATAGCTGTCATTTATAACTCTGCAGGTTTGTGAATTACAGTGCCCCTGAGCTCCTTTCTTCAACTCGCTTTCTTTTGAGCTGGCCGCAACACCGCAGGATGGCTTCAGGCCCTAATCTGGTTCCGGTACGGCACGCTGAGCCTTTGGTTATTTCCTCTTCCTGGTGGGAAATGAGAGTTAAATTTGCCCGTCCAGACACCTCCAGCTAGCCTCTCATTGGTTCTCGCTATTCCTGTTCATCTTCCGCAGAAATTGCAAACTGGGCCAAACAGGAGGTTAAAGGCGCTGACTCTCCAAGTGGGGAGAGTGTTAGTAAAGCGTCTGGAATGTTGCACCCGAGTACCAGGGGAGGAAAACTGAGACATATTTGAACACGTCTCCCGTTCACATGGTTGATCATACTTGGGTTCCACATGCATGTTTTAGCTGAAGGAAGAATACCTTAAACCTGGAGAGTTGAGACCCGTGGAATGGGTACCATGCAATATGACTTCAAAGGGTCTTCATTTGCTCACCGAACCTCTCCAATTCTATCACTGCTGCGTTTATGCCCCTGTACACATGCTTGATTCTCTTTCGGGGACATAGCAATCCATAGGTTTTACGATACTTACTAGTCAGGTACATTCTTAGGCGTTTAATATGCGGTGTTGAGTCCATTTCGTTGAGCAAGGAGTAGCTCTTGTCTATTCCATATTTGACTTAAGGAACTTTATCTGTGCTCATTTCAATCTCTGGTTTTATGCAGCACCCCAACTCACCTTTACCCTTAAGCAAGCATAAGTTGTTTTTCTAAATTTGAGACCCTGTTCTGTTCTGTAATTCAGTTCCTGTGTAGCCAAGTTTGCATTCCGTGTATTACTGATATCTTATGATGTTTCTTTTTCTGTGTGACTTACTTCAGTTAGAATCATCATACCTGAATCCACTCATTGTGCTGCTAAGGGCCTGATGACACAGATTTCATTGCTGAGTGATATTGCTTTGTAAGTAAATACCACAACTTCTTTATCCATTTTTCACTTTCTGCGATGTTGAACTTGTACTGTAAACGAGGTTCTTGTAAACAGAGCCGTTCCAAACTTTGGGGTGGCTGTGTCTTTTTGATTTTAATTTCCCTAAGCTATAGGACCATAAGTGGAAGTGCCCTAGGTTCTGTTGCTTTGTTTTTTAGATGTTTCAGGAAACACCATACACTTCTCCCGAGTGGTTGTTGGCAATTTACATCCCGCCCATCAGCATAACAAGGCTCCCAGTTCTCCATGGCCTGTCCTGCCTTTCTGGATTTTACACTTTTTTCAGATGGCCCTTTTGACCGGGGGGAAGTGAGACTTCATTGTAGTGCAGATTTCCTTTGCAAGCTTGCTTGGTTGGCCAAAAAGGGCGTATGCGTTTTTTCCTGAATATATTCAGGAAAAAACGCATACGCCCTTTTTGGCCAAGTGCATCATTGTGGACGTTCTGCCTCTTTTCCTATGCTTTCAATGCAATTCCAGTCTACCTCCTGAAATCGGTTTCCTGCAATTCTGCCCCGATTTCAAGTCCTCTTGGCAGCCTTACTTCAGTCTATTTTTGGACGATAGCTGTCATTTATAACTCTGCAGGTTTGTGAATTACAGTGCCCCTGAGCTCCTTTCTTCAACTCGCTTTCTTTTGAGCTGGCCGCAACACCGCAGGATGGCTTCAGGCCCTAATCTGGTTCCGGTACGGCACGCTGAGCCTTTGGTTATTTCCTCTTCCTGGTGGGAAATGAGAGTTAAATTTGCCCGTCCAGACACCTCCAGCTAGCTTCTCATTGGTTCTCGCTATTCCTGTTCATCTTCCGCAGAAATTGCAAACTGGGCCAAACAGGAGGTTAAAGGCGCTGACTCTCCAAGTGGGGAGAGTGTTAGTAAAGCGTCTGGAATGTTGCACCCGAGTACCAGGGGAGGAAAACTGAGACATATTTGAACACGTCTCCCGTTCACATGGTTGATCATACTTGGGTTCCACATGCATGTTTTAGCTGAAGGAAGAATACCTTAAACCTGGAGAGTTGAGACCCGTGGAATGGGTACCATGCAATATGACTTCAAAGGGTCTTCATTTGCTCACCGAACCTCTCCAATCCTATCACTGCTGCGTTTATGCCCCTGTACACATGCTTGATTCTCTTTCGGAGACATAGCAATCCATAGGTTTTAAGATACTTACTAGTCAGATACATTCTTAGGCGTTTAATATGCGGTGTTGAGTCCATTTCGTTGAGCAAGGAGTAGCTCTTGTCTATTCCATATTTGACTTAAGGAACTTTATCTGTGCTCATTTCAATCTCTGGTTTTATGCAGCACCCCAACTCACCTTTCCCCTTAAGCAAGCATAAGTTGGTTTTCTAAATTTGAGACCCTGTTCTGTTCTGTAATTCAGTTCCTGTGTAGCCAAGTTTCCATTCCGTGTATTACTGATATCTTATGATGTTTCTTTTTCTGTGTGACTTACTTCAGTTAGAATCATCATACCTGAATCCACTCATTGTGCTGCTAAGGGCCTGATGACACAGATTTCATTGCTGAGTGATATTGCTTTGTAAGTAAATACCACAACTTCTTTATCCATTTTTCACTTTCTGCGATGTTGAACTTGTACTGTAAACGAGGTTCTTGTAAACAGAGCCGTTCCAAACTTTGGGGTGGCTGTGTCTTTTTGATTTTAATTTCCCTAAGCTATAGGACCATAAGTGGAAGTGCCCTAGGTTCTGTTGCTTTGTTTTTTAGATGTTTCAGGAAACACCATACACTTCTCCCGAGTGGTTGTTGGCAATTTACATCCCGCCCATCAGCATAACAAGGCTCCCAGTTCTCCATGGCCTGTCCTGCCTTTCTGGATTTTACACTTTTTTCAGATGGCCCTTTTGACCGGGGGGAAGTGAGACTTCATTGTAGTGCAGATTTCCTTTGCAAGCTTGCTTGGTTGGCCAAAAAGGGCGTATGCGTTTTTTCCTGAATATATTCAGGAAAAAACGCATACGCCCTTTTTGGCCAAGTGCATCATTGTGGACGTTCTGCCTCTTTTCCTATGCTTTCAATGCAATTCCAGTCTACCTCCTGAAATTGGTTTCCTGCAATTCTGCCCCGATTTCAAGTCCTCTTGGCAGCCTTACTTCAGTCTATTTTTCGACGATAGCTGTCATTTATAACTCTGCAGGTTTGTGAATTACAGTGCCCCTGAGCTCCTTTCTTCAACTCGCTTTCTTTTGAGCTGGCCGCAACACCGCAGGATGGCTTCAGGCCCTAATCTGGTTCCGGTACGGCACGCTGAGCCTTTGGTTATTTCCTCTTCCTGGTGGGAAATGAGAGTTAAATTTGCCCGTCCAGACACCTCCAGCTAGCCTCTCATTGGTTCTCGCTATTCCTGTTCATCTTCCGCAGAAATTGCAAACTGGGCCAAACAGGAGGTTAAAGGCGCTGACTCTCCAAGTGGGGAGAGTGTTAGTAAAGCGTCTGGAATGTTGCACCCGAGTACCAGGGGAGGAAAACTGAGACATATTTGAACACGTCTCCCGTTCACATGGTTGATCATACTTGGGTTCCACATGCATGTTTTAGCTGAAGGAAGAATACCTTAAACCTGGAGAGTTGAGACCCGTGGAATGGGTACCATGCAATATGACTTCAAAGGGTCTTCATTTGCTCACCGAACCTCTCCAATCCTATCACTGCTGCGTTTATGCCCCTGTACACATGCTTGATTCTCTTTCGGAGACATAGCAATCCATAGGTTTTAAGATACTTACTAGTCAGATACATTCTTAGGCGTTTAATATGCGGTGTTGAGTCCATTTCGTTGAGCAAGGAGTAGCTCTTGTCTATTCCATATTTGACTTAAGGAACTTTATCTGTGCTCATTTCAATCTCTGGTTTTATGCAGCACCCCAACTCACCTTTACCCTTAAGCAAGCATAAGTTGGTTTTCTAAATTTGAGACCCTGTTCTGTTCTGTAATTCAGTTCCTGTGTAGCCAAGTTTCCATTCCGTGTATTACTGATATCTTATGATGTTTCTTTTTCTGTGTGACTTACTTCAGTTAGAATCATCATACCTGAATCCACTCATTGTGCTGCTAAGGGCCTGATGACACAGATTTCATTGCTGAGTGATATTGCTTTGTAAGTAAATACCACAACTTCTTTATCCATTTTTCACTTTCTGCGATGTTGAACTTGTACTGTAAACGAGGTTCTTGTAAACAGAGCCGTTCCAAACTTTGGGGTGGCTGTGTCTTTTTGATTTTAATTTCCCTAAGCTATAGGACCATAAGTGGAAGTGCCCTAGGTTCTGTTGCTTTGTTTTTTAGATGTTTCAGGAAACACCATACACTTCTCCCGAGTGGTTGTTGGCAATTTACATCCCGCCCATCAGCATAACAAGGCTCCCAGTTCTCCATGGCCTGTCCTGCCTTTCTGGATTTTACACTTTTTTCAGATGGCCCTTTTGACCGGGGGGAAGTGAGACTTCATTGTAGTGCAGATTTCCTTTGCAAGCTTGCTTGGTTGGCCAAAAAGGGCGTATGCGTTTTTTCCTGAATATATTCAGGAAAAAACGCATACGCCCTTTTTGGCCAAGTGCATCATTGTGGACGTTCTGCCTCTTTTCCTATGCTTTCAATGCAATTCCAGTCTACCTCCTGAAATCGGTTTCCTGCAATTCTGCCCCGATTTCAAGTCCTCTTGGCAGCCTTACTTCAGTCTATTTTTCGACGATAGCTGTCATTTATAACTCTGCAGGTTTGTGAATTACAGTGCCCCTGAGCTCCTTTCTTCAACTCGCTTTCTTTTGAGCTGGCCGCAACACCGCAGGATGGCTTCAGGCCCTAATCTGGTTCCGGTACGGCACGCTGAGCCTTTGGTTATTTCCTGTTCCTGGTGGGAAATGAGAGTTAAATTTGCCCGTCCAGACACCTCCAGCTAGCTTCTCAATGGTTCTCGCTATTCCTGTTCATCTTCCGCAGAAATTGCAAACTGGGCCAAACAGGAGGTTAAAGGCGCTGACTCTCCAAGTGGGGAGAGTGTTAGTAAAGCGTCTGGAATGTTGCACCCGAGTACCAGGGGAGGAAAACTGAGACATATTTGAACACGTCTCCCGTTCACATGGTTGATCATACTTGGGTTCCACATGCATGTTTTAGCTGAAGGAAGAATACCTTAAACCTGGAGAGTTGAGACCCGTGGAATGGGTACCATGCAATATGACTTCAAAGGGTCTTCATTTGCTCACCGAACCTCTCCAATCCTATCACTGCTGCGTTTATGCCCCTGTACACATGCTTGATTCTCTTTCGGAGACATAGCAATCCATAGGTTTTAAGATACTTACTAGTCAGATACATTCTTAGGCGTTTAATATGCGGTGTTGAGTCCATTTCGTTGAGCAAGGAGTAGCTCTTGTCTATTCCATATTTGACTTAAGGAACTTTATCTGTGCTCATTTCAATCTCTGGTTTTATGCAGCACCCCAACTCACCTTTACCCTTAAGCAAGCATAAGTTGGTTTTCTAAATTTGAGACCCTGTTCTGTTCTGTAATTCAGTTCCTGTGTAGCCAAGTTTACATTCCGTGTATTACTGATATCTTATGATGTTTCTTTTTCTGTGTGACTTACTTCAGTTAGAATCATCATACCTGAATCCACTCATTGTGCTGCTAAGGGCCTGATGACACAGATTTCATTGCTGAGTGATATTGCTTTGTAAGTAAATACCACAACTTCTTTATCCATTTTTCACTTTCTGCGATGTTGAACTTGTACTGTAAACGAGATTCTTGTAAACAGAGCCGTTCCAAACTTTGGGGTGGCTGTGTCTTTTTGATTTTAATTTCCCTAAGCTATAGGACCATAAGTGGAAGTGCCCTAGGTTCTGTTGCTTTGTTTTTTAGATGTTTCAGGAAACACCATACACTTCTCCCGAGTGGTTGTTGGCAATTTACATCCCGCCCATCAGCATAACAAGGCTCCCAGTTCTCCATGGCCTGTCCTGCCTTTCTGGATTTTACACTTTTTTCAGATGGCCCTTTTGACCGGGGGGAAGTGAGACTTCATTGTAGTGCAGATTTCCTTTGCAAGCTTGCTTGGTTGGCCAAAAAGGGCGTATGCGTTTTCTCCTGAATATATTCAGGAAAAAACGCATACGCCCTTTTTGGCCAAGTGCATCATTGTGGACGTTCTGCCTCTTTTCCTATGTTTTCAATGCAATTCCAGTCTACCTCCTGAAATCGGTTTCCTGCAATTCTGCCCCGCTTTCAAGTCCTCTTGGCAGCCTTACTTCAGTCTATTTTTGGACGATAGCTGTCATTTATAACTCTGCAGGTTTGTGAATTACAGTGCCCCTGAGCTCCTTTCTTCAACTCGCTTTCTTGTGACCTGGCCGCAACACCGCAGGATGTCTTCAGGCCCTAATGTGGTTCCGGCATGGCATGCTGAGCCTTTGGTTAATTCCTCTTCCTGGTGGGAAATGAGAGTTAAATTTGCCCGTTCAGACACCTCCAGGTAGTCTCTCATTGGTTCTCGCTATTCCTGTTCATCTTCCGCAGAAATTGCAAACTGGGGCAAACAGGAGGTTAAAGGCACTGACTCTCCAAGTAGTGAGAGTGTTAGTAAAGCATCTGGAATGTTGCACCTGAGTACCAGGGGAGGAAAACTGAGACATATTTGAACACGTCTCCCTTTCACATCGTTGATCATACTCTGGGTTCCACATGCATGTTTTAGCTCAAGAAAGAATACCTTAAACCTGGAGAGTTGAGACCTGTGTAATGGGTACCATGCAATATGACTTCAAAGGGTCTTCATTTGCTCACCGAACCTCTCCAATCCTATCAATGCTGTGTTTATGCCCCTGTACACACGCTTGATTCTCTTTTGGAGACATAGCAATCCATAGGTTTTAAGATACTTACTAGTCAGGTACATTCTTAGGCGTTTAATATGGGGTGTTGAGTCCATTTCGTTGAGCAAGGAGTAGCTCTTGTCTATTCCATATTTGGCTTAAGGAACTTTATCTGTGCTCATTTCAATCTCTGGTTTTATGCAGCACCCCAACTCACCTTCCCCGTTAAGCAAGCGTAAGTTGGTTTTCTAAACTTGAGACACTGTTCTGTTTTGTAATTCTGTTCATGTGTAGCCAAGTTCACATTCTGTGTATTAGTGATACCTTATGATGTTTCTTTTCTGTGTGACTTATTTCAGTTCGAATCATCATACCTGAATCCACTCATTATGCTGCTACGGGCCTGATGACATAGATTTTATTTCTGAGTGATATTGCATTGTACGTAAGTACCACAAATTCTTTATCCATTTTTCACTTTCTGCAATATTGAACTTGTACTGTAAACGAGGTTCTTGTAAACAGAGCCGTCCCAAACTTTGGGGTGGCTGTGTCTTTTTGATTTTAATTTCCCTAAGCTATAGGACCATAAGTGGAAGTGCCCTAGGCTCTGTTGCTTTGTTTTTTAGATGTTTCAGGAAACACCATACTCTTCTCCAGAGTGGCTGTTGGCAATTTACATCCCGCCCATCAGCATAAGAAGGCTCCCAGTTCTCCATGGCCTGTGGTGCCTTTATGGATTTTACACTTTTTTCAGATGGCCCTTTTGACCAGGTGGAAGTGAGACTTCATTGTAGTGCAAATTTCCTTTGCAAGCTTGCTTGGTTGGCCAAAAAGTGCGTATGCGTTTTTTCCTGAATATATTCAGGAAAAAACACATACGCCCTTTTTGGGCAAGTGCATCATTGTCGAGTTTCTGACTCTCTTCATATGTTTTCAGTGCAATTCCAGTCTACCTCCTGAAATCGGTTTCCTGCAATTCTGCCTTGCTTTCAATGCTTCTTCATAGCCTTACCTCAATATATTTTTTAAAAATAGTTGGCCTTTATAACTCTGCAGGTTTTTGAATTGCAGTGGCCCTTAGCTCCATTTTTTAGCTCTTATTTTTGTGGTCTTGCCCCGTAACCACAGGATTCCTTGAAGCCCTATTTTTCTTCTGGGGCACCTTGCTGTCCCTTTGGTTAATTCTTCTTACTGATGTGATATTAGAGTGACATGTGCCCATTGAAACCGCTACAGCTAGTTTCTCACTGGTTCCCCCTATTCCCATTCATCCTCTGCACTAACTGCAGACTGTGCGATACCAGAACTTAAAGGCATTGACTCCATGTGGGGATGTTGTTAGTAAAGCGGCTGGAATGTCAATCCGGAGCCCCAGGAGAGGAAAAATGAGGTGCGTTTTAGAAACCTTTCCCGATCATATGGTATACCAGTCGCTGGGTTTCCCAAGCATGGTTTAGCTGTAGGAAGATTCCCTTCAACCTGGAGTGTTGGGACCCTTGGACTGAGTAGCATGAAGTATTGCATTAAACTTTCGGCAGTTGCTCACCAAAGCTCACCAATCCTGTCAGCCCCAAGTGTCCAGCCTTATGTCTTATCCAGCTGTGGGTTTATATGTGGTCAATCCAGGTTGCATCACAGCCCCTGAGCGAATTTTGTAAGAATTTTTCTCTCTTTCATTGTTTCAGCGTTTTGTTTTTAAAATTTATTTCTATAATGGGGTTTAGCTCATTTTCACTGCTGTGTTTGTGCCGCTCTGCACACACTTGATTCCCTTATGGAGATATATCAATACATGGGTTTTAAGATTCTTATTACTCAGATATATTTCTCTGCGGTGTATAGGGTGTGTTGAGGCCAGTTCATTGAGCAAGGTGTAGATCTTGTCTAATACCTATTTGGTTTATTGAACGGTATCTGTGCTAATTTCAAACTCTGGTTTTATGCATCACCCCACCTCTCCTTTCCCCTTAAGCTGACATAAGTGTGTTTTCTAAATGTGAGACACTGTTCTGTTCTGTAATTCATTTCTTGTGCAGCCATATTTACCCTCCCTCTATAAGTGATATCTTATGATATGTTTCTTTTTCTGTTTGACTTATTTCAAGTAGTATTATCGGACCTAAATCCACTCTTTATCCTTCTACTAGCCTTATTACATTGATTTCATGGTGAAGAGATATTCCATTGTACATAAGTACCACATCTTCTTTATCCATTGTTCTCTTTCCTGGGATATTTAAGGTGTACTGAAGTTGAGGTTCTTGTAAACAGAGTAGCCCTAAACTGTGGTGTGCTTGTGTCTTGTTGATTTTTAGACTTCCCTAGATATACTCCCATGATTGGAAGTGTCCTATGCTCTGTAGCTCTGTTTTTTAGATGATTTAGGAACCACCATACACTTCTCCAGAGTGGCTCTCGGCAGTTCACACACTGCCCATCAGCGTATAAAGGCTCCCTGTTCTCCATGGCCTGTCCTGCATTTCTGGTTTTTACAATTTTTTAGGATGGCCCTTTTGACCGGTGGGAAGTGAGACTTCTTTGTTGTGCACATTTGCATTGCTTGCTTGCTTTGTTGCCCATAAAGTGCGTATGCGTTTTTTCCTGGATATAATCAGGAAAAAACGCATACGCCCTTTTGGGCCAACTGCATCATTGTCGAAATTCTGCCGCTTTTCATGTGCATTAAAGACGAGTCCAATCTATCTCTTGAAATCTGTTTCTTGCAATTCTGTCTTGCATTCAGATCCTCTTCTTTGCCTTACCTCAACATATTTTTGGACGTTAGTTTTCATTTATAACTCTGCAGGTTTGTGAATTGCAGTGACCCTGAGCTCCATTTTTTAAGTTGCTCTTTTGTGAGCTGGCCTCAAACCCGCAGGATTGCTTCAGGCCCTATTTTGGCTCCGGCGAGGCAGGCTGAGCCTTTCTTTAATTCTTATTCTTAATGGGAAATTAGAGTGATATGTGCCCGTCCAAACCCCTACAACTCTTCTCTCATTGGTTCCCCCTCTTCCCGTTCATCCTCCTCACAATTTGCAAAATGTGTGAAACAGAAGTTTAAATGTGCTGATTCTCCAAGTGGGGAGATTCTAAGTAGCGTGGCTGGAATGGTGAACAGGAGCACCAGGAGAGGATAAATGAGGTGCATTTTAGACACATCTCCCGATCACATGGTGTACAGTCCTCTGGGTTTTCCATGCATGTTTTAGCTGTAGGAAGATCCCTTGAACCTGCAGATTTGGGACCCATTGAATGGGTACCAGGTAGTATTACTTTAAAGGGTGTGCATTTCCTCACCCAACCTCACATTTCTCTTAGCGCAAACAGTTTCCAGCCTTATGTCTCATCCTGCTGTGGGTCTAGATGTGTTCAATCCATGTTGCATCACCGTCCCTGAGGAAAAGTTGTAAGAGGTTTTCTCTGTCTCTCTGTCATTTATTTTTTTCAATTTATTACTATATTGGTTACAGCTGATTTTCAAAGCTCTGTTTCTTGCTGCTGTACATCCACTTGATTCACGTACAGAGAGACATCAATAAATTCTTTTTCAGATTCTTACCAGTCGTATATATTCTTTTCCGGTGACTTGAGTGTGCTGAGTGCAGTTCTTTTAGCTACCGTGTAGGCCTTGTTGATTATCAGTTTGGTATTTGGAATGGTATCTTTGCTAATTTCAACCTCCTGGATGATGCCTCACCCCTCCCCACCTTTCCCGTTTAGCAGCCTTATGCGTGTTTTCTACATATTTGACTATGTTTTTGTTTTGTAATTTATTTCATGTGTAGCCATTTTGGATTCCACCTTTAAGTGATATCTTATGATATGTGTCTTTTTCTTTTTGAATTCTGTCACTTAGAATGATCATACGTAACTCCTCCAGATTTGTTACAACTGGCCATATTTCATTGATTTCCAGGCTGAATAATATTCCACTCTACCTAAGTACCACATCTCTATCCATTTTTTCCCTCCAGAGACATTTAAGTTATATCCTAGTCGAGGATCTTTTAAACAGAGAGGGGGTAAACATTGGGGTGCCTGTGTCCTCTCGATTTTTGTTTTTCCCAAGATATACGCCCATGAGTGCAAGTGCCCTATGCTCTGTAGCTCATTTTTTAGATGCTTTAGTAAACACAATACACTTCTCCAGAATGGCCGTTGGCAATATACATTTCCACTATAAGTCTCACAGGGCTCCCTCTTCTCGTTGCCCTGTCCTGCATTTCTGTTGTTTACGCTTTATGAGGATGGCTCTTCTGACTGATGCGAAGTGATATCTTTTGTAGTATTGACTTCCAGTGCCCACCTGTTTGGTTGGCTAAAAAAGTGTATGCCCTTTTCTTGAATATATACAGAAAAGAACGCATACACCCTTTTTGGCCAACTGCAATGTTGGCAATGTTCAGCTCCTTTTCTTGTGCTTAATGGCGAGTCCTTTCTACCTCCTCAAATCCCTTTCCTGCCATTCTCCCTTGCTTACAAGTCCTTTTCTCTGACTTTCCTCAAGACATTTTTCAGTGATGGATATTTTCAACTCTGCAGTTTTGTGAATTTTACTGCCCCTGAGTTCCATTGTTCAACTCGTGTTTATGGGAACTGGCCACAAAGCAGCGGGATTTCCTCAAGCCCTATACTGTTTCCATGGGCAACCCTAGCTTTTGGTCAATTCATCTTCCTGATTGGAAATTAGAGTGACATGTGCCTGTCTGAACACCTAGGACTTGTCTCTCATTGTTCCTCATCCTTCCGCTTCATCCTCTGGACAAATTCCAAACTGTACGCAACAGGATGTTGACAGTGCTGACATCTCCAAGTGGGGAGACTGTTAGTAAAGACGCTGGAGGGGTGAACCCGAGCACCAGGAGATGAGGAGATGAGATGCCTTTTCCAAACTCTTCCCGATCAGACGGTATACCATCCTCTGGGTGTGACAGACATGTTTTAGCAGTAGGAAGAGTCCCATTCATGTAAGGAGAACACCAGGGCTTTTTCAAAATCAGTGTCTCCCCGAAACCCAAACTGGGGAAGTTTTTAAGCTACAGCTACACATATGTTCATTAAGGGCCTTGGGAAGTAGGCAGAGTCCAAACTTTAGATGATTGAAGTCTTCAGGGTCAGAAGCACTCACCACCAGCTTCCCTTAGGCTACACTTTAACTGTCATTGATAGATGATGTCAATAAAAATATCTATTCTTTTTCAGATTATTTCCCCTTATAGGTTATTGCAAAATGTTGAGTGTAGTTCCCTGTGCTATACAGTAGTTCCTTGTTGATGATCTATTTTATACATAGCAGTGTGTATGTGTTCATTCCAAACTGTTAATTTATCCCTCCTCCCACCTTTCCCCTTTGGTAATAATAAATTATAAGATTTTATACTTCTCAGAAATGGGGGAGCTGAAAGAGAGGTATCATTTTCAATGGAAAAGCATTTAAAACAAGATTGAAGGTTTAACCAAGATTATTAAATGTACATCCTTGGAAAGAAATCACTTCGTTTCTCTAATATTGACCTGACAAATAAGACAAACCTTTTCACTGAACTTGCTTATAAAAAGTGATGGAAATATCAAATGGAAGTGTTAAAAACATCTTATTTTACCCGAGCCTTATACACTGTTCTATGTTAACTACAGTTTGGCTCACACATCTGTTCATTGAGGTTACAATAGTCTCAATTTCTGTTACTGATCCTCCAGAGTGGACCCCAACAAGTGTCCCCCTGCCCAGTGTCATTGGGGCCAACAGATCGAGACTGAGTTTGGTTCACAAGCAAAGGAAACTTTATATTTTGATCAGAGAATGGAGAGGTGAGAGCATGCACTACCCCGTGGGCTGTGGGCTGGGCTGCTGTGTAGAGATCCTGTCAGAGTCAGTGGGAGGGAGGGAGGTGGCGGAGCTCTCGAGGGCCGGGTTGGCTGTAGCTCAGGCTCTATATCGTGGAGTCTGCACTGGGCCCCAGGAGCTGAGGTGTCGACCCAGCCATTCTGCACTAGGAAATCTGGTCTGAAGTGCCGGGTGTGGAACCTCTGCATGCGGGACCCTAGGAGCACGTGAAATTAGACAAAGCACAAAGGATAAAAAAGGTTAGACTTGACTTTATTGCCCAGATTCTATTTTTATCTCCCAGGGATTTTTAATGGGCTTTGCTGGGGACAAACCCCTCCTCTGCCTTTTGTCCCGTTCCTCATTCTTGGAGTGCTGAGGGTGCAGACCCTTCTTCTGTAACTGCTGAGTGCTGAGTTGGGAGCCCTCATACCCTGGGGCGAGGGTCAGAGCTTCTCCCCAGCAGCCTCCCGGTGACATTGATTGTCCCCAGGACCCCTGCCTCCCTGCTCGTCCACCTGAGCACCAGCATTGGAAGTGTTATAGATTCTAATGACCTTTAAGGGTCCAGGAAAGAGATGTGCAGAGACGCTGTGGGGGCCGGTTTCACCCCGCCCCACATTTGTTCGGCCACCTTAGGCTGACCGTCTCTGCCAGCCTAGATGCTCTGACCAGTAGTCTGCGCTTTCTTCAGTTAGGCCCCTGAATTAACGTACAAACAGCACCAGGTGTCAGAGCCCTGCCCGCTCAACTCCCAGACAGTCCAGGGTCAGTGGTGATCAAGGACCATGATGGCTACTGAGTCAACAGCCTTTTGAAGTAAACAGGAGTCCAGCCGGTCTTATTGGCCACCATCATCACGGTGTCTGTAGGCTTTTCTATGGTGACAGTGTGGTATACTGTTCCCCCACCAAGATTATTAGCTCCCCTCTGGGTGCAGTAAGTCCTGCAAGCAGTAGTCTACTCTTTTGGGACACACTCTTGTTGTTTTATGAGAGAAACTCCAGGTCAAGTGATGTTCACACGAGTCGTCATGGTGCCCTGTTGCCCCCGGTTATCTCTCTGGATGTTGGAGTTGGAGGGCCTCCTCACTCGAGGTCAGTGTGCCCACGGAGCGAACCCTGCAACTTCAGGGCATGGTTGGTGGTTAGGATCACCACGTGGGGTCCTTTTCCCTTAGGAGGGAGGTGGCCTTTTGGGCTGCTGATTTCCAGGTTTTTAGATACCGCCAGTATCTTGGCCAGATGTGGCAGTGGGCCAAGCCCCTTAGTGACCGTAGTTTATCCTACCTGGATGGCATTCTTGCATTGTTCCATTTCAAGTGGTCCCAGTTTTTGCACTAATTCTCCAATGGCGATTCACCTTTCACCGGGAATGTAAAGGTCAAAGGGTTTAGCTAAATTAGGGAGTTCCAGGGCAAGGGTCTGAATTGACTGCTCTTTCCATTCTTGAAAGGCCACTTCTGGATTCTATTCAAAAGGATCATCATCTTTTCCTTTCAGTGTTTCATATAGAGGCCCAGCTAGTAGACTGTAGTTAGGGATCCAGAAGCAGCAAACCCTGGCCTCCCCAGGAACCCCTAAGCTGTCTTCTAGTTTTAGAAAGGGGTAAGGCTGAAAATGGTTTCTTCCCTTTCCTGGGATGGGCTTCTCTGACCTTCTGTGAGAATGAAGCCCAGGCAGGTCACCGCAGTCTGTGATATTTGAGCTTTTTCTTGGACAACTTCTATCCTTTATTGGCTTGGTAGTTCAGAGGCCTCCTTAGTAGGGCTGGTGATCAGAATGTCGTCTGCATATTGAAGGAGGGTTTCCTTTTCCAGAGGTAGAACTTTTAGGTCTTTAGCTAAGCTTTCCCCAAAGATGGTGTGGGAATTTTTGCACCCTTGGGGCCAGACGGCCCGGAAGTATTGTTTTAGTTGTATGTTGAGTCCTGCCACTCACAAGCCAAAATTTCTTGTGACTCTGGGACTAATGGAATACAAAAGAAGGCATCATTGAAGACTAATACAGAATACCATGTCCTGGTGGTTGGTAGAATGACCAGCAGGGTGTAGGAATTAGGAGCAACTGGAGGTATATCCTCGGTGGCTTCACTGACTGTCCTGACATCCTTTACCAGGTCCCCAGCAGCCCATGGGGCTCTCGTGGTCAGACCAATCCCAGAATATGGAGCTCACCTGGGCAGGTACCCCACCCCCACCCCAGCCCACGGGGCTCTCGTGGTCAGGCCCCTCCAGGATACAGAGCTACCCTTGCAGGTACCGTGGCAGGGCTGGGCACACAGGAACCGTGCACATAGCCCTCATTGCAGAGCACCCCCAGCTCACCTGTCGCTCAGAGCTGACACAGAGCACCTCAGAGCAGGACTTGAACTAACAAACAGCAGCTGCGACAGGTCTGTGACCCTGGGCATCACTCCGTGAGGCCTCCCTCCACCTGGTCTTCCAGAGACTTCCACTGCACCCGGGGCACCAGGCCTCTGTCTCCAACCACCACCCACCCCTCCTCTCCCTGACTCCTGGGTTCCTCTCATTAGGAGAGGGTTTTCTTGAAGTTGTCTCCCACTCATGGGCCAGATAAAATGATTAGAAAACAAGCCAAAGCTGCAGCCCCTTGTCTATCCTGACTCTCAGGAGCCCACACCTGTTCCTTGGACCTGGCCGGTTCAGCAAGTTCCATTTTCTGCAACTGTGAGCCCCTGAGGGGTGATGATTGGCTGACCTGGGCAGCCTTACCGTGCCGGCCAGCCCTCCCCAGGTGTGCTTGGGTTGAGATCAATATAAATACCACTCCAGGCAGCAAGAGCCCCTGCAGCCGTGCCTGACGCCATTTTCTCTGCCCTGTCAGCAGTCTCGGGGCTGGGCTGGTGGGAGGGAGTGAGAGGCCACGGCTTTGTGGGTGGCCCAGTGTGAGTGGGGCTCTGCTGGACTTTCTGCAGCAGTTGCCAGGCTGCCACCTGCTAAAGAAGAGGATGTGTCACCCATACCTGCTGCTGGAATTTCTCCCTGGGCAGAGGTGAGGAAGGAAAAAAGCAGTGGGGGCAGGGACAGGACGGGTATCTCAGGCAGGGAAATGGAAATCTTCCAGAAGAGCACCCAGGGCCAGGACCATCCTGGCTGGCCTGCAGGCACCAAGTCGGCCGGCATGCTGTCACTCGTGTGGCTCTATGGCCCTTCCTCTAGGCTTTCAAGTCCTTGTATATATTCAGGTGTTTTACCTGGGACGGGTGGGAATAGTTCAGCAGCAACTGGCCTGGGGCTCAGCTCACGTTTACTCACAGATGCCTCGGCACGGTGCCCCAGCTTTGCAATGAGGACGCTTGTTGCGTGGGGGCTGCTGGCTGAATGGGAGACGATTCCCCACCACTGACCAACTTCAGAATTGTTTACAACTGGAGCAAGTGCCCTGATACGGTTTTCCTCTGTGTAACTGGTGGGTTCTGTGTTTTTTTTCTCTTTTTCGTTTTTGGTTCAAGGTAGATTTTATTCCTCTTTTTTGTATTTACAGATATAAGCATGGAAATAATTTATTCATATAAATACATGTATGTGCAGGGAATAATTGTTTTTTCTGTTTTATTTTTTAAATTTTATTTCTTTTTAATTTTGAATTTTATTTTATATTTTTATACAGCAGGTTCTTATTGGTTATCTATTTTATACATATAAATGTATACATGCCAATCCCAGTCTCTCAACTCCTCCCACCACCACCCCCCAACAGCTTTCCCCCCTTGTTGTCCATACGTTTGTTGTCTACATCTGTTGCTCTATTTATGCCTTGCAAAATGGTTAATCTGTACAGTTTTTCTAGGTTCCACATATATGCATGAATATACAAGATTTGTTTTTCTCTTTCTGACTTACTTCACTCTGTATGACAGTCTCTAGATCCATCGACGTCTCTACAAATGACCCAATTTCATTCCTTTTCATGGCTTAGTAATATTCCATTTTATATATGTACCACAGCTTTATGCATTCGTCTGTCTGTGGGCATTTAGGTTGCTTCCATTACCTCGATATTGTAAATAGTGATGCAATGAACATTGCGGTGAATGACTCTTTTTGATTTATGGTTTTGTCTGGGTATATGTCCAGTACTGGGATTGCTGTATCATATGGTAATTCTATTGTTAGTTTCTTAAGAAATTCCATATTGTTCTCCATAATGACTGTATCAATTTATATTCCCAACAATAGTGGGAGAGGGTTCCTTTTCTCCACACCCTTTCCAGCATTTTTTGTTTGTAGATTTTCAATGATGCCTATTCTACCAGGTGTGAGGTGATACCTCATTGTTGAATCCATTTCGTTGAGCAAGGGGTAGCTCCTGTCTATAACATATTTGGCTTATGGAACGGTATCTGTGCTAATTTCAAACTCTGCTTTTATGCAGCACCCCAACTCACCTTCCCCCTTAAGCAGGCATAAGTTGGTTTTCCAAACTTGAGACACTGTTCTGTTTTGTAATTCAGTTCATGTGTAGCCAAGTTCACATTCCGTGTATTAGTGATACCTTATGATGTTTCTTTTTCTGTGTGACTTATTTCACTTAGAATCATCGTGCCTCAATCCACTCATTATGCTGGTACGGGCCTGGTGACATAGATTTCATTGCTGAGTGGTATTCTGTTGTACATAAGTACCGCAACTTCTTTATCCATTATTTGCTCTCTGGGATATTTAACTTGTGCCGTAGAAGAGATTCCTGTAAAAAGAGCCATCCCAAATTTTGGGGTTGCTGTGCCTTTTTGATATTAATTTCCCTAAGCTATAGAACCATAAGTGGAAGTGCCCTAGGCTCTGTTGCTTTGTTTTTTAGATGTTTCAGGAAACACCATACACTTGTCCCGAGTGTCTGTTGGCAATTTACATCCCGCCCATCAGCATAACAAGGCTCCCAGTTCTCCATGGCCTGTCCTGCCTTTCTGGATTTTACACTTTATTCTGATGGCCCTTTTGACCGGGGGGAAGTGAGACTTCATTGTAGTGCAGATTTCCTTTGCAAGCTTACTTGGTTGGCCAAAAAGGGCTTATGCGTTTTTTCCTGAATATATTCAGGAAAAAACGGATACGCCCTTTTGGCAAAGTGCATCATTGTGGACGTTCTGCCTCTTTTCCTACGCTTTCAATGCAATTCCAGTCTACCTCCTGAAATCGGTTTCCTGCAATTCTGCCCCGCTTTCAAGTCCTCTTGGCAGCCTTACTTCAGTCTATTTTTGGACGATAGCTGTCATTTATAACTCTGCAGGTTTGTGAATTACAGAGCCACTGAGCTCCTTTCTTCAACTCACTTTCTTGTGAGCTGGCCGCAACACCGCAGGATGGCTTCAGGCCCTAATCTGGTTCCGGCACGGCACGCTGAGCCTTTGGTTAATTCCTCTTCCTAGTGGGAAATGAGAGTTAAATTTGCCCGTTCAGACACCTCCAGCTAGTCTCTCATTGGTTCTCCCTATTCCTGTTCATCTTCCGCAGAAATTGCAAACTGGGCCAAACAGGAGGTTAAAGGCACTGACTGTCCAAGTCGGGAGAGTGTTAGTAAAGCGTCTGGAATGTTGCACCCGAGTACCAGGGTATGAAAACTGAGACATATTTGAACACATCTCCCGATCACACGGTTGATCATACTCTGGGTTCCACATGCATGTTTTAGCTGAAGGAAGAATACCTTAAACCTGGAGAGTTGAGACCCGTGGAATGGGTACCATGCAATATGACTTCAAAGGGTCTTCATTTGCTCACCGAACCTCTCCAATCCTATCACTGCTGCATTTATGCCCCAGTACACACGCTTGATTCTCTTTTGGAGACATAGCAATCCATAGGTTTTAAGATACTTACTAGTCAGGTACATTCTTAGGCGTTTAATATGGGGTGTTGAGTCCATTTCATTGAGCAAGGAGTAGCTCTTGTCTGTTCCATATTTGGCTTAAGGCACTTTATCTGTGCTCATTTCAATCTCTGGTTTTATGCAGCACCCCAACTCACCTTTCCCCTTAAGCAAGCATAAGTTGGTTTTCTAAATTTGAGACCCTGTTCTGTTTTGGAATTCAGTTCCAGTGTAGCCAAGTTTACATTCCGTGCATTAGTGATATCTTTTGATGTTTCTTTTTCTGTGTGACTTATTTCAGTTAGAATCATCGTACCTGAATCCACTCATTATGCTGCTACGGGCCTGATGACATAGATTTCATTGCTGAGTGATACTGCATTGTACGTAAGTACCACAAGTTCTTTATCCATTTTTCACTTTCTGTGATATTGAACTTGTACGGTAAACGAGATTCTTGTAAACAGAGGCGTCCCAAACTTTGGGGTGGCTGTGTCTTTTTGATTTTAATTTCCCTAAGCTATAGGACCATAAGTGGAAGTGCCCTAGGCTCTGTTGCTTTGTTTTTTAGATGTTTCAGGAAACACCATACACTTCTCCCGAGTGTCTGTTGGCAATTTACATCCCGCCCATCAGCATAACAAGGCTCCCAGTTCTCCATGGCCTGTTGCCTTTCTGGATTTTACACTTTTTTCAGATGACCCTTTTGACCGGGGGGAAGTGAGACTTCATTGTAGTGCAGATTTCCTTTGCAAGCTTGCTTGGTTGGCCAAAAAGGGCGTATGCGTGTTTTCCTGAATATATTCAGGAAAAAACGCATACGCCCTTTTTGGCCAAGTGCATCATTGTGGACGTTCTGCCTCTTTTCCTATGCTTGAAATGCAATTCCTGTCTACCTCCTGAAATCGGTTTCCTGCAATTCTGCCTTGCTTTCAATGCCTCTTCATAGCCTTACCTCAATATATTTTTTAAAAATAGTTGGCCTTTATAACTCTGCAGGTTTTTGAATTGCAGTGGCCCTTAGCTCCATTTTTTAGCTCTTATTTTTGTGGTCTTGCCCCGTAACCACAGGATTCCTTGAAGCCCTATTTTTCTTCTGGGGCACCTTGCTGTCCCTTTGGTTAATTCTTCTTACTGATGTGATATTAGAGTGACATGTGCCCATTGAAACCGCTACAGCTAGTTTCTCACTGGTTCCCCCTATTCCCATTCATCCTCTGCACTAACTGCAGACTGTGCGATACCAGAACTTAAAGGCATTGACTCCATGTGGGGATGTTGTTAGTAAAGCGGCTGGAATGTCGATCCGGAGCCCCAGGAGAGGAAAAATGAGGTGCGTTTTAGAAACCTTTCCCGATCATATGGTATACCAGTCGCTGGGTTTCCCAAGCATGGTTTAGCTGTAGGAAGATTCCCTTCAACCTGGAGTGTTGGGACCCTTGGACTGAGTAGCATGAAGTATTGCATTAAACTTTCGGCAGTTGCTCACCAAAGCTCACCAATCCTGTCAGCCCCAAGTGTCCAGCCTTATGTCTTATCCAGCTGTGGGTTTATATGTGGTCAATCCAGGTTGCATCACAGCCCCTGAGCGAATTTTGTAAGAATTTTTCTCTCTTTCATTGTTTCAGCGTTTTGTTTTTAAAATTTATTTCTATAATGGGGTTTAGCTCATTTTCACTGCTGTGTTTGTGCCGCTCTGCACACACTTGATTCCCTTATGGAGATATATCAATACATGGGTTTTAAGATTCTTATTACTCAGATATATTTCTCTGCGGTGTATAGGGTGTGTTGAGGCCAGTTCATTGAGCAAGGTGTAGATCTTGTCTAATACCTATTTGGTTTATTGAGCGGTATCTGTGCTAATTTCAAACTCTGGTTTTATGCATCACCCCACCTCTCCTTTCCCCTTAAGCTGACATAAGTGTGTTTTCTAAATGTGAGACACTGTTCTGTTCTGTAATTCATTTCTTGTGCAGCCATATTTACCCTCCCTCTATAAGTGATATCTTATGATATGTTTCTTTTTCTGTTTGACTTATTTCAAGTAGTATTATCGGACCTAAATCCACTCTTTATCCTTCTACTAGCCTTATTACATTGATTTCATGGTGAAGAGATATTCCATTGTACATAAGTACCACATCTTCTTTATCCATTGTTCTCTTTCCTGGGATATTTAAGGTGTACTGAAGTTGAGGTTCTTGTAAACAAAGTAGCCCTAAACTGTGGTGTGCTTGTGTCTTGTTGATTTTTAGACTTCCCTAGATATACTCCCATGATTGGAAGTGTCCTATGCTCTGTAGCTCTGTTTTTTAGATGATTTAGGAACCACCATACACTTCTCCAGAGTGGCTCTCGGCAGTTCACACACTGCCCATCAGCGTATAAAGGCTCCCTGTTCTCCATGGCCTGTCCTGCATTTCTGGTTTTTACAATTTTTTAGGATGGCCCTTTTGACCGGTGGGAAGTGAGACTTCTTTGTTGTGCACATTTGCATTGCTTGCTTGCTTTGTTGCCCATAAAGTGCGTATGCGTTTTTTCCTGGATATAATCAGGAAAAAACGCATACGCCCTTTTGGGCCAACTGCATCATTGTCGAAATTCTGCCGCTTTTCATGTGCATTAAAGACGAGTCCAATCTATCTCTTGAAATCTGTTTCTTGCAATTCTGTCTTGCATTCAGATCCTCTTCTTTGCCTTACCTCAACATATTTTTGGACGTTAGTTTTCATTTATAACTCTGCAGGTTTGTGAATTGCAGTGACCCTGAGCTCCATTTTTTAAGTTGCTCTTTTGTGAGCTGGCCTCAAACCCGCAGGATTGCTTCAGGCCCTATTTTGGCTCCGGCGAGGCAGGCTGAGCCTTTCTTTAATTCTTATTCTTAATGGGAAATTAGAGTGATATGTGCCCGTCCAAACCCCTACAACTCTTCTCTCATTGGTTCCCCCTCTTCCCGTTCATCCTCCTCACAATTTGCAAAATGTGTGAAACAGAAGTTTAAATGTGCTGATTCTCCAAGTGGGGAGATTCTAAGTAGCGTGGCTGGAATGGTGAACAGGAGCACCAGGAGAGGATAAATGAGGTGCATTTTAGACACATCTCCCGATCACATGGTGTACAGTCCTCTGGGTTTTCCATGCATGTTTTAGCTGTAGGAAGATCCCTTGAACCTGCAGATTTGGGACCCATTGAATGGGTACCAGGTAGTATTACTTTAAAGGGTGTGCATTTCCTCACCCAACCTCACATTTCTCTTAGCGCAAACAGTTTCCAGCCTTATGTCTCATCCTGCTGTGGGTCTAGATGTGTTCAATCCATGTTGCATCACCGTCCCTGAGGAAAAGTTGTAAGAGGTTTTCTCTGTCTCTCTGTCATTTATTTTTTTCAATTTATTACTATATTGGTTACAGCTGATTTTCAAAGCTCTGTTTCTTGCTGCTGTACATCCACTTGATTCACGTACAGAGAGACATCAATAAATTCTTTTTCAGATTCTTACCAGTCGTATATATTCTTTTCCGGTGACTTGAGTGTGCTGAGTGCAGTTCTTTTAGCTACCGTGTAGGCCTTGTTGATTATCAGTTTGGTATTTGGAATGGTATCTTTGCTAATTTCAACCTCCTGGATGATGCCTCACCCCTCCCCACCTTTCCCGTTTAGCAGCCTTATGCGTGTTTTCTACATATTTGACTATGTTTTTGTTTTGTAATTTATTTCATGTGTAGCCATTTTGGATTCCACCTTTAAGTGATATCTTATGATATGTGTCTTTTTCTTTTTGAATTCTGTCACTTAGAATGATCATACGTAACTCCTCCAGATTTGTTACAACTGGCCATATTTCATTGATTTCCAGGCTGAATAATATTCCACTCTACCTAAGTACCACATCTCTATCCATTTTTTCCCTCCAGAGACATTTAAGTTATATCCTAGTCGAGGATCTTTTAAACAGAGAGGGGGTAAACATTGGGGTGCCTGTGTCCTCTCGATTTTTGTTTTTCCCAAGATATACGCCCATGAGTGCAAGTGCCCTATGCTCTGTAGCTCATTTTTTAGATGCTTTAGTAAACACAATACACTTCTCCAGAATGGCCGTTGGCAATATACATTTCCACTATAAGTCTCACAGGGCTCCCTCTTCTCGTTGCCCTGTCCTGCATTTCTGTTGTTTACGCTTTATGAGGATGGCTCTTCTGACTGATGCGAAGTGATATCTTTTGTAGTATTGACTTCCAGTGCCCACCTGTTTGGTTGGCTAAAAAAGTGTATGCCCTTTTCTTGAATATATACAGAAAAGAATGCATACACCCTTTTTGGCCAACTGCAATGTTGGCAATGTTCAGCTCCTTTTCTTGTGCTTAATGGCGAGTCCTTTCTACCTCCTCAAATCCCTTTCCTGCCATTCTCCCTTGCTTACAAGTCCTTTTCTCTGACTTTCCTCAAGACATTTTTCAGTGATGGATATTTTCAACTCTGCAGTTTTGTGAATTTTACTGCCCCTGAGTTCCATTGTTCAACTCGTGTTTATGGGAACTGGCCACAAAGCAGCGGGATTTCCTCAAGCCCTATACTGTTTCCATGGGCAACCCTAGCTTTTGGTCAATTCATCTTCCTGATTGGAAATTAGAGTGACATGTGCCTGTCTGAACACCTAGGACTTGTCTCTCATTGTTCCTCATCCTTCCGCTTCATCCTCTGGACAAATTCCAAACTGTACGCAACAGGATGTTGACAGTGCTGACATCTCCAAGTGGGGAGACTGTTAGTAAAGACGCTGGAGGGGTGAACCCGAGCACCAGGAGATGAGGAGATGAGATGCCTTTTCCAAACTCTTCCCGATCAGACGGTATACCATCCTCTGGGTGTGACAGACATGTTTTAGCAGTAGGAAGAGTCCCATTCATGTAAGGAGAACACCAGGGCTTTTTCAAAATCAGTGTCTCCCCGAAACCCAAACTGGGGAAATTTTTAAGCTACAGCTACACATATGTTCATTAAGGGCCTTGGGAAGTAGGCAGAGTCCAAACTTTAGATGATTGAAGTCTTCAGGGTCAGAAGCACTCACCACCAGCTTCCCTTAGGCTACACTTTAACTGTCATTGATAGATGATGTCAATAAAAATATCTATTCTTTTTCAGATTATTTCCCCTTATAGGTTATTGCAAAATGTTGAGTGTAGTTCCCTGTGCTATACAGTAGTTCCTTGTTGATGATCTATTTTATACATAGCAGTGTGTATGTGTTCATTCCAAACTGTTAATTTATCCCTCCTCCCACCTTTCCCCTTTGGTAATAATAAATTATAAGATTTTATACTTCTCAGAAATGGGGGAGCTGAAAGAGAGGTATCATTTTCAATGGAAAAGCATTTAAAACAAGATTGAAGGTTTAACCAAGATTATTAAATGTACATCCTTGGAAAGAAATCACTTCGTTTCTCTAATATTGACCTGACAAATAAGACAAACCTTTTCACTGAACTTGCTTATAAAAAGTGATGGAAATATCAAATGGAAGTGTTAAAAACATCTTATTTTACCCGAGCCTTATACACTGTTCTATGTTAACTACAGTTTGGCTCACACATCTGTTCATTGAGGTTACAATAGTCTCAATTTCTGTTACTGATCCTCCAGAGTGGACCCCAACAAGTGTCCCCCTGCCCAGTGTCATTGGGGCCAACAGATCGAGACTGAGTTTGGTTCACAAGCAAAGGAAACTTTATATTTTGATCAGAGAATGGAGAGGTGAGAGCATGCACTACCCCGTGGGCTGTGGGCTGGGCTGCTGTGTAGAGATCCTGTCAGAGTCAGTGGGAGGGAGGGAGGTGGCGGAGCTCTCGAGGGCCGGGTTGGCTGTAGCTCAGGCTCTATATCGTGGAGTCTGCACTGGGCCCCAGGAGCTGAGGTGTCGACCCAGCCATTCTGCACTAGGAAATCTGGTCTGAAGTGCCGGGTGTGGAACCTCTGCATGCGGGACCCTAGGAGCACGTGAAATTAGACAAAGCACAAAGGATAAAAAAGGTTAGACTTGACTTTATTGCCCAGATTCTATTTTTATCTCCCAGGGATTTTTAATGGGCTTTGCTGGGGACAAACCCCTCCTCTGCCTTTTGTCCCGTTCCTCATTCTTGGAGTGCTGAGGGTGCAGACCCTTCTTCTGTAACTGCTGAGTGCTGAGTTGGGAGCCCTCATACCCTGGGGCGAGGGTCAGAGCTTCTCCCCAGCAGCCTCCCGGTGACATTGATTGTCCCCAGGACCCCTGCCTCCCTGCTCGTCCACCTGAGCACCAGCATTGGAAGTGTTATAGATTCTAATGACCTTTAAGGGTCCAGGAAAGAGATGTGCAGAGACGCTGTGGGGGCCGGTTTCACCCCGCCCCACATTTGTTCGGCCACCTTAGGCTGACCGTCTCTGCCAGCCTAGATGCTCTGACCAGTAGTCTGCGCTTTCTTCAGTTAGGCCCCTGAATTAACGTACAAACAGCACCAGGTGTCAGAGCCCTGCCCGCTCAACTCCCAGACAGTCCAGGGTCAGTGGTGATCAAGGACCATGATGGCTACTGAGTCAACAGCCTTTTGAAGTAAACAGGAGTCCAGCCGGTCTTATTGGCCACCATCATCACGGTGTCTGTAGGCTTTTCTATGGTGACAGTGTGGTATACTGTTCCCCCACCAAGATTATTAGCTCCCCTCTGGGTGCAGTAAGTCCTGCAAGCAGTAGTCTACTCTTTTGGGACACACTCTTGTTGTTTTATGAGAGAAACTCCAGGTCAAGTGATGTTCACACGAGTCGTCATGGTGCCCTGTTGCCCCCGGTTATCTCTCTGGATGTTGGAGTTGGAGGGCCTCCTCACTTGAGGTCGGTGTGCCCACGGAGCGAACCCTGCAACTTCAGGGCATGGTTGGTGGTTAGGATCACCACGTGGGGTCCTTTTCCCTTAGGAGGGAGGTGGCCTTTTGGGCTGCTGATTTCCAGGTTTTTAGATACCGCCAGTATCTTGGCCAGATGTGGCAGTGGGCCAAGCCCCTTAGTGACCGTAGTTTATCCTACCTGGATGGCATTCTTGCATTGTTCCATTTCAAGTGGTCCCAGTTTTTGCACTAATTCTCCAATGGCGATTCACCTTTCACCGGGAATGTAAAGGTCAAAGGGTTTAGCTAAATTAGGGAGTTCCAGGGCAAGGGTCTGAATTGACTGCTCTTTCCATTCTTGAAAGGCCACTTCTGGATTCTATTCAAAAGGATCATCATCTTTTCCTTTCAGTGTTTCATATAGAGGCCCAGCTAGTAGACTGTAGTTAGGGATCCAGAAGCAGCAAACCCTGGCCTCCCCAGGAACCCCTAAGCTGTCTTCTAGTTTTAGAAAGGGGTAAGGCTGAAAATGGTTTCTTCCCTTTCCTGGGATGGGCTTCTCTGACCTTCTGTGAGAATGAAGCCCAGGCAGGTCACCGCAGTCTGTGATATTTGAGCTTTTTCTTGGACAACTTCTATCCTTTATTGGCTTGGTAGTTCAGAGGCCTCCTTAGTAGGGCTGGTGATCAGAATGTCGTCTGCATATTGAAGGAGGGTTTCCTTTTCCAGAGGTAGAACTTTTAGGTCTTTAGCTAAGCTTTCCCCAAAGATGGTGTGGGAATTTTTGCACCCTTGGGGCCAGACGGCCCGGAAGTATTGTTTTAGTTGTATGTTGAGTCCTGCCACTCACAAGCCAAAATTTCTTGTGACTCTGGGACTAATGGAATACAAAAGAAGGCATCATTGAAGACTAATACAGAATACCATGTCCTGGTGGTTGGTAGAATGACCAGCAGGGTGTAGGAATTAGGAGCAACTGGAGGTATATCCTCGGTGGCTTCACTGACTGTCCTGACATCCTTTACCAGGTCCCCAGCAGCCCATGGGGCTCTCGTGGTCAGACCAATCCCAGAATATGGAGCTCACCTGGGCAGGTACCCCACCCCCACCCCAGCCCACGGGGCTCTCGTGGTCAGGCCCCTCCAGGATACAGAGCTACCCTTGCAGGTACCGTGGCAGGGCTGGGCACACAGGAACCGTGCACATAGCCCTCATTGCAGAGCACCCCCAGCTCACCTGTCGCTCAGAGCTGACACAGAGCACCTCAGAGCAGGACTTGAACTAACAAACAGCAGCTGCGACAGGTCTGTGACCCTGGGCATCACTCCGTGAGGCCTCCCTCCACCTGGTCTTCCAGAGACTTCCACTGCACCCGGGGCACCAGGCCTCTGTCTCCAACCACCACCCACCCCTCCTCTCCCTGACTCCTGGGTTCCTCTCATTAGGAGAGGGTTTTCTTGAAGTTGTCTCCCACTCATGGGCCAGATAAAATGATTAGAAAACAAGCCAAAGCTGCAGCCCCTTGTCTATCCTGACTCTCAGGAGCCCACACCTGTTCCTTGGACCTGGCCGGTTCAGCAAGTTCCATTTTCTGCAACTGTGAGCCCCTGAGGGGTGATGATTGGCTGACCTGGGCAGCCTTACCGTGCCGGCCAGCCCTCCCCAGGTGTGCTTGGGTTGAGATCAATATAAATACCACTCCAGGCAGCAAGAGCCCCTGCAGCCGTGCCTGACGCCATTTTCTCTGCCCTGTCAGCAGTCTCGGGGCTGGGCTGGTGGGAGGGAGTGAGAGGCCACGGCTTTGTGGGTGGCCCAGTGTGAGTGGGGCTCTGCTGGACTTTCTGCAGCAGTTGCCAGGCTGCCACCTGCTAAAGAAGAGGATGTGTCACCCATACCTGCTGCTGGAATTTCTCCCTGGGCAGAGGTGAGGAAGGAAAAAAGCAGTGGGGGCAGGGACAGGACGGGTATCTCAGGCAGGGAAATGGAAATCTTCCAGAAGAGCACCCAGGGCCAGGACCATCCTGGCTGGCCTGCAGGCACCAAGTCGGCCGGCATGCTGTCACTCGTGTGGCTCTATGGCCCTTCCTCTAGGCTTTCAAGTCCTTGTATATATTCAGGTGTTTTACCTGGGACGGGTGGGAATAGTTCAGCAGCAACTGGCCTGGGGCTCAGCTCACGTTTACTCACAGATGCCTCGGCACGGTGCCCCAGCTTTGCAATGAGGACGCTTGTTGCGTGGGGGCTGCTGGCTGAATGGGAGACGATTCCCCACCACTGACCAACTTCAGAATTGTTTACAACTGGAGCAAGTGCCCTGATACGGTTTTCCTCTGTGTAACTGGTGGGTTCTGTGTTTTTTTTCTCTTTTTCGTTTTTGGTTCAAGGTAGATTTTATTCCTCTTTTTTGTATTTACAGATATAAGCATGGAAATAATTTATTCATATAAATACATGTATGTGCAGGGAATAATTGTTTTTTCTGTTTTATTTTTTAAATTTTATTTCTTTTTAATTTTGAATTTTATTTTATATTTTTATACAGCAGGTTCTTATTGGTTATCTATTTTATACATATAAATGTATACATGCCAATCCCAGTCTCTCAACTCCTCCCACCACCACCCCCCAACAGCTTTCCCCCCTTGTTGTCCATACGTTTGTTGTCTACATCTGTTGCTCTATTTATGCCTTGCAAAATGGTTAATCTGTACAGTTTTTCTAGGTTCCACATATATGCATGAATATACAAGATTTGTTTTTCTCTTTCTGACTTACTTCACTCTGTATGACAGTCTCTAGATCCATCGACGTCTCTACAAATGACCCAATTTCATTCCTTTTCATGGCTTAGTAATATTCCATTTTATATATGTACCACAGCTTTATGCATTCGTCTGTCTGTGGGCATTTAGGTTGCTTCCATTACCTCGATATTGTAAATAGTGATGCAATGAACATTGCGGTGAATGACTCTTTTTGATTTATGGTTTTGTCTGGGTATATGTCCAGTACTGGGATTGCTGTATCATATGGTAATTCTATTGTTAGTTTCTTAAGAAATTCCATATTGTTCTCCATAATGACTGTATCAATTTATATTCCCAACAATAGTGGGAGAGGGTTCCTTTTCTCCACACCCTTTCCAGCATTTTTTGTTTGTAGATTTTCAATGATGCCTATTCTACCAGGTGTGAGGTGATACCTCATTGTTGAATCCATTTCGTTGAGCAAGGGGTAGCTCCTGTCTATAACATATTTGGCTTATGGAACGGTATCTGTGCTAATTTCAAACTCTGCTTTTATGCAGCACCCCAACTCACCTTCCCCCTTAAGCAGGCATAAGTTGGTTTTCCAAACTTGAGACACTGTTCTGTTTTGTAATTCAGTTCATGTGTAGCCAAGTTCACATTCCGTGTATTAGTGATACCTTATGATGTTTCTTTTTCTGTGTGACTTATTTCACTTAGAATCATCGTGCCTCAATCCACTCATTATGCTGGTACGGGCCTGGTGACATAGATTTCATTGCTGAGTGGTATTCTGTTGTACATAAGTACCGCAACTTCTTTATCCATTATTTGCTCTCTGGGATATTTAACTTGTGCCGTAGAAGAGATTCCTGTAAAAAGAGCCATCCCAAATTTTGGGGTTGCTGTGCCTTTTTGATATTAATTTCCCTAAGCTATAGAACCATAAGTGGAAGTGCCCTAGGCTCTGTTGCTTTGTTTTTTAGATGTTTCAGGAAACACCATACACTTGTCCCGAGTGTCTGTTGGCAATTTACATCCCGCCCATCAGCATAACAAGGCTCCCAGTTCTCCATGGCCTGTCCTGCCTTTCTGGATTTTACACTTTATTCTGAGGGCCCTTTTGACCGGGGGGAAGTGAGACTTCATTGTAGTGCAGATTTCCTTTGCAAGCTTACTTGGTTGGCCAAAAAGGGCTTATGCGTTTTTTCCTGAATATATTCAGGAAAAAACGGATACGCCCTTTTGGCAAAGTGCATCATTGTGGACGTTCTGCCTCTTTTCCTACGCTTTCAATGCAATTCCAGTCTACCTCCTGAAATCGGTTTCCTGCAATTCTGCCCCGCTTTCAAGTCCTCTTGGCAGCCTTACTTCAGTCTATTTTTGGACGATAGCTGTCATTTATAACTCTGCAGGTTTGTGAATTACAGAGCCACTGAGCTCCTTTCTTCAACTCACTTTCTTGTGAGCTGGCCGCAACACCGCAGGATGGCTTCAGGCCCTAATCTGGTTCCGGCACGGCACGCTGAGCCTTTGGTTAATTCCTCTTCCTAGTGGGAAATGAGAGTTAAATTTGCCCGTTCAGACACCTCCAGCTAGTCTCTCATTGGTTCTCCCTATTCCTGTTCATCTTCCGCAGAAATTGCAAACTGGGCCAAACAGGAGGTTAAAGGCACTGACTGTCCAAGTCGGGAGAGTGTTAGTAAAGCGTCTGGAATGTTGCACCCGAGTACCAGGGTATGAAAACTGAGACATATTTGAACACATCTCCCGATCACACGGTTGATCATACTCTGGGTTCCACATGCATGTTTTAGCTGAAGGAAGAATACCTTAAACCTGGAGAGTTGAGACCCGTGGAATGGGTACCATGCAATATGACTTCAAAGGGTCTTCATTTGCTCACCGAACCTCTCCAATCCTATCACTGCTGCATTTATGCCCCAGTACACACGCTTGATTCTCTTTTGGAGACATAGCAATCCATAGGTTTTAAGATACTTACTAGTCAGGTACATTCTTAGGCGTTTAATATGGGGTGTTGAGTCCATTTCATTGAGCAAGGAGTAGCTCTTGTCTGTTCCATATTTGGCTTAAGGCACTTTATCTGTGCTCATTTCAATCTCTGGTTTTATGCAGCACCCCAACTCACCTTTCCCCTTAAGCAAGCATAAGTTGGTTTTCTAAATTTGAGACCCTGTTCTGTTTTGGAATTCAGTTCCAGTGTAGCCAAGTTTACATTCCGTGCATTAGTGATATCTTTTGATGTTTCTTTTTCTGTGTGACTTATTTCAGTTAGAATCATCGTACCTGAATCCACTCATTATGCTGCTACGGGCCTGATGACATAGATTTCATTGCTGAGTGATACTGCATTGTACGTAAGTACCACAAGTTCTTTATCCATTTTTCACTTTCTGTGATATTGAACTTGTACGGTAAACGAGATTCTTGTAAACAGAGGCGTCCCAAACTTTGGGGTGGCTGTGTCTTTTTGATTTTAATTTCCCTAAGCTATAGGACCATAAGTGGAAGTGCCCTAGGCTCTGTTGCTTTGTTTTTTAGATGTTTCAGGAAACACCATACACTTCTCCCAAGTGTCTGTTGGCAATTTACATCCCGCCCATCAGCATAACAAGGCTCCCAGTTCTCCATGGCCTGTTGCCTTTCTGGATTTTACACTTTTTTCAGATGACCCTTTTGACCGGGGGGAAGTGAGACTTCATTGTAGTGCAGATTTCCTTTGCAAGCTTGCTTGGTTGGCCAAAAAGGGCGTATGCGTGTTTTCCTGAATATATTCAGGAAAACACGCATACGCCCTTTTTGGCCAAGTGCATCATTGTGGACGTTCTGCCTCTTTTCCTATGCTTGAAATGCAATTCCTGTCTACCTCCTGAAATCGGTTTCCTGCAATTCTGCCTTGCTTTCAATGCCTCTTCATAGCCTTACCTCAATATATTTTTTAAAAATAGTTGGCCTTTATAACTCTGCAGGTTTTTGAATTGCAGTGGCCCTTAGCTCCATTTTTTAGCTCTTATTTTTGTGGTCTTGCCCCGTAACCACAGGATTCCTTGAAGCCCTATTTTTCTTCTGGGGCACCTTGCTGTCCCTTTGGTTAATTCTTCTTACTGATGTGATATTAGAGTGACATGTGCCCATTGAAACCGCTACAGCTAGTTTCTCACTGGTTCCCCCTATTCCCATTCATCCTCTGCACTAACTGCAGACTGTGCGATACCAGAACTTAAAGGCATTGACTCCATGTGGGGATGTTGTTAGTAAAGCGGCTGGAATGTCGATCCGGAGCCCCAGGAGAGGAAAAATGAGGTGCGTTTTAGAAACCTTTCCCGATCATATGGTATACCAGTCGCTGGGTTTCCCAAGCATGGTTTAGCTGTAGGAAGATTCCCTTCAACCTGGAGTGTTGGGACCCTTGGACTGAGTAGCATGAAGTATTGCATTAAACTTTCGGCAGTTGCTCACCAAAGCTCACCAATCCTGTCAGCCCCAAGTGTCCAGCCTTATGTCTTATCCAGCTGTGGGTTTATATGTGGTCAATCCAGGTTGCATCACAGCCCCTGAGCGAATTTTGTAAGAATTTTTCTCTCTTTCATTGTTTCAGCGTTTTGTTTTTAAAATTTATTTCTATAATGGGGTTTAGCTCATTTTCACTGCTGTGTTTGTGCCGCTCTGCACACACTTGATTCCCTTATGGAGATATATCAATACATGGGTTTTAAGATTCTTATTACTCAGATATATTTCTCTGCGGTGTATAGGGTGTGTTGAGGCCAGTTCATTGAGCAAGGTGTAGATCTTGTCTAATACCTATTTGGTTTATTGAGCGGTATCTGTGCTAATTTCAAACTCTGGTTTTATGCATCACCCCACCTCTCCTTTCCCCTTAAGCTGACATAAGTGTGTTTTCTAAATGTGAGACACTGTTCTGTTCTGTAATTCATTTCTTGTGCAGCCATATTTACCCTCCCTCTATAAGTGATATCTTATGATATGTTTCTTTTTCTGTTTGACTTATTTCAAGTAGTATTATCGGACCTAAATCCACTCTTTATCCTTCTACTAGCCTTATTACATTGATTTCATGGTGAAGAGATATTCCATTGTACATAAGTACCACATCTTCTTTATCCATTGTTCTCTTTCCTGGGATATTTAAGGTGTACTGAAGTTGAGGTTCTTGTAAACAGAGTAGCCCTAAACTGTGGTGTGCTTGTGTCTTGTTGATTTTTAGACTTCCCTAGATATACTCCCATGATTGGAAGTGTCCTATGCTCTGTAGCTCTGTTTTTTAGATGATTTAGGAACCACCATACACTTCTCCAGAGTGGCTCTCGGCAGTTCACACACTGCCCATCAGCGTATAAAGGCTCCCTGTTCTCCATGGCCTGTCCTGCATTTCTGGTTTTTACAATTTTTTAGGATGGCCCTTTTGACCGGTGGGAAGTGAGACTTCTTTGTTGTGCACATTTGCATTGCTTGCTTGCTTTGTTGCCCATAAAGTGCGTATGCGTTTTTTCCTGGATATAATCAGGAAAAAACGCATACGCCCTTTTGGGCCAACTGCATCATTGTCGAAATTCTGCCGCTTTTCATGTGCATTAAAGACGAGTCCAATCTATCTCTTGAAATCTGTTTCTTGCAATTCTGTCTTGCATTCAGATCCTCTTCTTTGCCTTACCTCAACATATTTTTGGACGTTAGTTTTCATTTATAACTCTGCAGGTTTGTGAATTGCAGTGACCCTGAGCTCCATTTTTTAAGTTGCTCTTTTGTGAGCTGGCCTCAAACCCGCAGGATTGCTTCAGGCCCTATTTTGGCTCCGGCGAGGCAGGCTGAGCCTTTCTTTAATTCTTATTCTTAATGGGAAATTAGAGTGATATGTGCCCGTCCAAACCCCTACAACTCTTCTCTCATTGGTTCCCCCTCTTCCCGTTCATCCTCCTCACAATTTGCAAAATGTGTGAAACAGAAGTTTAAATGTGCTGATTCTCCAAGTGGGGAGATTCTAAGTAGCGTGGCTGGAATGGTGAACAGGAGCACCAGGAGAGGATAAATGAGGTGCATTTTAGACACATCTCCCGATCACATGGTGTACAGTCCTCTGGGTTTTCCATGCATGTTTTAGCTGTAGGAAGATCCCTTGAACCTGCAGATTTGGGACCCATTGAATGGGTACCAGGTAGTATTACTTTAAAGGGTGTGCATTTCCTCACCCAACCTCACATTTCTCTTAGCGCAAACAGTTTCCAGCCTTATGTCTCATCCTGCTGTGGGTCTAGATGTGTTCAATCCATGTTGCATCACCGTCCCTGAGGAAAAGTTGTAAGAGGTTTTCTCTGTCTCTCTGTCATTTATTTTTTTCAATTTATTACTATATTGGTTACAGCTGATTTTCAAAGCTCTGTTTCTTGCTGCTGTACATCCACTTGATTCACGTACAGAGAGACATCAATAAATTCTTTTTCAGATTCTTACCAGTCGTATATATTCTTTTCCGGTGACTTGAGTGTGCTGAGTGCAGTTCTTTTAGCTACCGTGTAGGCCTTGTTGATTATCAGTTTGGTATTTGGAATGGTATCTTTGCTAATTTCAACCTCCTGGATGATGCCTCACCCCTCCCCACCTTTCCCGTTTAGCAGCCTTATGCGTGTTTTCTACATATTTGACTATGTTTTTGTTTTGTAATTTATTTCATGTGTAGCCATTTTGGATTCCACCTTTAAGTGATATCTTATGATATGTGTCTTTTTCTTTTTGAATTCTGTCACTTAGAATGATCATACGTAACTCCTCCAGATTTGTTACAACTGGCCATATTTCATTGATTTCCAGGCTGAATAATATTCCACTCTACCTAAGTACCACATCTCTATCCATTTTTTCCCTCCAGAGACATTTAAGTTATATCCTAGTCGAGGATCTTTTAAACAGAGAGGGGGTAAACATTGGGGTGCCTGTGTCCTCTCGATTTTTGTTTTTCCCAAGATATACGCCCATGAGTGCAAGTGCCCTATGCTCTGTAGCTCATTTTTTAGATGCTTTAGTAAACACAATACACTTCTCCAGAATGGCCGTTGGCAATATACATTTCCACTATAAGTCTCACAGGGCTCCCTCTTCTCGTTGCCCTGTCCTGCATTTCTGTTGTTTACGCTTTATGAGGATGGCTCTTCTGACTGATGCGAAGTGATATCTTTTGTAGTATTGACTTCCAGTGCCCACCTGTTTGGTTGGCTAAAAAAGTGTATGCCCTTTTCTTGAATATATACAGAAAAGAACGCATACACCCTTTTTGGCCAACTGCAATGTTGGCAATGTTCAGCTCCTTTTCTTGTGCTTAATGGCGAGTCCTTTCTACCTCCTCAAATCCCTTTCCTGCCATTCTCCCTTGCTTACAAGTCCTTTTCTCTGACTTTCCTCAAGACATTTTTCAGTGATGGATATTTTCAACTCTGCAGTTTTGTGAATTTTACTGCCCCTGAGTTCCATTGTTCAACTCGTGTTTATGGGAACTGGCCACAAAGCAGCGGGATTTCCTCAAGCCCTATACTGTTTCCATGGGCAACCCTAGCTTTTGGTCAATTCATCTTCCTGATTGGAAATTAGAGTGACATGTGCCTGTCTGAACACCTAGGACTTGTCTCTCATTGTTCCTCATCCTTCCGCTTCATCCTCTGGACAAATTCCAAACTGTACGCAACAGGATGTTGACAGTGCTGACATCTCCAAGTGGGGAGACTGTTAGTAAAGACGCTGGAGGGGTGAACCCGAGCACCAGGAGATGAGGAGATGAGATGCCTTTTCCAAACTCTTCCCGATCAGACGGTATACCATCCTCTGGGTGTGACAGACATGTTTTAGCAGTAGGAAGAGTCCCATTCATGTAAGGAGAACACCAGGGCTTTTTCAAAATCAGTGTCTCCCCGAAACCCAAACTGGGGAAGTTTTTAAGCTACAGCTACACATATGTTCATTAAGGGCCTTGGGAAGTAGGCAGAGTCCAAACTTTAGATGATTGAAGTCTTCAGGGTCAGAAGCACTCACCACCAGCTTCCCTTAGGCTACACTTTAACTGTCATTGATAGATGATGTCAATAAAAATATCTATTCTTTTTCAGATTATTTCCCCTTATAGGTTATTGCAAAATGTTGAGTGTAGTTCCCTGTGCTATACAGTAGTTCCTTGTTGATGATCTATTTTATACATAGCAGTGTGTATGTGTTCATTCCAAACTGTTAATTTATCCCTCCTCCCACCTTTCCCCTTTGGTAATAATAAATTATAAGATTTTATACTTCTCAGAAATGGGGGAGCTGAAAGAGAGGTATCATTTTCAATGGAAAAGCATTTAAAACAAGATTGAAGGTTTAACCAAGATTATTAAATGTACATCCTTGGAAAGAAATCACTTCGTTTCTCTAATATTGACCTGACAAATAAGACAAACCTTTTCACTGAACTTGCTTATAAAAAGTGATGGAAATATCAAATGGAAGTGTTAAAAACATCTTATTTTACCCGAGCCTTATACACTGTTCTATGTTAACTACAGTTTGGCTCACACATCTGTTCATTGAGGTTACAATAGTCTCAATTTCTGTTACTGATCCTCCAGAGTGGACCCCAACAAGTGTCCCCCTGCCCAGTGTCATTGGGGCCAACAGATCGAGACTGAGTTTGGTTCACAAGCAAAGGAAACTTTATATTTTGATCAGAGAATGGAGAGGTGAGAGCATGCACTACCCCGTGGGCTGTGGGCTGGGCTGCTGTGTAGAGATCCTGTCAGAGTCAGTGGGAGGGAGGGAGGTGGCGGAGCTCTCGAGGGCCGGGTTGGCTGTAGCTCAGGCTCTATATCGTGGAGTCTGCACTGGGCCCCAGGAGCTGAGGTGTCGACCCAGCCATTCTGCACTAGGAAATCTGGTCTGAAGTGCCGGGTGTGGAACCTCTGCATGCGGGACCCTAGGAGCACGTGAAATTAGACAAAGCACAAAGGATAAAAAAGGTTAGACTTGACTTTATTGCCCAGATTCTATTTTTATCTCCCAGGGATTTTTAATGGGCTTTGCTGGGGACAAACCCCTCCTCTGCCTTTTGTCCCGTTCCTCATTCTTGGAGTGCTGAGGGTGCAGACCCTTCTTCTGTAACTGCTGAGTGCTGAGTTGGGAGCCCTCATACCCTGGGGCGAGGGTCAGAGCTTCTCCCCAGCAGCCTCCCGGTGACATTGATTGTCCCCAGGACCCCTGCCTCCCTGCTCGTCCACCTGAGCACCAGCATTGGAAGTGTTATAGATTCTAATGACCTTTAAGGGTCCAGGAAAGAGATGTGCAGAGACGCTGTGGGGGCCGGTTTCACCCCGCCCCACATTTGTTCGGCCACCTTAGGCTGACCGTCTCTGCCAGCCTAGATGCTCTGACCAGTAGTCTGCGCTTTCTTCAGTTAGGCCCCTGAATTAACGTACAAACAGCACCAGGTGTCAGAGCCCTGCCCGCTCAACTCCCAGACAGTCCAGGGTCAGTGGTGATCAAGGACCATGATGGCTACTGAGTCAACAGCCTTTTGAAGTAAACAGGAGTCCAGCCGGTCTTATTGGCCACCATCATCACGGTGTCTGTAGGCTTTTCTATGGTGACAGTGTGGTATACTGTTCCCCCACCAAGATTATTAGCTCCCCTCTGGGTGCAGTAAGTCCTGCAAGCAGTAGTCTACTCTTTTGGGACACACTCTTGTTGTTTTATGAGAGAAACTCCAGGTCAAGTGATGTTCACACGAGTCGTCATGGTGCCCTGTTGCCCCCGGTTATCTCTCTGGATGTTGGAGTTGGAGGGCCTCCTCACTTGAGGTCGGTGTGCCCACGGAGCGAACCCTGCAACTTCAGGGCATGGTTGGTGGTTAGGATCACCACGTGGGGTCCTTTTCCCTTAGGAGGGAGGTGGCCTTTTGGGCTGCTGATTTCCAGGTTTTTAGATACCGCCAGTATCTTGGCCAGATGTGGCAGTGGGCCAAGCCCCTTAGTGACCGTAGTTTATCCTACCTGGATGGCATTCTTGCATTGTTCCATTTCAAGTGGTCCCAGTTTTTGCACTAATTCTCCAATGGCGATTCACCTTTCACCGGGAATGTAAAGGTCAAAGGGTTTAGCTAAATTAGGGAGTTCCAGGGCAAGGGTCTGAATTGACTGCTCTTTCCATTCTTGAAAGGCCACTTCTGGATTCTATTCAAAAGGATCATCATCTTTTCCTTTCAGTGTTTCATATAGAGGCCCAGCTAGTAGACTGTAGTTAGGGATCCAGAAGCAGCAAACCCTGGCCTCCCCAGGAACCCCTAAGCTGTCTTCTAGTTTTAGAAAGGGGTAAGGCTGAAAATGGTTTCTTCCCTTTCCTGGGATGGGCTTCTCTGACCTTCTGTGAGAATGAAGCCCAGGCAGGTCACCGCAGTCTGTGATATTTGAGCTTTTTCTTGGACAACTTCTATCCTTTATTGGCTTGGTAGTTCAGAGGCCTCCTTAGTAGGGCTGGTGATCAGAATGTCGTCTGCATATTGAAGGAGGGTTTCCTTTTCCAGAGGTAGAACTTTTAGGTCTTTAGCTAAGCTTTCCCCAAAGATGGTGTGGGAATTTTTGCACCCTTGGGGCCAGACGGCCCGGAAGTATTGTTTTAGTTGTATGTTGAGTCCTGCCACTCACAAGCCAAAATTTCTTGTGACTCTGGGACTAATGGAATACAAAAGAAGGCATCATTGAAGACTAATACAGAATACCATGTCCTGGTGGTTGGTAGAATGACCAGCAGGGTGTAGGAATTAGGAGCAACTGGAGGTATATCCTCGGTGGCTTCACTGACTGTCCTGACATCCTTTACCAGGTCCCCAGCAGCCCATGGGGCTCTCGTGGTCAGACCAATCCCAGAATATGGAGCTCACCTGGGCAGGTACCCCACCCCCACCCCAGCCCACGGGGCTCTCGTGGTCAGGCCCCTCCAGGATACAGAGCTACCCTTGCAGGTACCGTGGCAGGGCTGGGCACACAGGAACCGTGCACATAGCCCTCATTGCAGAGCACCCCCAGCTCACCTGTCGCTCAGAGCTGACACAGAGCACCTCAGAGCAGGACTTGAACTAACAAACAGCAGCTGCGACAGGTCTGTGACCCTGGGCATCACTCCGTGAGGCCTCCCTCCACCTGGTCTTCCAGAGACTTCCACTGCACCCGGGGCACCAGGCCTCTGTCTCCAACCACCACCCACCCCTCCTCTCCCTGACTCCTGGGTTCCTCTCATTAGGAGAGGGTTTTCTTGAAGTTGTCTCCCACTCATGGGCCAGATAAAATGATTAGAAAACAAGCCAAAGCTGCAGCCCCTTGTCTATCCTGACTCTCAGGAGCCCACACCTGTTCCTTGGACCTGGCCGGTTCAGCAAGTTCCATTTTCTGCAACTGTGAGCCCCTGAGGGGTGATGATTGGCTGACCTGGGCAGCCTTACCGTGCCGGCCAGCCCTCCCCAGGTGTGCTTGGGTTGAGATCAATATAAATACCACTCCAGGCAGCAAGAGCCCCTGCAGCCGTGCCTGACGCCATTTTCTCTGCCCTGTCAGCAGTCTCGGGGCTGGGCTGGTGGGAGGGAGTGAGAGGCCACGGCTTTGTGGGTGGCCCAGTGTGAGTGGGGCTCTGCTGGACTTTCTGCAGCAGTTGCCAGGCTGCCACCTGCTAAAGAAGAGGATGTGTCACCCATACCTGCTGCTGGAATTTCTCCCTGGGCAGAGGTGAGGAAGGAAAAAAGCAGTGGGGGCAGGGACAGGACGGGTATCTCAGGCAGGGAAATGGAAATCTTCCAGAAGAGCACCCAGGGCCAGGACCATCCTGGCTGGCCTGCAGGCACCAAGTCGGCCGGCATGCTGTCACTCGTGTGGCTCTATGGCCCTTCCTCTAGGCTTTCAAGTCCTTGTATATATTCAGGTGTTTTACCTGGGACGGGTGGGAATAGTTCAGCAGCAACTGGCCTGGGGCTCAGCTCACGTTTACTCACAGATGCCTCGGCACGGTGCCCCAGCTTTGCAATGAGGACGCTTGTTGCGTGGGGGCTGCTGGCTGAATGGGAGACGATTCCCCACCACTGACCAACTTCAGAATTGTTTACAACTGGAGCAAGTGCCCTGATACGGTTTTCCTCTGTGTAACTGGTGGGTTCTGTGTTTTTTTTCTCTTTTTCGTTTTTGGTTCAAGGTAGATTTTATTCCTCTTTTTTGTATTTACAGATATAAGCATGGAAATAATTTATTCATATAAATACATGTATGTGCAGGGAATAATTGTTTTTTCTGTTTTATTTTTTAAATTTTATTTCTTTTTAATTTTGAATTTTATTTTATATTTTTATACAGCAGGTTCTTATTGGTTATCTATTTTATACATATAAATGTATACATGCCAATCCCAGTCTCTCAACTCCTCCCACCACCACCCCCCAACAGCTTTCCCCCCTTGTTGTCCATACGTTTGTTGTCTACATCTGTTGCTCTATTTATGCCTTGCAAAATGGTTAATCTGTACAGTTTTTCTAGGTTCCACATATATGCATGAATATACAAGATTTGTTTTTCTCTTTCTGACTTACTTCACTCTGTATGACAGTCTCTAGATCCATCGACGTCTCTACAAATGACCCAATTTCATTCCTTTTCATGGCTTAGTAATATTCCATTTTATATATGTACCACAGCTTTATGCATTCGTCTGTCTGTGGGCATTTAGGTTGCTTCCATTACCTCGATATTGTAAATAGTGATGCAATGAACATTGCGGTGAATGACTCTTTTTGATTTATGGTTTTGTCTGGGTATATGTCCAGTACTGGGATTGCTGTATCATATGGTAATTCTATTGTTAGTTTCTTAAGAAATTCCATATTGTTCTCCATAATGACTGTATCAATTTATATTCCCAACAATAGTGGGAGAGGGTTCCTTTTCTCCACACCCTTTCCAGCATTTTTTGTTTGTAGATTTTCAATGATGCCTATTCTACCAGGTGTGAGGTGATACCTCATTGTTGAATCCATTTCGTTGAGCAAGGGGTAGGTCTTGTCTATAACATATTTGGCTTATGGAACGGTATCTGTGCTAATTTCAAACTCTGCTTTTATGCAGCACCCCAACTCACCTTCCCCCTTAAGCAGGCATAAGTTGGTTTTCCAAACTTGAGACACTGTTCTGTTTTGTAATTCAGTTCATGTGTAGCCAAGTTCACATTCCGTGTATTAGTGATACCTTATGATGTTTCTTTTTCTGTGTGACTTATTTCACTTAGAATCATCGTGCCTCAATCCACTCATTATGCTGGTACGGGCCTGGTGACATAGATTTCATTGCTGAGTGGTATTCTGTTGTACATAAGTACCGCAACTTCTTTATCCATTATTTGCTCTCTGGGATATTTAACTTGTGCCGTAGAAGAGATTCCTGTAAAAAGAGCCATCCCAAATTTTGGGGTTGCTGTGTCTTTTTGATATTAATTTCCCTAAGCTATAGAACCATAAGTGGAAGTGCCCTAGGCTCTGTTGCTTTGTTTTTTAGATGTTTCAGGAAACACCATACACTTGTCCCGAGTGTCTGTGGGCTATTTACATCCCGCCCATCAGCATAACAAGGCTCCCAGTTCTCCATGGCCTGTCCTGCCTTTCTGGATTTTACACTTTATTCTGATGGCCCTTTTGACCGGGGGGAAGTGAGACTTCATTGTAGTGCAGATTTCCTTTGCAAGCTTACTTGGTTGGCCAAAAAGGGCGTATGCGTTTTTTCCTGAATATATTCAGGAAAAAACGGATACGCCCTTTTGGCAAAGTGCATCATTGTGGACGTTCTGCCTCTTTTCCTATGCTTTCAATGCAATTCCAGTCTACCTCCTGAAATCGGTTTCCTGCAATTCTGCCCCGCTTTCAAGTCCTCTTGGCAGCCTTACTTCAGTCTATTTTTGGACGATAGCTGTCATTTATAACTCTGCAGGTTTGTGAATTACAGAGCCACTGAGCTCCTTTCTTCAACTCACTTTCTTGTGAGCTGGCCGCAACACCGCAGGATGGCTTCAGGCCCTAATCTGGTTCCGGCACGGCACGCTGAGCCTTTGGTTAATTCCTCTTCCTAGTGGGAAATGAGAGTTAAATTTGCCCGTTCAGACACCTCCAGCTAGTCTCTCATTGGTTCTCCCTATTCCTGTTCATCTTCCGCAGAAATTGCAAACTGGGCCAAACAGGAGGTTAAAGGCACTGACTGTCCAAGTCGGGAGAGTGTTAGTAAAGCGTCTGGAATGTTGCACCCGAGTACCAGGGTATGAAAACTGAGACATATTTGAACACATCTCCCGATCACACGGTTGATCATACTCTGGGTTCCACATGCATGTTTTAGCTGAAGGAAGAATACCTTAAACCTGGAGAGTTGAGACCCGTGGAAAGGGTACCATGCAATATGACTTCAAAGGGTCTTCATTTGCTCACCGAACCTCTCCAATCCTATCACTGCTGCATTTATGCCCCAGTACACACGCTTGATTCTCTTTTGGAGACATAGCAATCCCTAGGTTTTAAGATACTTACTAGTCAGGTACATTCTTAGGCGTTTAATATGGGGTGTTGAGTCCATTTCATTGAGCAAGGAGTAGCTCTTGTCTGTTCCATATTTGGCTTAAGGAACTTTATCTGTGCTCATTTCAATCTCTGGTTTTATGCAGCACCCCAACTCACCTTTCCCCTTAAGCAAGCATAAGTTGGTTTTCTAAATTTGAGACCCTGTTCTGTTTTGGAATTCAGTTCCAGTGTAGCCAAGTTTACATTCCGTGCATTAGTGATATCTTTTGATGTTTCTTTTTTTGTGTGACTTATTTCAGTTAGAATCATCGTACCTGAATCCACTCATTATGCTGCTACGGGCCTGATGACATAGATTTCATTGCTGAGTGATACTGCATTGTACGTAAGTACCACAAGTTCTTTATCCATTTTTCACTTTCTGTGATATTGAACTTGTATGGTAAACGAGGTTCTTGTAAACAGAGGCGTCCCAAACTTTGGGGTGGCTGTGTCTTTTTGATTTTAATTTCCCTAAGCTATAGGACCATAAGTGGAAGTGCCCTAGGCTCTGTTGCTTTGTTTTTTAGATGTTTCAGGAAACACCATACACTTCTCCCGAGTGTCTGTTGGCAATTTACATCCCGCCCATCAGCATAACAAGGCTCCCAGTTCTCCATGGCCTGTTGCCTTTCTGGATTTTACACTTTTTTCAGATGGCCCTTTTGACCGGGGGGAAGTGAGACTTCATTGTAGTGCAGATTTCCTTTGCAAGCTTGCTTGGTTGGCCAAAAAGGGCATATGCGTGTTTTCCTGAATATATTCAGGAAAAAACGCATACGCCCTTTTTGGCCAAGTGCATCATTGTGGACGTTCTGCCTCTTTTCCTATGCTTGAAATGCAATTCCTGTCTACCTCCTGAAATTGGTTTCCTGCAATTCTGCCCTGCTTTCAAGTCCTCTTGGCAGCCTTACTTCAGTCTATTTTTGGACGATAGGTGTCATTTATATCTCTGCAGGTTTGTGAATTACAGTGCCCCTGAGCTCCTTTCTTCAACTCGCTTTCTTGTGACCTGGCCGCAACACCGCAGGATGGCTTCAGGCCCTAATCTGGTTCCGGCACGGCACGCTGAGCCTTTGGTTATTTCCTCTTTCTGGTGGGAAATGAGAGTTAAATTTGCCCGTCCAGACACCTCCAGCTAGTCTCTCATTGTTTCTCGCTATTCCTGTTCATCTTCCGCAGAAATTGCAAACTGGGCCAAACAGGAGGTTAAAGGCGCTGACTCTCCAAGTCGGGAGAGTGTTAGTAAAGCGTCTGGAATGTTGCACCCGAGTACCAGGGTACGAAAACTGAGACATATTTGAACACGTCTCCCGATCACATGGTTGATCGTACTCTAGGTTCCACATGCATGTTTTAGCTGAAGGAAGAATACCTTAAACCTGGGTAGTTGAAACCCGTGGAATGGGTACCATGCAATATGACTTCAAAGGGTCTTCATTTGCTCACCGAACCTCTCCAATCCTATCACTGCTGCGTTTATGCCCCTGTACACATGCTTGATTCTCTTTCAGAGACATAGCAATCCATAGGTTTTAAGATACTTACTAGTCAGGTACATTCTTAGGCGTTTAATATGCGGTGTTGAGTCCATTTCGTTGAGCAAGGAGTAGCTCTTGTCTATTCCATATTTGGCTTAAGGAACTTTATCTGTGCTCATTTCAATCTCTGGTTTTATGCAGCAACCCAACTCACCTTTCCCCTTAAGCAAGCATAAGTTGGTTTTCTAAATTTGAGAACCTGTTCTGTTTTGGAATTCAGTTCCTTTGTAGCCAAGTTTACATTCCGTTTATTAGTGATATCTTATGATGTTTCTTTTTCTGTGTGACTTATTTCAGTTAGAATCATCGTACCTGAATCCACTCATTATGCTGATACGGGCCTGATGACATAGATTTCATTGCTGAGTGATACTGCATTGGACGTAAGTACCACAAGTTCTTTATCCATTTTTCACTTTCTGTGATATTGAACTTGTACGGTAAACGAGGTTCTTGTAAACAGAGGCGTCCCAAACTTTGAGGTGGCTGTGTCTTTTTGATTTTAATTTCCCTAAGCTATAGGACCATAAGTGGAAGTGCCCTAGGCTCTGTTGCTTTGTTTTTTAGATGTTTCAGGAAACACCATACACTTCTCCCGAGTGTCTGTTGGCAATTTACATCCCGCCCATCAGCATAACAAGGCTCCCAGTTCTCCATGGCCTGTTGCCTTTCTGGATTTTACACTTTTTTCAGATGACCCTTTTGACCGGGGGGAAGTGAGACTTCATTGTAGTGCAGATTTCCTTTGCAAGCTTGCTTGGTTGGCCAAAAAGGGCGTATGCGTGTTTTCCTGAATATATTCAGGAAAAAACGCATACGCCCTTTTTGGCCAAGTGCATCATTGTGGACGTTCTGCCTCTTTTCCTATGCTTTCAATGCAATTCCAGTCTACCTCCTGAAATCGGTTTCCTGCAATTCTGCCCCGCTTTCAAGTCCTCTTGGCAGCCTTACTTCAGTCTATTTTTGGACGATAGCTGTCATTTATAACTCTGCAGGTTTGTGAATTACAGTGCCCCTGAGCTCCTTTCTTCAACTCGCTTTCTTGTGACCTGGCCGCAACACCGCAGGATGGCTTCAGGCCCTAATCTGGTTACGGCCCGGCATGCTGAGCCTTTGGTTAATTCCTCTTCCTGGTGGGAAATGAGAGTTAAATTTGCCCGTCCAGACACCTCCAGCTAGTCTCTCATTGGTTCTCGCTATTCCTGTTCATCTTCTGCAGAAATTGCAAACTGGGCCAAACAGGAGGTTAAAGGGACTGACTCTCCAAGTCGGGAGAGTGTTAGTAAAGCGTCTGGAATGTTGCACCCGAGTACCAGGGGAGGAAAACTGAGACATATTTGAACACGTCTCCCGTTCACATGGTTGATCATACTCTGGGTTCCACATGCATGTTTTAGCTGAAGGAAGAATACCTTAAACCTGGAGAGTTGAGACCCGTGTAATGGGTACCATGCAATATGACTTCAAAGGGTCTTCATTTGCTCACCGAACCTCTCCAATCCTATCACTGCTGCGTTTATGCCCCTGTACACATGCTTGATTCTCTTTCAGAGACATAGCAATCCATAGGTTTTAAGATACTTACTAGTCAGGTACATTCTTAGGCGTTTAATATGCGGTGTTGAGTCCATTTCATTGAGCAAGGAGTAGCTCTTGTCTATTCCATATTTGGCTTAAAGAACTTTATCTGTGCTCATTTCAATCTCTGGTTTTATGCAGCACCCCAACTCACCTTTACCCTTAAGCAAGCTTAAGTTGGTTTTCTAAATTTGAGACCCTGTTCTGTTTTGGAATGCAGTTCCTGTGCAGCCAAGTTTACATTCCGTGTATTAGTGATATCTTATGATGTTTCTTTTTCTGTGTGACTTATTTCAGTTAGAATCATCATACCTGAATCCACTCATTATGCTGCTACGGGCCTGATGACATAGATTTCATTGCTGAGTGATAGTGCATTGTACGTAAGTACCACAAGTTCTTTATCCATTTTTCACTTTCTGTGATATTGAACTTGTACTGTAAACGAGGTTCTTGTAAACAGAGCCGTTCCAAACTTTGGGGTGGCTGTGTCTTTTTGATTTTAATTTCCCTAAGCTATAGGACCATAAGTGGAAGTGCCCTAGGCTCTGTTGCTTTGTTTTTTAGATGTTTCAGGAAACACCATACACTTCTCCCAAGTGTCTGTTGGCAATTTACATCCCGCCCATCAGCATAACAAGGCTCCCAGTTCTCAATGGCCTGTTGCCTTTCTGGATTTTACACTTTTTTCAGATGGCCCTTTTGACCGGGGGGAAGTGAGACTTCATTGTAGTGCAGATTTCCTTTGCAAGCTTGCTTGGTTGGCCAAAAAGGGCGTATGCGTTTTTTCCTGAATATATTCAGGAAAAAACGCATACGCCCTTTTTGGCCAAGTGCATCATTGTGGACGTTCTGCCTCTTTTCCTATGCTTTCAATGCAATTCCAGTCTACCTCCTGAAATCGGTTTCCTGCAATTCTGCCCCGCTTTCAAGTCCTCTTGGCAGCCTTACTTCAGTCTATTTTTGGACGATAGCTGTCATTTATAACTCTGCAGGTTTGTGAATTACAGTGCCCCTGAGCTCCTTTCTTCAACTCGCTTTCTTTTGAGCTGGCCGCAACACCGCAGGATGGCTTCAGGCCCTAATCTGGTTCCGGGACGGCACGCTGAGCCTTTGGTTATTTCCTCTTCCTCGTGGGAAATGAGAGTTAAATTTGCCCGTCCAGACACCTCCAGCTAGCCTCTCATTGGTTCTCGCTATTCCTGTTCATCTTCCGCAGAAATTGCAAACTGTGCCAAACAGGAGGTTAAATGACTGACTCTCCAAGTCGGGAGAGTGTTAGTAAAGCGTCTGGAATGTTGCACCCGAGTACCAGGGTACGAAAACTGAGACATATTTGAACACGTCTCCCGATCACATGGTTGATCATACTCTAGGTTACACATGCATGTTTTAGCTGAAGGAAGAATACCTTAAACCTGGGTAGTTGAAAACCGTGGAATGGGTACCATGCAATATGACTTCAAAGGGTCTTCATTTGCTCACCGAACCTCTCCAATCCTATCACTGCTGCGTTTATGCCCCTGTACACATGCTTGATTCTCTTTTGGAGACATAGCAATCCATAGGTTTTAAGATATTTACTAGTCAGGTACATTCTTAGGCGTTTAATATGGGGTGTTGAGTCCATTTCGTTGAGCAAGGAGTAGCTCTTGTCTATTCCATATTTGGCTTAAGGAACTTTATCTGTGCTCATTTCAATCTCTGGTTTTATGCAGCACCCCAACTCACCTTTACCCTTAAGGAAGCATAAGTTGGTTTTCTAAATTTGAGACCCTGTTCTGTTCTGTAATTCAGTTCCTGTGTAGCCAAGTTTACATTCCGTGTATTACTGATATCTTATGATGTTTCTTTTTCTGTGTGACTTATTTCAGTTAGAATCATCATACCTGAATCCACTCATTGTGATGCTAAGGGCCTGATGACATAGATTTCATTGCTGAGTGATATTGCTTTGTAAGTTAATACCACAACTTCTTTATCCATTTTTCACTTTCTGCGATGTTGAACTTGTACTGTAAACGAGGTTCTTGTAAACAGAGGCGTCTCAAAATTTGGGGTGGCTGTGTCTTTTTGATTTTAATTTCCCTAAGCTATAGGACCATAAGTGGCAGTGCCCTAGGCTCTGTTGCTTTGTTTTTTAGATGTTTCAGGAAACACCATACACTTCTCCCAAGTGTCTGTTGGCAATTTACATCCCGCCCATCAGCATAACAAGGCTCCCAGTTCTCCATGGCCTGTCCTGCCTTTCTGGATTTTACACGTTTTTCAGATGGCCCTTTTGACCGGGGGGAAGTGAGACTTCATTGTAGTGCAGATTTCCTTTGCAAGCTTGCTTGGTTGGCCAAAAAGGGCGTATGCGTTTTTTCCTGAATATATTCAGGAAAAAAAGCATACGCCCTTTTTGGCCAAGTGCATCATTGTGGACGTTCTGCCTCTTTTCCTATGCTTTCAATGCAATTCCAGTCTACCTCCTGAAATCGGTTTCCTGCAATTCTGCCCCGCTTTCAAGTCCTCTTGGCAGCCTTACTTCAGTCTATTTTTGGACGATAGCTGTCATTTATAACTCTGCAGGTTTGTGAATTACAGTGCCCCTGAGCTCCTTTCTTCAACTCGCTTTCTTGTGACCTGGCCGCAACACCGCAGGATGGCTTCAGGCCCTAATCTGGTTCCGGCCCGGCATGCTGAGCCTTTGGTTAATTCCTCTTCCTGGTGGGAAATGAGAGTTAAATTTGCCCGTCCAGACACCTCCAGCTAGTCTCTCATTGGTTCTCGCTATTCCTGTTCATCTTCCGCAGAAATTGCAAACTGGGCCAAACAGGAGGTTAAAGGGACTGACTCTCCAAGTGGGGAGAGTGTTAGTAAAGCATCTGGAATGTTGCACCCGAGTACCAGGGGAGGAAAACTGAGACATATTTGAACACGTCTCCCGATCACATGGTTGATCATACTTTAGGTTCCACATGCATGTTTTAGCTGAAGGAAGAATACCTTAAACCTGGGTAGTTGAAACCCGTGGAATGGGTACCATGCAATATGACTTCAAAGGGTCTTCATTTGCTCACCGAACCTCTCCAATCCTATCACTGCTGCGTTTATGCCCCTGTACACATGCTTGATTCTCTTTCGGAGTCATAGCAATCCATAGGTTTTAAGATACTTACAAGTCAGGTACATTCTTAGGCGTTTAATATGCGGTGTTGAGTCCATTTCGTTGAGCAAGGAGTAGCTCTTGTCTATTCCATATTTGACTTAAGGAACTTTATCTGTGCTCATTTCAATCTCTGGTTTTATGCAGCACCCCAACTCACCTTTACCCTTAAGCAAGCATAAGTTGTTTTTCTAAATTTGAGACCCTGTTCTGTTCTGTAATTCAGTTCCTGTGTAGCCAAGTTTCCATTCCGTGTATTACTGATATCTTATGATGTTTCTTTTTCTGTGTGACTTATTTCAGTTAGAATCATCATACCTGAATCCACTCATTGTGCTGCTAAGGGCCTGATGACATAGATTTCATTGCTGAGAGATATTGCTTTGTAAGTGAATACCACAACTTCTTTATCCATTTTTCACTTTGTGCGATGTTGAACTTGTACTGTAAACGAGGTTCTTGCAAACAGAGCCATTCCAAACTTTGGGGTGGCTGTGTCTTTTTGATTTTAATTTCCCTAAGCTATAGGACCATAAGTGGAAGTGCCCTAGGCTCTGTTGCTTTGTTTTTTAGATGTTTCAGGAAACACCATACACTTCTCCCGAGTGGTTGTTGGCAATTTACATCCCGCCCATCAGCATAACAAGGCTCCCAGTTCTCCATGGCCTGTCCTGCCTTTCTGGATTTTACACTTTTTTCAGATGGCCCTTTTGACCGGGGGGAAGTGAGACTTCATTGTAGTGCAGATTTCCTTTGCAAGCTTGCTTGGTTGGCCAAAAAGTGCGTATGCGTTTTTTCCTGAATATATTCAGGAAAAAACGCATACGCCCTTTTTGGCCAAGTGCATCATTGTGGACGTTCTGCCTCTTTTCCTATGCTTTCAATGCAATTCCACTCTCCCTCCTGAAATCGGTTTCCTGCAATTCTGCCCCGCTTTCAAGTCCTCTTGGCAGCCTTACTTCAGTCTATTTTTGGACGATAGCTGTCATTTATAACTCTGCAGGTTTGTGAATTACAGTGCCCCTGCGCTCCTTTCTTCAACTTGCTTTCTTGTGACCTGGCCGCAACACCGCAGGATGGCTTCAGGCCCTAATCTGGTTCCGGGACGGCACGCTGAGCCTTTGGTTATTTCCTCTTCCTCGTGGGAAATGAGAGTTAAATTTGCCCGTCCAGACACCTCCAGCTAGCCTCTCATTGGTTCTCGCTATTCCTGTTCATCTTCCGCAGAAATTGCAAACTGTGCCAAACAGGAGGTTAAATGACTGACTCTCCAAGTCGGGAGAGTGTTAGTAAAGCGTCTGGAATGTTGCACCCGAGTACCAGGGTACGAAAACTGAGACATATTTGAACACGTCTCCCGATCACATGGTTGATCATACTCTAGGTTACACATGCATGTTTTAGCTGAAGGAAGAATACCTTAAACATGGGTAGTTGAAACCCGTGGAATGGGTACCATGCAATATGACTTCAACGGGTCTTCATTTGCTCACCGAACCTCTCCAATCCTATCACTGCTGCGTTTATACCCCTGTACACATGCTTGATTCTCTTTTGGAGACATAGCAATCCATAGGTTTTAAGATACTTACTAGTCAGGTACATTCTTAGGCGTTTAATATGGGGTGTTGAGTCCATTTCGTTGAGCAAGGAGTAGCTCTTGTCTATTCCATATTTGGCTTAAGGAACTTTATCTGTGCTCATTTCAATCTCTGGTTTTATGCAACACCCCAACTCACCTTTACCCTTAAGCAAGAATAAGTTGGTTTTCTAAATTTGAGACCCTGTTCTGTTCTGTAATTCAGTTCCTGTGTAGCCAAGTTTACATTCCGTGTATTACTGATATCTTATGATGTTTCTTTTTCTGTGTGACTTATTTCAGTTAGAATCATCATACCTGATTCCACTCATTGTGCTGCTAAGTGCCTGATGACATAGATTTCATTGCTGAGTGATATTGCTTTGTAAGTTAATACCACAACTTCTTTATCCATTTTTCACTTTCTGCGATGTTGAACTTGTACTGTAAACGAGGTTCTTGTAAACAGAGGCGTCTCAAAATTTGGGGTGGCTGTGTCTTTTTGATTTTAATTTCCCTAAGCTATAGGACCATAAGTGGCAGTGCCCTAGGCTCTGTTGCTTTGTTTTTTAGATGTTTCAGGAAACACCATACACTTCTCCCGAGTGTCTGTTGGCAATTTACATCCCGCCCATCAGCATAACAAGGCTCCCAGTTCTCCATGGCCTGTCCTGCCTTTCTGGATTTTACACGTTTTTCAGATGGCCCTTTTGACCGGGGGGAAGTGAGACTTCATTGTAGTGCAGATTTCCTTTGCAAGCTTGCTTGGTTGGCCAAAAAGGGCGTATGCGTTTTTTCCTGAATATATTCAGGAAAAAACGCATACGCCCTTTTTGGCCAAGTGCATCATTGTGGACGTTCTGCCTCTTTTCCTATGCTTTCAATGCAATTCCAGTCTACCTCCTGAAATCGGTTTCCTGCAATTCTGCCCCGATTTCAAGTCCTCTTGGCAGCCTTACTTCAGTCTATTTTTGGACGATAGCTGTCATTTATAACTCTGCAGGTTTGTGAATTACAGTGCCCCTGAGCTCCTTTCTTCAACTCGCTTTCTTGTGACCTGGCCGCAACACTGCAGGATGGCTTCAGGCCCTAATCTGGTTCCGGCCCGGCATGCTGAGCCTTTGGTTAATTCCTCTTCTTGGTGGGAAATGAGAGTTAAATTTGCCCGTCCAGACACCTCCAGCTAGCCTCTCATTGGTTCTCGCTATTCCTGTTCATCTTCCGCAGAAATTGCAAACTGGGCCAAACAGGAGGTTAAAGGGACTGACTCTCCAAGTGGGGAGAGTGTTAGTAAAGCGTCTGGAATGTTGCACCCGAGTACCAGGGGAGGAAAACTGAGACATATTTGAACACGTCTCCCGATCACATGGTTGATCATACTCTAGGTTCCACATGCATGTTTTAGCTGAAGGAAGAATACCTAAAACCTGGGTAGTTGAAACTCGTGGAATGGGTATCATGCAATATGACTTCAAAGGGTCTTCATTTGCTCACCGAACCTCTCCAATCCTATCACTGCTGCGTTTATGCCCCTGTACACATGCTTGATTCTCTTTCGGAGACATAGCAATCCATAGGTTTTAAGATACTTACTAGTCAGGTACATTCTTAGGCGTTTAATATGCGGTGTTGAATCCATTTCGTTGAGCAAGGAGTAGCTCTTGTCTATTCCATATTTGGCTTAAGGAACTTTATCTGTGCTCATTTCAATCTCTGGTTTTATGCAGCACCCCAACTCACCTTTACCCTTAAGCAAGCATAAGTTGGTTTTCTAAATTTGAGACCCTGTTCTGTTCTGTAATTCAGTTCCTGTTTAGCCAAGTTTCCATTCCGTGTATTACTGATATTTTATGATGTTTCTTTTTCTGTGTGACTTATTTCAGTTAGAATCATCATACCTGAATCCACTCATTGTGCTGCTAAGGGCCTGATGACATAGATTTCATTGATGAGAGATATTGCTTTGTAAGTGAATACCACAACTTATTTATCCATTTTTCACTTTTTGCGATGTTGAACTTGTACTGTAAACGAGGTTCTTGTAAACAGAGCCATTCCAAACTTTGGGGTGGCTGTGTCTTTTTGATTTTAATTTCCCTAAGCTATAGGACCATAAGTGGAAGTGCCCTAGGCTATGTTGCTTTGTTTTTTAGATGTTTCAGGAAACACCATACACTTCTCCCGAGTGTCTGTTGGCAATTTACATCCCGCCCATCAGCATAACAAGGCTCCCAGTTCTCAATGGCCTGTTGCCTTTCTGGATTTTACACTTTTTTCAGATGGCCCTTTTGACCGGGGGGAAGTGAGACTTCATTGTAGTGCAGATTTCCTTTGCAAGCTTGCTTGGTTGGCCAAAAAGGGCGTATGCGTTTTTTCCTGAATATATTCAGGAAAAAACGCATACGCCCTTTTTGGCCAAGTGCATCATTGTGGACGTTCTGCCTCTTTTCCTATGCTTTCAATGCAATTCCAGTCTACCTCCTGAAATCGGTTTCCTGCAATTCTGCCCCGCTTTCAAGTCCTCTTGGCAGCCTTACTTCAGTCTATTTTTGGACGATAGCTGTCATTTATAACTCTGCAGGTTTGTGAATTACAGTGCCCCTGAGCTCCTTTCTTCAACTCGCTTTCTTGTGACCTGGCCGCAACACCGCAGGATGGCTTCAGGCCCTAATCTGGTTCCGGCCCGGCATGCTGAGCCTTTGGTTAATTCCTCTTCCTGGTGGGAAATGAGAGTTAAATTTGCCCGTCCAGACACCTCCAGCTAGCCTCTCATTGGTTCTCGCTATTCCTGTTCATCTTCCGCAGAAATTGCAAACTGGGCCAAACAGGAGGTTAAAGGGACTGACTCTCCAAGTGGGGAGAGTGTTAGTAAAGCGTCTGGAATGTTGCACCCGAGTACCAGGGGAGGAAAACTGAGACATATTTGAACACGTCTCCCGATCACATGGTTGATCATACTCTAGGTTCCACATGCATGTTTTAGCTGAAGGAAGAATACCTAAAACCTGGGTAGTTGAAACTCGTGGAATGGGTACCATGCAATATGACTTCAAAGGGTCTTCATTTGCTCACCGAACCTCTCCAATCCTATCACTGCTGCGTTTATGCCCCTGTACACATGCTTGATTCTCTTTCGGAGACATAGCAATCCATAGGTTTTAAGATACTTACTAGTCAGGTACATTCTTAGGCGTTTAATATGCGGTGTTGAATCCATTTCGTTGAACAAGGAGTAGCTCTTGTCTATTCCATATTTGACTTAAGGAACTTTATCTGTGCTCATTTCAATCTCTGGTTTTATGCAGCACCCCAACTCACCTTTACCCTTAAGCAAGCATAAGTTGGTTTTCTAAATTTGAGACCCTGTTCTGTTCTGTAATTCAGTTCCTGTGTAGCCAAGTTTCCATTCCGTGTATTACTGATATCTTATGATGTTTCTTTTTCTGTGTGACTTATTTCAGTTAGAATCATCATACCTGAATCCACTCATTGTGCTGCTAAGGGCCTGATGACATAGATTTCATTGCTGAGAGATATTGCTTTGTAAGTGAATACCACAACTTATTTATCCATTTTTCACTTTTTGCGATGTTGAACTTGTACTGTAAACGAGGTTCTTGTAAACAGAGCCGTTCCAAACTTTGGGGTGGCTGTGTCTTTTTGATTTTAATTTCCCTAAGCTATAGGACCATAAGTGGAAGTGCCCTAGGCTCTGTTGCTTTGTTTTTTAGATGTTTCAGGAAACACCATACACTTCTCCCGAGTGGTTGTTGGCAATTTACATCCCGCCCATCAGCATAACAAGGCTCCCAGTTCTCAATGGCCTGTTGCCTTTCTGGATTTTACACTTTTTTCAGATGGCCCTTTTGACCGGGGGGAAGTGAGACTTCATTGTAGTGCAGATTTCCTTTGCAAGCTTGCTTGGTTGGCCAAAAAGGGCGTATGCGTTTTTTCCTGAATATATTCAGGAAAAAACGCATACGCCCTTTTTGGCCAAGTGCATCATTGTGGACGTTCTGCCTCTTTTCCTATGCTTTCAATGCAATTCCAGTCTACCTCCTGAAATCGGTTTCCTGCAATTCTGCCCTGCTTTCAAGTCCTCTTGGCAGCCTTACTTCAGTCTATTTTTGGACGATAGCTGTCATTTATAACTCTGCAGGTTTGTGAATTACAGTGCCCCTGAGCTCCTTTCTTCAACTCGCTTTCTTGTGACCTAGCCGCAACACCGCAGGATGGCTTCAGGCCCTAATCTGGTTCCGGCCCGGCACGCTGAGCCTTTGGTTATTTCCTCTTCCTGGTGGGAAATGAGAGTTAAATTTGCCCGTCCAGACACCTCCAGCTAGTCTCTCATTGGTTCTCGCTATTCCTGTTCATCTTCCGCAGAAATTGCAAACTGGGCCAAACAGGAGGTTAAAGACGCTGACTCTCCAAGTGGGGAGAGTGTTAGTAAAGCGTCTGGAATGTTGCACCCGAGTACCAGGGGAGGAAAACTGAGACATATTTGAACACGTCTCCCGTTCACATGGTTGATCATACTTGGGTTCCACATGCATGTTTTAGCTGAAGGAAGAATACCTTAAACCTGGAGAGTTAAGACCCGTGTAATGGGTACCATGCAATATGACTTCAAAGGGTCTTCATTTGCTCACCGAACCTCTCCAATCCTATCACTGCTGCATTTATGCCCCTGTACACATGCTTGATTCTCTTTCGGAGACATAGCAATCCATAGGTTTTAAGATACTTACTAGTCAGGTACATTCTTAGGCGTTTAATATGCGGTGTTGAGTCCATTTCGTTGAGCAAGGAGTAGCTCTTGTCTATTCCATATTTGACTTAAGGAACTTTATCTGTGCTCATTTCAATCTCTGGTTTTATGCAGCACCCCAACTCACCTTTACCCTTAAGCAAGCATAAGTTGGTTTTCTAAATTTGAGACCCTGTTCTGTTCTGTAATTCAGTTCCTGTGTAGCCAAGTTTACATTCCGTGTATTACTGATATCTTATGATGTTTCTTTTTCTGTGTGACTTACTTCAGTTAGAATCATCATACCTGAATCCACTCATTGTGCTGCTAAGGGCCTGATGACACAGATTTCATTGCTGAGTGATATTGCTTTGTAAGTAAATACCACAACTTCTTTATCCATTTTTCACTTTCTGTGATATTGAACTTGTACTGTAAATGAGGTTCTTGTAAACAGAGCCGTTCCAAACTTTGGGGTGGCTGTGTCTTTTTGATTTTAATTTCCTTAAGCTATAGGACCATAAGTGGAAGTGCCCTAGGTTCTGTTGCTTTGTTTTTTAGATGTTTCAGGAAACACCATACACTTCTCCCGAGTGGTTGTTGGCAATTTACATCCCGCCCTATAGCATAACAAGGCTCCCAGTTCTCCATGGCCTGTCCTGCCTTTCTGGATTTTACACTTTTTTCAGATGGCCCTTTTGACCGGGGGGAAGTGAGACTTCATTGTAGTGCAGATTTCCTTTGCAAGCTTGCTTGGTTGGCCAAAAAGGGCGTATGCGTTTTTTCCTGAATATATTCAGGAAAAAACGCATACGCCCTTTTTGGCCAAGTGCATCATTGTGGACGTTCTGCCTCTTTTCCTATGCTTTCAATGCAATTCCAGTCTACCTCCTGAAATCGGTTTCCTGCAATTCTGCCCCGCTTTCAAGTCCTCTTGGCAGCCTTACTTCAGTCTATTTTTGGACGATAGCTGTCATTTATAACTCTGCAGGTTTGTGAATTACAGTGCCCCTGAGCTCCTTTCTTCAACTCGCTTTCTTGTGACCTGGCCGCAACACCGCAGGATGGCTTCAGGCCCTAATCTGGTTCCGGCCCGGCATGCTGAGCCTTTGGTTAATTCCTCTTCCTGGTGGGAAATGAGAGTTAAATTTGCCCGTCCAGACACCTCCAGCTAGTCTCTCATTGGTTCTCGCTATTCCTGTTCATCTTCCGCAGAAATTGCAAACTGGGCCAAACAAGAGGTTAAAGGGACTGACTCTCCAAGTGGGGAGAGTGTTAGTAAAGCGTCTGGAATGTTGCACCCGAGTACCAGGGGAGGAAAACTGAGACATATTTGAACACATCTCCCGATTACATGGTTGATCATACTCTAGGTTCCACATGCATGTTTTAGCTGAAGGAAGAATACCTTAAACCTGGAGAGTTAGACCCGTGTAATGGGTACCATGCAATATGACTTCAAAGGGTCTTCATTTGCTCACCGAACCTCTCCAATCCTATCACTGCTGCGTTTATGCCCCTGTACACATGCTTGATTCTCTTTCGGAGACATAGCAATCCATAGGTTTTAAGATACTTACAAGTCAGGTACATTCTAAGGCGTTTAATATGCGGTGTTGAGTCCATTTCGTTGAGCAAGGAGTAGCTCTTGTCTCTTCCATATTTGGCTTAAGGAACTTTATCTGTGCTCATTTCAATCTCTGGTTTTATGCAGCACCCCAACTCACCTTTCCCCTTAAGCAAGCATAAGTTGGTTTTCTAAATTTGAGACCCTGTTCTGTTTTGGAATGCAGTTCCTGTGTAGCCAAGTTTACATTCTGTGTATTAGTGATATCTTATGATGTTTCTTTTTCTGTGTGACTTATTTCAGTTAGAATCATCGTACCTGAATCCACTCATTATGCTGCTACGGGCCTGATGACATAGATTTCATTGCTGAGTGATACTGCATTGTACGTAAGTACCACAAGTTCTTTATCCATTTTTCACTTTCTGTGATATTGAACTTGTACGGTAAACGAGGTTCTTGTAAACGGAGGTGTCCCAAACTTTGGGGTGGCTGTGTCTTTTTCATTTTAATTTCCCTAAGCTATAGGACCATAAGTGGAAGTGCCCTAGGCTCTGTTGTTTGTTTTTTAGATGTTTCAGGAAACACCATACACTTCTCCCGAGTGGTTGTTGGCAATTTACATCCCGCCCATCAGCATAACAAGGCTCCCCGTTCTCCATGGCCTGTCCTGCCTTTCTGGATTTTACACTTATTTCAGATGGCCCTTTTGAGCGGGGGGAAGTGAGACTTCATTGTAGTGCAGATTTCCTTTGCAAGCTTGCTTGGTTGGCCAAAAAGTGCGTATGCGTGTTTTCCTGAATATATTCAGGAAAAAACGCATACGCCCTTTTTGGCCAAGTGCATCATTGTGGACGTTCTGCCTCTTTTCCTATGCTTTCAATGCAATTCCAGTCTACCTCCTGAAATCGGTTTCCTGCAATTCTGCTCCGCTTTCAAGTCCTCTTGGCAGCCTTACTTCAGTCTATTTTTGGACAATAGCTGTCATTTATATCTCTGCAGGTTTGTGAATTACAGTGCCCCTGAGCTCCTTTCTTCAACTCGCTTTCTTGTGACCTGGCCGCAACACCGCAGGATGGCTTCAGGCCCTAATCTGGTTCCGGCCCGGCATGCAGAGCCTTTGGTTAATTCCTCTTCCTGGTGGGAAATGAGAGTTAAATTTGCCCGTCCAGACACCTCCAGCTAGCCTCTCATTGGCTCTCGCTATTCCTGTTCATCTTCCGCAGAAATTGCAAACTGGGCCAAACAGGAGGTTAAAGGGACTGACTCTCCAAGTGGGGAGAGTGTTAGTAAAGCGTCTGGAATGTTGCACCCGAGTACCAGGGGAGGAAAACTGAGACATATTTGAACACGTCTCCCGTTCACATGGTTGATCATACTTGGGTTCCACATGCATGTTTTAGCTGAAGGAAGAATACCTTAAACCTGGAGAGTTGAGACCCGTGTAATGGGTACCATGCAATATGACTTCAAAGGGTCTTCATTTGCTCACCGAACCTCTCCAATCCTATCACTGCTGCGTTTATGCCCCTGTACACATGCTTGATTCTCTTTCGGAGATATAGCAATCCATAGGTTTTAAGATACTTACTAGTCAGGTACATTCTTAGGCGTTTAATATGCGGTGTTGAGTCCATTTCGTTGAGCAAGGAGTAGCTCTTGTCTATTCCATATTTGACTTAAGGAACTTTATCTGTGCTCATTTCAATCTCTGCTTTTATGCAGCACCCCAACTCACCTTTACCCTTAAGCAAGCATAAGTTGGTTTTCTAAACTTGAGACCCTGTTCTGTTCTGTAATTCCGTTCCTGTGTAGCCAAGTTTACATTCCGTGTATTACTGATATCTTATGATGTTTCTTTTTCTGTGTGACTTACTTCAGTTAGAATCATCATACCTGAATCCACTCATTGTGCTGCTAAGGGCCTGATGACACAGATTTCATTGCTGAGTGATATTGCTTTGTAAGTAAATACCACAACTTCTTTATCCATTTTTCACTTTCTGCGATGTTGAACTTGTACTGTAAACGAGGTTCTTGTAAACAGAGCCGTTCCAAACTTTGGGGTGGCTGTGTCTTTTTGATTTTAATTTCCCTAAGCTATAGGACCATAAGTGGCAGTGCCCTAGGCTCTGTTGCTTTGTTTTTTAGATGTTTCAGGAAACACCATACACTTCTCCCGAGTGGTTGTTGGCAATTTACATCCCGCCCATCAGCATAACAAGGCTCCCAGTTCTCAATGGCCTGTTGCCTTTCTGGATTTTACACTTTTTTCAGATGGCCCTTTTGACCAGGGGGAAGTGAGACTTCATTGTAGTGCAGATTTCCTTTGCAAGCTTGCTTGGTTGGCCAAAAAGGGCGTATGCATTTTTTCCTGAATATATTCAGGAAAAAACGCATACGCCCTTTTTGGCCAAGTGCATCATTGTGGACGTTCTGCCTCTTTTCCTATGCTTTCAATGCAATTCCAGTCTACCTCCTGAAATCGATTTCCTGCAATTCTGCCCCGCTTTCAAGTCCTCTTGGCAGCCTTACTTCAGTCTATTTTTGGACGATAGCTGTCATTTATAACTCTGCAGGTTTGTGAATTACAGTGCCCCTGAGCTCCTTTCTTCAACTCGCTTTCTTGTGACCTGGCCGCAACACCGCAGGATGGCTTCAGGCCCTAATCTGGTTCCGGCACGGCACGCTGAGCCTTTGGTTATTTCCTCTTCCTGGTGGGAAATGAGAGTTAAATTTGCCCGTCCAGACACCTCCAGCTAGTCTCTCATTGGTTCTCGCTATTCCTGTTCATCTTCCGCAGAAATTGCAAACTGGGCCAAACAGGAGGTTAAAGGCGCTGACTCTCCAAGTGGGGAGAGTGTTAGTAAAGCGTCTGGAATGTTGCACCCGAGTACCAGGGGAGGAAAACTGAGACATATTTGAACACGTCTCCCGTTCACATGGTTGATCATACTTGGGTTCCACATGCATGTTTTAGCTGAAGGAAGAATACCTTAATCCTGTAGAGTTAAGACCCGTGTAATGGGTACCATGCAATATGACTTCAAAGGGTCTTCATTTGCTCACCGAACCTCTCCAATCCTATCACTGCTGCGTTTATGCCCCTGTACACATGCTTGATTCTCTTTCGGAGACATAGCAATCCATAGGTTTTAAGATACTTACTAGTCAGGTACATTCTTAGGCGTTTAATATGCGGTGTTGAGTCCATTTCGTTGAGCAAGGAGTAGCTCTTGTCTATTCCATATTTGACTTAAGGAACTTTATCTGTGCTCATTTCAATCTCTGGTTTTATGCAGCACCCCAACTCACCTTTACCCTTAAGCAAGCATAAGTTGGTTTTCTAAATTTGAGACCCTGTTCTGTTCTGTAATTCAGTTCCTGTGTAGCCAAGTTTACATTCCGTGTATTACTGATATCTTATGATGTTTCTTTTTCTGTGTGACTTACTTCACTTAGAATCATCATACCTGAATCCACTCATTGTGCTGCTAAGGGCCTGATGACACAGATTTCATTGCTGAGTGATATTGCTTTGTAAGTAAATACCACAACTTCTTTATCCATTTTTCACTTTCTGCGATGTTGAACTTGTACTGTAAACGAGGTTCTTGTAAACAGAGCCGTTCCAAACTTTGGGGTGGCTGTGTCTTTTTGATTTTAATTTCCCTAAGCTATAGGACCATAAGTGGAAGTGCCCTAGGTTCTGTTGCTTTGTTTTTTAGATGTTTCAGGAAACACCATACACTTCTCCCGAGTGGTTGTTGGCAATTTACATCCCGCCCATCAGCATAACAAGGCTCCCTGTTCTCCATGGCCTGTCCTGCCTTTCTGGATTTTACACTTTTTTCAGATGGCCCTTTTGACCGGGGGGAAGTGAGACTTCATTGTAGTGCAGATTTCCTTTGCAAGCTTGCTTGGTTGGCCAAAAAGGGCGTATGCGTTTTTTCCTGAATATATTCAGGAAAAAACGCATACGCCCTTTTTGGCCAAGTGCATCATTGTGGACGTTCTGCCTCTTTTCCTATGCTTTCAATGCAATTCCAGTCTACCTCCTGAAATCGGTTTCCTGCAATTCTGCCCCGCTTTCAAGTCCTCTTGGCAGCCTTACTTCAGTCTATTTTTGGACGATAGCTGTCATTTATAACTCTGCAGGTTTGTGAATTACAGTGCCCCTGAGCTCCCTTCTTCAACTCGCTTTCTTGTGACCTGGCCGCAACACCGCAGGATGGCTTCAGGCCCTAATCTGGTTCCGGCACGGCATGCTGAGCCTTTGGTTAATTCCTCTTCCTGGTGGGAAATGAGAGTTAAATTTGCCCGTCCAGACACCTCCAGCTAGCCTCTCATTGGTTCTCACTATTCCTGTTCATCTTCCGCAGAAATTGCAAACTGGGCCAAACAGGAGGTTAAAGGGACTGACTCTCCAAGTGGGGAGAGTGTTAGTAAAGCGTCTGGAATGTTGCACCCGAGTACCAGGGGAGGAAAACTGAGACATATTTGAACACGTCTCCCGATCACATGGTTGATCATACTCTAGGTTCCACATGCATGTTTTAGCTGAAGGAAGAATACCTTAAACCTGGGTAGTTGAAACCTGTGGAATGGGTACCATGCAATATGACTTCAAAGGGTCTTCATTTGCTCACCGAACCTCTCCAATCCTATCACTGCTGCGTTTATGCCCCTGTACACATGCTTGATTCTCTTTCGGAGACATAGCAATCCATAGGTTTTAAGATACTTACAAGTCAGGTACATTCTTAGGCGTTTAATATGCGGTGTTGAGTCCATTTCGTTGAGCAAGGAGTAGCTCTTGTCTATTCCATATTTGACTTAAGGAACTTTATCTGTGCTCATTTCAATCTCTGGTTTTATGCAGCACCCCAACTCACCTTTACCCTTAAGCAAGCATAAGTTGGTTTTCTAAATTTGAGACCCTGTTCTGTTCTGTAATTCAGTTCCTGTGTAGCCAAGTTTCCATTCCGTGTATTACTGATATCTTATGATGTTTCCTTTTCTGTGTGACTTATTTCAGTTAGAATCATCATACCTGAATCCACTCATTGTGCTGCTAAGTGCCTGATGACATAGATTTCATTGCTGAGTGATATTGCTTTGTAAGTGAATACCACAACTTCTTTATCCATTTTTCACTTTCTGCGATGTTGAACTTGTACTGTAAACGAGGTTCTTGTAAACAGAGCCGTTCCAAACTTTGGGGTGGCTGTGTCTTTTTGATTTTAATTTCCCTAAGCTATAGGACCATAAGTGGCAGTGCCCTAGGTTCTGTTGCTTTGTTTTTTAGATGTTTCAGGAAACACCATACACTTCTCCCGAGTGGTTGTTGGCAATTTACATCCTGCCCATCAGCATAACTAGGCTCCCAGTTCTCCATGGCCTGTCCTGCCTTTCTGGATTTTACACTTTTTTCAGATGGCGCTTTTGACCGGGGGGAAGTGAGACTTCATTGTAGTGCAGATTTCCTTTGCAAGCTTGCTTGGTTGGCCAAAAAGGGCGTATGCGTTTTTTCCTGAATATATTCAGGAAAAAACGCATACGCCCTTTTTGGCCAAGTGCATCATTGTGGACGTTCTGCCTCTTTTCCTATGCTTTCAATGCAATTCCAGTCTACCTCCTGAAATCGGTTTCCTGCAATTCTGCCCCGCTTTCAAGTCCTCTTGGCAGCCTTACTTCAGTCTATTTTTGGACGATAGCTGTCATTTATAACTCTGCAGGTTTGTGAATTACAGTGCCCCTGAGCTCCTTTCTTCAACTCGCTTTCTTTTGAGCTGGCCGCAACACCGCAGGATGGATTCAGGCCCTAATCTGGTTCCGGTACGGCACGCTGAGCCTTTGGTTATTTCCTCTTCCTGGTGGGAAATGAGAGTTAAATTTGCCCGTCCAGACACCTCCAGCTAGCCTCTCATTGGTTCTCGCTATTCCTGTTCATCTTCCGCAGAAATTGCAAAGTGGGCCAAACAGGAGGTTAAAGGCGCTGACTCTCCAAGTGGGGAGAGTGTTAGTAAAGCGTCTGGAATGTTGCACCCGAGTACCAGGGGAGGAAAACTGAGACATATTTGAACACGTCTCCCGTTCACATGGTTGATCGTACTTGGGTTCCACATGCATGTTTTAGCTGAAGGAAGAATACCTTAAACCTGGAGAGTTGAAACCCGTGTAATGGGTACCATGCAATATGACTTCAAAGGGTCTTCATTTGCTCACCGAACCTCTCCAATCCTATCACTGCTGCGTTTATGCCCCTGTACACATGCTTGATTCTCTTTCGGAGACATAGCAATCCATAGGTTTTAAGAAAATTACAAGTCAGGTACATTCTTAGGCGTTTAATATGCGGTGTTGAGTCCATTTCGTTGAGCAAGGAGTAGCTCTTGTCTATTCCATATTTGGCTTAAGGAACTTTATCTGTGCTCATTTCAATCTCTGGTTTTATGCAGCACCCCAACTCACCTTTACCCTTAAGCAAGCATAAGTTGGTTTTCTAAATTTGAGACCCTGTTCTGTTCTGTAATTCAGTTCCTGTGTAGCCAATTTCCATTCCGTGTATTACTGATGTCTTATGATGTTTCCTTTTCTGTGTGACTTATTTCAGTTAGAATCATCATACCTGAATCCACTCATTGTGCTGCTAAGTGCCTGATGACATAGATTTCATTGCTGAGTGATATTGCTTTGTAAGTGAATACCACAACTTCTTTATCCATTTTTCACTTTCAGCGATGTTGAACTTGTACTGTAAACGAGGTTCTTGTAAACAGAGCCGTTCCAAACTTTGGGGTGGCTGTGTCTTTTTGATTTTAATTTCCCTAAGCTATAGGACCATAAGTGGCAGTGCCCTAGGTTCTGTTGCTTTGTTTTTTAGATGTTTCAGGAAACACCATACACTTCTCCCGAGTGGTTGTTGGCAATTTACATCCCGCCCATCAGCATAACTAGGCTCCCAGTTCTCCATGGCCTGTCCTGCCTTTCTGGATTTTACACTTTTTTCAGATGGCCCTTTTGACCGGGGGGAAGTGAGACTTCATTGTAGTGCAGATTTCCTTTGCAAGCTTGCTTGGTTGGCCAAAAAGGGCGTATGCGTTTTTTCCTGAATATATTCAGGAAAAAACGCATACGCCCTTTTTGGCCAAGTGCATCATTGTGGACGTTCTGCCTCTTTTCCTATGCTTTCAATGCAATTCCAGTCTACCTCCTGAAATCGGTTTCCTGCAATTCTGCCCCGCTTTCAAGTCCTCTTGGCAGCCTTACTTCAGTCTATTTTTGGACGATAGCTGTCATTTATAACTCTGCAGGTTTGTGAATTACAGTGCCCCTGAGCTCCTTTCTTCAACTCGCTTTCTTTTGAGCTGGCCGCAACACCGCAGGATGGATTCAGGCCCTAATCTGGTTCCGGTACGGCACGCTGAGCCTTTGGTTATTTCCTCTTCCTGGTGGGAAATGAGAGTTAAATTTGCCCGTCCAGACACCTCCAGCTAGCCCCTCATTGGTTCTCGCTATTCCTCTTCATCTTCCGCAGAAATTGCAAAGTGGGCCAAACAGGAAGTTAAAGGCGCTGACTCTCCAAGTGGGGAGAGTGTTAGTAAAGCGTCTGGAATGTTGCACCCGAGTACCAGGGGAGGAAAACTGAGACATATTTGAACACGTCTCCCATTCACATGGTTGATCGTACTTGGGTTCCACATGCATGTTTTAGCTGAAGGAAGAATACCTTAAACCTGGAGAGTTGAGACCCGTGTAATGGGTACCATGCAATATGACTTCAAAGGGTCTTCATTTGCTCACCGAACCTCTCCAATCCTATCACTGCTGCGTTTATGCCCCTGTACACATGCTTGATTCTCTTTTGGAGACATAGCAATCCATAGGTTTTACGATACTTACTAGTCAGGTACATTCTTAGGCGTTTAATATGCGGTGTTGAGTCCATTTCGTTGAGCAAGGAGTAGCTCTTGTCTATTCCATATTTGACTTAAGGAACTTTATCTGTGCTCATTTCAATCTCTGGTTTTATGCAGCACCCCAACTCACCTTTACCCTTAAGCAAGCATAAGTTGATATTCTAAATTTGAGACCCTGTTCTGTTCTGTAATTCAGTTCCTGTGTAGCCAAGTTTACATTCCGTGTATTACTGATATCTTATGATGTTTCTTTTTCTGTGTGACTTATTTCAGTTAGAATCATCATACCTGAATCCACTCATTGTGCTGCTAAGGGCCTGATGACATAGATTTCATTGCTGAGTGATATTGCTTTGTAAGTAAATACCACAACTTCTTTATCCATTTTTCACTTTCTGCGATGTTGAACTTGTACTGTAAACGAGGTTCTTGTAAACAGAGCCGTTCCAAACTTTGGGGTGGCTGTGTCTTTTTGATTTTAATTTCCCTAAGCTATAGGACCATAAGTGGAAGTGCCCTAGGTTCTGTTGCTTTGTTTTTTAGATGTTTCAGGAAACACCATACACTTCTCCCGAGTGGTTGTTGGCAATTTACATCCCACCCATCAGCATAACAAGGCTCCCAGTTCTCCATGGCCTGTCCTGCCTTTCTGGATTTTACACTGTTTTCAGATGGCCCTTTTGACCGGGGGGAAGTGAGACTTCATTGTAGTGCAGATTTCCTTTGCAAGCTTGCTTGGTTGGCCAAAAAGGGCGTATGCGTTTTTTCCTGAATATATTCAGGAAAAAACGCATACGCCCTTTTTGGCCAAGTGCATCATTGTGGACGTTCTGCCTCTTTTCCTATGCTTTCAATGCAATTCCAGTCTACCTCCTGAAATCGGTTTCCTGCAATTCTGCCCCGCTTTCAAGTCCTCTTGGCAGCCTTACTTCAGTCTATTTTTGGACGATAGCTGTCATTTATAACTCTGCAGGTTTGTGAATTACAGTGCCCCTGAGCTCCTTTCTTCAACTCGCTTTCTTGTGACCTGGCCGCAACACCGCAGGATGGCTTCAGGCCCTAATCTGGTTCCGGCCCGGCATGCTGAGCCTTTGGTTAATTCCTCTTCCTGGTGGGAAATGAGAGTTAAATTTGCCCGTCCAGACACCTCCAGCTAGCTTCTCATTGGTTCTCGCTATTCCTGTTCATCTTCCGCAGAAATTGCAAACTGGGCCCAACAGGAGGTTAAAGGGACTGACTCTCCAAGTGGGGAGAGTGTTAGTAACGCGTCTGGAATGTTGCACCCGAGTACCAGGGGAGGAAAACTGAGACATATTTGAACACGTCTCCCGATCACATGGTTGATCATACTCTAGGTTCCACATGCATGTTTTAGCTGAAGGAAGAATACCTTAAACCTGGGTAGTTGAAACCCGTGGAATGGGTACCATGCAATATGACTTCAAAGGGTCTTCATTTGCTCACCGAACCTCTCCAATCCTATCACTGCTGCGTTTATGCCCCTGTACACATGCTTGATTCTCTTTCGGAGACATAGCAATCCATAGGTTTTAAGATACTTACTAGTCATGTACATTCTTAGGCGTTTAATATGCGGTGTTGAGTCCATTTCGTTGAGCAAGGAGTAGCTCTTGTCTATTCCATATTTGACTTAAGGAACTTTATCTGTGCTCATTTCAATCTCTGGTTTTATGCAGCACCCCAACTCACCTTTCCCCTTAAGCAAGCATAAGTTGGTTTTCTAAATTTGAGACCCTGTTCTGTTCTGTAATTCAGTTCCTGTGTAGCCAAGTTTCCATTCCGTGTATTACTGATATCTTATGATGTTTCTTTTTCTGTGTGACTTATTTCAGTTAGAATCATCATACCTGAATCCACTCATTGTGCTGCTAAGGGCCTGATGACATAGATTTCATTGCTGAGTGATATTGCTTTGTAAGTGAATACCACAACTTCTTTATCCATTTTTCACTTTCTGCGATGTTGAACTTGTACTGTAAACGAGGTTCTTGTAAACAGAGCCGTTCCAAACTTTGGGGTGGCTGTGTCTTTTTGATTTTAATTTCCCTAAGCTATAGGACCATAAGTGGAAGTGCCCTAGGTTCTGTTGCTTTGTTTTTTAGATGTTTCAGGAAACACCATACACTTCTCCCGAGTGGTTGTTGGCAATTTACATCCCGCCCATCAGCATAACAAGGCTCCCAGTTCTCCATGGCCTGTCCTGCCTTTCTGGATTTTACACTTTTTTCAGATGGCCCTTTTGACCGGGGGGAAGTGAGACTTCATTGTAGTGCAGATTTCCTTTGCAAGCTTGCTTGGTTGGCCAAAAAGTGCGTATGCGTTTTTTCCTGAATATATTCAGGAAAAAACGCATACGCCCTTTTTGGCCAAGTGCATCATTGTGGACGTTCTGCCTCTTTTCGTATGCTTTCAATGCAATTCCAGTCTACCTCCTGAAATCGGTTTCCTGCAATTCTGCCCCGCTTTCAAGTCCTCTTGGCAGCCTTACTTCAGTCTATTTTTGGACGATAGCTGTCATTTATAACTCTGCAGGTTTGAGAATTACAGTGCCCCTGAGCTCCTTTCTTCAACTCGCTTTCTTTTGAGCTGGCCGCAACACCGCAGGATGGCTTCAGGCCCTAATCTGGTTCCGGCACGGCACGCTGAGCCTTCGGTTATTTCCTCTTCCTGGTGGGAAATGAGAGTTAAATTTGCCCGTCCAGACACCTCCAGCTAGTCTCTCATTGGTTCTCGCTATTCCTGTTCATCTTCCGCAGAAATTGCAAAGTGGGCCAAACAGGAGGTTAATGGCGCTGACTCTCCAAGTGGGGAGAGTGTTAGTAAAGCGTCTGGAATGTTGCACCCGAGTACCAGGGGAGGAAAACTGAGACATATTTGAACACGTCTCCCGATCACATGGTTGATCATACTTGGGTTCCACATGCATGTTTTAGCTGAAGGAAGAATACCTTAAACCTGGAGAGTTAAGACCCGTGTAATGGGTACCATGCAATATGACTTCAAAGGGTCTTCATTTGCTCACCGAACCTCTCCAATCCTATCACTGCTGCGTTTATGCCCCTGTACACATGCTTGATTCTCTTTCGGAGACATAGCAATCCATAGGTTTTAAGATACTTACTAGTCAGGCACATTCTTAGGCGTTTAATATGCGGTGTTGAGTCCATTTCGTTGAGCAAGGAGTAGCTCTTGTCTATTCCATATTTGACTTAAGGAACTTTATCTGTGCTCATTTCAATCTCTGGTTTTATGCAGCACCCCAACTCACCTTTACCCTTAAGCAAGCATAGTTGGTTTTCTAAATTTGAGACCCTGTTCTGTTCTGTAATTCAGTTCCTGTGTAGCCAAGTTTACGTTCCGTGTATTACTGATATCTTATGATGTTTCTTTTTCTGTGTGAGTTACTTCAGTTAGAATCATCATACCTGAATCCACTCATTGTGCTGCTAAGGGCCTGATGACACAGATTTCATTGCTGAGTGATATTGCTTTGTAAGTAAATACCACAACTTCTTTATCCATTTTTCACTTTCTGCGATGTTGAACTTGTACTGTAAACGAGGTTCTTGTAAACTGAGCCGTTCCAAACTTTGGGGTGGCTGTGTCTTTTTGATTTTAATTTCCCTAAGCTATAGGACCATAAGTGGCAGTGCCCTAGGCTCTGTTGCTTTGTTTTTTAGATGTTTCAGGAAACACCATACACTTCTCCCGAGTGTCTGTTGGCAATTTACATCCCGCCCATCAGCATAACAAGGCTCCCAGTTCTCCATGGCCTGTCCTGCCTTTCTGGATTTTACACTTTTTTCAGATGGCCCTTTTCACCGGGGGGAAGTGAGACTTCATTGTAGTGCAGATTTCCTTTGCAAGCTTGCTTGGTTGGCCAAAAAGGGCGTATGCGTTTTTTATTCCTGTTCATCTTCCGCAGAAATTGCAAAGTGGGCCAAACAGGAGGTTAAAGACGCTGACTCTCCAAGTGAGGAGAGTGTTAGTAAAGCGTCTGGAATGTTGCACCCGAGTACCAGGGGAGGAAAACTGAGACATATTTGAACACGTCTCCCGTTCACATGGTTGATCATACTTGGGTTCCACATGCATGTTTTAGCTGAAGGAAGAATACCTTAAACCTGGAGAGTTGAGACCCGTGTAATGGGTACCATGCAATATGACTTCAAAGGGTCTTCATTTGCTCACCGAACCTCTCCAATCCTATCACTGCTGCGTTTATGCCCCTGTACACATGCTTGATTCTCTTTTGGAGACATAGAAATCCATAGGTTTTACGATACTTACTAGTCAGGTACATTCTTAGGCGTTTAATATGCGGTGTTGAGTCCATTTTGTTGAGCAAGGAGTAGCTCTTGTCTATTCCATATTTGGCTTAAGGAACTTTATCTGTGCTCATTGCAGTCTCTGGTTTTATGCTGCACCCTAACTCACCTTTACCCTTAAGCAAGAATAATTTAGTTTTCTAAATTTGAGACCCTGTTCTGTTCTGTAATTCAGTTCCTGTGTAGCCAAGTTTCCATTCCGTGTATTACTGATATCTTATGATGTTTCTTTTTCTGTGTGACTTATTTCAGTTAGAATCATCATACCTGAATCCACTCATTGTGCTGCTAAGGGCCTGATGACACAGATTTCATTGCTGAGTGATATTGCTTTGTAAGTAAATACCACAACTTCTTTATCCATTTTTCACTTTCTGCGATGTTGAACTTGTACTGTAAACGAGGTTCTTGTAAACAGAGCCGTTCCAAACTTTGGGGTGGCTGTGTCTTTTTGATTTTAATTTCCCTAAGCTATAGGACCATAAGTGGAAGTGCCCTAGGTTCTGTTGCTTTGTTTTTTAGATGTTTCAGGAAACACCATACACTTCTCCCGAGGGGTTGTTGCCAATTTACATCCCGCCCATCATCATAACAAGGCTCCCAGTTCTCCATGGCCTGTCCTGCCTTTCTGGATTTTACACTTTTTTCAGATGGCCCTTTTGACCGGTGGGAAGTGAGACTTCATTGTAGTGCAGATTTCCTTTGCAAGCTTGCTTGGTTGGCCAAAAAGGGCGTATGAGTTTTTTACTGAATATATTCAGGAAAAAACGCATACGCCCTTTTTGGCCAAGTGCATCATTGTGGACGTTCTGCCTCTTTTCCTATGCTTTCAATGCAATTCCAGTTACCTCCTGAAATCGATTTCCTGCAATTCTGCCCCGCTTTCAAGTCCTCTTGGCAGCCTTACTTCAGTCTATTTTTGGACGATAGCTGTTATTTATAACTCTGCAGGTTTGAGAATTACAGTGCCCCTGAGCTCCTTTCTTCAACTTGCTTTCTTGTGACCTGGCCGCAACACCGCAGGATGGCTTCAGGCCCTAATCTGGTTCCGGCACGGCACGCTGAGACTTTGGTTATTTCCTCTTCCTGGTGGGAAATGAGAGTTAAATTTGCCCGTCCAGACACCTCCAGCTAGTCTCTCATTGGTTCTCGCTATTCCTGTTCATCTTCCGCAGAAATTGCAAACTGGGCCAAACAGGAGGTTAAAGGCGCTGACTCTCCAAGTGGGGAGAGTGTTAGTAAAGCGTCTGGAATGTTGCACCCGAGTACCAGGGGAGGAAAACTGAGACATATTTGAACACGTCTCCCGTTCACATGGTTGATCATACTTGAGTTCCACATGCATGTTTTAGCTGAAGGAAGAATACCTTAAACCTGGAGAGTTGAGACCCGTGGAATGGGTACCATGCAATATGACTTCAAAGGGTCTTCATTTGCTCACCGAACCTCTCCAATCCTATCACTGCTGCATTTATGCCCCTGTACACATGCTTGATTCTCTTTCGGAGACATAGCAATCCATAGGTTTTAAGATACTTACTAGTCAGGCACATTCTTAGGCGTTTAATATGCGGTGTTGAGTCCATTTCGTTGAGCAAGGAGTAGCTCTTGTCTATTCCATATTTGGCTTAAGGAACTTTATCTGTGCTCATTTCAATCTCTGGTTTTATGCAGCACCCCAACTCACCTTTCCCCTTAAGCAAGCATAAGTTGGTTTTCTAAATTTGAGTCCCTGTTCTGTTCTGTAATTCAGTTCCTGTGTAGCCAAGTTTACATTCCGTGTATTACTGATATCTTATGATGTTTCTTTTTCTGTGTGACTTATTTCAGTTAGAATCATCATACCTGAATCCACTCATTGTGATGCTAAGGGCCTGATGACATAGATTTCATTGCTGAGTGATATTGCTTTGTAAGTAAATACCACAACTTCTTTATCCATTTTTCACTTTCTGCGATGTTGAACTTGTACAGGAAACGAGGTTCTTGTAAACAGAGGTGTCCCAAACTTTGGGGTGGCTGTGTCTTTTTGATTTTAATTTCCCTAAGCTATAGGACCATAAGTGGCAGTGCCCTAGGCTCTGTTGCTTTGTTTTTTAGATGTTTCAGGAAACACCATACACTTCTCCCGAGTGGTTGTTGGCAATTTACATCCCGCCCATCAGCATAACAAGGCTCCCAGTTCTCCATGGCTTGTCCTGCCTTTCTGGATTTTACACTTTTTTCAGATGGCCCTTTTGACCTGGGGGAAGTGAGACTTCATTGTAGTGCAGATTTCCTTTGCAAGCTTGCTTGGTTGGCCAAAAAGGGCGTATGCGTTTTTTCCTGAATATATTCAGGAAAAAACGCATACGCCCTTTTTGGCCAAGTGCATCATTGTGGACGTTCTGCATTTTTTCCTATGCTTTCAATGCAATTTCAGTCTACCTCCTGAAATCGGTTTCCTGCAATTCTGCCCCGCATTCAAGTCCTCTTGGCAGCCTTACTTCAGTCTATTTTTGGACGATAGCTGTCATTTATAACTCTGCAGGTTTGTGAATTACAGTGCCCCTGAGCTCCTTTCTTCAACTCGCTTTCTTGTGACCTGGCCGCAACACCGCAGGATGGCTTCAGGCCCTAATCTGGTTCCGGTACGGCACGCTGAGCCTTTGGTTATTTCCTCTTCCTGTTGGGAAATGAGAGTTAAATTTGCCCGTCCAGACACCTCCAGCTAGCCTCTCATTGGTTCTCGCTATTCCTGTTCATCTTCCGCAGAAATTGCAAACTGTGCCAAACAGGAGGTTAAAGGCGCTGACTCTCCAAGTGGGGAGAGTGTTAGTAAAGCGTCTGGAATGTTGCACCCGAGTACCAGGGGAGGAAAACTGAGACATATTTGAACACGTCTCCCGATCACATGGTTGATCATACTCTGGGTTCCACATGCCTGTTTTAGCTGAAGGAAGAATACCTAAAACCTGGGTAATTGAAACCCGTGTAATGGGTACCATGCAATATGACTTCAAAGGGTCTTCATTTGCTCACCGAACCTCTCCAATCCTATCACTGCTGCGTTTATGCCCCTGTACACATGCTTGATTCTCTTTCGGAGACATAGCAATCCATAGGTTTTAAGATACTTACTAGTCAGGTACATTCTTAGGCGTTTAATATGCGGTGTCGAGTCCATTTCATTGAGCAAGGAGTGGCTCTTGTCTATTCCATATTTGGCTTAAGGAACTTTATCTGTGCTCATTTCAATCTCTGGTTTTATGCAGCAACCCAACTCACCTTTCTCCTTAAGCAAGCATAAGTTGGTTTTCTAAATTTGAGAACCTGTTCTGTTTTGGAATTCAGTTCCTGTGTAGCCAAGTTTACATTCCGTGTATTAGTGATATCTTATGATGTTTCTTTTTCTGTGTGACTTATTTCAGTTAGAATCATCGTACCTGAATCTACTCATTATGCTGCTATGTGCCTGATGACATAGATTTCATTGCTGAGTGATACTGCATTGTACGTAAGTACCACAAGCTCTTTATCCATTTTTCACTTTCTGCGATGTTGAACTTGTACTGTAAACGAGGTTCTTGTAAACAGAGCCGTTCCAAACTTTGGGGTGGCTGTGTCTTTTTGATTTTAATTTCCCTAAGCTATAGGACCATAAGTGGAAGTGCCCTAGGCTCTGTTGCTTTGTTTTTTAGATGTTTCAGGAAACACCATACGCGTCTCCCGAGTGGTTGTTGGCAATTTACATCCCGCCCATCAGCATAACAAGGCTCCCAGTTCTCCATGGCCTGTCCTGCCTTTCTGGATTTTACACTTTTTTCAGATGGCCCTTTTGACCAGGGGGAAGTGAGACTTCATTGTAGTGCAGATTTCCTTTGCAAGCTTGCTTGGTTGGCCAAAAAGGGCGTATGCGTTTTTTCCTGAATATATTCAGGAAAAAACGCATACGCCCTTTTTGGCCAAGTGCATCATTGTGGACGTTCTGCCTCTTTTCCTATGCTTTCAATGCAATTCCAGTCTACCTCCTGAAATCGGTTTCCTGCAATTCTGCCCCGCTTTCAAGTCCTCTTGGCAGCCTTACTTCAGTCTATTTTTGGACGATAGCTGTCATTTATAACTCTGCAGGTTTGTGAATTACAGTGCCCCTGAGCTCCTTTCTTCAACTTGCTTTCTTGTGAGCTGGCCGCAACACCGCAGGATGGCTTCAGGCCCTAATCTGGATCCGGCCCGGCATGCTGAGCCTTTGGTTAATTCCTCTTCCTGGTGGGAAATGAGAGTTAAATTTGCCCGTCCAGACACCTCCAGCTAGCCTCTCATTGTTTCTCGCTATTCCTGTTCATCTTCCGCAGAAATTGCAAACTGGGCCAAACAGGAGGTTAAAGGGACTGACTCTCCAAGTGGGGAGAGTGTTAGTAAAGCGTCTGGAATGTTGCACCCGAGTACCAGGGGAGGAAAACTGAGACATATTTGAACACGTGTCCCGATCACATGGTTGATCATACTCTAGGTTCCACATGCATGTTTTAGCTGAAGGAAGAATACCTTAAACCTGGGTAGTTGAAACCCGTGGAATGGGTACCATGCAATATGACTTCAAAGGGTCTTCATTTGCTCACCGAACCTCTCCAATCCTATCACTGCTGCGTTTATGCCCCTGTACACATGCTTGATTCTCTTTCGGAGACATAGCAATCCATAGGTTTTAAGATACTTACAAGTCAGGTACATTCTTAGGCGTTTAATATGCGGTGTTGAGTCCATTTCGTTGAGCAAGGAGTAGCTCTTGTCTATTCCATATTTGGCTTAAGGAACTTTATCTGTGCTCATTTCAATCTCTGGTTTTATGCAGCACCCCAACTCACCTTTACCCTTAAGCAAGCATAAGTTGTTTTTCTAAATTTGAGACCCTGTTCTGTTCTGTAATTCAGTTCCTGTGTAGCCAAGTTTCCATTCCGTGTATTACTGATATCTTATGATGTTTCTTTTTCTGTGTGACTTATTTCAGTTAGAATCATCATACCTGAATCCACTCATTGTGCTGCTAAGGGCCTGATGACATAGATTTCATTGCTGAGTGATATTGCTTTGTAAGTGAATACCACAACTTCTTTATCCATTTTTCACTTTCTGCGATGTTGAACTTGTACTGTAAACGAGGTTCTTGTAAACAGAGCCGTTCCAAACTTTGGGGTGGCTGTGTCTTTTTGATTTTAATTTCCCTAAGCTATAGGACCATAAGTGGAAGTGCCCTAGGTTCTGTTGCTTTGTTTTTTAGATGTTTCAGGAAACACCATACACTTCTCCCGAGTGGTTGTTGGCAATTTACATCCCACCCATCAGCATAACAAAGCTCCCAGTTCTCCATGGCCTGTCCTGCCTTTCTGGTTTTTACACTTTTTTCAGATGGCCCTTTTGACCGGGGGGAAGTGAGACTTCATTGTAGTGCAGATTTCCTTTGCAAGCTTGCTTGTTTTGCCAAAAAGGGCGTATGTGTTTTTTCCTGAATATATTCAGGAAAAAACGCATACGCCCTTTTTGGCCAAGTGCATCATTGTGGACGTTCTGCCTCTTTTCCTATGCTTTCAATGCAATTCCAGTCTACCTCCTGAAATCAGTTTCCTGCAATTCTGCCCCGCTTTCAAGTCCTCTTGGCAGCCTTACTTCAGTCTATTTTTGGACGATAGCTGTCATTTATAACTCTGCAGGTTTGTGAATTACAGTGCCCCTGAGCTCCTTTCTTCAACTCGCTTTCTTGTGACCTGGCCGCAACACCGCAGGATGGCTTCAGGCCCTAATCTGGTTCCGGCACGGCACGCTGAGCCTTTGGTTATTTCCTCTTCCTGGTGGGAAATGAGAGTTAAATTTGCCCGTCCAAACACCTCCAGCTAGTCTCTCATTGGTTCTCGCTATTCCTGTTCATCTTCCGCAGAAATTGCAAAACTGGTCCAAACAGGAGGTTAAAGGCGCTGACTCTCCAAGTGGGGAGAGTGTTAGTAAAGCGTCTGGAATGTTGCACCCGAGTACCAGGGGAGGAAAACTGAGACATATTTGAACACGTCTCCCGTTCACATGGTTGATCATACTTGGGTTCCACATGCATGTTTTAGCTGAAGGAAGAATACCTTAAACCTGGAGAGTTAAGACCCGTGTAATGGGTACCATGCAATATGACTTCAAAGGGTCTTCATTTGCTCACCGAACCTCTCCAATCCTATCACTGCTGCGTTTATGCCCCTGTACACATGCTTGATTCTCTTTCGGAGACATAGCAATCCATAGGTTTTAAGATACTTACTAGTCAGGTACATTCTTAGGCGTTTAATATGCGGTGTTGAATCCATTTCGTTGAGCAAGGAGTAGCTCTTGTCTATTCCATATTTGGCTTAAGGAACTTTATCTGTGCTCATTTCAATCTCTGGTTTTATGCAGCACCCCAACTCACCTTTACCCTTAAGCAAGCATAAGTTGGTTTTCTAAATTTGAGTCCCTGTTCTGTTCTGTAATTCAGTTCCTGTGTAGCCAAGTTTACATTCCGTGTATTACTGATATCTTATGATGTTTCTTTTTCTGTGTGACTTATTTCAGTTAGAATCATCATACCTGAATCCACTCATTGTGATGCTAAGGGCCTGATGACATAGATTTCATTGCTGAGTGATATTGCTTTGTAAGTAAATACCACATCTTCTTTATCCATTTTTCACTTTCTGCGATGTTGAACTTGTACTGGAAACGAGGTTCTTGTAAACAGAGGCGTCCCAAACTTTGGGGTGGCTGTGTCTTTTTGATTTTAATTTCCCTAAGCTATAGGACCATAAGTGGCAGTGCCCTAGGCTCTGTTGCTTTGTTTTTTAGATGTTTCAGGAAACACCATACACTTCTCCCGAGTGTCTGTTGGCAATTTACATCCCGCCCATCAGCATAACAAGGTTCCCAGTTCTCCATGGCCTGTCCTGCCTTTCTGGATTTTACACTTTTTTCAGATGGCCCTTTTGACCGGGGGGAAGTGAGACTTCATTGTAGTGCAGATTTCCTTTGCAAGCTTGCTTGGTTGGCCAAAAAGGGCGTATGCGTTTTTTCCTGAATATATTCAGGAAAAAACGCATACGCCCTTTTTGGCCAAGTGCATCATTGTGGACGTTCTGCCTCTTTTCCTATGCTTTCAATGCAATTTCAGTCTACCTCCTGAAATCGGTTTCCTGCAATTCTGCCCCGCTTTCAAGTCCTCTTGGCAGCCTTACTTCAGTCTATTTTTGGACGATAGCTGTCATTTATAACTCTGCAGGTTTGTGAATTACAGTGCCCCTGAGCTCCTTTCTTCAACTCGCTTTCTTGTGACCTGGCCGCAACACCGCAGGATGGCTTCAGGCCCTAATCTGGTTCCGGTACGGCACGCTGAGCCTTTGGTTATTTCCTCTTCCTGGTGGGAAATGAGAGTTAAATTTGCCCGTCCAGACACCTCCAGCTAGCCTCTCATTGGTTCTCGCTATTCCTGTTCATCTTCCGCAGAAATTGCAAACTGTGCCAAACAGGAGGTTAAAGGCGCTGACTCTCCAAGTGGGGAGAGTGTTAGTAAAGCATCTGGAATGTTGCACCCGAGTACCAGGGGAGGAAAACTGAGACATATTTGAACACGTCTGTCGATCACATGGTTGATCATACTCTGGGTTCCACATGCCTGTTTTAGCTGAAGGAAAAATACCTAAAACCTTGGTAATTGAAACCCGTGGAATGGGTACCATGCAATATGACTTCAAAGGGTCTTCATCTGCTCACCGAACCTCTCCAATCCTATCACTGCTGCGTTTATGCCCCTGTACACATGCTTGATTCTCTTTCGGAGACATAGCAATCCATAGGTTTTAAGATACTTACTAGTCAGGTACATTCTTAGGCGTTTAATATGCGGAGTTGAGTCCATTTCGTTGAACAAGGAGTGGCTCTTGTCTATTCCATATTTGGGTTAAGGAACTTTATCTGTGCTCATTTCAATCTCTGGTTTTATGCAGCAACCCAACTCACCTTTCCCCTTAAGCAAGCATAAGTTGGTTTTCTAAATTTGAGAACCTGTTCTGTTTTGAAATTCAGTTCCTGTGTAGCCAAGTTTACATTCCGTGTATTAGTGATATCTTATGATGTTTCTTTTTCGGTGTGACTTATTTCAGTTAGAATCATCGTACCTGAATCTACTCATTATGCTGCTAAGGGCCTGATGACATAGATTTCATTGCTGAGTGATACTGCATTGTACGTAAGTACCACAAGTTCTTTATCCATTTTTCACTTTCTGCGATGTTGAACTTGTACTGTAAACGAGGTTCTTGTAAACAGAGCCGTTCCAAACTTTGGGGTGGCTGTGTCTTTTTGATTTTAATTTCCCTAAGCTATAGGACCATAAGTGGCAGTGCCCTAGGCTCTGTTGCTTTGTTTTTTAGATGTTTCAGGAAACACCATACACTTCTCCCAAGTGTCTGTTGGCAATTTACATCCCGCCCATCAGCATAACAAGGCTCCCAGTTCTCCATGGCCTGTCCTGCCTTTCTGGATTTTACACTTTTTTCAGATGGCCCTTTTGACCAGGGGGAAGTGAGACTTCATTGTAGTGCAGATTTCCTTTGCAAGCTTGCTTGGTTGGCCAAAAATGGCGTATGCGTTTTTTCCTGAATATATTCAGGAAAAAACACATACGCCCTTTTTGGCCAAGTGCATCATTGTGGACGTTCTGCCTCTTTTCCTATGCTTTCAATGCAATTCCAGTCTACCTCCTGAAATCGGTTTCCTGCAATTCTGCCCCGCTTTCAAGTCCTCTTGGCAGCCTTACTTCAGTCTATTTTTGGACGATAGCTGTCATTTATAACTCTGCAGGTTTGTGAATTACAGTGCCCCTGAGCTCCTTTCTTCAACTCGCTTTCTTGTGAGCTGGCCGCAACACCGCAGGATGGCTTCAGGCCCTAATCTGGTTCTGGCCCGGCACGCTGAGCCTTTGGTTAATTCCTCTTCCTGGTGGGAAATGAGAGTTAAATTTGCCCGTCCAGACACCTCCAGCTAGCCTCTCATTGGTTCTCGCTATTCCTGTTCATCTTCCGCAGAAATTGCAAACTGGGCCAAACAGGAGGTTAAAGGCGCTGACTCTCCAAGTGGGGAGAGTGTTAGTAAAGCGTCTGGAATGTTGCACCCGAGTACCAGGGGAGGAAAACTGAGACATATTTGAACACGTCTCCCGATCACATGGTTGATCATACTCTAGGTTCCACATGCATGTTTTAGCTGAAGGAAGAATACCTTAAACCTGGGTAGTTGAAACCCGTGGAATGGGTACCATGCAATATGACTTCAAAGGGTCTTCATTTGCTCACCGAACCTCTCCAATCCTATCACTGCTGCGTTTATGCCCCTGTACACATGCTTGATTCTCTTTCGGAGACATAGCAATCCATAGGTTTTAAGATACTTACAAGTCACGTACATTCTTAGGCGTTTAATATGCGGTGTTGAGTCCATTTCGTTGAGCAAGGAGTAGCTCTTGTCTATTCCATATTTGGCTTAAGGAACTTTATCTGTGCTCATTTCAATCTCTGCTTTTATGCAGCACCCCAACTCACCTTTACTCTTAAGCAAGCATAAGTTGTTTTTCTAAATTTGAGACCCTGTTCTGTTCTGTAATTCAGTTCCTGTGTAGCCAAGTTTCCATTCCGTGTATTACTGATATCTTATGATGTTTCTTTTTCTGTGTGACTTATTTCAGTTAGAATCATCATACCTGAATCCACTCATTGTGCTGCTAAGGTCCTGATGACATAGATTTCATTGCTGAGTGATATTGCTTTGTAAGTGAATACCACAACTTCTTTATCCATTTTTCACTTTCTGCGATGTTGAACTTGTACTGTAAACGAGGTTCTTGTAAACAGAGCCGTTCCAAACTTTGGGGTGGCTGTGTCTTTTTTATTTTAATTTCCCTAAGCTATAGGACCATAAGTGGAAGTGCCCTAGGTTCTGTTGCTTTGTTTTTTAGATGTTTCAGGAAACACCATACACTTCTCCCGAGTGGTTGTTGGCAATTTACATCCCGCCCATCAGCATAACAAGGCTCCCAGTTCTCCATGGCCTGTCCTGCCTTTCTGGATTTTACACTTTTTTCAGATGGCCCTTTTGACCGGGGGGAAGTGAGACTTCATTGTAGTGCAGATTTCCTTTGCAAGCTTGCTTGGTTGGCCAAAAAGGGCGTATGCGTTTTTTCCTGAATATATTCAGGAAAAAACGCATACGCCCTTTTTGGCCAAGTGCATCATTGTGGACGTTCTGCCTATTTTCCTATGCTTTCAATGCAATTCCAGTCTACCTCCTGAAATCGGTTTCCTGCAATTCTGCCCCGCTTTCAAGTCCTCTTGGCAGCCTTACTTCAGTCTATTTTTGGACGATAGCTGTCATTTATAACTCTGCAGGTTTGAGAATTACAGTGCCCCTGAGCTCCTTTCTTCAACTTGCTTTCTTGTGACCTGGCCGCAACACCGCAGGATGGCTTCAGGCCCTAATCTGGTTCCGGCACGGCACGCTGAGCCTTTGGTTATTTCCTCTTCCTGGTGGGAAATGAGAGTTAAATTTGCCCGTCCAGACACCTCCAGCTAGTCTCACATTGGTTCTCACTATTCCTGTTCATCTTCCGCAGAAATTGCAAACTGGGCCAAACAGGAGGTTAAAGGCGCTGACTCTCCAAGTGGGGAGAGTGTTAGTAAAGCGTCTGGAATGTTGCACCCGAGTACCAGGGGAGGAAAACTGAGACATATTTGAACACGTCTCCCGTTCACATGGTTGATCATACTTGGGTTCCACATGCATGTTTTAGCTGAAGGAAGAATACCTTAAACCTGGAGAGTTGAGACCCGTGGAATGGGTACCATGCAATATGACTTCAAAGGGTCTTCATTTGCTCACCGAACCTCTCCAATCCTATCACTGCTGCGTTTATGTCCCTGTACACATGCTTGATTCTCTTTCGGAGACATAGCAATCCATAGGTTTTAAGATACTTACTAGTCAGGTACATTCTTAGGCGTTTAATATGCGGTGTTGAGTCCATTTCGTTGAGCAAGGAGTAGCTCTTGTCTATTCCATATTTGACTTAAGGAACTTTATCTGTGCTCATTTCAATCTCTGGTTTTATGCAGCACCCCAACTCAGCTTTACCCTTAAGCAAGCATAGTTGGTTTTCTAAATTTGAGACCCTGTTCTGTTCTGTAATTCAGTTCCTGTGTAGCCAAGTTTACATTCCGTGTATTACTGATATCTTATGATATTTCTTTTTCTGTGTGACTTACTTCAGTTAGAATCATCATACCTGAATCCACTCATTGTGCTGCTAAGGGCCTGATGACACAGATTTCATTGCTGAGTGATATTGCTTTGTAAGTAAATACCACAACTTCTTTATCCATTTTTCACTTTCTGCGATGTTGAACTTGTACTGTAAACGAGGTTCTTGTAAACAGAGCCGTTCCAAACTTTGGGGTGGCTGTGTGTTTTTGATTTTAATTTCCCTAAGCTATAGGACCATAAGTGGAAGTGCCCTAGGTTCTGTTGCTTTGTTTTTTAGATGTTTCAGGAAACACCATACACTTCTCCCGAGTGTCTGTTGGCAATTTACATCCCGCCCATCAGCATAACAAGGCTCCCAGTTCTCCATGGCCTGTCCTGCCTTTCTGGATTTTACACTTTTTTCAGATGGCCCTTTTGACCGGGGGGAAGTGAGACTTCATTGTAGTGCAGATTTCCTTTGCAAGCTTGCTTGGTTGGCCAAAAAGTGCGTATGCGTTTTTTCCTGAATATATTCAGGAAAAAACGCATACGCCCTTTTTGGCCAAGTGCATCATTGTGGACGTTCTGCCTCTTTTCCTATGCTTTCAATGCAATTCCAGTCTACCTCCTGAAATCGGTTTCCTGCAATTCTGCCCCGCTTTCAAGTCCTCTTGGCAGCCTTACTTCAGTCTATTTTTGGACGATAGCTGTCATTTATAACTCTGCAGGTTTTTGAATTACAGTGCCCCTGAGCTCCTTTCTTCAACTCGCTTTCTTGTGACCTGGCCGCAACACCGCAGGATGGCTTCAGGCCCTAATCTGGTTCCGGTACGGCACGCTGAGCCTTTGGTTATTTCCTCTTCCTGGTGGGAAATGAGAGTTAAATTTGCCCGTCCAGACACCTCCAGCTAGCCTCTCATTGGTTCTCGCTATTCCTGTTCATCTTCCGCAGAAATTGCAAACTGGGCCAAACAGGAGGTTAAAGGCGCTGACTCTCCAAGTGGGGAGAGTGTTAGAAAAGCGTCTGGAATGTTGCACCCGAGTACCAGGGGAGGAAAACTGAGACATATTTGAACACGTCTCCCGTTCACATGGTTGATCATACTTGGGTTCCACATGCATGTTTTAGCTGAAGGAAGAATACCTTAAACCTGGAGAGTTGAGACCCGTGTAATGGGTACCATGCAATATGACTTCAAAGGGTCTTCATTTGCTCACCGAACCTCTCCAATCCTATCACTGCTGCGTTTATGCCCCTGTACACATGCTTGATTCTCTTTCGGAGACATAGCAATCCATAGGTTTTAAGATACTTACTAGTCAGGCACATTCTTAGGCGTTTAATATGCGGTGTTGAGTCCATTTCGTTGAGCAAGGAGTAGCTCTTGTGTATTCCATATTTGACTTAAGGAACTTTATCTGTGCTCATTTCAATCTCTGGTTTTATGCAGCACCCCAACTCACCTTTACCCTTAAGCAAGCATAGTTGGTTTTCTAAATTTGAGACCCTGTTCTGTTCTGTAATTCAGTTCCTGTGTAGCCAAGTTTACATTCCGTGTATTACTGATATCTTATGATGTTTCTTTTTCTGTGTGACTTATTTCAGTTAGAATCATCATACCTGAATCCACTCATTGTGCTGCTAAGGGCCTGATGACATAGATTTCATTGCTGAGTGATATTGCTTTGTAAGTGAATACCACAACTTCTTTATCCATTTTTCACTTTCTGCGATGTTGAACTTGTACTGTAAACGAGGTTCTTGTAAACAGAGCCGTTCCAAACTTTGGGGTGGCTGTGTCTTTTTGATTTTAATTTCCCTAAGCTATAGGACCATAAGTGGAAGTGCCCTAGGCTCTGTTGCTTTGTTTTTTAGATGTTTCAGGAAACACCATACACTTCTCCCGAGTGTCTGTTGGCAATTTACATCCCACCCATCAGCATAACAAGTCTCCCAGTTCTCCATGGCCTGTCCTGCCTTTCTGGATCTTACACTTTTTTCAGATGGCCCTTTTGACCGGGGGGAAGTGAGACTTCATTGTAGTGCAGATTTCCTTTGCAAGCTTGCTTGGTTGGCCAAAAAGGGCGTATGCGTTTTTTCCTGAATATATTCAGGAAAAAACGCATACGCCCTTTTTGGCCAAGTGCATCATTGTGGACGTTCTGCCTCTTTTCCTATGCTTTCAATGCAATTCCAGTCTACCTCCTGAAATCGGTTTCCTGCAATTCTGCCCCGCTTTCAAGTCCTCTTGGCAGCCTTACTTCAGTCTATTTTTGGACGATAGCTGTCATTTATAACTCTGCAGGTTTGTGAATTACAGTGCCCCTGAGCTCCTTTCTTCAACTCGCTTTCTTGTGACCTGGCCGCAACACCGCAGGATGGCTTCAGGCCCTAATCTGGTTCCGGCACGGCACGCTGAGCCTTTGGTTATTTCCTCTTCCTGGTGGGAAATGAGAGTTAAATTTGCCCGTCCAGACACCTCCAGCTAGTCTCTCATTGGTTCTCGCTATTTCTGTTCATCTTCCGCAGAAATTGCAAACTGGGCCAAACAGGAGGTTAAAGGCACTGACTCTCCAAGTGGGGAGAGTGTTAGTAAAGCGTCTGGAATGTTGCACCCGAGTACCAGGGGAGGAATACTGAGACATATTTGAACACGTCTCCCGTTCACATGGTTGATCATACTTGGGTTCCACATGCATGTTTTAGCTGAAGGAAGAATACCTTAAACCTGGAGAGTTGAGACCCGTGGAATGGGTACCATGCAATATGACTTCAAAGGGTCTTCATTTGCTCACCGAACCTCTCCAATCCTATCACTGCTGCGTTTATGCCCCTGTACACACGCTTGATTCTCTTTCGGAGACATAGCAATCCATAGGTTTTAAGATACTTACTAGTCAGGTACATTCTTAGGCGTTTAATATGCGGTGTTGAGTCCATTTCGTTGAGCAAGGAGTAGCTCTTGTCTATTCCATATTTGACTTAAGGAACTTTATCTGTGCTCATTTCAATCTCTGGTTTATGCAGCACCCCAACTCACCTTTCCCCTTAAGCAAGCATAAGTTGGTTTTCTAAATTTGAGACCCTGTTCTGTTCTGTAATTCAGTTCCTGTGTAGCCAAGTTTACATTCCGTGTATTACTGATATCTTATGATGTTTCTTTTTCTGTGTGACTTACTTCAGTTAGAATCATCATACCTGAATCCACTCATTGTGCTGCTAAGGGCCTGATGACACAGATTTCATTGCTGAGTGATATTGCTTTGTAAGTAAATACCACAACTTCTTTATCCATTTTTCACTTTCTGCGATGTTGAACTTGTACTGTAAACGAGGTTCTTGTAAACAGAGGCGTCCCAAACTTTGGGGTGGCTGTGTCTTTTTGATTTTAATTTCCCTAAGCTATAGGACCATAAGTGGCAGTGCCCTAGGTTCTGTTGCTTTGTTTTTTAGATGTTTCAGGAAACACCATACACTTCTCCCGAGTGGTTGTTGGCAATTTACATCCCGCCCATCAGCATAACAAGGCTCCCAGTTCTCCATGGCCTGTCCTGCCTTTCTGGATTTTACACTGTTTTCAGATGGCCCTTTTGACCGGGCGGAAGTGAGACTTCATTGTAGTGCAGATTTCCTTTGCAAGCTTGCTTGGTTGGCCAAATAGGGCGTATGCGTTTTTTCCTGAATATATTCAGGAAAAAACGCATACGCCCTTTTTGGCCAAGTGCATCATTGTGGACGTTCTGCCTCTTTTCCTATGCTTTCAATGCAATTTCAGTCTACCTCCTGAAATCGGTTTCCTGCAATTCTGCCCCGCTTTCAAGTCCTCTTGGCAGCCTTACTTCAGTCTATTTTTGGACGATAGCTGTCATTTATAACTCTGCAGGTTTGTGAATTACAGTGCCCCTGAGCTCCTTTCTTCAACTCGCTTTCTTTTGAGCTGGCCGCAACACCGCAGGATGGCTTCAGGCCCTAATCTGGTTCCGGTACGGCACACTGAGCCTTTGGTTATTTCCTGTTCCTGTTGGGAAATGAGAGTTAAATTTGCCCGTCCAGACACCTCCAGCTAGCCTCTCATTGGTTCTCGCTATTCCTGTTCATCTTCCGCAGAAATTGCAAACTGTGCCAAACAGGAGGTTAAAGGCGCTGACTCTCCAAGTGGGGAGAGTGTTAGTAAAGCGTCTGGAATGTTGCACCCGAGTACCAGGGGAGGAAAACTGAGACATATTTGAACACGTCTCCCGATCACATGGTTGATCATACTCTGGGTTCCACATGCCTGTTCTAGCTGAAGGAAGAATACCTAAAACCTGGGTAATTGAAACCCGTGGAATGGGTACCATGCAATATGACTTCAAAGGGTCTTCATTTGCTCACCGAACCTCTCCAATCCTATCACTGCTGCGTTTATGCCCCTGTACACATGCTTGATTCTCTTTCGGAGACATAGCAATCCATAGGTTTTAAGATACTTACTAGTCAGGTACATTCTTAGGCGTTTAATATGCGGTGTTGAATCCATTTCGTTGAGCAAGGAGTGGCTCTTCTCTATTCCATATTTGGCTTAAGGAACTTTATCTGTGCTCATTTCAATCTCTGGTTTTATGCAGCAACCCAACTCACCTTTCCCCTTAAGCAAGCATAAGTTGGTTTTCTAAATTTGAGAACCTGTTTTTTTTTGGAATTCAGTTCCTGTGTAGCCAAGTTTACATTCCGTGTATTAGTGATATCTTATGATGTTTCTTTTTCTGTGTGACTTATTTCAGTTAGAATCATCGTACCTGAATCTACTCATTATGCTGCTACGTGCCTGATGACATAGATTTCATTGCTGAGTGATACTGCATTGTACGTAAGTACCACAAGTTCTTTATCCATTTTTCACTTTCTGCGATGTTGAACTTGTACTGTAAACGAGGTTCTTGTAAACAGAGCCATTCCAAACTTTGGGGTGGCTGTGTCTTTTTGATTTTAATTTCCCTAAGCTATAGGACCATAAGTGGAAGTGCCCTAGGCTCTGTTGCTTTGTTTTTTAGATGTTTCAGGAAACACCATACACTTCTCCCGAGTGTCTGTTGGCAATTTACATCCCGCCCATCAGCATAACAAGGCTCCCAGTTCTCCATGGCCTGTCCTGCCTTTCTGGATTTTACACTTTTTTCAGATGGCCCTTTTGACCAGGGGGAAGTGAGACTTCATTGTAGTGCAGATTTCCTTTGCAAGCTTGCTTGGTTGGCCAAAAAGGGCGTATGCGTTTTTTCCTGAATATATTCAGGAAAAAACGCATACGCCCTTTTTGGCCAAGTGCATCATTGTGGACGTTCTGCCTCTTTTCCTATGCTTTCAATGCAATTCCAGTCTACCTCCTGAAATCGGTTTCCTGCAATTCTGCCCCGCTTTCAAGTCCTCTTGGCAGCCTTACTTCAGTCTATTTTTGGACGATAGCTGTCATTTATAACTCTGCAGGTTTGTGAATTACAGTGCCCCTGAGCTCCTTTCTTCAACTCGCTTTCTTGTGACCTGGCCGCAACACCGCAGGATGGCTTCAGGCCCTAATCTGGATCCGGCCCGGCACGCTGAGCCTTTGGTTAATTCCACTTCCTGGTGGGAAATGAGAGTTAAATTTGCCCGTCCAGACACCTCCAGCTAGCCTCTCATTGGTTCTCGCTATTCCTGTTCATCTTCCGCAGAAATTGCAAACTGGGCCAAACAGGAGGTTAAAGGGACTGACTCTCCAAGTGGGGAGAGTGTTAGTAAAGCGTCTGGAATGTTGCACCCGAGTACCAGGGGAGGAAAACTGAGACATATTTGAACACGTCTCCCGATCACATGGTTGATCATACTCTAGGTTCCACATGCATGTTTTAGCTGAAGGAAGAATACCTTAAACCTGGGTAGTTGAAACCCGTGGAATGGGTACCATGCAATATGACTTCAAAGGGTCTTCATTTGCTCACCGAACCTCTCCAATCCTATCACTGCTGCGTTTATGCCCCTGTACACATGCTTGATTCTCTTTCGGAGACATAGCAATCCATAGGTTTTAAGATACTTACAAGTCAGGTACATTCTTAGGCGTTTAATATGCGGTGTTGAGTCCATTTCGTTGAGCAAGGAGTAGCTCTTGTCTATTCCATATTTGGCTTAAGGAACTTTATCTGTGCTCATTTCAATCTCTGGTTTTATGCAGCACCCCAACTCACCTTTACCCTTAAGCAAGCATAAGTTGTTTTTCTAAATTTGAGACCCTGTTCTGTTCTGTAATTCAGTTCCTGTGTAGCCAAGTTTCCATTCCGTGTATTACTGATATCTTATGATGTTTCTTTTTCTGTGTGACTTACTTCAGTTAGAATCATCATACCTGAATCCACTCATTGTGCTGCTAAGGGCCTGATGACATAGATTTCATTGCTGAGTGATATTGCTTTGTAAGTGAATACCACAACTTCTTTATCCATTTTTCACTTTCTGCGATGTTGAACTTGTACTGTAAACGAGGTTCTTGTAAACAGAGCCGTTCCAAACCTTGGGGTGGCTGTGTCTTTTTGATTTTAATTTCCCTAAGCTATAGGACCATAAGTGGAAGTGCCCTAGGTTCTGTTGCTTTGTTTTTTAGATGTTTCAGGAAACACCATACACTTCTCCCGAGTGTCTGTTGGCAATTTACATCCCGCCCATCAGCATAACAAGGCTTCCAGTTCTCCATGGCCTGTCCTGCCTTTCTGGATTTTACACTTTTTTCAGATGGCCCTTTTGACCGGGGGGAAGTGAGACTTCATTGTAGTGCAGATTTCCTTTGCAAGCTTGCTTGGTTGGCCAAAAAGGGCGTATGCGTTTTTTCCTGAATATATTCAGGAAAAAACGCATACGCCCTTTTTGGCCAAGTGCATCATTGTGGACGTTCTGCCTCTTTTCCTATGCTTTCAATGCAATTCCAGTCTACCTCCTGAAATCGGTTTCCTGCAATTCTGCCCCGCTTTCAAGTCCTCTTGGCAGACTTACTTCAGTCTATTTTTGGACGATAGCTGTCATTTATAACTCTGCAGGTTTGAGAATTACAGTGTCCCAGAGCTCCTTTCTTCAACTTGCTTTCTTTTGACCTGGCCGCAACACCGCAGGATGGCTTCAGGCCCTAATCTGGTTCCGGCACGGCACGCTGAGCCTTTGGTTATTTCCTCTTCCTGGTGGGAAATGAGAGTTAAATTTGCCCGTCCAGACACCTCCAGCTAGCCTCCCATTGGTTCTCGCTATTCCTGTTCATCTTCCGCAGAAATTGCAAACTGGGCCAAACAGGAGGTTAAAGGCGCTGACTCTCCAAGTGGGGAGAGTGTTAGTAAAGCGTCTGGAATGTTGCACCCGAGTACCAGGGGAGGAAAACTGAGACATATTTGAACACGTCTCCCGTTCACATGGTTGATCATACTTGGGTTCCACATGCATGTTTTAGCTGAAGGAAGAATACCTTAAACCTGGAGAGTTAAGACCCGTGTAATGGGTACCATGCAATATGACTTCAAAGGGTCTTCATTTGCTCACCGAACCTCTCCAATCCTATCACTGCTGCGTTTATGCCCCTGTACACATGCTTGATTCTCTTTCGGAGACATAGCAATCCATAGGTTTTAAGATACTTACTAGTCAGGTACATTCTTAGGCGTTTAATATGCGGTGTTGAGTCCATTTCGTTGAGCAAGGAGTAGCTCTTGTCTATTCCATATTTGGCTTAAGGAACTTTATCTGTGCTCATTTCAATCTCTGGTTTTATGCAGCACCCCAACTCACCTTTACCCTTAAGCAAGCATAAGTTGGTTTTCTAAATTTGAGACCCTGTTCTGTTCTGTAATTCAATTCCTCTGTAGCCAAGTTTCCATTCCGTGTATTACTGATATCTTATGATGTTTCTTTTTCTGTGTGACTTATTTCAGTTAGAATCATCATACCTGAATCCACTCATTGTGCTGCTAAGGGCCTGATGACATAGATTTCATTGCTGAGTGATATTGCTTTGTAAGTGAATACCACAACTTCTTTATCCATTTTTCACTTTCTGCGATGTTGAACTTGTACTGTAAACGAGGTTCTTGTAAACAGAGCCGTTCCAAACTTTGGGGTGGCTGTGTCTTTTTGATTTTAATTTCCCTAAGCTATAGGACCATAAGTGGAAGTGCCCTAGGCTCTGTTGCTTTGTTTTTTAGATGTTTCAGGAAACACCATACACTTCTCCCGAGTGGTTGTTGGCAATTTACATCCCGCCCATCAGCATAACAAGGCTCCCTGTTCTCCATGGCCTGTCCTGCCTTTCTGGATTTTACACTTTTTTCAGATGGCCCTTTTGACCGGGGGGAAGTGAGACTTCATTGTAGTGCAGATTTCCTTTGCAAGCTTGCTTGGTTGGCCAAAAAGGGCGTATGCGTTTTTTCCTGAATATATTCAGGAAAAAACGCATACGCCCTTTTTGGCCAAGTGCATCATTGTGGACGTTCTGCCTCTTTTCCTATGCTTTCAATGCAATTCCAGTCTACCTCCTGAAATCGGTTTCCTGCAATTCTGCCCCGCTTTCAAGTCCTCTTGGCAGCCTTACTTCAGTCTATTTTTGGACGATAGCTGTCATTTATAACTCTGCAGGTTTGTGAATTACAGTGCCCCTGAGCTCCTTTCTTCAACTCGCTTTCTTGTGACCTGGCCGCAACACCGCAGGATGGCTTCAGGCCCTAATCTGGTTCCGGCACGGCACGCTGAGCCTTTGGTTATTTCCTCTTCCTGTTGGGAAATGAGAGTTAAATTTGCCCGTCCAGACACCTCCAGCTAGCCTCTCATTGGTTCTCGCTATTCCTGTTCATCTTCCGCAGAAATTGCAAACTGGGCCAAACAGGAGGTTAAAGGGACTGACTCTCCAAGTGGGGAGAGTGTTAGTAAAGCGTCTGGAATGTTGCACCCGAGTACCAGGGGAGGAAAACTGAGACATATTTGAACACGTCTCCCGATCACATGGTTGATCATACTCTGGGTTCCACATGCCTGTTTTAGCTGAAGGAAGAATACCTAAAACCTGGGTAATTGAAACCCGTGGAATGGGTACCATGCAATATGACTTCAAAGGGTCTTCATTTGCTCACCGAACCTCTCCAATCCTATCACTGCTGCGTTTATGCCCCTGTACACATGCTTGATTCTCTTTCGGAGACATAGCAATCCATAGGTTTTAAGATACTTACTAGTCAGGTACATTCTTAGGCGTTTAATATGCGGTGTTGAGTCCATTTCGTTGAGCAAGGAGTGGCTCTTGTCTATTCCATATTTGGCTTAAGGAACTTTATCTGTGCTCATTTCAATCTCTGGTTTTATGCAGCACCCCAACTCACCTTTACCCTTAAGCAAGCATAAGTTGGTTTTCTAAATTTGAGACCCTGTTCTGTTCTGTAATTCAGTTCCTCTGTAGCCAAGTTTCCATTCCGTGTATTACTGATATCTTATGACGTTTCTTTTTCTGTGTGACTTATTTCAGTTAGAATCATCATACCTGAATCCACTCATTGTGCTGCTAAGGGCCTGATGACATAGATTTCATTGCTGAGTGATATTGCTTTGTAAGTGAATACCACAACTTCTTTATCCATTTTTCACTTTCTGCGATGTTGAACTTGTACTGTAAACGAGGTTCTTGTAAACAGAGCCGTTCCAAACTTTGGGGTGGCTGTGTCTTTTTGATTTTAATTTCCCTAAGCTATAGGACCATAAGTGGAAGTGCCCTAGGCTCTGTTGCTTTGTTTTTTAGATGTTTTAGGAAACACCATACACTTCTCCCGAGTGGTTGTTGGCAATTTACATCCCGCCCATCAGCATAACAAGGCTCCCTGTTCTCCATGGCCTGTCCTGCCTTTCTGGATTTTACACTTTTTTCAGATGGCCCTTTTGACCGGGGGGAAGTGAGACTTCATTGTAGTGCAGATTTCCTTTGCAAGCTTGCTTGGTTGGCCAAAAAGGGCGTATGCGTTTTTTCCTGAATATATTCAGGAAAAAACGCATACGCCCTTTTTGGCCAAGTGCATCATTGTGGACGTTCTGCCTCTTTTCCTATGCTTTCAATGCAATTCCAGTCTACCTCCTGAAATCGGTTTCCTGCAATTCTGCCCCGATTTCAAGTCCTCTTGGCAGCCTTACTTCAGTCTATTTTTGGACGATACCTGTCATTTATAACTCTGCAGGTTTGTGAATTACAGTGCCCCTGAGCTCCTTTCTTCAACTCGCTTTCTTTTGAGCTGGCCGCAACACCGCAGGATGACTTCAGGCCCTAATCTGGTTCCGGTACGGCACGCTGAGTTTTTGGTTATTTCCTCTTCCTGGTGGGAAATGAGAGTTAAATTTGCCCGTCCAGACACCTCCAGCTATCCTCTCATTGGTTCTCACTATTCCTGTTCATCTTCCGCAGAAATTGCAAACTGTGCCAAACAGGAGGTTAAAGGGACTGACTCTCCAAGTGGGGAGAGTGTTAGTAAAGCGTCTGGAATGTTGCACCCGAGTACCAGGGGAGGAAAACTGAGACATATTTGAACACGTCTCCCGATCACATGGTTGATCATACTCTAGGTTCCACATGCATGTTTTAGCTGAAGGAAGAATACCTTAAACCTGGGTAGTTGAAACCCGTGGAATGGGTACCATGCAATATGACTTCAAAGGGTCTTCATTTGCTCACCGAACCTCTCCAATCCTATCACTGCTGCGTTTATGCCCCTGTACACATGCTTGATTCTCTTTCGGAGACATAGCAATCCATAGGTTTTAAGATACTTACTAGTCAGGTACATTCTTAGGCGTTTAATATGCGGTGTTGAGTCCATTTCGTTGAGCAAGGAGTAGCTCTTGTCTATTCCATATTTGGCTTAAGGAACTTTATCTGTGCTCATTTCAATCTCTGGTTTTATGCAGCACCCCAACTCACCTTTACCCTTAAGCAAGCATAAGTTGGTTTTCTAAATTTGAGACCCTGTTCTGTTCTGTAATTCAGTTCCTGTGTAGCCAAGTTTCCATTCCATGTATTACTGATATTTTATGATGTTTCTTTTTCTGTGTGACTTATTTCAGTTAGAATCATCATACCTGAATCCACTCATTGTGCTGCTAAGGGCCTGATGACATAGATTTCATTGCTGAGTGATATTGCTTTGTAAGTGAATACCACAACTTCTTTATCCATTTTTCACTTTCTGCGATGTTGAACTTGTACTGTAAACGAGGTTCTTGTAAACAGAGACGTTCCAAACTTTGGGGTGGCTGTGTCTTTTTGATTTTAATTTCCCTAAGCTATAGGACCATAAGTGGAAGTGCCCTAGGCTCTGTTGCTTTGTTTTTTAGATGTTTCAGGAAACACCATACACTTCTCCCGAGTGGTTGTTGGCAATTTACATCACACCCATCAGCATAACAAGGCTCCCAGTTCTCAATGGCCTGTTGCCTTTCTGGATTTTACACTTTTTTCAGATGGCCCTTTTGACCGGGGGGAAGTGAGACTTCATTGTAGTGCAGATTTCCTTTGCAAGCTTGCTTGGTTGGCCAAAAAGGGCGTATGCGTTTTTTCCTGAATATATTCAGGAAAAAACGCATACGCCCTTTTTGGCCAAGTGCATCATTGTGGACGTTCTGCCTCTTTTCCTATGCTTTCAATGCAATTCCAGTCTACCTCCTGAAATCGGTTTCCTGCAATTCTGCCCCGCTTTCAAGTCCTCTTGGCAGCCTTACTTCAGTCTATTTTTGGACGATAGCTGTCATTTATAACTCTGCAGGTTTGTGAATTACAGTGCCCCTGAGCTCCTTTCTTCAACTCGCTTTCTTGTGACCTGGCCGCAACACCGCAGCATGGCTTCAGGCCCTAAACTGTTTCCGGCACGGCATGCTGAGCCTTTGGTTAATTCCTCTTCCTGGTGGGAAATGAGAGTTAAATTTGCCCGACCAGACACCTCCAGCTAGCCTCTCATTGGTTCTCGCTATTCCTGTTCATCTTCCGCAGAAATTGCAAACTGGGCCAAACAGGAGGTTAAAGGCGCTGACTCTCCAAGTGGGGAGAGTGTTAGTAAAGCGTCTGGAATGTTGCACCCGAGTACCAGGGGAGGAAAACTGAGACATATTTGAACACGTCTCCCGATCACATGTTTGATCATACTCTAGGTTCCACATGCATGTTTTAGCTGAAGGAAGAATACCTTAAACCTGGGTAGTTGAAACCCGTGGAATGGGTACCATGCAATATGACTTCAAAGGGTCTTCATTTGCTCACCGAACCTCTCCAATCCTATCACTGCTGCGTTTATGCCCCTGTACACATGCTTGATTCTCTTTTGGAGACATAGCAATCCATAGGTTTTACGATACTTACTAGTCAGGTACATTCTTAGGCGTTTAATATGCGGTGTTGAGTCCATTTCGTTGAGCAAGGAGTAGCTCTTGTCTATTCCATATTTGACTTAAGGAACTTTATCTGTGCTCATTTCAATCTCTGGTTTTATGCAGCACCCCAACTCACCTTTATCCTTAAGCAAGCATAAGTTGGTTTTCTAAATTTGAGACCCTGTTCTGTTCTGTAATTCAGTTCCTGTGTAGCCAAGTTTACATTCCGTGTATTACTGATATCTTATGATGTTTCTTTTTCTGTGTGACTTATTTCAGTTAGAATCATCATACCTGAATCCACTCATTGTGATGCTAAGGGCCTGATGACATAGATTTCATTGCTGAGTGATATTGCTTTGTAAGTAAATACAACAACTTCTTTATCCATTTTTCACTTTCTACGATGTTGAACTTGTACTGTAAACGAGGTTCTTGTAAACAGAGGCGTCCCAAACTTTGGGGTGGCTGTGTCTTTTTGATTTTAATTTCCCTAAGCTATAGGACCATAAGTGGCAGTGCCCTAGGCTCTGTTGCTTTGTTTTTTAGATGTTTCAGGAAACACCATACACTTCTCCCGAGTGTCTGTTGGCAATTTACATCCCGCCCATCAGCATAACAAGGCTCCCAGTTCTCCATGGCCTGTCCTGCCTTTCTGGATTTTACACTTTTTTCAGATGGCCCTTTTGACCGGGGGGAAGTGAGACTTCATTGTAGTGCAGATTTCCTTTGCAAGCTTGCTTGGTTGGCCAAAAAGGGCGTATGCGTTTTTTCCTGAATATATTCAGGAAAAAACGCATACGCCCTTTTTGGCCAAGTGCATCATTGTGGACGTTCTGCCTCTTTTCCTATGCTTTCAATGCAATTCCAGTCTACCTCCTGAAATCGGTTTCCTGCAATTCTGCCCCGCTTTCAAGTCCTCTTGGCAGCCTTACTTCAGTCTATTTTTGGACGATAGCTGTCATTTATAACTCTGCAGGTTTGTGAATTACAGTGCCCCTGAGCTCCTTTCTTCAACTCGCTTTCTTGTGACCTGGCCGCAACACCGCAGGATGGCTTCAGGCCCTAATCTGGTTCCGGCCCGGCATGCTGAGCCTTTGGTTAATTCCTCTTCCTGGTGGGAAATGAGAGTTAAATTTGCCCGTCCAGACACCTCCAGCTAGCCTCTCATTGGTTCTCGCTATTCCTGTTCATCTTCCGCAGAAATTGCAAACTGGGCCAAACAGGAGGTTAAAGGGACTGACTCTCCAAGTGGGGAGAGTGTTAGTAAAGCGTCTGGAATGTTGCACCCGAGTACCAGGGGAGGAAAACTGAGACATATTTGAACACGTCTCCCGATCACATGGTTGATCATACTCTAGGTTCCACATGCATGTTTTAGCTGAAGGAAGAATACCTTAAACCTGGGTAGTTGAAACCCGTGGAATGGGTACCATGCAATATGACTTCAAAGGGTCTTCATTTGCTCACCGAACCTCTCCAATCCTATCACTGCTGCGTTTATGCCCCTGTACACATGCTTGATTCTCTTTCAGAGACATAGCAATCCATAGGTTTTAAGATACTTACAAGTCAGGTACATTCTTAGGCGTTTAATATGCGGTGTTGAGTCCATTTCGTTGAGCAAGGAGTAGCTCTTGTCTATTCCATATTTGGCTTAAGGAACTTTATCTGTGCTCATTTCAATCTCTGGTTTTATGCAGCACCCCAACTCACCTTTACCCTTAAGCAAGCATAGTTGGTTTTCTAACTTTGAGACCCTGTTCTGTTCTGTAATTCAGTTCCTGTGTAGCCAAGTTTCCATTCCGTGTATTACTGATATCTTATGATGTTTCTTTTTCTGTGTGACTTATTTCAGTTAGAATCATCATACCTGAATCCACTCATTGTGCTGCTAAGGGCCTGATGACACAGATTTCATTGCTGAGTGATATTGCTTTGTAAGTAAATACCACAACTTCTTTATCCATTTTTCACTTTCTGCGATGTTGAACTTGTACTGTAAACGAGGTTCTTGTAAACAGAGCCGTTCCAAACTTTGGGGTGGCTGTGTCTTTTTGATTTTAATTTCCCTAAGCTATAGGACCATAAGTGGAAGTGCCCTAGGTTCTGTTGCTTTGTTTTTTAGATGTTTCAGGAAACACCATACGCGTCTCCCGAGTGGTTTTTGGCAATTTACATCCCGCCCATCAGCATAACAAGGCTCCCAGTTCTCCATGGCCTGTCCTGCCTTTCTGGATTTTACACTTTTTTCAGATGGCCCTTTTGACCGGGCGGAAGTGAGACTTCATTGTAGTGCAGATTTCCTTTGCAAGCTTGCTTGGTTGGCCAAAAAGGGCGTATGCGTTTTTTCCTGAATATATTCAGGAAAAAACGCATACGCCCTTTTTGGCCAAGTGCATCATTGTGGACGTTCTGCCTCTTTTCCTATGCTTTCAATGCAATTCCAGTCTACCTCCTGAAATCGGTTTCCTGCAATTCTGCCCCGCTTTCAAGTCCTCTTGGCAGCCTTACTTCAGTCTATTTTTGGACGATAGCTGTCATTTATAACTCTGCAGGTTTGAGAATTACAGTGTCCCAGAGCTCCTTTCTTCAACTTGCTTTCTTTTGACCTGGCCGCAACACCGCAGGATGGCTTCAGGCCCTAATCTGGTTCCGGCACGGCACGCTGAGCCTTTGGTTATTTCCTCTTCCTGGTGGGAAATGAGAGTTAAATTTGCCCGTCCAGACACCTCCAGCTAGCCTCCCATTGGTTCTCGCTATTCCTGTTCATCTTCCGCAGAAATTGCAAACTGGGCCAAACAGGAGGTTAAAGGCGCTGACTCTCCAAGTGGGGAGAGTGTTAGTAAAGCGTCTGGAATGTTGCACCCGAGTACCAGGGGAGGAAAACTGAGACATATTTGAACACGTCTCCCGTTCACATGGTTGATCATACTTGGGTTCCACATGCATGTTTTAGCTGAAGGAAGAATACCTTAAACCTGGAGAGTTGAGACCCGTGTAATGGGTACCATGCAATATGACTTCAAAGGGTCTTCATTTGCTCACCGAACCTCTCCAATCCTATCACTGCTGCGTTTATGCCCCTGTACACATGCTTGATTCTCTTTCGGAGACATAGCAATCCATAGGTTTTAAGATACTTACTAGTCAGGTACATTCTTAGGCGTTTAATATGCGGTGTTGAGTCCATTTCGTTGAGCAAGGAGTAGCTCTTGTCTATTCCATATTTGACTTAAGGAACTTTATCTGTGCTCATTTCAATCTCTGGTTTTATGCAGCACCCCAACTCACCTTTACCCTTAAGCAAGCATAAGTTGGTTTTCTAAATTTGAGACCCTGTTCTGTTCTGTAATTCAGTTCCTGTGTAGCCAAGTTTACATTCCGTGTATTACTGATATCTTATGATGTTTCTTTTTCTGTGTGACTTACTTCAGTTAGAATCATCATACCTGAATCCACTCATTGTGCTGCTAAGGGCCTGATGACACAGATTTCATTGCTGAGTGATATTGCTTTGTAACTAAATACCACAAATTCTTTATCCATTTTTCACTTTCTGCGATGTTGAACTTGTACTGTAAACGAGGTTCTTATAAACAGAGCCGTTCCAAACTTTGGGGTGGCTGTGTCTTTTTGATTTTAATTTCCCTAAGCTATAGGACCATAAGTGGAAGTGCCCTAGGTTCTGTTGCTTTGTTTTTTAGATGTTTCAGGAAACACCATACACTTCTCCCGAGTGGTTGTTGGCAATTTACATCCCGCCCATCAGCATAACAAGGCTCCCAGTTCTCCATGGCCTGTCCTGCCTTTCTGGATTTTACACTTTTTTCAGATGGCCCTTTTGACCGGGGGGAAGTGAGACTTCATTGTAGTGCAGATTTCCTTTGCAAGCTTGCTTGGTTGGCCAAAAAGGGCGTATGCGTTTTTTCCTGAATATATTCAGGAAAAAACGCATACGCCCTTTTTGGCCAAGTGCATCATTGTGGACGTTCTGCCTCTTTTCCTATGCTTTCAATGCAATTCCAGTCTACCTCCTGAAATCGGTTTCCTGCAATTCTGCCCCGCTTTCAAGTCCTCTTGGCAGCCTTACTTCAGTCTATTTTTGGACGATAGCTGTCATTTATAACTCTGCAGGTTTGAGAATTACAGTGTCCCAGAGCTCCTTTCTTCAACTTGCTTTCTTTTGACCTGGCCGCAACACCGCAGGATGGCTTCAGGCCCTAATCTGGTTCCGGCACGGCACGCTGAGCCTTTGGTTATTTCCTCTTCCTGGTGGGAAATGAGAGTTAAATTTGCCCGTCCAGACACCTCCAGCTAGCCTCCCATTGGTTCTCGCTATTCCTGTTCATCTTCCGCAGAAATTGCAAACTGGGCCAAACAGGAGGTTAAAGGCGCTGACTCTCCAAGTGGGGAGAGTGTTAGTAAAGCGTCTGGAATGTTGCACCCGAGTACCAGGGGAGGAAAACTGAGACATATTTGAACACGTCTCCCGTTCACATGGTTGATCATACTTGGGTTCCACATGCATGTTTTAGCTGAAGGAAGAATACCTTAAACCTGGAGAGTTGAGACCCGTGTAATGGGTACCATGCAATATGACTTCAAAGGGTCTTCATTTGCTCACCGAACCTCTCCAATCCTATCACTGCTGCGTTTATGCCCCTGTACACATGCTTGATTCTCTTTCGGAGACATAGCAATCCATAGGTTTTAAGATACTTACTAGTCAGGTACATTCTTAGGCGTTTAATATGCGGTGTTGAGTCCATTTCGTTGAGCAAGGAGTAGCTCTTGTCTATTCCATATTTGACTTAAGGAACTTTATCTGTGCTCATTTCAATCTCTGGTTTTATGCAGCACCCCAACTCACCTTTACCCTTAAGCAAGCATAAGTTGGTTTTCTAAATTTGAGACCCTGTTCTGTTCTGTAATTCAGTTCCTGTGTAGCCAAGTTTACATTCCGTGTATTACTGATATCTTATGATGTTTCTTTTTCTGTGTGACTTACTTCAGTTAGAATCATCATACCTGAATCCACTCATTGTGCTGCTAAGGGCCTGATGACACAGATTTCATTGCTGAGTGATATTGCTTTGTAACTAAATACCACAACTTCTTTATCCATTTTTCACTTTCTGCGATGTTGAACTTGTACTGTAAACGAGGTTCTTATAAACAGAGCCGTTCCAAACTTTGGGGTGGCTGTGTCTTTTTGATTTTAATTTCCCTAAGCTATAGGACCATAAGTGGAAGTGCCCTAGGTTCTGTTGCTTTGTTTTTTAGATGTTTCAGGAAACACCATACACTTCTCCCGAGTGGTTGTTGGCAATTTACATCCCGCCCATCAGCATAACAAGGCTCCCAGTTCTCCATGGCCTGTCCTGCCTTTCTGGATTTTACACTTTTTTCAGATGGCCCTTTTGACCGGGGGGAAGTGAGACTTCATTGTAGTGCAGATTTCCTTTGCAAGCTTGCTTGGTTGGCCAAAAAGTGCGTATGCGTTTTTTCCTGAATATATTCAGGAAAAAACGCATACGCCCTTTTTGGCCAAGTGCATCATTGTGGACGTTCTGCCTATTTTCCTATGCTTTCAATGCAATTCCAGTCTACCTCCTGAAATCGGTTTCCTGCAATTCTGCCCCGCTTTCAAGTCCTCTTGGCAGCCTTACTTCAGTCTATTTTTGGATGATAGCTGTCATTTATAACTCTGCAGGTTTGAGAATTACAGTGTCCCAGAGCTCCTTTCTTCAACTTGCTTTCTTTTGACCTGGCCGCAACACCGCAGGATGGCTTCAGGCCCTAATCTGGTTCCGGCACGGCACGCTGAGCCTTTGGTTATTTCCTCTTCCTGGTGGGAAATGAGAGTTAAATTTGCCCGTCCAGACACCTCCAGCTAGCCTCCCATTGGTTCTCGCTATTCCTGTTCATCTTCCGCAGAAATTGCAAACTGGGCCAAACAGGAGGTTAAAGGCGCTGACTCTCCAAGTGGGGAGAGTGTTAGTAAAGCGTCTGGAATGTTGCACCCGAGTACCAGGGGAGGAAAACTGAGACATATTTGAACACGTCTCCCGTTCACATGGTTGATCATACTTGGGTTCCACATGCATGTTTTAGCTGAAGGAAGAATACCTTAAACCTGGAGAGTTGAGACCCGTGTAATGGGTACCATGCAATATGACTTCAAAGGGTCTTCATTTGCTCACCGAACCTCTCCAATCCTATCACTGCTGCGTTTATGCCCCTGTACACATGCTTGATTCTCTTTCGGAGACATAGCAATCCATAGGTTTTAAGATACTTACTAGTCAGGTACATTCTTAGGCGTTTAATATGCGGTGTTGAGTCCATTTCGTTGAGCAAGGAGTAGCTCTTGTCTATTCCATATTTGACTTAAGGAACTTTATCTGTGCTCATTTCAATCTCTGGTTTTATGCAGCACCCCAACTCACCTTTACCCTTAAGCAAGCATAAGTTGGTTTTCTAAATTTGAGACCCTGTTCTGTTCTGTAATTCAGTTCCTGTGTAGCCAAGTTTACATTCCGTGTATTACTGATATCTTATGATGTTTCTTTTTCTGTGTGACTTACTTCAGTTAGAATCATCATACCTGAATCCACTCATTGTGCTGCTAAGGGCCTGATGACACAGATTTCATTGCTGAGTGATATTGCTTTGTAAGTGAATACCACAACTTCTTTATCCATTTTTCACTTTCTGCGATGTTGAACTTGTACTGTAAACGAGGTTCTTGTAAACAGAGCCGTTCCAAACTTTGGGGTGGCTGTGTCTTTTTGATTTTAATTTCCCTAAGCTATAGGACCATAAGTGGCAGTGCCCTAGGCTCTGTTGCTTTGTTTTTTAGATGTTTCAGGAAACACCATACACTTCTCCCAAGTGTCTGTTGGCAATTTACATCCCGCCCATCAGCATAACAAGGCTCCCAGTTCTCCATGGCCTGTCCTGCCTTTCTGGATTTTACACTTTTTTCAGATGGCCCTTTTGACCAGGGGGAAGTGAGACTTCATTGTAGTGCAGATTTCCTTTGCAAGCTTGCTTGGTTGGCCAAAAATGGCGTATGCGTTTTTTCCTGAATATATTCAGGAAAAAACGCATACGCCCTTTTTGGCCAAGTGCATCATTGTGGACGTTCTGCCTCTTTTCCTATGCTTTCAATGCAATTCCAGTCTACCTCCTGAAATCGGTTTCCTGCAATTCTGCCCCGCTTTCAAGTCCTCTTGGCAGCCTTACTTCAGTCTATTTTTGGACGATAGCTGTCATTTATAACTCTGCAGGTTTGTGAATTACAGTGCCCCTGAGCTCCTTTCTTCAACTCGCTTTCTTGTGAGCTGGCCGCAACACCGCAGGATGGCTTCAGGCCCTAATCTGGTTCTGGCCCGGCACGCTGAGCCTTTGGTTAATTCCTCTTCCTGGTGGGAAATGAGAGTTAAATTTGCCCGTCCAGACACCTCCAGCTAGCCTCTCATTGGTTCTCGCTATTCCTGTTCATCTTCCGCAGAAATTGCAAACTGGGCCAAACAGGAGGTTAAAGGCGCTGACTCTCCAAGTGGGGAGAGTGTTAGTAAAGCGTCTGGAATGTTGCACCCGAGTACCAGGGGAGGAAAACTGAGACATATTTGAACACGTCTCCCGATCACATGGTTGATCATACTCTAGGTTCCACATGCATGTTTTAGCTGAAGGAAGAATACCTTAAACCTGGGTAGTTGAAACCCGTGGAATGGGTACCATGCAATATGACTTCAAAGGGTCTTCATTTGCTCACCGAACCTCTCCAATCCTATCACTGCTGCGTTTATGCCCCTGTACACATGCTTGATTCTCTTTCGGAGACATAGCAATCCATAGGTTTTAAGATACTTACAAGTCAGGTACATTCTTAGGCGTTTAATATGCGGTGTTGAGTCCATTTCGTTGAGCAAGGAGTAGCTCTTGTCTATTCCATATTTGGCTTAAGGAACTTTATCTGTGCTCATTTCAATCTCTGCTTTTATGCAGCACCCCAACTCACCTTTACTCTTAAGCAAGCATAAGTTGTTTTTCTAAATTTGAGACCCTGTTCTGTTCTGTAATTCAGTTCCTGTGTAGCCAAGTTTCCATTCCGTGTATTACTGATATCTTATGATGTTTCTTTTTCTGTGTGACTTATTTCAGTTAGAATCATCATACCTGAATCCACTCATTGTGCTGCTAAGGTCCTGATGACATAGATTTCATTGCTGAGTGATATTGCTTTGTAAGTGAATACCACAACTTCTTTATCCATTTTTCACTTTCTGCGATGTTGAACTTGTACTGTAAACGAGGTTCTTGTAAACAGAGCCGTTCCAAACTTTGGGGTGGCTGTGTCTTTTTTATTTTAATTTCCCTAAGCTATAGGACCATAAGTGGAAGTGCCCTAGGTTCTGTTGCTTTGTTTTTTAGATGTTTCAGGAAACACCATACACTTCTCCCGAGTGGTTGTTGGCAATTTACATCCCGCCCATCAGCATAACAAGGCTCCCAGTTCTCCATGGCCTGTCCTGCCTTTCTGGATTTTACACTTTTTTCAGATGGCCCTTTTGACCGGGGGGAAGTGAGACTTCATTGTAGTGCAGATTTCCTTTGCAAGCTTGCTTGGTTGGCCAAAAAGGGCGTATGCGTTTTTTCCTGAATATATTCAGGAAAAAACGCATACGCCCTTTTTGGCCAAGTGCATCATTGTGGACGTTCTGCCTCTTTTCCTATGCTTTCAATGCAATTCCAGTCTACCTCCTGAAATCGGTTTCCTGCAATTCTGCCCCGCTTTCAAGTCCTCTTGGCAGCCTTACTTCAGTCTATTTTTGGACGATAGCTGTCATTTATAACTCTGCAGGTTTGAGAATTACAGTGCCCCTGAGCTCCTTTCTTCAACTTGCTTTCTTGTGACCTGGCCGCAACACCGCAGGATGGCTTCAGGCCCTAATCTGGTTCCGGCACGGCACGCTGAGCCTTTGGTTATTTCCTCTTCCTGGTGGGAAATGAGAGTTAAATTTGCCCGTCCAGACACCTCCAGCTAGTCTCACATTGGTTCTCACTATTCCTGTTCATCTTCCGCAGAAATTGCAAACTGGGCCAAACAGGAGGTTAAAGGCGCTGACTCTCCAAGTGGGGAGAGTGTTAGTAAAGCGTCTGGAATGTTGCACCCGAGTACCAGGGGAGGAAAACTGAGACATATTTGAACACGTCTCCCGTTCACATGGTTGATCATACTTGGGTTCCACATGCATGTTTTAGCTGAAGGAAGAATACCTTAAACCTGGAGAGTTGAGACCCGTGGAATGGGTACCATGCAATATGACTTCAAAGGGTCTTCATTTGCTCACCGAACCTCTCCAATCCTATCACTGCTGCGTTTATGTCCCTGTACACATGCTTGATTCTCTTTCGGAGACATAGCAATCCATAGGTTTTAAGATACTTACTAGTCAGGTACATTCTTAGGCGTTTAATATGCGGTGTTGAGTCCATTTCGTTGAGCAAGGAGTAGCTCTTGTCTATTCCATATTTGACTTAAGGAACTTTATCTGTGCTCATTTCAATCTCTGGTTTTATGCAGCACCCCAACTCAGCTTTACCCTTAAGCAAGCATAGTTGGTTTTCTAAATTTGAGACCCTGTTCTGTTCTGTAATTCAGTTCCTGTGTAGCCAAGTTTACATTCCGTGTATTACTGATATCTTATGATATTTCTTTTTCTGTGTGACTTACTTCAGTTAGAATCATCATACCTGAATCCACTCATTGTGCTGCTAAGGGCCTGATGACACAGATTTCATTGCTGAGTGATATTGCTTTGTAAGTAAATACCACAACTTCTTTATCCATTTTTCACTTTCTGCGATGTTGAACTTGTACTGTAAACGAGGTTCTTGTAAACAGAGCCGTTCCAAACTTTGGGGTGGCTGTGTCTTTTTGATTTTAATTTCCCTAAGCTATAGGACCATAAGTGGAAGTGCCCTAGGTTCTGTTGCTTTGTTTTTTAGATGTTTCAGGAAACACCATACACTTCTCCCGAGTGTCTGTTGGCAATTTACATCCCGCCCATCAGCATAACAAGGCTCCCAGTTCTCCATGGCCTGTCCTGCCTTTCTGGATTTTACACTTTTTTCAGATGGCCCTTTTGACCGGGGGGAAGTGAGACTTCATTGTAGTGCAGATTTCCTTTGCAAGCTTGCTTGGTTGGCCAAAAAGGGCGTATGCGTTTTTTCCTGAATATATTCAGGAAAAAACGCATACGCCCTTTTTGGCCAAGTGCATCATTGTGGACGTTCTGCCTCTTTTCCTATGCTTTCAATGCAATTCCAGTCTACCTCCTGAAATCGGTTTCCTGCAATTCTGCCCCGCTTTCAAGTCCTCTTGGCAGCCTTACTTCAGTCTATTTTTGGACGATAGCTGTCATTTATAACTCTGCAGGTTTTTGAATTACAGTGCCCCTGAGCTCCTTTCTTCAACTCGCTTTCTTGTGACCTGGCCGCAACACCGCAGGATGGCTTCAGGCCCTAATCTGGTTCCGGTACGGCACGCTGAGCCTTTGGTTATTTCCTCTTCCTGGTGGGAAATGAGAGTTAAATTTGCCCGTCCAGACACCTCCAGCTAGCCTCTCATTGGTTCTCGCTATTCCTGTTCATCTTCCGCAGAAATTGCAAACTGGGCCAAACAGGAGGTTAAAGGCGCTGACTCTCCAAGTGGGGAGAGTGTTAGAAAAGCGTCTGGAATGTTGCACCCGAGTACCAGGGGAGGAAAACTGAGACATATTTGAACACGTCTCCCGTTCACATGGTTGATCATACTTGGGTTCCACATGCATGTTTTAGCTGAAGGAAGAATACCTTAAACCTGGAGAGTTGAGACCCGTGTAATGGGTACCATGCAATATGACTTCAAAGGGTCTTCATTTGCTCACCGAACCTCTCCAATCCTATCACTGCTGCGTTTATGCCCCTGTACACATGCTTGATTCTCTTTCGGAGACATAGCAATCCATAGGTTTTAAGATACTTACTAGTCAGGCACATTCTTAGGCGTTTAATATGCGGTGTTGAGTCCATTTCGTTGAGCAAGGAGTAGCTCTTGTGTATTCCATATTTGACTTAAGGAACTTTATCTGTGCTCATTTCAATCTCTGGTTTTATGCAGCACCCCAACTCACCTTTACCCTTAAGCAAGCATAGTTGGTTTTCTAAATTTGAGACCCTGTTCTGTTCTGTAATTCAGTTCCTGTGTAGCCAAGTTTACATTCCGTGTATTACTGATATCTTATGATGTTTCTTTTTCTGTGTGACTTATTTCAGTTAGAATCATCATACCTGAATCCACTCATTGTGCTGCTAAGGGCCTGATGACATAGATTTCATTGCTGAGTGATATTGCTTTGTAAGTGAATACCACAACTTCTTTATCCATTTTTCACTTTCTGCGATGTTGAACTTGTACTGTAAACGAGGTTCTTGTAAACAGAGCCGTTCCAAACTTTGGGGTGGCTGTGTCTTTTTGATTTTAATTTCCCTAAGCTATAGGACCATAAGTGGAAGTGCCCTAGGCTCTGTTGCTTTGTTTTTTAGATGTTTCAGGAAACACCATACACTTCTCCCGAGTGTCTGTTGGCAATTTACATCCCACCCATCAGCATAACAAGTCTCCCAGTTCTCCATGGCCTGTCCTGCCTTTCTGGATCTTACACTTTTTTCAGATGGCCCTTTTGACCGGGGGGAAGTGAGACTTCATTGTAGTGCAGATTTCCTTTGCAAGCTTGCTTGGTTGGCCAAAAAGGGCGTATGCGTTTTTTCCTGAATATATTCAGGAAAAAACGCATACGCCCTTTTTGGCCAAGTGCATCATTGTGGACGTTCTGCCTCTTTTCCTATGCTTTCAATGCAATTCCAGTCTACCTCCTGAAATCGGTTTCCTGCAATTCTGCCCCGCTTTCAAGTCCTCTTGGCAGCCTTACTTCAGTCTATTTTTGGACGATAGCTGTCATTTATAACTCTGCAGGTTTGTGAATTACAGTGCCCCTGAGCTCCTTTCTTCAACTCGCTTTCTTGTGACCTGGCCGCAACACCGCAGGATGGCTTCAGGCCCTAATCTGGTTCCGGCACGGCACGCTGAGCCTTTGGTTATTTCCTCTTCCTGGTGGGAAATGAGAGTTAAATTTGCCCGTCCAGACACCTCCAGCTAGTCTCTCATTGGTTCTCGCTATTTCTGTTCATCTTCCGCAGAAATTGCAAACTGGGCCAAACAGGAGGTTAAAGGCACTGACTCTCCAAGTGGGGAGAGTGTTAGTAAAGCGTCTGGAATGTTGCACCCGAGTACCAGGGGAGGAATACTGAGACATATTTGAACACGTCTCCCGTTCACATGGTTGATCATACTTGGGTTCCACATGCATGTTTTAGCTGAAGGAAGAATACCTTAAACCTGGAGAGTTGAGACCCGTGGAATGGGTACCATGCAATATGACTTCAAAGGGTCTTCATTTGCTCACCGAACCTCTCCAATCCTATCACTGCTGCGTTTATGCCCCTGTACACACGCTTGATTCTCTTTCGGAGACATAGCAATCCATAGGTTTTAAGATACTTACTAGTCAGGTACATTCTTAGGCGTTTAATATGCGGTGTTGAGTCCATTTCGTTGAGCAAGGAGTAGCTCTTGTCTATTCCATATTTGACTTAAGGAACTTTATCTGTGCTCATTTCAATCTCTGGTTTATGCAGCACCCCAACTCACCTTTCCCCTTAAGCAAGCATAAGTTGGTTTTCTAAATTTGAGACCCTGTTCTGTTCTGTAATTCAGTTCCTGTGTAGCCAAGTTTACATTCCGTGTATTACTGATATCTTATGATGTTTCTTTTTCTGTGTGACTTACTTCAGTTAGAATCATCATACCTGAATCCACTCATTGTGCTGCTAAGGGCCTGATGACACAGATTTCATTGCTGAGTGATATTGCTTTGTAAGTAAATACCACAACTTCTTTATCCATTTTTCACTTTCTGCGATGTTGAACTTGTACTGTAAACGAGGTTCTTGTAAACAGAGGCGTCCCAAACTTTGGGGTGGCTGTGTCTTTTTGATTTTAATTTCCCTAAGCTATAGGACCATAAGTGGCAGTGCCCTAGGCTCTGTTGCTTTGTTTTTTAGATGTTTCAGGAAACACCATACACTTCTCCCGAGTGGTTGTTGGCAATTTACATCCCGCCCATCAGCATAACAAGGCTCCCAGTTCTCCATGGCCTGTCCTGCCTTTCTGGATTTTACACTGTTTTCAGATGGCCCTTTTGACCGGGCGGAAGTGAGACTTCATTGTAGTGCAGATTTCCTTTGCAAGCTTGCTTGGTTGGCCAAATAGGGCGTATGCGTTTTTTCCTGAATATATTCAGGAAAAAACGCATACGCCCTTTTTGGCCAAGTGCATCATTGTGGACGTTCTGCCTCTTTTCCTATGCTTTCAATGCAATTTCAGTCTACCTCCTGAAATCGGTTTCCTGCAATTCTGCCCCGCTTTCAAGTCCTCTTGGCAGCCTTACTTCAGTCTATTTTTGGACGATAGCTGTCATTTATAACTCTGCAGGTTTGTGAATTACAGTGCCCCTGAGCTCCTTTCTTCAACTCGCTTTCTTTTGAGCTGGCCGCAACACCGCAGGATGGCTTCAGGCCCTAATCTGGTTCCGGTACGGCACGCTGAGCCTTTGGTTATTTCCTGTTCCTGTTGGGAAATGAGAGTTAAATTTGCCCGTCCAGACACCTCCAGCTAGCCTCTCATTGGTTCTCGCTATTCCTGTTCATCTTCCGCAGAAATTGCAAACTGTGCCAAACAGGAGGTTAAAGGCGCTGACTCTCCAAGTGGGGAGAGTGTTAGTAAAGCGTCTGGAATGTTGCACCCGAGTACCAGGGGAGGAAAACTGAGACATATTTGAACACGTCTCCCGATCACATGGTTGATCATACTCTGGGTTCCACATGCCTGTTCTAGCTGAAGGAAGAATACCTAAAACCTGGGTAATTGAAACCCGTGGAATGGGTACCATGCAATATGACTTCAAAGGGTCTTCATTTGCTCACCGAACCTCTCCAATCCTATCACTGCTGCGTTTATGCCCCTGTACACATGCTTGATTCTCTTTCGGAGACATAGCAATCCATAGGTTTTAAGATACTTACTAGTCAGGTACATTCTTAGGCGTTTAATATGCGGTGTTGAGTCCATTTCGTTGAGCAAGGAGTGGCTCTTCTCTATTCCATATTTGGCTTAAGGAACTTTATCTGTGCTCATTTCAATCTCTGGTTTTATGCAGCAACCCAACTCACCTTTCCCCTTAAGCAAGCATAAGTTGGTTTTCTAAATTTGAGAACCTGTTCTGTTTTGGAATTCAGTTCCTGTGTAGCCAAGTTTACATTCCGTGTATTAGTGATATCTTATGATGTTTCTTTTTCTGTGTGACTTATTTCAGTTAGAATCATCGTACCTGAATCTACTCATTATGCTGCTACGTGCCTGATGACATAGATTTCATTGCTGAGTGATACTGCATTGTACGTAAGTACCACAAGTTCTTTATCCATTTTTCACTTTCTGCGATGTTGAACTTGTACTGTAAACGAGGTTCTTGTAAACAGAGCCATTCCAAACTTTGGGGTGGCTGTGTCTTTTTGATTTTAATTTCCCTAAGCTATAGGACCATAAGTGGAAGTGCCCTAGGCTCTGTTGCTTTGTTTTTTAGATGTTTCAGGAAACACCATACACTTCTCCCGAGTGTCTGTTGGCAATTTACATCCCGCCCATCAGCATAACAAGGCTCCCAGTTCTCCATGGCCTGTCCTGCCTTTCTGGATTTTACACTTTTTTCAGATGGCCCTTTTGACCAGGGGGAAGTGAGACTTCATTGTAGTGCAGATTTCCTTTGCAAGCTTGCTTGGTTGGCCAAAAAGGGCGTATGCGTTTTTTCCTGAATATATTCAGGAAAAAACGCATACGCCCTTTTTGGCCAAGTGCATCATTGTGGACGTTCTGCCTCTTTTCCTATGCTTTCAATGCAATTCCAGTCTACCTCCTGAAATCGGTTTCCTGCAATTCTGCCCCGCTTTCAAGTCCTCTTGGCAGCCTTACTTCAGTCTATTTTTGGACGATAGCTGTCATTTATAACTCTGCAGGTTTGTGAATTACAGTGCCCCTGAGCTCCTTTCTTCAACTCGCTTTCTTGTGACCTGGCCGCAACACCGCAGGATGGCTTCAGGCCCTAATCTGGATCCGGCCCGGCACGCTGAGCCTTTGGTTAATTCCACTTCCTGGTGGGAAATGAGAGTTAAATTTGCCCGTCCAGACACCTCCAGCTAGCCTCTCATTGGTTCTCGCTATTCCTGTTCATCTTCCGCAGAAATTGCAAACTGGGCCAAACAGGAGGTTAAAGGGACTGACTCTCCAAGTGGGGAGAGTGTTAGTAAAGCGTCTGGAATGTTGCACCCGAGTACCAGGGGAGGAAAACTGAGACATATTTGAACACGTCTCCCGTTCACATGGTTGATCATACTCTAGGTTCCACATGCATGTTTTAGCTGAAGGAAGAATACCTTAAACCTGGGTAGTTGAAACCCGTGGAATGGGTACCATGCAATATGACTTCAAAGGGTCTTCATTTGCTCACCGAACCTCTCCAATCCTATCACTGCTGCGTTTATGCCCCTGTACACATGCTTGATTCTCTTTCGGAGACATAGCAATCCATAGGTTTTAAGATACTTACAAGTCAGGTACATTCTTAGGCGTTTAATATGCGGTGTTGAGTCCATTTCGTTGAGCAAGGAGTAGCTCTTGTCTATTCCATATTTGGCTTAAGGAACTTTATCTGTGCTCATTTCAATCTCTGGTTTTATGCAGCACCCCAACTCACCTTTACCCTTAAGCAAGCATAAGTTGTTTTTCTAAATTTGAGACCCTGTTCTGTTCTGTAATTCAGTTCCTGTGTAGCCAAGTTTCCATTCCGTGTATTACTGATATCTTATGATGTTTCTTTTTCTGTGTGACTTACTTCAGTTAGAATCATCATACCTGAATCCACTCATTGTGCTGCTAAGGGCCTGATGACATAGATTTCATTGCTGAGTGATATTGCTTTGTAAGTGAATACCACAACTTCTTTATCCATTTTTCACTTTCTGCGATGTTGAACTTGTACTGTAAACGAGGTTCTTGTAAACAGAGCCGTTCCAAACTTTGGGGTGGCTGTGTCTTTTTGATTTTAATTTCCCTAAGCTATAGGACCATAAGTGGAAGTGCCCTAGGTTCTGTTGCTTTGTTTTTTAGATGTTTCAGGAAACACCATACACTTCTCCCGAGTGTCTGTTGGCAATTTACATCCCGCCCATCAGCATAACAAGGCTTCCAGTTCTCCATGGCCTGTCCTGCCTTTCTGGATTTTACACTTTTTTCAGATGGCCCTTTTGACCGGGGGGAAGTGAGACTTCATTGTAGTGCAGATTTCCTTTGCAAGCTTGCTTGGTTGGCCAAAAAGGGCGTATGCGTTTTTTCCTGAATATATTCAGGAAAAAACGCATACGCCCTTTTTGGCCAAGTGCATCATTGTGGACGTTCTGCCTCTTTTCCTATGCTTTCAATGCAATTCCAGTCTACCTCCTGAAATCGGTTTCCTGCAATTCTGCCCCGCTTTCAAGTCCTCTTGGCAGACTTACTTCAGTCTATTTTTGGACGATAGCTGTCATTTATAACTCTGCAGGTTTGAGAATTACAGTGTCCCAGAGCTCCTTTCTTCAACTTGCTTTCTTTTGACCTGGCCGCAACACCGCAGGATGGCTTCAGGCCCTAATCTGGTTCCGGCACGGCACGCTGAGCCTTTGGTTATTTCCTCTTCCTGGTGGGAAATGAGAGTTAAATTTGCCCGTCCAGACACCTCCAGCTAGCCTCCCATTGGTTCTCGCTATTCCTGTTCATCTTCCGCAGAAATTGCAAACTGGGCCAAACAGGAGGTTAAAGGCGCTGACTCTCCAAGTGGGGAGAGTGTTAGTAAAGCGTCTGGAATGTTGCACCCGAGTACCAGGGGAGGAAAACTGAGACATATTTGAACACGTCTCCCGTTCACATGGTTGATCATACTTGGGTTCCACATGCATGTTTTAGCTGAAGGAAGAATACCTTAAACCTGGAGAGTTAAGACCCGTGTAATGGGTACCATGCAATATGACTTCAAAGGGTCTTCATTTGCTCACCGAACCTCTCCAATCCTATCACTGCTGCGTTTATGCCCCTGTACACATGCTTGATTCTCTTTCGGAGACATAGCAATCCATAGGTTTTAAGATACTTACTAGTCAGGTACATTCTTAGGCGTTTAATATGCGGTGTTGAGTCCATTTCGTTGAGCAAGGAGTAGCTCTTGTCTATTCCATATTTGGCTTAAGGAACTTTATCTGTGCTCATTTCAATCTCTGGTTTTATGCAGCACCCCAACTCACCTTTACCCTTAAGCAAGCATAAGTTGGTTTTCTAAATTTGAGACCCTGTTCTGTTCTGTAATTCAATTCCTGTGTAGCCAAGTTTCCATTCCGTGTATTACTGATATCTTATGATGTTTCTTTTTCTGTGTGACTTATTTCAGTTAGAATCATCATACCTGAATCGACTCATTGTGCTGCTAAGGGCCTGATGACATAGATTTCATTGCTGAGTGATATTGCTTTGTAAGTGAATACCACAACTTCTTTATCCATTTTTCACTTTCTGCGATGTTGAACTTGTACTGTAAACGAGGTTCTTGTAAACAGAGCCGTTCCAAACTTTGGGGTGGCTGTGTCTTTTTTATTTTAATTTCCCTAAGCTATAGGACCATAAGTGGAAGTGCCCTAGGCTCTGTTGCTTTGTTTTTTAGATGTTTCAGGAAACACCATACACTTCTCCCGAGTGGTTGTTGGCAATTTACATCCCGCCCATCAGCATAACAAGGCTCCCTGTTCTCCATGGCCTGTCCTGCCTTTCTGGATTTTACACTTTTTTCAGATGGCCCTTTTGACCGGGGGGAAGTGAGACTTCATTGTAGTGCAGATTTCCTTTGCAAGCTTGCTTGGTTGGCCAAAAAGGGCGTATGCGTTTTTTCCTGAATATATTCAGGAAAAAACGCATACGCCCTTTTTGGCCAAGTGCATCATTGTGGACGTTCTGCCTCTTTTCCTATGCTTTCAATGCAATTCCAGTCTACCTCCTGAAATCGGTTTCCTGCAATTCTGCCCCGCTTTCAAGTCCTCTTGGCAGCCTTACTTCAGTCTATTTTTGGACGATAGCTGTCATTTATAACTCTGCAGGTTTGTGAATTACAGTGCCCCTGAGCTCCTTTCTTCAACTCGCTTTCTTGTGACCTGGCCGCAACACCGCAGGATGGCTTCAGGCCCTAATCTGGTTCCGGCACGGCACGCTGAGCCTTTGGTTATTTCCTCTTCCTGTTGGGAAATGAGAGTTAAATTTGCCCGTCCAGACACCTCCAGCTAGCCTCTCATTGGTTCTCGCTATTCCTGTTCATCTTCCGCAGAAATTGCAAACTGGGCCAAACAGGAGGTTAAAGGGACTGACTCTCCAAGTGGGGAGAGTGTTAGTAAAGCGTCTGGAATGTTGCACCCGAGTACCAGGGGAGGAAAACTGAGACATATTTGAACACGTCTCCCGATCACATGGTTGATCATACTCTGGGTTCCACATGCCTGTTTTAGCTGAAGGAAGAATACCTAAAACCTGGGTAATTGAAACCCGTGGAATGGGTACCATGCAATATGACTTCAAAGGGTCTTCATTTGCTCACCGAACCTCTCCAATCCTATCACTGCTGCGTTTATGCCCCTGTACACATGCTTGATTCTCTTTCGGAGACATAGCAATCCATAGGTTTTAAGATACTTACTAGTCAGGTACATTCTTAGGCGTTTAATATGCGGTGTTGAGTCCATTTCGTTGAGCAAGGAGTGGCTCTTGTCTATTCCATATTTGGCTTAAGGAACTTTATCTGTGCTCATTTCAATCTCTGGTTTTATGCAGCACCCCAACTCACCTTTACCCTTAAGCAAGCATAAGTTGGTTTTCTAAATTTGAGACCCTGTTCTGTTCTGTAATTCAGTTCCTCTGTAGCCAAGTTTCCATTCCGTGTATTACTGATATCTTATGACGTTTCTTTTTCTGTGTGACTTATTTCAGTTAGAATCATCATACCTGAATCCACTCATTGTGCTGCTAAGGGCCTGATGACATAGATTTCATTGCTGAGTGATATTGCTTTGTAAGTGAATACCACAACTTCTTTATCCATTTTTCACTTTCTGCGATGTTGAACTTGTACTGTAAACGAGGTTCTTGTAAACAGAGCCGTTCCAAACTTTGGGGTGGCTGTGTCTTTTTGATTTTAATTTCCCTAAGCTATAGGACCATAAGTGGAAGTGCCCTAGGCTCTGTTGCTTTGTTTTTTAGATGTTTTAGGAAACACCATACACTTCTCCCGAGTGGTTGTTGGCAATTTACATCCCGCCCATCAGCATAACAAGGCTCCCTGTTCTCCATGGCCTGTCCTGCCTTTCTGGATTTTACACTTTTTTCAGATGGCCCTTTTGACCGGGGGGAAGTGAGACTTCATTGTAGTGCAGATTTCCTTTGCAAGCTTGCTTGGTTGGCCAAAAAGGGCGTATGCGTTTTTTCCTGAATATATTCAGGAAAAAACGCATACGCCCTTTTTGGCCAAGTGCATCATTGTGGACGTTCTGCCTCTTTTCCTATGCTTTCAATGCAATTCCAGTCTACCTCCTGAAATCGGTTTCCTGCAATTCTGCCCCGATTTCAAGTCCTCTTGGCAGCCTTACTTCAGTCTATTTTTGGACGATACCTGTCATTTATAACTCTGCAGGTTTGTGAATTACAGTGCCCCTGAGCTCCTTTCTTCAACTCGCTTTCTTTTGAGCTGGCCGCAACACCGCAGGATGACTTCAGGCCCTAATCTGGTTCCGGTACGGCACGCTGAGCCTTTGGTTATTTCCTCTTCCTGGTGGGAAATGAGAGTTAAATTTGCCCGTCCAGACACCTCCAGCTAGCCTCTCATTGGTTCTCACTATTCCTGTTCATCTTCCGCAGAAATTGCAAACTGTGCCAAACAGGAGGTTAAAGGGACTGACTCTCCAAGTGGGGAGAGTGTTAGTAAAACGTCTGGAATGTTGCACCCGAGTACCAGGGGAGGAAAACTGAGACATATTTGAACACGTCTCCCGATCACATGGTTGATCATACTCTAGGTTCCACATGCATGTTTTAGCTGAAGGAAGAATACCTTAAACCTGGGTAGTTGAAACCCGTGGAATGGGTACCATGCAATATGACTTCAAAGGGTCTTCATTTGCTCACCGAACCTCTCCAATCCTATCACTGCTGCGTTTATGCCCCTGTACACATGCTTGATTCTCTTTCGGAGACATAGCAATCCATAGGTTTTAAGATACTTACTAGTCAGGTACATTCTTAGGCGTTTAATATGCGGTGTTGAGTCCATTTCGTTGAGCAAGGAGTAGCTCTTGTCTATTCCATATTTGGCTTAAGGAACTTTATCTGTGCTCATTTCAATCTCTGGTTTTATGCAGCACCCCAACTCACCTTTACCCTTAAGCAAGCATAAGTTGGTTTTCTAAATTTGAGACCCTGTTCTGTTCTGTAATTCAGTTCCTGTGTAGCCAAGTTTCCATTCCATGTATTACTGATATTTTATGATGTTTCTTTTTCTGTGTGACTTATTTCAGTTAGAATCATCATACCTGAATCCACTCATTGTGCTGCTAAGGGCCTGATGACATAGATTTCATTGCTGAGTGATATTGCTTTGTAAGTGAATACCACAACTTCTTTATCCATTTTTCACTTTCTGCGATGTTGAACTTGTACTGTAAACGAGGTTCTTGTAAACAGAGACGTTCCAAACTTTGGGGTGGCTGTGTCTTTTTGATTTTAATTTCCCTAAGCTATAGGACCATAAGTGGAAGTGCCCTAGGCTCTGTTGCTTTGTTTTTTAGATGTTTCAGGAAACACCATACACTTCTCCCGAGTGGTTGTTGGCAATTTACATCACACCCATCAGCATAACAAGGCTCCCAGTTCTCAATGGCCTGTTGCCTTTCTGGATTTTACACTTTTTTCAGATGGCCCTTTTGACCGGGGGGAAGTGAGACTTCATTGTAGTGCAGATTTCCTTTGCAAGCTTGCTTGGTTGGCCAAAAAGGGCGTATGCGTTTTTTCCTGAATATATTCAGGAAAAAACGCATACGCCCTTTTTGGCCAAGTGCATCATTGTGGACGTTCTGCCTCTTTTCCTATGCTTTCAATGCAATTCCAGTCTACCTCCTGAAATCGGTTTCCTGCAATTCTGCCCCGCTTTCAAGTCCTCTTGGCAGCCTTACTTCAGTCTATTTTTGGACGATAGCTGTCATTTATAACTCTGCAGGTTTGTGAATTACAGTGCCCCTGAGCTCCTTTCTTCAACTCGCTTTCTTGTGACCTGGCCGCAACACCGCAGCATGGCTTCAGGCCCTAAACTGTTTCCGGCACGGCATGCTGAGCCTTTGGTTAATTCCTCTTCCTGGTGGGAAATGAGAGTTAAATTTGCCCGACCAGACACCTCCAGCTAGCCTCTCATTGGTTCTCGCTATTCCTGTTCATCTTCCGCAGAAATTGCAAACTGGGCCAAACAGGAGGTTAAAGGCGCTGACTCTCCAAGTGGGGAGAGTGTTAGTAAAGCGTCTGGAATGTTGCACCCGAGTACCAGGGGAGGAAAACTGAGACATATTTGAACACGTCTCCCGATCACATGTTTGATCATACTCTAGGTTCCACATGCATGTTTTAGCTGAAGGAAGAATACCTTAAACCTGGGTAGTTGAAACCCGTGGAATGGGTACCATGCAATATGACTTCAAAGGGTCTTCATTTGCTCACCGAACCTCTCCAATCCTATCACTGCTGCGTTTATGCCCCTGTACACATGCTTGATTCTCTTTTGGAGTCATAGCAATCCATAGGTTTTACGATACTTACTAGTCAGGTACATTCTTAGGCGTTTAATATGCGGTGTTGAGTCCATTTCGTTGAGCAAGGAGTAGCTCTTGTCTATTCCATATTTGACTTAAGGAACTTTATCTGTGCTCATTTCAATCTCTGGTTTTATGCAGCACCCCAACTCACCTTTATCCTTAAGCAAGCATAAGTTGGTTTTCTAAATTTGAGACCCTGTTCTGTTCTGTAATTCAGTTCCTGTGTAGCCAAGTTTACATTCCGTGTATTACTGATATCTTATGATGTTTCTTTTTCTGTGTGACTTATTTCAGTTAGAATCATCATACCTGAATCCACTCATTGTGATGCTAAGGGCCTGATGACATAGATTTCATTGCTGAGTGATATTGCTTTGTAAGTAAATACAACAACTTCTTTATCCATTTTTCACTTTCTGCGATGTTGAACTTGTACTGTAAACGAGGTTCTTGTAAACAGAGGCGTCCCAAACTTTGGGGTGGCTGTGTCTTTTTGATTTTAATTTCCCTAAGCTATAGGACCATAAGTGGCAGTGCCCTAGGCTCTGTTGCTTTGTTTTTTAGATGTTTCAGGAAACACCATACACTTCTCCCGAGTGTCTGTTGGCAATTTACATCCCGCCCATCAGCATAACAAGGCTCCCAGTTCTCCATGGCCTGTCCTGCCTTTCTGGATTTTACACTTTTTTCAGATGGCCCTTTTGACCGGGGGGAAGTGAGACTTCATTGTAGTGCAGATTTCCTTTGCAAGCTTGCTTGGTTGGCCAAAAAGGGCGTATGCGTTTTTTCCTGAATATATTCAGGAAAAAACGCATACGCCCTTTTTGGCCAAGTGCATCATTGTGGACGTTCTGCCTCTTTTCCTATGCTTTCAATGCAATTCCAGTCTACCTCCTGAAATCGGTTTCCTGCAATTCTGCCCCGCTTTCAAGTCCTCTTGGCAGCCTTACTTCAGTCTATTTTTGGACGATAGCTGTCATTTATAACTCTGCAGGTTTGTGAATTACAGTGCCCCTGAGCTCCTTTCTTCAACTCGCTTTCTTGTGACCTGGCCGCAACACCGCAGGATGGCTTCAGGCCCTAATCTGGTTCCGGCCCGGCATGCTGAGCCTTTGGTTAATTCCTCTTCCTGGTGGGAAATGAGAGTTAAATTTGCCCGTCCAGACACCTCCAGCTAGCCTCTCATTGGTTCTCGCTATTCCTGTTCATCTTCCGCAGAAATTGCAAACTGGGCCAAACAGGAGGTTAAAGGGACTGACTCTCCAAGTGGGGAGAGTGTTAGTAAAGCGTCTGGAATGTTGCACCCGAGTACCAGGGGAGGAAAACTGAGACATATTTGAACACGTCTCCCGATCACATGGTTGATCATACTCTAGGTTCCACATGCATGTTTTAGCTGAAGGAAGAATACCTTAAACCTGGGTAGTTGAAACCCGTGGAATGGGTACCATGCAATATGACTTCAAAGGGTCTTCATTTGCTCACCGAACCTCTCCAATCCTATCACTGCTGCGTTTATGCCCCTGTACACATGCTTGATTCTCTTTCAGAGACATAGCAATCCATAGGTTTTAAGATACTTACAAGTCAGGTACATTCTTAGGCGTTTAATATGCGGTGTTGAGTCCATTTCGTTGAGCAAGGAGTAGCTCTTGTCTATTCCATATTTGGCTTAAGGAACTTTATCTGTGCTCATTTCAATCTCTGGTTTTATGCAGCACCCCAACTCACCTTTACCCTTAAGCAAGCATAGTTGGTTTTCTAAATTTGAGACCCTGTTCTGTTCTGTAATTCAGTTCCTGTGTAGCCAAGTTTCCATTCCGTGTATTACTGATATCTTATGATGTTTCTTTTTCTGTGTGACTTATTTCAGTTAGAATCATCATACCTGAATCCACTCATTGTGCTGCTAAGGGCCTGATGACACAGATTTCATTGCTGAGTGATATTGCTTTGTAAGTAAATACCACAACTTCTTTATCCATTTTTCACTTTCTGCGATGTTGAACTTGTACTGTAAACGAGGTTCTTGTAAACAGAGCCGTTCCAAACTTTGGGGTGGCTGTGTCTTTTTGATTTTAATTTCCCTAAGCTATAGGACCATAAGTGGAAGTGCCCTAGGTTCTGTTGCTTTGTTTTTTAGATGTTTCAGGAAACACCATACGCGTCTCCCGAGTGGTTTTTGGCAATTTACATCCCGCCCATCAGCATAACAAGGCTCCCAGTTCTCCATGGCCTGTCCTGCCTTTCTGGATTTTACACTTTTTTCAGATGGCCCTTTTGACCGGGCGGAAGTGAGACTTCATTGTAGTGCAGATTTCCTTTGCAAGCTTGCTTGGTTGGCCAAAAAGGGCGTATGCGTTTTTTCCTGAATATATTCAGGAAAAAACGCATACGCCCTTTTTGGCCAAGTGCATCATTGTGGACGTTCTGCCTCTTTTCCTATGCTTTCAATGCAATTCCAGTCTACCTCCTGAAATCGGTTTCCTGCAATTCTGCCCCGCTTTCAAGTCCTCTTGGCAGCCTTACTTCAGTCTATTTTTGGACGATAGCTGTCATTTATAACTCTGCAGGTTTGAGAATTACAGTGTCCCAGAGCTCCTTTCTTCAACTTGCTTTCTTTTGACCTGGCCGCAACACCGCAGGATGGCTTCAGGCCCTAATCTGGTTCCGGCACGGCACGCTGAGCCTTTGGTTATTTCCTCTTCCTGGTGGGAAATGAGAGTTAAATTTGCCCGTCCAGACACCTCCAGCTAGCCTCCCATTGGTTCTCGCTATTCCTGTTCATCTTCCGCAGAAATTGCAAACTGGGCCAAACAGGAGGTTAAAGGCGCTGACTCTCCAAGTGGGGAGAGTGTTAGTAAAGCGTCTGGAATGTTGCACCCGAGTACCAGGGGAGGAAAACTGAGACATATTTGAACACGTCTCCCGTTCACATGGTTGATCATACTTGGGTTCCACATGCATGTTTTAGCTGAAGGAAGAATACCTTAAACCTGGAGAGTTGAGACCCGTGTAATGGGTACCATGCAATATGACTTCAAAGGGTCTTCATTTGCTCACCGAACCTCTCCAATCCTATCACTGCTGCGTTTATGCCCCTGTACACATGCTTGATTCTCTTTCGGAGACATAGCAATCCATAGGTTTTAAGATACTTACTAGTCAGGTACATTCTTAGGCGTTTAATATGCGGTGTTGAGTCCATTTCGTTGAGCAAGGAGTAGCTCTTGTCTATTCCATATTTGACTTAAGGAACTTTATCTGTGCTCATTTCAATCTCTGGTTTTATGCAGCACCCCAACTCACCTTTACCCTTAAGCAAGCATAAGTTGGTTTTCTAAATTTGAGACCCTGTTCTGTTCTGTAATTCAGTTCCTGTGTAGCCAAGTTTACATTCCGTGTATTACTGATATCTTATGATGTTTCTTTTTCTGTGTGACTTACTTCAGTTAGAATCATCATACCTGAATCCACTCATTGTGCTGCTAAGGGCCTGATGACACAGATTTCATTGCTGAGTGATATTGCTTTGTAACTAAATACCACAACTTCTTTATCCATTTTTCACTTTCTGCGATGTTGAACTTGTACTGTAAACGAGGTTCTTATAAACAGAGCCGTTCCAAACTTTGGGGTGGCTGAGTCTTTTTGATTTTAATTTCCCTAAGCTATAGGACCATAAGTGGAAGTGCCCTAGGTTCTGTTGCTTTGTTTTTTAGATGTTTCAGGAAACACCATACACTTCTCCCGAGTGGTTGTTGGCAATTTACATCCCGCCCATCAGCATAACAAGGCTCCCAGTTCTCCATGGCCTGTCCTGCCTTTCTGGATTTTACACTTTTTTCAGATGACCCTTTTGACCGGGGGGAAGTGAGACTTCATTGTAGTGCAGATTTCCTTTGCAAGCTTGCTTGGTTGGCCAAAAAGTGCGTATGCGTTTTTTCCTGAATATATTCAGGAAAAAACGCATACGCCCTTTTTGGCCAAGTGCATCATTGTGGACGTTCTGCCTCTTTTCCTATGCTTTCAATGCAATTCCAGTCTACCTCCTGAAATCGGTTTCCTGCAATTCTGCCCCGCTTTCAAGTCCTCTTGGCAGCCTTACTTCAGTCTATTTTTGGATGATAGCTGTCATTTATAACTCTGCAGGTTTGAGAATTACAGTGTCCCAGAGCTCCTTTCTTCAACTTGCTTTCTTTTGACCTGGCCGCAACACCGCAGGATGGCTTCAGGCCCTAATCTGGTTCCGGCACGGCACGCTGAGCCTTTGGTTATTTCCTCTTCCTGGTGGGAAATGAGAGTTAAATTTGCCCGTCCAGACACCTCCAGCTAGCCTCCCATTGGTTCTCGCTATTCCTGTTCATCTTCCGCAGAAATTGCAAACTGGGCCAAACAGGAGGTTAAAGGCGCTGACTCTCCAAGTGGGGAGAGTGTTAGTAAAGCGTCTGGAATGTTGCACCCGAGTACCAGGGGAGGAAAACTGAGACATATTTGAACACGTCTCCCGTTCACATGGTTGATCATACTTGGGTTCCACATGCATGTTTTAGCTGAAGGAAGAATACCTTAAACCTGGAGAGTTGAGACCCGTGTAATGGGTACCATGCAATATGACTTCAAAGGGTCTTCATTTGCTCACCGAACCTCTCCAATCCTATCACTGCTGCGTTTATGCCCCTGTACACATGCTTGATTCTCTTTCGGAGACATAGCAATCCATAGGTTTTAAGATACTTACTAGTCAGGTACATTCTTAGGCGTTTAATATGCGGTGTTGAGTCCATTTCGTTGAGCAAGGAGTAGCTCTTGTCTATTCCATATTTGACTTAAGGAACTTTATCTGTGCTCATTTCAATCTCTGGTTTTATGCAGCACCCCAACTCACCTTTACCCTTAAGCAAGCATAAGTTGGTTTTCTAAATTTGAGACCCTGTTCTGTTCTGTAATTCAGTTCCTGTGTAGCCAAGTTTACATTCCGTGTATTACTGATATCTTATGATGTTTCTTTTTCTGTGTGACTTACTTCAGTTAGAATCATCATACCTGAATCCACTCATTGTGCTGCTAAGGGCCTGATGACACAGATTTCATTGCTGAGTGATATTGCTTTGTAAGTGAATACCACAACTTCTTTATCCATTTTTCACTTTCTGCGATGTTGAACTTGTACTGTAAACGAGGTTCTTGTAAACAGAGCCGTTCCAAACTTTGGGGTGGCTGTGTCTTTTTGATTTTAATTTCCCTAAGCTATAGGACCATAAGTGGAAGTGCCCTAGGTTCTGTTGCTTTGTTTTTTAGATGTTTCAGGAAACACCATACACTTCTCCCGAGTGGTTGTTGGCAATTTACATCCCGCCCATCAGCATAACAAGGCTCCCAGTTCTCCATGGCCTGTCCTGCCTTTCTGGATTTTACACTTTTTTCAGATGGCCCTTTTGACCGGGGGGAAGTGAGACTTCATTGTAGTGCAGATTTCCTTTGCAAGCTTGCTTGGTTGGCCAAAAAGGGTGTATGCGTTTTTTCCTTAATATATTCAGGAAAAAACGCATACGCCCTTTTTGGCCAAGTGCATCATTGTGGACGTTCTGCCTCTTTTCCTATGCTTTCAATGCAATTCCAGTCTACCTCCTGAAATCGGTTTCCTGCAATTCTGCCCCGCTTTCAAGTCCTCTTGGCAGCCTTACTTCAGTCTATTTTTGGACGATAGCTGTCATTTATAACTCTGCAGGTTTGAGAATTACAGTGTCCCAGAGCTCCTTTCTTCAACTTGCTTTCTTTTGACCTGGCCGCAACACCGCAGGATGGCTTCAGGCCCTAATCTGGTTCCGGCACGGCACGCTGAGCCTTTGGTTATTTCCTCTTCCTGGTGGGAAATGAGAGTTAAATTTGCCCGTCCAGACACCTCCAGCTAGCCTCCCATTGGTTCTCGCTATTCCTGTTCATCTTCCGCAGAAATTGCAAACTGGGCCAAACAGGAGGTTAAAGGCGCTGACTCTCCAAGTGGGGAGAGTGTTAGTAAAGCGTCTGGAATGTTGCACCCGAGTACCAGGGGAGGAAAACTGAGACATATTTGAACACGTCTCCCGTTCACATGGTTGATCATACTTGGGTTCCACATGCATGTTTTAGCTGAAGGAAGAATACCTTAAACCTGGAGAGTTAAGACCCGTGTAATGGGTACCATGCAATATGACTTCAAAGGGTCTTCATTTGCTCACCGAACCTCTCCAATCCTATCACTGCTGCGTTTATGCCCCTGTACACATGCTTGATTCTCTTTCGGAGACATAGCAATCCATAGGTTTTAAGATACTTACTAGTCAGGTACATTCTTAGGCGTTTAATATGGGGTGTTGAGTCCATTTCGTTGAGCAAGGAGTAGCTCTTGTCTATTCCATATTTGGCTTAAGGAACTTTATCTGTGCTCATTTCAATCTCTGGTTTTATGCAGCACCCCAACTCACCTTTACCCTTAAGCAAGCATAAGTTGGTTTTCTAAATTTGAGACCCTGTTCTGTTCTGTAATTCAGTTCCTGTGTAGCCAAGTTTACATTCCGTGTATTACTGATATCTTATGATGTTTCTTTTTCTGTGTGACTTATTTCAGTTAGAATCATCATACCTGAATCCACTCATTGTGCTGCTAAGGGCCTGATGACATAGATTTCATTGCTGAGTGATATTGCTTTGTAAGTGAATACCACAACTTCTTTATCCATTTTTCACTTTCTGCGATGTTGAACTTGTACTGTAAACGAGGTTCTTGTAAACAGAGCCGTTCCAAACTTTGGGGTGGCTGTGTCTTTTTTATTTTAATTTCCCTAAGCTATAGGACCATAAGTGGAAGTGCCCTAGGCTCTGTTGCTTTGTTTTTTAGATGTTTCAGGAAACACCATACACTTCTCCCGAGTGTCTGTTGGCAATTTACATCCCGCCCATCAGCATAACAAGGCTCCCAGTTCTCCATGGCCTGTCCTGCCTTTCTGGATTTTACACTTTTTTCAGATGGCCCTTTTGACCGGGGGGAAGTGAGACTTCATTGTAGTGCAGATTTCCTTTGCAAGCTTGCTTGGTTGGCCAAAAAGGGCGTATGCGTTTTTTCCTGAATATATTCAGGAAAAAACTCATACGCCCATTTTGGCCAAGTGCATCATTGTGGACGTTCTGCCTCTTTTCCTATGCTTTCAATGCAATTCCAGTCTACCTCCTGAAATCGGTTTCCTGCAATTCTGCCCCGCTTTCAAGTCCTCTTGGCAGCCTTACTTCAGTCTATTTTTGGACGATAGCTGTCATTTATAACTCTGCAGGTTTGTGAATTACAGTGCCCCTGAGCTCCTTTCTTCAACTCGCTTTCTTGTGACCTGGCCGCAACACCGCAGGATGGCTTCAGGCCCTAATCTGGTTCCGGCACGGCACGCTGAGCCTTTGGTTATTTCCTCTTCCTGGTGGGAAATGAGAGTTAAATTTGCCCGTCCAGACACCTCCAGCTAGCCTCTCATTGGTTCTCGCTATTCCTGTTCATCTTCCGCAGAAATTGCAAACTGGGCCAAACAGGAGGTTAAAGGCGCTGACTCTCCAAGTGGGGAGAGTGTTAGTAAAGCGTCTGGAATGTTGCACCCGAGTACCAGGGGAGGAAAACTGAGACATATTTGAACACGTCTCCCGTTCACATGGTTGATCATACTCTGGGTTCCACATGCCTGTTTTAGCTGAAGGAAGAATACCTAAAACCTGGGTAATTGAAACCCGTGGAATGGGTACCATGCAATATGACTTCAAAGGGTCTTCATTTGCTCACCGAACCTCTCCAATCCTATCACTGCTGCGTTTATGCCCCTGTACACATGCTTGATTCTCTTTCGGAGACATAGCAATCCATAGGTTTTAAGATACTTACTAGTCAGGTACATTCTTAGGCGTTTAATATGCGGTGTTGAGTCCATTTCGTTGAGCAAGGAGTGGCTCTTGTCTATTCCATATTTGGCTTAAGGAACTTCATCTGTGCTCATTTCAATCTCTGGTTTTATGCAGCACCCCAACTCACCTTTACCCTTAAGCAAGCATAAGTTGGTTTTCTAAATTTGAGACCCTGTTCTGTTCTGTAATTCAGTTCCTGTGTAGCCAAGTTTCCATTCCGTGTATTACTGATATCTTATGATGTTTCTTTTTCTGTGTGACTTATTTCAGTTAGAATCATCATACCTGAATCCACTCATTGTGCTGCTAAGGGCCTGATGACATAGATTTCATTGCTGAGTGATATTGCTTTGTAAGTGAATACCACAACTTCTTTATCCATTTTTCACTTTCTGCGATGTTGAACTTGTACTGTAAACGAGGTTCTTGTAAACAGAGCCGTTCCAAACTTTGGGGTGGCTGTGTCTTTTTGATTTTAATTTCCCTAAGCTATAGGACCATAAGTGGAAGTGCCCTAGGCTCTGTTGCTTTGTTTTTTAGATGTTTCAGGAAACACCATACACTTCTCCCGAGTGTCTGTTGGCAATTTACATCCCGCCCATCAGCATAACAAGGCTCCCAGTTCTCCATGGCCTGTCCTGCCTTTCTGGATTTTACACTTTTTTCAGATGGCCCTTTTGACCTGGGGGAAGTGAGACTTCATTGTAGTGCAGATTTCCTTTGCAAGCTTGCTTGGTTGGCCAAAAAGGGCGTATGCGTTTTTTCCTGAATATATTCAGGAAAAAACGCATACGCCCATTTTGGCCAAGTGCATCATTGTGGACGTTCTGCCTATTTTCCTATGCTTTCAATGCAATTCCAGTCTACCTCCTGAAATCGGTTTCCTGCAATTCTGCCCCGCTTTCAAGTCCTCTTGGCAGCCTTACTTCAGTCTATTTTTGGACGATAGCTGTCATTTATAACTCTGCAGGTTTGTGAATTACAGTGCCCCTGAGCTCCTTTCTTCAACTCGCTTTCTTGTGACCTGGCCGCAACACCGCAGGATGGCTTCAGGCCCTAATCTGGTTCCGGCACGGCACGCTGAGCCTTTGGTTATTTCCTCTTCCTGTTGGGAAATGAGAGTTAAATTTGCCCGTCCAGACACCTCCAGCTAGCCTCTCATTGGTTCTCACTATTCCTGTTCATCTTCCGCAGAAATTGCAAACTGTGCCAAACAGGAGGTTAAAGGGACTGACTCTCCAAGTGGGGAGAGTGTTAGTAAAGCGTCTGGAATGTTGCACCCGAGTACCAGGGGAGGAAAACTGAGACATATTTGAACACGTCTCCCGATCACATGGTTGATCATACTCTAGGTTCCACATGCATGTTTTAGCTGAAGGAAGAATACCTTAAACCTGGGTAGTTGAAACCCGTGGAATGGGTACCATGCAATATGACTTCAAAGGGTCTTCATTTGCTCACCGAACCTCTCCAATCCTATCACTGCTGCGTTTATGCCCCTGTACACATGCTTGATTCTCTTTCGGAGACATAGCAATCCATAGGTTTTAAGATACTTACTAGTCAGGTACATTCTTAGGCGTTTAATATGCGGTGTTGAGTCCATTTCGTTGAGCAAGGAGTAGCTCTTGTCTATTCCATATTTGGCTTAAGGAACTTTATCTGTGCTCATTTCAATCTCTGGTTTTATGCAGCACCCCAACTCACCTTTACCCTTAAGCAAGCATAAGTTGGTTTTCTAAATTTGAGACCCTGTTCTGTTCTGTAATTCAGTTCCTGTGTAGCCAAGTTTCCATTCCATGTATTACTGATATCTTATGATGTTTCTTTTTCTGTGTGACTTATTTCAGTTAGAATCATCATACCTGAATCCACTCATTGTGCTGCTAAGGGCCTGATGACATAGATTTCATTGCTGAGTGATATTGCTTTGTAAGTGAATACCACAACTTCTTTATCCATTTTTCACTTTCTGCGATGTTGAACTTGTACTGTAAACGAGGTTCTTGTAAACAGAGCCGTTCCAAACTTTGGGGTGGCTGTGTCTTTTTGATTTTAATTTCCCTAAGCTATAGGACCATAAGTGGAAGTGCCCTAGGCCCTGTTGCTTTGTTTTTTAGATGTTTCAGGAAACACCATACACTTCTCCCGAGTGGTTGTTGGCAATTTACATCACACCCATCAGCATAACAAGGCTCCCAGTTCTCAATGGCCTGTTGCCTTTCTGGATTTTACACTTTTTTCAGATGGCCCTTTTGACCGGGGGGAAGTGAGACTTCATTGTAGTGCAGATTTCCTTTGCAAGCTTGCTTGGTTGGCCAAAAAGGGCGTATGCGTTTTTTCCTGAATATATTCAGGAAAAAACGCATACGCCCTTTTTGGCCAAGTGCATCATTGTGGACGTTCTGCCTCTTTTCCTATGCTTTCAATGCAATTCCAGTCTACCTCCTGAAATCGGTTTCCTGCAATTCTGCCCCGCTTTCAAGTCCTCTTGGCAGCCTTACTTCAGTCTATTTTTGGATGATAGCTGTCATTTATAACTCTGCAGGTTTGTGAATTACAGTGCCCCTGAGCTCCTTTCTTCAACTCGCTTTCTTGTGACCTGGCCGCAACACCGCAGGATGGCTTCAGGCCCTAATCTGGTTCCGGCCCGGCATGCTGAGCCTTTGGTTAATTCCTCTTCCTGGTGGGAAATGAGAGTTAAATTTGCCCGACCAGACACCTCCAGCTAGCCTCTCATTGGTTCTCGCTATTCCTGTTCATCTTCCGCAGAAATTGCAAACTGGGCCAAACAGGAGGTTAAAGGGACTGACTCTCCAAGTGGGGAGAGTGTTAGTAAAGCGTCTGGAATGTTGCACCCGAGTACCAGGGGAGGAAAACTGAGACATATTTGAACACGTCTCCCGATCACATGGTTGATCATACTCTAGGTTCCACATGCATGTTTTAGCTGAAGGAAGAATACCTTAAACCTGGGTAGTTGAAACCCGTGGAATGGGTACCATGCAATATGACTTCAAAGGGTCTTCATTTGCTCACCGAACCTCTCCAATCCTATCACTGCTGCGTTTATGCCCCTGTACACATGCTTGATTCTCTTTCGGAGACATAGCAATCCATAGGTTTTACGATACTTACTAGTCAGGTACATTCTTAGGCGTTTAATATGCGGTGTTGAGTCCATTTCGTTGAGCAAGGAGTAGCTCTTGTCTATTCCATATTTGGCTTAAGGAACTTTATCTGTGCTCATTTCAATCTCTGGTTTTATGCAGCACCCCAACTCACCTTTACCCTTAAGCAAGCATAAGTTGTTTTTCTAAATTTGTGACCCAGTTCTGTTCTGTAATTCAGTTCCTGTGTAGCCAAGTTTCCATTCCGTGTATTACTGATATCTTATGATGTTTCTTTTTCTGTGTGACTTATTTCAGTTAGAATCATCATACCTGAATCGACTCATTGTGCTGCTAAGGGCCTGATGACATAGATTTCATTGCTGAGTGATATTGCTTTGTAAGTGAATACCACAACTTCTTTATCCATTTTTCACTTTCTGCGATGTTGAACTTGTACTGTAAACGAGGTTCTTGTAAACAGAGCCGTTCCAAACTTTGGGGTGGCTGTGTCTTTTTGATTTTAATTTCCCTAAGCTATAGGACCATAAGTGGAAGTGCCCTAGGTTCTGTTGCTTTGTTTTTTAGATGTTTCAGGAAACACCATACACTTCTCCCGAGTGTCTGTTGGCAATTTACATCCCGCCCATCAGCATAACAAGGCTCCCAGTTCTCCATGGCCTGTCCTGCCTTTCTGGATTTTACACTATTTTCAGATGGCCCTTTTGACCGGGGGGAAGTGAGACTTCATTGTAGTGCAGATTTCCTTTGCAAGCTTGCTTGGTTGGCCAAAAAGGGCGTATGCGTTTTTTCCTGAATATATTCAGGAAAAAACGCATACGCCCTTTTTGGCCAAGTGCATCATTGTGGACGTTCTGCCTCTTTTCCTATGCTTTCAATGCAATTCCAGTCTACCTCCTGAAATCGGTTTCCTGCAATTCTGCCCCGCTTTCAAGTCCTCTTGGCAGCCTTACTTCAGTCTGTTTTTGGACGATAGCTGTCATTTATAACTCTGCAGGTTTGTGAATTACAGTGCCCCTGAGCTCCTTTCTTCAACTCGCTTTCTTTTGAGCTGGCCGCAACACCGCAGGATGGCTTCAGGCCCTAATCTGGTTACGGTACGGCACGCTGAGCCTTTGGTTATTTCCTCTTCCTTGTGGGAAATGAGAGTTAAATTTGCCCGTCCAGACACCTCCAGCTAGCCTCTCATTGGTTCTCGCTATTCCTGTTCATCTTCCGCAGAAATTGCAAACTGGGCCAAACAGGAGGTTAAAGGCGCTGACTCTCCAAGTGGGGAGAGTGTTAGTAAAGCGTCTGGAATGTTGCACCCGAGTACCAGGGGAGGAAAACTGAGACATATTTGAACACGTCTCCCGTTCACATGGTTGATCATACTTGGGTTCCACATGCATGTTTTAGCTGAAGGAAGAATACCTTAAACCTGGAGAGTTGAGACCCGTGTAATGGGTACCATGCAATATGAGTTCAAAGGGTCTTCATTTGCTCACCGAACCTCTCCAATCCTATCACTGCTGCGTTTATGCCCCTGTACACATGCTTGATTCTCTTTCGGAGACATAGCAATCCATAGGTTTTAAGATACTTACTAGTCAGGCACATTCTTAGGCGTTTAATATGCGGTGTTGAGTCCATTTCGTTGAGCAAGGAGTAGCTCTTGTCTATTCCATATTTGACTTAAGGAACTTTATCTGTGCTCATTTCAATCTCTGGTTTTATGCAGCACCCCAACTCACCTTTACCCTTAAGCAAGCATAAGTTGGTTTTCTAAATTTGAGACGTTGTTCTGTTCTGTAATTCAGTTCCTGTGTAGCCAAGTTTACATTCCGTGTATTACTGATATCTTATGATGTTTCTTTTTCTGTGTGACTTACTTCAGTTAGAATCATCATACCTGAATCCACTCATTGTGCTGCTAAGGTCCTGTTGACACAGATTTCATTGCTGAGTGATATTGCTTTGTAAGTAAATACCACAACTTCTTTATCCATTTTTCACTTTCTGCGATGTTGAACTTGTACTGTAAACGAGGTTCTTGTAAACAGAGCCGTTCCAAACTTTGGGGTGGCTGTGTCTTTTTGATTTTAATTTCCCTAAGCTATAGGACCATAAGTGGAAGTGCCCTAGGCTCTGTTGCATTGTTTTTTAGATGTTTCAGGAAACACCATACACTTCTCCCGAGTGTCTGTTGGCAATTTACATCCCGCCCATCAGCATAACAAGGCTCCCAGTTCTCCATGGCCTGTCCTGCCTTTCTGGATTTTACACTTTTTTCAGATGGCCCTTTTGACCGGGGGGAAGTGAGACTTCATTGTAGTGCAGATTTCCTTTGCAAGCTTGCTTGGTTGGCCAAAAAGGGCGTATGCGTTTTTTCCTGAATATATTCAGGAAAAAACGCATACGCCCTTTTTGGCCAAGTGCATCATTGTGGACGTTCTGCCTCTTTTCCTATGCTTTCAATGCAATTCCAGTCTACCTCCTGAAATCGGTTTCCTGCTATTCTGCCCCACTTTCAAGTCCTCTTGGCAGCCTTACTTCAGTCTATTTTTGGACGATAGCTGTCATTTATAACTCTGCAGGTTTGTGAATTACAGTGACCCTGAGCTCCTTTCTTCAACTCGCTTTCTTGTGACCTGGCCGCAACACCGCAGGATGGCTTCAGGCCCTAATCTGGTTCCGGCCCGGCATGCTGAGCCTTTGGTTAATTCCTCTTCCTGGTGGGAAATGAGAGTTAAATTTGCCCGTCCAGACACCTCCAGCTAGCCTCTCATTGGTTCTCGCTATTCCTGTTCATTTTCCGCAGAAATTGCAAACTGGGCCAAACAGGAGGTTAAAGGGACTGACTCTCCAAGTGGGGAGAGTGTTAGTAAAGCGTCTGGAATGTTGCACCCGAGTACCAGGGGAGGAAAACTGAGACATATTTGAACACGTCTCCCGATCACATGGTTGATCATAGTCTAGGTTCCACATGCATGTTTTAGCTGAAGGAAGAATACCTTAAACCTGGGTAGTTGAAACCCGTGGAATGGGTACCATGCAATATGACTTCAAAGGGTCTTCATTTGCTCACCGAACCTCTCCAATCCTATCACTGCTGCGTTTATTCCCCTGTACACATGCTTGATTCTCTTTCGGAGACATAGCAATCCATAGGTTTTAAGATACTTACAAGTCAGGTACATTCTTAGGCGTTTAATATGCGGTGTTGAGTCCATTTCGTTGAGCAAGGAGTAGCTCTTGTCTATTCCATATTTGGCTTAAGGAACTTTATCTGTGCTCATTTCAATCTCTGGTTTTATGCAGCACCCCAACTCACCTTTACCCTTAAGCAAGCATAAGTTGTTTTTCTAAATTTGAGACCCTGTTCTGTTCTGTAATTCAGTTCCTGTGTAGCCAAGTTTACATTCCGTGTATTACTGATATCTTATGATGTTTCTTTTTTTGTGTGACTTACTTCAGTTAGAATCATCATACCTGAATCGACTCATTGTGCTGCTAAGGGCCTGATGACATAGATTTCATTGCTGAGTGATATTGTGTAGGGCGCGGTCAGCTAACTGCTACGCGGCAGGAAGCTGAAATAAGCTGAGTCATCCTTCCTGTGGCCACTGCGCTTGCGCTAAGTATACTAATGAGGTTTTAAAGCAGCGACCTATCCGATGCTGGCTCACAAGTCGCACCACCGGCGAAAGCCAATCACAGAGCGACACATGTTCTTAATCCCTATATAAGCAGACTGCTATAGGATTGCGGGGTCTTCCTTCCATCTTTCTTCCACCAAGCTGTGCTCCAATAAAGTGTGATACGAGAAGAATCTTGCGTGTGGCGGCTCGTTATTCTGCCGGTCAGAAACGGCTCGCCGCAATATTGCTTTGTAAGTAAATACCACAACTTCTTTATCCATTTTTCACTTTCTGCGATGTTGAACTTGTACTGTAAACGAGGTTCTTGTAAACAGAGCCGTTCCAAATTTTGGGGTGGCTGTGTCTTTTTGATTTTAATTTCCCTAAGCTATAGGACCATAAGTGGAAGTGCCCTAGGTTCTGTTGCTTTGTTTTTTAGATGTTTCAGGAAACACCATACACTTCTCCTGAGTGTCTGTTGGCAATTTACATCCCACCCATCAGCATAACAAGGCTCCCAGTTCTCCATGGCCTGTCCTGCCTTTCTGGATTTTACACTTTTTTCAGATGGCCCTTTTGACCGGGGGGAAGTGAGACTTCATTGTAGTGCAGATTTCCTTTGCAAGCTTGCTTGGTTGGCCAAAAAGTGCGTATGCGTTTTTTCCTGAATATATTCAGGAAAAAACGCATACGCCCTTTTCGGCCAAGTGCATCATTGTGGACGTTCTGCCTCTTTTCCTATGCTTTCAATGCAATTCCAGTCTACCTCCTGAAATCGGTTTCCTGCAATTCTGCCCCGCTTTCAAGTCCTCTTGGCAGCCTTACTTCAGTCTATTTTTGGACGATAGCTGTCATTTATAACTCTGCAGGTTTGTGAATTACAGTGCCCCTGAGCTCCTTTCTTCAACTCGCTTTCTTTTGAGCTGGCCGCAACACCACAGGATGGCTTCAGGCCCTAATCTGGTTCCGGCACGGCACGCTGAGCCTTTGGTTATTTCCTCTTCCTGGTGGGAAATGAGAGTTAAATTTGCCCGTCCAGACACCTCCAGCTAGCCTCTCATTGGTTCTCGCTATTCCTGTTCATCTTCCGCAGAAATTGCAAACTGGGCCAAACAGGAGGTTAAAGGCGCTGACTCTCCAAGTGGGGAGAGTGTTAGTAAAGCGTCTGGAATGTTGCACCCGAGTACCAGGGGAGGAAAACTGAGACATATTTGAACACGTCTCCCGATCACATGGTTGATCATACTCTAGGTTCCACATGCATGTTTTAGCTGAAGGAAGAATACCTTAAACCTGGGTAGTTGAAACCCGTGGAATGGGTACCATGCAATATGACTTCAAAGGGTCTTCATTTGCTCACCGAACCTCTCCAATCCTATCACTGCTGTGTTTATGCCCCTGTACACATGCTTGATTCTCTTTCGGAGACATAGCAATCCATAGGTTTTAAGATACTTACAAGTCAGGTACATTCTTAGGCGTTTAATATGCGGTGTTGAGTCCATTTCGTTGAGCAAGGAGTAGCTCTTGTCTATTCCATATTTGGCTTAAGGAACTTTATCTGTGCTCATTTCAATCTCTGGTTTTATGCAGCACCCCAACTCACCTTTACCCTTAAGCAAGCATAAGTTGTTTTTCTAAATTTGTGACCCAGTTCTGTTCTGTAATTCAGTTCCTGTGTAGCCAAGTTTCCATTCCGTGTATTACTGATATCTTATGATGTTTCTTTTTCTGTGTGACTTATTTCAGTTAGAATCATCATACCTGAATCCACTCATTGTGCTGCTAAGGGCCTGATGACATAGATTTCATTGCTGAGTGATATTGCTTTGTAAGTAAATACAAAACTTCTTTATCCATTTTTCACTTTCTGCGATGTTGAACTTGTACTGTAAACGAGGTTCTTGTAAACAGAGGCGTCCCAAACTTTGGGGTGGCTGTGTCTTTTTGATTTTAATTTCCCTAAGCTATAGGACCATAAGTGGCAGTGCCCTAGGCTCTGTTGCTTTGTTTTTTAGATGTTTCAGGAAACACCATACACTTCTCCCGAGTGGTTGTTGGCAATTTACATCCCGCCCATCAGCATAACAAGGCTGCCAGTTCTCCATGGCCTGTCCTGCCTTTCTGGATTTTACACTTTTTTCAGATGGCCCTTTTGACCGGGGGGAAGTGAGACTTCATTGTAGTGCAGATTTCCTTTGCAAGCTTGCTTGGTTGGCCAAAAAGGGCGTATGCGTTTTTTCCTGAATATATTCAGGAAAAAACGCATACGCCCTTTTTGGCCAAGTGCATCATTGTGGACGTTCTGCCTCTTTTCCTATGCTTTCAATGCAATTCCAGTCTACCTCCTGAAATCGGTTTCCTGCAATTCTGCCCCGCTTTCAAGTCCTCTTGGCAGCCTTACTTCAGTATTTTTGGACGATAGCTGTCATTTATAACTCTGCAGGTTTGTGAATTACAGTGCCCCTGAGCTCCTTTCTTCAACTCGCTTTCTTTTGAGCTGGCCGCAACACCGCAGGATGGCTTCAGGCCCTAATCTGGTTCCGGCCCGGCATGCTGAGCCTTTGGTTAATTCCTCTTCCTGGTGGGAAATGAGAGTTAAATTTGCCCGTCCAGACACCTCCAGCTAGCCTCTCATTGGTTCTCGCTATTCCTGTTCATCTTCCGCAGAAATTGCAAACTGGGCCAAACAGGAGGTTAAAGGGACTGACTCTCTAAGTGGAGAGAGTGTTAGTAAAGCGTCTGGAATGTTGCACCCGAGTACCAGGGGAGGAAAACTGAGACATATTTGAACACGTCTCCCGATCACATGGTTGATCATACTCTAGGTTCCACATGCATGTTTTAGCTGAAGGAAGAATACCTTAAACCTGGGTAGTTGAAACCCGTGGAATGGGTACCATGCAATATGACTTCAAAGGGTCTTCATTTGCTCACCGAACCTCTCCAATCCTATCACTGCTGCGTTTATGCCCCTGTACACATGCTTGATTCTCTTTCGGAGACATAGCAATCTATAGGTTTTAAGATACTTACAAGTCAGGTACATTCTTAGGCGTTTAATATGCGGTGTTGAGTCCATTTCGTTGAGCAAGGAGTAGCTCTTGTCTATTCCATATTTGGCTTAAGGAACTTTATCTGTGCTCATTTCAATCTCTGGTTTTATGCAGCACCCCAACTCACCTTTACCCTTAAGCAAGCATAAGTTGTTTTTCTAAATTTGTGACCCAGTTCTGTTCTGTAATTCAGTTCCTGTGTAGCCAAGTTTCCATTCCGTGTATTACTGATATCTTATGATGTTTCTTTTTCTGTGTGACTTATTTCAGTTAGAATCATCATACCTGAATCCACTCATTGTGCTGCTAAGGGCCTGATGACATAGATTTCATTGCTGAGTGATATTGCTTTGTAAGTGAATACCACAACTTCTTTATCCATTTTTCACTTTCTGCGATGTTGAACTTGTACTGTAAACGAGGTTCTTGTAAACAGAGCCGTTCCAAACTTTGGGGTGGCTGTGTCTTTTTGATTTTAATTTCCCTAAGCTATAGGACCATAAGTGGAAGTGCCCTAGGTTCTGTTGCTTTGTTTTTTAGATGTTTCAGGAAACACCATACACTTCTCCCGAGTGGTTGTTGGCCATTTACATCCCGCCCATCAGCATAACAAGGCTCCCAGTTCTCCATGGCCTGTCCTGCCTTTCTGGATTTTACACTTTTTTCAGATGGCCCTTTTGACCGGGGAGAAGTGAGACTTCATTGTAGTGCAGATTTCCTTTGCAAGCTTGCTTGGTTGGCCAAAAAGGGCGTATGCGTTTTTTCCTGAATATATTCAGGAAAAAACGCATACGCCCTTTTTGGCCAAGTGCATCATTGTGGACGTTCTGCCTCTTTTCCTATGCTTTCAATGCAATTCCAGTCTACCTCCTGAAATCGGTTTCCTGCAATTCTGCCCCGCTTTCAAGTCCTCTTGGCAGCCTTACTTCAGTCTATTTTTGGACGATAGCTGTCATTTATAACTCTGCAGGTTTGTGAATTACAGTGCCCCTGAGCTCCTTTCTTCAACTCGCTTTCTTGTGACCTGGCCGCAACACCGCAGCATGGCTTCAGGCCCTAAACTGTTTCCGGCCCGGCATGCTGAGCCTTTGGTTAATTCCTCTTCCTGGTGGGAAATGAGAGTTAAATTTGCCCGTCCAGACACCTCCAGCTAGCCTCTCATTGGTTCTCGCTATTCCTGTTCATCTTCCGCAGAAATTGCAAACTGGGCCAAACAGGAGGTTAAAGGGACTGACTCTCCAAGTGGGGAGAGTGTTAGTAAAGCGTCTGGAATGTTGCACCCGAGTACCAGGGGAGGAAAACTGAGACATATTTGAACACGTCTCCCGATCACATGGTTGATCATACTCTAGGTTCCACATGCATGTTTTAGCTGAAGGAAGAATACCTTAAACCTGGGTAGTTGAAACCCGTGGAATGGGTACCATGCAATATGACTTCAAAGGGTCTTCATTTGCTCACCGAACCTCTCCAATCCTATCACTGCTGCGTTTATGCCCCTGTACACATGCTTGATTCTCTTTTGGAGACATAGCAATCCATAGGTTTTACGATACTTACTAGTCAGGTACATTCTTAGGCGTTTAATATGCGGTGTTGAGTCCATTTCGTTGAGCAAGGAGTAGCTCTTGTCTATTCCATATTTGACTTAAGGAACTTTATCTGTGCTCATTTCAATCTCTGGTTTTATGCAGCACCCCAACTCACCTTTACCCTTAAGCAAGCATAAGTTGGTTTTCTAAATTTGAGACCCTGTTCTGTTCTGTAATTCAGTTCCTGTGTAGCCAAGTTTACATTCCGTGTATTACTGATATCTTATGATGTTTCTTTTTCTGTGTGACTTATTTCAGTTAGAATCATCATACCTGAATCCACTCATTGTGATGCTAAGGGCCTGATGACACAGATTTCATTGCTGAGTGATATTGCTTTGTAAGTAAATACAACAACTTCTTTATCCATTTTTCACTTTCTGCGATGTTGAACTTGTACTGTAAACGAGGTTCTTGTAAACAGAGGCGTCCCAAATTTTGGGGTGGCTGTGTCTTTTTGATTTTAATTTCCCTAAGCTATAGGACCATAAGTGGCAGTGCCCTAGGCTCTGTTGCTTTGTTTTTTAGATGTTTCAGGAAACACCATACACTTCTCCCGAGTGTCTGTTGGCAATTTACATCCCGCCCATCAGCATAACAAGGCTCCCAGTTCTCCATGGCCTGTCCTGCCTTTCTGGATTTTACACTTTTTTCAGATGGCCCTTTTGACCGGGGGGAAGTGAGACTTCATTGTAGTGCAGATTTCCTTTGCAAGCTTGCTTGGTTGGCCAAAAAGGGCGTATGCGTTTTTTCCTGAATATATTCAGGAAAAAACGCATACGCCCTTTTTGGCCAAGTGCATCATTGTGGACGTTCTGCCTCTTTTCCTATGCTTTCAATGCAATTCCAGTCTACCTCCTGAAATCGGTTTCCTGCAATTCTGCCCCGCTTTCAAGTCCTCTTGGCAGCCTTACTTCAGTCTATTTTTGGACGATAGCTGTCATTTATAACTCTGCAGGTTTGTGAATTACAGTGCCCCTGAGCTCCTTTCTTCAACTCGCTTTCTTGTGACCTGGCCGCAACACCGCAGGATGGCTTCAGGCCCTAATCTGGTTCCGGCACGGCACGCTGAGCCTTTGGTTATTTCCTCTTCCTGGTGGGAAATGAGAGTTAAATTTGCCCGTCCAAACACCTCCAGCTAGTCTCTCATTGGTTCTCGCTATTCCTGTTCATCTTCCGCAGAAATTGCAAACTGGGCCAAACCGGAGGTTAAAGGCGCTGACTCTCTAAGTGGGGAGAGTGTTAGTAAAGCGTCTGGAATGTTGCACCCGAGTACCAGGGGAGGAAAACTGAGACATATTTGAACACGTCTCCCGTTCACATGGTTGATCATACTTGGGTTCCACATGCATGTTTTAGCTGAAGGAAGAATACCTTAAACCTGGAGAGTTAAGACCCGTGTAATGGGTACCATGCAATATGACTTCAAAGGGTCTTCATTTGCTCACCGAACGTCTCCAATCCTATCACTGCTGCATTTATGCCCCTGTACACATGCTTGATTCTCTTTCGGAGACATAGCAATCCATAGGTTTTACGATACTTACTAGTCATGTACATTCTTAGACGTTTAATATGCGGTGTTGAGTCCATTTCGTTGAGCAAGGAGTGGCTCTTGTCTATTCCATATTTGACTTAAGGAACTTTATCTGTGCTCATTTCAATCTCTGGTTTTATGCAGCACCCCAACTCACCTTTCCCCTTAAGCAAGCATAAGTTGTTTTTCTAAATTTGAGACCCTGTTCTGTTCTGTAATTCAGTTCCTGTGTAGCCAAGTTTCCAATCCGTGTATTACTGATATCTTATGATGTTTCCTTTTCTGTGTGACTTATTTCAGTTAGAATCATCATACCTGAATCCACTCATTGTGCTGCTAAGGGCCTGATGACATAGATTTCATTGCTGAGTGATATTGCTTTGTAAGTGAATACGACAACTTCTTTATCCATTTTTCACTTTCTGCGATGTTGAACTTGTACTGTAAACGAGGTTCTTGTAAGCAGAGCCGTTCCAAACTTTGGGGTGGCTGTGTCTTTTTGATTTTAATTTCCCTAAGCTATAGGACCATAAGTGGAAGTGCCCTAGGTTCTGTTGCTTTGTTTTTTAGATGTTTCAGGAAACACCATACACTTCTCCCGAGTGGTTGTTGGCAATTTACATCCCGCCCATCAGCATAACAAGGCTCCCAGTTCTCCATGGCCTGTCCTGCCTTTCTGGATTTTACACTTTTTTCAGATGGCCCTTTTGACCGGGGGGAAGTGAGACTTCATTGTAGTGCAGATTTCCTTTGCAAGCTTGCTTGGTTGGCCAAAAAGGGCGTATGCGTTTTTTCCTGAATATATTCAGGAAAAAACGCATACGCCCTTTTTGGCCAAGTGCATCATTGTGGACGTTCTGCCTCTTTTCCTATGCTTTCAATGCAATTCCAGTCTACCTCCTGAAATCGGTTTCCTGCAATTCTGCCCCGCTTTCAAGTCCTCTTGGCAGCCTTACTTCAGTCTATTTTTGGACGATAGCTGTCATTTATAACTCTGCAGGTTTGTGAATTACAGTGCCCCTGAGCTCCTTTCTTCAACTCGCTTTCTTGTGACCTGGCCGCAACACCGCAGCATGGCTTCAGGCCCTAAACTGTTTCCGGCCCGGCATGCTGAGCCTTTGGTTAATTCCTCTTCCTGGTGGGAAATGAGAGTTAAATTTGCCCGACCAGACACCTCCAGCTAGCCTCTCATTGGTTCTCGCTATTCCTGTTCATCTTCCGCAGAAATTGCAAACTGGGCCAAACAGGAGGTTAAAGGCGCTGACTCTCCAAGTGGGGAGAGTGTTAGTAAAGCGTCTGGAATGTTGCACCCGAGTACCAGGGGAGGAAAACTGAGACATATTTGAACACGTCTCCCGATCACATGGTTGATCATACTCTAGGTTCCACATGCATGTTTTAGCTGAAGGAAGAATACCTTAAACCTGGGTAGTTGAAACCCGTGGAATGGGTACCATGCAATATGACTTCAAAGGGTCTTCATTTGCTCACCGAACCTCTCCAATCCTATCACTGCTGCGTTTATGCCCCTGTACACATGCTTGATTCTCTTTCGGAGACATAGCAATCCATAGGTTTTAAGATACTTACAAGTCAGGTACATTCTTAGGCATTTAATATGCGGTGTTGAGTCCATTTCGTTGAGCAAGGAGTAGCTCTTGTCTATTCCATATTTGGCTTAAGGAACTTTATCTGTGCTCATTTCAATCTCTGGTTTTATGCAGCACCCCAACTCACCTTTCCCCTTAAGCAAGCATAAGTTGTTTTTCTAAATTTGTGACCCAGTTCTGTTCTGTAATTCAGTTCCTGTGTAGCCAAGTTTCCATTCCGTGTATTACTGATATCTTATGATGTTTCTTTTTCTGTGTGACTTATTTCAGTTAGAATCATCATACCTGAATCCACTCATTGTGCTGCTAAGGGCCTGATGACATAGATTTCATTGCTGAGTGATATTGCTTTGTAAGTGAATACCACAACTTCTTTATCCATTTTTCACTTTCTGCGATGTTGAACTTGTACTGTAAACGAGGTTCTTGTAAACAGAGCCGTTCCAAACTTTGGGGTGGCTGTGTCTTTTTGATTTTAATTTCCCTAAGCTATAGGCCCATAAGTGGAAGTGCCCTAGGTTCTGTTGCTTTGTTTTTTAGATGTTTCAGGAAACACCATACACTTCTCCCGAGTGGTTGTTGGCAATTTACATCCCGCCCATCAGCATAACAAGGCTCCCAGTTCTCCATGGCCTGTCCTGCCTTTCTGGATTTTACACTTTTTTCAGATGGCCCTTTTGACCGGGGGGAAGTGAGACTTCATTGTAGTGCAGATTTCCTTTGCAAGCTTGCTTGGTTGGCCAAAAAGGGCGTATGTGTTTTTTCCTGAATATATTCAGGAAAAAACGCATACGCCCTTTTTGGCCAAGTGCATCATTGTGGACGTTCTGCCTCTTTTCCTATGCTTTCAATGCAATTCCAGTCTACCTCCTGAAATCGGTTTCCTGCAATTCTGCCCCGCTTTCAAGTCCTCTTGGCAGCCTTACTTCAGTCTATTTTTGGACGATAGCTGTCATTTATAACTCTGCAGGTTTGTGAATTACAGTGCCCCTGAGCTCCTTTCTTCAACTTGCTTTCTTGTGACCTGGCCGCAACACCGCAGGATGGCTTCAGGCCCTAATCTGGTTCCGGCACGGCACGCTGAGCCTTTGGTTAATTCCTCTTCCTGGTGGGAAATGAGAGTTAAATTTGCCCGTCCAAACACCTCCAGCTAGTCTCTCATTGGTTCTCGCTATTCCTGTTCATCTTCCGCAGAAATTGCAAACTGGGCCAAACAGGAGGTTAAAGGCGCTGACTCTCCAAGTGGGGAGAGTGTTAGTAAAGCGTCTGGAATGTTGCACCCGAGTACCAGGGGAGGAAAACTGAGACATATTTGAACACGTCTCCCATTCACATGGTTGATCATACTTGGGTTCCACATGCATGTTTTAGCTGAAGGTAGAATACCTTAAACCTGGAGAGTTAAGACCCGTGTAATGGGTACCATGCAATATGACTTCAAAGGGTCTTCATTTGCTCACCGAACCTCTCCAATCCTATCACTGCTGCGTTTATGCCCCTGTACACATGCTTGATTCTCTTTCAGAGACATAGCAATCCATAGGTTTTAAGATACTTTCTAGTCAGGTACATTCTTAGACGTTTAATATGCGGTGTTGAGTCCATTTCGTTGAGCAAGGAGTGGCTCTTGTCTATTCCATATTTGGCTTAAGGAACTTTATCTGTGCTCATTTCAATCTCTGGTTTTATGCAGCACCCCAACTCACCTTTACCCTTAAGCAAGCATAAGTTGTTTTTCTAAATTTGTGACCCAGTTCTGTTCTGTAATTCAGTTCCTGTGTAGCCAAGTTTCCATTCCGTGTATTACTGATATCTTATGATGTTTCTTTTTCTGTGTGACTTATTTCAGTTAGAATCATCATACCTGAATCGACTCATTGTGCTGCTAAGGGCCTGATGACATAGATTTCATTGCTGAGTGATATTGCTTTGTAAGTGAATACCACAACTTCTTTATCCATTTTTCACTTTCTGCGATGTTGAACTTGTACTGTAAACGAGGTTCTTGTAAACAGAGCCGTTCCAAACTTTGGGGTGGCTGTGTCTTTTTGATTTTAATTTCCCTAAGCTATAGGACCATAAGTGGAAGTGCCCTAGGTTCTGTTGCTTTGTTTTTTAGATGTTTCAGGAAACACCATACACTTCTCCCGAGTGGTTGTTGGCAATTTACATCCCGCCCATCAGCATAACAAGGCTCCCAGTTCTCCATGGCCTGTCCTGCCTTTCTGGATTTTACACTTTTTTCAGATGGCCCTTTTGACCGGGGGGAAGTGAGACTTCATTGTAGTGCAGATTTCCTTTGCAAGCTTGCTTGGTTGGCCAAAAAGGGCGTATGCGTTTTTTCCTGAATATATTCAGGAAAAAACGCATACGCCCTTTTTGGCCAAGTGCATCATTGTGTACGTTCTGCCTCTTTTCCTATGCTTTCAATGCAATTCCAGTCTACCTCCTGAAATCGGTTTCCTGCTATTCTGCCCCGCTTTCAAGTCCTCTTGGCAGCCTTACTTCAGTCTATTTTTGGACGATAGCTGTCATTTATAACTCTGCAGGTTTGTGAATTACAGTGCCCCTGAGCTCCTTTCTTCAACTCGCTTTCTTGTGACCTGGCCGCAACACCGCAGGATGGCTTCAGGCCCTAATCTGGTTCCGGCCCGGCATGCTGAGCCTTTGGTTAATTCCTCTTCCTGGTGGGAAATGAGAGTTAAATTTGCCCGTCCAGACACCTCCAGCTAGCCTCTCATTGGTTCTCGCTATTCCTGTTCATTTTCCGCAGAAATTGCAAACTGGGCCAAACAGGAGGTTAAAGGGACTGACTCTCCAAGTGGGGAGAGTGTTAGTAAAGCGTCTGGAATGTTGCACCCGAGTACCAGGGGAGGAAAACTGAGACATATTTGAACACGTCTCCCGATCACATGGTTGATCATACTCTAGGTTCCACATGCATGTTTTAGCTGAAGGAAGAATACCTTAAACCTGGGTAGTTGAAACCCGTGGAATGGGTACCATGCAATGTGACTTCAAAGGGTCTTCATTTGCTCACCGAACCTCTCCAATCCTATCACTGCTGCGTTTATTCCCCTGTACACATGCTTGATTCTCTTTCGGAGACATAGCAATCCATAGGTTTTAAGATACTTACAAGTCAGGTACATTCTTAGGCGTTTAATATGCGGTGTTGAGTCCATTTCGTTGAGCAAGGAGTAGCTCTTGTCTATTCCATATTTGGCTTAAGGAACTTTATCTGTGCTCATTTCAATCTCTGCTTTTATGCAGCACCCCAACTCACCTTTACCCTTAAGCAAGCATAAGTTGTTTTTCTAAATTTGAGACCCTGTTCTGTTCTGTAATTCAGTTCCTGTGTAGCCAAGTTTACATTCCGTGTATTAGTGATATCTTATGATGTTTCTTTTTCTGTGTGACTTACTTCAGTTAGAATCATCATACCTGAATCCACTCATTGTGCTGCTAAGGGCCTGATGACATAGATTTCATTGCTGAGTGATATTGCTTTGTAAGTAAATACCACAACTTCTTTATCCATTTTTCACTTTCTGCGATGTTGAACTTGTACTGTAAACGAGGTTCTTGTAAACAGAGCCGTTCCAAACTTTGGGGTGGCTGTGTCTTTTTGATTTTAATTTCCCTAAGCTATAGGACCATAAGTGGAAGTGCCCTAGGTTCTGTTGCTTTGTTTTTTAGATGTTTCAGGAAACACCATACACTTCTCCTGAGTGTCTGTTGGCAATTTACATCCCGCCCATCAGCATAACAAGGCTCCCAGTTCTCCATGGCCTGTCCTGCCTTTCTGGATTTTACACTTTTTTCAGATGGCCCTTTTGACCGGGGGGAAGTGAGACTTCATTGTAGTGCAGATTTCCTTTGCAAGCTTGCTTGGTTGGCCAAAAAGGGCGTATGCGTTTTTTCCTGAATATATTCAGGAAAAAACGCATACGCCCTTTTTGGCCAAGTGCATCATTGTGGACGTTCTGCCTCTTTTCCTATGCTTTCAATGCAATTCCAGTCTACCTCCTGAAATCAGTTTCCTGCAATTCTGCCCCGCTTTCAAGTCCTCTTGGCAGCCTTACTTCATTCTATTTTTGGACGATAGCTGTCATTTATAACTCTGCAGGTTTGTGAATTACAGTGCCCCTGAGCTCCTTTCTTCAACTCGCTTTCTTTTGAGCTGGCCGCAACACCGCAGGATGGCTTCAGGCCCTAATCTGGTTCCGGCACGGCACGCTGAGCCTTTGGTTATTTCCTCTTCCTGGTGGGAAATGAGAGTTAAATTTGCCCGTCCAGACACCTCCAGCTAGCCTCTCATTGGTTCTCGCTATTCCTGTTCATCTTCCGCAGAAATTGCAAACTGGGCCAAACAGGAGGTTAAAGGCGCTGACTCTCCAAGTGGGGAGAGTGTTAGTAAAGCGTCTGGAATGTTGCACCCGAGTACCAGGGGAGGAAAACTGAGACATATTTGAACACGTCTCCCGTTCACATGGTTGATCATACTTGGGTTCCACATGCATGTTTTAGCTGAAGGAAGAATACCTTAAACCTGGAGAGTTGAGACCCGTGGAATGGGTACCATGCAATATGACTTCAAAGGGTCTTCATTTGCTCACCGAACCTCTCCAATCCTATCACTGCTGCGTTTATGCCCCTGTACACATGCTTGATTCTCTTTTGGAGACATAGCAATCCATAGGTTTTACGATACTTACTAGTCAGGTACATTCTTAGGCGTTTAATATGCGGTGTTGAGTCCATTTCGTTGAGCAAGGAGTAGCTCTTGTCTATTCCATATTTGACTTAAGGAACTTTATCTGTGCTCATTTCAATCTCTGGTTTTATGCAGCACCCCAACTCACCTTTACCCTTAAGCAAGCATAAGTTGGTTTTCTAAATTTGAGACCCTGTTCTGTTCTGTAATTCAGTTCCTGTATAGCCAAGTTTACATTCCGTGTATTACTGATATCTTATGATGTTTCTTTTTCTGTGTGACTTATTTCAGTTAGAATCATCATACCTGAATCCACTCATTGTGCTGCTAAGGGCCTGATGACACAGATTTCATTGCTGAGTGATATTGCTTTGTAAGTAAATACCACAACTTCTTTATCCATTTTTCACTTTCTGCGATGTTGAACTTGTACTGTAAACGAGGTTCTTGTAAACAGAGCCCTTCCAAACATTGGGGTGGCTGTGTCTTTTTGATTTTAATTTCCCTAAGCTATAGGACCATAAGTGGCAGTGCCCTAGGCTCTGTTGCTTTGTTTTTTAGATGTTTCAGGAAACACCATACACTTCTCCCGAGTGTCTGTTGGCAATTTACATCCCGCCCATCAGCATAACAAGGCTCCCAGTTCTCCATGGCCTGTCCTGCCTTTCTGGATTTTACACTTTTTTCAGATGGCCCTTTTGACCGGGGGGAAGTGAGACTTCATTGTAGTGCAGATTTCCTTTGCAAGCTTGCTTGGTTGGCCAAAAAGGGCGTATGCGTTTTTTCCTGAATATATTCAGGAAAAAACGCATACGCCCTTTTTGGCCAAGTGCATCATTGTGGACGTTCTGCCTCTTTTCCTATGCTTTCAATGCAATTCCAGTCTACCTCCTGAAATCGGTTTCCTGCAATTCTGCCCCGCTTTCAAGTCCTCTTGGCAGCCTTACTTCAGTCTATTTTTGGACGATAGCTGTCATTTATAACTCTGCAGGTTTGTGAATTACAGTGCCCCTGAGCTCCTTTCTTCAACTCGCTTTCTTGTGACCTGGCCGCAACACCGCAGGATGGCTTCAGGCCCTAATCTGGTTCCGGCCCGGCATGCTGAGCCTTTGGTTAATTCCTCTTCCTGGTGGGAAATGAGAGTTAAATTTGCCCGTCCAGACACCTCCAGCTAGCCTCTCATTGGTTGTCGCTATTCCTGTTCATCTTCCGCAGAAATTGCAAACTGGGCCAAACAGGAGGTTAAAGGGACTGACTCTCCAAGTGGGGAGAGTGTTACTAAAGCGTCTGGAATGTTGCACCCGAGTACCAGGGGAGGAAAACTGAGACATATTTGAACACGTCTCCCGATCACATGGTTGATCATACTCTAGGTTCCACATGCATGTTTTTGCTGAAGGAAGAATACCTTAAACCTGGGTAGTTGAAACCCGTGGAATGGGTACCATGCAATATGACTTCAAAGGGTCTTCATTTGCTCACCGAACCTCTCCAATCCTATCACTGCTGCGTTTATGCCCCTGTACACATGCTTGATTCTCTTTCGGAGACATAGCAATCTATAGGTTTTAAGATACTTACAAGTCAGGTACATTCTTAGGCGTTTAATATGCGGTGTTGAGTCCATTTCGTTGAGCAAGGAGTAGCTCTTGTCTATTCCATATTTGGCTTAAGGAACTTTATCTGTGCTCATTTCAATCTCTGGTTTTATGCAGCACCCCAACTCACCTTTACCCTTAAGCAAGCATAAGTTGTTTTTCTAAATTTGTGACCCAGTTCTGTTCTGTAATTCAGTTCCTGTGTAGCCAAGTTTCCATTCCGTGTATTACTGATATCTTATGATGTTTCTTTTTCTGTGTGACTTATTTCAGTTAGAATCATCATACCTGAATCCACTCATTGTGCTGCTAAGGGCCTGATGACATAGATTTCATTGCTGAGTGATATTGCTTTGTAAGTGAATACCACAACTTCTTTATCCATTTTTCACTTTCTGCGATGTTGAACTTGTACTGTAAACGAGGTTCTTGTAAACAGAGCCGTTCCAAACTTTGGGGTGGCTGTGTCTTTTTGATTTTAATTTCCCTAAGCTATAGGACCATAAGTGGAAGTGCCCTAGGTTCTGTTGCTTTGTTTTTTAGATGTTTCAGGAAACACCATACACTTCTCCCGAGTGGTTGTTGGCAATTTACATCCCGCCCATCAGCATAACAAGGCTCCCAGTTCTCCATGGCCTGTCCTGCCTTTCTGGATTTTACACTTTTTTCAGATGGCCCTTTTGACCGGGGGGAAGTGAGACTTCATTGTAGTGCAGATTTCCTTTGCAAGCTTGCTTGGTTGGCCAAAAAGGGCGTATGCGTTTTTTCCTGAATATATTCAGGAAAAAACGCATACGCCCTTTTTGGCCAAGTGCATCATTGTGGACGTTCTGCCTCTTTTCCTATGCTTTCAATGCAATTCCAGTCTACCTCCTGAAATCGGTTTCCTGCAATTCTGCCCCGCTTTCACGTCCTCTTGGCAGCCTTACTTCAGTCTATTTTTGGACGATAGCTGTCATTTATAACTCTGCAGGTTTGTGAATTACAGTGCCCCTGAGCTCCTTTCTTCAACTTGCTTTCTTGTGACCTGGCCGCAACACCGCAGGATGGCTTCAGGCCCTAATCTGGTTCCGGCACGGCACGCTGAGCCTTTGGTTATTTCCTCTTCCTGGTGGGAAATGAGAGTTAAATTTGCCCGTCCAAACACCTCCAGCTAGTCTCTCATTGGTTCTCGCTATTCCTGTTCATCTTCCGCAGAAATTGCAAACTGGGCCAAACAGGAGGTTAAAGGCGCTGACTCTCCAAGTGGGGAGAGTGTTAGTAAAGCGTCTGGAATGTTGCATCCGAGTACCAGGGGAGGAAAACTGAGACATATTTGAACACGTCTCCCATTCACATGGTTGATCATACTTGGGTTCCACATGCATGTTTTAGCTGAAGGTAGAATACCTTAAACCTGGAGAGTTAAGACCCGTGTAATGGGTACCATGCAATATGACTTCAAAGGGTCTTCATTTGCTCACCGAACCTCTCCAATCCTATCACTGCTGCGTTTATGCCCCTGTACACATGCTTGATTCTCTTTCAGAAACATAGCAATCCATAGGTTTTAAGATACTTTCTAGTCAGGTACATTCTTAGACGTTTAATATGCGGTGTTGAGTCCATTTCGTTGAGCAAGGAGTGGCTCTTGTCTATTCCATATTTGGCTTAAGGAACTTTATCTGTGCTCATTTCAATCTCTGGTTTTATGCAGCACCCCAACTCACCTTTACCCTTAAGCAAGCATAAGTTGTTTTTCTAAATTTGTGACCCAGTTCTGTTCTGTAATTCAGTTCCTGTGTAGCCAAGTTTCCATTCCGTGTATTACTGATATCTTATGATGTTTCTTTTTCTGTGTGACTTATTTCAGTTAGAATCATCATACCTGAATCGACTCATTGTGCTGCTAAGGGCCTGATGACATAGATTTCATTGCTGAGTGATATTGCTTTGTAAGTGAATACCACAACTTCTTTATCCATTTTTCACTTTCTGCGATGTTGAACTTGTACTGTAAACGAGGTTCTTGTAAACAGAGCCGTTCCAAACTTTGGGGTGGCTGTGTCTTTTTGATTTTAATTTCCCTAAGCTATAGGACCATAAGTGGAAGTGCCCTAGGTTCTGTTGCTTTGTTTTTTAGATGTTTCAGGAAACACCATACACTTCTCCCGAGTGGTTGTTGGCAATTTACATCCCGCCCATCAGCATAACAAGGCTCCCAGTTCTCCATGGCCTGTCCTGCCTTTCTGGATTTTACACTTTTTTCAGATGGCCCTTTTGACCGGGGGGAAGTGAGACTTCATTGTAGTGCAGATTTCCTTTGCAAGCTTGCTTGGTTGGCCAAAAAGGGCGTATGCGTTTTTTCCTGAATATATTCAGGAAAAAACGCATACGCCCTTTTTGGCCAAGTGCATCATTGTGGACGTTCTGCCTCTTTTCCTATGCTTTCAATGCAATTCCAGTCTACCTCCTGAAATCGGTTTCCTGCTATTCTGCCCCGCTTTCAAGTCCTCTTGGCAGCCTTACTTCAGTCTATTTTTGGACGATAGCTGTCATTTATAACTCTGCAGGTTTGTGAATTACAGTGCCCCTGAGCTCCTTTCTACAACTCGCTTTCTTGTGACCTGGCCGCAACACCGCAGGATGGCTTCAGGCCCTAATCTGGTTCCGGCCCGGCATGCTGAGCCTTTGGTTAATTCCTCTTCCTGGTGGGAAATGAGAGTTAAATTTGCCCGTCCAGACACCTCCAGCTAGCCTCTCATTGGTTCTCGCTATTCCTGTTCATTTTCCGCAGAAATTGCAAACTGGGCCAAACAGGAGGTTAAAGGGACTGACTCTCCAAGTGGGGAGAGTGTTAGTAAAGCGTCTGGAATGTTGCACCCGAGTACCAGGGGAGGAAAACTGAGACATATTTGAACACGTCTCCCGATCACATGGTTGATCATACTCTAGGTTCCACATGCATGTTTTAGCTGAAGGAAGAATACCTTAAACCTGGGTAGTTGAAACCCGTGGAATGGGTACCATGCAATGTGACTTCAAAGGGTCTTCATTTGCTCACCGAACCTCTCCAATCCTATCACTGCTGCGTTTATTCCCCTGTACACATGCTTGATTCTCTTTCGGAGACATAGCAATCCATAGGTTTTAAGATACTTACAAGTCAGGTACATTCTTAGGCGTTTAATATGCGGTGTTGAGTCCATTTCGTTGAGCAAGGAGTAGCTCTTGTCTATTCCATATTTGGCTTAAGGAACTTTATCTGTGCTCATTTCAATCTCTGCTTTTATGCAGCACCCCAACTCACCTTTACCCTTAAGCAAGCATAAGTTGGTTTTCTAAATTTGAGACCCTGTTCTGTTCTGTAATTCAGTTCCTGTGTAGCCAAGTTTACATTCCGTGTATTAGTGATATCTTATGATGTTTCTTTTTCTGTGTGACTTACTTCAGTTAGAATCATCATACCTGAATCCACTCATTGTGCTGCTAAGGGCCTGATGACATAGATTTCATTGCTGAGTGATATTGCTTTGTAAGTAAATACCACAACTTCTTTATCCATTTTTCACTTTCTGCGATGTTGAACTTGTACTGTAAACGAGGTTCTTGTAAACAGAGCCGTTCCAAACTTTGGGGTGGCTGTGTCTTTTTGATTTTAATTTCCCTAAGCTATAGGACCATAAGTGGAAGTGCCCTAGGTTCTGTTGCTTTGTTTTTTAGATGTTTCAGGAAACACCATACACTTCTCCCGAGTGTCTGTTGGCAATTTACATCCCGCCCATCAGCATAACAAGGCTCCCAGTTCTCCATGGCCTGTCCTGCCTTTCTGGATTTTACACTTTTTTCAGATGGCCCTTTTGACCGGGGGGAAGTGAGACTTCATTGTAGTGCAGATTTCCTTTGCAAGCTTGCTTGGTTGGCCAAAAAGGGCGTATGCGTTTTTTCCTGAATATATTCAGGAAAAAACGCATACGCCCTTTTTGGCCAAGTGCATCATTGTGGACGTTCTGCCTCTTTTCCTATGCTTTCAATGCAATTCCAGTCTACCTCCTGAAATCAGTTTCCTGCAATTCTGCCCCGCTTTCAAGTCCTCTTGGCAGCCTTACTTCAGTCTATTTTTGGACGATAGCTGTCATTTATAACTCTGCAGGTTTGTGAATTACAGTGCCCCTGAGCTCCTTTCTTCAACTCGCTTTCTTTTGAGCTGGCCGCAACACCGCAGGATGGCTTCAGGCCCTAATCTGGTTCCGGCACGGCACGCTGAGCCTTTGGTTATTTCCTCTTCCTGGTGGGAAATGAGAGTTAAATTTGCCCGTCCAGACACCTCCAGCTAGCCTCTCATTGGTTCTCGCTATTCCTGTTCATCTTCCGCAGAAATTGCAAACTGGGCCAAACAGGAGGTTAAAGGCGCTGACTCTCCAAGTGGGGAGAGTGTTAGTAAAGCGTCTGGAATGTTGCACCCGAGTACCAGGGGAGGAAAACTGAGACATATTTGAACACGTCTCCCGTTCACATGGTTGATCATACTTGGGTTCCACATGCATGTTTTAGCTGAAGGAAGAATACCTTAAACCTGGAGAGTTGAGACCCGTGTAATGGGTACCATGCAATATGACTTCAAAGGGTCTTCATTTGCTCACCGAACCTCTCCAATCCTATCACTGCTGCGTTTATGCCCCTGTACACATGCTTGATTCTCTTTTGGAGACATAGCAATCCATAGGTTTTACGATACTTACAAGTCAGGTACATTCTTAGGCGTTTAATATGCGGTGTTGAGTCCATTTCGTTGAGCAAGGAGTAGCTCTTGTCTATTCCATATTTGACTTAAGGAACTTTATCTGTGCTCATTTCAATCTCTGGTTTTATGCAGCACCCCAACTCACCTTTCCCCTTAAGCAAGCATAAGTTGGTTTTCTAAATTTGAGACCCTGTTCTGTTCTGTAATTCAGTTCCTGTATAGCCAAGTTTACATTCCGTGTATTACTGATATCTTATGATGTTTCTTTTTCTGTGTGACTTATTTCAGTTAGAATCATCATACCTGAATCCACTCATTGTGATGCTAAGGGCCTGATGACATAGATTTCATTGCTGAGTGATATTGCTTTGTAAGTAAATACCACAACTTCTTTATCCATTTTTCACTTTCTGCGATGTTGAACTTGTACTGTAAACGAGGTTCTTGTAAACAGAGGCGTCCCAAACTTTGGGGTGGCTGTGTCTTTTTGATTTTAATTTCCCTAAGCTATAGGACCATAAGTGGAAGTGCCCTAGGTTCTGTTGCTTTGTTTTTTAGATGTTTCAGGAAACACCATACACTTCTCCCGAGTGTCTGTTGGCAATTTACATCCCGCCAATCAGCATAACAAGGCTCCCAGTTCTCCATGGCCTGTCCTGCCTTTCTGGATTTTACACTTTTTTCAGATGGCCCTTTTGACCAGGGGGAAGTGAGACTTCATTGTAGTGCAGATTTCCTTTGCAAGCTTGCTTGGTTGGCCAAAAATGGCGTATGCGTTTTTTCCTGAATATATTCAGGAAAAAACGCATACGCCCTTTTTGGGCAAGTGCATTATTGTGGACGTTCTGCCTCTTTTCCTATGCTTTCAATGCAATTCCAGTCTACCTCCTGAAATCGGTTTCCTGCAATTCTGCCCCGCTTTCAAGTCCTCTTGGCAGCCTTACTTCAGTCTATTTTTGGACGATCGCTGTCATTTATAACTCTGCAGGTTTGTGAATTACAGTGCCCCTGTGCTCCTTTCTTCAACTCGCTTTCTTTTGAGCTGGCCGCAACACCGCAGGATGGCTTCAGGCCCTAATCTGGTTCCGGCACGGCACGCTGAGCCTTTGGTTAATTCCTCTTCCTGGTGGGAAATGAGAGTTAAATTTGCCCGTCCAGACACCTCCAGCTAGTCTCTCATTGGTTCTCGCTATTCCTGTTCATCTTCCTCAGAAATTGCAAACTGGGCCAAACATGAGTTTAAAGGGACTGACTCTCCAAGTCGGGAGAGTGTTAGTAAAGCGTCTGGAATGTTGCACCCGAGTACCAGGGGAGGAAAACTGAGACATATTTGAACACGTCTCCCGTTCACATGGTTGATCATACTTGGGTTCCACATGCATGTTTTAGCTGAAGCAAGAATACCTTAAACCTGGAGAGTTAAGACCCGTGTAATGGGTACCATGCAATATGACTTCAAAGGGTCTTCATTTGCTCACCGAACCTCTCCAATCCTATCACTGCTGCGTTTATGCCCCTGTACACATGCTTGATTCTCTTTCGGAGACATAGCAATCCATAGGTTTTAAGATACTTACTAGTCAGGTACATTCTTAGGCGTTTAATATGCGGTGTTGAGTCCATTTCGTTGAGCAAGGAGTAGCTCTTGTCTATTCCATATTTGACTTAAGGAACTTTATCTGTGCTCATTTCAATCTCTGGTTTTATGCAGCACCCCAACTCACCTTTCCCCTTAAGCAAGCATAAGTTGGTTTTCTAAATTTGAGACCCTGTTCTGTTCTGTAATTCAGTTCCTGTGTAGCCAAGTTTACATTCCGTGTATTACTGATATCTTATGATGTTTCTTTTTCTGTGTGACTTACTTCAGTTAGAATCATCATACCTGAATCCACTCATTGTGATGCTAAGGGCCTGATGACATAGATTTCATTGCTGAGTGATATTGCTTTGTAAGTAAATACCACAACTTCTTTATCCATTTATCACTTTCTGTGATGTTGAACTTGTACTGTAAACGAGGTTCTTGTAAACAGAGGCGTCCCAAACTTTGGGGTGGCTGTGTCTTTTTGATTTTAATTTCCCTAAGCTATAAGACCATAAGTGGCAGTGCCCTTGGCTCTGTTGCTTTGTTTTTTAGATGTTTCAGGAAACACCATACACTTCCCCCGAGTGTCTGTTGGCAATTTACATCCCGCCCATCAGCATAACAAGGCTCCCAGTTCTCCATGGCCTGTCCTGCCTTTCTGGATTTTACACTTTTTTCAGATGGCCCTTTTGACCGGGGGGAAGTGAGACTTCATTGTAGTGCAGATTTCCTTTGCAAGCTTGCTTGGTTGGCCAAAAAGGGCGTATGCGTTTTTTCCTGAATATATTCAGGAAAAAACGCATACGCCCTTTTTGGCCAAGTGCATCATTGTGGACGTTCTGCCTCTTTTCCTATGCTTTCAATGCAATTCCAGTCTACCTCCTGAAATCGGTTTCCTGCAATTCTGCCCCGCTTTCAAGTCCTCTTGGCAGCCTTACTTCAGTCTATTTTTGGACGATAGCTGTCATTTATAACTCTGCAGGTTTGTGAATTACAGTGCCCCTGAGCTCCTTTCTTCAACTCGCTTTCTTGTGACCTGGCCGCAACACCGCAGGATGGCTTCAGGCCCTAATCTGGTTCCGGCCCGGCATGCTGAGCCTTTGGTTAATTCCTCTTCCTGGTGGGAAATGAGAGTTAAATTTGCCCGTCCAGACACCTCCAGCTAGCCTCTCATTGGTTCTCGCTATTCCTGTTCATCTTCCGCAGAAATTGCAAACTGGGCCAAACAGGAGGTTAAAGGGACTGACTCTCCAAGTGGGTAGAGTGTTAGTAAAGCGTCTGGAATGTTGCACCCGAGTACCAGGGGAGGAAAACTGAGACATATTTGAACACGTCTCCCGATCACATGGTTGATCATACTCTAGGTTCCACATGCATGTTTTAGCTGAAGGAAGAATACCTTAAACCTGGGTAGTTGAAACCCGTGGAATGGGTACCATGCAATATGACTTCAAAGGGTCTTCATTTGCTCACCGAACCTCTCCAATCCTATCACTGCTGCGTTTATGCCCCTGTACACATGCTTGATTCTCTTTCGGAGACATAGCAATCTATAGGTTTTAAGATACTTACAAGTCAGGTACATTCTTAGGCGTTTAATATGCGGTGTTGAGTCCATTTCGTTGAGCAAGGAGTAGCTCTTGTCTATTCCATATTTGGCTTAAGGAACTTTATCTGTGCTCATTTCAATCTCTGGTTTTATGCAGCACCCCAACTCACCTTTACCCTTAAGCAAGCATAAGTTGTTTTTGTAAATTTGTGACCCAGTTCTGTTCTGTAATTCAGTTCCTGTGTAGCCAAGTTTCCATTCCGTGTATTACTGATATCTTATGATGTTTCTTTTTCTGTGTGACTTATTTCAGTTAGAATCATCATACCTGAATCCACTCATTGTGCTGCTAAGGGCCTGATGACATAGATTTCATTGCTGAGTGATATTGCTTTGTAAGTGAATACCACAACTTCTTTATCCATTTTTCACTTTCTGCGATGTTGAACTTGTACTGTAAACGAGGTTCTTGTAAACAGAGCCGTTCCAAACTTTGGGGTGGCTGTGTCTTTTTGATTTTAATTTCCCTAAGCTATAGGACCATAAGTGGAAGTGCCCTAGGTTCTGTTGCTTTGTTTTTTAGATGTTTCAGGAAACACCATACACTTCTCCCGAGTGGTTGTTGGCAATTTACATCCCGCCCATCAGCATAACAAGGCTCCCAGTTCTCCATGGCCTGTCCTGCCTTTCTGGATTTTACACTTTTTTCAGATGGCCCTTTTGACCGGGGGGAAGTGAGACTTCATTGTAGTGCAGATTTCCTTTGCAAGCTTGCTTGGTTGACCAAAAAGGGCGTATGCGTTTTTTCCTGAATATATTCAGGAAAAAACGCATACGCCCTTTTTGGCCAAGTGCATCATTGTGGACGTTCTGCCTCTTTTCCTATGCTTTCAATGCAATTCCAGTCTACCTCCTGAAATCGGTTTCCTGCAATTCTGCCCCGCTTTCAAGTCCTCTTGGCAGCCTTACTTCAGTCTATTTTTGGACGATAGCTGTCATTTATAACTCTGCAGGTTTGTGAATTACAGTGCCCCTGAGCTCCTTTCTTCAACTTGCTTTCTTGTGACCTGGCCGCAACACCGCAGGATGGCTTCAGGCCCTAATCTGGTTCCGGCACGGCACGCTGAGCCTTTGGTTAATTCCTCTTCCTGGTGGGAAATGAGAGTTAAATTTGCCCGTCCAGACACCTCCAGCTAGTCTCTCATTGGTTCTCGCTATTCCTGTTCATCTTCCGCAGAAATTGCAAACTGGGCCAAACAGGAGGTTAAAGGCGCTGACTCTCCAAGTGGGGAGAGTGTTAGTAAAGCGTCTGGAATGTTGCACCCGAGTACCAGGGGAGGAAAACTGAGACATATTTGAACACGTCTCCCGTTCACATGGTTGATCATACTTGGGTTCCACATGCATGTTTTAGCTGAAGGAAGAATACCTTAAACCTGGAGAGTTAAGACCCGTGTAATGGGTACCATGCAATATGACTTCAAAGGGTCTTCATTTGCTCACCGAACCTCTCCAATCCTATCACTGCTGCGTTTATGCCCCTGTACACATGCTTGATTCTCTTTCGGAGACATAGCAATCCATAGGTTTTAAGATACTTACTAGTCAGGTACATTCTTAGACGTTTAATATGCGGTGTTGAGTCCATTTCGTTGAGCAAGGAGTAGCTCTTGTCTATTCCATATTTGACTTAAGGAACTTTATCTGTGCTCATTTCAATCTCTGGTTTTATGCAGCACCCCAACTCACCTTTCCCCTTAAGCAAGAATAAGTTGGTTTTCTAAATTTGAGACCCTGTTCTGTTCTGTAATTCAGTTCCTGTGTAGCCAAGTTTCCATTCCGTGTATTACTGATATCTTATGATGTTTCCATTTCTGTGTGACTTATTTCAGTTAGAATCATCATACCTGAATCCACTCATTGTGCTGCTAAGGGCCTGATGACACAGATTTCATTGCTGAGTGATATTGCTTTGTAAGTAAATACCACAACTTCTTTATCCATTTTTCACTTTCTGCGATGTTGAACTTGTACTGTAAACGAGGTTCTTGTAAACAGAGGCGTCCCAAACTTTGGGGTGGCTGTGTCTTTTTGATTTTAATTTCCCTAAGCTATAGGACCATAAGTGGCAGTGCCCTAGGCTCTGTTGCTTTGTTTTTTAGATGTTTCAGGAAACACCATACACTTCTCCCGAGTGTCTGTTGGCAATTTACATCCCGCCCATCAGCATAACAAGGCTCCCAGTTCTCCATGGCCTGTCCTGCCTTTCTGGATTTTACACTTTTTTCAGATGGCCCTTTTGACCGGGGGGAAGTGAGACTTCATTGTAGTGCAGATTTCCTTTGCAAGCTTGCTTGGTTGGCCAAAAAGGGCGTATGCGTTTTTTCCTGAATATATTCAGGAAAAAACGCATACGCCCTTTTTGGCCAAGTGCATCATTGTGGACGTTCTGCCTCTTTTCCTATGCTTTCAATGCAATTCCAGTCTACCTCCTGAAATCGGTTTCCTGCAATTCTGCCCCGCTTTCAAGTCCTCTTGGCAGCCTTACTTCAGTCTATTTTTGGACGATAGCTGTCATTTATAACTCTGCAGGTTTGTGAATTACAGTGCCCCTGAGCTCCTTTCTTCAACTCGCTTTCTTGTGACCTGGCCGCAACACCGCAGGATGGCTTCAGGCCCTAATCTGGTTCCGGCCCGGCATGCTGAGCCTTTGGTTAATTCCTCTTCCTTGTGGGAAATGAGAGTTAAATTTGCCCGTCCAGACACCTCCAGCTAGCCTCTCATTGGTTCTCGCTATTCCTGTTCATCTTCCGCAGAAATTGCAAACTGGGCCAAACAGGAGGTTAAAGGGACTGACTCTCCAAGTGGGGAGAGTGTTAGTAAAGCGTCTGGAATGTTGCACCCGAGTACCAGGGGAGGAAAACTGAGACATATTTGAACACGTCTCCCGATCACATGGTTGATCATACTCTAGGTTCCACATGCATGTTTTAGCTGAAGGAAGAATACCTTAAACCTGGGTAGTTGAAACCCGTGGAATGGGTACCATGCAATATGACTTCAAAGGGTCTTCATTTGCTCACCGAACCTCTCCAATCCTATCACTGCTGCGTTTATGCCCCTGTACACATGCTTGATTCTCTTTCGGAGACATAGCAATCCATAGGTTTTAAGATACTTACTAGTCAGGTACATTCTTAGGCGTTTAATATGCGGTGTTGAGTCCATTTCGTTGAGCAAGGAGTAGCTCTTGTCTATTCCATATTTGGCTTAAGGAACTTTATCTGTGCTCATTTCAATCTCTGGTTTTATGCAGCACCCCAACTCACCTTTACCCTTAAGCAAGCATAAGTTGTTTTTCTAAATTTGTGACCCAGTTCTGTTCTGTAATTCAGTTCCTGTGTAGCCAAGTTTCCATTCCGTGTATTACTGATATCTTATGATGTTTCTTTTTCTGTGTGACTTATTTCAGTTAGAATCATCATACCTGAATCGACTCATTGTGCTGCTAAGGGCCTGATGACATAGATTTCATTGCTGAGTGATATTGCTTTGTAAGTGAATACCACAACTTCTTTATCCATTTTTCACTTTCTGCGATGTTGAACTTGTACTGTAAACGAGGTTCTTGTAAACAGAGCCGTTCCAAACTTTGGGGTGGCTGTGTCTTTTTGATTTTAATTTCCCTAAGCTATAGGACCATAAGTGGAAGTGCCCTAGGTTCTGTTGCTTTGTTTTTTAGATGTTTCAGGAAACACCATACACTTCTCCCGAGTGTCTGTTGGCAATTTACATCCCGCCCATCAGCATAACAAGGCTCCCAGTTCTCCATGGCCTGTCCTGCCTTTCTGGATTTTACACTATTTTCAGATGGCCCTTTTGACCGGGGGGAAGTGAGACTTCATTGTAGTGCAGATTTCCTTTGCAAGCTTGCTTGGTTGGCCAAAAAGGGCGTATGCGTTTTTTCCTGAATATATTCAGGAAAAAACGCATACGCCCTTTTTGGCCAAGTGCATCATTGTGGACGTTCTGCCTCTTTTCCTATGCTTTCAATGCAATTCCAGTCTACCTCCTGAAATCGGTTTCCTGCAATTCTGCCCCGCTTTCAAGTCCTCTTGGCAGCCTTACTTCAGTCTGTTTTTGGACGATAGCTGTCATTTATAACTCTGCAGGTTTGTGAATTACAGTGCCCCTGAGCTCCTTTCTTCAACTCGCTTTCTTTTGAGCTGGCTGCAACACCGCAGGATGGCTTCAGGCCCTAATCTGGTTACGGTACGGCACGCTGAGCCTTTGGTTATTTCCTCTTCCTTGTGGGAAATGAGAGTTAAATTTGCCCGTCCAGACACCTCCAGCTAGCCTCTCATTGGTTCTCGCTATTCCTGTTCATCTTCCGCAGAAATTGCAAACTGGGCCAAACAGGAGGTTAAAGGTGCTGACTCCCCAAGTGGGGAGAGTGTTAGTAAAGCGTCTGGAATGTTGCACCCGAGTACCAGGGGAGGAAAACTGAGACATATTTGAACACGTCTCCCGTTCACATGGTTGATCATACTTGGGTTCCACATGCATGTTTTAGCTGAAGGAAGAATACCTTAAACCTGGAGAGTTGAGACCCGTGTAATGGGTACCATGCAATATGACTTCAAAGGGTCTTCATTTGCTCACCGAACCTCTCCAATCCTATCACTGCTGCGTTTATGCCCCTGTACACATGCTTGATTCTCTTTCGGAGACATAGCAATCCATAGGTTTTAAGATACTTACTAGTCAGGCACATTCTTAGGCGTTTAATATGCGGTGTTGAGTCCATTTCGTTGAGCAAGGAGTAGCTCTTGTCTATTCCATATTTGACTTAAGGAACTTTATCTGTGCTCATTTCAATCTCTGGTTTTATGCAGCACCCCAACTCACCTTTACCCTTAAGCAAGCATAGTTGGTTTTCTAAATTTGAGACCCTGTTCTGTTCTGTAATTCAGTTCCTGTGTAGCCAAGTTTACATTCCGTGTATTACTGATATCTTATGATGTTTCTTTTTCTGTGTGACTTACTTCAGTTAGAATCATCATACCTGAATCCACTCATTGTGCTGCTAAGGTCCTGTTGACACAGATTTCATTGCTGAGTGATATTGCTTTGTAAGTAAATACCACAACTTCTTTATCCATTTTTCACTTTCTGCGATGTTGAACTTGTACTGTAAACGAGGTTCTTTTAAACAGAGCCGTTCCAAACTTTGGGGTGGCTGTGTCTTTTTGATTTTAATTTCCCTAAGCTATAGGACCATAAGTGGAAGTGCCCTAGGCTCTGTTGCATTGTTTTTTAGATGTTTCAGGAAACACCATACACTTCTCCCGAGTGGTTGTTGGCAATTTACATCCCGCCCATCAGCATAACAAGGCTCCCAGTTCTCCATGGCCTGTCCTGCCTTTCTGGATTTTACACTTTTCTCAGATGGCCCTTTTGACCGGGGGGAAGTGAGACTTCATTGTAGTGCAGATTTCCTTTGCAAGCTTGCTTGGTTGGCCAAAAAGGGCGTATGCGTTTTTTCCTGAATATATTCAGGAAAAAACGCATACGCCCTTTTTGGCCAAGTGCATCATTGTGGACGTTCTGCCTCTTTTCCTATGCTTTCAATGCAATTCCAGTCTACCTCCTGAAATCGGTTTCCTGCTATTCTGCCCCGCTTTCAAGTCCTCTTGGCAGCCTTACTTCAGTCTATTTTTGGACGATAGCTGTCATTTATAACTCTGCAGGTTTGTGAATTACAGTGCCCCTGAGCTCCTTTCTTCAACTCGCTTTCTTGTGACCTGGCCGCAACACCGCAGGATGGCTTCAGGCCCTAATCTGGTTCCGGCCCGGCATGCTGAGCCTTTGGTTAATTCCTCTTCCTGGTGGGAAATGAGAGTTAAATTTGCCCGTCCAGACACCTCCAGCTAGCCTCTCATTGGTGCTCGCTATTCCTGTTCATTTTCCGCAGAAATTGCAAACTGGGCCAAACAGGAGGTTAAAGGGACTGACTCTCCAAGTGGGGAGAGTGTTAGTAAAGCGTCTGGAATGTTGCACCCGAGTACCAGGGGAGGAAAACTGAGACATATTTGAACACGTCTCCCGATCACATGGTTGATCATACTCTAGGTTCCACATGCATGTTTTAGCTGAAGGAAGAATACCTTAAACCTGGGTAGTTGAAACCCGTGGAATGGGTACCATGCAATATGACTTCAAAGGGTCTTCATTTGCTCACCGAACCTCTCCAATCCTATCACTGCTGCGTTTATTCCCCTGTACACATGCTTGATTCTCTTTCGGAGACATAGCAATCCATAGGTTTTAAGATACTTACAAGTCAGGTACATTCTTAGGCGTTTAATATGCGGTGTTGAGTCCATTTCGTTGAGCAAGGAGTAGCTCTTGTCTATTCCATATTTGACTTAAGGAACTTTATCTGTGCTCATTTCAATCTCTGGTTTTATGCAGCACCCCAACTCACCTTTCCCCTTAAGCAAGCATAAGTTGGTTTTCTAAATTTGAGACCCTGTTCTGTTCTGTAATTCAGTTCCTGTGTAGCCAAGTTTCCATTCCGTGTATTACTGATATCTTATGATGTTTCTTTTTCTGTGTGACTTTCTTCAGTTAGAATCATCATACCTGAATCCACTCATTGTGCTGCTAAGGGCCTGATGACACAGATTTCATTGCTGAGTGATATTGCTTTGTAAGTGAATACCACAACTTCTTTATCCATTTTTCACTTTCTGCGATGTTGAACTTGTACTGTAAACGAGGTTCTTGTAAACAGAGGCGTCCCAAACTTTGGGGTGGCTGTGTCTTTTTGATTTTAATTTCCCTAAGCTATAGGACCATAAGTGGCAGTGCCCTAGGCTCTGTTGCTTTGTTTTTTAGATGTTTCAGGAAACACCATACACTTCTCCCAAGTGTCTGTTGGCAATTTACATCCCGTCCATCAGCATAACAAGGCTCCCAGTTCTCCATGGCCTGTCCTGCCTTTCTGGATTTTACACTTTTTTCAGATGGCCCTTTTGACCGGGGGGAAGTGAGACTTCATTGTAGTGCAGATTTCCTTTGCAAGCTTGCTTGGTTGGCCAAAAAGGGCGTATGCGTTTTTTCCTGAATATATTCAGGAAAAAACGCATACGCCCTTTTTGGCCAAGTGTATCATTGTGGACGTTCTGCCTCTTTTCCTATGCTTTCAATGCAATTCCAGTCTACCTCCTGAAATCGGTTTCCTGCAATTCTGCCCCGCTTTCAAGTCCTCTTGGCAGCCTTACTTCAGTCTATTTTTGGACGATAGCTGTCATTTATAACTCTGCAGGTTTGTGAATTACAGTGCCCCTGAGCTCCTTTCTTCAACTCGCTTTCTTTTGAGCTGGCCGCAACACCGCAGGATGGCTTCAGGCCCTAATCTGGTTCCGGTACGGCACGCTGAGCCTTTGGTTATTTCCTCTTCCTCGTGGGAAATGAGAGTTAAATTTGCCCGTCCAGACACCTCCAGCTAGCCTCTCATTGGTTCTCGCTATTCCTGTTCATCTTCCGCAGAAATTGCAAACTGGGCCAAACAGGAGGTTAAAGGCGCTGACTCTCCAAGTGGGGAGAGTGTTAGTAAAGCGTCTGGAATGTTGCACCCGAGTACCAGGGGAGGAAAACTGAGACATATTTGAACACGTCTCCCGTTCACATGGTTGATCATACTTGGGTTCCACATGCATGTTTTAGCTGAAGGAAGAATACCTTAATCCTGGAGAGTTGAGACCCGTGGAATGGGTACCATGCAATATGACTTCAAAGGGTCTTCATTTGCTCACCGAACCTCTCCAATCCTATCACTGCTGCGTTTATGCCCCTGTACACATGCTTGTTTCTCTTTCGGAGACATAGCAATCCATAGGTTTTACGATACTTACTAGTCAGGTACATTCTTAGGCGTTTAATATGCGGTGTTGAGTCCATTTCGTTGAGCAAGGAGTAGCTCTTGTCTATTCCATATTTGACTTAAGGAACTTTATCTGTGCTCATTTCAATCTCTGGTTTTATGCAGCACCCCAACTCACCTTTACCCTTAAGCAAGCATAAGTTGTTTCTCTAAATTTGAGACCCTGTTCTGTTCTGTAATTCAGTTCCTGTGTAGCCAAGTTTACATTCCGTGTATTACTGATATCTTATGATGTTTCTTTTTCTGTGTGACTTATTTCAGTTAGAATCATCATACCTGAATCGACTCATTGTGCCGCTAAGGGCCTGATGACATAGATTTCATTGCTGAGTGATATTGCTTTGTAAGTGAATACCACAACTTCTTTATCCATTTTTCACTTTCTGCGATGTTGAACTTGTACTATAAACGAGGTTCTTGTAAACAGAGCCGTTCCAAACTTTGGGGTGGCTGTGTCTTTTTGATTTTAATTTCCCTAAGCTATAGGACCATAAGTGGAAGTGCCCTAGGTTCTGTTGCTTTGTTTTTTAGATGTTTCAGGAAACACCATACACTTCTCCCGAGTGTCTGTTGGCAATTTACATCCCGCCCATCAGCATAACAAGGCTCCCAGTTCTCCATGGCCTGTCCTGCCTTTCTGGATTTTACACTTTTTTCAGATGGCCCTTTTGACCGGGGCGAAGTGAGACTTCATTGTAGTGCAGATTTCCTTTGCAAGCTTGCTTGGTTGGCCAAAAAGTGCGTATGCGTTTTTTCCTGAATATATTCAGGAAAAAACGCATACGCCCTTTTTGGCCAAGTGCATCATTGTGGACGTTCTGCCTCTTTTCCTATGCTTTCAATGCAATTCCAGTCTACCTCCTGAAATCGGTTTCCTGCAATTCTGCCCCGCTTTCAAGTCCTCTTGGCAGCCTTACTTCAGTCTGTTTTTGGACGATAGCTGTCATTTATAACTCTGCAGGTTTGTGAATTACAGTGCCCCTGAGCTCCTTTCTTCAACTCGCTTTCTTGTGACCTGGCCGCAACACCGCAGGATGGCTTCAGGCCCTAATCTGGTTCCGGCCCGGCATGCTGAGCCTTTGGTTAATTCCTCTTCCTGGTGGGAAATGAGAGTTAAATTTGCCCGTCCAGACACCTCCAGCTAGCCTCTCATTGGTTCTCGCTATTCCTGTTCATCTTCCGCAGAAATTGCAAACTGGGCCAAACAGGAGGTTAAAGGGACTGACTCTCCAAGTGGGGAGAGTGTTAGAAAAGCGTCTGGAATGTTGCACCCGAGTACCAGGGGAGGAAAACTGAGACATATTTGAACACGTCTCCCGTTCACATGGTTGATCATACTTGGGTTCCACATGCATGTTTTAGCTGAAGGAAGAATACCTTAAACCTGGAGAGTTAAGACCCGTGTAATGGGTACCATGCAATATGACTTCAAAGGGTCTTCATTTGCTCACCGAACCTCTCCAATCCTATCACTGCTGCGTTTATGCCCCTGTACACATGCTTGATTCTCTTTCGGAGACATAGCAATCCATAGGTTTTAAGATACTTACTAGTCAGGTACATTCTTAGGCGTTTAATATGCGGTGTTGAGTCCATTTCGTTGAGCAAGGAGTAGCTCTTGTCTATTCCATATTTGGCTTAAGGAACTTTATCTGTGCTCATTTCAATCTCTGGTTTTATGCAGCACCCCAACTCACCTTTACCCTTAAGCAAGCATAAGTTGTTTTTCTAAATTTGTGACCCAGTTCTGTTCTGTAATTCAGTTCCTGTGTAGCCAAGTTTCCATTCCGTGTATTACTGATATCTTATGATGTTTCTTTTTCTGTGTGACTTATTTCAGTTAGAATCATCATACCTGAATCCACTCATTGTGCTGCTAAGGGCCTGATGACATAGATTTCATTGCTGAGTGATATTGCTTTGTAAGTGAATACCACAACTTCTTTATCCATTTTTCACTTTCTGCGATGTTGAACTTGTACTGTAAACGAGGTTCTTTTAAACAGAGCCGTTCCAAACTTTGGGGTGGCTGTGTCTTTTTGATTTTAATTTCCCTAAGCTATAGGACCATAAGTGGAAGTGCCCTAGGTTCTGTTGCTTTGTTTTTTAGATGTTTCAGGAAACACCATACACTTCTCCCGAGTGTCTGTTGGCAATTTACATCCCGCCCATCAGCATAACAAGGCTCCCAGTTCTCCATGGCCTGTCCTGCCTTTCTGGATTTTACACTTTTTTCAGATGGCCCTTTTGACCGGGGGGAAGTGAGACTTCATTGTAGTGCAGATTTCCTTTGCAAGCTTGCTTGGTTGGCCAAAAAGGGCGTATGCGTTTTTTCCTGAATATATTCAGGAAAAAACGCATACGCCCTTTTTGGCCAAGTGCATCATTGTGGACGTTCTGCCTCTTTTCCTATGCTTTCAATGCAATTCCAGTCTACCTCCTGAAATCGGTTTCCTGCAATTCTGCCCCGCTTTCAAGTCCTCTTGGCAGCCTTACTTCAGTCTGTTTTTGGACGATAGCTGTCATTTATAACTCTGCAGGTTTGTGAATTACAGTGCCCCTGAGCTCCTTTCTTCAACTCGCTTTCTTGTGACCTGGCCGCAACACCGCAGGATGGCTTCAGGCCCTAATCTGGTTCCGGCACGGCAGGCTGAGCCTTTGGTTAATTCCTCTTCCTGGTGGGAAATGAGAGTTAAATTTGCCCGTCCAGACACCTCCAGCTAGTCTCTCATTGGTTCTCGCTATTCCTGTTCATCTTCCGCAGAAATTGCAAACTGGGCCAAACAGGAGGTTAAAGGCGCTGACTCTCCAAGTGGGGAGAGTGTTAGTAAAGCGTCTGGAATGTTGCACCCGAGTACCAGGGGAGGAAAACTGAGACATATTTGAACACGTCTCCCGTTCACATGGTTGATCATACTTGGGTTCCACATGCATGTTTTAGCTGAAGGAAGAATACCTTAAACCTGGAGAGTTGAGACCCGTGGAATGGGTACCATGCAATATGACTTCAAAGGGTCTTCATTTGCTCACCGAACCTCTCCAATCCTATCACTGCTGCGTTTATGCCCCTGTACACATGCTTGATTCTCTTTCGGAGACATAGCAATCCATAGGTTTTACGATACTTACTAGTCAGGTACATTCTTAGGCGTTTAATATGCGGTGTTGAGTCCATTTCGTTGAGCAAGGAGTAGCTCTTGTCTATTCCATATTTGACTTAAGGAACTTTATCTGTGCTCATTTCAATCTCTGGTTTTATGCAGCACCCCAACTCACCTTTACCCTTAAGCAAGCATAAGTTGTTTTTCTAAATTTGAGATCCTGTTCTGTTCTGTACTTCAGTTCCTGTGTAGCCAAGTTTACATTCCGTGTATTAGTGATATCTTATGATGTTTCTTTTTCTGTGTGACTTACTTCAGTTAGAATCATCATACCTGAATCCACTCATTGTGATGCTAAGGGCCTGATGACACAGATTTCATTGCTGAGTGATATTGCTTTGTAAGTAAATACCACAACTTCTTTATCCATTTTTCACTTTCTGCGATGTTGAACTTGTACTGTAAACGAGGTTCTTGTAAACAGAGCCGTTCCAAACTTTGGGGTGGCTGTGTCTTTTGGATTTTAATTTCCCTAAGCTATAGGACCATAAGTGGCAGTGCCCTAGGCTCTGTTGCTTTGTTTTTTAGATGTTTCAGGAAACACCATACACTTCTCCCGAGTGGTTGTTGGCAATTTACATCCCGCCCATCAGCATAACAAGGCTCCCAGTTCTCCATGGCCTGTCCTGCCTTTCTGGATTTTACACTTTTTTCAGATGGCCCTTTTGACCGGGGGGAAGTGAGACTTCATTGTAGTGCAGATTTCCTTTGCAAGCTTGCTTGGTTGGCCAAAAAGGGCGTATGCGTTTTTTCCTGAATATATTCAGGAAAAAACGCATACGCCCTTTTTGGCCAAGTGCATCATTGTGGACGTTCTGCCTCTTTTCCTATGCTTTCAATGCAATTCCAGTCTACCTCCTGAAATCGGTTTCCTGCTATTCTGCCCCGCTTTCAAGTCCTCTTGGCAGCCTTACTTCAGTCTATTTTTGGACGATAGCTGTCATTTATAACTCTGCAGGTTTGTGAATTACAGTGCCCCTGAGCTCCTTTCTTCAACTCGCTTTCTTGTGACCTGGCCGCAACACCGCAGGATGGCTTCAGGCCCTAATCTGGTTCCGGCCCGGCATGCTGAGCCTTTGGTTAATTCCTCTTCCTGGTGGGAAATGAGAGTTAAATTTGCCCGTCCAGACACCTCCAGCTAGCCTCTCATTGGTTCTCGCTATTCCTGTTCATCTTCCGCAGAAATTGCAAACTGGGCCAAACAGGAGGTTAAAGGGACTGACTCTCCAAGTGGGGAGAGTGTTAGTAAAGCGTCTGGAATGTTGCACCCGAGTACCAGGGGAGGAAAACTGAGACATATTTGAACACGTCTCCCGATCACATGGTTGATCATACTCTAGGTTCCACATGCATGTTTTAGCTGAAGGAAGAATACCTTAAACCTGGGTAGTTGAAACCCGTGGAATGGGTACCATGCAATATGACTTCAAAGGGTCTTCATTTGCTCACCGAACCTCTCCAATCCTATCACTGCTGCGTTTATGCCCCTGTACACATGCTTGATTCTCTTTCGGAGACATAGCAATCCATAGGTTTTAAGATACTTACTAGTCAGGTACATTCTTAGGCGTTTAATATGCGGTGTTGAGTCCATTTCGTTGAGCAAGGAGTAGCTCTTGTCTATTCCATATTTGGCTTAAGGAACTTTATCTGTGCTCATTTCAATCTCTGCTTTTATGCAGCACCCCAACTCACCTTTACCCTTAAGCAAGCATAAGTTGTTTTTCTAAATTTGAGACCCTGTTCTGTTCTGTAATTCAGTTCCTGTGTAGCCAAGTTTACATTCCGTGTATTACTGATATCTTATGATGTTTCTTTTTCTGTGTGACTTACTTCAGTTAGAATCATCATACCTGAATCCACTCATTGTGCTGCTAAGGGCCTGATGACATAGATTTCATTGCTGAGTGATATTGCTTTGTAAGTAAATACCACAACTTCTTTATCCATTTTTCACTTTCTGCGATGTTGAACTTGTACTGTAAACGAGGTTCTTGTAAACAGAGCCGTTCCAAACTTTGGGGTGGCTGTGTCTTTTTGATTTTAATTTCCCTAAGCTATAGGACCATAAGTGGAAGTGCCCTAGGTTCTGTTGCTTTGTTTTTTAGATGTTTCAGGAAACACCATACAGTTCTCCTGAGTGTCTGTTGGCAATTTACATCCCGCCCATCAGCATAACAAGGCTCCCAGTTCTCCATGGCCTGTCCTGCCTTTCTGGATTTTACACTTTTTTCAGATGGCCCTTTTGACCGGGGGGAAGTGAGACTTCATTGTAGTGCAGATTTCCTTTGCAAGCTTGCTTGGTTGGCCAAAAAGGGCGTATGCGTTTTTTCCTGAATATATTCAGGAAAAAACGCATACGCCCTTTTTGGCCAAGTGCATCATTGTGGACGTTCTGCCTCTTTTCCTATGCTTTCAATGCAATTCCAGTCTACCTCCTGAAATCAGTTTCCTGCAATTCTGCCCCGCTTTCAAGTCCTCTTGGCAGCCTTACTTCAGTCTATTTTTGGACGATAGCTGTCATTTATAACTCTGCAGGTTTGTGAATTACAGTGCCCCTGAGCTCCTTTCTTCAACTCGCTTTCTTTTGAGCTGGCCGCAACACCGCAGGATGGCTTCAGGCCCTAATCTGGTTCCGGTACGGCACGCTGAGCCTTTGGTTATTTCCTCTTCCTCGTGGGAAATGAGAGTTAAATTTGCCCGTCCAGACACCTCCAGCTAGCCTCTCATTGGTTCTCGCTATTCCTGTTCATCTTCCGCAGAAATTGCCAACTGGGCCAAACAGGAGGTTAAAGGCGCTGACTCTCCAAGTGGGGAGAGTGTTAGTAAAGCGTCTGGAATGTTGCACCCGAGTACCAGGGGAGGAAAACTGAGACATATTTGAACACGTCTCCCGTTCACATGGTTGATCATACTTGGGTTCCACATGCATGTTTTAGCTGAAGGAAGAATACCTTAAACCTGGAGAGTTGAGACCCGTGTAATGGGTACCATGCAATATGACTTCAAAGGGTCTTCATTTGCTCACCGAACCTCTCCAATCCTATCACTGCTGCGTTTATGCCCCTGTACACATGCTTGATTCTCTTTTGGAGACATAGCAATCCATAGGTTTTAAGATACTTACTAGTCAGGTACATTCTTAGGCGTTTAATATGCGGTGTTGAGTCCATTTCGTTGAGCAAGGAGTAGCTCTTGTCTATTCCATATTTGACTTAAGGAACTTTATCTGTGCTCATTTCAATCTCTGGTTTTATGCAGCACCCCAACTCACCTTTACCCTTAAGCAAGCATAAGTTGGTTTTCTAAATTTGAGACCCTGTTCTGTTCTGTAATTCAGTTCCTGTATAGCCAAGTTTACATTCCGTGTATTACTGATATCTTATGATGTTTCTTTTTCTGTGTGACTTATTTCAGTTAGAATCATCATACCTGAATCCACTCATTGTGATGCTAAGGGCCTGATGACATAGATTTCATTGCTGAGTGATATTGCTTTGTAAGTAAATACCACAACTTCTTTATCCATTTTTCACTTTCTGCGATGTTGAACTTGTACTGTAAACGAGGTTCTTGTAAACAGAGGCGTCCCAAACTTTGGGGTGGCTGTGTCTTTTTGATTTTAATTTCCCTAAGCTATAGGACCATAAGTGGCAGTGCCCTAGGCTCTGTTGCATTGTTTTTTAGATGTTTCAGGAAACACCATACACTTCTCCCAAGTGTCTGTTGGCAATTTACATCCCGCCCATCAGCATAACAAGGCTCCCAGTTCTCCATGGCCTGTCCTGCCTTTCTGGATTTTACACTTTTTTCAGATGGCCCTTTTGACCGGGGGGAAGTGAGACTTCATTGTAGTGCAGATTTCCTTTGCAAGCTTGCTTGGTTGGCCAAAAAGGGCGTATGCGTTTTTTCCTGAATATATTCAGGAAAAAACGCATACGCCCTTTTTGGCCAAGTGCATCATTGTGGACGTTCTGCCTCTTTTCCTATGCTTTCAATGCAATTCCAGTCTACCTCCTGAAATCGGTTTCCTGCAATTCTGCCCCGCTTTCAAGTCCTCTTGGCAGCCTTACTTCAGTCTATTTTTGGACGATAGCTGTCATTTATAACTCTGCAGGTTTGTGAATTACAGTGCCCCTGAGCTCCTTTCTTCAACTCGGTTTCTTTTGAGCTGGCCGCAACACCGCAGGATGGCTTCAGGCCCTAATCTGGTTCCGGCACGGCACGCTGAGCCTTTGGTTAATTCCTCTTCCTGGTGGGAAATGAGAGTTAAATTTGGCCGTCCAGACACCTCCAGCTAGTCTCTCATTGGTTCTCGCTATTCCTGTTCATCTTCCGCAGAAATTGCAAACTGGGCCAAACAGCAGGTTAAAGGCGCTGACTCTCCAAGTGGGGAGAGTGTTAGTAAAGCGTCTGGAATGTTGCACCCGAGTACCAGGGGAGGAAAACTGAGACATATTTGAACACGTCTCCCGTTCACATGGTTGATCATACTTGGGTTCCACATGCATGTTTTAGCTGAAGGAAGAATACCTTAAACCTGGAGAGTTGAGACCCGTGGAATGGGTACCATGCAATATGACTTCAAAGGGTCTTCATTTGCTCACCGAACCTCTCCAATCCTATCACTGCTGCGTTTATGCCCCTGTACACATGCTTGATTCTCTTTCGGAGACATAGCAATCCATAGGTTTTACGATACTTACTAGTCAGGTACATTCTTAGGCGTTTAATATGCGGTGTTGAGTCCATTTCGTTGAGCAAGGAGTAGCTCTTGTCTATTCCATATTTGACTTAAGGAACTTTATCTGTGCTCATTTCAATCTCTGGTTTTATGCAGCACCCCAACTCACCTTTACCCTTAAGCAAGCATAAGTTGTTTTTCTAAATTTGAGACCCTGTTCTGTTCTGTAATTCAGTTCCTGTGTAGCCAAGTTTACATTCCGTGTATTAGTGATATCTTATGATGTTTCTTTTTCTGTGTGACTTACTTCAGTTAGAATCATCATACCTGAATCCACTCATTGTGCTGCTAAGGGCCTGATGACACAGATTTCATTGCTGAGTGATATTGCTTTGTAAGTAAATACCACAACTTCTTTATCCATTTTTCACTTTCTGCGATGTTGAACTTGTACTGTAAACGAGGTTCTTGTAAACAGAGCCGTTCCAAACTTTGGGGTGGCTGTCTCTTTTGGATTTTAATTTCCCTAAGCTATAGGACCATAAGTGGAAGTGCCCTAGGTTCTGTTGCTTTGTTTTTTAGATGTTTCAGGAAACACCATACACTTCTCCCGAGTGTCTGTTGGCAATTTACATCCCGCCCATCAGCATAACAAGGCTCCCAGTTCTCCATGGCCTGTCCTGCCTTTCTGGATTTTACACTTTTTTCAGATGGCCCTTTTGACCGGGGGGAAGTGAGACTTCATTGTAGTGCAGATTTCCTTTGCAAGCTTGCTTGGTTGGCCAAAAAGGGCGTATGCGTTTTTTCCTGAATATATTCAGGAAAAAACGCATACGCCCTTTTTGGCCAAGTGCATCATTGTGAACGTTCTGCCTCTTTTCCTATGCTTTCAATGCAATTCCAGTCTACCTCCTGAAATCGGTTTCCTGCTATTCTGCCCCGCTTTCAAGTCCTCTTGGCAGCCTTACTTCAGTCTATTTTTGGACGATAGCTGTCATTTATAACTCTGCAGGTTTGTGAATTACAGTGCCCCTGAGCTCCTTTCTTCAACTCGCTTTCTTGTGACCTGGCCGCAACACCGCAGGATGGCTTCAGGCCCTAATCTGGTTCCGGCACGGCACGCTGAGCCTTTGGTTATTTCCTCTTCCTGTTGGGAAATGAGAGTTAAATTTGCCCGTCCAGACACCTCCAGCTAGCCTCTCATTGGTTCTCGCTATTCCTGTTCATCTTCCGCAGAAATTGCCAACTGGGCCAAACAGGAGGTTAAAGGCGCTGACTCTCCAAGTGGGGAGAGTGTTAGTAAAGCGTCTGGAATGTTGCACCCGAGTACCAGGGGAGGAAAACTGAGACATATTTGAACACGTCTCCCGTTCACATGGTTGATCATACTTGGGTTCCACATGCATGTTTTAGCTGAAGGAAGAATACCTTAAACCTGGAGAGTTGAGACCCGTGTAATGGGTACCATGCAATATGACTTCAAAGGGTCTTCATTTGCTCACCGAACCTCTCCAATCCTATCACTGCTGCGTTTATGCCCCTGTACACATGCTTGATTCTCTTTTGGAGACATAGCAATCCATAGGTTTTAAGATACTTACTAGTCAGGTACATTCTTAGGCGTTTAATATGCGGTGTTGAGTCCATTTCGTTGAGCAAGGAGTAGCTCTTGTCTATTCCATATTTGACTTAAGGAACTTTATCTGTGCTCATTTCAATCTCTGGTTTTAGGCAGCACCCCAACTCACCTTTACCCTTAAGCAAGCATAAGTTGGTTTTCTAAATTTGAGACCCTGTTCTGTTCTGTAATTCAGTTCCTGTATAGCCAAGTTTACATTCCGTGTATTACTGATATCTTATGATGTTTCTTTTTCTGTGTGACTTATTTCAGTTAGAATCATCATACCTGAATCCACTCATTGTGATGCTAAGGGCCTGATGACATAGATTTCATTGCTGAGTGATATTGCTTTGTAAGTAAATACCACAACTTCTTTATCCATTTTTCACTTTCTGCGATGTTGAACTTGTACTGTAAACGAGGTTCTTGTAAACAGAGGCGTCCCAAACTTTGGGGTGGCTGTGTCTTTTTGATTTTAATTTCCCTAAGCTATAGGACCATAAGTGGCAGTGCCCTAGGCTCTGTTGCATTGTTTTTTAGATGTTTCAGGAAACACCATACACTTCTCCCAAGTGTCTGTTGGCAATTTACATCCCGCCCATCAGCATAACAAGGCTCCCAGTTCTCCATGGCCTGTCCTGCCTTTCTGGATTTTACACTTTTTTCAGATGGCCCTTTTGACCGGGGGGAAGTGAGACTTCATTGTAGTGCAGATTTCCTTTGCAAGCTTGCTTGGTTGGCCAAAAAGGGCGTATGCGTTTTTTCCTGAATATATTCAGGAAAAAACGCATACGCCCTTTTTGGCCAAGTGCATCATTGTGGACGTTCTGCCTCTTTTCCTATGCTTTCAATGCAATTCCAGTCTACCTCCTGAAATCGGTTTCCTGCAATTCTGCCCCGCTTTCAAGTCCTCTTGGCAGCCTTACTTCAGTCTATTTTTGGACGATAGCTGTCATTTATAACTCTGCAGGTTTGTGAATTACAGTGCCCCTGAGCTCCTTTCTTCAACTCGGTTTCTTTTGAGCTGGCCGCAACACCGCAGGATGGCTTCAGGCCCTAATCTGGTTCCGGCACGGCACGCTGAGCCTTTGGTTAATTCCTCTTCCTGATGGGAAATGAGAGTTAAATTTGGCCGTCCAGACACCTCCAGCTAGTCTCTCATTGGTTCTCGCTATTCCTGTTCATCTTCCGCAGAAATTGCAAACTGGGCCAAACAGCAGGTTAAAGGCGCTGACTCTCCAAGTGGGGAGAGTGTTAGTAAAGCGTCTGGAATGTTGCACCCGAGTACCAGGGGAGGAAAACTGAGACATATTTGAACACGTCTCCCGTTCACATGGTTGATCATACTTGGGTTCCACATGCATGTTTTAGCTGAAGGAAGAATACCTTAAACCTGGAGAGTTGAGACCCGTGGAATGGGTACCATGCAATATGACTTCAAAGGGTCTTCATTTGCTCACCGAACCTCTCCAATCCTATCACTGCTGCGTTTATGCCCCTGTACACATGCTTGATTCTCTTTCGGAGACATAGCAATCCATAGGTTTTACGATACTTACTAGTCAGGTACATTCTTAGGCGTTTAATATGCGGTGTTGAGTCCATTTCGTTGAGCAAGGAGTAGCTCTTGTCTATTCCATATTTGACTTAAGGAACTTTATCTGTGCTCATTTCAATCTCTGGTTTTATGCAGCACCCCAACTCACCTTTACCCTTAAGCAAGCATAAGTTGTTTTTCTAAATTTGAGACCCTGTTCTGTTCTGTAATTCAGTTCCTGTGTAGCCAAGTTTACATTCCGTGTATTAGTGATATCTTATGATGTTTCTTTTTCTGTGTGACTTACTTCAGTTAGAATCATCATACCTGAATCCACTCATTGTGCTGCTAAGGGCCTGATGACACAGATTTCATTGCTGAGTGATATTGCTTTGTAAGTAAATACCACAACTTCTTTATCCATTTTTCACTTTCTGCGATGTTGAACTTGTACTGTAAACGAGGTTCTTGTAAACAGAGCCGTTCCAAACTTTGGGGTGGCTGTCTCTTTTGGATTTTAATTTCCCTAAGCTATAGGACCATAAGTGGAAGTGCCCTAGGTTCTGTTGCTTTGTTTTTTAGATGTTTCAGGAAACACCATACACTTCTCCCGAGTGTCTGTTGGCAATTTACATCCCGCCCATCAGCATAACAAGGCTCCCAGTTCTCCATGGCCTGTCCTGCCTTTCTGGATTTTACACTTTTTTCAGATGGCCCTTTTGACCGGGGGGAAGTGAGACTTCATTGTAGTGCAGATTTCCTTTGCAAGCTTGCTTGGTTGGCCAAAAAGGGCGTATGCGTTTTTTCCTGAATATATTCAGGAAAAAACGCATACGCCCTTTTTGGCCAAGTGCATCATTGTGGACGTTCTGCCTCTTTTCCTATGCTTTCAATGCAATTCCAGTCTACCTCCTGAAATCGGTTTCCTGCTATTCTGCCCCGCTTTCAAGTCCTCTTGGCAGCCTTACTTCAGTCTATTTTTGGACGATAGCTGTCATTTATAACTCTGCAGGTTTGTGAATTACAGTGCCCCTGAGCTCCTTTCTTCAACTCGCTTTCTTGTGACCTGGCCGCAACACCGCAGGATGGCTTCAGGCCCTAATCTGGTTCCGGCCCGGCATGCTGAGCCTTTGGTTAATTCCTCTTCCTGGTGGGAAATGAGAGTTAAATTTGCCCGTCCAGACACCTCCAGCTAGCCTCTCATTGGTTCTCGCTATTCCTGTTCATCTTCCGCAGAAATTGCAAACTGGGCCAAACAGGAGGTTAAAGGGACTGACTCTCCAAGTGGGGAGAGTGTTAGTAAAGCGTCTGGAATGTTGCACCCGAGTACCAGGGGAGGAAAACTGAGACATATTTGAACACGTCTCCCGATCACATGGTTGATCATACTCTAGGTTCCACATGCATGTTTTAGCTGAAGGAAGAATACCTTAAACCTGGGTAGTTGAAACCCGTGGAATGGGTACCATGCAATATGACTTCAAAGGGTCTTCATTTGCTCACCGAACCTCTCCAATCCTATCACTGCTGCGTTTATTCCCCTGTACACATGCTTGATTCTCTTTCGGAGACATAGCAATCCATAGGTTTTAAGATACTTACAAGTCAGGTACATTCTTAGGCGTTTAATATGCGGTGTTGAGTCCATTTCGTTGAGCAAGGAGTAGCTCTTGTCTATTCCATATTTGGCTTAAGGAACTTTATCTGTGCTCATTTCAATCTCTGCTTTTATGCAGCACCCCAACTCACCTTTACCCTTAAGCAAGCATAAGTTGTTTTTCTAAATTTGAGACCCTGTTCTGTTCTGTAATTCAGTTCCTGTGTAGCCAAGTTTACATTCCGTGTATTACTGATATCTTATGATGTTTCTTTTTCTGTGTGACTTACTTCAGTTAGAATCATCATACCTGAATCCACTCATTGTGCTGCTAAGGGCCTGATGACATAGATTTCATTGCTGAGTGATATTGCTTTGTAAGTAAATACCACAACTTCTTTATCCATTTTTCACTTTCTGCGATGTTGAACTTGTACTGTAAACGAGGTTCTTGTAAACAGAGCCGTTCCAAACTTTGGGGTGGCTGTGTCTTTTTGATTTTAATTTCCCTAAGCTATAGGACCATAAGTGGCAGTGCCCTAGGCTCTGTTGCATTGTTTTTTAGATGTTTCAGGAAACACCATACACTTCTCCCAAGTGTCTGTTGGCAATTTACATCCCGCCCATCAGCATAACAAGGCTCCCAGTTCTCCATGGCCTGTCCTGCCTTTCTGGATTTTACACTTTTTTCAGATGGCCCTTTTGACCGGGGGGAAGTGAGACTTCATTGTAGTGCAGATTTCCTTTGCAAGCTTGCTTGGTTGGCCAAAAAGGGCGTATGCGTTTTTTCCTGAATATATTCAGGAAAAAACGCATACGCCCTTTTTGGCCAAGTGCATCATTGTGGACGTTCTGCCTCTTTTCCTATGCTTTCAATGCAATTCCAGTCTACCTCCTGAAATCGGTTTCCTGCAATTCTGCCCCGCTTTCAAGTCCTCTTGGCAGCCTTACTTCAGTCTATTTTTGGACGATAGCTGTCATTTATAACTCTGCAGGTTTGTGAATTACAGTGCCCCTGAGCTCCTTTCTTCAACTCGCTTTCTTGTGACCTGGCCGCAACACCGCAGGATGGCTTCAGGCCCTAATCTGGTTCCGGCACGGCACGCTGAGCCTTTGGTTATTTCCTCTTCCTGGTGGGAAATGAGAGTTAAATTTGCCCGTCCAGACACCTCCAGCTAGTCTCTCATTGGTTCTCGCTATTCCTGTTCATCTTCCGCAGAAATTGCAAACTGGGCCAAACAGGAGGTTAAAGGCGCTGACTCTCCAAGTGGGGAGAGTGTTAGTAAAGCGTCTGGAATGTTGCACCCGAGTACCAGGGGAGGAAAACTGAGACATATTTGAACACGTCTCCCGTTCACATGGTTGATCATACTTGGGTTCCACATGCATGTTTTAGCTGAAGGAAGAATACCTTAAACCTGGAGAGTTGAGACCCGTGGAATGGGTACCATGCAATATGACTTCAAAGGGTCTTCATTTGCTCACCGAACCTCTCCAATCCTATCACTGCTGCGTTTATGCCCCTGTACACATGCTTGATTCTCTTTCGGAGACATAGCAATCCATAGGTTTTACGATACTTACTAGTCAGGTACATTCTTAGGCGTTTAATATGCGGTGTTGAGTCCATTTCGTTGAGCAAGGAGTAGCTCTTGTCTATTCCATATTTGACTTAAGGAACTTTATCTGTGCTCATTTCAATCTCTGGTTTTATGCAGCACCCCAACTCACCTTTACCCTTAAGCAAGCATAAGTTGTTTTTCTAAATTTGAGACCCTGTTCTGTTCTGTAATTCAGTTCCTGTGTAGCCAAGTTTACATTCCGTGTATTAGTGATATCTTATGATGTTTCTTTTTCTGTGTGACTTACTTCAGTTAGAATCATCATACCTGAATCCACTCATTGTGCTGCTAAGGGCCTGATGACACAGATTTCATTGCTGAGTGATATTGCTTTGTAAGTAAATACCACAACTTCTTTATCCATTTTTCACTTTCTGCGATGTTGAACTTGTACTGTAAACGAGGTTCTTGTAAACAGAGCCGTTCCAAACTTTGGGGTGGCTGTGTCTTTTGGATTTTAATTTCCCTAAGCTATAGGACCATAAGTGGAAGTGCCCTAGGTTCTGTTGCTTTGTTTTTTAGATGTTTCAGGAAACACCATACACTTCTCCCGAGTGGTTGTTGGCAATTTACATCCCGCCCATCAGCATAACAAGGCTCCCAGTTCTCCATGGCCTGTCCTGCCTTTCTGGATTTTACACTTTTTTCAGATGGCCCTTTTGACCGGGGGGAAGTGAGACTTCATTGTAGTGCAGATTTCCTTTGCAAGCTTGCTTGGTTGGCCAAAAAGGGCGTATGCGTTTTTTCCTGAATATATTCAGGAAAAAACGCATACGCCCTTTCTGGCCAAGTGCATCATTGTGGACGTTCTGCCTCTTTTCCTATGCTTTCAATGCAATTCCAGTCTACCTCCTGAAATCGGTTTCCTGCAATTCTGCCCCGCTTTCAAGTCCTCTTGGCAGCCTTACTTCAGTCTATTTTTGGACGATAGCTGTCATTTATAACTCTGCAGGTTTGTGAATTACAGTGCCCCTGAGCTCCTTTCTTCAACTCGCTTTCTTTTGAGCTGGCCGCAACACCGCAGGTTCACTTCAGGCCCTAATCTGGTTCCGGTACGGCACGCTGAGCCTTTGGTTATTTCCTCTTCCTCGTGGGAAATGAGAGTTAAATTTGCCCGTCCAGACACCTCCAGCTAGCCTCTCATTGGTTCTCGCTATTCCTGTTCATCTTCCGCAGAAATTGCAAACTGGGCCAAACAGGAGGTTAAAGGCGCTGACTCTCCAAGTGGGGAGAGTGTTAGTAAAGCGTCTGGAATGTTGCACCCGAGTACCAGGGGAGGAAAACTGAGACATATTTGAACACGTCTCCCGTTCACATGGTTGATCATACTTGGGTTCCACATGTATGTTTTAGCTGAAGGAAGAATACCTTAAATCTGGAGAGTTGAGACCCGTGGAATGGGTACCATGCAATATGACTTCAAAGGGTCTTCATTTGCTCACCGAACCTCTCCAATCCTATCACTGCTGCGTTTATGCCCCTGTACACATGCTTGATTCTCTTTCGGAGACATAGCAATCCATAGGTTTTACGATACTTACTAGTCAGGTACATTCTTAGGCGTTTAATATGCGGTGTTGAGTCCATTTCGTTGAGCAAGGAGTAGCTCTTGTCTATTCCATATTTGACTTAAGGAACTTTATCTGTGCTCATTTCAATCTCTGGTTTTATGCAGCACCCCAACTCACCTTTACCCTTAAGCAAGCATAAGTTGTTTTTCTAAATTTGAGACCCTGTTCTGTTCTGTAATTCAGTTCCTGTGTAGCCAAGTTTACATTCCGTGTATTAGTGATATCTTATGATGTTTCTTTTTCTGTGTGACTTACTTCAGTTAGAATCATCATACCTGAATCCACTCATTGTGCTGCTAAGGGCCTGATGACACAGATTTCATTGCTGAGTGATATTGCTTTGTAAGTAAATACCACAACTTCTTTATCCATTTTTCACTTTCTGCGATGTTGAACTTGTACTGTAAACGAGGTTCTTGTAAACAGAGCCGTTCCAAACTTTGGGGTGGCTGTGTCTTTTGGATTTTAATTTCCCTAAGCTATAGGACCATAAGTGGAAGTGCCCTAGGTTCTGTTGCTTTGTTTTTTAGATGTTTCAGGAAACACCATACACTTCTCCCGAGTGGTTGTTGGCAATTTACATCCCGCCCATCAGCATAACAAGGCTCCCAGTTCTCCATGGCCTGTCCTGCCTTTCTGGATTTTACACTTTTTTCAGATGGCCCTTTTGACCGGGGGGAAGTGAGACTTCATTGTAGTGCAGATTTCCTTTGCAAGCTTGCTTGGTTGGCCAAAAAGGGCGTATGCGTTTTTTCCTGAATATATTCAGGAAAAAACGCATACGCCCTTTTTGGCCAAGTGCATCATTGTGGACGTTCTGCCTCTTTTCCTATGCTTTCAATGCAATTCCAGTCTACCTCCTGAAATCGGTTTCCTGCAATTCTGCCCCGCTTTCAAGTCCTCTTGGCAGCCTTACTTCAGTCTATTTTTGGACGATAGCTGTCATTTATAACTCTGCAGGTTTGTGAATTACAGTGCCCCTGAGCTCCTTTCTTCAACTCGCTTTCTTTTGAGCTGGCCGCAACACCGCAGGATGGCTTCAGGCCCTAATCTGGTTCCGGTACGGCACGCTGAGCCTTTGGTTATTTCCTCTTCCTCGTGGGAAATGAGAGTTAAATTTGCCCGTCCAGACACCTCCAGCTAGCCTCTCATTGGTTCTCGCTATTCCTGTTCATCTTCCGCAGAAATTGCAAACTGGGCCAAACAGGAGGTTAAAGGCGCTGACTCTGCAAGTGGGGAGAGTGTTAGTAAAGCGTCTGGAATGTTGCACCCGAGTACCAGGGGAGGAAAACTGAGACATATTTGAACACGTCTCCCGTTCACATGGTTGATCATACTTGGGTTCCACATGCATGTTTTAGCTGAAGGAAGAATACCTTAAACCTGGAGAGTTGAGACCCGTGGAATGGGTACCATGCAATATGACTTCAAAGGGTCTTCATTTGCTCACCGAACCTCTCCAATCCTATCACTGCTGCGTTTATGCCCCTGTACACATGCTTGATTCTCTTTCGGAGACATAGCAATCCATAGGTTTTAAGATACTTACTAGTCAGGTACATTCTTAGGCGTTTAATATGCGGTGTTGAGTCCATTTCGTTGAGCAAGGAGTAGCTCTTGTCTATTCCATATTTGACTTAAGGAACTTTATCTGTGCTCATTTCAATCTCTGGTTTTATGCAGCACCCCAACTCACCTTTACCCTTAAGCAAGCATAAGTTGGTTTTCTAAATTTGAGACCCTGTTCTGTTCTGTAATTCAGTTCCTCTGTAGCCAAGTTTACATTCCGTGTATTACTGATATCTTATGATGTTTCTTTTTCTGTGTGACTTTCTTCAGTTAGAATCATCATACCTGAATCCACTCATTGTGCTGCTAAGGGCCTGATGACACAGATTTCATTGCTGAGTGATATTGCTTTGTAAGTGAATACCACAACTTCTTTATCCATTTTTCACTTTCTGCGATGTTGAACTTGTACTGTAAACGAGGTTCTTGTAAACAGAGGCGTCCCAAACTTTGGGGTGGCTGTGTCTTTTTGATTTTAATTTCCCTAAGCTATAGGACCATAAGTGGCAGTGCCCTAGGCTCTGTTGCATTGTTTTTTAGATGTTTCAGGAAACACCATACACTTCTCCCAAGTGTCTTTTGGCAATTTACATCCCGCCCATCAGCATAACAAGGCTCCCAGTTCTCCATGGCCTGTCCTGCCTTTCTGGATTTTACACTTTTTTCAGATGGCCCTTTTGACCGGGGGGAAGTGAGACTTCATTGTAGTGCAGATTTCCTTTGCAAGCTTGCTTGGTTGGCCAAAAAGGGCGTATGCGTTTTTTCCTGAATATATTCAGGAAAAAACGCATACGCCCTTTTTGGCCAAGTGCATCATTGTGGACGTTCTGCCTCTTTTCCTATGCTTTCAATGCAATTCCAGTCTACCTCCTGAAATCGGTTTCCTGCAATTCTGCCCCGCTTTCAAGTCCTCTTGGCAGCCTTACTTCAGTCTATTTTTGGACGATAGCTGTCATTTATAACTCTGCAGGTTTGTGAATTACAGTGCCCCTGAGCTCCTTTCTTCAACTCGCTTTCTTGTGACCTGGCCGCAACACCGCAGGATGGCTTCAGGCCCTAATCTGGTTCCGGTACAGCACGCTGAGCCTTTGGTTATTTCCTCTTCCTCGTGGGAAATGAGAGTTAAATTTGCCCGTCCAGACACCTCCAGCTAGCCTCTCATTGGTTCTCGCTATTCCTGTTCATCTTCCGCAGAAATTGCAAACTGGGCCAAACAGGAGGTTAAAGGCGCTGACTCTCCAAGTGGGGAGAGTGTTAGTAAAGCGTCTGGAATGTTGCACCCGAGTACCAGGGGAGGAAAACTGAGACATATTTGAACACGTCTCCCGTTCACATGGTTGATCATACTTGGGTTCCACATGCATGTTTTAGCTGAAGGAAGAATACCTTAAACCTGGAGAGTTGAGACCCGTGGAATGGGTACCATGCAATATGACTTCAAAGGGTCTTCATTTGCTCACCGAACCTCTCCAATCCTATCACTGCTGCGTTTATGCCCCTGTACACATGCTTGATTCTCTTTCGGAGACATAGCAATCCATAGGTTTTACGATACTTACTAGTCAGGTACATTCTTAGGCGTTTAATATGCGGTGTTGAGTCCATTTCGTTGAGCAAGGAGTAGCTCTTGTCTATTCCATATTTGACTTAAGGAACTTTATCTGTGCTCATTTCAATCTCTGGTTTTATGCAGCACCCCAACTCACCTTTCCCCTTAAGCAAGCATAAGTTGGTTTTCTAAATTTGAGACCCTGTTCTGTTCTGTAATTCAGTTCCTGTGTAGCCAAGTTTACATTCCGTGTATTACTGATATCTTATGATGTTTCTTTTTCTGTGTGACTTTCTTCAGTTAGAATCATCATACCTGAATCCACTCATTGTGCTGCTAAGGGCCTGATGACACAGATTTCATTGCTGAGTGATATTGCTTTGTAAGTGAGTACCACAACTTTTATCCATTTTTCACTTTCTGCGATGTTGAACTTGTACTGTAAACGAGGTTCTTGTAAACAGAGCCGTTCCAAACTTTGGGGTGGCTGTGTCTTTTTGATTTTAATTTCCCTAAGCTATAGGACCATAAGTGGCAGTGCCCTAGGCTCTGTTGCTTTGCTTTTTAGATGTTTCAGGAAACACCATACACTTCTCCCTAGTGTCTGTTGGCAATTTACATCCCGCCCATCAGCATAACAAGGCTCCCAGTTCTCCACGGCCTGTCCTGCCTTTCTGGATTTTACACTTTTTTCAGATGCCCCTTTTGACCGGGGGGAAGTGAGACTTCATTGTAGTGCAGATTTCCTTTGCAAGCTTGCTTGGTTGGCCAAAAAGGGCGTATGCGTTTTTTCCTGAATATATTCAGGAAAAAACGCATACGCCCTTTTTGGCCAAGTGCATCATTGTGGACGTTCTGCCTCTTTTCCTATGCTTTCAATGCAATTCCAGTCTACCTCCTGAAATCGGTTTCCTGCAATTCTGCCCCGCTTTCAAGTCCTCTTGGCAGCCTTACTTCAGTCTATTTTTGGACGATAGCTGTCATTTATAACTCTGCAGGTTTGTGAATTACAGTGCCCCTGAGCTCCTTTCTTCAACTTGCTTTCTTGTGACCTGGCCGCAACACCGCAGGATGGCTTCAGGCCCTAATCTGGTTCCGGCACGGCACGCTGAGCCTTTGGTTATTTCCTCTTCCTGGTGGGAAATGAGAGTTAAATTTGCCCGTCCAAACACCTCCAGCTAGTCTCTCATTGGTTCTCGCTATTCCTGTTCATCTTCCGCAGAAATTGCAAACTGGGCCAAACAGGAGGTTAAAGGCGCTGACTCTCCAAGTGGGGAGAGTGTTAGTAAAGCGTCTGGAATGTTGCACCCGAGTACCAGGGGAGGAATACTGAGACATATTTGAACACGTCTCCCGATCACATGGTTGATCATACTCTAGGTTCCACATGCATGTTTTAGCTGAAGGAAGAATACCTTAAACCTGGGTAGTTGAAACCCGTGGAATGGGTACCATGCAATATGACTTCAAAGGGTCTTCATTTGCTCACCGAACCTCTCCAATCCTATCACTGCTGCGTTTATGCCCCTGTACACATGCTTGATTCTCTTTCGGAGACATAGCAATCCATAGGTTTTAAGATACTTACTAGTCAGGTACATTCTTAGGCGTTTAATATGCGGTGTTGAGTCCATTTCGTTGAGCAAGGAGTAGCTCTTGTCGATTCCATATTTGGCTTAAGGAACTTTATCTGTGCTCATTTCAATCTCTGGTTTTATGCAGCACCCCAACTCACCTTTCCCCTTAAGCAAGCATAAGTTGGTTTTCTAAATTTGAGACCCTGTTCTGTTTTGGAATGCAGTTCCTGTGTAGCCAAGTTTACATTCCGTGTATTAGTGATATCTTATGATGTTTCTTTTTCTGTGTGACTTATTTCAGTTAGAATCATCGTACCTGAATCCACTCATTATGCTGCTACGGGCCTGATGACATAGATTTCATTGCTGAGTGATACTGCATTGTACGTAAGTACCACAAGTTCTTTATCCATTTTTCACTTTCTGCGATGTTGAACTTGTACTGTAAACGAGGTTCTTGTAAACAGAGGCGTCCCAAACTTTGGGGTTGCTGTGTCTTTTTGATTTTAATTTCCCTAAGCTATAGGACCATAAGTGGCAGTGCCCTAGGCTCTGTTGCTTTGCTTTTTAGATGTTTCAGGAAACACCATACACTTCTCCTGAGTGTCTGTTGGCAATTTACATCCCGCCCATCAGCATAACAAGGCTCCCAGTTCTCCATGGCCTGTCCTGCCTTTCTGGATTTTACACTTTTTTCAGATGGCCCTTTTGACCGGGGGGAAGTGAGACTTCATTGTAGTGCAGATTTCCTTTGCAAGCTTGCTTGGTTGGCCAAAAAGGGCGTATGCGTTTTTTCCTGAATATATTCAGGAAAAAACGCATACGCCCTTTTTGGCCAAGTGCATCATTGTGGACGTTCTGCCTCTTTTCCTATGCTTTCAATGCAATTCCAGTCTACCTCCTGAAATCGGTTTCCTGCAATTCTGCCCCGCTTTCAAGTCCTCTTGGCAGCCTTACTTCAGTCTATTTTTGGACGATAGCTGTCATTTATAACTCTGCAGGTTTGTGAATTACAGTGCCCCTGAGCTCCTTTCTTCAACTCGCTTTCTTTTGAGCTGGCCGCAACACCGCAGGATGACTTCAGGCCCTAATCTGGTTCCGGTACGGCACGCTGAGCCTTTGGTTATTTCCTCTTCCTCGTGGGAAATGAGAGTTAAATTTGCCCGTCCAGACACCTCCAGCTAGCCTCTCATTGGTTCTCGCTATTCCTGTTCATCTTCCACAGAAATTGCAAACTGGGCCAAACAGGAGGTTAAAGGCACTGACTCTCCAAGTGGGGAGAGTGTTAGTAAAGCGTCTGGAATGTTGCACCCGAGTACCAGGGGAGGAAAACTGAGACATATTTGAACACGTCTCCCGTTCACATGGTTGATCATACTTGGGTTCCACATGCATGTTTTAGCTGAAGGAAGAATACCTTAAACCTGGAGAGTTGAGACCCGTGTAATGGGTACCATGCAATATGACTTCAAAGGGTCTTCATTTGCTCACCGAACCTCTCCAATCCTATCACTGCTGCGTTTATGCCCCTGTACACATGCTTGATTCTCTTTCGGAGACATAGCAATCCATAGGTTTTAAGATACTTACTAGTCAGGTACATTCTTAGGCGTTTAATATGCGGTGTTGAGTCCATTTCGTTGAGCAAGGAGTAGCTCTTGTCTATTCCATATTTGACTTAAGGAACTTTATCTGTGCTCATTTCAATCTCTGGTTTTATGCAGCACCCCAACTCACCTTTCCCCTTAAGCAAGCATAAGTTGGTTTTCTAAATTTGAGACCCTGTTCTGTTCTGTAATTCAGTTCCTGTGTAGCCAAGTTTACATTCCGTGTATTACTGATATCTTATGATGTTTCTTTTTCTGTGTGACTTTCTTCAGTTAGAATCATCATACCTGAATCCACTCATTGTGCTGCTAAGGGCCTGATGACACAGATTTCATTGCTGAGTGATATTGCTTTGTAAGTGAGTACCACAACTTCTTTATCCATTTTTCACTTTCTGCGATGTTGAACTTGTACTGTAAACGAGGTTCTTGTAAACAGAGCCGTTCCAAACTTTGGGGTGGCTGTGTCTTTTTGATTTTAATTTCCCTAAGCTATAGGACCATAAGTGGCAGTGCCCTAGGCTCTTTTGCTTTGCTTTTTAGATGTTTCAGGAAACACCATACACTTCTCCCTAGTGTCTGTTGGCAATTTACATCCCGCCCATCAGCATAACAAGGCTCCCAGTTCTCCACGGCCTGTCCTGCCTTTCTGGATTTTACACTTTTTTCAGATGCCCCTTTTGACCGGGGGGAAGTGAGACTTCATTGTAGTGCAGATTTCCTTTGCAAGCTTGCTTGGTTGGCCAAAAAGGGCGTATGCGTTTTTTCCTGAATATATTCAGGAAAAAACGCATACGCCCTTTTTGGCCAAGTGCATCATTGTGGACGTTCTGCCTCTTTTCCTATGCTTTCAATGCAATTCCAGTCTACCTCCTGAAATCGGTTTCCTGCAATTCTGCCCCGCTTTCAAGTCCTCTTGGCAGGCTTACTTCAGTCTATTTTTGGACGATAGCTGTCATTTATAACTCTGCAGGTTTGTGAATTACAGTGCCCCTGAGCTCCTTTCTTCAACTTGCTTTCTTGTGACCTGGCCGCAACACCGCAGGATGGCTTCAGGCCCTAATCTGGTTCCGGCACGGCACGCTGAGCCTTTGGTTATTTTCTCTTCCTGGTGGGAAATGAGAGTTAAATTTGCCCGTCCAAACACCTCCAGCTAGTCTCTCATTGGTTCTCGCTATTCCTGTTCATCTTCCGCAGAAATTGCAAACTGGGCCAAACAGGAGGTTAAAGGCGCTGACTCTCCAAGTGGGGAGAGTGTTAGTAAAGCGTCTGGAATGTTGCACCCGAGTACCAGGGGAGGAATACTGAGACATATTTGAACACGTCTCCCGATCACATGGTTGATCATACTCTAGGTTCCACATGCATGTTTTAGCTGAAGGAAGAATACCTTAAACCTGGGTAGTTGAAACCCGTGGAATGGGTACCATGCAATATGACTTCAAAGGGTCTTCATTTGCTCACCGAACCTCTCCAATCCTATCACTGCTGCGTTTATGCCCCTGTACACATGCTTGATTCTCTTTCGGAGACATAGCAATCCATAGGTTTTAAGATACTTACTAGTCAGGTACATTCTTAGGCGTTTAATATGCGGTGTTGAGTCCATTTCGTTGAGCAAGGAGTAGCTCTTGTCGATTCCATATTTGGCTTAAGGAACTTTATCTGTGCTCATTTCAATCTCTGGTTTTATGCAGCACCCCAACTCACCTTTCCCCTTAAGCAAGCATAAGTTGGTTTTCTAAATTTGAGACCCTGTTCTGTTTTGGAATGCAGTTCCTGTGTAGCCAAGTTTACATTCCGTGTATTAGTGATATCTTATGATGTTTCTTTTTCTGTGTGACTTATTTCAGTTAGAATCATCGTACCTGAATCCACTCATTATGCTGCTACGGGCCTGATGACATAGATTTCATTGCTGAGTGATACTGCATTGTACGTAAGTACCACAAGTTCTTTATCCATTTTTCACTTTCTGCGATGTTGAACTTGTACTGTAAACGAGGTTCTTGTAAACAGAGGCGTCCCAAACTTTGGGGTTGCTGTGTCTTTTTGATTTTAATTTCCCTAAGCTATAGGACCATAAGTGGCAGTGCCCTAGGCTCTGTTGCTTTGCTTTTTAGATGTTTCAGGAAACACCATACACTTCTCCTGAGTGTCTGTTGGCAATTTACATCCCGCCCATCAGCATAACAAGGCTCCCAGTTCTCCATGGCCTGTCCTGCCTTTCTGGATTTTACACTTTTTTCAGATGGCCCTTTTGACCGGGGGGAAGTGAGACTTCATTGTAGTGCAGATTTCCTTTGCAAGCTTGCTTGGTTGGCCAAAAAGGGCGTATGCGTTTTTTCCTGAATATATTCAGGAAAAAACGCATACGCCCTTTTTGGCCAAGTGCATCATTGTGGACGTTCTGCCTCTTTTCCTATGCTTTCAATGCAATTCCAGTCTACCTCCTGAAATCGGTTTCCTGCAATTCTGCCCCGCTTTCAAGTCCTCTTGGCAGCCTTACTTCAGTCTATTTTTGGACGATAGCTGTCATTTATAACTCTGCAGATTTGTGAATTACAGTGCCCCTGAGCTCCTTTCTTCAACTTGCTTTCTTGTGACCTGGCCGCAACACCGCAGGATGGCTTCAGGCCCTAATCTGGTTCCGGCACGGCACGCTGAGCCTTTGGTTATTTCCTCTTCCTGGTGGGAAATGAGAGTTAAATTTGCCCGTCCAAACACCTCCAGCTAGTCTCTCATTGGTTCTCGCTATTCCTGTTCATCTTCCGCAGAAATTGCAAACTGGGCCAAAGAGGAGGTTAAAGGCGCTGACTCTCCAAGTGGGGAGAGTGTTAGTAAAGCGTCTGGAATGTTGCACCCGAGTACCAGGGGAGGAAAACTGAGACATATTTGAACACGTCTCCCGTTCACATGGTTGATCATACTTGGGTTCCACATGCATGTTTTAGCTGAAGGAAGAATACCTTAAACCTGGAGAGTTAAGACCCGTGTAATGGGTACCATGCAATATGACTTCAAAGGGTCTTCATTTGCTCACCGAACCTCTCCAATCCTATCACTGCTGCGTTTATGCCCCTGTACACATGCTTGATTCTCTTTCGGAGACATAGCAATCCATAGGTTTTAAGATACTTACTAGTCAGGTACATTCTTAGGCGTTTAATATGCGGTGTTGAGTCCATTTCGTTGAGCAAGGAGTAGCTCTTGTCTATTCCATATTTGACTTAAGGAACTTTATCTGTGCTCATTTCAATCTCTGGTTTTATGCAGCACCCCAACTCACCTTTCCCCTTAAGCAAGCATAAGTTGGTTTTCTAAATTTGAGACCCTGTTCTGTTCTGTAATTCAGTTCCTGTGTAGCCAAGTTTACATTCCGTGTATTACTGATATCTTATGATGTTTCTTTTTCTGTGTGACTTATTTCAGTCAGAATCATCATACCTGAATCCACTCATTGTGATGCTAAGGGCCTGATGACATAGATTTCATTGCTGAGTGATATTGCTTTGTAAGTAAATACCACAACTTCTTTATCCATTTTTCACTTTCTGCGATGTTGAACTTGTACTGTAAACGAGGTTCTTGTAAACAGAGGCGTCCCAAACTTTGGGGTGGCTGTGTCTTTTTGATTTTAATTTCCCTAAGCTATAGGACCATAAGTGGAAGTGCCCTAGGTTCTGTTGCTTTGTTTTTTAGATTTTTCAGGAAACACCATACACTTCTCCCGAGTGTCTGTTGGCAATTTACATCCCGCCCATCAGCATAACAAGGCTCCCAGTTCTCCATGGCCTGTCCTGCCTTTCTGGATTTTACACTTTTTTCAGATGGCCCTTTTGACCGGGGGGAAGTGAGACTTCATTGTAGTGCAGATTTCCTTTGCAAGCTTGCTTGGTTGGCCAAAAAGGGCGTATGCGTTTTTTCCTGAATATATTCAGGAAAAAACGCATACGCCCTTTTTGGCCAAGTGCATCATTGTGGACGTTCTGCCTCTTTTCCTATGCTTTCAATGCAATTCCAGTCTACCTCCTGAAATCGGTTTCCTGCAATTCTGCCCCGCTTTCAAGTCCTCTTGGCAGCCTTACTTCAGTCTATTTTTGGACGATAGCTGTCATTTATAACTCTGCAGGTTTGTGAATTACAGTGCCCCTGAGCTCCTTTCTTCAACTCGCTTTCTTGTGACCTGGCCGCAACACCGCAGGATGTCTTCAGGCCCTAATGTGGTTCCGGCATGGCACGCTGAGCCTTTGGTTAATTCCTCTTCCTGGTGGGAAATGAGAGTTAAATTTGCCCGTCCAGACACCTCCAGGTAGTCTCTCATTGGTTCTCGCTATTCCTGTTCATCTTCCGCAGAAATTGCAAACTTGGGCAAACAGGAGGTTAAAGGCACTGACTCTCCAAGTAGGGAGAGTGTTAGTAAAGCATCTGGAATGTTGCACCCGAGTACCAGGGGAGGAAAACTGAGACATATTTGAACACGTCTCCCTTTCACATCGTTGATCATACTCTGGGTTCCACATGCATGTTTTAGCTGAAGAAAGAATACCTTAAACCTGGAGAGTTGAGACCTGTGTAATGGGTACCATGCAATATGACTTCAAAGGGTCTTCATTTGCTCACCGAACCTCTCCAATCCTATCACTGCTGCGTTTATGCCCCTGTACACACGCTTGATTCTCTTTGGAGACATAGCAATCCATAGGTTTTAAGATACTTACTAGTCAGGTACATTCTTAGGCGTTTAATATGGGGTGTTGAGTCCATTTCGTTGAGCAAGGAGTAGCTCTTGTCTATTCCATATTTGGCTTAAGGAACTTTATCTGTGCTCATTTCAATCTCTGGTTTTATGCAGCACCCCAACTCACCTTCCCCGTTAAGCAAGCGTAAGTTGGTTTTCTAAACTTGAGACACTGTTCTGTTTTGTAATTCTGTTCGTGTGTAGCCAAGTTCACATTCTGTGTATTAGTGATACCTTATGATGTTTCTTTTCTGTGTGACTTATTTCAGTTTGAATCATCATACCTGAATCCACTCATTATGCTGCTACGGGCCTGATGACATAGATTTCATTGCTGAGTGATATTGCATTGTACGTAAGTACCACAAGTTCTTTATCCATTTTTCACTTTCTGCAATATTGAACTTGTACCGTAAATGAGGTTCTTGTAAACAGAGCCGTCCCAAACTTTGGGGTGGCTGTGTCTTTTTGATTTTAATTTCCCTAAGCTATAGGACCATAAGTGGAAGTGCCCTAGGCTCTGTTGCTTTGTTTTTTAGATGTTTCAGGAAACACCATACTCTTCTCCAGAGTGGCTGTTGGCAATTTACATCCCGCCCATCAGCATAAGAAGGCTCCCAGTTCTCCATGGCCTGTCGTGCCTTTATGGATTTTACACTTTTTTCAGATGGCCCTTTTGACCAGGTGGAAGTGAGACTTCATTGTAGTGCAAATTTCCTTTGCAAGCTTGCTTGGTTGGCCAAAAAGTGCGTATGCGTTTTTTCCTGAATATATTCAGGAAAAAACACATACGCCCTTTTTGGGCAAGTGCATCATTGTCGAGTTTCTGACTCTCTTCATATGTTTTCAGTGCAATTCCAGTCTACCTCCTGAAATCGGTTTCCTGCAATTCTGCCTTGCTTTCAATGCCTCTTCATAGCCTTACCTCAATATATTTTTTAAAAATAGTTGGCCTTTATAACTCTGCAGGTTTTTGAATTGCAGTGGCCCTTAGCTCCATTTTTTAGCTCTTATTTTTGTGGTCTTGCCCCGTAACCACAGGATTCCTTGAAGCCCTATTTTTCTTCTGGGGCACCTTGCTGTCCCTTTGGTTAATTCTTCTTACTGATGTGATATTAGAGTGACATGTGCCCATTGAAACCGCTACAGCTATTTTCTCACTGGTTCCCCCTATTCCCATTCATCCTCTGCACTAACTGCAGACTGTGCGATACCAGAACTTAAAGGCATTGACTCCATGTGGGGATGTTGTTAGTAAAGCGGCTGGAATGTCGATCCGGAGCCCCAGGAGAGGAAAAATGAGGTGCGTTTTAGAAACCTTTCCCGATCATATGGTATACCAGTCGCTGGGTTTCCCAAGCATGGTTTAGCTGTAGGAAGATTCCCTTCAACCTGGAGTGTTGGGACCCTTGGACTGAGTAGCATGAAGTATTGCATTAAACTTTCGGCAGTTGCTCACCAAAGCTCACCAATCCTGTCAGCCCCAAGTGTCCAGCCTTATGTCTTATCCAGCTGTGGGTTTATATGTGGTCAATCCAGGTTGCATCACAGCCCCTGAGCGAATTTTGTAAGAATTTTTCTCTCTTTCATTGTTTCAGCGTTTTGTTTTTAAAATTTATTTCTATAATGGGGTTTAGCTCATTTTCACTGCTGTGTTTGTGCCGCTCTGCACACACTTGATTCCCTTATGGAGATATATCAATACATGGGTTTTAAGATTCTTATTACTCAGATATATTTCTCTGCGGTGTATAGGGTGTGTTGAGGCCAGTTCATTGAGCAAGGTGTAGATCTTGTCTAATACCTATTTGGTTTATTGAACGGTATCTGTGCTAATTTCAAACTCTGGTTTTATGCATCACCCCACCTCTCCTTTCCCCTTAAGCTGACATAAGTGTGTTTTCTAAATGTGAGACACTGTTCTGTTCTGTAATTCATTTCTTGTGCAGCCATATTTACCCTCCCTCTATAAGTGATATCTTATGATATGTTTCTTTTTCTGTTTGACTTATTTCAAGTAGTATTATCGGACCTAAATCCACTCTTTATCCTTCTACTAGCCTTATTACATTGATTTCATGGTGAAGAGATATTCCATTGTACATAAGTACCACATCTTCTTTATCCATTGTTCTCTTTCCTGGGATATTTAAGGTGTACTGAAGTTGAGGTTCTTGTAAACAGAGTAGCCCTAAACTGTGGTGTGCTTGTGTCTTGTTGATTTTTAGACTTCCCTAGATATACTCCCATGATTGGAAGTGTCCTATGCTCTGTAGCTCTGTTTTTTAGATGATTTAGGAACCACCATACACTTCTCCAGAGTGGCTCTCGGCAGTTCACACACTGCCCATCAGCGTATAAAGGCTCCCTGTTCTCCATGGCCTGTCCTGCATTTCTGGTTTTTACAATTTTTTAGGATGGCCCTTTTGACCGGTGGGAAGTGAGACTTCTTTGTTGTGCACATTTGCATTGCTTGCTTGCTTTGTTGCCCATAAAGTGCGTATGCGTTTTTTCCTGGATATAATCAGGAAAAAACGCATACGCCCTTTTGGGCCAACTGCATCATTGTCGAAATTCTGCCGCTTTTCATGTGCATTAAAGACGAGTCCAATCTATCTCTTGAAATCTGTTTCTTGCAATTCTGTCTTGCATTCAGATCCTCTTCTTTGCCTTACCTCAACATATTTTTGGACGTTAGTTTTCATTTATAACTCTGCAGGTTTGTGAATTGCAGTGACCCTGAGCTCCATTTTTTAAGTTGCTCTTTTGTGAGCTGGCCTCAAACCCGCAGGATTGCTTCAGGCCCTATTTTGGCTCCGGCGAGGCAGGCTGAGCCTTTCTTTAATTCTTATTCTTAATGGGAAATTAGAGTGATATGTGCCCGTCCAAACCCCTACAACTCTTCTCTCATTGGTTCCCCCTCTTCCCGTTCATCCTCCTCACAATTTGCAAAATGTGTGAAACAGAAGTTTAAATGTGCTGATTCTCCAAGTGGGGAGATTCTAAGTAGCGTGGCTGGAATGGTGAACAGGAGCACCAGGAGAGGATAAATGAGGTGCATTTTAGACACATCTCCCGATCACATGGTGTACAGTCCTCTGGGTTTTCCATGCATGTTTTAGCTGTAGGAAGATCCCTTGAACCTGCAGATTTGGGACCCATTGAATGGGTACCAGGTAGTATTACTTTAAAGGGTGTGCATTTCCTCACCCAACCTCACATTTCTCTTAGCGCAAACAGTTTCCAGCCTTATGTCTCATCCTGCTGTGGGTCTAGATGTGTTCAATCCATGTTGCATCACCGTCCCTGAGGAAAAGTTGTAAGAGGTTTTCTCTGTCTCTCTGTCATTTATTTTTTTCAATTTATTACTATATTGGTTACAGCTGATTTTCAAAGCTCTGTTTCTTGCTGCTGTACATCCACTTGATTCACGTACAGAGAGACATCAATAAATTCTTTTTCAGATTCTTACCAGTCGTATATATTCTTTTCCGGTGACTTGAGTGTGCTGAGTGCAGTTCTTTTAGCTACCGTGTAGGCCTTGTTGATTATCAGTTTGGTATTTGGAATGGTATCTTTGCTAATTTCAACCTCCTGGATGATGCCTCACCCCTCCCCACCTTTCCCGTTTAGCAGCCTTATGCGTGTTTTCTACATATTTGACTATGTTTTTGTTTTGTAATTTATTTCATGTGTAGCCATTTTGGATTCCACCTTTAAGTGATATCTTATGATATGTGTCTTTTTCTTTTTGAATTCTGTCACTTAGAATGATCATACGTAACTCCTCCAGATTTGTTACAACTGGCCATATTTCATTGATTTCCAGGCTGAATAATATTCCACTCTACCTAAGTACCACATCTCTATCCATTTTTTCCCTCCAGAGACATTTAAGTTATATCCTAGTCGAGGATCTTTTAAACAGAGAGGGGGTAAACATTGGGGTGCCTGTGTCCTCTCGATTTTTGTTTTTCCCAAGATATACGCCCATGAGTGCAAGTGCCCTATGCTCTGTAGCTCATTTTTTAGATGCTTTAGTAAACACAATACACTTCTCCAGAATGGCCGTTGGCAATATACATTTCCACTATAAGTCTCACAGGGCTCCCTCTTCTCGTTGCCCTGTCCTGCATTTCTGTTGTTTACGCTTTATGAGGATGGCTCTTCTGACTGATGCGAAGTGATATCTTTTGTAGTATTGACTTCCAGTGCCCACCTGTTTGGTTGGCTAAAAAAGTGTATGCCCTTTTCTTGAATATATACAGAAAAGAACGCATACACCCTTTTTGGCCAACTGCAATGTTGGCAATGTTCAGCTCCTTTTCTTGTGCTTAATGGCGAGTCCTTTCTACCTCCTCAAATCCCTTTCCTGCCATTCTCCCTTGCTTACAAGTCCTTTTCTCTGACTTTCCTCAAGACATTTTTCAGTGATGGATATTTTCAACTCTGCAGTTTTGTGAATTTTACTGCCCCTGAGTTCCATTGTTCAACTCGTGTTTATGGGAACTGGCCACAAAGCAGCGGGATTTCCTCAAGCCCTATACTGTTTCCATGGGCAACCCTAGCTTTTGGTCAATTCATCTTCCTGATTGGAAATTAGAGTGACATGTGCCTGTCTGAACACCTAGGACTTGTCTCTCATTGTTCCTCATCCTTCCGCTTCATCCTCTGGACAAATTCCAAACTGTACGCAACAGGATGTTGACAGTGCTGACATCTCCAAGTGGGGAGACTGTTAGTAAAGACGCTGGAGGGGTGAACCCGAGCACCAGGAGATGAGGAGATGAGATGCCTTTTCCAAACTCTTCCCGATCAGATGGTATACCATCCTCTGGGTGTGACAGACATGTTTTAGCAGTAGGAAGAGTCCCATTCATGTAAGGAGAACACCAGGGCTTTTTCAAAATCAGTGTCTCCCCGAAACCCAAACTGGGGAAATTTTTAAGCTACAGCTACACATATGTTCATTAAGGGCCTTGGGAAGTAGGCAGAGTCCAAACTTTAGATGATTGAAGTCTTCAGGGTCAGAAGCACTCACCACCAGCTTCCCTTAGGCTACACTTTAACTGTCATTGATAGATGATGTCAATAAAAATATCTATTCTTTTTCAGATTATTTCCCCTTATAGGTTATTGCAAAATGTTGAGTGTAGTTCCCTGTGCTATACAGTAGTTCCTTGTTGATGATCTATTTTATACATAGCAGTGTGTATGTGTTCATTCCAAACTGTTAATTTATCCCTCCTCCCACCTTTCCCCTTTGGTAATAATAAATTATAAGATTTTATACTTCTCAGAAATGGGGGAGCTGAAAGAGAGGTATCATTTTCAATGGAAAAGCATTTAAAACAAGATTGAAGGTTTAACCAAGATTATTAAATGTACATCCTTGGAAAGAAATCACTTCGTTTCTCTAATATTGACCTGACAAATAAGACAAACCTTTTCACTGAACTTGCTTATAAAAAGTGATGGAAATATCAAATGGAAGTGTTAAAAACATCTTATTTTACCCGAGCCTTATACACTGTTCTATGTTAACTACAGTTTGGCTCACACATCTGTTCATTGAGGTTACAATAGTCTCAATTTCTGTTACTGATCCTCCAGAGTGGACCCCAACAAGTGTCCCCCTGCCCAGTGTCATTGGGGCCAACAGATCGAGACTGAGTTTGGTTCACAAGCAAAGGAAACTTTATATTTTGATCAGAGAATGGAGAGGTGAGAGCATGCACTACCCCGTGGGCTGTGGGCTGGGCTGCTGTGTAGAGATCCTGTCAGAGTCAGTGGGAGGGAGGGAGGTGGCGGAGCTCTCGAGGGCCGGGTTGGCTGTAGCTCAGGCTCTATATCGTGGAGTCTGCACTGGGCCCCAGGAGCTGAGGTGTCGACCCAGCCATTCTGCACTAGGAAATCTGGTCTGAAGTGCCGGGTGTGGAACCTCTGCATGCGGGACCCTAGGAGCACGTGAAATTAGACAAAGCACAAAGGATAAAAAAGGTTAGACTTGACTTTATTGCCCAGATTCTATTTTTATCTCCCAGGGATTTTTAATGGGCTTTGCTGGGGACAAACCCCTCCTCTGCCTTTTGTCCCGTTCCTCATTCTTGGAGTGCTGAGGGTGCAGACCCTTCTTCTGTAACTGCTGAGTGCTGAGTTGGGAGCCCTCATACCCTGGGGCGAGGGTCAGAGCTTCTCCCCAGCAGCCTCCCGGTGACATTGATTGTCCCCAGGACCCCTGCCTCCCTGCTCGTCCACCTGAGCACCAGCATTGGAAGTGTTATAGATTCTAATGACCTTTAAGGGTCCAGGAAAGAGATGTGCAGAGACGCTGTGGGGGCCGGTTTCACCCCGCCCCACATTTGTTCGGCCACCTTAGGCTGACCGTCTCTGCCAGCCTAGATGCTCTGACCAGTAGTCTGCGCTTTCTTCAGTTAGGCCCCTGAATTAACGTACAAACAGCACCAGGTGTCAGAGCCCTGCCCGCTCAACTCCCAGACAGTCCAGGGTCAGTGGTGATCAAGGACCATGATGGCTACTGAGTCAACAGCCTTTTGAAGTAAACAGGAGTCCAGCCGGTCTTATTGGCCACCATCATCACGGTGTCTGTAGGCTTTTCTATGGTGACAGTGTGGTATACTGTTCCCCCACCAAGATTATTAGCTCCCCTCTGGGTGCAGTAAGTCCTGCAAGCAGTAGTCTACTCTTTTGGGACACACTCTTGTTGTTTTATGAGAGAAACTCCAGGTCAAGTGATGTTCACACGAGTCGTCATGGTGCCCTGTTGCCCCCGGTTATCTCTCTGGATGTTGGAGTTGGAGGGCCTCCTCACTTGAGGTCGGTGTGCCCACGGAGCGAACCCTGCAACTTCAGGGCATGGTTGGTGGTTAGGATCACCACGTGGGGTCCTTTTCCCTTAGGAGGGAGGTGGCCTTTTGGGCTGCTGATTTCCAGGTTTTTAGATACCGCCAGTATCTTGGCCAGATGTGGCAGTGGGCCAAGCCCCTTAGTGACCGTAGTTTATCCTACCTGGATGGCATTCTTGCATTGTTCCATTTCAAGTGGTCCCAGTTTTTGCACTAATTCTCCAATGGCGATTCACCTTTCACCGGGAATGTAAAGGTCAAAGGGTTTAGCTAAATTAGGGAGTTCCAGGGCAAGGGTCTGAATTGACTGCTCTTTCCATTCTTGAAAGGCCACTTCTGGATTCTATTCAAAAGGATCATCATCTTTTCCTTTCAGTGTTTCATATAGAGGCCCAGCTAGTAGACTGTAGTTAGGGATCCAGAAGCAGCAAACCCTGGCCTCCCCAGGAACCCCTAAGCTGTCTTCTAGTTTTAGAAAGGGGTAAGGCTGAAAATGGTTTCTTCCCTTTCCTGGGATGGGCTTCTCTGACCTTCTGTGAGAATGAAGCCCAGGCAGGTCACCGCAGTCTGTGATATTTGAGCTTTTTCTTGGACAACTTCTATCCTTTATTGGCTTGGTAGTTCAGAGGCCTCCTTAGTAGGGCTGGTGATCAGAATGTCGTCTGCATATTGAAGGAGGGTTTCCTTTTCCAGAGGTAGAACTTTTAGGTCTTTAGCTAAGCTTTCCCCAAAGATGGTGTGGGAATTTTTGCACCCTTGGGGCCAGACGGCCCGGAAGTATTGTTTTAGTTGTATGTTGAGTCCTGCCACTCACAAGCCAAAATTTCTTGTGACTCTGGGACTAATGGAATACAAAAGAAGGCATCATTGAAGACTAATACAGAATACCATGTCCTGGTGGTTGGTAGAATGACCAGCAGGGTGTAGGAATTAGGAGCAACTGGAGGTATATCCTCGGTGGCTTCACTGACTGTCCTGACATCCTTTACCAGGTCCCCAGCAGCCCATGGGGCTCTCGTGGTCAGACCAATCCCAGAATATGGAGCTCACCTGGGCAGGTACCCCACCCCCACCCCAGCCCACGGGGCTCTCGTGGTCAGGCCCCTCCAGGATACAGAGCTACCCTTGCAGGTACCGTGGCAGGGCTGGGCACACAGGAACCGTGCACATAGCCCTCATTGCAGAGCACCCCCAGCTCACCTGTCGCTCAGAGCTGACACAGAGCACCTCAGAGCAGGACTTGAACTAACAAACAGCAGCTGCGACAGGTCTGTGACCCTGGGCATCACTCCGTGAGGCCTCCCTCCACCTGGTCTTCCAGAGACTTCCACTGCACCCGGGGCACCAGGCCTCTGTCTCCAACCACCACCCACCCCTCCTCTCCCTGACTCCTGGGTTCCTCTCATTAGGAGAGGGTTTTCTTGAAGTTGTCTCCCACTCATGGGCCAGATAAAATGATTAGAAAACAAGCCAAAGCTGCAGCCCCTTGTCTATCCTGACTCTCAGGAGCCCACACCTGTTCCTTGGACCTGGCCGGTTCAGCAAGTTCCATTTTCTGCAACTGTGAGCCCCTGAGGGGTGATGATTGGCTGACCTGGGCAGCCTTACCGTGCCGGCCAGCCCTCCCCAGGTGTGCTTGGGTTGAGATCAATATAAATACCACTCCAGGCAGCAAGAGCCCCTGCAGCCGTGCCTGACGCCATTTTCTCTGCCCTGTCAGCAGTCTCGGGGCTGGGCTGGTGGGAGGGAGTGAGAGGCCACGGCTTTGTGGGTGGCCCAGTGTGAGTGGGGCTCTGCTGGACTTTCTGCAGCAGTTGCCAGGCTGCCACCTGCTAAAGAAGAGGATGTGTCACCCATACCTGCTGCTGGAATTTCTCCCTGGGCAGAGGTGAGGAAGGAAAAAAGCAGTGGGGGCAGGGACAGGACGGGTATCTCAGGCAGGGAAATGGAAATCTTCCAGAAGAGCACCCAGGGCCAGGACCATCCTGGCTGGCCTGCAGGCACCAAGTCGGCCGGCATGCTGTCACTCGTGTGGCTCTATGGCCCTTCCTCTAGGCTTTCAAGTCCTTGTATATATTCAGGTGTTTTACCTGGGACGGGTGGGAATAGTTCAGCAGCAACTGGCCTGGGGCTCAGCTCACGTTTACTCACAGATGCCTCGGCACGGTGCCCCAGCTTTGCAATGAGGACGCTTGTTGCGTGGGGGCTGCTGGCTGAATGGGAGACGATTCCCCACCACTGACCAACTTCAGAATTGTTTACAACTGGAGCAAGTGCCCTGATACGGTTTTCCTCTGTGTAACTGGTGGGTTCTGTGTTTTTTTTCTCTTTTTCGTTTTTGGTTCAAGGTAGATTTTATTCCTCTTTTTTGTATTTACAGATATAAGCATGGAAATAATTTATTCATATAAATACATGTATGTGCAGGGAATAATTGTTTTTTCTGTTTTATTTTTTAAATTTTATTTCTTTTTAATTTTGAATTTTATTTTATATTTTTATACAGCAGGTTCTTATTGGTTATCTATTTTATACATATAAATGTATACATGCCAATCCCAGTCTCTCAACTCCTCCCACCACCACCCCCCAACAGCTTTCCCCCCTTGTTGTCCATACGTTTGTTGTCTACATCTGTTGCTCTATTTATGCCTTGCAAAATGGTTAATCTGTACAGTTTTTCTAGGTTCCACATATATGCATGAATATACAAGATTTGTTTTTCTCTTTCTGACTTACTTCACTCTGTATGACAGTCTCTAGATCCATCGACGTCTCTACAAATGACCCAATTTCATTCCTTTTCATGGCTTAGTAATATTCCATTTTATATATGTACCACAGCTTTATGCATTCGTCTGTCTGTGGGCATTTAGGTTGCTTCCATTACCTCGATATTGTAAATAGTGATGCAATGAACATTGCGGTGAATGACTCTTTTTGATTTATGGTTTTGTCTGGGTATATGTCCAGTACTGGGATTGCTGTATCATATGGTAATTCTATTGTTAGTTTCTTAAGAAATTCCATATTGTTCTCCATAATGACTGTATCAATTTATATTCCCAACAATAGTGGGAGAGGGTTCCTTTTCTCCACACCCTTTCCAGCATTTTTTGTTTGTAGATTTTCAATGATGCCTATTCTACCAGGTGTGAGGTGATACCTCATTGTTGAATCCATTTCGTTGAGCAAGGGGTAGGTCTTGTCTATAACATATTTGGCTTATGGAACGGTATCTGTGCTAATTTCAAACTCTGCTTTTATGCAGCACCCCAACTCACCTTCCCCCTTAAGCAGGCATAAGTTGGTTTTCCAAACTTGAGACACTGTTCTGTTTTGTAATTCAGTTCATGTGTAGCCAAGTTCACATTCCGTGTATTAGTGATACCTTATGATGTTTCTTTTTCTGTGTGACTTATTTCACTTAGAATCATCGTGCCTCAATCCACTCATTATGCTGGTACGGGCCTGGTGACATAGATTTCATTGCTGAGTGGTATTCTGTTGTACATAAGTACCGCAACTTCTTTATCCATTATTTGCTCTCTGGGATATTTAACTTGTGCCGTAGAAGAGATTCCTGTAAAAAGAGCCATCCCAAATTTTGGGGTTGCTGTGTCTTTTTGATATTAATTTCCCTAAGCTATAGAACCATAAGTGGAAGTGCCCTAGGCTCTGTTGCTTTGTTTTTTAGATGTTTCAGGAAACACCATACACTTGTCCCGAGTGTCTGTGGGCTATTTACATCCCGCCCATCAGCATAACAAGGCTCCCAGTTCTCCATGGCCTGTCCTGCCTTTCTGGATTTTACACTTTATTCTGATGGCCCTTTTGACCGGGGGGAAGTGAGACTTCATTGTAGTGCAGATTTCCTTTGCAAGCTTACTTGGTTGGCCAAAAAGGGCGTATGCGTTTTTTCCTGAATATATTCAGGAAAAAACGGATACGCCCTTTTGGCAAAGTGCATCATTGTGGACGTTCTGCCTCTTTTCCTATGCTTTCAATGCAATTCCAGTCTACCTCCTGAAATCGGTTTCCTGCAATTCTGCCCCGCTTTCAAGTCCTCTTGGCAGCCTTACTTCAGTCTATTTTTGGACGATAGCTGTCATTTATAACTCTGCAGGTTTGTGAATT